>NC_135585.1:22178143-23428143 GCF_965152235.1 Eretmochelys imbricata
GACTGGGAGTGGCTAAGTCATTATGCAAGGTAACCTATTTCCCCTTGTTTTTTCCTACCCCCCCCCAAACATTCTTGTTAAACCCTGGATTTGTGCTGGAAATGGCCCACCTTGATTATCATACACATTGTAAGGAGAGTGGTCACTTTAGATAAGCTATTACCAACAGGAGAGTGGGTTTGTGGGGGGGACGGGGAGAAAACCTGGATTTGTGTTGGAAATGGCCCAACTTGATTATCATACACATTGTAAGGAGAGTGATCACTTTAAATAAACTATTACCAGGAGGAGAGTGGGGTGGGAGGAGGTATTTTTTCATGCTTTGTGTGTATGAAAAGATCTTCTACACTTTCCACAGTATGCATCCGACAAAGTGAGCTGTAGCTCACGAAAGCTTATGCTCAAATAAATTGGTTAGTCTCTAAGGTGCCACAAGTACTCCTTTTCTTTTTGCGAATACAGACTAACACGGCTGTTATTCTGAAACTCTATCAAATCTCTCATGACTCTAGGCGGTGGGACTGGGAGCCGTTTTCTGGTACCTGGCTGATATTGCTGTGTATCTTGTGAAATCAGCTGCTGCCTTTGCTTGCAACTGATTCTACAGCCTGTAGAGCAGTTAGCCCCAACCCAGCTGAAGGTCAGCTGGGACCCAGATTCAATCAGCAGGGCTGTGTTGGACATCTCACAGTCTTCCATGTGTGGTTTTCCTGGGGCCAGTTTGCTTTTCAGTGGCTTGTTGGGCTCATTTCAGTTCCCAGGGAACAGGTATCCCCATCCATCTGGCACCTTCATTGAGAGCCCCAGCTAAATTAGTCTCTTCTCCACCATGCTGTGCTCTTTTGATGTCCACGGGCCAGTTCCTCTGCACAGCTCCACTGTCTCCATTTCCTTTCTCCCACCTTTTGTCTTGTCTATGTAGGCCCAGGTCCTGCAAAGGCTTGTGCACACACTTGACTTCAGTAGTGCAGAAAGTTCAGCACCTGCGTAAGTCTTTGCAGGATTGAGGCCTTTGGTTGTAAACTCTTTAGAGCAGGGATCGTCTCATACTCTGCATTTGTACAGCGCCTAGCACAATGGGACATGTAGGTGCTACTCTACTACAAATAACAACAACAATGGAAAAATGGGACTAAAGTATAGTTATATCCCCAGTTGTGTATTTCCTGAATGGATCTAAGACAGATCTTACACACGTACACATACATACGTATTCATTCTTGGGCTGAGACCAAGTTTGGAAAGTTTCCTCCCAAAAGGGAAATTGCTTAAATATCTCCCAGTGAGTAAAAACAAGGGATTAAAATGGCAGTTGAGTTGCATCCTTAGGGCTTGGTCTTGTATCAAGATCCACTATCCTTGGCCCCTGTGTTTATGCAGAGTCTTGCTGGATTTCCCCAGGGGTGTAGGGCTGCAAGCTAGCAGATCCTGGGGTAGGATCAGGGCCTCAACTGTAGCTTTTACTTCCTGTGAAAGCTCCATGCTGTGCTAGTGTTGGTTGCAAAGCATTGTGGGATGAAAAGTGCTAGACTGGTGTCAGTTTCTGGGCCTAACACAGCCTTGGCATGAGCAAGAACCATTCAGTCGAAATCGGTTGCGTCTCATACACCAGTGCTAAATTAGGCCCATTAGTACTATTCATTGTTAATGCTATTTCTTCCCCACAGCTACCAGCCTGCTACTTTCCCTGAGTGCTAAAGTCACTGAAAATATCTATTTGTGATGTTTCACACTCTTCCTAGCAAATAACTGAAAAAACCTGCTTCCTTTCCAACATACCACCAGTTCAGTTAGTGTAGGGTTGCTCATGAAAGTCCTGATCCTGTAAACACGCCGCACCTAGACCTCCATTAAACAGTCAACGGGAGCTGGTTTTGTCATGTAGGTGCTTGAAGGATTGGGCCTATAAACTGAGTGAAGACACTGGTTTGTTATTGTTACTGGTAGTGTTTATGGCTGCACAGCTGCACACAGTGGTTTGTTATGGTCGTAAACACTGGCTTACTGGTAGTGATTCTCCAACCGGAAACAAATGTTTTGGAGAAAAAATAAATCCGATAAAAATCCTACAGATTTTGCAAACAAATGTCAGGAGAAAAGCAGATCCAATTTTTCCAAATCCTCTTCCCCACAAGCCTGACTGTCCTCAAATCAGACCTAGGAAAGAGAGGAGAAACTCACATTGAAACAGGGTGCTACATCCTTAACTCACCACACTGCCCCCTACAGATCTCAAGATCTGTAGGCGTTAACATATCAGTAAATGGGCTGCAGTAGCTAACTCAGCAAGATGAGTTGAGGACAGAGCTTTACCCTTAGCACGGAATTTCCTGGCTTTTTCCATCAGTCAAACATTAATTTTTCTCCTGAGTTTCCAAAGAGCTGAAATAAACATGGCGGGGGGGGGTTAATTAGTTTTTTAAACAATTTAGCAACCCTTCCCCAGTTTGTTATGAGGCCCAGGCATCTTTGTTTATGCATCAGAATCCTTCACCGTTAGCTCAGCCCTGTGCATAGCACTTGCTGACCAGTAGATGGAGCATTGTGGTAATTCGGGGACAACAAAAATTGCAAGCTACTGCATTGTGTCTTCTGATTTCCTAGTGGTGAGCTGGGATGTATTTAAAATAAAAAAAAAAAGCAAATATGTAAAATTCAAAATGATTGCACCTCTTCAAGTGTCTAATATGACAAAGACCTATTCAGTGGGCTCGGCTCTGCTGTCAGTTGTAATCTATTAAGTGCACACAATAGCCTACATCACAATAGCTGAATACCTAAAACTCCCCTTGATTTCAATGGAGGCTGCAGGGGCTTTGACTCCTAGAGATAACAACAATACCAGCCTCTCATAGACTGTTTTTCAGCCACAGATCCCAAGGGAGGGTTGGTCTCACTTCACAGATGGGGAAACTGAAGCATAGAGTTATTGGCCCATGGTCACAGAGCAGGTAAGTGACAGAGCTGTGACTAGAACCCAAGTCTCCTGGTTCTTAGTTCAGTGCACTAGTGTGACGAAGCGGGAATGTTCTTAATGTTTTGCATGAGTACTGTGTGTGCCTCAGTTTCCCCTATGTGTTGTACAAGTATCTAGGTGGTGGGACAAGGGTGTGTAGTTGTTGCAGCGACCCCTAGAGGGCAGGTGTGATGGCTGTCTAGCTCTCTTGGCCCAGACAGTGGCCTGACACACTGTATCTTGGCAACTAATGACTGGGGCCCATCCTTTGCAAGAGCCAGCTGGAGGAGTTGGAGAACAGAGAGAGAGGTGGAGGCGAGGTGACCAGTTTGCCTGAGATGGAGGACATGCAAATGGGCATGACTGAGGGTGGGCTGCTGGAAGCTGGGCAGTCTCCAGGTTTGGGACTCAGGGGGAGAGCTCACGGCTCTGGGTCTCCCCAAGATGGACTTTACTAAATGTTCCTACTTTCTGTGCTAACAAGATCTGCTCTACGCTGTGTTCCGGATGACTAATAAACCCTTCTGTTTTACACCACTGTCTGGGAGTCACTGCTGACTGCAAAGTTGGGGTGCATGGCCCTTTGGGGCATATAATGCTTCCCCGGGTGTCCCATCCAGATGGATTCACTGTGGGGAGCTCATGGCATGAAACAGGGGTGTTGAATGCCCTGAGGTCAGACCCAGGAGGCGCTGAAGGGAAGGAGGCTTGCCCTAGTGAGAGTATGCTCTGAGGGGTGTCACATGACAAGGGGTCCTGTTGGAACTTCATTTGGAGCTGTTCCAGAGCACCAGGCTTGCTCTCCCGAGACAGCTAGCCACTGGACCAAGCTGAAACGCATACGTGTGCCCTGCGAAGATGCTAAGCTGGTTTCAGTGCAGTCTTCACAGTCCTGTAGAAGGCTTGCACAAACATAACATCATTTCATACCATTTTTGTGGGTGGAAATGCTGGCTGTCTGCACAGTCCTGATGTTGTGGGCTTGATGGTGATTTTCTGAGGCTTGCCCAAGATAAGCTCTCTGATGGTGTCGCCGAGCTCTGACCACCTGCCACAAAGGGACTACGTACTGAGAAATGGTGTGAAGTAAATAGGATGAAATTCAGTAAGGACAAATGCAAAGTACTCCACTTAGGAAGGAACAATCAGTTGCACACGTACAAAATGGGAAATGACTGCCTAGGAAGGAGTACTGCGGAAAGGGATCTGGGGGTCATAGTAGATCACAAGCTAAATGTGAGTGAACAGTGTAACACCATTGCAATAAAAAGCAAACATCATTCTGGGATGTATTAGCAGGAGTATTGTAAGCAAGACACGAGAAGTAATTCTTCCGCTCTACTCCACACTGATTAGGCCTCAACTGGAGTATTGTGTCCCGTTCCGGGGTGCCACGTGTCCAAGATGCGGACAAATTGGAGAAAGTCCAGAGAAGTGCAACAAAAATGATTAAAGATCTAGAAAACAGGACCTATGAGGTAAAGCTGAAAAAAATGGGTTTGTTTAGACTGTAGAGAAGATCAAGAGGATACATGATAACAGTTTTCAAGTACATAAAAGATTATCATCAAGAGGAGGGAGAAAAATTGTTCTCCTTAACCTCTGAGGATAGGACAAGAAGCACTGGACTTAAATTGCAGCAAGGGTGGTTTAGGTTGGACATTACAAAAAACTTCCTGTCAGGGTGGTTAAGCACTGGAATAAATTGCCAAGGGAGGTTGCAGAATCTCCATCATTGGAGATTTTTAAGAGCAAGTTAGACAAACTCCCGCCAGGGATGGTCTAGTTAATACTTAGTCCTGCCATGAGTGCAGGGGACTGGACTAGATGACCTCTCGAGGTTCCTTCCAGTCCCACATGTCTATAAAATAGATTGGCATGTATGGACATAGATAAATAAGGTGAATTCTGCAACTTTTAACATATTAAAGGCTTGCCTTTGAATTGAACGCACAAGACCCCACCTGCTCCCCAACCAGCCAAACAGGGAAAGTGAAGACCTAGGGAGAAGGAGTCCCCAGGTTGTGTCACTGCTTTGGGGGCAGAGCATTCCCCAGACCCAGCCTGCTGATCTCTGGGCCTCGGGTCCCTGTCCCACTCAGGTCTTTCAGAGGCTTGGGGGGGATGCTGCAGGCAGCAGAATGTTTGCCCTGCGGGGAGTGGCAGGGCCCTTTGCTGAGCAGGGATCCCTTCCCCAGTCTGCTAGGCGCTTGGCTTGGGCCCTCACTGCGATGACACGGAGAGAGGGGCGGTAATTGCTAATTACCCCTCTGCAGCGCGCCCCCTTGCGGCGGCTTGGGAGAGGGTGAGAGGCGCCGAACTACATCTCCCAGAGCCCCCGGGCCGGGCCGAGCCGGGCCGGGCGAGCAGCCGCAGTAGCAGCCGCCATTGCCCCGGCGAGGCGCTCAGCAGCCTGCAGGGGCGACGCGAAGGTGGGAGCAGGAGGGGCGCGGAGCCGCGCCAGCTCCATGCCGCAGGATGCGCTGAGCAGGGGGTGGGAGCTGCCGCCGCCGCCCGGGAGCATCGCAGCGCGGCCGGGATGGGGGCGGTGAGACGCTGCCGGCCCCAGGCTGCCCGCTCCGCCCGCCGCCGCCGCAGCCGCAGCGCCCGAGCCGCCGCTCTCCCGTCGGGAGCCATGTAACCGCCCGGCTGCTCGCGGATCGCTCCGGCCCCCGGCTCGCTGCCGAGATGAAGAAGCAATTCAACCGCATGCGGCAGCTCGCCAACCAGACCGTGGGCAGGTAAGGGGCGGCCCGGCGGGGAGGGGAGCGGGACCGAACCGCGGCCCTGCTGCGGGTGGGGGGCAGCAGCCTGCGGAACCCCTCCCCCCCCCCCCCACTCGTGTGTCCGGTCACTTCCCAGCCAGGGGCCCTTCCTCCCGCTGCGTGCCGCGCCCCTCCCCGTGGGATCGGGGCGCCCTGCTCGGCTTGCGTCCCTGCCAGGTATTTGCTAACTCTCTCTGGCGGGGCGAGTGGCCTCGCAGCTCCCAGACCTGTGTGTAGTTTCCCCCCTGCCTACCCAGCCTCCTTCCCCCCGGGAAATCCGCCAGTCAATCGCTTGGCTTCTCTCTGTGTTACCGTCTTATTCCTCGGATACCCCCCAGGCGAGCTGCTGCTGGGGCTGGACACAGGCTGGGGCTGTGCAGTGCCCATTGGTACCCTGCGCAGTGGGTGCCTTGTACCTTGTCAGGCTGCTCCTTGGCCTGACGGGTTGTGTTAGGAGCCTGCTGGCTTGGGCTATGGTATCGGTGCGGTGGATTTTTCCAGATGCGCCTCACCTGGATGGCTGTCCCTGCATATTCACTGGCGTGCCCCGTCCTTTATTCCTCCGTGGCGTTTCCTGGAGGGTGAGATCTCTGCTGGCAGCCTCTCGCTGGGCTCCCACTCGCCTGGCCTTCCTGAGGGGGTCAGCGGCAGTAGGAGTTCGCAGGGGCTAGAGAGGAGGTTAGAGCAGGTGTTGGAAAGGCTGGGAAAGGAAAGAGATGCTGGCAGCGGGCAAGAGCCCAGCGGTAAACAGGGCACAACCCGGCCAGCCAATGAAGTTTGCTTTGGACTCTGGAGTCAGGCCCCGATCCTGCAGTCAAATGGGGCTCTGCGGGGGGTGGGCATGCACAGCTGTGGCCAGATCGGGGCTTTAGCGACGCTCCCCAAAGATGGTGCCACTGATAAAAGGCACAAAGAAGCCAGATGCTGGTTTTGGTTACATTTGGTTTTTGCCCTCCGGTATTGTGTCATGATGGGAATAGAGCGTCAGCTATGTTGTGTTGTGGCCAGGCCTGGTCCAGTCCTATCCACCTGGACTGATTGATTAAGGAGGCTCTTTGTGGTGCCAGTTAAACTCCACTGTGGGGATGAACATTGTTCTGTTTCTTTGATGACTGGATGTCGTTCTTGGACTATTGCAGACCCCGTATCAGTTTCTCCGGGTTTTGGCTTTGACACTGAACTCATCTCAGGCTGAATCCGGTTGGCTGGTGCCTGGATGGAGCTGTCAGGGTTGGTCCTGATTCTGCAATGAGCTCTATGCAGATGGATCCCATCGAAGTCAGTTTGGGCGTGGGGGATGCCCGGGGCAACTCACCGTGAGATAGGATCTCGATTGGTTGTCCTACGCCCATCCCTAGGGTTATGCTTGCTAGGATTGGATGGAGCTTGGGAACATCAGGAATACTCTGCGTGATCTGATGTGCTATCTGGGACTGTGTCCAAAGACATGGTTTGGTTTATTGTTGTATAATTCTCCAAGATTTTGCAATGGCTGTCTATATAGAGAGAAAGGGGGAGAGATTTCTTTCTTTTTTTTCTCTAATTAAACAAGTTCTTTTAACTGTCAGAGAGGTGCAGGGGCAATGGAAGGGGAGGGCGGCTGGGTGGATTTTGTGGAACGTTATAACCCAGAAAATGCATCCCCAGGGCAGTGTATTTTGGCTTCTAACCTGTTTGTTGTCAGAATCTCATACGCTTTCTAACCATTGGAGTGATGGTCTTGAAAATAACAAGCCCGTGAATCGGCTCAGTTCACGTCACACTTGTAAGCTGCCCAAAACGGAGTTCACCATTCCCAGCGATCTGTTGGGGTGTCATGTCTCTGCTTTTGCATCTGTACAGTTCACAACCACAAACGGAGTGACCCTGGCGGCCTCTGGTAACCCGGCCCCTGTGACTGCTCTGTTTTGCATTAGCTCACGGAGGTTTGTTGTTTTTATGTCGTTTGCTATGCAGCTCTGGGATGCGATGCGATGCTGTCTCGCCACATGCTCTGATTCAGGATGGAACTTGCACTCATGCTTAAGTGCCTCACTTTCTATGATACCAGATCACACCGAGCAGTGGCCCCAGTCAGTGCTTGGGGCCCCTTTGTGCTAGGTGCTGTGCACCCAACTCACAAAACATGGACCTTACTCAAGGGCTGTTGGATGCAAGGTTTGAAATCCCAAGAAAAATCCAATCAGCTCAGACTCGCAATGATGTCATTTTTATTTCTTTTTGCTTTTGGAGGAGGGGGACTGAACGGGTCCTCTGTTAGACCTTCACCATGCACAGCGAGGGATTGCATCGGCCCTGGTTTGAGTTGCTGTTGCACTATAAAACTGCATGGCACTTTGCAGAGAAGAAACGATAGATTCCCTGCCCCAAGGTGCTTACGATCTCAGGTCTGGATCGTGCAGTGAGTGCGCACAGAGGGGCCCCTGAAGTAGATGGGTTTCTGCAGGGGCATTCGGATCCACCGGCATTGATGTCATTAAAGGGATCAGGTCTTAAATTAGCCGTTGCACAGGAAGGGCCTGAGGAGCATGGCAGGGAACAGCGGGGAAGGATCTTACGATGCACTTGTCACATCTGCCTGTTGCTTAGTGTAGTTCTCAAGTGATCAGATGACGATTAGGCACACTGTCCAGAGTGAAGGCTGCGGTGAAGCTGGGCTAGAGGGGAGAGGTGACTTTTGAGGCGTGCTCTCAGCGAGAGTGAGATAGTATGGCAAGCAGCATCAGATGCTCGGTGGGGGTGGGGATGTGTGTGAGGGGGGGTTTACAGCACTACCCGCCCCAAGTGTTTAGGAATCATGAGAGTGCCTGAAAAGTCATGAGATGTTTCTCACTTTGGGGGTATTTCCCTTCTGGTTTCAGAGCCTTTGGGGATCATGTTTCTGGCTTTTCTCCACAGCCACGAGGGCTAGAAACATCCTTCTTTGTTTCAATGGAAGTTGAGGTTCTTACATCATCACCTGGCTCCGGAAGCTGAAACTTTGCAAAGAGCATCAGCTGTCACGAGGCTGGGGATAAAATCGCAGGAGTTGGCAAGACTGGATTTACCATTGTAACTATGCCAGCCTCTGGATCTGAACTGTGAGTCGAGCAGACCCCGCTGAGACACTTGCTCTGTGGAATCTGGAATACTGACCGATAACCTACTGCACATGTGGAGCCAGCTGTTGGAAGCCAGGCGGCTTGCTGAGATAGCTGGTGAACAAAGTGTGTGCTGATTTGAAGGCATGTACTTCTGGGACCTCAGCTGGAGCAGAGCTAAATCACTGCCATCTCTTTTGCAGTGTGAGTATGTGGGGTCCCGGCCCTCCCTAAACAGATGGCTTGGTCCTAGCGTCGCTCTGTAGGGTGCTTGCTTTACTCATTTGCTGAGAGCCTTCTGTCCTAGGAACGTATGAATTGCATCCACATCAAGCCCGCATCCTGACAGTGACCAGTATGTGATTCTTCAGAGGAAATCTCTTCCCGCCCCTGGTCAGTTAACGGTTGGCTTATGCTCCAAGCCTATGAGTGTTTGTATCTCTCAGCCAGTCTCTTTGGTATGTTGTCTAATCCTAGCATGGATAGTCTCAGCATTCATATAGGTGTCTAATTCTCTATTGAATCCTGCTATGCTATTGGCCAAAATACTGTGGGGTGGCCAGAAGTTCAAGAGCCAGGAAAACAGAGGTTATTTAGTCATGTGTATTGATTTTTGGAGCCATCAGTTTTAATAAATAAATAGGCAACTATTGGAATGAATTTTGTCAATTTTTTAATGTCATTAGGTATAACAAAGGGGAGCGAGAGAACTGCCCTCTCTAGGCCTGGCACTGAGACATGCCAGAGGTGTGCATGCGATTTGGTTCTGCTCCCTTTGAAGTCCACAAGTCCTGCCATGGATTTCCATGGGAGCGGGATGGGTGGGGCATGTGGTAGCAGACCCAGGTGCTGGGATACGAGGCGATGGCTGGAGGCACAGACCTGGGGAGCAGCACATTCGGAAGCGGTCCCATGAGGAGGTTCGTCAGTGCTGTCTGGGAGAGCAAGCAGGGCTTGGTATGGCCACGTGGAGAGCCGTGCTGGAGGGGGGCTGCAGGTGAAAGGGACTTGGCAGTGGTCAGAACGGGGTTGACTACGGAGGCTGAGGAATGGATGGAGGTTGGAACTTCTGTTTAATGATCACTAAATGTGGTGCTGAGTAAAGGATCGTCCCGAAGAGGTGATGTCCTCACACAGGTCCAGCATAGGTTGCAGCCGGGCGAGCTTCCTGCAATGCATCTGAACGGGAGGGGCCGCTGAGCTGGAGGGAGAGCTGTTCATCCATCTAACCCCGGGTCTCAGTGCTGAGGTTGCCAGTTCCTGTCTGTTGTAGGAGGGCTTTGGCGATATCGGGACTGAAACTCACCAGCCCCTCCCACAGCAAACAGCTGTCACGAAGTAACAGCCTTCTTTCTCTGTGGATCGTGTCCCCAACATAAGTCACTTGCTTTCATTTGTCTGTAATGATCCCATGACGTGGTTTGTAATAGCCGGGTTTTTCCCCTTTCCCCTCGTTGTTGTTCTGCTTCACCCTAGAGACGCTGCATCTTAGTAGCATGTACATCATTTGTAATCTGCTCTAGGATCTTTTCAGACCAAAATCAGTACAGAAGTAGTGGGGCAGATAAATTCCCAGCTGGGGTAAATCGGCTTAGCTCCATTGGCTTCAGTGGAGCTGATCTACACCAGCTGGGGCTCTCACTCCTAAGTGATTATTATGGAGGCACTTCATAGAGATTTGCGAAGGAGTTACACAGCTATTTGCTAGACAGCGGTACAATGGCCAGTTAGGACTTGGGTGGTATTTCCAGTCCTGGAGGGGGAGTGTACTCTAGTGGTCAGAGTGGGGTCAGGAATGCTGGGCTCCGTTCCTGGCTTTGGGAAGGTAGCCCGGTCCTGTGGACAGAACAGTGGTTTCAGACGACACACCCAAGTACATATATTTGGCAGCTTCTTTCTGAGAGAGAGTGTGTGGCTGAGAGTAGTGGCTGTGAGTAGGGGCTGCTGTTATCAGGGGCCTGGTCATTACAATGAACTTGTGTAACATTTCAGTTCCCTTATTTTTGACGTGAGGTGGCTAATACTCAGCTGATTCCTAAGGCGGATGTACAAGGTGTGAAGGGGGGTGAAGTGCAGGTAAATATGAACAGCAATGGGTGGAGCTGGTGAGACTTGAATTCATGGTATCCTGGCTTCCAGCTCAGTGCACCTTCCACTAGGCTAAGGGATATTTTGACATAGGGAGGGTCTCTCTCTCTTCCTCCAGGCCAGAGGCATGTCAAAATGAGCCTGACCCAATGCTCTGTGGTTAAGAAATGGTGCCACGAACCCCAGCTCAGTCAGAGAGCAGTACCCAGGGTTCTCCAGGCAAAGAGGCTACACGTTCTGGTGCTGGGTGTCTGGCCTCAGAAACTTGGAGTCTGTCGCTGTAAGCCTGCTGTGTGGGCACTAAGGGCTTGGCTTCACATCCAGCATGACAGTGACACAACTGCACTGCTGGAGTGCTTTAGTGGAGATGCTCCTACACTGATAGGAGGGCTTCTCCCATTGGCGTAGTTAACCCACCTCCCTGAGAGGGAGGTAACTATGTGGATGGGAGAAGCTCTCCTGACGATAGCCCTGTTTACCCGGGATGGGGGGGCTAGGTTGGTAGAACTGTGTCTCGCAGGGGGGTGGATTTTTCACACCCCTGAGCGACGTACTTAAACCAATATAGGTCTGTAGTGTAGACCTGGCTTAAGAGGTATCCCATATCATGGCATTCCCAGAATGCTCTGGGTGGGCATCACGCCTGCCTAACCCTTATCCCTTTTAAAGGAGCTTTTTCCTTGCCCTCGCTGAGATGAGTGGGGCCCACGCAGGCCATGCTATTCAAGGTGTGTGTGTGCCCTGCAGTTACCCCAAGGCACTGATATACGTTTCCATGTTGTCTCTCTCTCTCTCCTCTTTTCCAAATGCAGCCAAGCATTTTATTTGGCTTCCCCACTGCTGCTGTGCACTGAGCAGACATTGCCACTCAGCAGTGAATATAGCATAATAAACAAAAAAGACACGGTGGATTATTTGTATGTTTCCCCAGGGCAGTTAACTCACAAGGAACAAATGATTTGCATTTAATCCACTGGTTGCTTGTCTCTTTGGATCCAAGGTGCCTTACTGCCTCACCCACCCCAAAATCTCATTTCCGAGGTATCCTTCCCCCGACTCCCATCTTCAGGGATGGGAGTCATGCTCACAGATAACAGCAGGCCTCTGGTCCACGTTCTGAAACAGATGTAGACATCTGTATGGCTGCTCCCCACTGTTCCTTTAAATATGTATTGGCTGCTTTAAGGGGGAAGGATAATATCCTGGAAGAAGCCGGTTTAATTTGATTCAGGTCTTTTGAGGAACGTTTGTCCCAGAAAACAATTTAATCTTTCCAGAAGACTGGCAATTCCTTCCCCCACGTAGGATTTAAAGGAAATAAAGGCAATAAAGGATCATCTGTATTAGGAGCTTAGCTCTGGTGGATTTGCATCAAAATGTGCACGACAGTTCATGCTAGTGGCTGCTTTTTAGCA
This sequence comes from Eretmochelys imbricata, assembly GCF_965152235.1. NCBI lineage: Eukaryota > Metazoa > Chordata > Testudines > Cheloniidae > Eretmochelys > Eretmochelys imbricata. The sequence goes on from NC_135585.1 coordinate 22,190,448, forward strand.
TAGGAGTTAAAAACAGAAACTGTAATAGAGGTGTGAAATGGGCCTGCCAGTATCAGAATTACTCCAGCTTCTGCTGCTGCATAAACCTTTCCCTAGCAGCTGCAGTGTGAAACTGCCATGATTCCTCACCACTTGGCTGTGCCCTGAGGGTTCTGAATGGTGCTGCTGGGAAACTGACCTGAGCTTTGTCAATTTCACTCTGCTGCAACTTGGGAAAGTGTAGGGACAGCAGCAGAGCCAGAAAGGCTGCCTGCAGACTCTGGCAGACAGCACTGCATCGATTTATGTGCTTCGATTTGGAAGATCAGTTTCATAACCCTGAGTCTTAGAGACATTCATTTTGTTAAATGGCAGTTTGTATTCTTCTGCAGAAGCTGATGGTTTCGGCTTCCACCCTTGCTAGGGAAAACAAATGAAATTTTCCAGTTCAGCTCATTCAACAGTAAATAGATTAAATTAAATGCACTTGTACTTTTTTGCTCTGATATGCAAGTCTTTTATCTGAGGCCCTTTTAAATAATAGTAGTGCATTGGAAAGTGTTACTGGCTGCCATCAGGTGGGTCTTTGGTCATTAGACAATCACTGACCTGGTTGGGGGTGTGCTAAGCTCCCTTCTTTTAGACTAAACGGGAAGGGGCAATTAAGCCCTTTTACATAATGGTGGCTAGAAACAATAGGAGGTTACTGCCCAAGGCTGTGGGCTGCATGGCAAAGCCTGAGCAGGGCTAAGCCGTGTGGTCGGCGGGATTCCCGATTGCAAATGCAAAGGCTGCGGGATTGTTTGGCAAGCTCTCTGTGTTGTGGCCGGGGGATGCAAAAAGCCAGCAAAAGACCATAGAAGCAGCCATGAGAGGGAGAGCTCCTTGGGGCACAGGACTCGCTGGAAAGGCATTGTTCTGTTCAAAAGGATGCTTGTCAGCTTGAGATGTAGTCACTTAAAAAATGTTTCCAAGTCGTCTCAGGTTTCACACCTCTTCCCCGAAGGCCCCTGCCAATTCTTGTGCTTTCACAGTTCTCTTTTCCTTACAAATGTCTTCCTCTCCTTGGTTGCTGCATGAAAGACCTGCAGGAACAGTAGAAGCAACTGACTCACCATGTGAGAAAAAGGCGAAACTGACAATACTGTAGTGCTGCCAAATGCCCAGTGGAAACAAACTGAAAATGGAGAGGGGAAAAATGTTTTTTTTTACTCTCCCTTGGTTACAGTGGCTCAGCTGTCACCTGTAACGTTAGTTAATGAAATGTGTTCAGACAGTTGACTGTTTTATTATTTATTACAATAGCACCTGCTGGCCCCAACTGAGATCAGGTTCCTATTGTGCTAGGCGCTGGACAAACACAAAGTGAGAGGCAGCAGTTTTAACTTGTTTTGCACTTCATCCAGCCTCATTCACTAGCGGAGGGTTGTTATGTTTGGGTGTGCAGCATTGCAAGAGACATGCATTAGATTCCAGTGCTGAGGCCGTGATCCTGCGTATGCTTAGGTGCTAAAGCAGCTGAGTGAGCTCATTTGAAGTTGATGGCCCTGCTCGGATGGTGTCATAAATATAAAGGGAAGGGTAACCACCTTTCTGTATACAGTGCTATAAAATCCCTCCTGGCCAGAGGCAACATCCTGTTACCTGTAAAGGGTTAAGAAGCTCAGCTCATCTGACTGGCACCTGACCCAAAGGACCAATAAGAGAACCAGATACTTTCGAATCTTGGAGGGGGAATGGCTTTTGTTTGTGCTCTTTGTTTACATTTTTGTTCTCTCTTGGGACTGAGAGAGGCCAGACAGAAATCCATCTTCTCCAACCCATCCTAATCCAAGTCTCCAATATTGCAACCAGTATAGGTAAGCCAGGCAAGGCAGATTAGTTTATCTTTTGTTTTATGTGAATTTTCCCTGTGTTAAGAGGGAGGTTTATTCCTGTTTTCTGTAACTTTTAAGGTTTTGCCCAGACAGGGATCCTCTGTGTTTTGAATCTGAATACGCTGTAAAGTATTTTCCATCCTGATTTTACAGAGGGGATTCTTTTACCTTTTCTTTAATTAAATTCTTCTTTTAAGAATCTGATTAATTTTTCATTGTTCTTGAGATCCAAGGGTTTGGGTCTGTGTTCACCTGTACAAATTGGTGAGGATTATTATCAAGCCTTCTCCAGGAAAGGGGGTGTAGGGCTTGGGGGGATATTTTGGGGAAAGACGTCTCCAAGTGGTCTCTTTCCCTGTTCTTTGTTTAAAACGCTTGGTGGTGGCAGTATACTGTTCAAGGCCAAGGCAAAGTTTTACCGTGGGGAAGTTTTTAACCTAAACTGGTAAGAATAAGCTTAGGGGGCCTTTCCTGTGGGTTCCCACATCTGTACCCTAGAGTTCAGAGTGGGGAAGGAACCTTGACAGTTGCTTAGGTAAGCACGTGCAGAAATGTTGACGTGAAGATTGTAAGTTCTTTACCTAGGCCCAGTTCAGGACATAGCTGAAGCATATACTTAAGCAGATACTTAAATCTGAGAATGTGCTAAAGTGCTTTCATGAAATGGGGATCTTAGATGTTAAGTTCTTTGGTGCAAAGGTCTCTAGGTGCTATTACAGTATAATAATAATAGTAATTTTCAATAATCTTCTTAATCTCCTTGCTGGGCAGGGCTCCTTTTATGCTCTTTTAAAAATCCTCCATTTCCAACCTAAGCCACTCTGCCCTTTGTTGTCCCCTTTGAAGCGCTGTGTGGTAGATGCAATGGCTTCAGGCAGGGAGAAAGAACAGAGCTCCGCTCTCCCTTGCTAGCTGCAGAGCCTATCTGTCTTCCCAGATGACTCAGGAAGGAATCATCTTTCTTAGTTCCTCCAGGGTCTATCCCACTAGTTACAAGTGGTGTCGCTGTGAGCCGATATCAGATCAGCACAAGGGGTAATTTTGTGTGCAGTGGTCCTATCCAAAAGTGCCATCCTAAGGGGATGGATGCTTCTCGTTGACTGCGCTGGGAACCAAATTCAGCTGCTGTGCTGGCTGCTTGGCCCCAAAAGCTCTAGGGGCAATTTGCAAATGCAGGGGAGATTCCTATTAAAATCAGGGGCTAGATTCGCCCTCTGGGAGCAGCTGTGATGGAGACAGAATTCAGCTCCAGGGCAGGGCAGGGGGCAGTACTGATCCCTCCCTGGGCAACTCTGCCAGTTTTAAATCAAGGCGGAGCTGCAGAGGAGCGCTAGCCTGGAAAGATGCTGAATCCATGTACCTCCCTACCAGCCTGGCCCGACCCCTCTCTGGCCAGCCTTGCCCACTGCAATGGCTTGGTCTGGACCCTGGGCAGAGCAGAGATGGCGTGAGCTGCTTGCATAAGCTGTGTTCTCTATGCTGACAGATTTACCACCCCAAAACCCAGGGAGTGATCCAGGCCCTAAATGTTTGTTGAAACCCTTGGAGAGGCTTGAATCCAAACCTTGGATCTGGGCCCCTTGGAATATTTTGGATTCTTTCTCTTAGTTCCTTTGGAATTGGGTCAAGGTCGTCATCCAGCAGATACAAATGAGATGCCGACAAATTTCAGAACATCCCAGGAGTTAGAGGGCTAAACTGACCTCTGGGTTACACCCGCGCAACCCAAGATCTGGCAACACCATTGACTTCGGGGGAGTTACTCCAGGTTTTTGTTGGGGTATCTGGCCAGTGTGTATCATTTTATTTTTATTTTAAATTTTATTTTATTTTATATTCCCTTAATAAATTTGGGCCCAAACAAATGGGGGGAAGTGGCCCCCGCCCTGAGAATTGGCCTGTTTTGTGGCCGATCCAGGAACGGCTGCCCCTGTGAGACTTGTTTCTGTGAAATGATGGCAGCTGTGTTAGCAAATATCCGGAACGTTCTCAATGGCAATTGACATGCTGCAGTGAAGGTGCTGTAACTTGGGCCCACCTAGCCTCAGTCCAGAGTCCATCGGGAATGGTGCCAAGCGCCTTGGATGGACTCCTCAGGCACCCCAGAGTTTATGGCACTGGAGATATGTCGTCCATCGGGGAAGAAGGAAACAGGACCTAATCTGATGCATTATAAACTCCAGATCACACATTGTCTGTTTCCTTTGGACCCTTTGGCAGTGAAATGAGCTGGTTTGGGGGAGGGAGAGCTGGATTCCAACTCCATTTTTTCCTTTGCCTGCAGCCTTCAAATGCATTTGCTAATCCTCTAGTAGAGAGACTATCATAAGCGAGAAAAGCTAATCCACATGCTGAAGGAATCCAAGTCAAATCTGCTATGGAAAGCAAAGAAAGTAATGGACCAAACGACAGCAGCTCAGATAGCCTTGAAGGTCCTGAGGCTGCACAGACACAGCGAGAGAGTCCCTTGCTAATTCTGTCAGCAAGCAGGGGAATTACTGTTGTTTGGGCAGAGTCAACAGTAAAATATCCAGGGCATAGCCAGCATGAAGACAGGTGCTTCCAATTGGAGCTCGATCCTGCAGGCTCCTGTGCACATAAGTAACTCTACTCATGTGAGTAGATCCCTTGAACTTGAATGGCAATACGCAGGGCAGGGCGTGGGGCCAAGCTGCAGGCGAAGCTAATGCATCTCGAAACTCCTGCAGAGCTAGTCTAGATTGTTTTACACGCCACTGTCTCCTGTTCCCTTCCCTGGGGACTGCTCCGGGAAGGCTTGTGTGCTCCAGTGATCCGGAGAGCCATGCCAGGGGGAGTTCTGACAGCTGGTAGGGCCAGCCAACCCAGACAGGTCAGAGGGTAGGGACCAAATGCAAGGCAGTCTGCTGGCTCTTCAGGTTGCGGTTTGAGTGAAAGGCCAACAACCTACCCCTGTAAAAGAGCGGCCATTCTGGCAAAGAGCTGTTCAGCCCCTGTGGGATGTCCGACGGCCCGGCAGGCTTCAGAGTATTCTCCATTCTTGTTTGTTCATGTTGCTGGGGGGTGGGGAGGCTCAAGTTTGTTGCGTGGGCATGGTCTGAGCAGAGGGTATAGGCCTAGCAGGATCAGGAAGGGGCGCTCAGCCCGCGGGGGGAAACGAATGGAAGGGACAGACCAGGGCTGAGTTTTGGGGGCAGTCGTGCTTCATGAGCTGGATGAATGTGGCACGCGTGGGGAGTTAACGACGACTCCTGCTGTTAGAGCCAGCCATGGTGTAAGGGCATCGTCTCCCACTCAGCAATGCCCATCATGGCGTACCTGCATTCTGGGCCTGGGCGCGCATGTGGTGCTGAACAGCCGTCTTCCATTGGTCTTCATCCTGGGCTGCGTTTGACCCGGTGACCTGCAGGTGAAAGGCCTTTACCAGCTCCCCCAACCATCTGCCTTGCCCACAAGTGATTATACCCAGCTGTTGTTTTTGATAGTTTTCCTGATTTTTCAAGGGTGCTGCATTTCATCTGGCTGGTAAATGTACTCTCCCTACTTCTGTTATGGTTGGTAACGAATTCCCTGGAAAACCTGCCTTCCCTACCGTAGGGGGACCTGTTTCTTCTGTTCTTCTTTACACTCAGGATGAGTGGAGCCTAAGAAACCTGCCTCTGGTGATGTGTTGCTCATCTGGCTACCAGGACAGGTTCTCTGCTAAAATCCCAAGACCCCACTACCACAGTTCCCTAGCAGTCATTAGTCACTCTCAGTGGGAATTCATTACCGGTGTTCAGTGTTGAAAGTTTTCCCCTACTGGACATATTATTGGGTTCATCTGTGCCTCCAGTCTTCAGGTTTAACTAGCCCACCCTTCCTTTCTGCTAAACATCACTTGCGTCGGTGTCTGCCGCTCTTGGAGACACTTAAGTGTCTTGATTATTGTAGCATGCCATTATTATTAACTTTGGAGGATTACTGGGACTGAGCTGGTCTTAAAACAATAACAGAATTCTCCTCTCTGCTCATTAGGGTTACTGCAGCTTGGTGGCCTAGTGCATTAAATCCTTACCTAAATAATTGTGTTCGGAACAGCCCCTTTTTAAGGCATCCCATTAGAAAAAAAAGTGATAAGCCATATAGAGCATTGGTTTAATGGTTAAATCATACAACCCGGGGTCAGGAATTCTGGGTTCAAATCCTGTCTCCGACGCTTACTTGCTGTGTGTCCTTAACCTCTCAGGGTATGTCTACACTACGGAATAAGGTTGAATTTATAGAAGTCGTTTTTTTAGAAATCGGTTTTATATATTCGAGTGTGTGTGTCCCCACAGAAAATGCTCTAAGTGCATTAAGTGCATTAACTCGGCGGAGTGCTTCCACAGTACCGAGGCTAGAGTCGACTTCCGGAGCATTGCACTGTGGGTAGCTATCCCTCAGTTCCCGCAGTCTCCGCTGCCCATTGGAATTCTGGGTTGAGATCCCAATGCCTGATGGGGCTAAAACATTGTCGCGGGTGGTTCTGGGTACATATCGTCAGGCCCCCGTTCCCTCCCTCCCTCCGTGAAAGCAAGGGCAGACAATCGTTTCGCGCCTTTTTTCCTGAGTTACCTGTGCAGACGCCATACCACGGCAAGCATGGAGTCCGCTCAGGTAACCGTCACCCTATGTCTCCTGGGTGCTGGCAGACGCGGTATGGCTTTGCTACACAGTAGCAGCAACCCATTGCCTTCTGGCAGCAGACGGTGCAGTACGACTGGTAGTCGTTCTCGTCATGTCTGAGGTGCTCCTGGCCACGTCGGCTGGGAGCGCCTGGGCAGACCTGGGCGCAGGGACTAAATTTGGAGTGACTTGACCAGCCGACATGGCCAGGAGCACCTCGGACATAACGAGGATGGCTACCAGTCGTACTGTACCGTCTGCTGCCAGAAGGCAATGGGTTGCTGCTACTGTGTAGCAATGCCATCCCGCGTCATTCTCTTTAGTCCTGCAGTCAGTCCTATTGAACCGTCTTATGGTGAGCAGGCAGGCGATACGGATTGCTAGCAGTCCTATTGCACCATCTTCTGCCGAGCAGCCATGAGATGTGGATGGCATGCAGTCCTTCTGCACCGTCTGCTGCCAGCCAAAGATATAAAAGATAGATGGAGTGGATCAAAACAAGAAATAGACCAGATTTGTTTTGTATTCATTTGCTTACCCCCCTTCCCCGTCTAGGGGACTCATTCCTCTAGGTCACACTGCAGTCACTCACAGAGAAGGTGCAGCGAGGTAAATCTAGCCATGTATCAATCAGAGGCCAGGCTAACCTCCTTGTTCCAATAAGAACAATAACTTAGGTGCACCATTTCTTATTGGAACCCTCCGTGAAGTCCGGCCTGAAATACTCCTTGATGTAAAGCCACCCCCTTTGTTGATTTTAGCTCCCTGAAGCCAACCCTGTAAGCCGTGTCGTCAGTCGCCCCTCCCTACGTCAGAGCAACGGCAAACAGTCGTACGTCTGAGAGTGCTGTCCAGAGCAGTCACAATGGAGCACTCTGATGGGGCTAAAACATTGTCGCGGGTGGTTCTGGGTACATATTGTCAGGCCCCCGTTTCCTCCCTCCCTCCGTGAAAGCAAGGGCAGACAATCGTTTTGCGCCTTTTTTCCTGAGTTACCTGTGCAGACGCCATACCATGGCAAGCATGGAGACCGCACAGGTAACCGTCACCCTATGTCTCCTGGGTGCTGGCAGACGCGGGATGGCATTGCTACACAGTAGCAGCAACCCATTGCCTTCTGGCAGCAGACGGTACAGTATGACTGGTAGCCATCCTCGTTATGTCCGAGGTGCTCCTGGCCATGTCGGCTGGGAGCGCCTGGGCAGACATGGGCGCAGGGACTAAATTTGGAGTGACTTGACCAGGTCATTCACTTTAGTCCTGCAGTCAGTCCTATTGAACTGTCTTATGGTGAGCAGGCAGGCGATACGGATTGCTAGCAGTCCTATTGCATCATCTTCTGCTGAGCAGCCATGAGATGTGGATGGCATGCAGTCCTTCTGCACCGTCTGCTGCTAGCCAAAGATGTAAAAGATAGATGGAGTGGATCAAAACAAGAAATAGACCAGATTTGTTTTGTACTCATTTGCCTCCTCCCCTGTCTAGGGGACTCATTCCTCTAGGTCACACTGCAGTCACTCACAGAGAAGGTGCAGCGAGGTAAATCTAGCCATGTATCAATCAGAGGCCAGACTAACCTCCTTGTTCCAATAAGAACAATAACTTAGATGCACCATTTCTTATTGGAACCCTCCGTGAAGTCCTGCCTGAAATACTCCTTGATGTAAAGCCACTCCCTTTGTTGATTTTAGCTCCCTGAAGCCAACCCTGTAAGCCGTGTCGTCAGTCGCCCCTCCCTGCGTCAGAGCAACGGCAGACAATCGTTCCGCGCCTTTTTTCTGTGCGGACGCCATACCAAGGCAAGCATGGAGGCCGCTCAGCTCACTTTGGCAATTAGGAGCACATTAAACACCACACGCATTATCCAGCAGTATATGCAGCACCAGAACCTGGCAAAGTGATACCAGGCAAGGAGGCGACGTCAGCGCGGTCACGTGAGTGATCGGGACATGAACACAGATTTCTCTGAAAGCATGGGCCCTGCCAATGCATGCAGCATGGTGCTAATGGGGCAGGTTCATGCGGTGGAACGCCGATTCTGGGCTCGGGAAACAAGCACAGACTGGTGGGACCGTATAGTGTTGCAGGTCTGGGACGATTCCCAGTGGCTGCGAAACTTTCGCATGCGTAAGAGCACTTTCATGAAACTTTGTGACTTGCTTTCCCCTGCCCTGAGGTGCATGAATACCAAGATGAGAGCAGCTCTCACAGTTGAGAAGCGAGTGGCGATAGCCCTGTGGAAGCTTGCAACGCCAGACAGCTACCGGTCAGTTGGGAATCAATTTGGAGTGGGCAAATCTACTGTTGGGGCTGCTGTGATGCAAGTAGCCCACGCAATCAAAGATCTGCTGATATCAAGGGTAGTGACCCTGGGAAATGTGCAGGTCATAGTGGATGGCTTTGCTGCAATGGGATTCCCTAACTGTGGTGGGGCCATAGACGGAACCCATATCCCTATCTTGGCACCGGAGCACCAAGCCGCCGAGTACATAAACCGCAAGGGGTACTTTTCAATAGTGCTGCAAGCTTTGGTGGATCACAAGGGACGTTTCACCAACTTCAAACGTGGGATGGCCGGGAAAGGTACATGACGCTCGCATCTTCAGGAACTCTGGTCTGTTTCAAAAGCTGCAGGAAGGGACTTTATTCCCAGACCAGAAAATACTGTTGGGGATGTTGAAATGCCTATAGTTATCCTTGGGGACCCAGCCTACCCCTTAATGCCATGGCTCATGAAGCCGTACGCAGGCAGCCTGGACAGTAGTCAGGAGCTGTTCAACTACAGGCTGAGCAAGTGCAGAATGGTGGTGGAATGTGTATTTGGACGTTTAAAGGCGCGCTGGCGCAGTTTACTGACTCGCTTAGACCTCAGCGAAACCAATATTCCCACTGTTATTACTGCTTGCTGTGTGCTCCACAATATCTGTGAGAGTAAGGGGGAGACGTTTATGGCGGGGTGGGAAGTTGAGGCAAATCGCCTGGCTGCTGGTTATGCGAAGCCAGACACCAGGGCGGTTAGAAGAGCACAGAAGGGCGCGGTACGCATCAGAGAAGCTTTGAAAACCAGTTTCATGACTGGCCAGGCTACGGTGTGAAAGTTCTGTTTGTTTCTCCTTGATGAAACCCCCCGCCCCTTGGTTCACTCTACTTCCCTGTAAGCTAGCCACCCTCCCCTCCTCCCTTCAGTCACCGCTTGCAGAGGCAATAAAGTCATTGTTGCTTCACATTCATACATTCTTTATTCATTCATCACACAAATAGGGGGATGACTACCAAGGTAGCCCAGGAGGGGTGGTGGAGGAGGGAAGGAAAATGCTACACAGCACTTTAAAAGTTTACAACTTTAAAATTTATTGAATGCCAGCCTTCTTTTTTTGGGCAATCCTCTGTGGTGGAGTGGCTGGTTGGCCGGTGGCCCCCCCACCGCATTCTTGGGCGTCTGGGTGTGGAGGCTATGGAACTTGGGGAGGAGGGTTGTTGGTTACACAGGGGCTGTAGCGGCAGTCTGTGCTCCAGCTGCCTTTGCTGCAGCTCAACCATACACTGGAGCATACTGGTTTGGTCCTCCAGCAGCCTCAGCATTGAATCCTGCCTCCTCTCATCACGCTGCCGCCACATTTGAGCTTCAGCCCTGTCTTCAGCCCGCCACTTACTCTCTTCAGCCCGCCTCCTCTCCTCCCGGTCATTTTGTGCTTTCCTGCACTCTGACATTATTTGCCTCCACACATTTGTCTGTGCTCTGTCAGTGCGGGAGGACAGCATGAGCTCGGAGAACATTTCATCACGAGTGCGTTTTTTTTTCTTTCTAATCTTCACTAGCCTCTGGGAAGGAGAAGATCCTGTGATCATTGAAACACATGCAGCTGGTGGAGAAAAAAAAAAGGGACAGCGGTATTTAAAAAGACACATTTTATAAAACAGTGGCTACACTCTTTCAGAGTAAACCTTGCTGTTAACATTACATACATAGCACATGTGCTTTCGTTACAAGGTCGCATTTTGCCTCCCCCCACCGCGTGGCTACCCCCTCAACCTTCCCCCCCTCCCTGTGGCTAACAGCAGGGAACATTTCTGTTTAGCCACAGGCAAACAGCCCAGCAGGAATGGGCTCCTCTGAGTGTCCCCTGAAGAAAAGCACTCTATTTCAACCAGCTGACCATGAATTATATCTCACTCTCCTGAGGATAACACAGAGAGATAAAGAACGGATGTTTTTTGAACGCCAGCAAACATACACTGCAATGCTTTGTTGTACAATGATTCCCGAGTACGTGTTACTGGCCTGGAGTGGTAAAGTGTCCTACCATGAAGGACGCAATAAGGCTGCCCTCCCCAGAACCCTTTTTGCAAAGGCTTTGGGAGTACATCCAGGAGACCCGCGAATGCCAGGGCAAATTAATCCTTTCACATGCTTGCTTTTAAACCATGTATAGTATTTTAAAAGGTACACTCACCAGAGGTCCCTTCTCCGCCTGCCAGGTCCAGGAGGCAGCCTTGGGTGGGTTCGGGGGGTACTGGTTCCAGGTCCAGGGTGAGAAACAGTTCCTGGCTGTCGGGAAAACCGGTTTCTCCGCTTGCTTGCTGTGAGCTATCTACAACCTCATCATCATCTTCTTCGTCCCCAAAACCTGCTTCCGTGTTTCCTTCAATGGAGATGGAGGGGTCAAACAACACGACTGGGGTAGTGGTGGCTGAACCCCCTAAAATGGCATGCAGCTTATCATAGAAGCGGCATGTTTGGGGCTCTGACCTGGAGCGACCGTTCGCCTCTCTGGTTTTCTGGTAGACTTGCCTCAGCTCTTTCAGTTTCACGCGGCACTGCTTCGGGTCCCTGTTATGGCCTCTGTCCTTCATGCCCTGGGAGATTTTGACAAAGGTTTTGGCATTTTGAAAACTGGAACGGAGTTCTGAGAGCACGGATTCCTCTCCCCAAACAGCGATCAGATCCCGTACCTCCCGTTCGGTCCATGCTGGAGCTCTTTTGCGATTCTGGGACTCCATCATGGTCACCTCTGCTGATGAGCTCTGCATGGTCACCTGCATCTTGCCGCGCTGGCCAAACAGGAAATGAGATTCAAAAGTTCGCGGTTCTTTTCCTGTCTACCTGGCCAGTGCATCTGAGTTGAGAGTGCTGTCCAGAGCGGTCACAATGGAGCACTCTGGATAGCTCCCGGAGGCCAATACCCTCGAATTGTGTCCACAGTACCCCAAATTCGAGCCGGCAAGGCCGATTTAAGCGCTAATCCACTTGTCGGGGTGGAGTAAGGAAATCGGTTTTAAGAGCCCTTTAAGTCGAAATAAAGGGCTTCATCGTGTGGACGGGTGCAGGTTTACATCGATTTAATGCTGCTAAATTCGACCTAAAGTCCTAGTGTAGACCAGGGCTCAGAGCTGTGAAATGGTGATCATGTTTGCACTCTGCATTGTGGGGAAGGAAGGGATGGTGAGGCTCAGTGGCTGTAAAGTGCTTTGCAGATGCTCTGTATAAAATGTTTTATTTCTCATTGCTCTGTTTAGCTCTGCCTTGATGACTTTATTGGTCTTTCTGGCGTCTGTGCTTATGTTCTTCTTTTTCCTTTGGATCACAGTGATATCGAGTTAGTAGCAGATACTAGGAAAACTTGCACAATTCCATGGTAGGTCTTACTTGGATTGTCCTATCTTTAGGCAAAAATAACCCCCCAGAAACTTCCAAAAATTTTTTTGAATGTGAATTAATTTGTTTTCAGTGAATCAGAAAATGAGCACTTTACAATTTTATGAAAACTGGCATTTCTGGGTCTCCAAATGTCCCAGCAGGCAGTCGTGAATGTATTTTTTAAGATTCACAGATTCCAAGGCCAGAAGGAACCATTGTGATCAGCTAGTCTGAGCTCCTGTACAACACAGAGAACTTCCCCAGAATAATTTCTAGAGCAGATCTTTAGGAAAACATCCAATCTTGATTGAAACATTGCCAGTGATGGAGAATCCACCATGACCCTTGATACATTGTTCCAATGGTTAACTACTTTTTTAATTTTAAGGGTGAGAGTTCAGGTGCTGAATTCTATTTTTCCGGCTGTCTGCTCCACCCGTGCTTTGCCCCAAGCCCCTATCCCCACCCTGCTCCTTCCCCCAAGGCCCCGCCCTTGTTCCACCTCTTCCCATCCCTGCTCCTCCCCCTCCACAGAAGCCTGCTCACTGCTGTCCCGGGAGCGCCTCCTGCCAGCTGCCAAACAGCTGGTCAGCGGCCTTGCCAAACAGCTGTGTCTGGTGGGTGCTGAGCACCCCCGTTTTTTTTTTTTTCTGTGCATGTGTGAGCCACTGAGTACCCATGGAGTTGGTCCCTATGGGTGAGAGGCTTGGGAAAGGGGGGAATCTTTTCACGCATTTTTTCCATCCTTCTTGACCAGCACTCTTGGATCCCTGCCCTGCATCTAAACTGTATGGTAACGTCCCAAGGAATGGAGGGGACCCTGGCGTTCCTGTGCGAATTATTGTGAGGGTTGTTTTCCGAGAGCGCCAGCATCCCAGCGGATCTAGACTCAAGCTCTTTCACAAAAGCAATGGGTTACTTGTCCTTAAATCAGGTAGAGTGTACTCCCTGTGGCTGCACTGGTTTTGTTCTCCATGGTTTGGATGTAGACTTTGCCTAATAAGAAACAAGGGCAGAAGATCAAGGTGGTGTTGAAAAATGTAATGACCAGAGGCTTTTGTTGGGATTTTTCAAAAGTGACCATTGATCTTGGGTCTCTCCATTTTTCTGGTGCCCAGTTTATGGCACCTTAAAGAAGCCTGGTTCATTTATAGAAAATGCTGGGCACCCCCCATGTCTCCCCGCAAATCCTGGCCCTTGATTTCAGCCATTCAGGTGGTTGGCCTTGTTTGAGCTGGGGCTTCCTGCCGACAGGATAGGTGCAAAGTTGACTGAGAACAGGGAGGTGGGTTTGTTCCCTTGTTTCCCTGGGAAGGAAGGTGGGACGGATTTTAATCCTCCTTTATACAGTGACAGTGACAAAACTGGTGATGAAATATTAATGGAGAGGGAAGAGGAGTGTTTTGTCCCCCAATTGAACATAAATCATGAGCTCCCGCGGTGCTGGAACCCAAACCCCAGGGAGACAACAGAGGCTCTTGCCGTGAATTTGTGAGAATACTCAGACATTTGTGAATATGGGGAGGGTAAACGGGACCCTGCCAGGAATGTGCTTTTCACCAGGGTTTCAGAAAACGATGCTTCCCAGAAACTGCTGCTAGAATCTGACCTGACTTCAGACTTTTGACGCACTGAGCATAATTCTGCTGGTGCAAACAGCTAAGTACAGGAGCAAGTGGCTCAGAGGGGGTTAGAGGAGGGTGTTGGGGTTAAGAGGTAGATTAGTGCAGTGGCTCTCAACCTTTCCAGATTATTGTACCCCAGTCAGGAGTCTGATTTGTCCTGCGTACCGCCAGGTTTCACCTCACTGGAAAACTACATGCTTACAAAATCCGACATAAAATACAAAAGTGTCACAGCACACTATCACTGAACAGTTGCTGACTTTCTTCTGTTTACCATATAATTATAAAATAAATCAATTGGAATATAACTATTGTACTTGCATTTCAGTGGATAGTATATAGAGCAGTCTAAACAAGTCATTGTCTGTATGCCATTTTAGTTTGTACTGACTTTGCTAGTGCTTTTTATGTAGCTCCTTGTAAACCCAGGCAAATATCCAAATGAGTTGATGTACCCCCGGAAGACCTCTACAGACCCCCAGAGGTACGCTTATCCTTGGTTGAGAACCACTGGATTAGAGCACAGTAATAGACACCCCTCCACTCCCTGCACATTGAGAACTCAAAGGCCTCGAAGAAAGGCATGTTTGTGCTGATGGGCTGGCCAGGACAGACGAAATGCTCAGAGGACAAGAAAAGCACCCCAAACTAACGCACCCTTTGCTTCAATCGCAGACAGTCCAAGTGAGGATCAAAAGACTGTTTCTAGCCTATGCTGAATATAAAGGCACCGGCTGCTCATTCAAAGTGTGTGTCCTCACTGGCTCCAGCTAATGGGTTGTGTCTTGGGCCAGTGAGCAGATGGAATGGATGTCATGTGTGCAGTGCCCAAAGGTGTGCTTGGAGTCACGCAGGACAGGCAGTGTGACCTGCTTCCCGCCCAGAGGAGCTTTACAACTGCAAATGTGCATGTAATTCAGCAGCCAGCGGTGATGGTGCAGCAGAGGGGGGTGGGGAAAGGTTTGCTGGGATGGCAGAGACAAGCTCAGTCTGAGGCTTGGTTTGTGCAGGCTTTGAAGCGAACACGGGTTCTTTACATTTAGTATTGTAACTAGCTGATTCCTTGGACTCTTTGCAGCAGAAAGGAGGGTTGGATGAGGCTGGGGGGTCGGTCTGCCTGGCAGGTTCTGGGAGAGTTCTCCAAGCATGCTGGGCAGCATGGGGAACGGGATGGAGGAGGAGATAGAAGAGGTGTGGCTGAGATCCTTGGCGGAGCGGAGGGGATGTCAGAGATGCAGACAGGAGCTGAGTACTCGGGGCCTCGAGGGAAGGACAGACCATCTGAATGTGATAGAGCACTTTTGGGGAAATGGCCTCAGACAGCAGCCCCTGGACTGCATCAGGGCAAGGACTGGAGCTGTTCCTTACCCTGCCCACCAGGCAAGGGCAGTTTTACTTCCAGCCGTCATTGAAGTCAGTGAGCAGCGGACGTGAATGGCTCTGGGCGGGGCTGTGGTGGAAATTGCTGAGCCCGTGGAGCGCTTAAGACTCTGGAAAATAGCACCGGTTCCATAGGTGCTGACCTGCAATGACTGCAGGTCAGAGAGCAAGAGCAGGAGATCTGCTCACACCAGGCTCAGGGGATCAGGAAGTGCCCTGGTATTTTCCCTTTTTTGATGCCACCAGTGGTTTTCTCCAGTACCTCTGCACCTGAATGGTGCCAGCCAGCTGCCTCTCCCACCTGGCTCGAGCAGTGTGGTTTCTGTAGCCTCCCGTTTGCTAGTGCTCATGGGACGTTCGGGGAAAGGCTGGACATTTTGATGTAGGCAACTGTGTGTCCCTTGAAGCTGGACTGTGAAACAGATTGGAAATGCGTGCGTGGGAGGGTTCTGTGTCACTAGTGTGCTTTGGGGATCACGTGTTTGTCACTCTGAAATAGCAACAGTCATTTACCTGGCAGCGGGCGCGGAGTGGGGGGGGCTCCTTTTACAAGGTGCATTGTCTGTTAAGGCGAATGGATGTCAGAAGAGGGAGGAGAAAGGCCACCTGGGAAGCCAGCCAGCCGAGTGGCCCGAACAAAGGCCTGTTACAGCCCAGGTACTGCAGATAACCTTTCACCTTCTCTGTCATTCTGGGCCCAGCCTTGCAGGGACCTGAGTGCTTTCAATTCCTATTGGAGTCCAGGGAAGCTGAGAATGCGCCTATCCTACCAGGATCGGGACCTTCAAGAACATCACTTAGACCTGTTCCCCATACCCCTAATAGCAAGGCCTTGTCTACATGGGAAGGTTGTATCAGTTTACCTCAAATGGGTTTTAAAACCGGAGCTAGCCACTGGGTGAACGGTTAATGTCAGGTGAAGAACGGCTTATTTTGGTTTAGCTGAAACCAATTCCCAGTTGTAGTAGAGACAGAGAGACTAGAAGGAAGCTACTAAGAGGAAAACAATCCTGCTAGCAATAAGTATTTATAATAGAGAGAATGGTGTTTTAAGGAACAGCTAGGTTTCGACCTTTTTTAAGTGTGGTCATAGCCAGGTAAGTGACTGTAAAGCTGGAATTCAGGAATTCCATGTTTCTCTGTGACTCCAGATCTGCTCAGTTTATACACTAAGGGTCTGATTCTTCACTCTGTTACTCTGGGTTTACATCCACAAAACCTCAGTGAAATCAGTAGTTATATCGATGTGAAACTGGACTAACACAGGTTTCAGAGTAGCAGCCATGTTAGTCTATAGTTGCAAAAAGAAAAGGAGGACTTGTGGCACCTTAGAAACTAACCAATTTATTTGAGCATAAGCTTTCGTGAGCTATACTGAATGCATCCGATGAAGTGAGCTGTAGCTCATGAAAGCTTATGCTCAAATAAATTGGTTAGTTTCTAAGGTGCCACAAGTCCTCCTTTTCTTTTTGCGGATACAGGCTAACACGGCTGCTACTCTGAAATAAAGATTCTGCAGTCGAACTTAATGCTGTCTTGGCTGATGATGCATGAGGCAGAACAGACTGGGTATGTCTATGCTGCAATTAGACACCTGCGGCTGGCCCATGTCAACTGACTTGGGTGGGCTAAGGGGCTGTTTCCTTGAGGGGTAGGTAGATGTTTGGGCTCAAGCTGGCATCCGGGCTCTAGGACCCTGCAAGGTGGGAGGGTCCGAGAACCCAAACCTCTACACTGCAGTTAAACAGCCCCTGAGTCTGAGTCAGCTGGTATGGGGCAGCTGCGGGGGTAGTATAGACATACCCTCTGGTTCCCTCTCCCATAGCTGCCTCAGCTCTGCCGAGCCAAAGGACAGAGAGCCTTGGCTGTGACAGTCCAGCCACCGGAGGTGATTCAGATACAGAGGCTGATTCGTGCAGTCATGAGGGGCAGTTGTCTTTGCAGCTCAAACTCGTGCTTCAAAATCAGAACTAAAATATGAACAAAATCAGAACAAAGGGGAGCTGAAGGCTTTTTGCGACTGCTGCGGGTAGGTGGGACAGGGCAGTTACTGTGCTGAGTCTTTGGGCCGAAGGATGCATGGAGTCTCAAACCGGTCTCACTGCTTTTGGAAATAAAGGGCACCATGGCTTTTCAAGCCCTGAGCGCCGTGGTGGCACCAAAGGTGGGTGCCGCATGCTGGAGAGCAGCTCTGCTGCTCCTTGGCTTTTGTCTCTCCTGCCATTCCCACCACCTTCCATCCTTCCCTCTTGCCTTCTGGTATGTCCTAATATCTTGCACCAGCCGGGGCCTTCGCAGCCACATCATGGATATTCACGTTACAGTCACACATGCTGGCATGGTGCTCTGGCCCCGCGGGAGTTGCTTTGCCAAGAGCTGCACGCATCAAGGAACACACGGCTGCTCCTTTAAATAAATCATCCCTCTTAATAATTCATAGTGAAAGCCATTTGCAGAGGGAGGTGGATTCTGCGTCACGGGCTCCAGTTCCGGTGCTCATGTGCGGGGTGTTTTCATCTGCTTGCTCTTTCACTGGGGCCTCACTCCCATCGGCGAGTAAAAGAACGCCCTAGGAAAGGCGCAGGCTGTGGAAACAGCAGGAGTCAGCGGGGATTCAGTGGGGATTCTCCCTTCGGGCTCTGGGCCATTCTGTTGTGATTGGCGCGTCAGAGCGTTAGTTTAACAGTTCCTTTCCCGCTCTGGTTGGCTCTGCAGGGAGCTGGGGGGCAAGGGGCTGTAGTGGCTAAGCCTGGGCGAGGGCTCCTGGGTTCTTTTCCCAGCTCGGTCACTGGGTGACCTTACTCTGTGCCTCAGTCGCCCTACCTGTGCAATGGAGACGATTCCTCCCTGCCGTGCAGAGGGTTGTGAGGCTCTTGCACAAGTGGCAAAAGAGGTGGTTGCCCCAGAGTGAACGTTGCCTGCGGGTTTCTTGGGCCCTTCCAGGATGTTGGGTGCAGCAAACTCCACCTTGTGAACAGCAGGGAATACAGAGCAAAGGCGCAGCCCGCACAACTGAACTGCCCCAGTGTGCCCATAAGCCTGCTCGCACTCTGCTCTCGTAGTTACCTGCACCTGCCCTCCACTCAGACACGCAGCCTGCTCCTGGGAGACCCCTGCATCTGCTTCCTTTTACAGCGCCTCCACGGTGCCACCTCACACTCTGCTCTCACTGACCCTTCATAACGCCCACACTCATCTCCCCCAAACTGCTCCCCTGCGCCCTGCTACTGACACAACCCTTGGCGTCACAGTGGTGCAGCAAGGCGCACTGCGTCTCTCAAGGGATGCATGCCCCTCGTTCCTTTGATCACCCACACAGAGGTTAGGGAGAGGGGCTCACCACCCCTTTCCCCGAGGGGCACGGTCCCCCCACATGCCCTCATTTCACAATCCCAGCTCTGCCAAACTGCTCTAATTAACCTTGCCACCATTCAGTACAACTACACCCCACCCGGTGAGTGCAGCTGGATTGCGTGCCAATAATTTACAGTATCTATTGCCGGTTCCTTGAGCGGGGGACTAACAATGCATGAAATGAGGTATCCAGACCTCCCCAGCCAGAGTGCTGTTGTATGGGGGGAGGTAAAAAGTGGCTAATAGGGGGATCAGGGAGCCAAATTCCTTATATACCACCCTCAAAAGACCCATATGGTTCTGAGCAGCTGTGGGAAAGTCCAGATTGTTCATACACTGTGATGGCACCACCCGCCCATCAGCCCCACGCTTTCCAGTACACTGGGCATCAGTGTTCATGTTGACTAGAGGCTCATTGAGGCTCTGTTTTGTGGGCTGGGAAATGGCAGGTTCTGTCTGTCCTGCTGTCCGGGTTCCTTCCCCACTCTGAACTCTAGGGTACAGATGTGGGGACCCACATGAGAGACCCCCTAAGCTTATTTCTACCAGCTTAGGTTAAAACTTCCCCAAGGCACAAAGTCTTTGCCCTTGGATTAGGTAAACACTGCCACCACCAAATGATTTAACAAACAATCAGGGAAAGGACCACTTTGAGTTCCGATTGCCCCAAAATATCCCCCCAAGCCCTTACACCCCCTTTCCTGGGGAGTTTTGAGAATAAACAAGATGAGCACAAACCAGCCTTGGATTATTAAGACCCAAAAAACTCACAGATTCTTAAAAAAACAGAACTTTATTAGAAAAACAAAAAAAGATAAGAACAACTCTGTAAGATCAGAATGGAAGATAATCTTACAGGCAGTCAGATTCAGAACACAGAGAATCCCTCTAGGCAAAACCTTAAGTTACAAAAAGACACAAAAACAGGAATACACATTTCCTCCAGCACAGCGAATTTCACAAGCC
Source organism: Eretmochelys imbricata (assembly GCF_965152235.1). Classification (NCBI taxonomy): domain Eukaryota; kingdom Metazoa; phylum Chordata; order Testudines; family Cheloniidae; genus Eretmochelys; species Eretmochelys imbricata. The sequence continues at coordinate 22,209,893 of NC_135585.1, forward strand.
AAAACAAAGAAAACCCAATGCATTTTCTAGCTAGATTATTTACTAACTTTACAGGAGTTGGAGGGCTTGCATCCTTGATCTGTTCCCAGCAAAGGTATCAGACAGACAGACAAAAGCCTTTTCCCCCACCTCCAGATTTGAAAGTATCTTGTCCCCTCATTGGTCATTTTGAGTCAGGTGCCAGCCAGGTTACCTGAGCTTCTTAATCCTTTACAGGTAAAAGGACTTTGCCCCTGACCAGGAGGAATTTTATAGCACTGTATACAGAAAGGTGGTTACCCTTCCCTTTATATTTATGACACCTGCCATGCAGTGTTTCATGGCTCCGAGCCACCCCCCCGGGGTTTCACTGCTTTTAGTTTGATCTGGAGGCACAGGGAGCACAAGTCAGCAGATGGGCTCCCCCCAGCAAAGCCCCCATGATGGGAAGCAGGGAGAGCAGCTTTCCTGTGGTTAACCAGAGGCTCAGGCTGAGAGATGCCTCCTGCCTAACCTCTCTGAGGGTCCTGAGAATCACACTCCTCCCTGCCCCAGCAAATGGAGAGGAAGGGGCCAACGCAGGTCGCAGCAAGGGAGCTGTCTAGTCGGCTGAGGCAGTGCCAGCTTTCAGAGCGCAGCGGGACGCCAGCTTTCAGAGCGCAGCGCCGCTTCTGGGATGGGTCACTTGGGGCTGGTTACTGTTGATTGCCTGGCGCTGGTTTTGGTGATCGCTGCCGAGCGCCAACGGGACGAACGCACAAACACACGTCGTTAGCCTTTCGAACGCATCTCGCCTGCCTTTCCCCTCGGCGGTGGCTGAGGACCAGGTTCTCAGCTGGAATTGTCCCAGTGGGTAACCTCCTTCATGGAACGACATGTTCCTGTCCGTGCATCTCCTGCCAAAGGACCACGTGAGCCCTGGAGAAGGGAAGCCAAACCCAATGGGTCTCCCTCCCATCACAAAGCAAAAGGGCTCCTCTTCCCCATGCTGCGTCTCTGTGTGAAAGCCTACGCAGAAGAGCCTGGCTGTGTGATCCCAGCACCACATGCAGCCCGTTAAAGGCTTGGCCAGAAATGCACCCATGTTAGCAATGTTGCAAAAATGCACGTATCATTGAAACTCTGATTGCTCCTTTGAGCTGTGCAGGCTGCATGCCTGACAGGGACAAGCTGTCTAGCACCGTACATCAGCCCTGACTCCATCTCTCTCTCCTACTTTTAGGGTTTGTGTGTATGGGGAAGTTTAACCCAGAGTGAGTTGATACTGGATTAGTTAAACTGGATTAAGCCCTGTACGGACACTCTGATTTGGAATAAAAGTACCCTTAATTTGGTTTCGCTTCAGTTCCCTTCCAAAGCAGAATAGTTATTCTGGCATAGAATCATTTTTAATCCAGAATAGGGTATCCCTATGGAGGGGTATCCTGCAGTAGCTGTCCGGTCAGTTGCCCTGTGCAGACAAACCCTTAAATGTACAATTATTGGTGGCCTCAGTGCAGTTCCTGGTTGGAAGCTCATTTGGGTGGAGATTCTTGTCCTATGTGTGTACAGCACCTAGCGTAGTGGTGGCCTTCTATCCGAACGGTGCCCATGAGGTGCTGTCATCAGTGATTGATGGTGGAACATCTTCTCTGCAAGAGAAATGGAATGAAACGAAAACATTTTGTTTTATTGGGGGGGGGGGGGGGAGTTTGGGGAGTTTTGTTGTTTTTTCAGTTAAATGAAAACTCTACTATTTTCTCTTCCTCTCCCCCCCCCCCCCCTTATTCTAATGGGAAAGTGGAGAAGGGGGTGGTCTTGAAAATTTTCATTATTTTTACACACACAATTTCAACCATTTTTTGTTTTGTTTTGGTCGAAAAGCCATTTTTCATTTGTGGGTGGGGGAGATTTGATGACAAATTTTGGATGGGCGCAAATAACAAAAGCGCCCATCTTGCAATACTCAGCCTTGCGTTCGGCAGTCCCTGGCTGTCACTCTCAGCAGAGAGGCCAAAGAGAAAACTGGCTGCAGAGAGACAGCTCCTCTGGATGTTCTGAGGCCTTTTGGTGGGAAACCTCCAGGCCACCACCGACTATAGCACCTCTGCACTATTATTATTTCTATATTTCTTCTCTTAATTGTAGTTGGAGGACTCTACCAAGATCAGGGCCCCAGTGTGCTAGGAGCTATGTACACACGCACAAGAGAGTTCCTAACCCAAAGAGCTTGCGTCTAAATAGATGAGGCAAATGTGGGGAGAGGAAACTGAGGCACAAATAGTGTGACGTGATTAATTTCACATGGCAGGTGAGTGGAAGAGCTGGGAATAGACCCCTGATCTCCCATTGCTATAGGTGTTGGACCATCCTGACCAGATGTCTAGAAAGGTTTGTCTCCGTGGCTGCCAGGCCAGCATTGTTCGCAATCACTAGCGTTCATTTAACCCCTCCCATGCCGGCCCCCCAAAGCTGAAGGAACCGAGTTCAGAGGAAATCCCCATTTCCTTCCTCGATTGTATACTTTTAGAGGCGATTCAGTCCCCTGGAAGCGGGGGTGCGTTTCTCAGAAGGTGATGCCTTTGGAATTCCAGCCCCACCTGGGCAAGAAATAACCTGGATCTTGGTGATGGGAGGAAGGTGGACACACCAGGTGACCCATATCTGGTGGGGCAGAGACCTGGCTGCTGGGTTCCTGCTTGTTAAATGGATGTGCAGCTGTTTAATAACTGCAGGTCTCGACGGACCCCTTTCTAGGTCAGATGGGGAAGGGGGATGAGAAAAGGAGGGGCAGTTTGGGGGCCAGCCTTTTAGTCTTTGCTGTGCCCATTTTCACATCCCTGCTTTGACTCCAGAGGGTTCCTAGCCTGGCGTTGGCTGTGAGGGGTTGGGTCATCCCTTGAAATGATAGCCATTGGCATGGGTGGCAAAGCCCTGGGGTTTTTGTCTAACCATTGCAAAGGCTGGTGGGAGGTGTCTGAGCCAAGGCAGGGAGATTCCCTGTCTGTGTTTTACAGCTGTGAAAGCTGGGGAAGGGGGGATTGGGTGAGGGGGAAGGGAAGGAACCCCCACTAAGCCCTGTGGATCCCCTCTGTACAGTGCTGAATCAGGTTTTCCTGTTGTAATCGAGTGGCCTTTTCCAGAGGAAGCCAGGCCTTCCCCTGTTCCCACAGCCAGCCTCTGGCCGCCAAATCAAAGAGGTGTGTGACTGCAGAGGGAGCAGCCAGCCAGCCAGCGCAAGCAGCCTGCTGGAGGAAAAGGAAATGCCCCTGTCCTGAGCAGCGAGGGCCATGCAGGGAGCAGGAGCTGAGCTCTGGCCCTTTCTCAGATGCCTGCTTTTCTTGCAGTGAATCCCCAGATTAACCTTGTGCAGCTACTTGGAAATAAGGCATGTGTCCAGCCCTCGGGGAGAAGAGAGGATTTAACTCAAGGTTCTGATCAGACTTGTCCGGGGGGGGTGGTTCTGGCTTTCCCCACATGCGTCCTGCTCCCTGTAGCTGGACGCTGCAGCAGCATGGAGCTCCCTGCTCACCCATCTCTGTAGCACAGGTGCAAATTCAGAGCAGCCCCCTTGGCGCTACTGTAGCTATTGTAGATTGTCCCCTCAGTAACACTGGTGTCAGTTTGGCCCATTCTTGTTTACTTTTTACAGCCTGGTTGATGCTGGTTCGCTATAGGGATGGCCTGGTGGTGCTATTGACACGGGGGTTCTGTACAGGGTGTGGTGAGTGGGACAGCCTTGGTGACTTCAATCCTGCATTTGTAAGGGTTGCAGAATCAGATGTAATAGACCCTCTGGGTGTGTATAGATGAACCGTGATGTAGCTTCTCGTGGCTGGCCGACACATAGGATAGAAGATCTTCTACTGCTGTTTGCTATTGGAGTTCTCCTTTAGCTCAGTGGAGGCCAGAGTTTGGTGCTGGAGATCCAGGGTTTGAGTCCCAGCTTCCCAGCTGTGTGGGGCTGGGTGGCTTGCACACAAAATGTATTTTGTTTTCAGATGGTGGATGTTTCTGGGGCCCTGAGTGGGCAGGGGGAGTGCTGGGTTCTTGAAGGAAAAGTGGGTTAGTACTATGCAGTTTGCTTCCAGAGAGCTAGGCTGGCTGCAGTCTGCTGTAGCTCTGATCTGCTGACACATGTCACTGTGAAATTACAAAAGTGCATCTTAGAGAAGGCTCTGACAGAAGCGGAACCCATGTATCAAGGTGCCCGGGACTTCCACCCTTTGGAAGCTGAAGAGCAGCAATAAATGTAGAGCAAAGGAAAGGGATCATTTTTCAAAATATTCTGTTAGCAAAGTGCCAGCTCTTGGCAAATCTGGTTTGCTTGATGTGAATGTGCTTGAGCCATAGGACTTGTCTTTGTGCACAATTAATGTGCAGCAAGCTGGAGGGTAAATATACCCCACACTAAGGTGCACAAACAGTACCTTTGTGTGCTTTGATCCACGCTGCGTTGAAATGGGAGTAGATCAAAGTGCCCTAGGGAGCTTTTACTGTGTGGAAGCAGGGTCCATACGGTCAGTCAGTGCACGGCAGTGTTGGATAGATTGATGGCCCAGCTTGCCGCACACTAACTGTTCATCTAGACAAGCCCTTGTGGGAATGCAGCTTGCAGAAAACTTGGCGCTGGGGCAACGCCACATCTGTCCTTTATTAATACCTAGTCCGTTTGCTATTGTGCGTTACAGAGATGACGGCTCCATCTGTGTCTTGCTGGACATGCACAACTCAGGCATCTCCGCCTGGGAGTCGAGCAGTAGTTCATACTGTAGATATTTGATCTAATCCCTAGCGCCTTCCCTGCTGAAAGGCGTGTTCAGGCCTAGGAATGCCAAGCTTGGTGCTTTGCAAAGCAGTGGTTTGTGTTGGCGTCTTGGGGGCAGATTCCAACACCTCCATTGGCTCCAGTGGAGTCACACCTGCTTACGACTGCGGTGCACGCGCTCCTGAGAGCAGGGTGACTCTAAGCAGACTTGGTGCCATGGCGTGCTCAACGCCAGCTCTCATGCGACCAGAGGTGTTAGAACCTAGGGATGCTGTCATGGGGGGGGAAGCTAAAGGCCTTAGGTGGAGGAAGCACTGGGTCACTGTGTGGGTATCGGTGTCACTGGGCTGACCGAGCACGCTCTCTTGGCCACTCCCCAGGGTACTGTGAGGGGAATCCACCCACTGGATCCCAGATGTTTTAAGCCTCTGGAGTCTGTACAGGGCCCAGACACTGCCCCAGTCTTGGGGTCCCCGAGTGCACTCTTGGGGTGAAGACCCTCTGTCTAGCACCCTGTCCTGAGAGCTTAGACTGTGTAGTCCCCTGCCCAGCCCCTAGAACCAGTGCTGGCCTCTTAGACTCCCCCATAGCTTAAACACTCCCTTTCTCGGAGCTCCACCCAGAGTCTGCTGGCTTCCCTCTTCAGGGGGCCGTGTGGTGGGTGTAGCATAAACACACAGACACATTGTGCAGAGTTCTACAGCACTATTGCTCTTTGCTGAATCACACACAAAATGCACAGATCTATTCAAACATCATAAAACCTCTGCTGTTCCCTTGCCGCTCTAGAGCATGCTCTGGGCTGGGGTTAGTATTCGTCCAGCATCCTTCTGTTGCAGTGCATTGCTTGTGGGCCAAAATATGGAGCTTTCTCCCCCTGCTCAGCTACTTTGGCTTTGGCCTGTCCTAGTCCCCTCTCCTGCCCAAACTTCATGTGTGCGAGTGTGTCTCTTGCTCTCTGTGAATCCTTTTATCACCTCCTGCTTAGTCACTTCTCTCTTCTATCCTGCTGGGTAACTTTCCCATGCTCCAGATCCCTAACTCCTCAGCAGATCAACTTCAATGAACTGGTTTCCAAGCGTTGGCCACCTCCTTAGCATAACTGTTGTCCGGTCAAACCACAGTTGTTGAAGTTACGCATTCCCCATTGTGCTCAACCTGGTGTGTACTTGCTGCAGGCCCTGTCTGCAATGGTGGATATACAGGCAGAGAGGCATTAACGATAGAGCCGTTTTCAGAGCAACAGCTTCATACTATCAGCCAGCATCCAGAGCTCGTACACGTGGATTTCCGAAATCGTTGGACTTGGATGCCATCGCTAGCCTTTCTCTCGTTCCACAGCGCATCAAGAAAATGCGGCGGGCTTATCCAGCCCTCTGTGGCAAGGCCGTAGCAGATTTGGTCAACAGGGAAAACAAATGGGACCTGGCTTTGTTCTTTATTCATCTCAAGTTGTCACCATTCGAAGTGACCTCGTCTTAGCAAGGCCGACGGCCTCCCGCAGAGAGAAGAGAAACGTCCGTAGCAGAGCCCCGCCTAACGTTAGGAAAACAAGGCCACAGCATGTTCTCCTCCTCCCCAAAGTGCTTGCGAACGCTCAGACCCAGGCTGTCAGCAGATGGGCTGCGCCAGTCAAGGGACCAATGGAATTCTAGGGCTTGTGCTTGGAGGTTACCCACCTGGGACCTCAACTGAAGTCACAGGGTGCTTGGCACCTTAGAAACGCCCTCTGGCAGTGTCTTCCATTTAAAAAGGGTGTGTACGTGAGAGTGTGTGTGTGTGTGTGTGTATGTTGGTATTCGCTGCCCTCAGGCTGAGCAGGAGGCCCAGTGTATTTCACTGCACAGTAAGGTCTCATTTATATTTTCAGCTCCTACTTCTGTGGCCATGGGAAGCCTTCTGCACCCAAACCTTCCCCCTCATCCACCCACCTCGTCCACTGGCTCCCAGCCCACATCTGCAGTACAGAGGCCAGGTGGTCTCTCTAGTGGATTTTAGCAGGGTGCTAGCAGCCACAGACTGCTGGGTTCTAACCTGGGCTCCTTTACGGACTCCCTGCATGCACATTGCTACGGCCAGTGTTTTAAAATCTCTGCTCATTTGAGGTACTTCATTTTTGGCTGCTCAGGTTCAGATGCCCAGGGTCAGATATTTTTTTCCCCATGGGAGCTGAACCTGGTAGCAGCCATTGACAGTGACATGGTGTGGAGCGGTGGGTGGTTAGGTGGGCCCCAGTTGGGCATCTGTAAACTGAAGCATCCCAAATTAGGGTTTTTTTTTGTTGAAAATGTGGATGTTAATCTGTGCCTCAGTTTTTCCATCTGTATCATGGGGGTAGTGATGCCGCCTGCAGAGGGAAAGGGGCGTGGGTGTGTGAGAGAAGTAATTCATGTAATATTTGCAAAGTGCTTTGAGATCCTCAGGTGCAAGGTGCTCCACAAGGGCAAAAAATTTACTGTGATTTACTTCTGAACTGCCCATTGCCTTGCACTAAGTAAATATTCCTTATGAAGGTACATTGGTTGGGCCTGGGCTGGGGTGTCCCTTGCTGGCAATGCCACTTTGCTTCTCCTACTCGGTCTTGTACTCCTGGTCTGGCGGGGAGGACAGTGATGCTAGGACATGGAGGAGGGTCCAGCAGCGACGGCCATGGGATCCGGAGGGAGTTGCATCCAGCACTGTCTCTTGCGCCTACAGAGATGAGAAAGTGGGGATGGGAGGCTGTATAGGTGTTGGAACTAGGGGTGCAGGGGGTGCTACAGCACCCCCAGGCTTGAAGCGATTTCCATTATATACAGGGTTTACAGTTTGGTTCAAAGGTTCTCAGCACCCCCACTATAAAAATTGTTCCAGCACCTCTGGGAGGAAGGCAACGCCCCCTAGAGGTGCAGGCAGCACCTAACAGGCAGAATAAAACAGTTGTGAATGTTTGCGTTTGCTTGCAATGTAAGTTTTAGGCCTTGGTATGCTTAAATCTAGGGTTGTTTGTTTTATTGCACAGCCCTGTGTGGGAAGAGACTTTGTAGATTCATGGTTTCCAAGGCCAGAAGGGACCATTGTGATCATCTAGTCTGACCTCCTGAGTAACACAGGCCAGGGAACTGCCCCAAAATAATTTCCAGAGCAAATCTGTTAGAAAAACATCCAGTCCTGATGTAAAAATGGTCAGTGATGGAGAATTCAGCACGACTCTTGGTAAATTGTTCCAGTGGTCAGTTACTCTCACCGTTCATAATTTACTCCTTATTTTCAGTCTAAATTTATCTGACTGAATGACCAGAGCCACAATGTCTCAAACATCCACAGTATCACCGTGGGGGCAGTTCATTCATAAACAAGCCCAGCATGTCCTGACCCTGTGTTTCCTTGAGCATTAGGGGCATTTTACACCTTCTCCTGCCGCATCGGCTGTTTGCCCTGGCTCTAGGCAGGACACTGGTATTGTAATATTCATAGTACACTATTTCCAGCTGAGATTGGAGCCCTGTGGGGCAAACCTCTCTGTTAGCCCCACGAGCCAACAGCCTACTTGCCCTTTTGGAGCCGGTCACCCTCCTTTCCCCTCCCCTCTGAAGATGGCATTGGTCTCCCTCCACATGCACGCCCCTCCTCCTCCCCCTCCCATGCAGGCAGCCTGCCTGTTTTTTTTTCTTGCAATTGTTTTGAAAGAAAACGGAAATGCATCTGGGCAGCTCGCAGTGAAACAGATGGGGACAGAGCGCCAAACTGTGGCGTTCTGCCCTCCCCCACAGGTCACAGACCTTTTCATTCCTAAAATACTTATGGTAGCTCTTGGAGGTGTAAGTAGCTCATGAGAAGTGTAGCGTGGGTGCGGCGGACAGAGCACTTGCTCAGGAATTGTTGCGATGTTCTCTTTCCTCTGCATTCTGCTCTGCGGGTCTCCATGAGGTTTGAGCACCCTCCGATCCGTGGGGCGTTCCGATAGCCGTTTCAAATTGCATGTCTGTGGGCTGGAAATTGACCCTGGAAAGCCCCAGGTGTTTCTCTGATCCCCATTGTGCAGAATTCCAGTTCGGGGCCCGGAGCTTCTTTTATTGCAGAATGAGTTTCCGTTTTGTGACCCAAGCTTTAACTTGGAACGGGACGTGTCCCCGCTGTCCATAGCACTGCTGGCGTGGGACGTGTTGCTTTGATCACACGGGAAATGGGCTAGTTGCAGCTCGAGGAGTCCGCTAAGCGTTTGGGGAGGGGAAAGAGAGGCTGAAGCTTACTTCCAGCTCTCCTGGATCCTCTGAAGCCCATGATGATCGATCCATGGCTACTGATCAAACCCTTGCTGCTTAACCACCACTTCAGAAGAGCTGTAGCTTGGCCTCCTTTCAGTGCGAAGGCCCTTTCTGCTCAGTTACAGGCTGGGCTTTGCTCGCTAGGGCTAGTGCTGGACTAACACCCCAGTGACCAGGCGTTAACGGACAGATGCCCTATACCCACTCAGCCATGCCTGACTAAGAAAGGGCAGCTGAACGCTTGGTGCTAGGGTTAGGTGTAAGACCCTTTGTCTTCATCCACTGCTCGAACTATCACTAGTTCCCCTTTTAACTCCATGGCTGCCCTTGGGGTCTGTGTGCGCAGGGCAGAACGTGCTCTAACTTCCCTCTATTCGGAGAGGCCTGTTCCTAGGCCTGGCTCGGTACCTCGGTCCTGCTGTCCCTCTGCTGGCAGCAGTCAGGCCTTGCAAGAGGACGAGCCATGGGACTAGCTCCTGTCTGGTTAAGACAGGCGCAGCATTGGTGGGTTTTGGAGAGAGGAGACATGACAGCCCCAGGATCGAACCGGGGACCTCCACAGCTCAAAGCCTGAGCTGCAGCGGGGCTCCATAGCTGGGGCAGTAGCAGACTCTGTGGACTGGGCACAGAGACCTGTGAGACGCACACCCCTGGGTTACGGAGAGGCCAGCCCTCCTTGGCCGGGGGGATGGGTTAGCTCAACATAGAGTTCTCAACGGACGCACACCCCCAGGGCTTTGCTTGGCAATCCTTGGATGCAAGGTGTTGTAGAGCCACAAAACCCTCTTGCCACCCTCCTTACCCATCTCTCCCTGCTGAGGTGAGATGCTGCTGTCAGCCTGGATCAAATGGTCTGTGTATTGGCCAGAAGTGGGTGAAAAGGGAACATTTACCCATACCAGCCCCTGTGCCTAACATGCCCTCCCTAGTCCAGTGTGCTCCCCTTTCTGCATTCAGACCCCCCTCGCCAACTCACCCCTTCTGTCCTGCCCACAAGTAAATCAGCAAGAATTTTAATTATTAAAATGAATGGGGTGAGGAAAAATTGGGGTGTTTTCCCCCCTCCAGGCTTCCCAGTGCACGCGGTCCCCTCTATGCTTAGACTGCAAGTTCCTCTGGGTACAGGCTGCCTGTATTTTGTGGCTTTGTACAGTGTATTTTGTGGCTTTGTATAGCGCCTTGCGCAGTGAACAACAACGCACGATGGGGGTTTGCTCTCAGAGATTGTCCTTCAGCTTCCCTGGCTGGGTGGCTCTGGGTGGGGAATAGAGGGCAAGGTGCCTGAGGGGTTAAGGAGCCAATTACTGCAAATATTCAGTAGCTACTTGCTCTCTTCCTTGTCTCCTTCCGTTCCCACTGCTGAAATACAGAGCCCCATCCTCCAAAGAGTGGCGAAGCGAGCTGCTCTATTTCCTGATATGGATGGCTCTGTGCTGGCTTGGCAAAGCTCAGGAGAAGCTAATTTGTAGTGGGGGGAATAACCCCTCTCCTCCCCTCTGCCTGATTGTACATGCAGCAAGGCTGAGAATAATCTGGGCTGAGGATAAAGGCTCTGGCAGCAGCAGGATTTCAGAATGGCTGAGCAGCTGGGCTGTCTGCTTAAGGGTCTAGCCTGAAATTGTCAAATATGCCAGGTCTGTGTTTACAAAGGTGCTTGGCATCCACCCACTCAGCAGTTTCAAGCACAAACCTCCTCCTGCAGTGGGGTGACGTTTTCTGAAGCATTAAGTGACTTAGGCACCCAACACCCCATTGGCTTTCAATAGGAAACTTTGAGCCTAATTGTCTTAGGCCCCTTTAAAAATCCCAAATCGCTAGCCTGATTCCCAGAGGTGCTGAGCACTCAGCTACAGCTGAGAGCCCCTCTGAACACCCAGCCCCTTAGTGCGGTCACACTGGGGCCTGGTCCTACCTGTTAGACATTGATGGGGGTTTTGCAGTTGACTTCCATAGGAGCAAGCAGGTTTGAAGCAAGTGTGCGGTGTGACATGCATGCCATGGTGCAGGGGGAGGGGAGGAAAAGGGGGAAGGTGACTGAAAGGAGAAGTAGGATCATGGAATTCCCCGCCCCCCCCCCCCCCCCCCCCGGTGTGGAGGCAGGACCAAGTAAACCTGGACCATCTCTGGCAGCTATTTGTCTAATTTGTTCTTAAAAAACCTCCAGCAACTTGGATTCTAGGTGTGAAAACTCCATGAAATCTGCTAGGGACTTTGCTATTGACTTTATGTAGAAGGTGCTGAGATACTATAGCAGAGGTGGGCAAACTGCGGCCCGCGGACCACATCCGACCCGCGGGACCGTCCTGCCTGGCTCTTGAGCTCCTGGACGGGGAGGCTAGCCCCCAGCCCCTCCCCTGCTGTCCCCCCTCCCCCGCAGCCTCAACTCGCCGTGCCACCAGTGCTCTGGGTGGCGCAGCTGCCAGTCCTGATGCTCTGAGCAGCATGGTAAGGGGGCGGGGAGTGGGGGGGTTGGCTAAGGTGCAGAGGGTCCGGGGGGCAGTCAAGGGATGGGGAACAGGGGGGGTTGGATAGGCGTGGGAGTCCCGGGGGGCAGGGGTGTAGATAGGGGTTGGGGCATTCAGGGGACATGGGGGGGGGGGGGGTTGGATGGGGGTGGGGTCCCGGGGGGGCGGTTAGGGGCGGGGGGTCCCGGGAGGGGGGTGGTCAGGGGACAAGGAGCGGAGGGGGTTGGATGGGTTGGGGGTTCTGAGGGGGGCTGGGAAGGGGCGGGTAGGGGTCCGGGGCCAGGCTGTTTGGGGAGGCATAGCCTTCCCTACCCGGCCCTCCATACAGTTTCAGAACCCCGATGTGGCCCTCAGGCCAAAAAGCTTGCCCACCCCTGTACTATAGTGATGGGTGGCAGGATAAAATCCTGGGGCAGGTAGGTAGAAATGAAGGGGGCTGCACGGGATCCTGGACTCTTGATTGGTAGTAGAAGGGGTTAAAGCAGAACAAGGGATGGACCATATTTAGCTTCCATTTTACTAAACTACGGCTTGGTCTAACCTAGAGCTTACTTTGATATACCTTACGTCACTCGGCGTGTGACTAATCCATCCCCCCGCGCGACACAAGTTACACCGACCTAAGCACCGGTTGTTACACTGACGGGAGAGCTCTCTCCCATCAGCATAGAGCGTCTTCACCAGATGCACTCCAGCGGCCCAGCTGCATCGGTGCAGTTGCACTGCTGTAGCACTTTTAGTATAGACAAGTCCCAAAGGGAAAATAGCCCCAGGGGACTAAATCACCACGGGAAAGGGAAACCGAGCAGGGCCAAAGTGCCCAGCATGCTGCCGGGTGCTGTGCACATAATGGGAAAGTGCATCTTGATGTACGCAGTGACCCCAGTGGATCCTTGATTTGTTGATTAAACCCTGTCCCATGCTGGGCCCTTGGCGTGTCCAGTCTATATTGGAACATGCAGACCGGGCACGTCGCTTTGTCTGCATGCCACATCCTCCAGTGTCGCACCCTGCTTCAGAGGCTTTTTAATAATGGAACGCTTAGCACTTTTCCCATTCTGTGCGCTTCACCACAGGGCACAAACTGCGCATGGAAAAGTGGCGTGAGACATTTGCAGTATCCAGCGCTGTGGAATTAAATAATGTAATAGCACTGAAATATTTACAGAATTAGATAAAAGCTGTATAAAATTGAACAGGGCCAGGGAGCAGCCAAGGGAGAAAGGAACAAGAGGTTTGGGAATGATTGTATTTTCACATGGGATTTGAAATGGGTGGCGAGACAAGAAGCTATTTTGGGTGTTGGGAGCAGTGGAGGAGAAGGCTCTTGCGCCAGCAGAGACGAGATAACCTGGAAGCGGGGAAGAGGAGAGGAGTGGGGATGGGAGCAGAGGGAGCCTAGCTATTGTTGCTGCTCAACTTCCAAGAGCTGACAAGTATCTTTCCTCTAACAGCATTGCAGGGAGCCATGAAGTCATCATGCTAAGCCCTGACATGCCTTGGAAGCCTCTCCTTGCTCTCAGTCCAGTGTTCCATTCATGCCCCTTGAGGCAGCATTGTCTAGTGGTTGGTGCACCGGCCTGGTGGTCAGGAGAGTGGCTCTGCCTTTGACCTGCTCCGTTACCTTAGTAATGTCACTTCCCTGCTCTGTGCCTGGTTTCCCTTCCACCCTTTTAGTTGGTTAGATCATATGCGCTTCCAGGCAGGGACACACTCTTGCTCGCTATGTGTAATTTACAGCACTTAGCACAGTGAGGCCCCAATCTCAGTTGGGACATCTGGGCAGTACAGGAAAATGAATAACAATGAGGAGTGTTGTGGGATCTTGGAATTTCTTTTCTTCTTCCCATAGCTTCTTCCCACACGGAGAAGGGAGAAGGATGCGATTCCTTCTGAGTCCCCCATCATGTGTGCTTGGGGATCATTGTATGAGCGTGCATGTATTATAGCATCTCCTTGGTAGCGAAAGCTAGGGTCAGTTAGACCGAGCCTTCCGTTTCGATCTCCTTGGTTGTAACATTGGCAGAAATTCCTGTTGAAGCGGTTTTTGTTTGTTGTCAGAATATTTTGGTGACTTGTTTTTTAATTTTGTTCTCTCTCTCTCTCTCTCTTTTTTTTTTTTTGCATGCATATAACTCAAAATCAGCTGAACTCCACAAGGTGAGGCTCTCCAGGGGGCTAGCACCTAGTGAGGATGAACTCCAGATCAGTTTGTAAGGCAAAAGAAAAAAAGTTATCAAATTAATGGAAAATTTGGTTTTGCACTGCTGTTTCTCTGGGTAGTCCCAAACCTGGGCAAGCTTTAGTTTTGGAGTTGGGCTTTTTGGACTATACAGCTGTGAAAGGACAGAGTGAATTCTGTAGCGAACATAGGCCTTGAGTCTGCAGCTGGATCCAAGGGAGAGGAAGCCTGTCAGGGCTGGGCTGGGGGCGAACTGTGTGCCCTGGTCAGTTCCCACAGGGGGGTCAGGGTTGAGCCAGATCAGGATACCTGGGAGTCAGGGGCAGGCCAGGATACAGACAGCAGGCGTGTAGCAGAGTCAGGGATGAACTGAGGTCAGAAGCTGATGTCTAGGATCTTCAGCAAGGCTAGGTCTGGAGCAGAAGCAAGCAGGTGTCTGGGTTGTTGCTCAGACAGCTCCCCATGATGGTTTCCTGGTTTATATACCAGCATGGGCCAATCAGTGGGCTGTGGGAGGCTGCCACTCAGGCCTTGCTGGGCAGTACTTCCTGCAGTGTCTAGCTTCACAGGGTCCTCCTGCGGAAACCCAGCCTAGGCTTCCACTGGTAACGCGGAAACACTGGAGGCCCAGATGGTCTCCTGTTCTAGTCCCACAGGTTCTTAGAGAGCCTATTGCCATTTGAATAGGCTCTGCATTGTTGTAAGGGTTTGTCCCCATGGATCCAATTGTAGGGCTGGGGCCCGACTGCATTACTCTTTCCTCCCATGTGTGTGAATGGGAATGTTGTGTATGGCAATATTAAGGTTACCGTTTGTAAGTCAACAGTCGGGAAACGCAAAAAGGAAAGTTCTTGTATTATTATTTGGGTACTGCTGTAGCACCGAGGGGCTCCGGTCACGGGGCAGGGCCCTGTTGTGCTAGGCGCTGTCCAACCTTAACTCGTCTGCGTTACACATAATTGATGAGATCTTTCAAAGCTGACTAAGCTGTTTGGTTGCTCAGTTTCCCATGAAGCATTTAATTGGGAGTTGGCATCCGAACTTCCTCAGCTGCTTTGAAAATCCCCCTGCTGAGCATTTTAGATCACTGGTTATGTTGACATACTGTGGGCTCAGTTCTACCCTTGGTTCCGCACGCACGGGGACTTCAGCAGAAGTTACTCTGATGCGTGTAAGAGTGCAAAATTGGATCCTAAATGTACAACGTAGGCAAGTTTATGAGGCTAACCTTAATTGTTGCCTTTCCTTACATTTGGGTGTTGCAAATAGCAATCTTAACATGACAATAACAGCACACATTCGTACTAAAATATTTACATGCAATATTTCTCCACTGAATGCATCCGATGAAGTGAGCTGTAGCTCACGAAAGCTTATGCTCAAATAAATTTGTTAGTCTCTAAGGTGCCACAAGTCCTCCTTTTCTTTTTTGCGAATACAGACTAACACAGCTGCTACTCTGAAACCTGTTATTTCTCCACTGCGTCCTTCAAGAGATCAGACTGCTGTATCTGACAGCATGACCAGCATTGCATCAGACATCATTGCTAAATAATTGCACACACGTACTGTACATGCTGGAGCCAGAGAATGTAACGTTCTATTAGAGTAATTCCATGTGGGCTGTTAGGTGTGGGATAAATACACAGGGAAAAACCATCCCCTGCTGTCAGAGCTATTCTGACTGTGGGTTTAACAAAACAACCTGCGATCGTCCTCTGTTTGCCAGAATGTAAAATAGAGGGGTGGCCCTTAAACCGGTTATTGAGCGAGCCAGGATTGGCCGTACTTGGAACACTCCGTATCAATAGAAAAAATACATATGCAGGTACACACGTGAGTACTGCTGCTTGGTTTCTCATGACTGCCCCTAGGGTTTGGACCTGTACCACTGAAGTCAATGGGGAGAACTCCTAGGCTGGGCTGCTTTGCTGTACCCAGAGCGGAGCAACACCCACCCCAGATCTTATTATTACTGTATTGAGATCAGAACCCCCAGTGTCCTGGGAAGTAAACATTTTTCTTCCTATGATCTAACCTTCAAACAATCTTGTAAGGAGTGTCTACCTGGAAGCTTCACTTTTTTAGACATTTTCAAGTATACAAAACCTAACAGAGATCTCAGAATACTTTGCTGAGGAACCTAGTAGAAGCTGGTCAGGTTTCCTGGTTTGTACATTCCTTTACTCCTTCATTAGTGATAAGGTTTCATGAGCTCGAAATTATCCAGCTCTGACTTTCACACCGTAGGCTATTTCCAGACCCATGATAAATAGTCCTTGCCCCCCAACCCCTGTTTTGTGGACTAGTAATAAGAAGGGAAACTGAGAGGTGAAAGTGACATGCCCAAGGTCACACTGCAGGCTGTGGCTGAACCAGGAACAGACTCCGGGTCTCCTGGTTCCCATTCCAGTGCCCTCTCCACTAGATCACAGAGAGATTGAGATCCCCCTCCTCACACTCAAAAGGCAAATGGTGAAGATGGAGCTCTAAGTGTGCTATTGAGCTCTGGAGCTGTTTTACTGACCCCATCAAGGTTGGGGTGGGAGTGGGGGGTGGATTCACAACATTCCCATTCACACACAAGATAAGAGAGCAATGCATTCAGGCCTCAGGCCATGTCTAGCCAACAGGGGCATCGCCTGCATGCAGTAGGAAAGGACTGAAAGGTAAAGCGGTAGAAATGGCAAAGTAGATCATGAAAGGCTGATAAAATCCAGCTGAGGCACAGAGGGGGTGGAGGCTTTCACAGCTCACCTCCCATCAGCACTAACTGGCTGTTCCCAGTGCTGATCTAACAGGGCAAGTAGGGGGCTGAGTCCTTCCCATTGGCATTACTGGGAGGGTGCTGCCCATGCCCATGGGGGAAGGGAGCTCTGGCCATGGAGTTTCACAGCCTGGGTCACAGACGGACTCCTTTATAAGGGCTGTTTTTCTGCAGCCTGTGCCAGATCCCTCCTTGTTCTTTAACAAGAGCCTCTGCAGCCTGGAGGGCTCCAAACGCGGGTAGTGTCATGGGTTTTCAGGCTAACTCTCATGCATGCTTTGTGGGAGCTGACTCAAGTAAACCGGTTCCTGCTGCAGTTTTAATTTATGACAAGGAGCAGAAGATGCCATACCCTTCCCCCCACTAGATTTACTGTGGGTCATGCTGAAAATAAAGAGAGCAAAAGCCCAGTGATGGGGAATAAACTGGCACCCACTTGTATCATCTAATCTGTCCCCCATGGTTTTATATTGTGCCCATCACCGGGGTATCCGAGCACCTCATGAGGTTATGAAATCGGAAATCAAAATATCAATAAATCTCCCTTTCCCCTAGCAGGAATTGTTTGCTTGTGTGGAACACATGTGCGGTAAATGTAAAGTAGTGCGGGTGTGTGTGCTAATGCAAGTGTAGAGATCTGTTCTAGATGTGTGCACATGGATGTATTCAGCTGTGCTTGTTAGTGTGGGGAAAGGCGAGGGAGGGAAGAAAACCAGCTTTGCGTGTAACTGTGAGCACCGGGTATTCTGGGGTCTCTCCTCTCTTGATGGGCGGGGGAGGGTGAGTCCCAGGACCTGGGCCCAGTCCCCACACGGGTTCTGCACTGCACAGTGGGATGGTCCTAGTAGAATGTCGCTATGATTGGAGGGAGAGGTGGTCTCGGTCCCATAGAGGGCTTGGATGCTTTAGACCAGAGGTGGGCAAATTACAGCCCACGGGCCACATCCAGCCCACGGGACCATCCTACTAGGCCCCTGAACTCCCGGCCAGGGAGACTAGCCCCCGGTCCCTCCCC
Organism: Eretmochelys imbricata; assembly: GCF_965152235.1. NCBI lineage: Eukaryota > Metazoa > Chordata > Testudines > Cheloniidae > Eretmochelys > Eretmochelys imbricata. Next base: position 22,227,295 of record NC_135585.1, read on the forward strand.
GCTGTCCCCCCACCCCTGCAGCCACGCCGCTGCATGGGCAGAGCGGCTTGCGCCCACCCACCTCCCAGGCTTTCCAATAAGCCTGTCCTGCTGCTCTGAGTGGCATGGTAAGGGTGGGGGGAGGGGGACGGGGTTGGATAAGGGACAGGAGGTCCCGGGGGGCAGTCAGGGGACAGGGGGCGGTTGGATGGGGCAGTCAGGAGACAGGGAGCAGGGTGGGGTCCCGGGGGGTCGGAGCGTTCTGGGGGAGGGACAGGGAGCAGGAGGGGTTGGATAGGGGGTAGGGTCCTGGGGGGGGCAGTTAGGGACAGGGGTCCCGGGAGGGGGCAGTCAGGGGACAAGGAGTGGGGGGGTTGAATGGGTTGGGAGTTCGGGGGGGCCTGTCAGGGGTCGGGGGTGTGGATAGGGGTTGGGGCAGTCAGGGGACAGGGAGCAGGGGGGGTTGGATGGGGTGGAGTCCCAGGGAGGCGGTTAGGGGCGGGATTCCTGGGGGGGGGGTCAAGGGACAAGGAGCAGGGGGAGTTGGATCGGTCGGAGGTTCTGAGGGGGGCAGTCACGGGGCGGGACGTGGGGGGGGGCGGATAGGGCGGAGGCACCACCTTCTCTACCCGGCCCTCCATACCATTTCGCAACCTCGATGTGGCCCTTGGGCCAAAAAGTTTGCCCGCCCCTGCTTTAGACAGAGACCTGGAGCATGTCTCTTCCTTCTGCAGAGTCAGTGCAGAGAGCAGAGCAGCAGGGGTGCGGTGCCCTGCGTTGCGAGGCAGGTGGGATGGAAGCTGTAATTTGTACCAGCAGGAGCTTTACCTGGGTGGGTGGCTTTGTGTCTAGTTGGAAGGAATTACAGATGCTGTGGAGGTGGAGAAATGGGGGGATCGCTACAGCCGGGTCTCAGTCCAATAGGGTAGAACAGTCTTCCACTGGCCAGAGGCGGACTGGGGAGTTTTTTGCAGCCCTTGCCTCTACAGGAGGTCTCCTCGGCCTCAGACCCATTTAACAATGTGAAGGCAGCTGCTCTCGTGGTTTGGGAGAGGGAGCTGTTTTAATCCGCATCTCCTCTGGCTTGCCTGGGTTTGGCTTCAGCCCCTTGCCCATTTATTCTAAGCCTGGTGCGAGCTGGGAGTCGGGGCTGTATACATGTGATGGTGAGCGGGTGTTGTCCAGGCCGGGCTGTCACATCCGCCTGTGTTGTCTTGCCAGCACAGCCGCTCTGTGTAGCCTGGAGGTTCCCACGCTGTGGTCCGTGGAGAGCGTGCTGGTCACATGGTGCTGGCTGCTCTCCTTGTTTGCAGCTGAGAGAGAGCAGGTGGGAGGAGGGACGGGGGACGGGATGAAGAGCAAAGGCAGAGGGTCTGAGTGACGCTCTCAAAAGGGGGAAACACTTAGCTCATTAAAGATGGCTAAAAATGCCTCTGTAATAGGGCTGGCATTACAACAAGAATTGTGTCACTTTGGAGGTTTCAAAATGTTGGTGAATAAATGAGAGAGAGAGAGAGAGAGAGAGAGAGAGAGATCCGTCCTTCCCAGAAAAACCATGAAGCCTCTGGAGTTACCTGTGCAAGGGTCCAATTGGGAATCTGAGTCCTTTAATCCCACGCTCCCCTCATACTGCAAATCCTGGAGAGATCAGCACCTTCCTGACACATCCTGGGAACAGCAGAGAATGACTGATCAAATGTGACTCAGATTTAGAATATGTATTTCGGTTTGTTGTTCAAAACCGTGTATGTGGGGGATATGACAGAAGGTGGAAACCCAGCTGGAGTTTTCAGGCCTGATTGTCCATTACACTAACACCCCTTACATAAGAACGGCCACACTGAGTCACACCAAAGGTCCATCAGCCCAGTATCCTGTCTTCCGACAGTGGCCAATGCCAGGTGCCCCCAAGGGAATGAACAGAACAGGCAGTCATCAAGTGATCCATCCCCTGTCACCCATTTCCAGCTCCTGGCAAACAGAGGTTAGGGAAACCATCTCTGCCCAACTTGGCTAATAGCCATTGATGGACCTGTCCTCCATGAATTTATCTAGTTCTTTTTTGAACCCTATTATAGTCTTGACCTTCACAACATCCTCTGGCAAAGAGTTCCACAGGTTGAATGTGCGTTGTGTGAAAAATACTTCCTTTTGTTTGTTTTAAACCTTCTGCCTATTAATTTCATTTGGTGACCCCTAGTTCTTATGTTATGAGAAGGAGTAAATAACACTTCCTTATTTACTTTCTCCACACCAGTCATGATTTTATAGACCTCTATCATATCCCTTCTTAGTCATCTCTTTTCCAAGCTGAAAAGTCCCAGTTTTATTAATCTGTCCCCATATGGCAGCCGTTCCATACCCCTAATCATTGTTGTCACCCTTTTCTGAACCTTTTCCAAGTCCAGTATATTTTTATTGAGATGGGGCGACCACATCTGCTTGCAATATTCAAGATGTGGGCATACCTTGGATTTATATAGAGACAATATGATATTTTCTGTCTTACTATCTATCCCTTTCTTAATGATTCCCAATGTTCTGTTCGCTTTTTTGACTGCTGCTTCACATTGAGTGAATGTTTTCGGAGAACTATCCACAATGACTCCACGAACTCTTTCTTGAGTGATAACAGCTAATTTAGACCCCATCATTTTATACGTATAGTCGGGATTATGTTTCCCAATGTGCATTACTTTGCATTTATCAACACTGAATTTCATCGGCCATTTTGTTGCCCAGTCACCCAGTTTTGAGAGATCCTTTTGTAGCTCTTCGCACTCTGCTTGGGACTTAACTATCTTGAGTAGTTTTGTATCATCTGCAAATTTTGCCACCTCACTGTTTACCCCTTTTTCCAGATCATTTATGAATATGTTGAATAGGACTGGGCCCAGTACAGTTCCACTATTTACCTCTCTCCATTCTGAAAACTGACCATTTATTCCTACCCTTTGTTTCCTACCTTTTAACCAATTACCAGTCCATGAGAGGACCTTCCCTCTTATCCCATGATAGCTTACTTTGCTTAAGAGCTTTTGGTGAGGGACCTTGTCAAAGGATTTCTGAAAATCTAATACACTATATCCACTGGGTCCCCCTTGTCCACATGCTTATTGATCCCCTCAAAGAATTCTAGTAGATTGGTGAGGCATGATTTCCCTTTACAAAAACCATGTTGACTATTCCCCAGCAAATTATGTTCATCTGTGTGTCTGATAATTTTGTTCTTTACTATAGTTTCAACCAGTTTGCCTGGTACTGAAGTCAGGCTTACCGGCCTGTAATTGCCGGGGTCACCTCTAGAGCCCTTTTTAAAAATTGGCATCATATTAGCTATCCTCCAGTCATTTGGAACAGAAGCTGATTTAAATGATAGGTTACAGACTACAGTTAGTAGTCCTGCAATTTCACATCTGAGTTTCTTCAGAACTCTTGGGTGAATATCATCTGGTCCTGGTGACTTATTACTGTCTAGTTTATCAATTTGTTCCAAAACCTCCTCTAATGACACCTCAATCTGGGACAGTTCCTCAGATTTGTCACCTAAAAAAAATTGCTCAGGTTTGGGAATCTCCCTCACATCCTCAACTGTGAAGACCGATGCAAAGAATTCATTTAGTTTCTCTGCAATGGCCTTATCTCCCTTGAGTGCTCCTTTAGCACCTCTGTCATCCAGTGGCCCCACTGGTTGTTTAGCAGGCTTCCTACTTCTGATTTACTTAAAATTTTTTTTGCTATTACTTTTTGAGCCTTTGGCTAGCTGTTCTTCATATTCTTTTTTGGCCTTCCTAATTATGTTTTTACACTTCATTTGCCAGAGTTTATGCTCCTTTCTATTTTCCTCACTAGGATTTAACTTCCACTTTTTAAAGAATGCCTTTTTGCCTCTCACTGCTTCTCTTACTTTGTTGTTTAGCCATGGGGGCTCTTTTTGGTTCTCTTACTATGTTTTTTAAATTGGGGTATACATTTAAGTTCAAACTCTGTTATGGTGTCTTAGAAGTTTCCATGCGGCTTGCAGGGATTTTACTTTTGGTGCTGTACCTTTTAATTTCTGTTTAACTAAAGTCCTCATTTTTGTGGCCGTGAAAGGGGCCATAAAGTGGCTGTCAATGACATTCACACTCATTTTGAAGCCCGTTGACGCTGCTCGGGTGGTGCGAAGGTTCATCGGGGGACCTGGGAGTTTGGCCCATAGAGCAGAGATTTATCGGTATGGGAATGCCAGGATGCTATACTGGCAAAATGCTCCTATTATGGATGCAGTTGTTGTATGCTATACTAAACTGCCCGCCCCCACAACAAAACAAGCAAAACCACTAGGTGCTATTTTCCCAGCACAGCTGTGTCTGCACTAGCGGCTTTGCTGGGATAGCTATGTTGCGCACTCCTGATGAACACAGCTGAAATCTGTAGCATAGATATGTCACGTGGAGCACAGCTTAGGAATCCAGTAGAACTATATCAGGTCAGGGTGTGATTTTCTACCAGTTTGGTTATACCAATACAACCCCTAGTGTGTAAAGATGCCTTATATTGGTATAGTTTATTCCACTTCCCCAAGCATCTTTCTACTACTTATAACTGCATGTAACTAGGGGAGTTATATGTTTGTGGACAAGGCCTCACTGTATTATGCCATAAAAAATGATGGTGCAGAGATTGTATCGATGCTGATGTATCCAGAATTTAATGCATGCCCAATACACAGCTGTCCTTGCTATCTCCTGATCTATGTTGCTGATCCCCTTTCTCCATCACAAGGGAAAGCATTTGGTTTCTCCCTTAATGCACGGCACTAAAATGTTGAGTCCCTAGCCGTGGGGTTGCATAGTGAAATATTACAGGATGTGGCCTGGGAGCCTCTTCTGGGCATGCAGTCCTGTAGGATGTTGTTTATTGTTGCCAGGAGAAGGAGTTTCTCTGTTGACTTCAGAGGGCTTTGGATCACAGCCCAACAGAGCATGCTGATTTCAGGTGGGGAAGAATCAGCAGGTGAAGCAGACAGATCCTAAGGAGCAACCGTCCTGGTTCCCACTCATCCCTAGGGTAACTCCAGTGGAATTAATTTGGCCGCTTTTCTTTGCGCAAATGTCACTAAGACATGGAAGCAAGTGTGATGGCCGGCTGATGCTCAGGGGATTGAACCGGGGGCTCGTAAAGTGAGAGCCATGAACTGCTACAGCCTGAGCTAAAGAGCCAGGGCTCCCTGGGTGGGGCTGTGACAGATTCCTGTCCTCCGTGGATCCAGCACAGTGTCACGCTCACCAGTGGGCTACGCATACAGAGGGAGAGAGATCAGCAGCCACTGATCACGCTTCTGTAAAATCTAATCTAAAATTTTGAAGGGTGACGTCTGTCATGTCTGCTCTAGCCAACCGAGAGGAAGCACAGTTCCATGTTCAACTGCTTCCGAAGCTACTAACCCCTGTGTAACTTTGGACCCATCCCTTAGCCTGGCCAACCTTCAATTCACACCAATTTAAAATCAGGGGTAATGCGTGCCTAAAAAGCCAGAGGCTTGCAGACAACTTGAGCCTCTTTGGGTAAATAGCTCTGAAATACGGATATCTTCATTTTCTTTTTCTGTTGTGTTTTTTTTTATGAATGTTTTCATTGCAGAGCTGCCTCACTCTGTGCAGATCTAAGCAATTATCATCCTCAGTCATCATCCACAGACACTTGTGTTCCAAGCAGACATTGCAGGGGGTTGGGGGGTGGAAAGGAAAATTAATACACAGAATGAAAACCAAATGAGCCAGGACTGCAGCACCAATTTGGTTGGCACCAGCTTCAGTGATAACTAATTAATTGCTGCCAGAAGAAATCAACACCAATCAAGCAAATTAATTTGATTTACAAATAAATACTATGCAATCTCCCAACACTCTAATCGTCCATGGACCGTGGTAGCTTGGTACCAGGTTGCCTGCTTCTGAAGAGTGTTTCCATTTGCCAGGATGAAAATGTAGCACTAATGCAGTTGTCAGATTACAAGAGAACATTTGCTGTGTTCGCACCCGGGGCTCAAAAATGTTACCTGCCGTAGATTTATAGCTTTTAAGGCCAGAAGGGACCATTGTGGTTCTGTAGCCTGAACTCCTGCATAACACAGTTCAGAGATTTCATCTCGGTTATTCCTGCCTCCAGCACAACATGTGGCTGAACTAGGGCATGTCTTTTAGAAAGGTCTAGATTTAGCGATGCCGAGTGATGGGGAATCTAGCACATCCCTCGATCAGCTGTTCTGATGGGTCATTATGGCTAGTCACCCAGGGATCGGGTCTGCTAGCCTGGAGGGGGACATGGCTGGGCTGTCCTACATCCTACCATATAAAGGGATTAAACCGTTGTCATAGTGTTTGTATCCTTAGATTGCTGAGCCAAAGGAAACAGTGTGGTAGGAGCTCTAGAGATGCGTCCCGGCCCCAAGGTGCTTGTGGTGTAAAGCCTTGCTGGTGCAAGTACCTGTGACCGCGAGGCAGCGTGGTGCAGTGCCTGGGGCCCTGGACGCCTGTGACCACGAGGCAGCGTAGTGCACTGCTGGGATCTCCCTCCTCTGATGGTTAGAAATGTTCCAGCCTCCATTTATTCATGGCCAGTTTATCCCCATCTGTTCTTGTGCCAGCACTGGCCTCTAGCTTAACTAGCTCTTCTCCCTCCCTGGTGTTTACCCCCTGACGTGTCTGTATCATAGCCCCGTAGGCTCCCCATTGCCCTGATTATCCTACTAGCCCTTCTCATCACCTCTTCTCATTTTCCCCGCCCTTACGGTAAGCTCTTCCGAGCAAGGCCTGTGATTTGCTATGTGTACGTGCAGCCCCTAGCACAGCAGGGCTCTGATCTCGGTGAGGTCCATTTAGGTGATTCCTGACCTAATGCTTCCTACCAGGCGCAACCCAACTGGAGTCAGTGGGAGTACGCAGCACACCCACTAGTAGCTATATGACAGGGTCAGGTGGACTGCGCAGAAATACAGGCTCCTGGTGCAGCCGGAGATGGTGTGACTGGGCAGTAGGGTGACCAGATGTCCCGATTTTATAGGGACAATCCCGATATTTGAGGCTTTGTCTTATATAGGTGCCTATTACCTCCCACCCCCGTCCCGATTTTTCACCCTTGCTATCTGGCCATCCTACAGGGCAGTGAAGGTGAGCACGTCTCTGGCAGTTGTTTGGGTTGCATTTATTTACTCCAGAGATAGATACTGGGCTGAAGGTTTTGCTCTCATCACCTCAAACTCTTTTCGGAGGGGAGGGCTAGGGCTCCATCAGCCTTCTGGGGGAAGAAGTCTTTTTGAGCAGAGTGGCGCTGTGTGATCAGGTGAATGGCATGTGCACTGAACTATGCTGCTGTTTGGAGAACAGATGAATGGCATCTCATGGGGTTAGACCAGCTCGGATTTGAAGTAGGGGCCAGGTTGGGAGGGTTCAGTAGCAGGTCACTGTGTCAGGAGGGAAATCCTGTTCTGGGGCACCATGTGGGCAGCAGGCCTGGTGCTGACACTAGGATAAGGAGACTATCCTGAAGCGTGGAGGGAAGAAGCTAGAGCCGAGAGGCCATCTGGAAGCAGGTGGGCAGGAATTTGAGGTTGAGATTGAAGAGGAAGGCAGGGGCCCAAGAGCAGATCTGAGCGGAGGCTGGCAGTGGTCAGGGCTGCAGGGTGCTGGGCAGGGGATTTGGTGGCAGGCTTTTGGATGGATTGACTGGGGAGGGGGTAAGGTGGGTGCCACACGGGAGTGAGGCGTGATCAGAACACGGATGTGGGTTTGCTGAGTGGGACTGGGGGCAGCTGAGGAGGGCTTGGGGATGTTGGAGAGGAGAAATTGTGTGGGCTGAAGTGAGAGAGGACTCGCCGTTGTAGAGGGAGGGGGATCCTGGCATGTCTGACTGGTTGAGAACAGCAGGGAGCTAAGCACTCTCTTCGGGGCAGCTTTTCAGGTGGCTGCAGATACTGGAGAAAAGGGCTGAGCTGACAATGTCCTGGAGACCAGAACCAGCGAGGGGCAGTGCCGGCTCCTCACGCTGAGCTGCCTGTGGCCCCCAGCCTGGAGGTACCACCTGTGCGGGCGAGGCAGCTGATGGTTCCCCATCTGCCTACATTCGCGCCCTCTCTGATGCTACCAGCAAGGTTAAACCACAGTTGGTAGAACAGGTTTCAGAGTAACAGCCGTGTTAGTCTGTATTTGCAAAAAGAAAAGGAGTACTTGTGGCACCTTAGAGACTAACCAATTTATTTGAGCGTAAGCTTTCGTGAGCTACAGCTCACTTCATCGGATGCATACTGTGGAAAATACAGATGATGTTTTTATACACACAAACCATGAAAAAATGGGTGTTAATCACTACAAAAGGTTTTCTCTCCCCCCACCCCACTCTCCTGCTGGTAATAGCTTATCTGAAGTGATCACTCTCCTTACAATGTGTAAGATAATCAAGGTGGGCCATTTCCAGCACAAATCCAGGGGTTTTTTTGTGCTGGAAATGGCCCACCTTGATTATCATACACATTGTAAGGAGAGTGATCACTTTACATAAGCTACTACCAGCAGGAGAGTGGGGTGGGGGGAGAGAAAACCTTTTGTAGTGATTAACACCCATTTTTTCATGATTTGTGTGTATAAAAACATCTTCTGTATTTTCCACTTTTATGCATCAGATGAAGTGAGCTGTAGCTCACAAAAGCTTACGCTCAAATAAATTGGTTAGTCTCTAAGGTGCCACAAGTCCTCCTTTTCTTTTTAGTTGATAGAACCTAAATACTGGATAGAGCCCGCACTGAGAGCCATGCGGGCATGTGTTTATTGCTGTCTCCTATGGCTAGTCCCTCTCCCGCCCCCTCTCTGGGAGAATGACTATTCCCGTCCTGATCCAGCGATAGTGACATCTTGTCTCTCTTGCTTAGGCTGACTGGGAAGCAGGATGACATTCTGTCCCGCTCTGGGAAGCATCGTTCGCCCCCGGGCGCTGGAGCAGGTCATGGCTCAGATATTTTAGGAGCAGTGCCCGACATGAGCCCCCACGTCACAGCAGCAGGCTCGGATTGGCCGTGATACCGGGTTTACAGTAGTAAACGTTGCATTCTCATTCCCAAGGCCCGCTCGGCCCCTCCTGCTCCCGGTGAGCTGGGATTCTCTCGCCTGCCCTCGCAACGGCGCAGGAGAAGAGTTTCGTTTCAGAAAACGTGCCCGCTGTGTTCCTGCTGGTGTGGCCGAGGATTAGGCGGGTCATGGGAGTGCGGGTTCGATTCCAGACGGGCGCTGCTGTGTCTTGTCCCACTAGCTGAGCGACCGCTTCGTCTGTGCCACGCGGGGGGGACTTGAATCGCTCAGCTGCGTCAGACAAAGCAAAGCCCATGTGCAAATCCCCAAGCCATGGTCACGGGACATGCTGGGTAATAATAAACTGCCCCCCCCCCCCGTGTGCCCGCCTCTGGGCACTGTGTTGGTGGGGGCTGCAACCCCGTCTGACCAGAACAGCAGAAGTACCTACGTTTAAAACCATAATTCTTCAAACTCTCCAGCACCTTGTTAGGCTAAAAATAATGCAATTAGCGAATGACCCTGTTCTTTAGCTCCGGGTGGCAGCCTTATCAGGGCTACCTGCTGATCAGAACAAATTCCAGTGCCCTAGACTCCGTTGTGAACAGAACAAGAGGTGCTTGTTCATAGCATCTGGCTTCGCCCTCTTTCTTGTGTACTGATGAGCCCTGCCAGCTGTATAGTGATATCTCCCCTTCCCAAGCCCCTTTCATCTGCGGCTCTCAAAGCTTTTCGCAGGTGTGAGTTACTTGAGCTTCATAACACCCTCCTGTGAGCTAAGTGTAAGAGGGAAACTGAGGCACAGAAGGTTGAGTAGCCTGGTCTTGCAGCGGTGTTGAGCCCCTGCTCCCGTTGACTTTCCTGGAGATGTTTTTGCTCAGCACCTTAGAAAATGCCATAGAGATGCCAGGTGGAGCCATCAGGCTGCCAGCAGACAGGGGGAGCAGAGACCCCACATCCCACAGGGGAGAGAGTTTCCCTATAAAGTCTCCTTTCGAGTCCAGCCATCTGCTCCTCCTGGATGCCTGTACCTTAGACCCAACCAGAAGGCTGAGCGGGTTTGGAGTTCAAGTCCTGGCATGCCCCGTCTCAGGCCAGTAGGGGTAGGGGTGGCTGCAGAAGAGTCCGTTCCCCGGGGCATAAGTTGGTGAAAGGGACGCCTTCCTTGGCTCTTCAGTGACCCCTACTGGCCAGCCAGTTGCATTGAGTGATCCAGAGGGAGACACATGTTGTCCTCCTTGACTAAAATAGGAAGGTCACTGAGATGCCAGGTTTGAGGGATGTTGTGTGGAGGGTGGAAACAAAGGGCATCCTGGTGGGCCATCCCCCTGAGTAAGAAATCCTGTGCCCAAGCACTCTGCCTCTTGTAAATAAGCAATGACTTCTAACCTCACTTAGATTCCTTTACCATAGCTTCATCCTCCATTAATTCAGACAAGCATGCGGGATAACTGGTGTGTTCTGAACTCTTCTCCGATCTCTCTTGACTCCCAGGAGAGTTGTGCACCATGGAGGAATTTGCCCATGGACGGTGACTCCCTTGCCGAATCACCAGGTGTGACACCTGATGGACACCTGTTTGGGCTGCATACGAAACTAGGTAAAAAAGGGTCGAGCTGGGCTTAAATGAAGAATCCTGAGGAGATGAATCATTGAAAGGATCCAGGAAACACCGAGTGAAATGGGTTTTGTTATAAAGGATGAACGCATCATAAAATGGGTGTCATTTACCTGCAGTCCATCTCGGTAGCTGGAAGCAATCTCTGTCAGTGGCCTCATCGGTCAGACCCACAGTCTGGACTGCTGGTCGCTCCCTGGGAGGGTCTGGTCACCCTTTAAGCTGCTGTTGAGCCCACTCAACAGGTGGGCCTGGGACTTTCACACCCAGCAGAGGTTCCCCCTAGATAGCCAAACTGGCTTTTGTTTTCCCTTCTGGAAAAACCCTTTGGGGTGTACATTGGGGGTGAGTTTCCTTGGCAGCTGACACGACAGTAACCATCACATTTTCTGGCTTGTGACTATTAAACATCTTACCTGTACTTTTCTCTCTCTGATATACCGACCCTGCGGACGCCTCCTGCTCCTTTGTGGTAAACCTCGGCTGCTCCTCGCTGCACTATGCATCCTTTTCCAAGGCAGGGCTGCCGTCTTAGCCTCTGGCCATCTGCACTTGAGATGCAGATATAAACTCTTGGATCGACACCAGTTTCCTTTCTGTCCTCTCTTTCCCCATGCAACTTCAACTCCCCATAGGTGGATGGAGAGTTCATTCTGAGCACGTGCAACAGGAGCTCCCCAGCAGTTAACAAGACCTGTCACTATAGCAGGCTGGGAGCAGAGGTGGTTTTATGTCTGTTACCTTCTGAGCCCCTCCCTACCTGTGTCCCCTCTCCCCCCTGCTTTGATCACTTCTGGCCTCTTCCATCTTATTTCCATCTCTCCTGATCTGCCCTTGGCAGCCAGAACCTTGTAAATTTCCACCAGTTCCCAGTGCTGAATGTCACACCCATAAATCAGCATGTCTTGTGGATGGCTTCAAGCAGTGCTGCCTGTTAGCTGCAGATGTGAAGCAAGAGGTTATTTAGCAGGTCATTGGATACCTAAGAACCGTGGAGATGGTAAAGGTGCCACTAACGAGTGGACGGTTTTGCTTCCTAAAGCAAAATAGCGGCTTTTTACCCTGTTAGGGGCTAGCTTCTGCAAGGATCCGTTGACGTCAGCGGGGTCAGAGTGCTCAGTGCCTTTCCAATCAGAGTGGGGAGGAAGTAATGAGTGAATGGAGCAGAGAACAGTTGATATCAAATCTGGCAAAGAGAATTAAGTGAACTTAGGTTGACTGGCCTGGAGCCCAACACCTTGTTTATCTGTTACCCACAAATCAACGATGTTAAAAGGGCAGGACATCAAGCATTCAAAGGTTAGGAAATGCCAGAATTAAGAGTGCCTGTGTATCCTTAATTCGTCCCCCTTGTGCGTGTGCATTATGTTACAGTCTTTAATTACATAACCGCATAGTGTTTTTTCCACAGGAGGGAGGGAGTTGACTGGTAAAGTCCCTGCAGAGGAAGCAAAATGATCCTGGATTTGCCCTTTTCAGAAATGTCTGACTCTGAGGAGCCTGAAAAGCAGACCCCTCAGCATTAGGTTCAAAGTCAGGATCTGGTAGATGGCAGAGGCTTTGGTGTATCTTCCTCTATCTCTGCACTAGCTGTGGCCCTGTCCTCACAGGGTTAAAGGCCGCTGTATTTTTATCCCCAGTGGTGTGCTGGTTGGAATGGCGTTGTCGCTGGGTAACTGGCTCCTGCACTGCAGTATCACTTCAGAGCACCGAGCCTTTAGCACAGAGCTTCAGAGCAGCAGATGACTTGCTGTTCGTTGGTAACGCTGGTACGTTTTAGACCCTGCAAATATGGAGTGTAGGTGACAACACAGAACTTTCATCCTGTCCTACCAGCAGAATACAGTGTTTATAAAACGTGTGCTGAATGCACTTTTCATATTATTCAATGTCGGATTAATAGAATATATATTTTTAATCACATCTTTTAAGAGCAGACACCTTGGGAAGCGCTGTCACGCCCAAAATGATCAGTACAGCTTCCTGGCTGCTTTGGAAAGCTTTCATTTCTAATTTAACAATTTGGGGGTGGGATTTAACAATTAAGAGTGTGAAGTATTTCCTTATGATTGATGGCTGGCCTGAGTCCCTTGGTTACATCCTAGCCCATCGACTCCACGCAGCCTGTGAATAATCTCCAGCAAATGTTCTGCACCCAGGTCACTGTACGTTTTTAGTTAGAAGAACGTAGCCAGCTAGATTTAGATGATAAATGCACACACGGCAGTTAGGTTTACACAAGTAACGAAGACAGGAGTGGTTTCCTGACTTTTTTTTTTCCTTCCAAAAAAGCCAATTATAACATTTTTTTTTTTAAAACATCCTGCACTGCAGTGGTTGGAGCCCACCTTCAACAGCCCTGTGCTAATGTGACAAAGCATAAAGTGAAACTGACTAGAAACAAAAGGGAAACTGACCAGTTTTGTTTCTTTGTGAGTAAAATACAAAAAGTAAACAAAGGAATACATGGTTAGCATGATTATTATTAATTTATTTCTTCTTCCTTATGGCACAGAAAGACCCATACATGTGCATGCCGTAAATAGCGATGTAAACTAGGAGCCAAATATTACGTTCCTTTATTCAGGCAAACTCTGGCTGAGTAAAAATGAAGGACAGACTTCAGAATTTGGGCCTAGATTTCACAGAGTGACTCGCAGGCACAGCTGGGGATACTGCACAGCAGTCTCCATGTTTGGTTTAAATCAAGTTCTCTGGATTGAGTTTTATTCTTATTTTAATCATCAGCCATATATAAATGAGGAGCATGTGGGGAACAACCCTGCAACAAATGAATGTTCTGACCTTTCCCAGTGGGTAAAAGGTGCTGGATTCCAGCTGCAGGGATTTTCCCAGCCGATGGGGAAGGATGATCCCAGACAACTGGACAACAAGAAGGGAGGGGAATATCCTGTATTTATTGTTAGAGCATTATCACACTTCCAGGGTCAGGAGGGTCCCAGAACCTAGGCCAAAGGGTCATGGGACACTACGCTGAGTCAGGTGGGAGGGTTGTTTTCTTAGTTATTACCTAGGGTTTAATGAGAGATTTGAAGGGATGCCAGGATCTCAGTCTAAGGCTACCACTTGCCCAGCTTTTGTTGGGAGCCTTTTCTGAGCATGATAATGATGGAAAAAGACCTGCTAGAGTCGGTTCCCATGCCAGGGCAGGGTATGGACTCCAAACGAGGGAAAGATGTAGCCTCCCCATAGCAGATATGTTGAATTCAGCTGATATTGCCCTTAAGTGAAATGCAGCCGAACGTTCTTAAGTAGAACAGTAATAATGACAGACCTTTTATGTAGCACTTTTCCCCTCAAAAAGCTCTGCAGCAGTGAAAACAGTTCTAGAATTGCTTTATCCACCAGTGAAATGCAGCTACCTCTGGGGTGGAACATGACAGCTGTTTACTAGTGCAGGAATGCTGCGTGATCATTTAGGACAAGAGATAAAGAAAGGTGTTGGATACCCCTGGGCCTTCGGGGGGAGTTTAGGCTATCGGCATGTACCTGGAGTTGGAATTTAGGCCAGGTCACCAGAGCTGACTCCTACTCTTGCAACCAATATTATAGGATTTGTAATTATTAGGATTGGCCAAGACCTTGGGTTTGAAGTCATGTCTGAAAAATGGCTCCTCCAGCAGAGCAGCACCCCCTATGGCCGTTGTGGGGTGTCAGTTCAGTGCTAACTCAGTGGGAACTCTGCTCACAGTTGCAAGCAGTTTCCTACAGCCCCCGGTGAATCTCCTTACCAAGGAAAAGCCATTTTTGCTGTCAGTGGCCTAGCGGGACATGTGTGCTGCCAGAATGCCGGAGCACCTCAGCAGGATGGGGTGTGTCGCTTTCCCCTAAGTTTCCAGAACAATTGCAACTGCATGCAACTAATTAACTAGTCATTAATCCTCCCGTGATGGGCCCCCCAGCAAGCAGGCATGAATGTGCCTTCCTGCCACTGCCCCTACCTTCCAGTGGAGCATGAGAGAGCATAGGGTAGTCTCTTTTCACTTGGGAGTGGGGTAGGGGGGTGCTATCCTGCCACCTTGTAACTGTGGATTAAGCACAGAGTGGGCTGTGTAACACCCTCCACCCAACTGCAGTGCGTGCAAGAGGCCCCCACAAGGTGCTTGGGAAGGAGAGGGGCATATGTCCTTGGCTGCGTCTGTCAATGTGCTTCTCAGCCCCACTGTCTGCTCTCTCTGGGGAGGCTGCAGCCTCTTCCGAGGGAGGCCCAGACCAAGGTGGGTGCTGGAGAAGGAGCAGCAAACCCAGCGCAATCTACCAAGGGAAGTAACCAGGCTGCCTAGCCCCTGAGCTGTAATAGGATAAGCTTTCCGAGGCCACTGCTTCCTCCTCACTGCCAGCACCTGATTTATTAACCCTTCAGGCTCTATCTTTGTCAGGCCTCTGGCTGGTCAGGGAGCTAGAAAGTGGCCCCTGTTGCCCTGATTCTAATATAAGCAGGCAACAGTCCATTCATGTCATGGTCCCAACCCACAGGGTGTTGGGGCAGGCACCAGGCAGGACAGCTCTGCTCTGGCAGCAGAAGGAAAGCTGCTTCACTGTGAAAAGAAAAGAAGTCCTCCTTTTCTTTTTGCGAATACAGACTAACACGGCTGCTACTCTGAAAGCTGCTTCACTATGGTTTCTCTAGTGACAGGAGGGGAAGGGGGCAGGGGGAGCCAAGGTAGAGAAGCAGAGAGAGGGCAGGTCCCAGCCTTCTTTAAACCACATGCAGAGGCAGTAGCAGGACTGTCTTTTGGTTCTATTTGTACAGCACCTAGCCCAGTAGAGTTCTGGGCCACGACGGGCTGCTAGGGGCTATTGCAATACAAACAATAGAATCCTAGAAACATAGGGCTGGAGGGGACCTCGAGACATCATCTAGTCCAGCCACCTGCACTGAGGCAGGACCAAGTGAACCCAGACCTTCCCTGACAGCTGTTTGTCCAACCCGATCTTAAAACCTCCAGTGAGTGGGATTCCACAACCTCCCTTGGGAGCCTGTTCCAGAGCTTAGCTACCCTTAGAGTTAGAAAGTATTTCCTAATATCTGACCTAAATCTCCCTTGCTGCCCATTACTTCTTGTCCTGCCTTCAGTACACATGGAGAACAAGTATTCACTCTCCTCTTTGTAACAGCCCTTAACACAGTTGAAGACCATTATTCAGTACCCCCTCGGTCATCTTTTCTCAAGACTAAACATGCCCAGTTGTTTTAACCTTTCCCCATTGGTCAGGTTTTCTGAACCTTTTAGCCTTTTTGTTGCTCTCCTCTGGATTCTCTCCAATTTGTCCACATCTTTCTGAAAATTATTATTAATAACGAGCCACTCTCCTGGCCGTGATACCATCCCCTGCAGTTTGATAGCAACTCTCATGATATTTAGTGTTTTGATTCAAGTCCCATCTCCTGGACTCATGAGATCAGCTGAGATCCTTAGCTTTCATTAAACAAAAAGACGTCTCTGTCCTTCCAGGCTGCAGAGAAGACGTGACCTGAGTGTGAGCCAGTGGCTCAGAAACCACAGTGCAAATAAAGAAATCCCCAATTTTGAAAATAAAATGTCACGATTTTTAAGCAGCTCTCCTGATTGTGGGGGGGGCCTGGATCATGAGTTGTGAATGCTTGGTGCAGGTGATACTGCAGTGCTGGCAACGGTGCTGGAAAGCGAGGGCTGGGTGCAGAGTCTGCACAGCTCAGCTTTGCCTTCAAAACTCCTGCCTGCACCAAACCAGCAGGGAAAGGCCTGGCCCAGTGGCCCTGTGCTGCTCTTCGCTGAGGTTGAAGGAAGGGTAAGTGGGGAGAAGCACAGCTGTTCGTAGAACCCGGCCCCCCATCTCTCAGTGCTCTCTCCTCTTCCCCCATCCTCCTAGCTGGCACAGGGAGAGAGCCCCTGCTGTTTCAATCTGCTGTAACCACTCCTCTGCTCAGCATCTCTCTCTGGTTTGAGCCTGGCTTCCCTGGGTGGGGGCCCTCATTAATTAAAGGGGTAGCATCAGGGGTTCCAAAGGAAGAGATCTGCTAACTGGGGCTTTGGCAGCAGGGTGGGTTATAAAGCCGGGGAGGGGGAGGGCTGCACAAAGGACGCTGGCTTCCCCAAAGCTTCTCGTTGCTGGAGTTGGGAGGAATAAAAATAATTAAGCAGCGAATCAGATACAGTCAGGTCAGGGTTTGTGGAGAAACAACCATCCAGTTCTCCTCCTCCCTGCTGCTGTCAGGGAGTGTTAAGGCAATCAGCATCCATTTGCATCACGTCTGGCTGGTTTCTTTCTGTGCAAGCCCTGAGCATCTTAGCTCAAAGAAGCTTGTTAAAAGCTAAGAGCTGGAGTACAGGAAATGGGGGAGGTGGGGGAGCAAGCCTGTATGAGCTTCCATAGGAGATATTGTGCCATCCACTT
Organism: Eretmochelys imbricata; assembly: GCF_965152235.1. Classification (NCBI taxonomy): domain Eukaryota; kingdom Metazoa; phylum Chordata; order Testudines; family Cheloniidae; genus Eretmochelys; species Eretmochelys imbricata. The sequence goes on from NC_135585.1 coordinate 22,244,335, forward strand.
TGCGTATCTTGTCTGTTTCTAGGATGTGGCTGGATCCCAGGGTTTTGCCCATTTAGAGGTTTCTCTTCATGTTCCCATCAGTGAGAGCAAATGCAGGTTGCATGCTGTGGCCAGGATCCCAAGTCTCATGCTCTGTGTGCTGGTAGGGCAGGACTTAATTGTAGCAAGGGTGTGGTCAGCTGGACCCTCTCAGTCTACAGCAGTGCCTGGATACCAGTGATTGGCGCCAATGATCAAGGGTTCTTAGCCTAGGGGTCCTGACCACGCTGTCCTGGCTCAAGGGGAGGGTATCAAGGTGAGGACCAAGCTAGTGGAAGGGAGAGGCGGTAGAGTCAGTAAGGAAAAAGGGATCTCAGTTTGGAACAGGGAGAGCCCACCCTGCTGTGGATAGGTACGATTCCTTGCATATGCTACATTTCACACACCACTGAAATGCTCCCAAACAGCTTCCCTACACACTAATTAGAATAGATTGCCTTGGGTGGCATTTTCAAAAGTGCCTAAATTGCTTAAGAGCCTAAATCCCATTTTCAAAGTCACTTGAACTTCTATGTGCCTGAAAATGGGACTTAGGCTCCTAAATCACTTAGGTGTTTTGGAAAAATGTTACCCCTACACAACAGGGAGCCACAGCACTAGCTTCTCTAGCCACTACAAGAGCCAGTATCATGGGACTTCTCAGGGCTAGAAACAGAAACAAAAGATCAGGAGGGGCCTCTCGGGTCTTTGAGTCCATTCCCCTGCTATTGCAGGCAGCCCCATTTTACAATCCCATTCAGAACCATCTTGAAGTTTGTCAGGTTGTTTGCTTCCACGCTGCCCGTGGGGAGGCTGTTCCTGAACCTCACACCTCTGACCATTAGAAACCTTCTTCTCATTTCCAGCCTGCATTGATTCAGGGCCAATTTATCTCCATTTGTTCTTCTGCCAGTGCTGTTCGTTAACTTCACTAGCTCGCCACTCTGCATGGTGTCTACCCCTGGATGTATCTGGAGAGAACAGTCGGAGCACCCCTCAGCAGTCATTCTGCTAGGCTGGACAAGCCCAGCTCCTTCATGCCAGAGGCTCTCCAAGTGTTTTGGGGCATTGCCAGAGTTGACATCTTCCCCTCCAATGGGATAAAGCTCCCGTTTCTAGTCCTCCCCGGTTGCCGGCTGTCAGTCCTTAACGAGCCACTGTAGTTTTGAGGGGAAAGTTCCATGTGTCGTGGGCCAGGGGAAGAAAGACAGGGGTTTTTTTTTTTTTTATTTAAACCCTGCTGTTTGAAGGTACTTGGGTGTGTGGGGATGTCCGAATCAGTCTCAGGGGAGATGGCTCAGTGGGCAGAGTGGTGGGCAAAAAATTCTAGAGCTGGGTGATAAATTGCATTGATCACTTGGATGTGACCTCCATATGCATAAACTGCATGTGTGATTGTGTGTGTAATCTCAATGCACACGTATGTGTCCTTACTGTATTCTCCACTAATTGCCCAAACATTGCACTGACACTATTATAAGCTGTGTTGTTTTGGACCGTTGCTGCTAATCATGAGTGACTCACAGCAAGAATACAGCACAGCAGAATACCAGAGGCATGTTTAACTAACTAATGAAATTCTCACAGACACATTTAAAACCCCCGTAGCAACAAAGACCGCAGCCTGGCAACGGCAGCTGCTGTGCCGGGAGACAAATTGGAACAATATATTCTTCTGGGGGGAAACAAATGCCATTCCAGTTTGATTTCTTTTGAATTTGCAAAATGAAATAAACAAGAGAATAGCCAGCATTTTAATTTGTTTTTAATAGAAGCCGCTTCAGTTGTATGGAAAGAATAAATGCCAGCTTTTGTCTGCGATGACGATTACCATTGCAAGAGAGGATGCTGTCTGATAGCCAGTGCCTTTGCCCCTTGCGTAATCAGGGTCCTTGCTTGCGAAGATAGATGTCGTATGGGAAGGAAGCCATTTGGAGTGATATGTTGTCTCTGCTCTCAACTATCTGCCCAGAGTCCTGCAGAGCAGGATTGCATGAGAAGAGCAAGGCAGAGCCACTGTGAACTGCAGCACTTTCTCTCCATGCTTGGCGACCGATGGAGAGAGGAGAGGAGTGGTCCCAGCACCATTGTCCGAACACCTTTGGGGAGCAGAGTGCTCCCCGGGAGATTTGGGTGGCAGGAGACAGTGAGGCGCGCGCATAGATGTACTAAATCCGTAATACGTGCTTTATTTTTCGCCCTCTACTTTTATACAGCTTCCAGCAAACACTTTGCAGAGAGCGAGGCTGAGGAACTTCCGAGCCGCGCGGCTCTCCCTCTAGCGACGAAAAGGTCACCTCCTATTCCGTGTCCGCCCGTCCATGTTTCCTCCTCGCCAAACCCAATGCATCAGCTTGACCTTCTTGCCAGACTGCATCAGCGTCTGCACCTTCGCGGTGGCGGCATTAGCCTCTCGTGTGTGCTGCTTTCCGTGTTGAAGGGATTGCTTTATTCAAGAAGTGCCTGGCAGGGCGGGGGAGATGCTGGCTGAGAGAATTGTGCTTGGAGCTGCGTCGGGTGCCCTGTTCCTGGCCTCCTTTTCTCTCTTTCCTGGGGGGAAAGAAGCGTTTTAGGACATCCAATTTGAGACTGGGGTTTTCAAAGGGGCCCATGAGAGTTAGGCACTCAGATCCCATTGATGTTCATTAGGATTTAACTGCCTAACTCCCATCCATCCCTTTGAAAATCCCATCTAGAATGACTAACTTCTAGTAATGGGGTACACTCACCGCTGGGGCGCCCCTTTGTGGGTGCGTCTGGGGATTAGTTCTGCCCGGTCTGATGCCCCCTTTCTTTGGTCACTCGTGCCACGGCCCCTCTTGTTCTCTAGGAGTCGCAGTGCCTTCTCTTTGTGGCTTGGCCCTCTGGCCAGGTCCCTGTATGGTTTTCTCCTTCTGGGGTAACAGAGTCTCCCTGCACCAGGTGTCCAGGTGCCATTCCAGGCAGTCTTCCAACTCAAGACTGTGCCACTTTCCCAGTGGGCAGTAGAGGAACCCGGGCCCATACGCTATTCCGGGTTCCAGCTCAGGGACCCTACAGTCTTCACCCAAGGTCTGCACCGTCTCAACCTTGCTGCCGTTTCCCTGGGCTTCTTCCTACTCCGCCCTCTGTAGGCTTCCTTCTCCGCCACCCTCTGGGTAAGCCCCTTCCTTCAGGATCCAGAAGGATCTGTGTTCTTCTCCCCCCGCCCCAGGTTTCCTCCTTTTCTCCGTACTAGGCCCGGAGAGTGCCTGCAGACCTCCCGTCCTCTTCTGCTTTCCCTTCCTGGCTTTACACAGGTCCCGCCTACTCCTGTCCAGATGGGTTCCATGTCCATTTGATGCTTGTCGGTCAAGCCTGTGTCTCCCCCATGTGCAGCCTACTATGTTAATTAGCCCTTTCTGAGCCACCTTAACCCTTCAGGGTGGTGTGGGGTGAACACCTCAGCATGCACGGGCATTGCTATTTTCCATCCATACCCAGCGTTTTGGGATACACAATATTTCTGGAACAGAGTTAGTCTCTTTGACCTGATACTACCTCCCTGCTTGTAAATCAGCCATGTTCCATTGCTTTTGGGAGAGTGGGTAATTGCCTGCGTGTTTCTGTACTCCAGGCAGGAGGAGTAAAATAGCTCCAGATCTCTTTTGGGTCCCCAAAGTCGAGAAACCAGAAGTCCACCACTCATAGGTTTGATTTCCTGAAGGCCATGCCAAAATCCTTGAGAGGAATTGGTCCATGCAATACTTAGCTTTCTAGGAGAGCAACATTGGATGGCCAGTGCAGAGTTGATGGATTGCTCAGCAAAGACTCCATTGGTAAAATGACCAAGACAAGATAGAATCATAGAATATCAGGGTTGGAAGGGACCTCAGGAGGACATCTAGTCCAATCTCCTGCTCAAAGCAGGACCAGTCCCCAACTAAATTATCCCAGCAAGGGCTCTGTCAAGCCTGACCTTAAGATCATGGAGGAGTGGGCACATCAAAGCCAACTAGCCTACTCGGCAGAGCAACAGAGTGCTCTACTCCCAGTGTACCCCTGATGGCTTGTCTGGAAGATAAATCTTTGAGGCTAATCCCATGCCATAAATCTCCCTATTGTGGGTCTAGTGTGTACTTATTCTCCATTCCGTAGAAGAGTATGACGGACATGGAGCTGCTCTGTAATAGTTTCCGAATACTGTGTGTTGACCAGGTTACTGGGGTGTTCACCATATGAATATGGTGGTTTACTTTAATTGGGGCTGTTGGAAAAATAAGAGGGAAGGCAAAACAGTGACTGGAAATAAAACACAAACAATCAATTTGTGAGCAACTAGAGAATAATAGGTTTATAAGGATTAACCAGCATGGATTTGTCAAGAACAAATCCTGTTAAACCAACCTAATTCCCTTCTTTGACAAGGTTACTGGCCTAGTCCAAAGGGGGAAACCGTAGCTGTGATACGTCTTGATTTTAGTAAAGCTTTTGACATGGTCCCACATGACATTCTCATAAGCAAACTAGGGAAATGTGGTCTGGATGAAATTACTGTAAGGTGGGTGCACAAGTGATTGAAAGACCAGACTCAGAGTACTCAGTGGTTCGCTGTCAAACTGGGAGGGCGTATGTGGTGAGCTTCCGCAGGGGTCAGTCCTGGGTCCAGTATGATGCAATATTTCTGTTAATGACTTGGATAATGGAGAGGAGAGTGTGCTTATAAAATCTGAGGATGACACCAAGCTGGGCGGCGGTGCAGGCACTTTGGAGGACAGGATTAGAATTCAAAAGGACCTTGACAAATTAGAGAATTGTTTTGAAATCAACCAGAAGAAATTCAGTAAACACAGGTGCCAAATACTGCACTTCGCAAGGAAAAACCAAATGCACAACTACAAACTGAGGCATACTTGGCTATGTGGTAGTACTGCTGAAAAGGATTTGAAGGTTATAGTGGATCACACATTGAATATGAGTCAACAATGTGACGCAGTTGCGAGAGAGGCTCACGTTCTGCTGTGTATTACCAGGAGTTTAGTATGTAAGACGCAGGAGGTAATTGTCCCGCTTTACTCGGCACTGGTGAGGCCTCAGCTGGAGTACTCTGTCCAGTTTTGGGCTCTACAGTTTTGGAAAGATGTGGACAAACTGGAGAGAGGCCAGAGGAGAGCAACAAAAATGAGAAAAGGTTTAGAAAACCTGATCTGTGAGAGAGGTTAAAACAACTGGGCATCTTTAGTCTTGAGAAAAGAAGACTGTGAGGGGGGAGGCCTGATAATAGTCCTCAGATACGTTAAGCGTTGTTGTTGTAAGGGACTGGGGCATAGGCAGTCTTGCCTAGTGGTCATGGCTGGGCTGGTATCTACAAGTCAAGGACAGCCACGAGGCAGCAGTCAGTGAGTAGGGATCAGAGAAATCACAAGACCCAGTGTCAATGGCCGGAGATAAGAGGTAGTTACCAGGCTGGAACGAGGAGGCATGAGTCAGGGTTGGATCCTGGAGGTCAGAAAGCGAGGGGAGGCCTGGAGTCACAGCAGGCTGCCCAGACAACTTCCTGGGTCACCCTCCACACTTAAATGGTGAGCATGGGCTGACCAGGTGGTCGCAGGGAGCTGTTGCTCTGCACCCTTCGAGAAGTGTTTCCTGCGGCGCCTAATCTTCACAGTCCTCCTTGGATGGGATTCTGGGTGGCCTCTTGCTGGTGATGGGGGAATGTCAGCTCTCCCAGCCACCACAGACCTGGGTTCTAGTCCCAGGGATCCTTACACTTGTAAAGAGAACAGGGCCCCATTGTTCTCCAAGCCCACTGAAGGGTGGACAAGCAGTAATGGGCTTAATCTGCAGCAAGGGAGATTTAGGTTAGATATTAGGAAAAAACTTTCTGTCTCTAAGGGTGCTAAGCTCTGGAACAGGCGTCCAAGGGAGGCTGTGGAATCCACAGCATTGGAGGTTTTTAAGAACAGGTTGGAAACACATCTGTCAGGGACGGTCTGGGTTTACTTGGTGCTGCCTTGGCACAGGGGGCTGGACTGGATGACCTCTTGAGGTTCTTTCCTGCCCCACATTTCTCTGATTCTACATACCTGCTGGTCACAGACTCCTGAAGGGAAGAACCACAGGTACCAAACCCTGTCGGATCTCCTGGGTAAGCACGGTGGATACACAGGGCATGGTAGCCCAGAGCATGGGAGCACTGAGCTAGATAGGCCAAGATCTTGTTCAGTCTGTAAAATACGGTATAAGGCTTGTTGCTTGGGATTCTCACAGACCAGTGGTGAGCAGACCATTCACTGACATTACCAGCCGTTTAGTTCTGGACCCATCTGCTCGGACGCCCTTCCTCTGATCTTGCAAGGCGGTGGATTGGATTGCCTTGGTCAAATGAAAATGGCACTCAAGGCGAAGGCCAGGGCCCAAGCTCTGGCTGCTGTTGGTCCATGGAGCGCTGGTGAAGGGAATGCTGTTTACCGGCCAGAGGGCTGTGGATTGCGCCCAGGTGACCGTTCCTGTGCTGTCCCTACTGAAGCTGGTGCTGGGGCTCTTTTTAGGGGGTGGAATAATCAGTCTGGCTCCGCCAAGGAGCAGGAAGGAGCTGCCTCTCTTGCCACGGGCAGGGCATGTTACCTGCCTTTAAGGCCTATTGCCTTCGACTGCGGCTCTCCGCCAGTGAGTGTTAAAATAGCCCCGTCTTGCTCAGCAGAGATGCTGAGTTCAGTGAGAAAAGGAACTTCACTGCCCTTGACTCCTGTGAGCCCTGCAGGGCCCCTTCCGTCCAGGTCTGGACCCTAGCCCTTCGGGCGCCTCAGGAACAGAACTGTTACCTCCATTCCAGCCGGATCCACCTGTGCATGTCTAAGGACTGCTCTGGGGGCTGCACAGGGCTTCATGCCGCTTGCAGAACTTTCTCTACAAGTGATGACGTGTGCGGAGGAATGATCTGTGGGGAGACTGCCGGGCTGGCAGTTAGGAGGAAAAAAATCCGGTAAACAGGGCAGGTTTGAGCTTGCAGACATAAGTGCTAATGGACATGGAGTCCCGGGACCCCATCTTTACCATGTCACCTTTCAACATAAACTGGCACTTTAAGAAACCTGGTTGCTCTAAAGTGCCCAGGAATTGTCTCTGCTCCATGGAGCTTGCTGCTGTTTCAGCTTGAGGGCTGAATTATCACATGTGGCACTTGCAGAGGATCTGTGGGCAGCACCCACCGTCGAGCAGGAGAACGGCCATTTCCCTGCCTCGAACGGGTAACTGCATGTGCAAAGGGCAGAGCTACAGCGCAGTTCGCACCGGTGGCTCAGCTCGCGTAGCCGGCTTGCAGACAAACGTAGCCAGAACAGCTTAGCTGCCGGCATTTACAGATTTGCTCGTGACCATTCTGCATTCTCTGAAGACGATGGCTGGAGTGAGATTAGTGCAATTGTTCCATGCAACACTTAAACCCCGATGGGGGTCTCAGGTCATCCCAGTTAGCAAAACTGTAAGTGAACTAAAATCAACACCCGGCGTAGCCCCTGGGACCCTCCCTCCACCTGCCAGCAGAGAGCCGGGTCAGGATACGCCTTTCCCCAGGGGCTAGGCCGGTGCAAAACAAACTCCATCCTCCGGCTGCTTTTGTGAGCTTTATTCACGGCCGCGTTTGAAAATCTTCTTGAACTCCGAAAGACCTCTCAGCGCAGATCGCGCCAGCCTCTCTATTCCACTCGCTGCACAGCACCGCGCTTGCAGCAGCGCTGGGAGAGATTGCGAAGCGGCCACGATTTTAACACACTAAGCACATGCACTCCAAGCTCTCCACCTCTCTCCTGATATTTGCTGGGTTTTTCTTTCTTCCTCTCCTGAAATGAGCGCGTTTGCAGCACCAGAAGCATCCTGGCTATGTTTATTTTACTGCTAAACATTGTTTTCTGTGGGTTTGCTGGAACGCCTTGGCAGGCATGTCAAGATGGCTCATTCTCAACTCTCTTCTCCCTCCCCCCAGCCCCGTGCTCACTTTTAATTCTGTGCATCTGTCATCTCTGCTCTTTACCAGATGCCTTCGCTCCCGCTGCCTGGGCTAGAAGGCGGGTTCTGATCCACACTTTGCTGGAGCCATGAAGAAGCCATGTAAACGTTTTATCCTCTGTGGCACTCGTGAATGCGAAGTAACTGGACACAAGGGGAATTGGGATGGAAAGGTCTCTGGGAATTGCTATCAGTCTGATGTTTGCCTGCTGAGGATGTGCCAGGCAATGCCAGCTCCTCCTGGGGAGCACTTCAGCCAATCCAGTCCTTGTGGACAGCTGGTTGCGTCGCTAACGCTTGACGCACCAGGCAGCGGGAGGTGCTGGAGTTAATAGCCCTCTGAATTAGCCACCAGGGATCTAAAAGCAGAGAGTCCCCAGTCCGGGCTTGAATGTGAGTCCCTCATTAGTTCTTTGCTGATGCCCAGTTGTCTTTGGGATCTTCAGATGCTGGCAGGGCAGTGTCCGTTTTTCCTCCCAGGCTCCCCCTCAGGCTGGGAGGACAGTGGGGTTGATGGGTATGGTGGTAGAAGAGTGTTAGATGGTTTTGGTGGACGTGGGAGGTGTCCGTGGGCTGGGCATTGATCCTGATCGCTGTTATGGGTTTATTGCGAGTACGTCTGAGCACATAGCACTTGAATGGCAGCGTTTTTATACATGGCAATAGATAAACCAAGCCATGACGTGCATGATTCCAGGTGACCAGCGCTGCGCATTGGCAGAGAATCCTCAGACCGTCTTATCTCCTTCCCTCTAGAGTCCCCTATGCTGGAAGGACAATGAGAGAAGCTCTGACTGCCAGTACCTGGCAGCCCCTGACTGGTGCATAGAGGGGACTAGGCTCCGGGGCGGTGAGTCCAGTATGGCTCACCGCTACTAAACTCACCCAATCCATAAATAAAGATATAACCCCTCTTGTTCAGTCAACCTGCACAGCGCCCGCCGGGGAACTCGTACCACAAGCCCCGATCTAGCAAACCTGCACAGAGTCATACTCACAGGTCACCAGCTTGTGACTCCACTGTGGCTCGAAAGTACGTGCAGTGACCAGTGCAGGGTAGAAAGTGAGATGGTTCCCCACCAGGTCTCCATTGGGTGGAAGGGAGGGAGGTGGCAGGGTGCTTTAGGCTAGCAGCATGAGTGGACTGGGGCAAGCTTAGTTTCTGAAATGAGGAGCGACATCCCGCAGCCTAGCCAGGCTGGGACGCTGCTGCTGTGCAGTTCGGAGCATCTTGGACATGGTAATGAGAGCAGACCACGAGTCACGTTCTAGTGAAGATCTCCAGAAGGTGCGTGTTGTCAGAGAAGGCCAGGCTGCCCTTGAGGAGGAGCTTACACCTGGTATCTGAAAGAGATGCTTTGCCTAGGATGAGAGAGGAACACAAAGGGGAAGAGATGTTGCTGTCTGTGCCAGATGGCAGGAGAGGAGACATTCGGTTTTCTAGCAAATTGCATTAACTTACATCTGAGATGATAGCAACATAATGCCTATAATGGCATTTTTCTCTTTGTATTAGCAACACCAGGTTCTAATGCGACCCTGGATTAACGTAGTCGGGCAAGGATTTTTTCCCCTCTGATTCCCCTGAAAAAATAACCCTGGGGAGAATTTGTTCTCGTTTTCCTGGTGTTCTCTCAATCATGGTAACAAGAAAAAGGGGGTGACGTTCTGGAAGTTCTTCACTCTCTTAGAGAAGAGGAGAAATGTGTGATCTGGTAGGTGGTGTGGGGGAAAACTAGCTGAGGTGTTGTCTTGCGAATTGTACATATGTTCTGAGACTGAACGAATTCTCCTGCTAAATTAAGCAGAATGAAACCTGAGTGTAACCCAGTATCATTGGCTGTAAGATCCTAGCGAGTGGAGTGCTTGGTGGTCACGTAATGCTGGCTCCTCTTGTGTCCAGCTGCTAAATCACATTTAAAGAAGCTCTAAGTGCTGTACTGTATGGTGTGTTTCTATATATGTGGGTGAGTAGGTGCGTGTACACTGTATATTTGTGTGTAAGATGCATATATTTTCCGCAGAAGCTATTGCTTTAGTTGCTAAAGGGATATTAGATGACTGAATGGGAATGAAGCTGCCCATAAGGCAATCTATGGATTTTAACTTGGTCCACCTATGGGGAAAAAGTGAGAGCACCCTGGTATGGCAGATGGGCATGGAGCCGAACGCTTCTAGGTCACAGACTCGAATGTGGCCATGTCCGTAGCAGGGACCACGGCTCTGTGCCTAACGGTGCTTTGGGGGCTAGTGGGGTGGTTTCAGTCCAATTCCCGGATGTGCCAGCTGTGCAGATCGCAGCCTTGCATTGCATCGCATCCCCTTCGTGGTCCTCTCCAGCAGAGATGCCACGCTCTGAAGGAGTCATGAAGACTGAGCTCCCTGCTCGCTCCAGGGCTGCATAGAGGCATGGTGGGGTCTTGAGGGACTGTTTGGGGGTAGGGTGGGGAGGACACCGTGTTAGGAAGGCCACTCCCTCGCTTCCCCTGTTCTGTGGATGAATCAAAGACTTTGGCCTCTGGAGCTGTCAGATGGGCACCTTTCGCCAGCAAGAAATTCCCTGATTAAAAATAGCCCCTCTTGGGAAGGGGTGAGAGATGAGAAATGGTCCCTGTGCCAATTTCACCCTTAGCTGGAATAATTGTCCCCTGAAAAATATCACAATTATCGCACGCCCCAGGAAGGTGATGGAAAGAGGAGCTGTGGGGAGGAGTCTGTGAGGGGAATTTGCAATGCTCACGAGAGTGAAATACAAACAATAAAGAACATGGCACAGTGCAAGCAGACACTGCAAACTTCTGCACACAACCTTCTGCCAGTGGCTACAGTCCAGGCCTTTGGTAGGTACCCTCTAAGCTAGCCTGCCCACTGCATCCCTGTAGCACCCAAATCCCTCACAAACAGTTGTGAACTCAGCCTCACCATGCCAGGAATTCAGGAACTGCAGTAGGTTACTCTCACTGTTATCCCCATTTTACAGATGGGGAAAATGGAGACAGGATTTAAAGGCCAAAATTTCTGAAAGTTTCCATGACTTCTCGGTGCCCTTTCTGAGACTCCTGTGACCTGTCTTTTCAGAGGTGCTGAGCCCGGCAGCTCCCATAACTTCAGTTGGAGCTGCAGGTGCTCAGCACCTCTGAAAATCCAACCCAAGGGGGCTTAAGCTGCACACTTTTGGATGCTCTTTGGAAATTTGAGCCTAAGCGAGTGGCTGGCGGTCCCACAGGAAGGTTGTGATGGGGCTGGGAATAGGTTTCCTGATGTCTTAAAACCTGTCCTCCCTCCATCCCCAGTTTGGGGTTCTGAAGGCCCTGATCTCTCAAAGCCAAACTCAACTGAAACCCCCAGTGTCTCACATGGCAAGTATAAACCCAAACCTGGCCCCTGTTGGGTGGCAAAAACTTGGGATAGGTGTGCTCAAGTTGTTCCCGAACCTGGGCTGGGTGACGTTAGCTGAGTTTGGTACCTCCGTGCTCCTGCAAGCGTGCATCGCTGAAGAGCAGCAGTCCACAGTTCTGTTGTTGCAGGGCATAGAAGGAAATAGCAGGATTGTTCTGAAACTTTGAACCCAGTGCTGCAGAGGCGAAAGCCTTCAAAGGCCTGTGTGAGTTACCTCTTGGTGCCATGCAAGGAGCTGACTTTGTTCTGAATGCTCCTAATGTCCGGTGACTATCTGGTGGCTGGCTGAACATAAGACATAAACCAGAAGTCAGCCCCAGGGCTGCTGAGCCCTGCCCCCTTCCATCACAAACATCCCCATCATACAATCGCACTAATAAATTGGTCCAGCTCTCTATGAGTGACGCTGTTTTTTTAGCGCTGTTGCAATGTGTGAGCACCACCTGCTGTTTTAGTGCGTAACTGGCAGCGTACCTGATCCTGCTGACCTCATCACCGGTGCTAATACACAGGAAGAGAAGTAAATCAAAGAGAGCCAGCCTGGTCCTTGCAACAGGACAGATGCAATAAAATTCAGCCCTTGAGAAATGAAGGGCAAAAACCAGCTGGCGAAAAACATACTAAGAGGGTGTTACAAAACAATGCAGAGTGAAAATAGATTTGCATTATCAACACACAGTGGATAACATGCCTTGTCTAGAAACTTGCTCTTGCATACATGGAATTTATATATGCCACTTATAATAGCTGTACATACATTACAATGGCTCTGGCCATCCATAGCGACCCTAAAACTTGCTATCATTCAGTCAGTGTTGCAGTGACATTAATAGACTTTGCATATTTTTCCCTGTAATGCTTTGCAGCTTTCCTTTTTTAGCTACATTATTTGTTGGCGCTCTCCCTAACCTGATTAAATATCCTGTAATTTGGCAGTCATGGTGGTGAATGTGGATGTACTCGTCTGGCTGGTTGCTGTGTGTGAAAGCCATTTAGATTCTGGATCTTTTCTGACAGTGAGCTTACTTGATGAAAGAGCAAGAGCAGATTTACGTCTCCTGTTTTAAAGGTCTACTTCTGTTTCCAAAATGCAGAATATAATTTAGCACATGTTTTATATTTACAGAGAAAGAGAGAGAGATCTACAAGTATTGTCAACCTTGACCACTCAGAAATCATCTGAGCTAGGCTGCCAAAATCACGAGATTGGCTTAAAACTCACGAGATCTTTTAAAAAGCAATAACTTTAGAGATCTAGGTTTTTTTTGTTTTTGTTTCCCTTCTGTTATTTTGAGTCATTAGGGTGCACGTAGGGCACATTATCTGATTTTTCTCCACATCAAGGAGAATGAGAAACTTCCTGGAAAAAAGAAATTAAAGGCTGCAATGCTTTCTTACCCAAATGCCTTCCAGAGCTGGGACTTTAAGAACAACACCAAATATAACGGGACTCGTGCTACAGTCATGAGAGATTAAAACACGCTCTCTGCTAGCAAACCATTCTGGCAATGAGTACAGGAGGAGGCTGATCTAGTAGTGGTTAGATCAGGCGATGGGCAGTCTAGGCGCTCGAGTCCCGTTCCTCACTCTGCTATTGTCTTGTTGTGTGGTTTGGGGCAAGTCACTTAGCCTGTTCGCTTAAGTTTCCCCATCCATAAAATTGGCATGATTCTTATATCACAGGTGTGGGGAGAATTAATCATTATTTATTATTTTATTACCATATCATTTGGGAGCCCAGTCACAGAGCAGGACCCCATTGTGCTAGGGGGGGGTGCATAGGGCACCAAAATGGCTAGGGATGGCCCTAAGGGGCAGCATGTGGGGGAGCCTGATGGAAGATGTAAGGAGTGGGCAATGGAGGCTGGTGTCCTGGGGCTATCCGAGGTGGGAGTTGACATTAAAGATACACACGCGCACACACACAGAGCGCTGTGTGTCTCACGCACAGCACAAGGATAGGTAGCCCAGTGAGAGGCCCCTTTGAGAAGCCAGGTGTATTTTAGCAGTACAGAGGACAGTACGGCATGAAGGTGTTATCCGCATAGATTTGGGATGGCAGTGCTACTCGGAGCATCGGCCTGGCTGGGGTGAGACTTCACTCGTCTGTCCCTGGCACATTGTGAACACTGGGAAATGAATGGTAGTAAATCACCCCATTCTACGTGGTCCCTGTAAGTTTCAGAAAAGCTATTTTAGTAACATTTTGGGGGGTACTTTAAAAAATGTCCATGTATATTTTCTTCTCTGCCCTTGCCTGTGAAGCCAGTTACTTTGGTTACCAGGAGTCTGACCATGCAGGACTCAAAAGGGGACAATGTAAACAAGTGATCCAAAATACCCTTTTTTATACTCACAAAGGATCTATCTGGGCCTGCCACGGCTAGATGTGAGCACAGTGTCTGCTATCGGGAAGGTCAGCGCTTTCAGCTTCCCAATGGGATAACGCTCCCATTTTTAGCTTTGCAGGGCCATGGTATAAGACTTAAAACCATGGCATGTTCATGTCTAAATCAGCTGTCGCTCAGGCCTTGCCTGTGCCCAGAGCAGTTTTCTTGGAGCGTTTGAAGTCCGGGGGAGACTGGGCAGGTGACACGGCCATCGGCGTGCGATACACTGTGCGAATGTGCAGTGAATGTATTTGCCCAGGAAATTTACCCAATGAATATATTTCCTCTGTGTAAAAATTATATAATTTAAATATGCATACACAAACCAAGTCCTGTTTTTCTTCTCAAAGGTGCTGAACACACTCAGCTCCCATTGGAAGTCTGCTCCTTTTCAGATCAGGCCGTGTGTGTGTGTGTACGCCCATACATCAGATATATTGCAATATTATTTTTAGCTTTGCTGTATTCTGTTCTAATTGGCCCAGACACACAATACGCTTTCAGACAAGGCACTTTTCAAATGCCCAACTTTGCCCTTGGATAGCAGGGCCGTCTGACTTCTGCCTCTCTCTCCCTCTTATAAAGTCATTTAAGGATGAGCCGCTCTTTGGCTGTGATTTTTGCGGCACTTGAAGTGTTGGTAATGCATGCAGGCTAGTAGGGTGTGGGCTGTGTGCTGAATGCTAAATGAGGGAGGAGGATGGCAATGGAGAGGAAGCAAAAACTGCACAGATGATCAGCAAAACATCTCTTGGGTTTTCCATTGCTTGCTGGGAGGGGGTAGTACCCAGTCAAAGCAGCTTTTCCTGCTGGGAAGAGACAGATCTCAGTTTGAGGAGTAGAGGGGAATTGCCTGGGAAAATATCATGGGCCTCTCTGAGTTCACAGAATTTTCCTGGGAACTGCAGTGTTATTTCCCTGTGCTGCCGTGCAAGCCTGGAGGGAAATGGACTTACAAGGTGAATTACCCGATTGCTCAGTCCAGATCCTGCAAATCTAGGTTTTCGTGGTTTTTTTGCATGTGGACCTCCCATTGCAGGATCAGGAACCCAGGCTCAGCAGAATCAGGCTCAGGGATAGCAGGGACATTGTAAAATACCATATAGCAGCTGGCTGTTTTCCCCTTCCCCTATCAAGGCTTGATTTCAAACATCTGTGTCTCTTCAGCCAGAGTTGAGTCTTTCCCCAGCACAGGGAGCGTTGGATGAGCCTGTTGCACTCAGAAAAGGAGTACTTGTGGCACCTTAGAGACTAACCAATTTATTTGAGCATGAGCTTTCGTGAGCTACAGCTCACTTCATCGGATGCATACCGTGGAAACTGCAGCAGACATTATATACACACAGAGATCATGAAACAATACCTCCTCCCACCCCACTGTCCTGCTGGTAATAGCTTATCTAAAGTGATCATCAAGTTGGGCCATTTCCAGCACAAATCCAGGTTTTCTCACCCTCCACCCCCCCACACACAAACTCACTCTCCTGCTGGTAATAGCCCATCCAAAGTGACAACTCTCTTCACAATGTGCATAATAATCAAGGTGGGCCATTTCCAGCACAAATCCAGGCTTTCTCACCCGGCCCCCCCCCCCTTTTCCCGGGGACACACACACAAACTCACTCTCCTGCTGGCAATAGCTCATCCAAACTGAGCACTCTCCAAGTTTAAATCCAAGTTCAACCAGAACGTCTTGGGGGGGGGGGGTAGGAAAAAACAAGGGGAAATAGGCTACCTTGCATAATGACTTAGCCACTCCCAGTCTCTATTTAAGCCTAAATTAGTAGTATCCAATTTGCAAATGAATTCCAATTCAGCAGTTTCTCGCTGGAGTCTGGATTTGAAGTTTTTTTGTTTTAAGATAGCGACCTTCATGTCTGTGATTGCGTGACCAGAGAGATTGAAGTGTTCTCCAACTGGTTTATGAATGTTATTATTCTTGACATCTGATTTGTGTCCATTTATTCTTTTACGTAGAGACTGTCCAGTTTGACCAATGTAAATGGCAGAAGGGCATTGCTGGCACATGATGGCATATATCACATTGGTGGATGTGCAGGTGAACGAGTCTCTGATAGTGTGGCTGATGTTATTAGGCCCTGTGATGGTGATCACATCCTGTGATCAGCCATAAATCCTGGCCACTATGGATGTAGAAGCCCTCTACACCAACATTCCACACAAAGATGGACTACAAGCCGTAAGGAACACTATCCCCGATAATGTCACGGCTAACCTGGTGGCTGAACTTTGTGACTTTGTCCTTACCCATAACTATTTTTACATTTGGGGACAATGTATACCTTCAGATCAGCGGCACTGCTATGGGTACCCGCATGGCCCCACATTATGCCAACATTTTTATGGCTGATTTAGAACAACGCTTCCTCAGTTCTCGTCCCCTAAAGCCCGTACTCTACTTGCGCTATATTGATGACATCTTCATCATCTGGACCCATGGAAAAGAAGCCCTTGAGGAATTCCACCATGATTTCAACAACTTCCATCCCACCATCAACCTCAGCCTGGTCCAGTCCACACAAGAGATCCACTTCCTGGACACTACAGTGCTAATAAACAATGGTCACATAAACACCACCCTATACCGGAAACCTACTGACCGCTATTCCTACCTACATGCCTCCAGCTTTCACCCTGACCACACCACACGATCCATCGTCTACAGCCAAGCTCTGCGATACAACCGCATTTGCTCCAACCCCTCAGACAGAGACAAACACCTACAGGATCTCCGTCAAGCTTTCTTACAACTACAATACCCACCTGCGGAAGTGAAGAAACAGATTAATAGAGCCAGAAGAGTTCCCAGAAGTCACCTACTACAGGACAGGCCTAACAAAGAAAATAACAGAACACCACTAGCCGTCACCTTCAGCCCCCAACTAAAACCCCTCCAACGCATTATTAAGGATCTACAACCTATCCTAAAGGATGACCCAACACTCTCACAAATCTTGGGAGACAGGCCAGTCCTTGCCTACAGACAGCCCCGCAACCTGAAGCAAATACTCACCAACAACCACATACCACACAACAGAACCACTAACCCAGGAACTTATCCTTGCAACAAAGCCCATTGCCAACTGTGCCCACATATCTATTCAGGGGACACCATCACAGGGCCTAATAACATCAGTCACACTATCAGAGACTCGTTCACCTGCACATCCACCAATGTGATATATGCCATCATGTGCCAGCAATGCCCCTCTGCCATTTACATTGGTCAAACTGGACAGTCTCTACGTAAAAGAATAAATGGACACAAATCAGATGTCAAGAATAATAACATTCGTAAACCAGTTGGAGAACACTTCAATCTCTCTGGTCACGCAATCACAGACATGAAGGTCGCTATCTTAAAACAAAAAAACTTCAAATCCAGACTCCAACGA
Organism: Eretmochelys imbricata; assembly: GCF_965152235.1. Lineage (NCBI taxonomy): Eukaryota > Metazoa > Chordata > Testudines > Cheloniidae > Eretmochelys > Eretmochelys imbricata. The sequence continues at coordinate 22,261,523 of NC_135585.1, forward strand.
GAAACTGCTGAATTGGAATTCATTTGCAAATTGGATACTATTAATTTAGGCTTAAATAGAGACTGGGAGTGGCTAAGTCATTATGCAAGGTAGCCTATTTCCCCTTGTTTTTTCCTACCCCCCGCCCCCCAGACGTTCTGGTTAAACTTGGATTTAAACCTGGAGAGTGCTCAGTTTGGATGAACTATTGCCAGCAGGAGAGTGAGTTTGTGTGTGTGTCCCCGGGAAAAGGGGGGGGCGGGTGAGAAAGCCTGGATTTGTGCTGGAAATGGCCCACCTTGATTATCATGCACATTGTGAAGAGAGTTGTTACTTTGGATGGGCTATTACCAGCAGGAGAGTGAGTTTGTGTGTGGGGGGGGGGGGGGGTGGAGGGTGAGAAAACCTGGATTTGTGCTGGAAATGGCCCAACTTGATGATCACTTTAGATAAGCTATTACCAGCAGGACAGTGGGGTGGGAGGAGGTATTGTTTCATGATCTCTGTGTGTATATAATGTCTGCTGCAGTTTCCACGGTATGCATCCGATGAAGTGAGCTGTAGCTCACGAAAGCTCATGCTCAAATAAATTGGTTAGTCTCTAAGGTGCCACAAGTACTCCTTTTCTTTTTGCGAATACAGACTAACACGGCTGTTACTCTGAAACCTGTTGCACTCGTAGCTCGTGAAGTCCCTCTGAGCAACTTTTTCACAGCAGGAGTAGAATTCGTCTTGAAAGCACCCTCTGGCTGGGAAGTGGAGGAGGGAACCTAGGCAGTTACTTGCAAACATTTAGGGTGCAGACACTGCCTGTTGTTGATGTGGGATCCTGAAGGTGGTGGAGAGGTAGAAAGATCGTCTTGTGGCTGAGACTTTGAATCAGCCAATCTGGGTGGGGAATTCAAAGCAGCCTAAGGGAGTCAGCTGCTCAAATCCCATTGAATTTCAATGGGAGTGCAGTGCGTATCTTCTTTAAAGGCTTCTTTAGAAGTCCCAGCCTCTGTGCCCTGTTCCCTCCTGGATTCCCTGCACAGCCCAGACTAATCACTGAATTCCGTGCCTCACTTTCCCTGTCTGTAAAATAGGGACACACGCCGACCTTGCTGCGAGATGTGTGCCTGAATGTATTAGTGTTTGGGGTGCTCTGGCGTATCCAGAGATGGATGCTGTTAGAGTTCAAAGCGAATTAGTGTTTTTCCTTTTTATGAAGACAAGGGTTACCTGTCAGTGTGGAGTTGATTCCTGGCCCTCTTGGGCAGGGACAAACAGCCTGGTCAAAATGCATGGGGTTAGTTTGGCCCGAGAAGCAGGGCACATGAGAACTGAGCACAGCAAACTCGTCTCAGCTCTTGCCCTTGTGTGAACTGAATTCCAAAGGGTTTTATTAGGTCAGTTGCTTGCTTCTGAGATTATCCTGTCCCGCATTAGCCTATTGAGTAGGATGGAACTCTCAGTAAAGGAACTGGAGAGAGCCAAAATATGATGCAAGATGGATAAAACTGCAAAGAATATAGTTCATTAGTGGTGCAAATAGCTTCCAAGCCCGGCAAGGTGTAGAAGTTCAGTTGATTTGGAATTTACATTAATGTCTCCAAATTCAACAACCACTGACTTCACCGGCTTACGTTTTAGAGAGAGCCATTTGCCCACATGACTGTATAAACTGATGTACAAATTATATGTAGGAATTGCTTCTCCAGTTACCTCTGGGGTGCAAAACAGCAGTAGTTTAACAGAGTCCAGAAAAGCTGGGTAGCAGTTTATGACAGGTGCTGAAGAATTGAAACTACAGTGGGAATTTTGTGCAAAATGTAACCACTAAATTCCAGTGTCTTGCCTGAATTCCAGCTTAACGCCACCAGTGTAACACACCTAATTAGGGAAAAGCAAGAGGAAATCTGCCCCAACAGGCAGTCCTTCTATCAGCTCCATGTCCGAACACCAGGCTAAGTGATCTGTATGACTCAGACATACAGTCCATGCTGCCCTGTGAATCACATCATCTTAACATCAAAGGGTGAGGTTTTTGAAAAACACCCAAGGAGCTTTGGATCACTAGTCCTCTTGCCTTTCAGTGGGAAAGTCCAGATTGCTGTTTGTTCCTGAACCTGACCTGGTTCCGGACTCTCAGAGGCTATACAGTCACCTTTCACCACAGCTGGCCGTTCCCGAGTGTATGTCAACTGCCTTTGTGTTCCATTGACTTACAAACGCAATGAGGGGTTATACTGCCCTGTCGCTGACTGCTGTTAGCTGCCTACCAACACACACAGGGAGGAGAGGCGCTGGCATTCTCCAGCGCTGAGCGTCATATAGGCACCTAGAGACAGGCAGATCAATAGAGAGCACGCTGCTTTCTGCTTGTGGGGATGGTGCTGCGAGAAAGGGGAAGAATTGGCTAGTTTTGTTTCCTTCCGTTGCCAGCTAACATCTCCACCGGCTGCTAGTTTTCCAGGGGTGGCAAGTGCAGTGCAGATGTGACATCCAGATGCAGAGTGGGCACCGTCAAGATACTGTAAAAAATTTGTATCCTCTCTTTATTTGTAAACCTCCACCTGGAGGAGTTTGAAATGAAAATCTGTTCCCTTAGCAACGCTTGTTTCCCTCCCCACAAGTGCTCACAATTCGGTTTCTAACCAGAGGGTCTCTCTTGTGCCTTGGCTCACAGCTGTCTGGGCAGGCTCCTTCCAGGCACGTTGGCGTGCCACTCTCCGAGGTCACTGATGAATTCTGGTAAGAAACCACGGTCCAAAGCCCAATGAAGTCGCTGTGAACCTTTCCATCAGCCTCAATAGGGTTTGGATTGGGCCCAGGGCTAGAAAGGGGTAGAAAGAGCAGCATTATTGAAACGTATGGTCATAAAATGAATAAGTGGAAAGAATCACATGGGCCTTGCAAGCAGATATAGGGACAAATGGAAAGTAGGTCAAATTTTGACCTTTGGCCTGAAAAAGATTAGTGTAGGCACAGCCAGGGGAAAGGGTTGCCAGTGGTTAAGGTGCTAGCTTGGGATGTGGGAAATGCAGGGTCAATTCCCTGTTCCTTGGCCAAATAGCTTAGTCTGTCTATCCCCACTGGACAGATGGACAACTGAGGCACAATAGCCCTGCCATATTGCACAGGAGCGTTAAAAATTGTGAGATCCTCAGGTACCACAGCAAGGCGAGGTCCATACAAGTACCTAAGACAGCCAGGGCTGAGACCGCCGAACCAAGAATCCTCACTTCCTATTAGGAGAACAAATATTCCTTCCTCAGTTCCAAGTGGGGCCGGGGAGAGGCTGCTCTCAAGGACTTTACTTGTGTCTCTCCCATGGATGCTCTACAGGAGTGACACCACAGCAAGCCTAGTGTGTGCAGTCCAGCTTATTGTCCTAAGGGTCCATCTGCACTGCACAGTAAGCTGGGCTCTGACTCAGTTTGGAGCCCAAGCCCCGGTCTGTCCAGACACACATCAGTCTGACTCGAGTCAGCGAGCACTGAGGACCCAGGTCCTAGGACCCTGCTAGGGGTGTGGTCAGAGCTTGAGTCCTGCTACAACTTTGGTCCAGCTCTATCATTGTGCCGTATGGATGCAGGTCATGCTGCAGGCCCGAGCCAGGAGGTCTGCGTAGTGCAATGTGGGTGTGTTGGCACAGCTGGGGGACCCGGGCCCAGCAGTCGTAAGCCCAGATTTACCATGCAGTGCGGATGCTCAAGCATGGGCTTGGAAACACCAAGTCCACAAACCTGGCTCCCATAGATCTGGGTTTGACACAGTGTGGACGTGCCACCCCCCCAAAGCCCAACAGTGGCTGCACGTGGAACATCGCAGTCAGAAGGCGCCAGGGTTGGTGTGGGTGGGAAGCAGGGGAGGGGGCCAGAGAGTAGGGGGTCTATGCCGTGCCTGGAAAAGCAGATTAACCTAGTTACCTGTCCTCCTATAGCAGTTTCTGTACGTCTGGGCTCAGAGTGGCCGTGAGGAGCCCTCTTACCGCAGCACGCTTAGCCCAGGTCTACACTTACTATTTAGCTCGACCGAGCTGCCTTGCTCAGGGGCTTGAAAAATTCCCAACCCCCAGCACTGTGGGTAAGCCAACCTGACCCCCAGCACAGACGCGGCTATGTGGATGGAAGAATGTTGACCTCGCTCCTGCCGCTCGGGGAGGAGGATTACCTCCATCGATGGAGAAGCCCCTTCCGTCACTGGGAGATGTCTGTACCACACAGCGTCATGACGGTGCTGCAGCACCCGTAGTGTAGACGTGCCATCAAACCTTTCCTGTCATGCAGCAAATACAGGGATTAACCCTTTCCTTGCCAATCAGGTGGCACCTTCAGGACTCTGTGGCATTCCCTGAATGAGCCCTGGGGGTCTCCACCCCATGCCTGAAAAAGAACAGCCCTCTGAGGGACAGCACTCGGTGGGTTACTAGGATTAATGTTCAGAAGCAAGAGGGTGTTTATCTATTGGTTAGATAGACTCCTGGGTTCTGTTCCCAGCCTTGCCTCTGACCCACTGTGTGATGGTTGGTAGGTCACTTAACTTCTGTGCCTCAGTTTCCCCACCAGTAAAACAGAGATTAAATCCCCTCAGGGGAGGGGAGATTCCCTACTTCTAAAATGGGGAGCCTCAGATGTGCTGCGCCAGGATGGTTGTTTGTATTTACTGTATCCATCGTGCCTAAACCCACCTTGCTCACTTGCCTTTTAACATCGCAGTTTCCCCTGATGACTGGCTGTCGTGCTGCGGTGGGGAAAGCGCCTCTGAGCACGTAGCTCATTGTTTGAAGACAATAACACGATGGAGGTGAAGGAAGGACTCAAGTATGACTTGAGTAGGTTACTGTGCATGACTCACCAGGCGCCTGGACTCTGCCTCCTGCTCTTCCTCTGCTCGTTTGTCAGAAGGGACGCCGAGCTGTGTAGCCACCGCATATCCCTTCCTGCCCAGCTATCCAGCTCCCACAGCGGGAGGCAGAGCTGTGCCCGTTTACCCTTTCAGCTTCATATGTTCCTAAAGAGAGAGGCCTTCTTGAAATAGCCGGGGCTGGAGTAAAACTGGCTGAAGAACGTTTCTGATGATGGGACACGTTTTCATCAGAAAACTTCTGCTCACATTTTCTTTTCCCCGTTTTCTGACCCGCTGCACCCTGGAGCTCTGTGTATTGTAGTTGGGAGTCGCCTACTGTTTTAAAGATGACTGTTGTAAGTGCTCTCAAAACTGCATGCTGGTTTGGATCGTCTTTAAACTTGCTGTGCCTCATACAGAGGTGGGGTAAGATTAGTGGTCCAAGTGTGAGGTCATTTGAGGAAGGGGTTCCTGAAATAGAGCCCCCCTCCCTGAAAAAGGCAGCATTCTTCAAAATCACCTGATTCTTCGAACATTCCTTTACATATAAAAGGAGCCAGGGAAATACCTATATCGAGGGAGCACTTTTCAGGCCTTTCTCATCCATTGTTTATAAGACAAATACATGGGTCATTTACAGATTCGTGAACCAAATGTTTCTTTTGCGCTGGGGTTGAATGGTTATAACTGTGGGATTAATAACACGATGGGTGATGGTAATTTAGTGGGGAAAATCTGATCCCACAAACCTCAGAGCGAGCCCAGGGGTCAGACCCTAGCACAATGATGAAACCACATTGGTTGGGGAGGCGATTAGAGCCTCAGTCCTGCAACAGGATCCATGTGGATGGCTCCCTGTGCACACACACAGGTCCAACTGCAGGATCCTTGCCTGGGATCAAGAATACATTAGCCCTGCACCTCTCCAGGGTAGCACAGATACCCCATCACTGATGATAACAGTAATCCCAGCTCTTTTATTGTGAGGTTCATCTGTAGCATCCAAAGTGTTTTACAAAGAAGGTTGGTGTCATTATTCCCATTTTTACAGATGGGGAAACTGAGGCACAGGGAGGGGCAGTGACCTGTCCAAGGTCACTCAGCAAGCCAGTGGCAGAACCAGGAATAGACCCAGGTCTCCAGAGTCCCAGTGTTCTATCCACTATGACACACTGCCTCTTCTATTAACATCAGAACATTACAGTGGCCATACTGGCTCAGACCAAAGGTCCATCTAGCCCAGCATCCTGTCTTCCAACAGTGGCCACTGCCAGGTGCCCCAGAGGAAATGAACAGAACAGGTAATCATCAAGTGATCCATCCCCTGTCACCCATTCCCAGCTTCTGGCAAACAGAGGCTAGGGACACCATCCTTGCTCATCCTGGCTAATAGCCATTGATAGACCTATCTTCCATGAACTCATCTAGTTCTTTTTTGAACCCTGTTATAGTCTTGGCCTTCACAACATCCTCTGGCAAGGACTTCCATAGGTTGACACTGCATTGTGTGAAAAATTACTCTTTTGTTTGTTTTAAACCTGCTGCCTATTAATGTCATTTGGTGACCCCTAGTTAAATAACACTTCCTTATTTACTTTCACCACACCAGTCATGATTTTATAGACCTCTATCATATCCCCCCTTTGTCGTCTCTTTTCCAAGCTGAAAAGTCCCAGTCTTATTAATCTTTCCTCATATGGCAGCCGTTTCATACCCCTAATAATTTTTGTTGCCCTTTTCTGAACCTTTTCCAATTCTAATATAATTCACCCCCTTTAGGTACTCGCATGTCTCTAATGTGCATGCAGTGGAATGGAACGTGCGCTTGCCAAGACTGAATAAGCTCAGTCTTTCTGAATGTCCTTCCTCCTGCCACATTCCACCGATTGTCTGTTACACCCCACCCACTGTAACACATCTGCAGTTAAAGCGTAAGCTCTTCCCGCTAGCGGCTGTGTGCTTTGCTTTGTTCTGTAAAGCACCTGTTTGGGGCACTGTCAAACAAATGAAGAAGATTATGTTCCGGGTGGTAGCTGACTGTTTGTTCCAGCTGGGGAGTGCTTCATTTTTCAGGTTCAGGCTAAGTGCATAGTCCACTCTTTTATATACGTTTTCCATTCTTTGCTATACGGAATATCAGGTGGGGAACATACACAGATGCATTCCCAAGGTATTAATATATCTCTGATACTTACAGCATGGTTAGAGGTTTTGAGGGTATCTGCAGTCCCCAAAGGTAAGGAACCTTTTCGCCAGTTGCAGCTAGCATGACCCAAACCATTGGATGGCCTCGCCTCTTCTCCTAACACCGACACACTGACTGTAATGGCGGGCTCGTCTGGAGCTGTCAGGTTGTGCTCTGTGAATCAGACGCAGCATCAGAGGCGTCCAAGTCCTGGACGGTGTGTTTGCAAAATCAAACTGACACATGGCGACCCGCCGAGCAAAAGGGCCCCATTTCTGAGAAAGCTCAGCGTGCTTCTCTAGCGAGTGGCAGGTGGGTGGCTGGGTGGGCCCCCGGCTTGAAGCGCTGTCTCGTTTTGTTGCACACTGGGACATGGTGGCAAAGGCGCTGCTGCTTCACAGCTTTCTTCTGCCTCTCGTAAGTTTCCTTTCGCTTCCCCACCCCAAAGGTTCACGCCCCAGCCTTCCCATTCAGGTCCCACCAGCAGAGACACTTCTGCATCAACCCCAACCCACTGAGTCACCCTGACATCATCGCTGGGAAGGCAGAGAGAATGGGTGAGGATAAATGCATCGAAGTCTGGGTTTCCTCTGTCCTGCTTACCTCTCCAGGCCTGTCCCTTAGCCTGTAAGCTTTATAGGACAGGGGCGCTTTTTATTTGCATCTTGCATAGCACTGAATGCCTCACTGGCTGGTAATAAAGCCCAGGGATAAGTATCCCGAGCTAGGAGCCTGCAGATCTCTGCACCGTGTTAGCCTAGAGCTGGGAGATTGTCTCAAAGGTTCCAGTCCCATAATCAGTGCCACAAGACGGAAAATGCAGTGGTGACTTACTTGTCAGAAGGCTCAGTAGCAGTAAAGCCCGGAGGATACCTGGCGAATCAGCCGTCCTGCTCGTGTTCAGAACTTGGGAGCCAGCTGCTGACTTAGCAGCTGGTGTGAGCGGCAGCTGCGTGTTGTTCTGCAGTGTCCTTGCAGAGGCAAATGTTTCTTTTTTCTTTGAAAACTGTTCAGGGAGCCATAAATTAATTCAGCCCTTGACGAATCGTCCAGTGCAGGGGTGGGCAAAGTTTTTGGCCTGAGGGCCACATCGGGTTTTCAAAATTGTATGGAGGGCCGGTTAGGGGAGGCTGTGCTTCCCCTAAACAGCCAGGCGTGGCCCGGCCCCCATCCACTCTTCCTGTCCCCTGACTGCCCCTGGACCCTCTGCCCCTGACTGCCTCCCGCCGCCCCATGCAACCCCCTCCTCCTTCTTGACTGCCCCCCCCCCGGGCCCCTGCCCCCATTCAACCCCCCTGTTCCCCACCATGTGACCGCCCCGACCCCTATCCACACCCCTGCCCCCTAACCACCACCCCAATCTCCCCTGCCCCCTTACCGCGGCACTGCCTGGAGAACCAGGACAGGCAGCCGTGCTGCCCGGCTGGAGCCAGCCATGCCACCGCGCAGCACAGAGCACCGGGTCGGGCTGCAGCTCTGCAGCTGCACTGCCTGGCAAGAGCTCGCAGCCCCGTTGCCCAGAGCATTGTGCCGGGGGAACAGTAGGGGAGGGGCCGAGGGCTCGCCTCCTGGGCCAGGAGCTCAGGGGCCGGGCAGGAGGGTCCCGCGGGCCAGATGTGGCCTGCGGGCCGTAGTTTTCCCACTCTGGTCCAGTGTGTTACCAGGGCATTTAACCTTCCCGCCACTAAAGTATGACATGGCTCTAGGGCAGGGATCTGCAATCTTTGGCACGCAGCCCATCAGGGAAATCCGCTGGTGGGCCGGGACGGTTTGTTTACCTGCAGCGTCCGCAGGTTCGGCTGACTGTAGCTCCCACTGGCTGCGGCTCACCATTCCAGGCCAATGGGGGCTGTGGGGAGTGGCGGCTAGCACATCCCTCGGCACATGCTGCTTCCCGCAGCCCCGTTGGCATGGAATGGGAAACCGTGGCCAGTGGGAGCTGCGATCGGCCAAACCTGCGGATGCTGCAGGTAAAAATGGTCCCGGCCCGCCAGCGGATTTCCTTGACAGGCCGCGTGCCAAAGGTTGCCAATCCCTGTTCTACGGTTTGGGGAGAGCTGACGAAGGGTGGGTTTAGCAGATATATAGCAGTTGGGAGAGGTAAAGCTTGAGGTGAAGGGGCAGACTTTTCAGCGCTAACGTGCTGTTGAGATGAATGGAGACCATTGAAATCTCTTATGTCCGACAGTCTGCAGGCTCAGGAAAACAGCACTGCGCTGGGCCACATTTGGAAGGGTTTCCTTGTGAGGACTACACACTTAGGACCTGAATCTTCCTTCATTGGTGTGAATCGGGAAGTCTGTGAAAACAGTGGCAGCTAGATCAGAATCAGACCTTTTTTATATATATTTTTTTCAACAAAGCTTAAATCCCGTTGCTTCTGCTAGCTAAGCCCCACTCACAAATTCTTTCACCCCATTGATGAGTACATTTGCCGAACCCTGAATTAACTAAAATAAGCTTTATGTGGGGTGTTTCATATTCTGAGAAGATCTTCATTCAGATACGAGGGCCATAAGAATGGCCATACTGGGTCAGACCAATGGTCCATCTAGCCCAATATCCTTGTCCACCTTCAGTGGCCAATGCCAGATGCCTCATAGGGAATGAACAGAATAGGGTAACTTGTCGAGTGATCCACCCCCTGTTTTCCAGTCTCTGCTTCCAGCAATCAGAGGCTTAGGAACACCGAGAGAATGTGGGTGCATCCCTAACCTTCTTGGCTAATAGCTATTGATGAACCTATTCTCCAACATATCTAATTCATTTTTGAACCCAGTTATACTTTTGGCCTTCACAGCATCCCCTGGCTACGAGTTCCACAGGTTGATTGTGCGTTGTGTGAAGAAATATTTCCATTTGTTTGTTTTAAACTTGCTGCCTATTAAATTAATTGTCCCTGGTTCTTCTGTTATGTGAAGGGGTAAATGTTTAAAGCCATGGGGTGGGTTAAATTGCCTTCTCTTGTACTTAAAGGAGTGGTTAATAAGAGACAGCCCTGGCTTGCAATGAAACCCAGCTCTTAGCTCTGTGCAGTTGAAGGGAAAGCAACGCACGGCAAACTGTCTTAAGACAGGCAGAAGGACAGTAGAAAAGAGTAAACGCTGTTTTGGTTGGTGGGTTAAAGGTAATAGAGTTGGTATAATGGGCTTACGTACGGCCTTTGACTTAGTGCCACACAACACTGATTACAAAACTAGAACGATATAAAATAAAAATGGCACGTATTAAACAGAATAAAAACTGGCTGATAGGTCTCAAACCATAATTGTAAATGGGGAATCATTGAGCTGGTGTGTTTCTAGTCCCTGTGGTCTTTAACATTTTTATCAATGACCTGGAAGAAAACATAAAATCATCACTGATAAAGCTTGCAGACCAATCTTAATGTTTTCGTTCATGACCTTTGCACAAAAAGTGGGAGAGTGCGAATAAAACTTGCGGATGACACAGTTAGGAGGCGTTGCTGACATGGAGGAGGACCAGACAGTCATACAAGAAGATTTGGAGGACCTTGAAAACTGGAGTAATAGAAATGGGATGAAATTAAATAGTGCAAAGTGCTAATGCATGGACTTAGGGACCAACAAGAAGAATTTGTGCTGTAAGCTGGGGATGTATCAGTTGGAAGCGAGAGAGCAGGAGAAAGACCTGGCTGTATTGTATTTACAGGATGACTGTGAGCTGCCAATGTGATGCAGCCGTGAAAAAGGCTAATGTAGTCCTAGGATGCATCATGCTAGATCTTTCCACTAGAGATAAGGAAGTGTTATGAACATTGTACAAGGCGCTGGTGAGACCTTATCTGGAATACTGTGTGCAATTCTGGTCTCCCATGTTTAAGAAAGATTAATTCAAACTGGAACAGGTTGAGAGAAGGGCTGTTATGATGATCCAAGGAATGGAAAACCTGCCTTATGAGAAGAGACTCAAGGAGCTTGGCATGTTTAGCCTAGCCAAATGAAGGTTATGGGGAGATAGGATTGCTCTCTCTAAATACATCAGAGGGATAAATACCAGGGTGGGAGGGGGGTTATTTAAGGTAAGCACCAATGTGGACACCAGAACAAATGGATATAAACTGGCCACCAATAAGTTTAGGTTTGAAATTAGACGAGGGTTTGTAACCATCAGAGGAGTGAAGTTCTGGAATAGCCTCCCAAGGGGAGCAGTGGGGGCAAAAAACCAAACTGGCTTCAGGACTGAACTGGATATGTTTATGGAGGGGATGATATGATGAGACTGCCTCCGATGGCATGTAGCCAGTCTGTGACTTCTAGCAGTAAATATCCCTAAAGGCTGGAGATGGGACACTAGCTGGGAAGAGCTCTGAGTTACTACAGAGAATTCTTTCCCAGGTGTCGGCTGGTGTGTCTTACTGACCTGCTCTGGGTTTAATTCATCTCCATATTTGGGGTTGAAGTGTTTGGGCCTGGTAGGGGATTATCAGACCTAGCTGGGAAGAGGTCAGGTGATTTCTACAAAGGCCTGATGGGCTGAGCTGAAGGAAGAGTTGCAGGGAGGACGTTGGCTCCTGGGACAGGCCCCGGAGGAGGGGAGGGGAAGGAGCCCCTGCAGCCTGCGGTGGTCGGGGGAGTAGATTTGTTGTGTTGGAAGAGTAAGCTGTGTCCTGAAGGAAGGACTTGCACAGACTTGATGTGGCACTAGCTCTGCCTGGGCAGGGGAGACAGGCCAGCAGCCTACGGGGGGCTTGTTCTCTTTTGAATATTGAGCTTAGTGATGGTGAAGTGGCTGAATTTTGGCCTCCCTCTGTTTGAGCTCAAGACTACTATGGCATGGGTAGGGCATCTGCTGCCCTTCCAAACTGCCTCCGTCTACGGGGTCCTCTCTGGTGACTCAATGTTTGTCCTTCCCGCTGAGATGCCCCACAGTGCAAACTGCTATCATGGCATGTGGACGCCTGATGGAAGCTCACCAACTCCTTTCCTGCAGGCCACCCATGAGCAATAGCAAAGGGAAATAGGGTTTAGCAAGGCTGATTTCAGCCCAGGGATTCTGCATTCTTCTTCCCTGCCATGGTTCCCGGGCGCTCCCTATGCAGGTTTGAGCGAGAAACCACACACCGCTGTGGTTTACCACGTTTGTTTTTTACAGAACTGTGCTGTAGGCCAAGGGAATGCAGATTCCGAGCAAATGTAGAAGATAAATTCCAGCAGTCCTGGTATTTATCAGCATGCAGGGGAATATCCGCCAACCCTTCTCTATTAGTGCACGGAGGTGGGTGTTTTGGAAGAGCTGTTTTGAGGGGCAAGGGAATAATGCTGGCACAACCCAGCTTGTGCTATGCAACTAACTTGCTTTGGGACCTTGGATGAGTCTCTGTGCCTCAGTTTCCCCATCTGCAAAATGGGGAAATACTTTATTTTGCCAGGGGGCTTAATCATCAATGGTTTTAAAAGGGCTTTGATGTTCTCCCATGGAAGGAGCTTTACAGTGTCAAGGTAATATCAGGTGTCTCTGGGCTTGGCACTTTCCTCTAGCCTGAGCCAATGACACTCTGGAGATCAAGCTAGCTGCTTTGCTGCCTCCATGAGTCAGAATCATTCTTCCCAAGACAGCTCGGCTCCATTCTGTGACCTCAGAATGGGCCCATCAAGAGTTCCTTCAAGCTCTTTGGTGTGTTCGGAGCTGTGTTTTAGCTCAGCCTGTAAAGAAAGGGAGGTTGGAGCGTTGTGTTCAAGTGTTTCCCATTTCCTCCCCTAAAAAGACGTGCAGATATCACTCGCCTTAGTCGGACTCCGGTGCAGCAGAAATACAGCCCGCAGCCTCTTGGGGGGCCCAGGAGACAAGGAAGCAAAAGTGATAAATCTGGGTTACTGGGACTGTTGCGCACAGTAGGTAGCAGGCTGGATTTCCCCAGGTAGGGATCAGTGGCTTGTTCTATACAGCACAGCTGGCTACTCTGCTGCATTGCTTAGGGTGTCCCACCAAACACGGGATTCAGCTGTGGTTTCCAGGGTAGCACTTGTCATGGTTATCGGGTGAGCTGCTCCTCTGTCACCCTCTGGTATCTCAGTGCACGTCCTCAGATGTCAGGCCTTTCTGTCTTCTGGGCTGGAATCATGCATATCTCCCACCCTCAGACCAGACCCTGGGCTACCAGACCCTGTGGATCAGCCAGGCTTACCCAGCGGGTCTGCCTGCATTCAGGCACGTGCAGCCCTTCCCTTCAGGAATCTGTGACCATGGTCAGTACAGTGACTGGACAGCCTGCATGAACCACAGTGTTGATAGAGCATTTAGAGACAAAGATCTTAAAACAATAAGCAGTCACCATGCATGTTTCTCTTACCTATACACCTCCCATCCCCGCAGGTCCAGCCACTTCAGACCCCATAGGAGGTGCCTGTGTCACTCTTTCCCAAAATGCTCTCCAACAGCTACCCCCCATGGAAAGAGAGCCTTGTTTTGTCCAGTCAGAGATCCCTTCTCCTGGTCAGTTCCTAGGCTTTGGCCCTGCTTGTCCAAACTGGTCCAGAAGGTCAAGACAGAGCCCTCAGAGCCAGTGGCTCTGCCATTGTCCTGTAACAGCCCTCAAGTGTTTACTGTGGGGTCATCATCATGTTCCCATTACACCTCTGGCGTTTAGGGCAGCGACGAAGCTCCTCCACTCCTCTCTGTTTCTGGAAAGTCTTTCAGTGGTTCCCCAGCTGTGCCCCAGGTTTTTCAGCTCGGCTTCCACAGCTCTCCTCCATGTTGTTTTCGGGCGGCCTTGTTTTCGCTTGCCTTCAGGTGTCCATCTTATTGCTACTCTGCTGATTAAATCGGTTTCCATCCGAAGCACATGGCTATTCCATCTCCAGTGCCTCGTGGCAAGGATGGTGCTCAGATCCTCTTGGCTGCATTGTGTCAATAGATCTTGGGTTGAGATTGTTCTGGGCCAAAAGATACGGAGGATTTTTCTGAGGCGGGTTGTATGGAATGACGGCAGTTCGGACATATCCTACTTTACTGTGGGGTGGCTTATCTTAATCTCTTGTTTCCCATTGCTTCTTTTCCCAACAGCCTTGTTGATTTAACCCAATATACAGTGAACAGCCCAATAACCAGGCCAATTCACGGTATTCATAAATCGTTACAGGGCAGCTCCACATGTGTCTGGGTGCTCTCCAAAGCCTGACCCCTGCATGCATCATGTGGATGTCTCTGGGTGGGATGCCACCTGGGTTTGTAGCTAGTTATCAATTTTTTTTTTTTTTTTTGTCTGCATCGCAACTAACACTTTTTTTCCCCCTTGTAGAGCTGAAAAAACAGAAGTCCTGAGTGAAGATCTCTTGCAGGTAAATTGACTCTCTTTCCTGACAGCTGGCAACCACAGTCTGAGACCTGCTTAAGGAGGTCTAGATTCCCCGCCCCCCCCCCCCCCCCCCCGAGAGGCAGGCTTGTCTGGTGGTTAGGGCACTAGCCTAGGACTTGGGAGGCCTGGATTTAAGTCCACAGCTTGAATAGATTTAAGGTGTGACCTTGTACTGGTTATATAGTCTCTCTGGGACAAACCCATCACTAGCAAGCGGGAGGGCTCATTTTACTCCCCATTCCATAGCTGATTGTAGGGGGAGCTCTGCTGGAGTAAAGCGCATCTCTCTGCAATGCACGCTGGTTGGAAGACTGCTCATTCGTCTCCCTATACAGGCACAAAGCATTTGCTGTCAAGGTTGGAGTCAGGTCATGTACAATCAGATCAAGGACTGCTTCAAAGGTCAGCTTCAAGATGAAGCATCCGATGAAGTGAGCTGTAGCTCAAGAAAGCTTATGCTCAGATAAATTTGTTAGTCTCTAAGGTGCCACAAGTCCTCCTTTACTTTTTTCAAGATGACAGTAACCAATCCTGCCTGCCCTGTTTGCAGCTGTATTTGTTGCCTTTATGCACAAACCAGGTTGAATCAGCTGCATGTTGTTCTGTTGTGGGTTCGCGGGCTTCGCTCAGTTTGGTGATGTGGATTTTCGTTTCACATTCTAAAAGGAAATAGAGTTTTCAGAGGCGTTCGCCGCTGACCTAACTCTGCTCCCACTTGAGTCAATGGTGCTGTTGACTTGCATAGAAACCAAGTTAAGCCAACGCTTGAGCACTTTTGGAAATCCCACCTAGCATCTTGCATGGCATTAGCACTGATGCTGGGGTCATAAGGCTCGATAAGATGTCTCTGCTGTTCACGTGCTGTTAATAGAGTAATATAAAATGCCAGCCCCACTCCCTGCATTGGGAGAATTTTGTTCGATGTGCATTCTGCACACTTCCACATTCTGTGTATGTGGGTTGTTGTTGAAGACTGGTTAATGAGAGCAGAGGGAATAAAACCTATCCTAACGCATTGCAATGGGATGTGCCTTGATGAAAGTGACAGTGCTACTAACTGGGCTATTGACGACGAGTATGCAAGCGTATGCCTGGCTCACAGACGTGTGGCTACGGGATGGGGATGGTTTGAGAGGATTCCAGCAGAGGTAACTTTAGACCACACTGAAACTTGAGGCTTTATTTTTGTGTCAACAGCAATATTACTGCTTGCAGCATGTCATTCTGTTTACTTTTCATGTTACAGTAGTGTGGGCGGGGGGGGCGGAGAGGCTCCCACATCATAGGTCGGAATCCCATTGTGCTAGGTGCTGTACAAACCTAAGAGAGATGATTCCTGGCCCAAAGAGTTTACAAACACAGGAGTAAATTCCCTGGCTTTTATATTGCATCTATCTAATCTTCTCTGAGCATTTGTACCGTGTTCATACACCGATCTCTTTTGTCTGACAAGAAACATCTCCACAAGGAAGAAGTCAAACTCTTGAGAAACAATGATGCCACTTCTACAGACATGTTCCTGTTGTTAAAGGGAAAAGAAACAGATAATGTCTACACAGGAATTTCTTTAGAAACGGTTAAAAGTGTTTTTCCAAGTGTTCCTGGAGATGCCATCACTTCCTCTTCTAATCACATCGCTACACACACAAGCCATCTCAGTTTTTCAGGTGATGAAGAAGTAGGAAAGTGCAAGGTGGAAGTGAGAGAACATGTGTGCCCCTTAGTACACGGGTGCACTGACCTGTGTCATTTGGGACTATTGCTTAACAACGCTCCGAGTGCCCTGTGCATGTCAACAGTTCTGTCCTCTGCTGAGTCCTGTGAAGGAAAAATCTATGGCATGAAACTTTCCTGCAAAATTCACTGCTGTGTGCGTGGCATTCTTTGCTCAGGAGACGCATGTGACTGAGTCAGCTTAAAGGAGTAACCGAGGCCTTTGCCTGGGAGTGTTTCCAAGTGGTTTGGAGAAATCCAACATGCTTTACCCTTTTATAGCCCATTTCCTTTTAGGATCTGTCGCGGATCCACAGGATCCGGTCTCTGCCCCAGTCCGGAGCCAGTCTCTTGGGCGTGACCCTGTTAGTGTGCCAGACCCCAGGAGCCACACAGTTCCACAGGGCGGGACCACTCCAAAACTGGGTCTTCGGGTGCCAGCCTTCCCTGTCAGACAGTATCCATGGCTCCCTGCAGCGAGTCCAGCCAGGCCACACTCCTGTGGGAGGCTTGGGGCACGTCTACACTTAAAATGCTGGATCGGTGCAGCTGTGCTGCTGTAGCGCTTTAATGGAAACGCTCTAAGCCGATGGGAGAGAGCTCTCCCGTCGGCGTAGTTAATCCCCCGCCCTGAGAGGCCATAGCTATGTCAACAGGAGACATACCGCTGTCTACACAGGGGTTAGGCTGGTATAACTATGTCACACAGGGGGGTGGATTTTTCACACCCGTGAGCGCTGTATTTATACCGATACAGGGCTGTAGTGTAGACCAGACCTTGTTCTTTATCTCGTCGGAGTGCAGTGCTCTCAGGGGGTATTTGCACTGACACCAGGCAGTCTTTTCAAAACAAGGTAGTGATTAGTCTCCGGGTCAGAGAATCTGGGAGTTCTTTGGTTAGCACAGACCAGCAAAGGTTAGGGCACAGTCCACGCTAGCTATAGGCATGCTGCTGTAGGAACCATCTCCCTTCCTTTCTTTGTCCCAGGTAAGAGTCCCATGTCTCTGGGTATGTCTACATAGCAATTAACACCGCCCCCCGGGCCAGCCTGGGTCAGCTACGAGGCTGTAAAATTGCAGTGTAGACATTTGGGCTCAGGCTGTACCCTGAACTCTGGAACCACATGATGGGGGAGGATCCCAGAGCCTGGACTCCAGCCTGAATCTGAATGTCTATACCGCAGTTTTACAGCCCCACTGGGTGTTTAAGTGCTGTGTAGCCATACCCTCTGAGAGATGAGCTAGCCATCTCGCTCCTTTCCCCTTGTTCTCCAGCTAGGGGCCTTTGCTCCACTTCCCTGCAGGGAAGGTGGGAGGATGTGGGGAAGCTCCTTTTTCTCAGATGTTAGTCACAAAGTGTGAATGTCCTGGCCACTGGGGTCTCCACTGTCTCTTCTGGATCCTCCATGCACTTGTGTAGCCTTTACTCCATGTGTTAATGACTCTGGTTTCCAGCCAGGCAGCTGTGTGAATCCCACACCCTGTCCCTTCCCTTTACACTCAGTGCACAGCAATACAAAGCCCACTGGTAAACTGAGGCATGCACAGGAATCATAAAAATATTACCAAAATTCCCACATTTATCACAGGCTCTCAAAGCACTTTTAGAATATCTTTCCATGCCTCAGAACCTGTCTATGAGGTGGATTCCAGTAAGTGTTATTCAACGTATTTTTCAGATGGGGAAACTGAGGCGCAGACAGGTTAAGTGACTTGCCCAACGTCACGCAGGAAGTCAGTGGCAGAGCCAGGCATTGAACCCAAGTTCTGGGCTAGTGCTCTAACCACTAGACCAATTCTATATTTTAGTCCGTGTGCCTTCCCTGTGCCACCTAGAACCAAATCCAAATCAAAAGGGAGAGCTATGAGCAAAGGGAAATGGTTCTCCCTTCTCATTGTAAACAGTTCCTCAGGTTTGCTGAGAGGGGAGGCAGCTGTTTACAGCCAGCAGATACAGCCCATGGAACACGGTCCCGTTTTACTCATAGAAAGCTGAAGCTCTCTCATCCTACAACCATCAGCCAGTGTCAATACATCCAGTTCACATTGACTCTAGGGCCCTGATCCAGGTCACACTGAAGTTCATGCAGGGACTCCTAGACCTGAAGAGGGAGCTGGATGCTAAATGAACGTGCTTCACATGCACATTGTTTCTCATCACAACCAGAAATAGAGAAATTCTTGGCAGAGTCCAGATCCTCTTTGGAGGCTGTTAGATCTTTTGGAATCTTGCAGGCTAATCTGACATTTAAAGACCAAATTCTGTTCTCAGTTACACCAATATAAAGTTGGATTAAGTCCATAGACGTCTGTGGTGTTAACTGGCTTTATGCTGGCACTGGTGAGAGCAGAGTTTGGCCTCAATAGGGTAGGGGGTGGGGATTTTTGTACCTTTCAAGAGTGGCATGCAATTTTGCAGAGAAAATAATGAAAGCCTCCATTCCAGTTTATCCAAAGATCTAATTTTCTTAGGTGACTATCCCAAGAGAGAATGAGGAACAGTGCATCCACTTTCTTCCTTAATGTAATATCTAGTACCTCCCTTCCAACATGCACTTATGTGCACCGTACCTACCTCCTGAATATAATATCTGGAACCTCCCTTCCAACACACATGCACCATCCCCAGCCAGGACCCCATCTCTGTATTGAGCCGGGATGAAGGTTACGATAGCTGCACAGCAATGCATTTTCCATGAACAGTTTGTAGAGTGATGATCCATGGGCTTATGTAGAGCAGTCTATCCTCAAACTATCCTCCCAACCCTCTGCTTCCACCCAGATGCTCAAATTGAACTCTTTCCTTTAAATCCCGTAGGCCTGCTGGTGTCTCTGGAGTTGAAGCACTTTCCCTAATGCCCAAGAGATGAAGAAAGTTACTTTTTCCATGTTGTTTTCTGAGATTTTGATCGTTCTGCCCCACTTCACATTTTCCCAGAGCCACCAAGCTTCAGTTTTCAAAAGTTCTTGTTTACTTATATTTAGTAAATTACCTTGCTGAGTGTTCAGATAACGTTTTCAGTGTGTCCGAGCCGGGGCCTCACATGCCAGTCTTCAGCTTGACTCTCAGCTGCTCCCCAGCAAGATATTGGGAGAAACAGAAAGCTCCATAGCCTCACCTGCCTCTCCTGGGGAACAAAGAGCACAAGCTGTAACCCCATGTATTACATTAGGCAGATATCGGAGGGGTCACCGTGTTAGTCTGTATCCACAAAATCAACGAGGAGTCCGGTGGCACCTTAAAAACTAACAGATTTATTTGGGCTTGGGGTTTTTTTACCCACGAAAGTTTATGCCCAAATAAATCTGTTAGTCTTTAAGCTTCCACTGGACTCCTCATTGTTTTTAGTAGGCAGATGTTCATGTTAATAATAAGTTAGTCTGTGTGCAAATGTGAGGCTGTCTATTAAACTAAGGCAGTGTAGCGGAAGACACACACACAGAGGCATGAGCGTGCGTATTTGTATGTACTGTTAATGTACATGTTACTAAATAAACCACAGCATTAAATTGCTTTTACTTTCAATACACTGACTTTTCTCTCTTTTATACTCTCTTCTCTTCTCTCTCTCTGTATCAACCCCGATATTTACCCAGAAAACTGTGAAGTTAATTTTTTGCACTGATTTTAACCTGTTTTTTTTAAAATTTCATAATAAACACTGATACATTTCTGGGAAATTTGAAACCAAATGCAAACTGAAAGTGAAGGGCCTTGTTTCTGTGGTAACAGGAGCCCTATCTGGATCTGAGCTAGATAGCAAATGCTGCCCTGGAGTTGCTAATGGGGGACCCAGGGATGCGATTCAAATTCTCTGGGACTGCCTTTAGTTTGTTGGGGTTCCCTTCCTTTCTAGGAGGCATAGCTTTTTGGATCAGAGAAATATTTAAAGTGAATGTGTTGTTTGTCAGGTGTTTGCTCCCATTGCCCCCCTTCCAACAGTATCTGCTTCAAATACAAACCTGTGTGGAAATTCACACACAAGTGAGATGATAGAGGTGTTGTCGTGGAATAGAAGAGCAGAGAGTAAGCACTGGCAACGTCTCCCAGTCTTTTACCTGATCTCTCTACATAGTTCTGTCACCATGGTCTCTCCTCTGCCTCTCTCATCTCAGCTGTTCCGGAATCTGGGCAGTCACGCCATCTTCTGGATGAGGCGTAGTATAGAGGTTGTCACCTCTTGTGGTCATTTAGATTCATAGATTTTGAGGGACCATTAAACCATCGAGTCTGGCCTCCTGGATAGCACAAGGCTAAGAGTCCAAAAACTTGTGTCTGACCAGAGCATCCACTCTGGATGTGAAGACTCCAGGAGCTGGAGAGTCCATCACTTTCCTTGACAGTTTGTTCCAAAGGTTAATCACCCTTTATTAAGAGCCCAAACAGTAACGGATTCCTCATGTCATGGCCAAATTCTGTTTTGGGAAACTACATTCTGATTATCTAAACTTCCCTCTCCTGTCCTAAATGATACAATAGGGATTGTGTGGTGTTACACAGGTGCTGGGCTCTACTCCAGAGGTGGCTGCATTTCCATGAGTGCTAAGTGATCCCTCTCTGTACAGCCTGTAGCAGTGTTTTGGGATCCATTAGGATTAAAATACTATATAAATGTCCGATGTAAGTTACATGGAATGTTCTGTCTTATCCCTGAACACTTATTTCCTATATTATTAAAAGGTTGCATTAATTTGTGTGAATGAACTGAACAATACAGTCTGCGAATGACTGTGCATCAATAAATACCCCCTTAGGAAGTAAATGTGTAACCAGGAGCAGCAGCAGTGAGCCCAATTCTCAATCCTGCTTACAATTTCCTTGCACAAAACCCCCGCAAAAGCTGCTCTCGGTGCACGTTATGGCACCGATGCTGCACCATGTATCTCGTAAGGAACAACGGGACATACGACTTCATAAGGTCTAGTGCAGTCTCTTTCTTTGAAGCGGGGAGCTGTGCTCAGGGTCACGGCGGCGGGCTTCAAGGGGCAACGTTCTGTCTGTGGGACGAGGGACAGGTGGGGAAGGGACAGCTGTCCTCGGATTGTTTTTCACAGCTGGTGCGCTGGCGGCTGTTGCTTTGATGTGTGGCCAACTGTGTCCGTCCATCTGCAGGTGGAAAAGCGGTTGGAGTTGGTGAAGCAGGTCTCCCACAGCACTCACAAGAAACTGACAGCCTGTCTGCAGGGGCAGCAAGGCGTGGATGCTGACAAGCGCTCAGTAAGTGGCTGAGTTAAGAATTTGGGTTGTAAGCAGCCAGATGTTAAGCACGGGATGTGTCAGGGCTCAGGCTCTAGAGGGAGTCTGTAGAAAACTGAAAAGTCTTCTTAATGCATGTGTAAATGAATCAATCCTCCATATATTTCTATGACCTTAAGTTGGCTGTGCGGGGAGGGGTCGCACAGCATGCGTTGGAATGTATCTGGCCCATAGGGTGTGTGTGTATTAAATCATTCAGCTGGGTGTGAATCCCTGCCGAGCTCTGCCTGCGTGTCAAGCTGCCGCTCTCTGCTGTGTGATTGCAGACTGACTTCATCTTTGCTTTTTCTCCACCGGCGTCAGGGACGCAGGCCAGAGAGAGTGGGAGGGAGAATGCTGAGTGAAGCAGAAGTGAAATGCCATCAGCAGAGCTTCCTCCTGTCAAACGTCACCGGGACTAGCCTGTTCTCCTCCATTGCCTGCTCTCTGCTAAACCTGTGTGTGTTTGGGGCAGGATGAGGGCTCGGGAGCTTTGCCTGCAGCTCTCTCGCCTTCCTGTGGGGGGCGCTTCCCTCCCATGGCAGCTGTGTGACCATGGGCAGCCACATCCCTGCAGAGCATGGGGTCGGAGGTCAGATTTAGGTACTAAACCAGAGCCTGTTGGGTAATGCATCGGCAGCATTAGTGCTCCCCGTAGGGCTGGGCCTGGACCATGAACCTCAGTGCTCGGTCCCAGCTCACACATCCCCAGGGTGCCGGGGTCATGGGGGCGTTGGCTGGGGGCTGGTTCTTTCATACGTCTTTGCTGCACCGTTTAAGATGCGAGCAGTTGTCTTGTCCTGCAGCCTTCAGGCTGTGTGGGCTCCTCACTGGCCTGCTAACCAGCCAGGCCAAGGCAGGGAGCTGAGAGACCCTTTCACCAGGAATGGGCACGCACCCCCCAAACCAGTCCTGGTCTCTGTAGCCCAGCCCCTCCCTGTCCACCTAGAGGTGGCATTAGAATTGAATCTCAGATTGCAGGCCATGTGAGAATCCTGCTCTCCGTTGGACAGTCATTCATGCCCACCATGCTTCCTTTGCAGAAAAAGTTACCTTTGACGACACTGGCCCAGTGCTTAACGGAAGGCTCCGCCATTTTAGGGGACGACTCTCTACTGGGGTAAGAAGCTCTAAGTAGACTGTGGTCCACTGCATGCTCCAGGCTCTCCCCTTCCTGACTACTTGCCTCATGGCTGACAGCCTTGCAAAGTGGGTGTGAAATGCTAGCAAAGCAGGCTGGCTCCCCAGGCTTCTCCTGGCTGCAGTACGGGGGTTGATGAGCGGCAGGCGAGCAGCGCCCTCATGGGCTGTTTCTGCTCACTCCCTGTCCAGTCCCACTGCCCCCCCTTGATGGGGGGGTGGGGCAGAGGGGGACAGCCTCTGGCTAGGCTCTTCTCCCCTCCAGCAGGCTTCGAAGGGGCAACCATACCTGCAGAGGGAGACTAGAGTCCCAGAAACCTGCAGGCCATGGCTCTTCCTGCTCCCACCCTGCTGACCCACCCCCTGACAGGTCATGGTACACCCTTGGGTGTCTCTACAACCTTCCTAGAAGGGATGCTGCCTCCTGTCCTGTCTTTCTACCCCCAGTCACACAGGGTGTCCTCCACTCCCTCAACCCCCAGGGACGCCTGTCGGGTGACCCTTAACCATCTACACTGAAGACCATGAATGACACCCCTATTGGGTATTGCTGCCCTTCACCCCCTGCCCCAGAGCTGGCTGAGGTGTGTGGCACAAGGCCTCGCTCTCATCCTGCCATACCTTTGTCTGCAGGCCAGTGCATTCACGCAGAAAATGTCAGCGAGCGCCCTTGCGTCCAGTCCCATCCCTGTGGTGCACAAGCCGCCAAGTTGCACTTCTTAATGTCTCAGTTGCACAGCTCGTGTGAGTGCACATGGGGTGGGGGGGCACTGGGGTTGGGTTTTCACGCCGTGTCTCTCCCATCTCTTCCCTTCTGCAGGAAGATGCTCAAACTATGCGGCGAGGCGGAGGATAAACTAGCCCAGGAGCTCATCCATTTCGAGCTGGAAGTAGAACGGGATGTGATCGAGCCTCTGTTTGTGCTAGCTGAGGTAAGGGGGATCGAGGCACTGAGAGCCAGCAGCAGGGCTGGCAAGGTGTGCGACACCGACCCCTCTGGCCGGTGCATGGAGCAGCGGTGATGAGCTCTGCTGAATGGAGTCACTCCCCTTCAGCGGTGCCTTTCAGGGTGGGGTTCCACACGCTTTTTTGAGATGGGGTGACTACATCTGCCCTCAGTATTCAAGATGTGGGCATACCGTGGATTTATATAGAGGCAATACGATATTTTCTGTCTTATTATCTATCCCTTTCCTAATGATTCCCAACATTCTGTTCACTTTTTTTCACTGCCGCTCATTAGGATTCTTCCTTGTGTCCTAGGCTGGGGTTCCCAGCTAGTGGTACACATTCTCCAAAGGGCTTTTTGATGAGGGATCTAGGCTCCCCATCTCTACCTTGCAGCCCGATCCTAAGAGCCTAGCATATACAGAACTCTTGGTGGCTTCAATGGGCATCCCATGCATGGAATGAATTACAGATCAGGCCTGGAACAACAAGCCTTTGTGCTGGGTCTCTGTGTGCTGACACTGCCCATCTCGCCTTCCTGGTCTGCAAAGGCACTTGTGCTGTTCTAGGCAGCCTTAGGTCACAGTTATGGGGGTGAGGGACAGGGGCCTTCAACTTGCCCTTTTTGTAATTGTTAATTCAGGGCATTTTTGCAAGTGCTCCCCTGTGCTCTGCCAGGGAGCCTGGGCTGCTCAGTGAAATGCGGCTGCTACTGTGGCTTTACATCTCCGGCAAGCCAGGCAGACAGACGCATGCAAAATGCCCCTGATTCTACAGTGCATCTGCGCTGTTCTTCTGCAAGGGTTCTGCATCCCAAAGACCCATTCCAACAAATGAACGGTGAATAGAGCATAGAACTGGGAACCTGTTTTACTCTGATTTCATTGTCTCACTTTTCCGAGTGGGGGCAGACCCCAGTGGCAGAGCCTCCCATGAGCATTCCAGTCTCACCATGACTGGCAGGCTGCCCGCATTGGGGGTCAATGTGTGACCAATTGAACGGGAGGCACTGAGCAGTGGCTGGGGCGGCAAAGGTCTTCCCTTGTGGACAGGTGCAGTCGCCCCACGAGGTTGGGAGCACCTGTTCTGGGCGGTTGACAGCGGCAGCCCGCGCTCCAGCTGTGGTGTTTTGTCTCCTTGCTGCAGGTGGAAATCCCAAATATCCAAAAACAGAGGAAGCATTTAGCAAAATTAGTCCTGGACATGGATTCCTCACGGACAAGGTAGGAAGCATCGTCTCGGTCGGTCTCCCTGCAGCTGGCTTTGCTGCCCAGCCGGTTTTCCTCGTTCAATGACTTTGGAAAAATGATTTTCGAAGCAACTTCTGTAGTTTTTAAGAAATGTTCCCGAGTGAATTACGGCTGATTTCAGAGCAGTGGATTGACAGCTCCGAAGCGAGAAGTGCTTTGTTTGTCCAGACAGCATGGATAGTTTAGGCAGCAGTGGTGCACATTTCTTCCATGTCACCCCACCACTGGGCCTCAGTCTTGGCCCACAATGACCATGTGTTTCAGTCTGTGTCACCCATTCACTCCTTGGCCCATCGGCTGAGAGAGCCAAGCAGGTGCCCCAATGGGTGCCGTGCCTATCGGTGGATTTGGTGAGGTGACAGAGGACTGAGACGCTCACCACCTCATTCTATCTAGGCCTCCAGAGCTAAATAAAACAATCAGGATGCATTGACTGGTCAGTCTCTGCCGTTAAATCTATCAGATCCAGCCTGAATCCGTCCCATCAGCCTGGCTCAGCTTTTACCACACAGAGTATTTTTGATTTTCTGTCTAAAGACGCCTACAGGGAAGTATGGTGTGGGGGATTCCACTTTACTTAGGACCAGTTAGTATCGATTTTCCATCATGATCACTCTACTGAGGAGTTTATTTTTATGTGTCTATTTACTTCATCTTAATTTGTAGAACAGTTGAGAAGGTTGCTTTGGAGTCTCCATTAGCGTTGGGTGTGTTCACATGCATCATTCCAATGCACTAGCCGTGCCCAGCTGTCCTGCCACCACCGTGTGTTATAACCACTAGGAGTACCTGGCAGGGGCTGTCGATCTGTCCCGGTGAATGACAGGTGCAGTCAATGGGTCCATGTCAGGCCACCAGCAAATGCCCTGGAGTCAGGTTAAGCAATGAGCCAGCATTTCAGTTTCCATCTGAAAAATATGCAGATTCCTTTCCTTGCTGTCTTCAAAACGGCATTATTTGTTTGTTGCACAAGTCTGGTTCTTCTCCATTTTGGTGAGGCCTTGCATAGCCAGGCAGGGATTCGTCGCAAAGTAGACTCCTACCGCTTTATTGGAGCGTTGCTAAGCCCTAGCTAGCACAGCCAGAGGTGTGGATGGGCCAGCATGTTCCATCAGAAACCTAGCTTTCCAGGAGGTTATACTATGAGCAGAAACACATTTTGCCTGAGTCTGGAGTTTTCCGGAGGTGATTCTTTTTCAACTTTTTTTTTTTAAATGAAAAGAGAGCAGGGTGATGAGAAATTTGATGTGGCTGGATTTTAAAAGGATGCTAACCACATAAAAAATCCTATTTAAAAAAATTACTCCGGTACGTTATTTGCAAATGCTGTCCATTATTAAGAATGCAATATTTTTTAACAAATTGTAGTTTATTGTTCCCCTTTTATGCAGGTTGTTATTTATTGTCGCCCTGAGAGGTGTGCTAGGCACATCGCAAAGCAAATAGAAAGGCTTGTTCCCTACCCAGCTTTCAGTGATCCTGATCAGGTCACTTTCTGTTTGCTGTCCATCAGACGAGCAGGCTGGTGAGAAGGTTTTGTTCAGGGGGCTACAGGAAAATGTGAAAACTTTTTTTTTTTTTTTTTTTTTTTTTTTAAATCCTCCTTTCCAAAACGGGATCTTTCTCTTCAGACTCTTCTCTGGAACCTCCCACCCCAGCCTATCATAGTTTTATTTTTATTTCAAACTAGATGTTTTTGAAACGTGCTGGAATAGTCCAGAGCGTCCCTGGAACCTCCACCAGATCTAGAACGAACTAGGACAAAGAACTAAGGACCATCACAAACCTCTCCACCTTCAGTTCCAAATGTCCAGTGCACTTCTGCCTGCCTTCTGCAATGTAAAGACAGAGCAGTGTGTACATATAAACAGGCAAACCCCAAAACAAGACCGTACCACAACAAAGCCCCACAATTCTCCCATGGGGGGGGAGGGGAGGGTGAGAGAGAGAACAAACCACATGTGACAGGCGTCAGTCACGTCACTTAATGTACCACGGGAAGGTGCTCAGCTACTAAGGTGATGTGGGTGGTGGAAGAACCTGAACAGCATAGAAATACAATAACTCTTCATTTAACGTTGTAGTTATGTTCTTGAAAAATGCTACTTTAAGTGAAACGATGTTAAGTGAATCCAGGGTGAGATATTTCTCAGGGAATGCCTTTCTGCTAAATGATGAACAAGCACTCGGCTGAGCCCTCAAGAGTAACACGTTGTTAATGTAGCCTCACTCTACAAGACAGCATGAATGGAGGGAGGGGAGATTGCATGACAGAGAGAGACAGAGACACACACCGTGTGTGTGAGAGAGAGAGATGCGCATTGCCCCTTTAAGTACTCTGACCCCACTCTAAGTACACTGCCTTTTTACAGACCTAAAAGTGGCAATTCTTCAACAAAAAAACTTCAAAAACAGACTCCAACGAGAGACTGCTGAATTGGAATTAATTTGCAAACTGGATACAATTAACTTAGGCTTGAATAAAGACTGGGAGTGGATGGGTCATTACACAAAGTAAAACTATTTCCCCATGTTTATTCCCCCACCGCCCCGCTATTCCTCAGAAGTTCTTGTCAACTGCTGGAAATGGCCCACCTTGATTATCACTACAAAAGGTTTTTCCCTCCCCACTCGCTCTCCTGCTGGTAATAGCTCACCTTATGTGATCACTGTCGTTACAGTGAGTATGGTAACACCCATTGTTTCATGTTCTCTGTGTATATAAATCTCCCCACTGTATTTTCCACTGCATGCATCCGATGAAGTGAGCTGTAGCTCACGAAAGCTTATGCTCAAATAAATTTGTTAGTCTCTAAGGTGCCACAAGTCCTCCTTTCCTTTTTGCGGATACAGACTAACACGGCTGCTACTCTGAAACCTGTCTTTTTAAGTAGATCAGCAAGTTGAGACAGCAGGTGCTGTCTGAAAGCTCTCTCTGTCCTGAGCCCTGTCATGTCGTGTGTGCCGTCCCCCGCCCTGCTCTGTGGAGATGGGGTAAAGGAGTGGGGGGCAGGGGACCCCCTGACATTAGCATCCCTCTTTCCCTCCCTGCACAGCAAGCAGGAGGCTCCCAGGAGCAGCTCCAAGGCAGAGGGTAGGAGCTGCACACGGAGGTGCAGGGAGGGACAGCTGAACTGTCCAGCAGTTGATAGCCTGCTGGGCGGCTGCCCCACAGGGAACTTAGGGGAGCGGGGAGCTGATGGGGGAGCTGCCGGCCCACCCTCGTTCCAAGCCCCCACCAGCTCGGGCTGCTCTTTCTGCAAGCAGTGGACAAATCAGGCGGCTGCCAAACAACGTTATGAGGGAGCATTGCACAACTTTGAACAAGCACATTCTCTAATTGATCAGCAACATAACAACGAATAACCGGGACTACATTAAGTGAGGAGTTACTGTAGGGTGAGAGGCTGCATGCAGCTTCTCTCTCCATAGACAGACGACTTCGGAGACCTTGCTCCCAAGGGTAGCCTGCTAGTACATCTCCCATTCTGTTCTTCTGCCTGTCGATGGTGAAATTCTGGCTTGCCAGAGCTCTTTCTTTGCAAATATCTCTTGATGATGATCCTTTTGCGTCCTTGGCCATGTAGATGGTGGCTTAGATTGCAACTCGTCAGAGGGGTGCGGGACTGTCAGCTGGACATTGATCTGAGGCGAAATAATAGAATGGTTGATACAGGACTTGATTCATTAAGAATTAAAAGAGGTGAATGTAATAAATGCTGATCGATATGGGCTTATGGAAAATAGATCTTGTCAAACTAACTTCAGAGCATTTTTTGATGAGATTACAAGTTGGGTTGATAGAATCTTAACCTGAACTGTCACCTTTATCACAGGTATTTTTAGTAAAGTCAGGGGCAGGTCACAGGCGATAAACAAAAAATCACAGAAGCCCATGACCTCTCCCTGCCTTTTACCAAAAATACCCTGCGGGGGCGCACTGCCAGGGGCTGACCTCAGGCAGCTGCTCCAGCCCCAGGGGGGCTGATCCAACCCCTGCAGCTGTTTCAGTCCCAGGGCCAACCTCCAGCCAACTGCTCTGGCCCTGCAGGTGCTCCTGCAGCATGGGCTGACCACCACTGCTCCAACCCCAGGAGTGCTGACACATCTTCTGCTTAAGCCCTGGGGTTGCTGCTTTGATGGGCCCAGGGCTGACAGCTGCTCCAGCCCTGCTGCTGCAGAAGAAGTCCCAGAAAGTCTCAGAATCCGTGACCTCTGTGACCGAATCAAATCCTTAGTAATAGTGTTGATACTTAGGACTAGTCGACCTTTAAAATTTTGATCAGCATAGCTGTGTTGCAGGTGCTCCATAGCTATGCTGACGTAAGCTCGGATGTAGATGTGCTGGATCAGTGGAAGAATGCTTCTGTCAACCTAGCTGCTACCGCTCGGAGAGGTGGATTACCTACAGCGAGAAAAAAAACCCTTCTGTCACCATAGACGCATCCACACTATAGTGCACCAGCAGCATAAATACAATGCCGTAGCTGTGCTGAATGTAGACATGGCCCCAGACTTCTGTGTGGCAATGGACTTGGTATGGCTTGACATTTTCATTAAGAGCCTAGCGTGTGTATGGCGTACGTTAAATGGATTAAAAACTGGTTAACTGATAAGTCTCAAAATGTAACTGTAAATGGGGAATCGTCATCAAGTGGCTCCATTTCTACTGGAATCCCACAAGGATCAGTTCTTGGCCTTGCGCTGTTTTAATATTTTTATTAATGACTTGTCGGAACATATAAAATCGTTCATGATAAAGTTTGCTGGTGACATGCAGATTGGGGGAGGGGTGGACAATGAAGAGGACAGGTCACTGATGCGAGGAGACCAGAATCTCTTGGTAAACTGGGTGCAAGCAAATAATGTGGTACAGCCAAATGGAAGGTCCTATATTTAGGAACAAAGAATGCGGGCCATAGGTACAGGATGGGGGACTCTATCCTGGGAAGCAGGGACTCTGAAGAAGACTTAGGGGTCAGGGTGGATAGTCAGCTGCACATGTGCCCAAACTGTAACACTGTCAAAAAGGGCTAATGCGACCCTTGGGTATGTATGCAGGAGAATCTTGAGTAGGAGTAGGGAGGTTATATCACCTCCATATTTGGTACCAGCGCAGCTGCTCGTGGAATATTGTATCCAGTTCTGGTGCCCACAATTCAAGGATGATGCTGATAAATTGGAGAGGGTTCAGAGAAGAGCCGTAAGAATGTTAAAGGATTGGAAAATAGACCTTATAGTGATAGACTCAAGGAACTCAATCTATTTAGCTAACAAAGAGCAGGTTAGGGGTGATTTGAAAATAGTCTATAGGTATCTACATCAGGAAAGTTGCATGGCCTGTATCATGCAGGAGGTCAGACTAGATGATCAGAATGGCCCCTTCTGGCTGTGAATCTATGAAATCTCTGATTTTTGCCTTTTAGAAACTGCTTTTTCTTTGAAACAATATTGAAAGGTTAATTTAAATCTCCTGTATCCTCTAGGAGATTGTTTTCAGGCTGGGTCAACCCAACCTCTGGGACACATCACTTGCTCAACTCCTTTGAGAAGTAACTCGGCCCTCATTGCTGGCGGGCCAGAGAATAGCCAGTATGTTAACTGACCTCATGCCAGGCCTAACTGGCACATACTGGAGCAGAGAGGAGCCACCTGGCTTTTTAATGTACCGGGGCGGGCCACGGAGACCACAGGTCCCTGTCTGCCACATGCCATCTTGAGCTAAGTGGTTACGGTCAGGATGCACCTAAGCCTACATGGTTGAGCCCCTTGCATGGCTGTTCCCTTTGCCAGGCAGCTCTTCCATCCGTTGCTGACGCCAGTTCCATTGCGTCCCCTCTCAGGTGGCAGCAGTCGGCGAAGTCGTCAGGTTTGTCAAGCAACCTGCAGCCGTTGGGTGCCAAAGCGGATGCTCTCAGGGAAGAGATGGAGGAGGCGGCGAACAGAGTGGAGATTTGCAGGGTACTTCTCACTCTCTCTTATCTCACAGCTGTGCAGTCCATCAACGCCCAGTGAATGGGAGAAGGTTTATATGGGTTGGGGAATTCGGGGCTGGGAGTTGCAGGCCTATGCTGGCAAGCAGGGCACAGGTGTGGGAGAGTGACGCCAATGAAGGCCTGCTGTTCCCAGAAGTCCCCGTCGACCCCCCGCGCCCAATAGGCAGCGTCAGCGGCCTTTGTCTCAGGCTCCCTGCCACAGCCCTGCCAGGAATCCTCACCCTTTGCCAGGAGGAGTTGCTGGTGCAGGGAGAGGAAACCTGTCTCTCTCACCACTTCAGAGCCCCTCAATCACCCTCCTGCTACACCACGTGAGACCTATCCTCTGCAGCCTGGGGAGAGACCCCCCCCACTCGCTTCCTTCACCTTCCCCCTGCCTCCCATACAGCCTAAGGGCATACCTGCTTCCTGACCCTCTCTGCCTTGATCTCACACAGTTTGAGGTGGGCTCTCCCTGACCCTCTCCTCCCCCAGGTTGGGGAGAACTCTAAGCTAACAACTCTGAGAGCTGGTGAGCAGCTTCTGCCCTCCCGTGTCATGCCCAGATAATTAGCAGGTGCCAGGGTGTGGTATTGCATTGTGAGCCGCAGTAGCACAGTATGTGAAGTGCCCAAGCCCCAAGAGGTAACCAGCACTTTCCTCCAGTTTGTTCGTTTGATAAGCCAGTGTGGATGAAAACCAATGACTGAAGAAAGGATGTCCTCTCCTCCCTTTGCCCTCCCACATCCCAGCTCCATCTGGCAGTGTTTGGGGCTGCAAAGCAAACTCTTCCAGGTATCCTCCATCCTAGGGGACTATGGCAGGGGACTGTTGCAAAATTCAGCACCGGTAGTATGTTGAACCCTAATATACTGACGTGCAAGAGGAGGCACGGTTTAGTGATTAGAGCATAGGACCAAGAGTTAGCAGATCTGGGTCGTGGGCTCTTCTCTGCTGCAGACTGGTTGTGAGAGACTGGCCAAATCACACCCCTGCTTTGTGCCTCAGTTTCCCCATCTGTAAAATACAGATTCTGATACCCAAACATCTTCTACTAAATAGAAATAAATGACAGTTTGCCTCTTAGCATAATGTGGGACTTCCCTCATGAAGAGGGAGATCGTGTTGCGTAGTGGGAGAGCACTAGACTGGAGCTCAGAAGACATAGGTTCTATTCCTGGCTCTGCTGAGGGCCTGCTGGGTGACCTTGGACAAGTCACTTTGCCTCCCTATGCTTCAGTTTCCCCATCTGTATAATGGAAATAATACTGACCTCCTTTGTAAATTGCTTTGTGATTTACTGATTAAGGGTGCTATGAAAGACCTACTATTGTAAGTTGCTTTGTGCTTCTCTGTTGCCTTCTGCTTAAGATTTCAAAGTATTAGTATGTATATTTTGAGCTAGATTTTAAAAAGTGCTTAGCTCCCACAGCTGGAGCCAGTTTTTGTGAGTACTTCCGAAATCTGGCCATTCCATTTAAGCACCTAAAGCACCTTTAAGCACTGAGCTCTCTTGAAAATCTATTCCCTACCTGTTTGTGCACTAACTCATGTGGTTTTATAGGATGTGACTGTACGTATTCAGGAACTCCAAACCAGTCTAACAGACTACTCCGTAAGAACAGCCATACTGAGTCAAACCAGTGGTCCATCTAGCCCAGTATCCTGTCTTCTGATAGTGGCTGATGCCAGGTGCTTCAGAGGGAATGAACAGAACAGGGCAATTATTGAGTGATCCATCCCCTGTCATACAGTCCCAATTCTGGCAAACAGAGGCTAGGCAGACCCAGAGCACGAAGTTGCATCCTTGACCATCCTGGCAACAAGTTCCACAGGTGGACTAAGCATTGTAGAAAGAAGTATTTCCTTTTGTTTGTTTTAAACCTGCTGCCTATTGATTTTATTGGGCAACCCCTGTTCCTGTTCCCCTGTTATGTGAAGTGGTAAATAACATTTCCTTTTTCATTTTTTCCACACCAGTCATGATTTTATAGACCTCTATCATAAACACAAAAAGGAAGCTCACAAGAAGAGGAAACTTGGACAGATGACTAGGGAGGAGTATAAATATATTGTTCGAGCATGCAGGGATGTAATCTGGAAGGCCAAAGCACAATTGAGTTGTAGCTAGCAAGGGATGTGAGGGGTAACAAGAAATGTTTCTACAGGTATGTTAGCAACAAGAAGAAGGTCAGGGAAAGTGTGGGACCTTTACTGAATGGGGGAGGCAACCTAGTGACAGACAATATGGAAAAAGCTGAAGTACTCAATGCTTTTTTTGCCTTGGTCTTCACAGACAAGGTCAGCTCCCAGACTGCTGCACTGGGCAGTACAGTATGAGGAAGAGGTGAGCAGCCCTCAGTGGTGAAAGAACACGTTAAGGATTATTTAGAAAAGCTGGACAAGCACAAGTCCATGGATCCGGATCTGAGGGTTCTGAGGGAATTGGCAGATGTGATTGCAGAGCCATTGGCCATTATCTTTGAAAACTCGTGGAGATCTGGGGAGGTCCCAGATGATCGGTAAAAGGCAAATATAGTGCCCATCTTTAAAAAAAGGGAAGAAGGAGAATCTGGGGAACTACAGCCTCACCTCAGTCCCCAGAAAAATCATGGAGCAGGTCCTCAAGGAATCCATTTTGAAGCACTTGGAGGAGAGGAAGATGATCAGGAACAGTCAACATGGATTCACCAAGGGCAAGTCATGCCTGACCAATCTGATTGCCTTCTATGATAAGATAACTGGCTCTATGGATCAGGGGAAAACGGTGGACGTGATGTATCTTGACTGGCAAGAATACTGTGGGAGACCGTTACAAAGCTTTTGGTAACGGTCTCCCACAGTATTCTTGCCAGTAAGTTAAAGAAGTTGGCTAGATCGTCGGGCTCAATGGGTAGTGATCAACGGCTTTGCATCTAGTTGGCAGCCGGTATCAAGCAGAGTGCCCCAGGGGTTGGTCCTGGGGCCAGTTTTGTTCAACATCTTTATTAATGATCTGGATGATGGGATGGATTGCACCCTCAGCAAGTTCGTGGATGACGCTAAGCTGGTGGGAGAGGTAGATACACTGGAGTGTAGGGATAGGGTCCAGAGTGACCTAGACAAATTGGAGGACTGGGCCAAAAGAAATCTGATGAGGTTCAACAAGGACAAGTGCAAAGTCCTGCACTTAGGACGGAAGAATCCCATGCACTGCTACAGGCTGGGGACTGGCTGTCTAAGCGGCAGTTCTGCAGAAAAGGACCTGGGGATTACAGTGGATGAGAAGCTGGATATGAGACAACAGTGTGCCCTTGTTACCGAGAAGGCTAACGGCATATTGGGCTGCATTAGTAGGAGCATTGCCAGCAGATCGAAGGAAGTGATTATTCCCCTCTGTTTGGCACTGGTGAGGCCACATCTGGAGTATTGCGTCCAGTTTTGGGCCCCCCACTACAGAAGGGATGTGGACAAATTGGAGAGAGTCCAGCGGAGGGCAACAAAAATGATAGGGGGTGGGGCACATGATTTATGAGGAAAGGCTGAGGGAACTGGGTTTATTTAGTCTGCAGAAGAGAAGAGTAAGGGGGGATTTGATAGCAGCCTTCAACTACCTGAAGGGGGGGTTCTAAAGAGGATGGAGCTAGGCTGTTTTCAGTGGTGGCAGATGATAGAACAAGGAGCAATGGTCTCAAGTTGCAGTGAGGGAGGTCTAGGCTGGATATTAGGAAACATTATTTCACTAGGCGATGGTGAAGCACTGGAATAGGTTACCTAGGGAGGTGGTGGAAGCCATTCTTAGAGGTTTTTAAGGCCTGGTTTGGTAAAGCCCTGGCTGGGATGATTTAGCTGGTGTTGGTCCTGCTTTGAGCAGGGGGTTGGACTAGATGACCTCCTGAGGTCTCTTCCAACCTAATGTTTCTATGATTCTATGATCATATCCCCCCTTAGTCGTCTCTTTTCCAAGCTGAAAAGTCCCAGTCTTTTTCATCTCTATTCATATGGCAGCTGTTCCATACCCCTAACCATTTTTGTTGTCCTTCTCTGCACCTTTTCCAGTTCTAAAGTATCTTTTCTGAGTACAAGCAATTTGCAACTCACTAGGTGTATATTTAATTTGATATATAATATACTACAGCTGGTCAAAATGTTTTAAACATTTTTATGAGAAATGTCACTGTGACGGGTTGGATCCCAGAAACCCCCTGGGGGTTGCCAACTGGTGTACCAAGACTACTTATGCCCCTGCTTTCCTGCCTTGTCAGCTTAGGACTTCAGTGCCCTGCCTGGTTTGAGCCAGACCCGCTAGCCTGGTGCAAACCCAGACCCAGATCTGAACCACGTCCCCTAACAGCTGTAGGCTTAACTAAGAGCAGCTTACAGAAGCGTGCCTGTCTTTAACACTCAGATGCCCAACTCCCAATGGGGTCCAAACCCTAAATAAATCTGGTTTACCCTGTATAAAGCTTACGCAGATGACAGAAGTTGGTCCAATAAAAGATATTACCTCCCCCACCTTGTCTGTCTAATATCCTGGGACCAACATGGCTACAAGAATACAGCATATTACAAACTATGAAAGAGTCTTAAGGTATGTCCAAGCTTTGAGCTGCAGGCGTAATTCCCAACTCAAGGAGACGTACCCTCACTAACTCTGATTAAGATGGCGTGCTAAAAATAAAATGTAGCCACAGCTGCACAACACGCAGGAGGGGCTAGCCGCCCCGAGACAGTCGTGTCCGAGACCTTTGGTACCTGCTCGGGTGGCTAGCTCCTCGTGCTGCCACAGCTATGCTTCTGTTTTTAGTGCGCTGTCTCGATCAGAGGTAGTGTGAGTATGTCTGCTTGAGCTAGAAATTGTACCTTCCCGCTCCAACATAGAGGTACTTTACTGAATAAGTGCTGCCCATTACTGGTTTGAGCAATAATGGGCTGTATATATTTAATGAACCACTCAGACAAAAATAACCAAACAGAGAGCGAAAAAAGTAGCACATTTAGGTTACATGCAATGCATCCCTTAGGGAACACGCGGCATTTGACTAATCAGACGCTGCTTCAAACCATCCTGCTTAGGAACAGTTTGTTGCAGACTGGTGGCTAATCATAATCTCAAAAGAGAGGGAAGGGGGGGAGAGAGAGAGAGAGAGAGAGTGTGTGTGTGTGTGTGTGTGTGTTTACAGCTTTGCATCCAGGGTTTTTGTGCATGGGTCTATTCTTCTTTTCTTCTCCTCCAAAGCTCCTGTTGTGCAGGGTAAATTTATTTTATTCCATATAAAGTCCGTTTTTTGAGCTGAGTATCAGAATTGACATTGGCATAGACTTTCATGCTCCTTTCAACACTTAACACTAGTTTGTCATTTCTGGGTGTGGTTAGATTCATTCTAAAGTTTGTCTCTTGAAAGGCTTTGAAATAGTCAGTGACCTGCTTCTCCTCTCTCAGCCTAAGAATTGTACCGGTAGGGAGCTGAATTAGTAGCATTGTTACTTAAACATGGTTTTCTGCATTAACATGACTATGGCCCCAATCCTGCAAACACTCATGCATCTGTTTAACTTCACTATGATGAGGAGCCATTGAAATTGGTGGGATTACTTCCGCTATAAAGTTAAGCGCATGCATATTGGCGGGATAAGGGGCACTTGTCTGAATGTGCAAAAGCAATGAATTTTGCAATATTTTGTCTGCCATAGTGGAATGACACTTCTGTCTGTCTGTCTAATCTATCCATCCATGTGCTGAGCTTTGTTTGAGTCAGGGTGGAGCTACAATGATGAAGTAAAGACACAGAGGGCTGTTCCTGATTATCCCTAACACACAACCATAAAAGCCCAACTGCCTTGCGTACCCTCACATGCCCTGTTTCCACCCCCGGCTTGTGTTTATGGCCAAAGGTCTGCTTTATTTTCATTAGGGATTTGTGTGTGTCCGACCTGAAGCTGGAAGGCAGGGCGCATTGCCACTTAGCCACGAGTGTCCGTAGGCAAAGCCATCCAGGAAATGTTTATTACAAATATAGGTTGGGGAGAAATGTCATTTACTTATACTGCTGTTTTAGTTTGTTGCTGGCATAACTATCCTAGAGCTTATTTAAAAAAGGATTCTCCACAATATCTGAAATCAACCAGGTCAATTGGCCTTCTCCATTCGGGATCAGTCATAACACGGCAAAGGGTGTTTGTAGTGAAAAGGAGAACCATACATTACAGCTAAGTCACAAGGCAATAGCCTCCTGTTGACTGTCCTGACATGGCAGGGGGGTAGGATCCAGGAAAGGGTTAGTGGTGACTGCCATTCTTGAGATGGGGGCAATAAAACCTCATGAAATGTCTTGCTTTTTTAAAACCTGTAAGTAAATATAGCACAAATAAGTGGGAGCGAATCATGCCACTGGTCCTTGCCTGGCATAGTCTGGGCAGGGGCTGTTAAAACTTTCCACCCACCCACATGAATCCTGACCTGCACCCCCCTCTGCTATTCCAGTCCAGGGTCTCCCTCACAGCTCTGCTAGTGCACTGCAGCCCTCCCTCCCCCTGCTATCCTGGACCTCTGCAAATACACCTGCGCCAAGGTCTCTCATGAACAGAGACTGGCACTTGTTCTGAATTATTGCATTTTGTGCAGTGGCTTCATAATGTGGACAGGCAGGGGCTCGAGTGAGACAATTCCCCCTGAGCCCTTCCAAAAAGAACCAGACCTCCATGTGTGAACTATGGTTAGTGCAGGGTTTGAACCCAGATCTTCAGAGGTGAAGAGTTATCCCATTCTGCCACCACCAGCAGATCCTCAGAACCTCACTCTTTACAGGGCACTGACTCATTCGCCACAGTTAGTGAGCCTTGGTAAGGAAGTTTCCCCATGTTGTCCCCCAGCCTGATACAAGGTCCAGGATCCACTGTTCTGCAGGTGGGAGAAGCAAATGGATTTTTCTCAGAAAAAGGCTGTTTCCATCTCCACCTTCACCACCTCCTCTCCTTGCACATCCACCCCGTTTTCGACCTTCACTGTCATCGGCTCCGTCTCTGCCTCCATGCCCATCTCCATTCTTGTCTCCATGCCTTGACTCTCCATCCCCATGTCTGGTTCTGACTCCAGCTGCTCCTCCCATGCCCTCTCTGCACCCATCTCCCCATGTCCTGACCATTCCCCTTTGTTGTCCTCACGCGTTCCTTTAGGATAACGGAACTTACACACACAGAGTTATGCCCAAAGTCCCCTTTGCCATATCCCCTTGTTAACTTTCAGATATTTTCTACTTTTTTAAAACACACTTTCCTGTCCCAGCGAAACGAGAGGGGCGTGTCCCCCACACTTTTCTCTTACGTTTGCACTTCAACTGTTTGCCATTCGTGTTTAACAAAATTCATGATGTGACAATAAAACAACCAAATTGCTCTTCTTCCTCTTCCCACAAGACCAACAAGGGCCACACACAGGGCATCACTGACCATCCTAAGATTGCCAATTGGAGAGGCTCAGATGCTGAGCTGTTGAAGGTATATTTCTGATGGTAGCATTTAGCTCCTTGGTGGGGGTCTCCATTCCCTGGGCTCACATGTTCTGTTTACCACTGGACTTTGGGGGAGCGGGGGTTGGAGGGATGGGGGTGGGAAATATTAAATTGGGGGGCAGGGGCAGGAATATACCCCTGGAAATGTGGAGCCAATAGATCCAGTAGCTTCTGTGCATGCTTCTGACAAATGCAGCTGTGTCACATAATCTAGATTTGCAAACAACCACACACACCCCACCTGATGTTCCCGTAGTCCTGGGTCTCTTGTGAGCAGAAGCTGCCAGCTGTGCTAATTTTACAGAGACCCAGCAAAGACCCAACCATTTCACTTGTGACACCAGCAGGATTTGAACCCAGATGTTCAAAAACGGGGTGCTGGCCCTAACCTGCTGTGCTATCTAACTCTGCTTTCCTTCCTCCCTACTCAATGAAACTGCTGAACCCCCTCTATGGCACTTGTGTGGAGAACAACCTCCTGGACAAACCTGCTTCAGGAATTCCACAGGCAGTACCCTTACAAAGTACCCATGGGACACTTGTTGAATGCAATGGGCACCTAAAGAGAACCTGCAAAGCTTTTATCCCTTGATGTGCGCCCAGTGGGCAGCTCTGCGTGCAGATGTATGCATGTACATCCACGTCTGGGGTTGGAACATGCTCACACACACATAGTGACTGCCCCATTGGTGCTGAGGATAGAATAGTACGTAGCATAGCCCTTTGTGTAGATTTACAGGGAGCAGAGTCAGATTGGGGTGTGGTGGGTACTGAGGGCTCTGCAGTTGCCACGTGTATGCTAAGGTGGCATATTTTGACCGTCAGTGGTTGAGAAATCGGGAAAAGCCACCAGAGATCTCAAAAGGTTTTAGGTGGGCAAGTCCCTCATTGTCCTCATGTCTGCTACTCCTGAGTCAAACTCAGACCTGGGTGTAACCAGCCATGGAAGTCAGTGGGGTTATACCCGTTTACATCGGGTCTGAATTTGGCCCAGTGTGTTGGTTGTTTTTATATAGCAAGATTCTTTCCGAAACCAAAGGCAGGGGAAAACCTCCAAACTTTGCAGCATCTCAGATCTTGGATGCATCACCATTCAAGGCACAATTATCCCTTTCAGTTCCATCTAGGCACTGATATCCTGCTCTCACAACATCTGTGGAGTTCCCACGACATTCTGCTCTCTTGATGTGTATGGAATTCCCTGTGGAGCAGAATATCGGATTCTAGATCCACCTTATGGATCTAAGGGGAGAAGTTTCTTGCTCTGAATGAGGTGTTTTATTTCTGTTCCGCAAATCCTGCGGCGTTTGCCTCCCCATCTTGTACTCGGACTAGTAACGAAAGCTGAGCCACGCAGGATTGCTAATGCCAGATCTGTATATATTCCCTCCCCCCGAGTCTGTGTTTCACTGTCCATGTTCCCAGCAGCCAGGATCAAATGCACCATAAGGTCTGTGTCATTTCCAGGTGGCCCTGCAAAGGTGGTGCAATCCCAGCAACGTGCAGCACCGTCCTGCAAGCATCTCTGACCCTGTGTGCCAGCCTTCGAGCCTGATCCACCTGTAAATGATTGCAATTGCTGGTCAGGGTGGTTTGATTTTGTGTGATTTACTTCTTGCTAATTCTGTGCTCTCCATAGGACCAGCTCTCGGCTGACATGTACAATTTCGTGGCCAAAGAAATAGACTATGCAAACTACTTCCAAACTGTAAGTGCCAGTGGGGATTGGGCTTTTCTGTCTGTGTCCTTCCCTTGTGCATGCTGTCTCACTGTGTCTGGGCGAGAGACCGGTTGTTAACACCCCTCCTCCAACCCTTACCCAAGTGCCCCATGGTTCCTACAGCAGTGGGAAAGGGACTGAGAGGCTTTTTCCACTGGACCGTATGAACTGGAACCATAAACTCACTGAACATTAAATCCCACCAAATGAGGGTAGATCCATCCCCATTGTCGTATCTGCTCATTATACTCCACACCTGAACATAGCCATTATATGGACAACATACCCCCATATCTCAGTGTCTGTACTTTGAATTGGGGAGATTGCAGATTATGTATTCCTTATGCCACCAGCTCCTAAACCAAATTTCGCACCCCTTGATAATCTGTACCTTATTCCCTGATAACCAGAAACTTCTATGCCTAAACTCTGTACCGTTTTCTTTTTACTTCAACATTATCTTTCCCTTGTCTTTTCCCCAGTTAATAGAAGTGCAAGCAGAATACCATAGGAAGTCATTAGCACTTTTACAGAACGTGTTGCCTCAGATAAAAGCACAGCAGGGTAAGTGTTTTCTTAATTGACGGTATGCTAAACTAAAATGGATTGGAGCTTGGGGCCCCAGCTGATTAGCAGAGGGCATGATGAGAGAGCCCCCCATGTCCAGCATTGCACTGTACCCATAGGTGCTGTCTGTCCCCTTTCCTTGAATCATCAGTTTTTGCTCACCACCAGAGGCAGAATTCTGGATAGGGTGGAGCAGGGGCTCTCAGTAGTGAGGCTATCTCACAGAGTGTGCCCCCCCCCCCCCCCCCAAGTCAGAAGCAGTTCTACCCACCTTGCTCAGCGCTGATTGACTGGGGAGGAAATTCCCCATCATCTCCCCAAGTCACCCCACTCCTGGACAAAACCCTCCTCAGCAGGGTCGCTTTCCCTTAAACTGTCGCAATCAGTTCTCCAACAGTTCCTCCTCTAGCCTCCAAGTCATTCCCCCGGCCCCAGCAAACACAATCAGTGCCCTGCAGCCACTACAGCCCCCTCTCCAGCAGCGACTCTGACCTGTGCACTGTCCCGCCTTCAATCCACTCATCTTACAATGGCTTTTCAGCAACTCCGCTGTCCCTCACCCACAGAACAGTGACTCGCCTCTCCTCCCCACCCCCACATGGGATCGATTGCCCCCACTGAAACCCAGATCTTCTCCTCCACACGCTTACCGGCCATTGCCAATTGCACCTCCCTCCACTGAGCTCATCTCTTCTCTAACCCTGGGCCCATCAGGTTCTCTCCTGCTTGCAAACTCTTCTGAGTCCTGGCTCATTCAGGCAGGTTGCACCCACGCCAGTCCTCTCCTCCTCTCACTGCCAACTGTGTCTGGTCTGGCTGTCCATCAGCCCCATGGGCTTGAGATCAAACGGAGCCAGAATGAAGGGGAACTCGGGCTCTAGGGCATGGGGAGCAGAAGGAAACCTAGTCTAACTGGGCCACCCAACTAGGCTTTCCCCTCATTCTTTCAGTTAACACATGGCCCAGTTTGCAGCACTTATTAGAATTTAAAGAGGGGAGTCTCTTGCTGTTGGATTTCCTTGGGGGAAATAACCTTTCCCTTGTGTCATGTGCACAGGCCATGCAGACTCCTGACCTCCCCGAAAGGAGGTGGATTTCTTCCCTCCCCATTCCCCAGTGCGGAAACTGAGTGACACAGATGCATCCATCCATCCACAGTTATGCACCCTCCGACACATGCACGCAAAGCCTCTTGCACACACACTCACACACACACGTCCACAGCTGTACACGCACAC
Organism: Eretmochelys imbricata; assembly: GCF_965152235.1. NCBI lineage: Eukaryota > Metazoa > Chordata > Testudines > Cheloniidae > Eretmochelys > Eretmochelys imbricata. The sequence continues at coordinate 22,303,112 of NC_135585.1, forward strand.
AGCCTTGTGAGCATACGTTTTGCCCTGCACGCGTGTGTGTACACACGTGCTCATGCACTCTCGCGCTCATGCTTCCGGACATTAAGTAGGAGAGAATTCAGAGGGCCCTTGGGACTGGCTGATCAGCCAGGCTGGGATTGCTTCTAACTGCCCCCCTTAACAATGGAAAGGAATTCCTCAGCCTGCCCAGAAATACAGATACAGGAAAGTATCTGTCTCTTTCTCTCCCTGCTAAAGAAAACAAACCCTGGAATGCTCAGTCCTAAGCAGCTGTGGGCTGATCTGTTTATGGCCACAAGCTGCATACTCAGGACTTCCCAATTCCACTCTACAAGATCTCCTGGGCACTGAGAACCTGCCACCTTTTAAAGCAGTGTTGTTTCCCCTCCTTTTAAAGCAACGGTCCTGTAGCTATCAGGCCAATGCCTGCTAGCAGTCATGCAAACAGCTCGAGTGGTGCTCTTGTTCCCAGGAGCAACCCCATGCAGCTGCAGCTTTATTTCCCCTTTTGGGAACTGCTGCCTGTAAATTACTCCTGCCACCCCCTATAAGTATATTGCAGGGGTGGCCAAACTTACTGACCCTCCGAGCCACATACGATAATCTTCAGAAGTTCAAGAGCCGGATGCACATGCCAAGGCTCAGGGCTTCTGCCCTGCAGTAGTGTGGTGGGGCTAGGGGCTTCAGCCCTGTGGGAGGCACTTGCCATGACATGGGGCTTCAGCAAGAGCGGGGCTGAATCCCTGAGCCCTGGCAGGCATCTCCCGCGGGGCTGATGCCCCTAGGATCCCCGCCCTCTAGGCAGGAGCCCCGATCCCCACCATTCTGCTGCAGGGCAGAAATCCCAAGCTCCTCCTCCCAGTCTGGTGGGTGGAGAATGGGGAATCATGGAGGGCTCTGCAAGCCACAGTTTGGCCTCCCCTGGTATATTGAATACACAAAAGCTAAGAGTTAGAATATCAGGTGGGCCCCCGTCCCAGTCAGAGCTGCTCCTCAGAGGGCTGCACTGGCCCTTAAAGATCCACCCCTCATCTTTGGATTAAGATACATTGCAACCACAATGCACCATGGTAATCTTGTCCCCTGGGGATTTTCCACCCCGGGAGCCCTGGCAGTGTTTATGCCAGTAGAAGCCCAGTTTGAAGTTTAGCCATGCAGTGAGTGGATGTATTTTGCCCTCCTGCCTCTGGAGACTCGAGTCGAAGTAATAACTCAGGTCACTAGTGAATTGAGTGTGACAGGTCTCACACTCCACCACGTAGCACGATTGGCAGACCCTGGTCAGCCGAGGGAGGCCCAGGACTGGATTGGCCGGGGATGCTCCGGGACAAGATTGAGGGGCATTAAGGGAGCTGGGTGGGGGAGGGAGGGTGGACGTCACGGGACGCCATGCACAATGCATACCTGCTGTTCCATGTGCGGCTCCTCTCGGCGCTCCCTGCCAGTCCATAGACCCCATGCTGTCCAGAGCAATAGCAGTGATGAGGGATAGCTCAGTGGTTTGAGCATTGGCCTGCTAAACCCAGGGTTGTGAGTTCAATCCTTGAGGGGGGCCATTTAGGGATCTGGGGCAAAAATTAGGGGTTGGTCCTGCTTTGAGCAGGGGGTTGGACTAGATGACTTCATGAGGTCCCTTCCAACCGTGATATTCTATTCTAATTAGGGAGGCTTTCAGGCAGGCATCAGGGGGGTGAGGCTGGGTGTGGTCTGGCCTGCTGGCCACATAGGGGCTCAGCGTTCAGATCCATGCTGTCGCGCCTTCAGCCAGCCGGGGCTCAGGAGCAGCTTGCTTGGCGCCCAAGAGCAGGGCTAGCCCGGGGTTCCATTGCTAACCCCACAATGGCTGGCCCCAGCAGTGCTGGGGGAGGGTCAAGCATCAGCATGGGGCATTGAAGAAGCAATACAAGGGGGGGACACTGGGGGGATCGCACGCCCTGGCTCACCTAGACCTGGATATAGATGCGTCCCGGACGTGCATTAGTCCCCTGCGCGTGTGCACACACACAGACACACAGAAACATGGGACGTGGGGATGCACAGCCCTGAAACCTCACTGCCAAGGGAGCTCCCTAACTGGCAGAGATGTGGCTGCCACAGGAGATGGTGGGGGGCTGGGAACCCGCACAGCTTCCCCAGCGGGTGAATGCGCTCCCCTAACCCAGCACGGGTTCCTCTCCCTCCTGCCCGCTCTGCGGATCCGTGTCACAGAAGCCTGGATCGAGAAGCCCTCCTTCGGGAAGCCCCTGGAGGAGCACCTGGCCGTCAGCGGGCGGGAGATCGCCTTCCCCATCGAGGCCTGTGTCACCATGCTGCTGGAGTGCGGAATGCAGGAGGAGGTGAGTCGGGAGCCCCCGAGCTGGGCGGCTTCATTCCAGACACAGATACTCTCCGGCTTTTCTCCCCTCTGAGCACAACGGTCATAAAGATCCCTGCTGCCCTTAAAACCTCTGACCCTCTGAAAAGCCCCCTCCTTTATTCCCCCATTGAAACACCGCCCTAGACTGTCTGGTATTTCCAAACCCTCCCATTGCAAAATCCTGGGGCAGGCCCTGGAAATCTTGAGGCAAACCCCCTCCTTCAGTTCTTGTGCCCAGCCTTTGGTTCAGCTGGGAGAGCAAATACTGCAGCCTCTTCTCAATCTGTGAATGAGCCTCCTTGGAAACCAGATCCTGGCTTGACTGGTCTTGGATGCACCCGGTGTAAATTGGGAGCAGCCCCACTGAGGTCCCTGGAGATACGCTGGCAGAATTGGGTCCTGGGTCCCCCACTGTGTCCCTTTGGTATAGAGCAAGGCTGCTACTAAAATAGACCATGCTTCCTAAGACGGGCCAAATTCGGTCATGTTATAAAGAGGTGCAGTTGCCATGGAGGCCTCTAGTCTAAATTCAGAGGAACCGTTTAGAGCGGTGTAAGGAGCACAGGGAGTGCAAGTGGTAACGTGGTGTAGTTTACATTTATTTGGACCCAATTCTCCTCTCGGATCACTTCAAGTCCACCGAATTCAATGGCGTCACTCCTGATCTACACCAGGGGTGAGCCTAGCCTGCTCTGTGTGAGGTTTCATTTGCTTGGAAGCCTGCCACCCAGAGAAACACCCTTTCATATGGCAGGGGGAGGTAAGGGAGCACCCTGCTGCTCCGTGAAGCCGCATCCAGTAGCATAAGGAGAGCAGCTGGCTGACTGAACAGAGCTGCTACCACGTCTAACTCCTGGTTTATGTTTGGAGTCTGTTGCTTTTCTTTGACCTGTCTCCCTTAGACCAGCTCACTCTGTTAGCACAGTCCTGCGTGATTCCTAGGGCAGCTGGTCTCAGTATTTATCAGTGGCTTTGAGACCTAAGTAATTCCTTGCCTGAAGAAAGCATGTTCCAGTTCAGAACCACATAGGCAAAGTAACATTTTCTTTTTCCTTGCCTTGAAATGAGAGTAGAAAATCAGGAAAGATGATTTAGACACAGCAGGGATTGGAGCATGTTCTGCAGGACTCATGTGCACATGGAACTGTTGCAGTCCTTTTTATTGCATTCACATGGTAGAGACAGAGCTTATAAATATGGAGATAACCGTCCCTCTTCATTACGCAGAGACTAGGAAATAACGAATGATGGACAACCCCCTGCAGGTTCAAAGAAGCAACGAAGAGCCCAGATGTTTCTTCAGACCTTGTTGGAAATACTCAGACCCTTTGATCTAGAAAGTTGAGCTGGGAATCTCCTGAGACTGCACGCACCTGATCATTAGCTGGAAAAAAAAAAAAAGATTCAAAGAAGCAGCTTTGCTCTGTGTTTTGGTGCTTCCAGGCCTTGCCAGGATTGAGAAGTGCAACTGGGGCCAGGTCTACGCTACAGCCCTATATCAGTATAACTACGTCGCTCAGGAGTGTGAAAAATACACACCCCTGAGTGACACACCAACCTGTGTAGACAGCGCTATTTCAGCAGGAGAGCTTCTCCGGTCAACATAGCTACTGCCTCTCAGGGAGGTGAATTAACCATGCTGATGGGAGAAGCTCTCCTGTCGGCACAGGAGCGTCTTCGCTAAAGTGTCTTCAATGTACGTGAAGACCAGCCCTGGAAAATTGAAAAACAAACTTAAAAAAGAATTGACAAATCTGTTTGTAATCTCCAGGGTAGTTTGATTTGGGAGAAAAACTTTGGGTTGCTTCATCCTTTCTCTTGAGCAGTTCATCCATCCATATAGATCAGAAGTTCCCAAACTGTTCTTATTGTGTACCCCCTTTCCAGATCTACTAGTTGGTCGCATACCCCTGCTCTTCTCATCACTGATACTTTGTGTGTTCCTGTTAACACTACCTGTCTTTAGCCATCTGCTGATATTTCACTGTTACGCACGGATATAGTTATAGTGCAATGTATGCAACCGAAAAACCCCCAACCCTGACTAAGTTATGAGCTCAGTTAGACTGGGCAGTTGCTGGGCAATTGAACTCACTCTGTACGGTGACTGGAGATGAGGGCTCTGTACACCTGTGTCTCTGTGTTCTCACTGGTACATCTTGAAGTAAATTAACTACCATATTGTATATAACAAATTCCCATGGAGTTTTAAAGCTTTGTCTGAGTTGCCTATTATGAAAATGCAATAAATAAGGTAACTAAGTAAAATCCACCATTACACAATTTCTCCCGTGTACCGCCCAGAGATGTCTCGCATATCCCCAGTGGTGCGCATACCACAGTTCGGGACTCCCTGCCTTTGGCACCATCACCATTAACAAAGACGCTGATGCCGCTGCTGGTCACGCTGGGGTCAGAACAGACACCCCCTCGCTCCCCAATAGCTGTCAGCGTAACCACTGGTCAGTGTGTGTAACAGGTCCCCATCTTAGCCTGATCCAGGGGGAATGCGAGTCTTACAGCTGTCAGCTAGAGACCATGGCTCTTGATGTACAGACTTTAGCGCTGGAGATCCCTGGTTGGCCAAGATGGCAGCTGATACATTGCCTTGCTGGGGCTACCAGGAGTACAAGCTTGTTTGTGTCGGCAAAGGGAGCAGGTGTGACTTGAAGTGGCCCAGGGCACAGATGTATGGAGTATCAAAGGGCTGTTCCACAAAGACACTCCTCGCACCATGTCTAATCTGCCCAGTTCCGTAGTTTCTAGGCCCCATGAGCCAGGCCCCCAGCTGGAATTGCTCCATAGATATTGATTTACAGCAGCTGAGGATCTGACCCTAAACCCCACTTTTGTTCTGTGTGTAAGTCAGGTGAGTTACAGGGATTCCCACGCTTCCTACATCAGTGATTTCCTACTAAACCGCATCCAACGTGACATCGCTAGGTCAGAGCATGATCCCTAGGCTGGGTATCAAGCTGGCACCCGGGTCACTCTGGGGCCTGTGCCCTCGGGGCGCTGTGTTCTGCTGCTGCCATGATTTTAGGAGTTTCCTGCTGGGGCTGACGTCTCTCCTGTCTCCTTTGCCCGAAGGGTCTCTTCAGGGTGGCTCCTTCTGCATCCAAGTTAAAGAAGCTCAAGGCGGCTCTTGACTGCTGCGTGGTGGACGTGCAGGAGTATTCAGCAGACCCCCATGCCATTGCAGGTAAAGGGCATTGCCACCTAGGCTTTGGTAACAAGATTATGTGCTACTCTAGATGATCCTCTTCCAGTGGAGGATCTCCAAGCAATACGCACGCTGTACTGGACTCAGACTGTGCAGTGGGAACTCCTGTTGCCTGAACTCGGTGGGAAGTTTTCCAGCGGAATCATTTCTCCATCCGAAAGTGCGGACTCATTGAAAGCAAAATGTGTTTGTGGAAACGTGTCGCTTCTGATGACGTTTTGTTTAGTAAAAAAGCAGAGTGGAGCTTTCTGACGCAGTCAGGATGCAGCTTTTCGATTGGCCGTTTTGAAATGACTTTTTGTTTCCGTTTTTTAAAAAAATGATGGTTAAAAAGCCGAAATTGGAGCAAACAGTTTCAATTTAATCAAAATGAAACTTTTTGAGCTGAAACAATTTTTCTTCCAGAATTTTGTTTCATAGGAAAATTTGGAAATTTGGAGGAGAGGGGGTTCTCCCATTCCATTTCAGAATGGAAAAAATTTTGAAATGGGAGAACGACCCCTGAAATGGAAAACCCATTTTCCTCCAAGCTGTATTACTGTCCCATGCAACTATGCATTTATGATCTGCTGCTGTCATTTCTGGGCAACAAGTAAAGAGGCAGGGCCCTTCTGTAGGGGCCTCCCATAAGGGTTAAAACTCAGTCTGCTAGGGAAGAGTCTTTTAGTGTTTCGTTATATAGTTTTTTGAGTGACCTGTTCACTAGAGGAAAGTTATTAACAAAGAGTCTGAACTCTATTGCCCTGTTCAATTCTAAGCTTGAGGAGAAAATTAGAATCGTTGAGGAGCCTTATCAATCTGTTAACATCAAGTACTGATTTAACTCTAGACATAGGTAGTGTAAAACAATTGTGTTATGCTTTAACTGAATGAATGGACCAAATTGTGCTCTTATGCTACTGTAAATTCTGGAATAACTATTCTGGAGTTACATCCAATTTACAACAATGCAGGAATAAACTTTGGTTCATTATCTCTTCACTTTAAAAATATAACAAATGTATGAAAAACAAATTGAGAAGTATAAATGTAACCATATTGGGCATTAAGGAGGAATACGAAAAATTGTGGATTTGTTTGATGCCAGTTTGGAAATAAAATTTGTCCTCTCCTTAAACACTAAATACATATATAAATTATACCTACTAATGTCAGTGCTTCTAAATCTTCGGTTTCCCCTGGAGACATTCGTCAAACTATTCTAGTGGTCTCTATTTTCTGTGCTTGTCTACGGTCCTGTTCATTGCAGTTGAGGACGAAAAAATAGTTTTGGTCAGAATCGTTGATGAATCCCCAGGTTCAGACTTTCCCTGATTTATTGTGATGAACAGATTTGCCAGTAAATGTTACATTTAAAAAAATAAATCTAAATGCTAGTACACACACTGTGCTTATTCTATTTAGCCAAGTTACCGGTCACGCTAAAGCAACTCAAATACAATTGTAATAACCATGAGACGCTCCGAAAACATGGTGACGAGTGTGGGATGGGTGGATCAATAATGAGATAGTTTTTTATTCTTTTGTAACTGAGTTTCCAACCTGGTTGTTACCAATTCTGTCGGTGAACAAGAGGGTTTTTGAATGAGGCCCCCTCCTTACTGGCTTGCTAAATATTGATTTGGTTTGGATAAAACTTTTTGTATTTGCGTCCCTGGTGGGCTTTGAGGCCAAGTTTTTCAAAGACACCTGGATGATTTGGACTCCAAATTCCCATCAATTTTAAGGAGACCTGGGTGGTCGCATCCCATTTGCCGCTTTTGAAAATGCCATAGGTCCGTATGGTGAGATACCGTGGAGTGTTGTGACAGTCGCACGCTTCCACAGCGTTAAGATGATATTCCTTTCTTGATCCAAGGTGGTTTCCCTTCTCTTTCCAGACCTGATCTTGGGAGGTTCTGAGCACCCTAGGCAGCAGTAATGGCAGTTGCAGGGCAGTCCCTCAGTGCTTTGCAGGATTTGTTCCTCAATGAAATGCGGATCTGATCTTGCTCCCATTGAAGCCAGGGATGCTGCTCAGTCCAATGTCACGGGGCAGAGCGAGAACAACAGAAATGGGGAATGTTTGACAAGATTATTAGGATGTTAATCGGTTTTCTTGGCTTTGATTGAAATCACATTAATGAGGCTGCTGGGCAGAACATACAGCCTGGCCTTTGCGCTTCATTGAAGGGGCTAAAGTCCCATGCCCAGAGACCAGCCAAGATCCTTACCCTTCAACCCAGGAAAGCGTCCTACTTTGGTACTGACTGGCCAGTGTTCCCTTCTGTCTCCTAGGGGCGCTGAAGTCCTATCTCCGAGAGCTTCCAGAGCCTCTCATGACCTTTGAGCTCTATGACGAATGGATTCAAGCTTCCAAGTGAGTCCCAAACGCACTTTCCTTTGTCCTTGGCCTCATCTTCTTCCTCACCACCCACAATGAGCAATCAAAAGTACTGGAGTAAGCGGGGCTGAAATGCGTTCTACATACAGCCCCTATGGAGAGGCATCTTCCACGCTGGGAATTGCAGAGCCGCCTGCTGAATGACTTTGTCATGTACCTTCGACCTCTCACCTGTTCTCTGCCCCTGCCAATCTGGCTCTCCAGGGTTCACCCAGAGACTGCTCAAGACAATCTGAAGCCCAGGGCAAAACGTCACTGTGCTGCCCCCGGCAGCGTCACAGGCCCGTCTACAGGAGAGTGAATTGCAGAGCACTCAAACCTGTAGCACTCTAGCTGTCCCGTGTAGACCCTCCTGGTGCAAACTGAAAGGTACCTCGCGTGCATTAATAGAGTCCTGTTTGAAACAGGATGACGTCAGCACAAAGTAGGCACCAGCAGGGTCTGCGGCGTTCAGTTAGAACGCTACGTGTTCGAGCTCACTGCAGTTCATACCCCGTGTAGATCGGTCTGCAGAGCTGCGTAGCTTCTCCCAGAAATCTGCCTCTAGCTAAAGCAGCCCTGGCCTTCCTCTCACATCCCAGATGCCTCAGCAGCTTCAAATTACTCCTGATGTTTTCACCTTTGGCCCCCAAATGTGGAACTTTTCCCAAAATTGCCCCCGCTCAAGGACGAGGACGGACAAGCTGGAGTCCTGGAGCGGCTTAAAGTGTCAGAGCTTTAGAGCTTGGCATTCAGAGTCCCTGCAGCGCTAGAAACAGGTGCTTTAGCCCATTCGGAAGGTGAGATTCCTGCTGGGAGAGGCAGCGTGCATGTCTAGCTCTGAAAGGGCAAGATGTCAGGCCTTAAAGTCGTGGAATTTTTGGGTAGTGAAGAGTTTTTCTTTAGAGGCTTATATGGACTCCCTCTGAATCCTGTGTAGTGGGGCTGATGGTAATCTAGCTCTGCAGGGGGATGGATGTGAAAATACAGGTGAGGTCTCCATGGCTGTGGAGCTGGTACCAGTGTGACTAAGGGATGTGAAACTTCCAGAGGAAGGATGGTCTAGTGGCCAGGTGCCAGCCTGAGGCTGGATCTGAACTCTGGTATCCCCTGCTCTGCCACCGATTTCCTGTATGACCTTGGGCTAGTCACTTAGCCTCTATGTGTTCAGTTCCACATCTATGAGATGGAGATGACAGCACTGCTCTGCCTCAGAGTGGGGCTCAGAGGAGAATACATCAAAGTTTATGAGGTGCTCAGTTCAGTAATGGTGACCGGATAAGCACCCAAGCGCTTATCTACATGGCAACCTTCTGCTTGCTGCTACTCGAAAGTGCAGTACATCAGGCTGTCCTCCAGGCTTCGCACTGCACTCTCGCTGCATCCTCACGGGACCCCCTGCCTTGCCACACAGTAACTTGCCATGTGGACAAGCCCAGAGGTAGCTAGCTAGACCCTCCCCGTGACGTGTCCACATAATTGGGGTGACGTGTGCATGGATCAGAGATAGATTAAGGATAAATCAGGACCAGATCAACAGAGATATTTCTATACTGTTTCCTTCCATCCACTTCAGTCTCCGTCTGTACACAGCCTCTGCAGTACTGTCTTGGGGATTGCCTTGCAGCCGACCTCTGTGTTTTGTGTAGGGGATAGGAAGTAGAGTCTTGAACTGAAAGCAGATTGCCCTTGTCATAGAAACTCTCTGGGCCCTGGAGCAAAGTGCAAAGGGATTCGTTCCCTTTGTGGAGGGGGTACTGGTACCTGAGCCACTGGGAAAACCTGGCCTCCCCCAGCTTGGATCGGATCAGTTCAGAGCCAGGGCTCTGGTCATGCATGGTAGCACCATTGCCCCTCTGAAGGACTCACTCGCACTCAGCAAACGTGCTCACAAACTTGGTACCTCCTCCAGAGACAGGGCTGAACTGTGGTGGACAGTCAGGACCTTGCATTTGTTTTTGGACTGCTCTCTCCTTCAACATCTGAAAGGGGCATCTCTGTATTCGCAGCAAATGCAGAAATGCACCAGTCTTGGGCATCTGACCAGCCAGCCACTGTAATCATGCATTCCCTCCTGAGGAGGGCAGGGGTCTGGTTGAGTTGGTGGGCTGGAGGCCTTCCAGCTACACTCTCAGTCTCTAATGGTACCATGCAGGCCTGAAGTTTCTCTCTAAGCACCAGAAATAAATAATAAAAGCAAGGCTGGGCTCAGGCACCAACATTCGCACTCGCTCTCTATACTGGATGCCCCCAGGCTGGGAGCGTTCAAATCTGGAGGAGCTGGCTCTGACTGTTAAATGGCAAGAGCCGTTTGCAAACTCAGGATCCCGGTTCAGATTTCAGATGCGCCCCAGTTCTCTGGGCGCTTGGATCTGGGGCCTCATCTCTTCTCAACAGCTGAGCACTCAGCGAAGCGAGTGGCCCAGCCGTGTGGCGAACTGACCAACTAATCCCAAACTACACTTCCTTCCTAGCATCCAGGACCAAGACAAGAGGCTGCAGGCCCTTTGGAATGCCTGCGAAAAACTGCCCAAGGCCAACTACAGCAACATCAGGTGAGCGTATGGGGCAGAGGGCTGGGTCTACATGCAGAGTAACCAGTGATTTCACTTCAGGTGTAATTTGTAAACCAGTTTTATTAAACTGGTGCCAAAGGCTGTGTGGAGACTCTCACAGTGTGGTTTGAACCAGCCTTATTTTGGTTTAACTTAAGTCAGTTCATAAGAGCATCCCATGCCCACTGGCAAGCCGGTGTTCTGGGTCCCCCCGCTGTGCCCAGTCCTCAGAGGATATGAGTCCATTACAGCCCCAGGAAGGGAGCTGTAGCTCAGCCTGTAGCAGCTTGTGCTTTTAGCTCTGGAGGTCACGAGCGCACTCCCCGGGGTGTAGGCCAAGCTGGCGGCTGTTGCCCACACCACCGTTTGCACTGTGGTAACTAATTGGTCTAAAAACCAACTTCAGTTAAACTGGTGCCATTTTCTTGTGTAAACAAGGCCTTAGTGGGAAGGTGGGAGCTTTTCCCTCCTCAGGCGCCTGCCTAATGCCCGCTAATGTCAGTGGGATCTCTGCATGCTTAGCAATACAGGCCCCACCATGCAGGCAGTTGAGCTCTCAGCTCCCCTTGAAGTTGGGGCTTTCAGCACGTCCCCTAGCGAGCACTTCTGCAATAAGCAGGGAGCCTGTCTGGTCCTCAGGGGATCTGTTCTGGTCCCTGCACTTTCAGATGCTGAGAGAGGGGGAGCTGCACCTTGTTGGGAGTGGGGCTCAAGTAAAGTTAGCCACTTAGGTCAGAGCCTGAATGCTCCCAGAGCGGGCCCAGGGCTCATGTCCCGCCACATCCCAGTAATGAGCACAAAGGTCTGTGGCGGGGGAGGATCGTAGGGCCCCCTCGCCCCCTCATCCAGCCTGCTTGTGAACTGAACTTAATCATGGTGGAAAAGCACCAAACTGACTTTCCGTGGGAGGACGGCAGGCAGATTGCCGCGGGAGTGCGGGGGCTAGCTCCCACCTGTGCCCTCTCACCTTTCCTGGCCTGTGGGAGAAGGGGGATGGGCAGTGGAGACCAATTTCTCAGTCTGCCCAGAATCATAATGCCAGGGCTTCTTCACCCTGCTCTCCTGTGCTGGCCGTAGACCCTGCACTTTGGGCCACTTGTCTTTTAATATGGGTTGAGCCCTCCTCTCCTAGTACCCATGGAGCTAGCAGCACAGGGGATGGGGTGGGGGGGAGTCCCAGATCAGGGCCGCAGGCCCAAGCAACCCTTCACAGGTCACAGGGGCATTGAGACTGGGGACACCTGCCACAAAGTGAAAAAGGTCCCTTCTCTCCCGTGTTGTAAGATATTTCACCGGGGATTTTCCAGGGAGTGTGGCACCCAACTCCAATTGGATTTCAATAGGATTTGGCCACCTAACTCCCTTAGGCCCCTTTGAAAATCCCTGCCTTACTTTACACTAGGAGGTACAGTGATTAATGAGGAAAACCCTGTAAACTGGAACTCCAGGCAGTTGTTGGGCAGTTCCCCCTAGATCAGGACAAGGTGACTGTTGACTGTAGAGATGTCCATGCTCTCGACACAGAAATTTGCTTTCCCCCCTGTGAGCCACCATCCTCTGAATCTGCCAGCCTTTGGGGCACGCTGCACGGTGCCGGTTGCCCAGGCTTTGGGAAAAGGGCACTTCCAGGGCGGGTATATCAGCTGCTAGGATTTAACCGTTAGCCCCTGAATAGGATAGGATTTCCTGCTGGATTTCGTTTGTTACCAAGTGCTGAGACCCCGGGCATGATCTGATCGTCAACCTTTATGTTCTTAGCAATGAAAATCAATCAGGCTTTGTAGCTAGCCACAAAGCCTATTTCCTAGCCTTACAGAAGGGAACTGGTGGTGGTTAGAGAGGGAGGCTGAGAGCTGGGACCCTGGATTCTCTCCCCAGCTCTTCCCCAGACTCACGGGATGACCTGGGACAAATCACAATGGGATTGTGAGGCTTCCTGCATGTTTGAGAGCCACTTCGAGCCTCTCAGAGGAAGGACGCTGAATGGTTGGCAGTGCAAGGATGTTGATTTCATGGTGGTTTTGCGGCACTCACTGAAGTATTGACCTGGAAGCTACCTCGAAAGAGAGAGGCCGAGGCACCTCAACTCATGGAATAACCTGCATTCGGTGCATGGTTTTGCTGTGAATGTCGGGTGCAGAGGAAGGCAGTTGTGGGGAACATGCACTGCACCCCACAGGCCCAGGTGACACTCCATCCTCACCCTCTGCCTCTTGATCGCCTCTGCCAGGTACCTGATCAAATTCCTAGCAAAACTAACAGAATACCAGGATGCTAACAAAATGACACCAAGCAACGTGGCGATAGTGCTGGGCCCCAACCTCCTCTGGCCTCAAACAGAAGGGTAAGTGGAGTCCACCGGTGCATGCGTGCATGTAACAGGGTCCCCTCGGTGCCCAATCCACAGGGGATATGTGTCTGTTACAGCCCCTGCTAGGGACCCTTGACATTTTTGCTCAAGCTGTAGCAGCTCAGGCTTTTAGCTCTGGAGGTCCCCAGTTCACTCCCCAGCGTGCTGGCTGAGATGGCGGTTGTCACACAAGTACTGGGGAAAGCAGGATAGAGCAGCTCCCAGGGGTGGGTGAGGCGGGTGAACTGGTGGTTGCTGCTTCTGTTGCTGTTCTCCTTCAACCCCATTGGCTCCTTAGCTGAGCATCCACAATTCCTGCTGAAGTCAGTGGGAGCTGTGGGCGCTCAGCACTTCTGGAAATCAGGCCACTTCAATATGGTGTGTTTTTTTTTTTAAAAATCCTTTCCCTAAACTTAGCTAGGACCATAGGTGAAAGCACATCCCCTGCCCCATAGAGCTTGACAGTCTAACGGCAAGGCACGCTAACGTGAGGCACAAGTGGCTGTTCCAGCGGAGGGAGGGTGAAGGGGGAGAGTTTAATCTAAGAAGGAAGGAAGAGTGGGTTGGATGAAGAGGTGGGTTTCCAGGGGCGAGGAGAAGAGGGGGTTCTGGGCCTGTGAGGACAATCAGACTGCCCCATGTGTCGGGGGCAGCATAGACGGAGGCAGAAGTAGGGAGGTGAAAGGAGAGAATTGGGAGGAGCAGAATCACGGGTCCTGTGTAAATCGATCCCTGAAAGTTCTCCTGGCTCCTTTGAGGTGGAAGGTGCTAGACACGTGAGAACATCGTCATAATGGCTGTGTTAGGGCCTCGACTTGTCACAGGGCTGGGTTAATTTTCTAACCATTGGCTACCTGGCTGCTATGCCTGGTGTTACCCTATTTACTGTCTGACATCGGGCATGTCTGCAGACGGGCACCCCAGCGCCAGAGTGTAGCTGCTTCCTACGTGGACAAAAAGGCTTTTTCCATCAGTGTAGTTAATCCACCTCCCCAAGCGGCAATTCTTCTGTCAACCGAACCATGTCTGCACCTTGGGTTAAGTCAGCTTAACTATGGCACTCACAGTGTGACCTTTTCGCAGCCCTGTGCAGTGTAGCTAGGTCGATCCACATTTTAAGAGTAGGCCAGGGCTCTATATCAGTTCTGAAGGGCCTCTTTCCAGCCTGGAAGTGAAAGCGACCAGCTGTCTGGGTGCAATTGGGAGCATTTCCCGGCATGCCTTTCTGGGGTGCGGTGAGAGTGGTGGGGTGCACCCAGGGTAGAAAGCAGCTGCTGTGCTGCTAAACAGAGCAAGTGGGGCACACTCAGATCCCCAGAATGCAGCTGTGGCTCCCCACTGGAGCACAGCGGCTGCGGAGTTGCCAAACCTGGCAGGCACATCTGGGTAAAAGGCAGCAGCAGAGCTGGCGAACAGGCCATGGCCTCCTGACATCAGAGGTCAGTGAAAGGCTAATACGCAGCAGCAGCCCAGAAGCCATGGAGTCAGGCAAGCATCCAACCATCCCTTCTTTTGTGTTGGCCTAAATCCTTCTTTATGGTTAAATCAAGAAACTGGAGGCTTAATTACAGTCCATGCTTCCAAGGGCAGCAGACTGGGGAAGCCTCTGTGCAATCTGTTCTTGGAGATGCCCTGATTGCAGTAGAACCACGTGAGCCCATATCCCTGCTTGCTGCATGCTCAGTTGCTCCTGGAGCATAGCCCTGCAGCTTTGGAGCTAATGGTGCCCAGAGGAAAAGGAAGTGACGCCATAAACGAATGCACAGTTGGGTTCAGGCTCCTTTAATAACATGATCCATAAGCTGACCACTGTTCTTGCCGTGACGGCGATGTCCCTACGCTGTGGCTAATGTCCTGCTGCATAGAATTACCCCGTGGGTCAAAGTGTCATGTTGGTAAAAATGTAGGAAACTAGTGGAAATGATGGGCCAGGTTCTCAGCTGGGAGTAGCAGCAGTACAGTGGAGCTCTGCTGATCTATGGCAGCTGAGGATCCATCCCAGAAATGTCACACTCGTTAGAAAGCAACATCAGATGGGATGTGTTCATTTAAAAGCATCTAGCGCCTGAGAGAAGCGCTTTATATTAGCCAGGTAAAGGGAGGGTAGCGAGACAAGGGAGGGGAGGCAATGGGTTAGTGCGCTCCTGGGGCTGCCCCTCCAGGCATTTGCACACCTGCTGAGAACTGGAAAAGCCGGGGGGGCGGGAGGAAGCTGCAGGGAAGAACTGAAGAGCATCGGCAGAGCTGTGGGAGGGCGCAGGTCTGTAATACCAGGCTGGCTGGAGGGTCCCACTGGACTAGCAAGGGAATTGCCAGGCACTAGCAGAGCCGCGTTGGAAGAGCAGGGGGACCACGTCAGACGTGGCACGTGTTGGCTTCGGCCAGCGCTTTCAACCATCGCGTCTGTGAGCCCCAGCCATCACCGGTGCTGAGCTGCTGCTGCTGCCCCCCGTGTGTTGCAGAAACATCACGGAGATGATGACGACGGTGTCTCTGCAGATCGTGGGGATTATCGAGCCCCTCATCCAGCACGCCGACTGGTTCTTCCCCGGAGGTAGGCCGTGCGTCTCCCGCCGGGCGCTGCGTGCTTGCCCAGGTATTGGCGTGGGGAGGGAACATAATGGAGCCGGCCCGCCAGCGCTGAGCCTGAGGGGATGGGGGATGAGGGACACAAGCATCCATTCCACAAACAGGCTTGGAGGCCAGTGAATGGGAAAAGGCCTGGACGGTCTCCATCCACTTCCTGGTGACCAGGCACTGACACCAGAAAACCTGCTGCGGCCACTGGCACTGCTGGGCAGAGGGGCCGGAAGTGGGTGGGGCAGGTCTTGCAGATGGTTCTCTCTCGCCCCGGGGTAGGGCTGGGGCCTTGTAGAGAGAGCAGTGCGTTGTCACTGCGCCTGACCTGCTCTGTGATTTGGGCTGTGGGGCCGCCAGGCCTGCACCTGCCCCAGCTCTGCCCTCCGACTCCACAGCTCTGGTGGCTTAGGAGGGGGTTCTTCCTGCTTGGCCCCACAAGCCCCCTGTGCTCCATGGCCCCGGAAGGCCAAGTTACCTCAGACAGAATCCAGGATGGAGCGCAAGGTGGCTTCACTCCAGCCCAGCCCCCAGTGAGACACGTCTGTGGAGCTAGAGAGGAGAGACCCTCACTGCTCCTCTGGCCCACTCCAGCCATCTCTCCCCTCTAGCTCCTTACCTGATGGCTTATAGTCCCTGTCCCTCATGGAGTCAGCGGCTGGCTGCCCACAAGGCTCGTCCATGTTCCCAGTCACTCCTCCCACCCCATCAGCAGGCTCCCTGGTGCTGCTGGCAGTGGGAAGGGTTCTGTGTCTGTACAGAGCCTGGCACAATGGGTCCTGGCCCACGGGCGTGCTCCTAGGCACGACTCAGACTAGAAATAACAGCAATAACCCCTCACTGCCCAGAGCCCTCTGCCTAGTCTGGCCGCGAGGAGATGCCCCCGAACAACACTGTACCCTCTTGCTTCCCCGACCAGACATTGAATTCAACGTGACCGGGAACTACGGCAGCCCCATGCACGTCAACCACAACGCCAACTACAGCTCCATGCCCTCCCCTGACATGGACCACTCCGACCGCAAGCAGCACGACCAGGCCCGGCGCCCCCTCAGCGTGGCCACGGACAACATGATGCTGGAGTTTTACAAAAAGGATGGGTAGGGCCTCTTCGCTTCGTTGCCAGGGTTTGGTTTTGGTGTAAGTCTGTTACAGTTGTATGAGCCAGAAGAGGCTGCGCCTGACAAAGCCTTGGCTGGGAGATCTGCTTGGGACAGGGGGGCCATGGGCACCGTATCCTGTAGCCTCCGCACTGGTGAGCTCGGATGCCTCGCTGCCTTGTCACTCCCACCCTCCCCTGCTCCTGACCCCTCCACCCTGTCCGATCAGCTGCCTTTGGGCCATTTTAGATGGGAGCAGAGCCATTTCCCCTCCCCCACCTACACCCCCACCCCCAGCCTGAGGGAAGTCACGTTGGAGAGACAAGCTCCACCCAGAGATGAAGGGTTGGGGCAGGAGTCTCTGGAGAGCCCACTAAGTGGGCAGTGCTCCCGAGCCCTCGTTCTGCAAGGAGCTGGCTTGGAGGCGCCGGAGTGGGAGCAGAGGGTGTTCAGTGGGAAGCGGGCCTGCCATGAATTGTTAGGATGAGTTTTCATCACTGGGGTGTGAGAGGCACAAGCCAGGCATTTGGGTCTAGCTCAGCCAAGACCAGGGATCCCCAGCCTGCTCAGCAGAGCCTTTTAAGGAAGCCATTGTCCTGCCTTGCTAGTTGTTACGAGTTCCTATGCACTGATGCGCAAACCCTAGAGAAACACAGAGTCCATCCCTAGCCCGCCGCAGGCCGTACCCATGTCACTGAGACCACATGTCTGGCCTGAGGAAGTCACTGCAGGTTCAGGTTTGGGAAGGAGTTGGGCAGTGCCCTTGGGGGGTGAGGGAACAGTGAATACTAAGTAAATGTCCAGGCCAGCCCCCCGAAGCTATGGGTCTGTAAATGGACCTGCCCTGGTAGGTCTCCAGGGGCTACCGCAGTGTGAATGTTCCATGATGGGGATTCTTTGCACTTGATCATACCTAAGCACTTCCTAACAATTAATTAATTCGTACGTTTCCCAGTGAGGATGGGCAAGTGTTTTACTCCCCCTCCCGCCCTTACAGAAGGATGAATGACATGAAGTCAGTTGGGCCATGTCAAGTCAGCGACAGAGCTGGGAAGAGATCCCAGGAGTCCCGACTCCTCCCCCGAATCTCTCGGTCTAACCACTAGCAAGCCACCATCCCAGCTTTAGTGTATCTGGCGAGGAAAACAGCCCAGCTGTGTGACAGCTGAATTGGCCAGCTCCGTTGGCATGCATCCCGGTCCCTCTGCAAATCTCTGGGCAGCATTTGCATTTCCCTGTGCACACGGTTCAGCGCAAGCCCAGGAGAGTGGGTGGAATTGGAGCAGAAAGGGCACGCATGCTGAATCAGTTTGGGAATATGGCCCAGAGCCCTCAAGGAGCGGGATGGAGGCGGGTGAATGTGCACAAGGGGCTGCCCGTTGGAGTTGTGAGTTAGCAGCAGCCATACTGGAGAGGCAGGCTGCTGCCTGCCTGGATGACAGCAGCCTACGAGTCAGGATTCTCCACCACCACAGGCAGTCGGGGATCCCTGAATCTCAACTTTCCAAGCCCCCCGGTGTGCAGGGTCTCACCCACCAGAGACAAAAATCAAACCTGAAACATCTTAAAGAACAACTTCTCTCCCTCCCTCCCCACTTGCACACAGCCCCGTCTCCCTCCCACACATTTTGCACTTACCAAAAGTTCCCATCCACTGAGCAAAACCGTCTCGTGTTTGCAGAATCCTCTGAAGTTTCTTCCAACGCCTCCTTTTCCATTGAACAATCTGCTTGTCCTCCTCCTGCCGTAACCAGGATTCAAAGACCTGTCCTCCTTACAGTGTTACCTTGGCCCTCTAAACTCCTGTCCAAACAACAGTTGCTATACCCAATGGAAGCTTTTAGCCTTAGTTTTCTTTTACACTAATACTTGTATGTTTCTGTCCATGCAGCCTTAGGAAAATCCAAAGGTACGGTATCCTCTAGTAGCCACTGGACCCTTTTCAGGCCACCTGTGTTCTGAACACCAAGCCAGAGCTGTTCCAGTAGGCAGTGAGGAAGCCAAAACGCTGGTTTTTCAACGTTTAGTGATGTCAGGAGGCAAATTCTGAGCTGGTTTCTCCCCCGGTGGATCGGTTTCATGGGGTATAAGCCCATGCCCAATTTGGTCCGATTAGTGCAATTGCCTTAAAAGTCCATTGCACTTTCATAACTTTGGAAAAAATAAGGGCTCACGTCCTCTTTTGGAGTGATTCAACAGGAAGCTTCTCCAGCTGGGAGGAATACAACAGCGTCACTACCCGGAATGCTCTCCTATTCATTTTGGCTTCTAATGGCCCACTCAAGTTTGTGGCTGTTTGGAAAGACCTCACAGCAGGGCGGCCATTTCCCACTGCCACCTTTGTAGTGAAAACTTTTGCCACACACTACAACAGGGCTGCTTGCACAGCCGTCCTCACCTTCCCAAAGGTTGTGATGGGCCGCAGCAGCTTCTGAGCAAAACCAACAAGATCTCGGGCAAGTTGTTACTTTGGTAGCAATCTCTCTTCTGGTGACACTATTGCTCTCTGCAGGGTTGGGAGGGGGCCTGAGCCAATAGCCAAGCCCTAACTTTGATCCTGACCAATGGAGCCTCCGGGCAATGCCACTGACAACGAAGGCATGTTTGGAACCTACCTACACAGTTCTTCCAGGACAGTTCTGACCCTCTACAACCCCTGCTGCCCTGCAAGTTGAATTCCACTGAAGAGCAGTGGGGTTCCCCAGTATAAGAGAATTTTTTAAAGGGCCAGAACTGGATCTCTTCCGAAACAGGTTAGGCCAATCCTCCACTGAGGGTCCTGCACCAGTCTTGTGTCCCAGTGTTTCACGAGGAGCCGTTGGGCTGCACTGGTGCTCTCTGGAAGGAAGGCTGCCAGGATCTGAATAAGCTTTACCAAACTGGATGTAGTGAAATGTTTTTTCTCCCCTCTTGCTGCAATCTGTGCTTTATTTCTTTGCTCTGAACCTTACTTCCGAGATGGTAAGGGAGTGTCTTTGTGTTCCCCCACTCAGCATGGGCGTCAGGGTGATGGACACATCTTGGGTGGCCCGCAGAGGCACCACCATAGTTCGAAAAGCGTCCTCCACCCCGCCTGCCATGCAGCCCCCCGCGCCGCCTTCCGATCTCGCTGCTACTCCTCAGTCACCAATTCCTGAGCAATCTCTTGATATTTCAGCTACTCCCTCCCCTACTCCAACTAGCTTCGGCTTCCAGCCAGGAGCCGAACGGACAAGGTAAGTCCAGGCGGCAGCGACTGCAGCTGCCGCTGCTGCTTTACGTGGCCTTTGTAAACACGCCTAGCTCCTGCTCACCTGCATGTGCCCTTTTGATTTCACGCTTCTGCTTTCTGGTGTGTGTGAATCCAGGCACAAAATAATCCCAAACGGTGACCGCCCAGCAGCCAGGAAAATCCCTGAGCAGCCTCGGCGGAAGTGCTGCTGGAAAATGCCATTTCCAGGCTGGCTGGAAAGACAGACGTTTTTGCAAAAGCAGAGACTGGATGCTCAGGGCAAATCCTCCCTTATCCACGCTGCAAATCTGATGGAGATTCTGCGCTCGCAGTTCATGCACCTCACCCACAGAGGGCGCTGTGCTAGGAGTCCCCTATGGAGCACTCCCGTGGCTGGGAGAGCAGGAGACAGGCTTCAGGCTGTCATGTGGGAGCAGGTAGCGCTAACCTAGCGGTCTGTTTCATTGGCCCTGCCTTTCAGTTTTCTCAGTCCTTCCGGGCATTCCTTGGCCAGACCGATCCCCCACATCACCCCATTCCGCTGGCTGGAAGGAAGATGATTCAGGCACTCCTTTTGGGGTCTGTTACACTATGTGGGCCAAGCACAAGCACACTCTAAATTACACCAGCACCTTGTGCTCTTCTAGCCATCCTGTGTCTCTCCCCCTCCCACCCCACCCCCTTTGCACACTTGGGTGCAGATTGTGCACCTGGAAAAAAGCTGGATGACTGTGAGCAAATTTTGCAGCCAGTTTCGGAACCTCCTTTGCAAATGTGCTTAGCCCTGAAATGTCTTTCCCCAAGCTCATTCCTGACTAGAACATCCTCCCACGGAGAGGGAACGTTCACTTCCAGTGCCTCTCTCAGAAGGCCCCGGATTTATTTTGTGTTGGGGGATTCACACACTGCTTCCCGGCGGGCAGCCGGAAAACAAGTGAGGCTGTCAGGTGCAGTCACCTGCCTGCGCAGGGAGTGGGGCCGATGTGACTCCTTCGTGCTTCCAATCTGTGCTTCCTGCAAGTATGGAAGTTAGCTTCTAATGTGCTGCATTCCAGGGGGCTTCCCAGCACCCAGCCAGCTCAGCATATGTGCCAGAGAGATTTGTGATGAGCCCTGGCTATCAGGTGGAGAGCTTACACAGACCCCATCTCTTAACATGAGCCACCCTGACTCAGTGACTGAAAGCACCAAAAAAATCAACTGTCCTTGTGCAGATGCTCATCTGCTCCAGACCTGGATTTTGCTCCGATTTCTGTGCACCTGTTGACAGCATTTCTTCCCCATCAGTTGTTTGGTAAATTATTAAACACTTGCACATGAAGGGCCAGAACCTGATCTCTGTTACATCGATGTAAATCTGGAGCAGCCTTGTTCATTGCAGTGGAGTTACTCTGGATGTACACTGCTGTAACAGAGACCAGAGCCTGCCACGGCTCGCTCACTCGTTAGCTCCTATCGTTGTGTTGAATAGCCACGACCCACAAGTCCCATGGCCCCTAGTTCCACTGTCTGCGTTCGCCTGTCTTGTGTCACAGTGTATCTCCCAGCTGGTACGTTGCACCTGCTCCTATCATAATCTGAATGTGTTCGTTTTCTTATTCCCTGACCCTGCTTAGACGCCTTTCTCACATGTCAGTGTCCTTTCTGCCTGACTTTATGCAGATGTTACAGCATTAGCCTCAGTTCCCAGGACTATGTAAGTCTGTTCCCCTCCCCTCCCTGAGAGCCAGCCTCTGCAGGAGACACACGGAGGGCACTTCCATCCCTGTGGGTGGGAAATCTTGCCGTGTGCTCTCTTTCCACTTCCATCATGTCCTGCCTCCCTCCTGGCGCCCTTTCTTTATAGACTGGTGTTGTGCTAAACAGAGATCAAATGGGGCGATGCGGATCCAGGGGCCAGGCGGAGGGAGAGGAACAGGGCCGAGAAGCAGACCCCTATAACATGAAAGACATGCAACGGCATTAGAAAGCGTTCCATGCTTCCCTGCCCCGCTCCCCCAGGGGAGGGCTCTCCTTTACCCAGTGAATGCATGTTCAGAAGTTTGGAAAGGGGGTTTAGGTGTCGCCCTTTAGGGCATCACCACTGCAGACCCTTTGACACTTGCCTGGCCTTCCATTTTGGCACAATGCCCTGCTATTCTGACTATACTCCCTGGCTTGGGCCCTCTCTTTGCCACTCCTGCCCTGCCGTTCTCTAGATCAGTGGCTCCCAGCCCCAGGCTGTGCCCTTGGTGCTTCAGGCTTTGTGACTGGCACCCTGGGCTACCCTTCCCTCCTGTTATGATGCCCTGCTGAGCTAGGCCCCAGTGAAGAGCCTCGGCCCGCCTCCTGTTCAGCCGTGAGCACCCTGGCCTTGTGTGGCCCTCGGGTGGCTTGTGCAGTTGTAAAGCCAGAGTGCGGCCACGACTGGGTCAGGTTCGAGCCCCCAGGGCCACAGAAGGGTGACGGTGGGCACAGGCTGCAGCCTTAGGGCCAAACTCTGGCCTCTGCTTCCCCAGAGTAAAGCCGACACTCTGCAGGTTTCAGTGGCGCAATGAGTCCATTGACCCGTGTAAGCGAGCTCAGACCCCAGCCCCAGGGCCGTCACCCCAGGAGGCTGGGACCCACTGCTCTGCCCCCCCGGTCCCGCCTCCCTGCGGCAGACTCTGGGCTCAGTGTTTCTTGTGGCGGTCTTTGTTGTTGTTGTTGTTACTCTTCTTTGCTTCTCTGCCAGCCTCGCCGCTCCGGGTGGGTTTCTCCCTGTACCAACACTTCTGCTCTTGTTTTTGTCTGTCTGTCTGTTTGGACATTTTGCAGCACGGATGATGTGTCGTCTAGTTGGTTGGACTCCTGTTACCACTACCCTTCCCCCGAGGACGACAGGCCCCCCCCTTACCCTTGCTATCAGCACCTCCGCTATTACCACCCCCAGGCTCGGCCCGAGGCCCCCTTGCCACCCTACCGGTGGTCGGGGCACAGCCAAACTCTGCCTCCCCGCTCCTCCTCCTCCTCCTCCTCTCCCAGCCCTCAGCCGCTTGACATTAACTCGAACCCGAAGCCTTGCTTCCTGCACCTCCCCAAGCAGAGCTCCCTCACCGAATCGCATGCTCTCGAAACTAATCTCTCCACCCTCTCCATCAAACCCCCACTTGTCTTAGCCAAACCAGACCCACCTGGCGCTCCCTACCTCTCCCTTATGTCAGCCTCTCCCCCCTGGGTCGGCTGCGCCAGCGACAGAGGAGCCAGCCTGACTAGGTAAATACCTGTGTGTTTGAGGATGAAAGGACCATGTGCGCGGCAAAGGGTTCAGAGCCGTCGGCTCGCCGTGCACTGCGGTGACAGCCACCTGGCAGGGACAGGCCCCATGGCCCAGGCCGAGCCTTCTCTCCCCGAGAAGCTGCCATTGCATGGGTCGGCTCTGGGCAGCTCGTGAAGGGGGCGGACGGGGCGCTCTGCCAGGCACTGCCACCTTCCCATCGTGTCCCAGCCTGTTTCCCACAGAGCAGGGGCGCAGGGCCAGCCCTTCCCCCACCCGTGGCAGAACCACGAAGCAAGGAATCAAAGTAAAATGAGCGTCACAGGCCAGGTCATACCGCTGTTGATCCAGAGCAGCTCCCTTGACCCAGCGGTGCCCTCGTGAGCCAGTGGGGTTAGCCGCCTCTGCAGTGCAGGCTGTGAATGGCTGCTACCTGGCCCGGGCAGCTTGCAGTTGCTCACCCAAGGAATCCTGGTGAGCCGTTATATCGCTTGCTATGCTGCCTTGTCCAGAGGTTCTTTGCTGCTAAGTGGCCTGGACCCCTCTATCCATTTCTTGGCCATTGCAAGTGAGCGCCATAGCTGGGGATTAAGAAATGGACTTGAGGAGGAAGCTTTAAAAAAAAAAACCCAAAACCAATCCCCACGACAAGTTCTTAGATGCATGGACTCCAAGGCCAGCGGCATCCCTTGGGATCAGCTACTCCAGCCTCCTGTATCACATAGGCCAGAGAACTGCCCCCAAATAATTCCTAGAACACTTCTTAGCAAACAGAGCTCCCTCTGGAGGAGCAGCCGTTTGTGGGGGAGGGAAGGGGTTTTGTTCTGTTCTGTCTCAGCTGTATGCCATGCGACTAGGAGGGCTGCAGCATCGCTTCATGCTCTCATTGTGCTCCGCCTGCTTGAAAAGACGTACGCATGTCTTGAGTCCAAGGTGTAGCGCGTCTCTGGAAGCACCTTCTGTCGGGAAGGGGGTTGGCTTTGCCAGTGCGAACAGCGGCTCTTAGCGAGGCCTGCATGCCGGAAAACAGACCAGAGTGCGAGGAGTGTGAGCCAAGTGACCCTGGGCTATGGGGCAGAGGGAGGTCCATGGGGTGGCTTCATAACAAAGGGACTTACATGTTTTCCTCCTTGTTCCTGTTTGTTTCTTTACAGTACTTTAAAAACCAAGGAGCTGTCGCCCGTGTCTGGGCAGAAAGGCAGCCCAGGCTCCGGTCATGTGGCCCCATGTGGGAGCATGCAGCAGGTGGCCAGTCCCACTCAGCAGCTGTCCACGGAGCAGAGCCCTCACACGCTGCGCAAAGGTATTTGCTGCCTTCCCAGGCCAGGCTTAATGTAACCGGTACAAGGTGATGAGTGTAATCAAGTAGCAAGCTTCGTGCACACTCAGCCAGGCGTGGGTCGTGCCCTCTAGCACGGCATTCTGAGTGTGCGTGGGCGCAGATTGTCCGGTGGGGCCATTATTGTCTCAGGGATTTGAAGGTATGTTTTCCTGGTGCCTGCAAAGGTGGTCTTTCATGTGTCTGAATCTCCACACTGTCCAGCTCACAGAAGGACTAATCATATGACCATCTGGCATTTGCATGCACCCTACTTGCCTAGTGCTGGATTTCTTCCAGCGATGGCCCTGCGTGGAGGTGAGGAAGGCCAGCTCTCCGGTAGAAGCCCTTTGCTATTGTATCTATACAGGCAAAGCACTCCGAGTGTGGATACACTGTAACACACGCACACACAAACACACACATGCATGCATGCTTTGCTGGTAAAAGTGCAGTTGTGTTGGTGCAACTGCGTGGCACAGCTCGGTTGGTCAGGGATCGCACACCTCATGCCCTGGCTGACTGAGCTGTGCTAGCAGAAGTTTGTGTGTAGACTAGGCCGAAGACTCCTGTCAGAAGGACAATTACAATTTGGTCTTGGCCAGATCCTGGGCTGGTGTCAGTCAGTTTAGCTCGATTTAGTCAACAGGGCTACATTGATTTACACCAGCTGAGGATCTGGCTCATGATAAGATTCATATGAAAACCATGTTGGGTCTTGATTTGATGAAGGCTGTTGCTAAATTACATGCTGTGGAGATCTCCCATGATCCCCATCTTTATGTCAGGGAAATGAGCTTGCCACTGACTGCTGGAGCTGAGGAAGACGTGACTAGGTTGGTTACACTTGCTTTGTATTTGAGAGTTCTCATTGCAACCACAGACTTCTTTGTTTGTTTGCTCAAATGAAAGCTACAGATGCTCCGCAGGGGCTGCTGAGAATTCCCACCCAGAAGCAGGAATTACATCTCACCAGTTCTCGTCAAATCCCCAAGCTGTCCTGTCTGGGTGGACCCCAGACACTGGGATAATTACTATGTGGGTCAGAGAAGCCTCCAAATGTCTGAGTACTCGTGCAAACCATCCCTTGGAACCTTTGGAGGTTGGTTAATAGACAACGGGTAAAATTTTCAAAAGCACCCGAGGGCCAGATTTTGAAAGGTATTTAGCTGCTTAAATATGTAGCTAGGCGCCTGGTGGGATATTCCAAATGGACTCAGGTACTGATGAGCCTTCCAGTGAGACTTGGGCTCCTAAGTGCCTAAATCACTTTTGAAAATGGGACTTAGACTCCTAAGTCACTTCGGCACTTTTGAAAATTTTGCCCAATATGTCTTAACAAAAGCACACTCAGTACCTTGGTCAATGGAGCTTTCAGCTCCTAGAGTTCTGCCTTCCCTCCCCATCATCCATTGCCACATAGAGGTGGAGTGGCCTCATGTGAAAACGCACTCCCAGTGCTGCCATGTGAATATCACACCTTCCCTCTGTCTTCCAAAACACATCTCCACAGACCTCAGAAACTGACGAGGCTGCACACTTGCGCGGGAAGCTCCTACCTGGCTGGAGGGCAGGAGTGAGCCCACGGATGCACAGTTCTCACCGGAGAGACCCAAGGAGTTTGTTCATGGCTAATGTCACCTGCTTGATTAAGTGAGCAGTCCCTGCAGGACATTGGCAAGGCCTGCCTCACAAAGTCATTTTGCTGGGAAATGGAGCTGTGAGGCATGGGAGACAGGCTGGAGTTCGCATCCCTTTGCTCCTGGATTGACTTTAATTCAATGTTCATGAGTATGATCCCTTGTTCCACTGTGTTTGGCACATCCACCATGGTCCCTGTTACATGCTGGTTCCCATCTCACAGGGGCTGTTTAAGCACAAGCCCCTTATGCCCCTCCCAGGTGCCATCTTGAAATGATCAAGAATATTCTGACAGCCACAAATCTCAGTAGATGCAAAGGGCAAAGCTCTCCACTTGGATCCCTGGCGCATATAGCGAGGACAGTGTTTTCCTGAGAATGCGTACAGGACAGGTGCATTTGCACATGTAAGGATCTGTTTTGCATGCACAGCTGCAACCGTTGGCAGATATGGTGCTTTGTAACTGGCGTCCAGCCTGGCCCTTGGTGACCTTTCCCTAGTGTAACAGGCTGTCTTTGTGGCTATGAATAAGGAGGGGTTCTACAATCTGGTCCATGGAGAAGATAAGGGATCGTGCCTTTAGCTTGGCTAGGAGCAGCCAGAGGGGTTGGAGCTGTAGGATGAGGGTTCTAGTCCAGGTTACCTATGTGTGTGATTTGCAGAGTAATTGCACGCAGCGCCTGGGTGTATTGCAGCACCAGAGCAGGAGAGCCCAGCTTCTCACATGCAGGAGTTGTAACATCAGATAGGTATAAGAAGTGCTAAGGACCCTGTGCTTCACTTAATGGCATCTCTGTCTCTCTTTGTCTTCCACAGTTTCAAAGAAGCTGGCTCCAATCCCACCCAAGGTGCCCTACGGCCAGTCAGGCGGTATGTCCGACCAGTCCACGGGGCAGCCATCCCCCGTCAGCCTGTCTCCCACCCCTCCGAGCACCCCTTCACCCTATGGACTGAATTACCCACACGGCTACTCACTGGCCTCAGGCCAGCTCTCCCCAGCTGCTGCTCCTTCCCTGTCTTCTCCTCCTTCCCTGACGAGCACTTTAACCAAGTCTCGACCCACCCCTAAGCCAAGGCAGAGGCCCACGCTGCCACCACCACAGCCTCCCACAGCAAGCCTGACCGGCGCTAGCCCGCAGTCCATGGACCACACCCTGCTAGATGACATGTCCCCCGGGGAAAGCATGTCCACAGGTAACCGAGCCGTTCGCTCCCTAGAGCTTTGATCAGATGCCTTGCAGGGTACAGCGAGGGAAGAGGCGAATGCCTTCAGCTAGTTTGTCGCCACACCAGCGAGTCTCGGTGGCATCAGTTATCCGACGAGTCGGTGTTATCGTGGGCTGAGGGGATGAGCATGGGGATGCCAGGGTCCACCGTGCTGCAGGCACTACAAAGGGAGTCAGTGCGAAATCTGACGCCGTTGGGCCAATGGAAACATGCTCCTGGGTGTTTGGATCCAGGGCCAATATGCAGGGTCTTTAAGGTGCTTTTATTTTAAGGAGTGATGGGGACAAGTTTTAACTCTTACATCTCTGCATCCCCCCTCTGAATCCGGGCTTCCTTAGAGGGGCGATCGCTGAGAAGGCAAATACCTGAGGGTAAAACCTGCCCTGGCAGTGAGGCAGAATTTAAACGGTCAAACACCTGTGTATGAAAACACAGCTCTCTTCTACCACGTGCTGTGTTGGCAGCCACCCCACAGGCTGAGGGTCCTTAGTGAACCCTTGGTGCCGCCATCAAGCCCAGGAGTGCAGCAGACAGGACTTGTGCTAGCTGGCTCGGGTGCTCTGTTCACGGAGGCTGCAGAATAGATTTCAAAGCCATGCAGGCTTTTGTTGTGACCCGTCTGGTGGGATCTTCTCCACACTGCAGGTTGAGCCCTTGCAACAGCCTTTGGTAAGTCTTACAGTTGGCTCTCTCGGTTTTTTAGAACTGTCCTTACACACACACACACACACACACACACCTCTCTCTAGGAGATGCTTTGAGGCATCCCCTGAGACCTCCAGATAGGTGGGGAAGTTGATATAGAAGTATAGCATATAGTGGAAGGCAAACTGGCCCAAGGACCTTAGGATGGCGACAGCATGTAGGCCTATCTGGTGTCCTTTTGCCTGCTCTGAGAGACTGGTCCTCATTTTGAGGTATATCTCATGACCCCTAATGACTAGAAACACGTTATACATGGTTGGAAACATGGGAATCGTAGCTTTCCATTGATGTGTAGTGGATCTTTCTACTCTTGACAGTTCATGAGAGAGAGTATTTCAGTGATACTCTTGCATGTCCGCTGACTCCTTTACTTGTAGAACAGCATCTGTGGCCCAGCCAATCCAGTCCTGATCTGCTGGGTTGTGCTCAAAGGATTCACAAGGGAAATAATACAAATGCCCCCCTAGTACTCCAGGATTGCAGAGCAGGCGATGGTAAATAGGAATGGCAGATTGGTTTGTGTCTGAGTTCTCTCCATGCAGGTTTCGGAAGCTAGTTTCTTTATACTGTAATGTATTCTATGTTCTGTTTTATGACTTGACAGCCACAATTCTCTGAACCGTGTTTCTGTTGTGTTCTTGTCTCCTTGTTGCTGCTTATTTTTGTTTCCTTTCTCCCAATCCTATGATTGTGTCCTTGCAGCTGTTTGAGGCGAGTGATGCAATATTGGATAGGTGTGAGGGGGATTCTCAGGGTAAGCTGGAGTTCCCATGCAAACCTCCCTCCTCTGGCACTTGAAAAGCTAACCCCCTAGGCTGACCTCCAGCAGCTGGCTGTTGCGTCAGATTCACCACTAATTCCATCTCGCTCTCTTTGGCCTTTGCATGGGGCTCGCTGAACCGGAATTGCATGGCTTCTTGGGACTGTGACCGTATCACAAGTTCACCAATAATTACCTTATTAGTAAACTTGTTCCTTTTGCTTCCTGGAACCGCTGGCCTTTGTTCCTGCCCCCTTTATATATTGAAATCAGTAAATGAAAACAACCCTGTGACCAGCTCCTAACCTTCCCCTCCTCTCTTTTCCACTCCCAACCATGGCTTAGAACTGACCCGTATGAATAATTTCTCCCTCTTCCATTTCATGTATTGTTTTTCAGAAGGGATGTCATGATATTGCCGCTCTTAATTGCCTTGATTGGGTATTGATGCCGATGGTATGTTTCCTGGGGATATTTGGCATCACTAGGTGGTGCTTATTTACTCTGACCAGGAGCGCTCTGGAAATGCGCGCCGATAAAACAAACGAATAGCCTCATGCTAATGCGCTGTAGCTTTAAAAGCTCAGTGTCCTAGGCGACGAATGAGGCTTGCATGCTAGGCACATGGTATGGGACTGTTAGGCTGAGCAGCCCAGTTGATAAAAACAGCCACTGTAAGTCACTGCAGTGCCCCACCAGTATAACTCCACCTGCACGCACAGGGCCAGCACGTCAGTGGGCCTCCACGGTGCACCAACGGATGCCCTGCACGTTCTGATGGCATGTGAACTGGATGAGCGTGTGTCCACAGGCTGGCCTCCACCGCGGTGTTAGAAAATCTAACCGACCAAAAATCTCTCACTCCACCTAGGCATGCTTTGGACTCAAGCTGGCTAGCCTGTCGGGGGATGCGTAGGTGCTCCAGCTAGTAACGCAGTGGGAACAAAGCTATTCTGTGGTGCTAATCCAGCCACCCTGGGCAGCTCCAAGGTGTGGCTGCTCTCACTAGAGCTAAGATAACTTGAGTACAGCTAACTTGAGCTAACACTGCTCTGAAGACAAGCCCTAAGGGGCTGTCAAGGCTAGAATTTTTGCTCCTGTTTCCACACAAGTTAATTGATTGCCATTTAGCTCAAGTTAGCTAACGTGTTTGTAAATACTAGTCCAGTCCCTCCACAAACGCTTGTCCCAGGGCTTAGATATTAGTGGTTTATCTCAGGGTCCAGCCATGGGCAAGGCCGAGCATCTAGACTAACATTTGCAAGGCTGTTAGCTAACTTATATGGAAATGGGCACAAAAACTCTAGTCTAGACAGACCGTAAGTAGCCATTTCACAGGCTGTAGTCATGACAACACACCCTGGTTTGCTATGATCTTCCCCTTTATTTTTCCAGCAGGGGTTTCCTCAAAGTCTTCCCATTACATGCTGCAGAACCTTAGTCTGATGGAAACAATCTCACAACGCTGGTTAGCAGTGAGCTTATTTCAAATACACATGACAATTAGGCCTCTTTATTTCAAAAATTAAAACTGTTTAATATCTGAAAACTGGACCCCCCCCCTTCCCTGCCTCCCTGAGGCCCTGCTCCCCAATCCCCTGCCCATGCTCCACCTCTTCTCCCAGGCCCCACGCTTGCTCTGCCTCTTCCCTTGAGGCCCCACCCCGTTCACGCCCCTCTTCCCTCTGCTCTGGGGCTGAAATGGCAGCTGCAGCCTGATGCAGAGCCTGCCCAAGAGATGCAGGTAGGAGGCAGCCCCGGCCAAGCAGGGGCTAGTGCAGGTTGATGACCCAGCGCCTTCCCCACGCCACTGCTGTAACCAGACTTTTGGTGTCCGGTCAGTTCGTCTGACCGGACGCTGCCAGGTCCCCTTTTCAACTGGACTTTCCAGTCGAATACCGGACACCTGGTAACCCTATCCAAAGCAGCTAAAATATAGATCCCCTCACATCGTGTGAGCCAGCTGTACCCCTAGTCCCACTGGCCAGATATGCAAAATGGTCCAATATCTGCAGCTGCTCGTTTGGCATCAGGGAAGAGATCATCCCATGGACAAATGGCCCAGCCTTAGCGCAGGGGGCTTGCTAGGTGACTTCTCGAGGTCCCTGCTAGCCCTACAGCTCTGTGGTTCTAAACACGCCTCCCTGGTTACACATCCACGCTGCAGGCTCTGGATAATGCTGATGCCCCCAAGAGGCATTAGTTGCACTCCTGAAAACGTGGGCCCACTCCCACGTTTAAGGCTGCGCCAGGCAAGCTGTATTCCTGTTGGCAAGGGGCGCTTGTGCGGTCACTAGGAACAATGGACCAGTGACGGTGGGAAAGGAATATAAAAATCTGGGGGCAAATTTCTGGTGGTGCAAGCTCAGGGAAGTCAGCAGGGTTGCCCTGGTGTTGGCAAGAGCAGAATTTGGCCCCTGGTATAAAATGAGCATAAATCTTCATATAAAGTGTTGCGGAAGGGGAGAGGAGGTGTGGGCGTTGTCCCACCGTCCCGTCCCTCTGGGCCGCACATCCCCGGAGCAAACCATATGGGTCTGAGAGCGGGTACTGTGCCCGTGGCATCTGCCAGTCATAACCCCTGTGGGCCAAACTCTGCTTCCAGGCCCACACAGCAAATCTCAGCTGGGATCCTCTGCTCTCTACCAGGCAGGCTTATGCAGGGCTTGGAGTGCTCTCTCTCCAGATCTCCATCTGTGCCAAGGCCTACATATTGCGTGGGGTTTCTTTTTTAACTCTTTAACTCCAGGACTTGAGTTTGCTCCTCCTCAGGGCTCCAGGCTGAGGAGTAGGAGCTCAGAAAACCCAGCGCCTGTTTCTCCAATCTTTCCCTCCCGCAGGCCCCAGCCTCCTCTGGACCCATGCTCAGTGTGACCCTTCCCACTAGCCACCCATAGGTCCAAAAACGTCCCTCCCATGCACAGGTGAAGAGCTGCCTGCCCCCCATTCGCCTGCCTGATTCACCTTCAGCGCAGAGCCATGGCCTGGCTCCATGGCAGGCTGTGCCTGTCCCTGGCTGTTTCCACCGAGGTGACGCACCTTTCCTTCCTCTTGGTGTGAAGTGGGGCTCAGAGTAGCACAGGGGCAGGGGGAGAGTTGCCAGGCAGGAAGAGGCAAGTTGGACCAGGACTGACTCTACCCAGGAGGCCCCTGTCCAGCTGTGCCTCCCTCTGGCCACAACCCCCCCCCCCCCACCATCCTCTCCCCTGAAGGTATGAAGTGCCGCCCGCCTGGCCAGCATTCGAAGGGTTACTAGCAATGTTCCCTCTAATTTTTTCCATCCTTGTGCGGACTGAATTTTGTTATGTGCACCAATATCAAGGTGTGTGTGGATGTGCGCCACTAGCAGAAACAAAAAACCTAGATATAATGTGTGTATTTAAAAAGTTACCATAGGGATAATTACTCCAGCCAGGACAGGCTGAGCATTTTAGAACTCACTACTCAAAGAATTAAATGGAAGCATAAGAGAAATAAAAATTATGAAATGCACAGACCAGTCAAAAAGCTAAAATGACACACTTTGAAAGAAGCATGAAGAAGTAACAACAACCACAATACAAGTATGTGTTGGGAGGTGAGTGTGAAAGACTGTGTGTGTGAGAGAGAGAGAGAGTGTGTGTGTGTGTGTGTGTGAGAGTATGAGAGACACACAGCCTCCACACAAGTGTCCAGAGCTGGAGCCCACCAGGCCTGGGCCGGCTGCTGGTCTGTGGAAATCCATGTGGCGTGGGTGCAGCCAGCTCGCTCTGCGGTGTGGAGGACTGAGCTCTGCTCTTCATTCCCTGGGCTGCAAGGACCTGCCGTGCCACGGATGCAGCACCCTCTGCGTCTGTATCTCCCTAGCTGCTCTTCCTGTTGGGGCAGCTAGAAGAGCAGATTGGCTCAACGTAGGCTGCTTGAGGGGGACAAAGGGGTAAAATGGGGAGGGGGAAGTCCCAGAAGCGCCCCCCCCCCCCCCCCCCCGCCAAAGCAGAATAACTTACTATATTTGAAACCTGCATTGATGGCCCCTTGACCCTTCCCCAAAGGCCAGTCCACGTACCTGTCTGGCCACACACCTATGCACACCCCACCCTCAAACGGGCCTCGTGTGTGTCACTCGTTTCCCTATGAGACTGGAAAAGGGTGAATGCATGGAATGGGGCTGGCCTTGGTGGCTAATGTGGTAATTGCAGTATTTGCATTTGGCAGCTGGAAAGGACCCAGCTAATGAGGTGGCCGCGTATTTGGGAGAGTGAGTTTAATATCCTTTCGTGTCTTCCCTCCGCCCCGCAAGCAATCTCTCCTGCCCAAGGAGGAAAGATGAAGGGGCTGAATATGGGCAGGTTTGAAAGGGAGGATGGGGTGAGGTTTAGGACGTAGCCATCAGTACATGAGAGGTGATAGCTCCTTGAGTGTGAGATCTACTGTCCAAGTCCTGCCCTGGAGACATTCACGACTAGACAAGGCTATAGAGAGTGTCCTCGCGGGATCAATCCTGTATTCCCATAGTGGGGTAGGCTAGATGGCTCCATAGCGTTTTCAACTGTAATGTCTACACTGGGAAAAGATTGAAAGGGACTAAGGCGAGTCTGCAAAGACTAAGGGTCCGAAACAAAAACAAGGGGCAGTAGGAGGTGCCAGTTTCTGCCCCGTGTTTTGGAAAGCCACTGGGCTCAGCACTTGTGCTGAGTCCTAGCAGACCTGTGGTGCTCGTGACCAGAATGAGAGAGAGGCTGGCTGCTGCGACGGAGGCACCCAGGCCTCAGGAGAGGAAGTGAAAACGATAGAAGGTGCCAGCCAAGACTTTATTATGACATCCCTGTTCTCTGACATTAACAATGTACTAGCCTGAGAACCGTTTTTGCCGCTAAGAAAAAGCAGCACCTCCCAAGCTCCTTTTTGCTGATCTCATCTGTCCGTCTTAGCGCGGGTTCACCCAGAGCAGCCTCTTACCTCTGCCTTTCTGTGCCCAATTGCAGATCTCGTCCACTTTGATGTTCCTTCTATACACATTGAGGTTGATCCTGCACTCCACGGAGATCCACTGGAACAAACCCAGAGACATTCCGTGGCAGGGAAAGTCGATTCGGAAGAGGAAGAATCGGAAAGCACCGCCCTATGACATAGCGTCCCCTTCCCCCATTGACTCTCTTGTACATACATGTGATCTCATAACCACTACGGTCCGGAGACCTTGCCATGGCGGGGTTTGCTCTCAGTTGGGGCTCCATTCGCCAGCTACTGGCGTGAACTGGCTGGATGGACATGTGTGACTTGCAGCAAACAGGGACAGCCTGTCTCCATGGCAAAATGCATTTCTGGGGCAGTTTCGATTATTTATTTCCATGGGTTTGTTTCGCCTTATCCAAACTTTGCCTTTTGACTTGGTGCCTAAGTATTCCCCTTTCAAGCTTTCAGCCCTGTTCCAAAATAACCCCAACCCCCCTCCCCACCCTCCCCCACCACACAAATTCCCCATTGCTCTTCAGCTTGGGGGAGGGAGGCAGGGTGGTCACTGCAGTAATGGTGCCCAGTGGGTTCGGCTCGTTGGGTTCCACCAGCATCCCCTTGCCTGGTAGCTGGTGAAATACGCGCCCGGTGGCCCATTGCTTTTCCAGCTGCGCTGCTGTGCCGTCAATGATGCCGATGCTGTCTCCATCCCCTGCAGGAAGGCTGCCATGGGAGAGGTGTCCTCTTTAACCCTTAAAAGCCTGTTGTTTTCCAGACTGTCTGCCAAAATGACCGTTTTAGGGTGACACCTGCAGGGTGGTCTCCAGGAGAGTGTTTGCCCCAGTGGGATCTGAACCACATCTCATTGTTTCCAAATACCTCACCCTGGCTTTTTTCCCTTTCGTTGTTGGCTTGACTCCTTGTTGTTGGCCGGGGAACGATTCCCTGTCTGAACCGCGGCCAGAGATTTGGCGAGGAACCAAGTGTGACTATTCCTCTTGGGACTGCGGCAGACAGTTGGGAGTGGCATGGACGTGCCTGCCACTGGCAAGGGAGGCGTGAGCCCCGTTGCTGTGAACGGCACCAGTTTGTGCTGGAGAGCAAGGCCATGCTTTGAATAGCAATAATGTGCTCATGCTGTGTCCCCCTAACCGTGCTTTAGAAGGTGAGATGTGGCCCAGGTGACCTTGCCTTTCCAGCTCACTGCTCACCAGCGCAACTTCCTCATCTCCCCCCCACACACCCTGTGTCACATATTCCTGCATCAGTGTCTGCAAGGAGAGGGGAGGGCGAAACTGACGACAGGGACATGTTACCAGGGACCTGATTACAGTTTACTCAGCGCTGGGCCTTAGTTAACTCTTTTGTTCGGGTGGTGTGGAGCAGAGGTTTTGGTGGTGCATGCAAAGACAAATTTAACCTTTTATCCTTTTGAAAGATAGATATATATATATATATCTGTCTGCATAGATATATATATATATTATATATTTGTATATATAAATAGATCTATATATATATATTGGTTTTATTTGAGCCATTCCATCTGAATTGGTGTACCAATGTAAATTGAAATGCTTAGCATCCCCGGATCCAGTATAAATGTATAAAGAAATATTCTCTCACAGCCGTATTTGCAAGTTACGATGTTACAGCTTTTTGCACAGGTCATAAGTGCAACTCATCACCCAAACTGTAATGGGGACACGGGGTGGGGGCCGGGGGTGTAGTGCAAAATCACCTGAAATAAATGTGCAAATTGCTGTCAAAACTGTTGGTAAAACTGGGGTTCTTCTCCTCGAACATGGTCAACTTCTTGTATTTTCAGCAGTTCCTCCAGAAGGACTGCACGTTTGTGTCTCTCACTCTGACTTGAAATATCAACACCCTGAGCAGCTTCTTTAAAGAAGCTGCATGCTTAACTCCCCACGCCACCCTGCCCCCAACTCTCCCTGAAGAGTGTTCTCATTAAAATAGAATCAACTGATGTTGTCTGCTGAACCCTTTTATGTAGCCTCTAATGCAGGTCTCGCTGTGCCTTTAGCAGTTTGTTTTGCCTAGGAGGTGGGGAGGAGGGAAGGTTGTAGAAGGATCAGGTGACTATTCATCTGTGAAAAAACCTTGTCATTCTCAGGGGTTTATGCTGCAGCCCATCACCATGGTATCTGGGTATCTTCTCTGTAAAATCAATCGTGATAACCAAGTCTGTAGTGGAATTCATGGAGTCTCCGGCACTCATCAAGAGGACACCCAGACTTGTGTTGGTGGCTCAGCTGGGTGTCTTTGGGGGGCCAGTTCTCACAAGAACATTGGCCAGGGCAGAGTTCAATCTGCGCAAACACAGAACAGAAAGACAACATCCATTAGGCCTGTACCACTTCAAGTGCGGTTCTAGAGAAACACCCCCTTCCCTCTTCACTCCCCCCCCCCCCCAAAGTGGTGCACTTCTTTGCAAAGCCACACTGCAAAAACAGCCTGCAGGATCCAGGGTGACTTTCTTTCTCTCTCTCTCTTTCCCTAGAGCAAATCTGTGCAGTTTGCATGTAAAATGCTGGGCTTTCCTACCAGCCAGCTGTGCAAACTCCGCTTGGGAGCTGAAAGTCAAGCTGGCCTCTTTCCTTCTGGAAAACAACATGGAAAACAGATCCTCTCAAACTATTTTGATTTATTTTTGTTAATGAGATTACAAGTTTGGTTGATAAAGGTAATAGTGTTGATGTATTATACTTAATCTTCTGTGAGGCATTTGACTGGGTACCACAAGACATTTCTGAGTAAAAAACTAGAATGATAAAAAAATCTATATGGCACCCTTTAACTGCATTAAAAGTTGGCTAACTGATAGGTCCCAAAATGTAAGTGTAAGCAGAGTTAGCACTGAGTTTGTCAGTTTCCAGTGGGGTCTTGCAGGGATTGGTTCTTGGCCTTGTGGTATTTAACATTTTTATGAATGACCCAGAAGAAAACATAAAATCATCACTGATAAAGTTTGCGGTTGTGATAAAAATTGGGAGAGTGGTAAATAATGAACAGGGCAGGTCACTGATCCAGAGCAATGAGGATCATTTGGTAGACTGGGCTCAAGCAAACAATATGTGTTTTAATATGGCTAAATGTAAATGTATTCATCTAGGAACAAAGAATGGAGGCTATACCTACAGGATGGGGGACTCTGTCCTGGGAAGCAGTGACTCTGAAAAAGATTTGGGGGTCGTAGTGGATAACCAGCTGAGCATGAGCTCCTAGTGTGATGCTATGACCAAAAGAGCTAATGTGATCCTAGGATGCATAAAAAAGAGAGTCTCACATAGGAGTAGAGAGATTATTTCACCTCTGTATTTGACATTGGTGTGACCACTGCTGGAATCCTGTGTCCAGTTCTGGTGCCCACAATTCAGGAAAGATGTTGATAAGTTGGAGAGGGGTCAGAGAGGAGCCATGAGAATGATTAAAGGACTAGAAAATCTGCCTTACAGTGATAGACTCAAGGAGCTCAATCTATTTAGCTTAAACTCCATGGCACAGTAGTCCCTTCTGACCTTGAAATCTGTGAATCATCCCCAGTACTAAAAGCCCTGCAAAGTCAAATTAGATCCTCGGGCACTGCAAGGGCAGGGTTAGCTGACTTGAGTTGCGGGGCAATACAGTTACAGTGTAGAAGATGATTGGGCTGGGGCCTGAGCTCTGGGATCCCGTACCGGGGGAGGACCCTGCCCTGTGTGGGTTTGCACAGATGGAACTTCTTGAAACTCAGTTTTGCTGATGTACATGGAGGATCTGGCTCCAGCCCCCTCTCCTGTAATTGGGCTGACTCTGCAGGGCTAACGGGGTAAAAAGCAGCACAGACTTATTTCAGGGTCTGATTTGCTCCCATGCAATTCAGTGGAAACCCCGCCCCTTGGTTTCAGTGGAGCACGATCATGTCCACAGTCACTAAGGTCAGCATATAAAATGTTCACGGATTTAAACTTTACATGCTTTTCTGAATCTGGGCATGAATTGGCATGTAGCTAAGCTCGGCGGGTGCAGAAGGAAACCACGGCTGCAGGCTCCGAGCTTCCAGACACTTGCAGGGAGTCATAACTTTGCTCAGCTGAGTAGTCCCATAGATTCCAAAGTTAAACGCATCCATAAATGTTTGCAGGATTGGTGCCTTAGACACGAACATGTTTCTTCTTCATCCTAACCAGGAACTTCTAACAGCACCTAAAATTGACCCAGAAACAAAGAAATGACGCTGTTTAGCTCCCGAATTGCTCCTCTCAAAGGCAAACGCTCTTGTGTTTCCTTCGCCAAACCTGGGAGCATTAGATCTGCTGATCTAGGGCACGGACTCTCGCCTGTTTTTTTAATCTGATTCCAATCAGTCCCGGAGTGAAACACAACCCAGTCTGTCTGCCATCTCTCTCTTCACTGCCTGGCTGGCTCCAGTGATGTTTTAGCCCCAGACAAACAGCCTCTTCTGTTGACAAAAGTGGGTCAGACTTCACTTTGAAACTGTCTCCCAATAAAACCAGGTAAAACAATGAGAATTCTCTGATCTCTCTTCCAGACCCAATACTTGGTAGTTCAAAGTTCTGCATTTATTTTCCAGAGCCTCCAATGCAAAGAAATATTATGTCGTGTGGCAGCGTTACAGGGCGGTAGGGATGTTTATATCTGATCTGGATCCTTAGTAAGAGCTAAATTATTATTACTGTTTATTATCTGTACTCTGGTAGCACCTCAGAGTCTGGTCATGTGCAGTTTATTCGAAGGGGAACTCCTGTGGTTTTCTGTCAAATGTTGTACAGACAAGAACCAGAGAAGTCTGGGCTAGTGCATAAGGCACTGGACTGAGACTTAGTTAATAGCTGGGTTCCCATTTCGGGCTCTACCTGTCTCCCTAACCATGGGGAGTCCCTCTGCTGTCTCTGTGGCTCACTTTCCCACCTGTCAAATGGGGATCAGGACGGGTGGGGTACCAGGCCACACCAAAGGTCTCTGATGCAGTGATGTCTGCCAGGATCTGCTGAGAGCCTGAACTGCCCCCTGCAGTGGTGTGGGGAGTTCACTCAGATGCCCCATGATGCTCATTTGAATGGCAGTGTTGTTGACTATTTCATTGCACGTAAGAAAGAAGAGGGTGGGTTACAGATCTGCCTGGTCTCCTTTGGTGCCATTAGTGGGGGGTATTCGGGAGATACAACCACTTCTTGTCGCCCCACCCCATTCATGGAACTGAAAACCAGAGGGGGAGAGCTAGGCCCTGGGGGTATTTGAGCTTCACCAAAGGCAAGTCCTTTGAGCCCAGTGGGCCATACCACCACCTGCTCCCCCAGGCAGCCAGCCTCTCTGCCCCAGAATAACAAAGGCCAAGTCTGCTCTGCTGGTGGGTGTAGGACCAATAGCTTCCTCCCTGACACTAATGTCTCCTGATCTGTCCTCTGCTGCAGGCTCTCTGCAGACTCAGGCAGACGTCGTTGCATTGATTACTCTCAGATTACGTTGCATTTTGGAACTTTCCTTCGCAATGATGAAGGCCAGAAATGTTTTATTTTAATGAAAGCTGCAATTGCCATCCTCACATCTGGGAGCCGGGGCTCTGGGCACATGCTCCCATTGTGCCCAGGCCTCAATTCAGCCTCACGGGGCGGGGGAGTGTGAATCTGAACCCCACGGAAGGTGACCTGAGCCTGCGCACACAAACTGTGAAGTTCTGCGCCATCTGCTGAGAGTGGTGTTTCACTTTGGCCTGTCAAGAGGGCGGAGCTTGGCTTGTGGGCGGAGCTTGGCAGCATACCACTGTTTATCTTTCTACCCAGTTCTAGCTGGGGTGGGGATCAAACCTCTCCCTTGCCTCATAGGGTGGCTATGAGGATAAACAAATTGAGGACTAAGACACCCCAACCACAGGGGCCATGCGGGCAGATTTCTTTCCGTTTCCAGGACTAACTAACATTGTCAGTACAGCAAAGAAAAATGGGTGAACATTTGGTTGGAAGTTGATGGTGCTGAGCATCTTGGGAGGACGCTGCCTTCCTGCAAAACAGATGAGCTGAAAAAAGAGTCCCTGCCCCGGATCACCGTGTGGTAGGATTTGACATGGATCCGTCCCCCACACGAACTCTGCTGAGGCTGCCCTGATTTATGCTATCTTGGATCTGCTCTGTCTGTTCTTTCTGCAGCCTGCTCCAGCCCCTTTGCCATGCTGCAGCTGTTCTGAGCCCTCCCTGTTGCTTACCTCCCCTGTGCTGCCCCTGGCATCCATGCCCTGAGGCTCAGCTGACTGGTGCCGTTGCTCCCTGGCGGTCAGCATGGCACATGCCTGGTGCCAGTCCCTTGCATGTCATCAGAGGCTGGGAGTCGAATGGGCTTTTGCTCAGGCTGAGACCCTTACCGGACCCAGCCAGCAGCCCAGTAGCGAGTGCTGCAGGGGCTCAGGGCTGTGCTAGGGGAAGAACGCATCGGGGTGGTTCCCCCTGGCCCCGTCCCAAGCCGTGCTGCGCAGCGGATGTGCAGTGGGGCTGGGATGAATATGCAGCTACTGCTCATACATAAGTGAACCCCCTGTAAGTGCCATTGGCTGGAGAGCTCTGGAGCCCAAGACCCTCCTGTGTCCTCAGCATTGTGGGGCTGGGCCATGGGTGCTGGACTGTCAGCCCTGCAGAGCGAAGGCCGTATCCCAGCTCCCGGATACTATGGGAGCAGCAGGACAACTGCCCAGGCCATGTGCCAGCCCAGGCCCTGGCAGACTCCCCACCCCACGGTGCATGCTGCCCTCACTGCAGGGCCCATTTGCTCCTCGCCCTCTGCCGAGCCTGCCAGCGGGGGGGCCGAGTACCCCTTGGGCAGGGGGTTTGGGATGTGGTGTGGGCGCTGTTCCCTAGGAACCAGTCAGCGTCCTGGCTCCCCGGGCCATGGAGAAGCAGTCAGCTGCAAACGGTGCTTTGCTCTGAGGCGGAGGGTGAACGTGGGAAAGGTGCTGCGTCTCTCTGGGGGCTCTGCTCTCAGTGTTGTCACTGGGGCTTTACACAAATCGTTGGCAGGGTCCCGTCCAGCCAGAGGCATTGGCAGGAGCTAGGGCGAGCCCACAGGCATCTCTCGGCTGTCGCTGTGCCAGGCGAGCTTCAGCCAGAGTACTGGGGTTGGCCACCATGCAGGGCTTGCCCCGGGGACCTACAGAGCTAAAAGCCTGGGAGCGGCTGCGGACAAAGAGAGGGCTCTGGCGCTGGGGGGGCCGTGATCCCTGTGCGTCGGCACAGAGTGAGGTTTGCAGCCCACTCTCCCCAGCGGGTCACACACCATCAAGGGAGACCAAAACAAACCGGCAGCAGGAAGAAATGTGCCTGTAAGCAGGGTGTGGACGGTGGCCTCTTTGTGGCGGGTGCGTCAGGCCTCCGAGCCAGCTCTCAGGGCTGGGTAGAGACTCCTCGCCCCTGCATCCTCCTCTGGAATGGGAAGCAGCCCCGCACTTCCCCCAACCCTCTGCCTGAGGGTTGCAGTGGAGCAGATGTGTCCACACATCCGGCGCATGAGACTGCCGCGCTTCTGTGCCCCGCTGGTGCTCTCTGTCTGGGATACGTACAAACACCGGTTAGCTAGGCAGCAGTTCCATGCTTTTTGGGCATGTGACTCCAGTGACCCAAAGGTCATTACCCTGTGTCCACGCTCCCAGCTCCTGAAGGGGGCCATTCCGGTGCAGGTGGGTGAACTTTCCCAAGGGCTGGCCCTCCAAAGCCTGATCAGCATTGGGTAAGCAAAAGGGAAGTCCCAGGCTTTGGAGGGCCAGCCCTTGGGAAAGATCACTCACCCACCCACCCACCCACTCTTTCCCTCCCCCAGCCTGCCTCTGCCCTCCGCTCCCACTCTGACCTATGGGAAAGAGTGATAAGACAAGGACACAGTGAACCCCTGGGGCTGTCTCTCCCCTGGAAGTGGTGTCGTGCTGTCCCCGTGGTTTCCGCTCTCTGATCACTGCCGTGCTGTATGATGCGTGAATAAGCTTGGAGCAAGGACTCTGTCTCCTTACCTGTCTCTAAAGTGTCATACACAACCGTGGTGCTATATGAATCCTAGCGACGTCATCTGGCCGGGGGCAGTGCTGCCCATGTGCATTAGGTACCTTACAGCGTGCATGGCAGTGACCTAGCACCTACTGCTGCAAACATTGGCCTGTGTTTGCATGCATAACATTGCTCTGCTCCATGCAGCATCCTATGCACACCAGCTGGGTTCTTCCCGGACGTCTGCTGGCTCTGACTCCCTGCTGCGTGGATGCATGGGGTGGCTTCTTGCTGTCAGGAAGCTACACCACAGGCCCAGGAGACAGGGCTTGCTCACACCTGCATAAAGAGGAACCATCAACACAGTTGTTCCTCCAGCTCCTGCCACTTGCCGTGCCCAAGGGGACAACCCGGACCATTGCTGATGGCCGCCAGAGCAGGAGCGAAATGAAACGAACTGATGAGCGCTGGGACCTGCAGGGCCGTCCCAGCTCTGCCGGGCTGCACATCTCCCAGGCCGCACTGATGGAGCCAGTCTATCAGACCCTGAGATAGCAGTCTGGTACAGCCCCCCCACCCACCCACTAACACACACTGTAGGACCAGAGCTCAGTGAGTGCTGTACATGTATCACAGACAGATAATCAGTGGCCAGTTAATCCCCATATAATTACAGTTAAACCCATTTGTCCATCTGAGCCCGTAATTCCACTGGTGATAGGCAGGCTCCTCTGGCCACTCTCCCATGCTGCTCTTGGATGTTTCCCACGATTGCGGGCCGAGATCAGCCACACCTGAGCACTGCATGACTAGCTGTGGGCCACAGCAGTGCCTGGGCTGCTGCTCACAACCCTCCCATCTCAGCTGTGCCCCACACGTCCATGGGCCCCGATTCCTTTCCATTCATGAGCTCATGGCGTCCAGCTTCACCTTCCCGGGAAGTGGCCACACACGCTCTGGAAAGGGGAAAGAGACCATCAGAACACCAGCAAGAAGCTGGAGATCCGACTGGGGAACTGCTGCTGGCTTTGTTTTTCGTGCATGGAAAAGGAGGGCTGGTCGAGGGGCAGAGGAGTGGAGGAGAGCTAGCCCCGGCTCTGCCATAGACCCCTGGGTGAGTCATGTAGGCGCAGATCCCCAAAGGTCTTGAGCATCTATCTCTAACTGAAATCAATGGGAGCGTGGTGCCGAAATCCTGCTCTGTGCCTTGGCTGCCCGTCCGCCCAGGGGAGAGAATAGCCCTGCCCTCCCTCACACTCCGTAGTGCCTGTGAGGGGCTCAGACACCAGATGAGGGGAGCCACGGAAGGACCTCACTGGGTGGCAATTCTCCGCGGCTCTCAGGCATCGGGGAGATT
This sequence comes from Eretmochelys imbricata, assembly GCF_965152235.1. NCBI lineage: Eukaryota > Metazoa > Chordata > Testudines > Cheloniidae > Eretmochelys > Eretmochelys imbricata. Next base: position 22,346,009 of record NC_135585.1, read on the forward strand.
AGGAACAAGGCAATCCTAGTAAGGAACAGGAGAGGGGATTGAAGGCTCTGCTTGGTTTCCATTAAAGGGGCTGGCTGGCCACGCCACCCACACAACGGGGGCAGCATGGCCAGGAGCAAATCTCCCCATGTGCCATAGCCTCCTGTGTCTCACTCCTGGTTCGGAGGCATCGCCTCCAGGGAGGGGCCCCTGGGACCCCAGCCAATTTGGGGGGCCCCAGGTGTGGGGGGCCCAAATGTTCTTTGTGCCCAGTGCCCCAGTAAATCTTAATCCGCCTCTGCTCTAGGGACAAGCGGGAGATTCAGGCTCCATGGCCCAGTCGGCCCTTGGCCTCTGCTGAGACTGCTATGTACTGGAGCTATTCATGCGCTAGGGACGGGGCAGAGATCCCCGGCCCATCGCACCCACCAGACTGCAGCAGCTTGCCCCAGGCCCGAGCCAGCAGCTCCACCGCCCACCCCCATCTCTGGGGATGGCTCGGGGGCAGACGCCCTCTCGGCTGGTCTCCGTTGGTGTCTCCTGACTCAGGTGGTTTGGTTTGGGGGCTCACTGGACTCCATGAACCCAAGACACCAGAACCAGAGCTTTCCCCACAGGGCAGGGCTCTGCTGGCTGCACTGGAGGGGGCTGAGCAGTGTCGAGTGGCTATGGCTGCAGCCATTCCCCTGCATTTCTAGGGCAATCTGCTCGCTTTGAAGGGCAGCGTGTATGTTCCACGGCTCCCCATCCAGCTTTGCCCCTCCCTGGCTGAGGAGCGACATGCTGGCCCTGCCTGCTTGCTGTGGTCAGTGCAAACACACACAGCTTTGCAGTGTCCTGGGCACGGGACCACAGAAAGGAGGCTGGGAAACAGAGCCAGACTTCAGGGAGGAGGGCGCAAACACCCCCTCCCAAGCCACTGGTAGGCTGCGGGTTGCTGGAGCCATGGGGACAGGACAGGGCCCAAGGATGCACTTTGGGCTCTCCCTTGACTCCAGTGAGTTTTGGATCAGGCCCTTAATTTGTATAAACCATGGCGGGTTGCAGCTGCCCCCTCGCTAATGGGTGGCAGGAGAGTCTGGTTGTTAGAGCCAAGGACAGGATTCAGGAGACCTGGGTTCTTTCCTGCAACCTTGGCACTGGTTCTGTGGGGGACCTGTGCAAGTCAGTTACCTGCTGTGTGCCTCAGTTTCCCCATTTCTACAATGGGGGTGATAGGGAGGATTGATTAGTGTTTGTAACATGCTCTGGAAATACGCGTAGAAGGGTTGAGTGCACTGCTCAGTGTCGGTAATTGCTGATTTCTTCCTTCGCCCCCAGGCCATGATTCTCTTGTTTATATGGCGGTAGAGTCTAGGCACTGTCTGTTGGGCTAGGTGCTACAGATGCACACAGTAAGAGACAATTCTCTGCTCCAACGAGCTTAATGGAGTTAGGTGCTCGCCTCCCATGGCAAGCCAGTGCCTCAGGCCCATGGGCTCATTTGAAAACCCCGAAATCTAACAAGGGGTTAGTAGTTCGTGTGAAGAATTCACTATCCCATGAGTTTTGCACTGAAATGTTTAAGAAACTGATCTTATGAAACATGAGTCAGGAACGATAACCATATTCCAGACTCCCAACTTCTGCAGCCGTTCCCAACCGCATCAATAACAATGGGGATGTGCATGATTTCTTTTTCATTTCTTGCTGGTGCAAAAAACGTAATTGAACAAACTTGGAATGAGCTGTTGAGATTAGCCGCTTGCAACTCGCGAAATCACACCAGACTCCTCCTGGGCCTACCTGTAAAACAGAATTGTAGCATCTCAGGAGAGTGCACTGCAGACACTGAGCTGTGTTAGTGGAGCATTTCAGGCATCGGCTGATACAAGAGGAAAAAACATTGTTTTTGCTTTGAGGCACATGACTGCACATTCCTGTGAACCTTTGATCACTGCAGAGACCTGGAAGCAGCCAGCATTTAAACAGACATTGACAGGGCAGGCAATGGACTGTGAGCATGTGAAACTCACAGCCAGGTGAAATGAGCTGTTAGCATGACTGAAAGGGGAAGGGGTTTCTACAGCGTTGGTTAGGCAAGGTGGGTTTTATTTCAGCTGAGGTTCTATCAACATCTACAGGGCAGGGCGGCCTGTGACCCTGCATGAGCATGCACTGAAAAGCATCATGCAAAGCCCAACATGCATGTCGCAATGAACAGCTTACTGTACCTTTGGGTTGCAAAGAAACTTACACAGCATACGGGTTCTCACTTCCAAACACGTGCCCTTTAAGCAAAAGGAACTAGATGTAATCACAGCTTGGACTCTGCTTAAAGCCCACCCCTTCCGGGTTTCTCCTTGACTATCACACACTGGTTATGGATGCAGAAAACTCATCTTTTTTTGGAACATGAACAGCTGTGAACTTCCTCACAGCAGTGCCCCTTCAGCTTTGAGGGAACAACACTTTATTTCCCATCAGTCCCCTACTCCTTCCCTGCTGCTCCCAAACCTGGGACCAGAACGTTTGTGTCTGAGCTATAAGCTCTGGTGCAACCACAGCTGGAGTCCTGTGTCCAGTTCTGGTGCCCATAATTCAAGAGGGACGTTGTTAAATTGGAGAGGGCTCAGAGAAGAGCCACGAGAATGATTAAAGGATCAGAAAACCTGCCTTATAGTGAAAGACCCAAGGAGCTGGATCTATTTAATTTAACAGAGAGAAGGTTAATGGGTGACTTGATCACAGTCTATAAATATCTGCAGGCATAGCAAGTATTTAATACTGGGATCTTCAATCTAGCAGAGAAAGGTCTGGCACAATCCAACTGCTGGAAGTTGAAGCTAGACAAATATAGGCTGGAAATAAGGTGTAAAGTTTTACCAGTGAGGGTAATTAACCACTGGGACAATTTACCACGGGGTGCGGTGGATTCTCCATCCCTGAACATGTTTAAATCAGGATTGACTGTGTCTCTAAAAGCTCTGCTCTAGTTCAAACCAGAATTAATTCAGGGCGTTCTCTGGCCTGCGTTACACAGACCGTCAGACTAGAGAATCACTCTGGTTCCTTCTGGCCGTGGAATCTGTGAAAGAAAGGGCCCAGCTTCTCCTCTGCCTTCCAGAGCATGATGTAGGAACAGCATTGACATGACAGGAACGACTCCTGATTTACACCAGTTGTAAGTGAGCAGGATCTGGCCCAATGCCCCAACCGATGGGACTGGTCCAGTCCAAACTGCACACCGGCCTCGATCCTAACAGTATGGCACCAGCCACAACCCAGCTGCCCAGACGCCCCAGTGACAGTGAGCGCAGGCCCCTCTCCCGCTGAAGAGCTGGGCCCATTATGCAACAGCTCCCTCCTTTCCTCCCTTTCGCCGGAGGTACAAAACCCGTCCCCCAGTCAGTCAGAATCTCATTCCCTCTGTGGATTTCTGCATAGGGGTCAATGTACCTGTATTCTCACCGTGTGCCCCAGGGCACTGGCCAAGTTACTGCCCCAGCCTCCAGGCATGCTTGGCTCACCCTGGCCAAAGGAGGGCTGCAGCAGTGCGGGGGAGGCGTTATTTAGCAGAGGAAGGGCCTGGGGGGGGAATGAATCTAAGGCAAGGCCGATTTAGGCTGAACATCAGGGAAAGTTTCCTAGCTATTACAGTCCTGTGGAACAGCCTCCCCTGGGTGGGGTGGATTGCCCATACCGGCCTGGCACTGGACAACAGAACGCTGGAAGGGCCTGGCCCATGACTGGGAATCGGAGGCATTTGGGCAATACAAATAGTAACACTCCTGCCCGGGGTGGGGAGAGGCCTTCTTGGGCCTCGTCACCAGCTCTGCCTGGCAGATCTCAGCTCCGTTCCCTCACTCTGCCTGTACACACAGCACTCCCCAGGGGAAAGCCCATGGCTCAGGCATGCCCTTGGCTGCTGTTCTCCCAAACAGCTGCCTCGGGAAAAGGCTCTCTCCGGGATCAAGCAGCGGAGTCTGCATGCAGGGTCTGATCATCCCTGGGTCCCCGCTCCAGTTCCCACTGAAACCTTTGCAGACGACACCCTCTCGTGGAAGCATCAGGAAACACATTGGCGGGAGGGACTCATCAGCTGGTGCCAGAGAGCTGCTGTCCAAAATGCAATGAGGCGAGTTGCCCCGCACCCCTCTCCCCGCTGTGCTGGACAGACACATGGTGAGAGAGACAGTTCCCACCCTGAGCAGCTTATGAGCTAGCTCCATGCCGCTGATCCCCAGAAGAAATCCCAGCTCCATCCCTGGGCTCATCGCATCAGCTTGTGCAGCGCTTTGGGTTTGCACTATGGCAGCGAGCAGCCAGGCAGCGTGTGGTGTCACGTCCATAACCACACGGCAATGCCCGCCGCTCACCAGCCAGGATGAGCACAGCTGCGCCTGACCCTGAGCTCGCCAGCGCTCGCACCTGCAAGGGCTCTCCAGGGGCATCCAAGGAATTCACCCTTTGCAGCGGAAAACCTGGAGAAGACTGGCTAAGATGCTGCAGCCCCCATGGAAGGAGCCATGTGGGCCCGGGGCAGAGCCAGGGGACCTGCTCTAAGCTGGCTTTGGGTTTTGGTCTGGGTTTTGCAATCTCCATTTAGCACCGGTGGAAGGTGCAATCTCAGCAGGCCTGGAGCCCAAGAGGCTAATTCCTGCTTGCCTTGTGCCCACTCTGGAGCCAACGGCAAGTACCTGCAAAGCATCCCCAAAGCTCCCCTAGCACACAGCATACCTCTAGCTTAGAAGGGGGTCGGGGGGGGGGTGCTGAGCCAGTATAGCCCATGAGAGCCCCCAGCCCCACATGGCATGTGAAGGCAGGAGGGGGCATGGCCAGCTTGTTCCTCTGCCCCAAATATCTCCTTGGGTGGGGATGGGCATGGCAGAGCCTCAAAGGCAAAGGGCATTTCAGTGCCCAGTTCCCACTTGCAGCTTTGACCAGCTCCCCCTGGTAGTGCAGTGGCCCAAGGTAGAGCAGTCCTCGCCGCTGCGCTATCCCGCACCAGGGACCGAACCAGCTGAGGAGCAGCACGCTCCTGCCTTACAGTCCCTGCACCAGGCTGAGAGCTGGGACAGAGAGGGATCCCGGCAAGTCCCAGTCCAGCTGTGCTGCCCTCAGCCCCCGCTGCCCTGCAATGGCTTGGACCCTGCAGCCCAGGAAGGGAACCTGCTCTGTCACCTGGCCAGGAGTGTGCAACAGAACTAAGCGCAGCTTGGCACTAAGCCCAGCGGGCCAGTGCTCTGTAAAAGTCACTAGACAACTTGGGGGAGAGAAAGATCACGATGAAACCTGCAATGCAAGCAATGCTCTCTGCCCCTTGCACTGGAAATCTGTCACCGTCCTTCTGCAGCCCCAGTCCCTGCTGCATCCAAGTGCCGAGGCAGAGATGAACAAACTCTGGAACAGAGCTCATAGGGCTGTTTCCATCCCACAGAGGCTGGTTCTGATTTCCCTACACCCAGGGGACAGTTCACAGTCACAATGCTGCTGGCGGTGAACAAGCTTTGAGCCCCTGGACACAAGTCACGTGCATCCCTGCACTGTGCATGCAGCCCGCGGCACGCAGGAACATACCTGAGTCCATGACGACGTTCAAGGGAGAATCGTAGGTCTGCAGGGACTGTGCAGGGCTCAGGAGCTCCCGGCACTCCAGGAGGTGGCAGATGGTGTCCTGGGAAATAATTAAGTTGGGGACCTTCTCCAGAACGGCATCGGGGAGGTTTGGGGAGCTCTGGAAATCAGAAGAGAAAAGAAAGCCCTCAGCCACTCAATGCCAGAGGAAAATCACGCCTCCTGCAGCCATCGGGAGAACTCGACTGACCGTTCCGATGCCCACCACGCATGCCCACCTGCTGCGAGCCGGGCCACTCCTGCTGTAGACGATGGAATTGAAGGTGGCTGGACAGGTCAGCAAGGGCCTATAATTCCAAAGGCAGCAACACCCTGTATGTGGGGGCATCCCAAAGATTTGGCTAGAGATGGGGCGTGACAGACCCCGGCAAGCTGCCCACCCGCATTAGGGGGCACTAGCAGTGCCTCCTGGCCCTTACCTTGGGGTATTTCAGCAGGTGCATCCCCAGTTTCAGGAGCATTGCCAGGCACTCGCCAATGATGGTCTCAATTGGCTCCTCGCGCAAGGTGTTGTAGCCCAGATGCCTGCTGGGCACGTCCAGCACCTTGTAGCTCCACTGCTGGAAGAGCCGGGAAGGAATGTTGTGGGACAGCACCAGGATCTTGGGCTCCAGAATGAGGGCCCTGGGACGGGACAGGGTAGTGGATCAGTTCCCTCTCACAGCAAGAGAGGGGTCTGTCACCCCCTGGGGTTAACAGGAGGGTCGCTACCTGCCTACTGAGGCCTTGTTACGTGCAAAGATGGTGCCACGCTAGCCTGGCATTGCTAAAACAGTGCCACCCCCTGGTGTGGACACAGCTAGGCTGGTAAGAAGGTGCTCACACCAGTACGTCTGTTCCCCTCCATTTAGACTGTGCCTGGCTTTCACCCAGAGATGATGTTGTTTCAACAAAAAGTTGCCTTTTTGTTTTTTAACTTTTTGTCGAAATTTTCCACAGCTACAAAACCATTTTCCACCCAGCTCTAAAGCAAACACCTGGCGACAGGTAGGAACACCTCTGTTACCCCTTTTCATCTGCAGGGGGAGCCAGAGAGCTCAATACTCTAATTAACCTGGCGGCAGGTTGACACTGACCCTCCAATTTCCCCTTTCCCCTATCGAGGGCGCCAGCCAGCATCTGAGCCGTGGCACTCCCATCTTCCCCTCAGCTGGACGCTGGTAGCCTCTGCCCGGAGCCATGCTTCCCACCGGGGTGCACCGAGTCCACAGAGCTGTGGCTGCAGCTCCCTCTCCTGGTTGTACCGGGTAAAGATGTGCAGAGATTCATAAAAAGAAAAGGAGTCCTTGTGGCACCTTAGAGACTAACCAATTTATTTGAGCATGAGCTTTCGTGAGCTACAGCTCACTTCATCGGATGCATACCGTGGAAACTGCAGCAGCTCACGAAAGCTCATGCTCAAATAAATTGGTTAGTCTCTAAGGTGCCACAAGGACTCCTTTTCTTTTTGCGAATACAGACTAACACGGCTGTTACTCTGAAACCAGAGATTCATAGATTCCCAGGCCAAATGGGACCATGGTGATGATCTAGCCTAACCTCCTGTATAACACAGGCCAGAGAAACGCCCTCCCGCCTCGCTCAAATTCCTAGAGCAGATCTTACAGGAAAACATCCACTCTTGATCTGAAAACTTGCCAGTGAGAGAGAATCCACCACGGCCCTTGGTAAATTGTCCCAGGGATTAATTACTCTCCCTGTTAAAAACGGATTCCTTATTCTCAGTCTGAATTTGCCTAGCTTCAATTTCCAGCCTCTGGCTCTTGTTCTATTGGATTAGTCGGCTGCTGCCTCCCAGCCAATCGCAGGTTCGATCCCCGCACACAGCCCAGCCGCCACCGTCCTCGGTCATGTGCACTCTGGGGTTTGGTGAAAGACGCTGAACTGTGGCAGCTGAAAACCCTCCAGCTACTGGCTGGCCAGCCCTCACCTGTGCTGCTGGGGCTGCATGTCTCGCAGGTCCCTCAGGACGGAGTAAAGCACCTCGCTGGAGGCCTGAAAGAAGAGCAACCTCGTTAGCTGTGCAAACCCCCTGGTCACGTCTTGACAGACGCCCAGGGCTGCACCCCGGGTGATGGGATGGAGCATCCGAGCACGCTGGCAAGGATGTGTGGACCCGACTGGTGCAAGTGTGAGAGGGCACAATTGAATCTGCCCACGCTGTTAGCCCATCTCGGCCAGAACATGCCAGCTGCAGCTGCCAGGCCTGGGGGCAGGAGGAATTCAGGGCAATGCAGCACAGTGAGCTGCTAAAAGGGGGGGTGGGCATGGGGCACTCAAATTCTGGCCTGGGGGAGTCAGCCCTGCGGTTCTTACATGTGGGGTGGTGAGCTAGGTTTGAGGCCCTTCGATTGTGGGGTTAGGGGGCAAGGCTGGGGGATGGGCCCTCACATTGTTGGGTTGCAGAGGGAGATAGACCCTTAGATTCTGGTGTTGGGGGTGAGGCCTGGGATGGGGAATGGGTCCTTTGATTAGGGGACTAGAGCGGATGAGGGGCGAGGCCGGGGTGGGGGATGGGCCCTTTGATCCTGGGGCTGGGGAAGATGGGGGTCTGGAGCGGGGACAAGAGCAGTGGTTTTCCAGTGAAGTTTGGGGGGTTCTAGCTCTTGCTTCCCACCCTCCACAGCTATTCTCTGTCCTGTTGCTACACTCCGCCTCAGCCAGGCTGATTGCAGGGTGACTGGTTGGGAGGGAGGGAGGGAGGGGGAGACGGGGTGCTGGGTGTTTCACGTAGGGTGACATGGGGGGAGGGGGGAAGGAACGGGGCTGGGGAGCAAAGCTCGGTGCAGCCTGTGAAGGGCAATCCCAAGCCGTCTCGCAACCCCTTGGGCGCTCTCCCGGTTTCCGATCCCTTTCTTTGACGTTCCCATGCAGTCGCAGGCTGACTGGCCCCACGCCCTCCGTTCCCCGTACCTCTAGGGTGTGCACCAGGTAGGTGGGGTAGAGCAGCAGGAGGCCCGTGACCCCCTCGCCCTGGTAGTAGCGCTGCAGACTCAGGAAGAGGAGGTGCCAGTACCCTACGGAGAATCCAGAGCGCACACAGCGTTTGCTGGCTGATGCCCCCCACCCCCCAGGCTAGTGCGGCCAGCCCTGGGTTCCTGCAGCTGCCTCCTTCTCCAGACTGCAGGATCCCTCCTGCCCTTGCCCCCCGCCCAGTGCACTGTAAAGGGGAAGGGACCCCTGTGCGGCACAGCCCCAGGGCCCCGCCCCGCTCAGAGCACCCCTGGCATAGCAGCCTCCAGCAGTCAGAATGGGAACTCCTGAGCGGCCTGGGGCTGGTTGCAAACCAGGATCATGCATGTTGACATCTCCGTGTTCCCCTGGGAGGCTGCATATCGCCCTCCCCACACTGGGGGCCTGGAATCGGATCTCCCAGCGACGGGGGCCAGAGCCCCACCAGCTTGCACAACAGCAGCCATGTCTGCAGTGTGGCTCAAGCCATCCTTCCCTGGGTACCTGAGCACCCAGCCTGGGCTCTCAATGCACACTGCCCTCTGGCAGGGCCACAGTGAGGCAGGAGCATGATGGCCCTGAGCCCAGGGCCCTCCCCCCATCCCCATGGACTGACAGTAGACTCCCACCTGGCCTTTAAAAGAGAAATAATCATTTTTCTAGCCCACAAATGTGACCTGATTATGGATGACAGCAGCCTGAGCCTGAGATGCTACGAGTGTCCCATGCCTCTCAATGGGGTGCTAACTCTGACACCCTCTGCTCTGGGAGATCCCATCCCAGGAACAGCAACCCAGCAGGTAACTCTGCACATGGAGAACCCTCATCGCTGTCATTCCACCATGGCTGTGCTGGGAGCGCAGGGTCATACACAGAAGGGTGGGTAGGGAGCCGTGTCCTCCCTTCTCCAGCACAGCTTCCCAACCCCATGGAGAAAGTGAGCGGTGTTCTGGAGAGGTCCATACGACAGTGTCTCAAACACAGCGTGTCGCGTAGCCGTTTGGTCTTAGGCGGCGCTGGCCAGACACTGCAACGCAGTGCGTGGCCAGGTGCTAGTGTGTGCATGGCCCTGGTTCCATTTCAGGACCCTCTGCCCTCCGCAGATGTGGCTACTGAAGAAACAGGGTGAGATGCTTACCTGCTAAATCCTGTTTGTCGGCCAGCTCCGGGGAGATCTTAGCCAGAAATACCAGTCTGTGCAGAAGCAATTTCTGGAAGGGAAGAGAGAGGCCAGCCGTAGTTCAGGCCCTGTGAAGGGAGGTTGCTGCCAGCACCAGGGGGAAGGGGAGGGCTATCCGCACGAGGCACTGAGATGGTGTAAAGGAGGGCTCTGGTGCTGAGTTCGGTGGCGGCTGGACTTTGTGCTGCCCACCCTCTTGATTCTTAATGTTACAACGAGCCATCCTAGGCTGGTGGTTTAGAGCCACGGGTGCCTGTTCTGCTGGCACGCGTGTTGTAAATGGCATGGGAGCTTGCGCCTGGGGACGTGTAGTAGCAGGGGATGGACTCAGGGAGCTAAGACGTCCCTTCTGATCCTAAGGCTGCCCACTCTGTGCTCCTCTTCTCTGGGACACGTGCACCCAGATACACACCCAACCAGTGCAATGGGACAGGATGGTCAGATGAGCGCGTGGCCCTGGATTGGTTTGCAGTGTCGCGGGGAAGACGTTTACAAATAGGGTGACTAGATAGCAAGTGTCAAAAATGGGGATGGGGGTGGGGGGGAAATAGGTGCTTATATAAGAAACAGCCCCCAAAATCGGAACATCTGGTCACCGTACTTACAAATGAATTGACCCCCGCTCCTTCCAATGCCCGGCCTACCTCCCAAATGGGCCTCTCCCTAAGACGAGGAGGGACTACTTGGTCGGTTTCATAGGACCCAGGCCAGCTCCTCTGCAACCGTCCAAAGCATTGGGCTCCCAGGGCAGCATCCCCGTGGAAACCATGTGGGAACTCCTACGATAGCTTGGAATGTGTCCAGACAACAAATGCGTCCCCCTCCCTGGCATCTCACCAGGCGGGCTGGAGGATCAGCGCACACCTTTCATCCCAGGAAGCGGTGCCCCGCTGGGTTCCTGGCTGGAGCATGCGGGTCGGGGGCCGCTGGCACTGTGGGAAGGTAGGTTGCCCTGTTCCTCTCCTGTGAGATTTCCATCTCATGGGGATCAAGTGGGCCAGCGCCTTTCCCCAGCACTCAACTCGTGCAGGAGGACCCTGAGCAAAGGGCGGGCAGTGCTGCACCAGTGTGAATTTCCCCAGCAGAGAACAGAGGTGCTGTGCTCTGAACCACGCCTTTGTCTATGTGCATCTGGATGGACAGCTAGGACAGGGGTGGTCAAACTACGGCCCGCAGGCCGGATCTGGCCCCTCGGGGCTTTGGATCCGGCCGGCAGGATTGCCCCCCGTGGTGCTGCAGGGCCCGCGCCGCTCTCAGAAGTGGCCGGCGCCACATCCCTGGGGCCCGGGGGTGGGGGCAGAGGGCTCCATGTGTTGCCCTTGCCTCCAGGCACCGCCCCCCACAGCTCCCATTGGCCAGAAACGGGGAACCGTGGCCAATGGGAGCTTCGGGGGAGGTACCTGGAGGAGTGGCAAGGGTGAGCCCTGTTCCCCCCCTCCCCCAGGGGCCGTGCAGGGACATAGTACTGGCCGCTTCCCGGAGCGGTGCGGCATGGGGCCAGGGCAGGCATGCAGGGAGCCTGCCCTGGCCCCGGTGCGCTCTACTGCCACCCCGGAGCCGCTTTAGGTAGGTGGCGCCGGGCCGGAGTCTGCACCCTGAACCTTTCTAGCACTCCGCCCCGCAACTCCCTGCCCTGAGCCCCCTGCTGCACCCTGCACCCCCAACTCCCTGCCCTGAGCCCTCTGTTGCACCCCACACCCCTCCTGCACCCCAACCCCCTGCCCTGAGCTCCCTCCCACAGTCTGCACCTCTCCTGCACCCCTGCCTTGAGCCCCCTCCTGCACCCTGAGCCGCCTCATACACCCTGCACCCCTCCTCTGCCCCAATCCCTTGCCCTGAGCCCATTCCTGCACACCGCACTCCCTCCCGCACCCCAACCCTCTGCATACAATTTCCCCACCCAGATGTGGCCCTCAGACCAAAAAGTTTGCCCACTCCTGAGCTAGGATCATTGAGTTTGATTTGTTCTATAACTAATCCATGAGGATCCTCGGGTCCAGGCTCCTGGTGCGAGTTGTGGGGCACACAGCAGCATCTGACAAAACTGGCCATTCCTCCTGTGTCTGGAAAGAGCGGAGAGTTTGCAACAAAACCACCCCCGAGGGCTTCTGCTGACATTTCTGGCAAGCACCTTCTCCTAGGAAAGGAGACAGGCAGAAATGGAAAGATCCCAGGGCGCATTCAGAGCCTGGGGAAGCTCGTGGCTAGACGCACCTGTCTCAGAACATTAAAGTTCCCCCATCGGGGGAAGGTGACTTGGTGGTTAAGGGGGTTGACTTGTGTACACTGAAAATTATGGAAAAGGTAAATTTCAGTTGATTCCTTTTTGGAATGGCTGAATTGAAATAGAGATGCTGTGAGATGAGCGAGAATAGTGCTCTTTGCATTACAGTGGTGCTTAGAGACCCCTGACCAAGGGTGGAGTCCCCTGGTGCTAGGCGCTGCATATACCCAAAGTGAGAGACTCCCCCTGCCCCAGCGAGTTTACAGTCTAACCACACAAGGGGACCCAGGAAGTGGCGTTATTCCTGTTCTACAGATGTGCTTCAGTTCCCCAGAGCCATAAGGTTGAGGTGCTCAGCAATGACTCAGGGACTGAGCCACTGAACGGGAGGTGACCCCAGAGGTGTCTGTTCCCCAGTCAGCTCTGAAAATCTCAACCTAACTAATGTGCCAAAGGCTCACCCAGGGAGTCAACGGCAGAGCCAGGAGCTGAATCCAGATATCCTATGTCCCAGTCCAACAGCAGCCCTTAGCTAGTGATTTTCTTCCCAAGAGAGCTGATCTCACACATGCTGTGCTGGATTGTTGCCTTGATAAGACGTAGCACGCAGTTAGTGATGCTGGACTAACGGATTTTCTGTCCACGCTTGCTTTTCCTGTGCACCCCTTGTTGTACCCGGACCACACTGCGCAGTTGCTTTGCATTGGGGAAATGAAAACAGTCCCTTTTGGAATGGTTGACGGTGATTTGATTTGCCATCTCGCCCTTGAAAATGGCCAGGCCTAACCCACAAGGGGATTGTGATTTCTCTGCCTATTTAAAGGCCTGTAAAACTGAAGCTTCCCTGAGCTACCAAACATTTTCTGCACCCTTTGGGAGGTGACAGAAACACAGCATGAACTGGGAAAGGGGATCTGAAAGAGGCTTGTTTGGATGCCAGTCAGAAAAACTCCCAGAGCTACTCTCCAGGCAGCCCTCATGTAGCCAGAAACAACCTGCTATTTGCAGAGGCCAGGTTCTGCTGTTACTCCTCTGCCCCTTACTCCCCGAGTAGCTCATTGACTTTGATGCAACTACTACAGAGCATGAGGAAGAGTGTCAGAAGCTGGTCTGTGCAGTTAGTTACAGGCTTTAGGAACAAGAGCTGACAGGAGCTGCAGGGTTTGGAGGATTCGGAGTTTCTAGACACAGATCCTCCAGCTGAAATCAATGGACGGTAGGAGCCTAAACAGCCTTGTGGATCTGGGCATGACTGAGTGGAAAAACTCCAAAGCCCTAGTGACATAGCAAAGTTGCCCAAGTCAGGGGCTCGGTGACAGCGTAACAATGACAGACCCCTGGTCGTCGGCGGGCGAGCTCGAACTGGGGGCCTATGGAGCTTAGTGCATGAGCCTCAACCCTAGGAGCTAAAAGCCAACTGCCTGTTAGCTAAGGCTGTAGAGCAGACTCATTTTGTCCCTCTCTCCAAGTGGTCTCCGTGCCACTAGATGGGACAGAACCCCACACCCAGAAGGTGTGTGGGTTACCACAGCATGGCCTCTCCTCTCCCAGTTACAGCCTGGCGAAAGGAGCAGGGCCGATGGACTCCAACCATGCCCCTGTGAATAGGCTGAAACGCTCTAGGATCTGCAGCCTGTGCCGGTAAAAGGAAGATCGAAGCCCTGATGTGGGGAGTTTACTGAGACCACATTGTGCCACCCTCCCCACAGCTGTGTAGCCTGGCTGCCGACCTAGCTCTGCCTGTATCCCAGTCCGTCCCCACCCCATGTGCTCCAGGGGGAGCGGAGAGCAGGAGACACTGACCGTATCCTCCTTGGCATGGGGGGCCCGCCTGCTGAGCACGTGCTGAAGGAGATTTGTCTGGACCCTCTCCTGTGGCGACTCCTTCGGTTTCGTCTGCCCCGCTTTCTCCCGACCAGCCATGCCCCCCCCTCGCTCCCGTCCTCTGGCTGCACAGAGAAAGCACTAACGGCCCTCAAGGCTCATCCAGAATTGCTGCTTGGCCTCTTCGAAACCAGCTCTTGCTGCCTGGAGGTCACAGTGCAGAGAGACGCGGGCGCTGACCAAGTACCACAGCCTGGAGTCCCAGTCACACTGGCTGGGAGCAAGGCAAGACTTTGGCCAGGCAGCAGCTGCGAGTTGACAAAAGGTTTTCGGTGTCTTAGCAGCAGAGCCCGGGCCCTTACGTTTATCCCTTTTGTCTGCATTGTTTGCTGGCATTTTCTGTGGGCATTAGTTGGCAGGGAGCCGCGGTTGCTCAGGCAACACGTGGCATGTAGAGATCCTGTGAAAGGTTCTGGGACACCAAGGGCTTTGTGACAGCTGGGGCTCTTAGCTGAGCTGCCTGGCGGGTAAGGTGCAGGGGGTATGGCCATACCTAGCTCTGTTCCCTAGCAGGTGTTTTTATCGCTGCCTCTTGAGCACCATGCTTTAATTTGCAGGTGAAGCAGTGGCAGACCCCGCAGCCTGGGCAGCCCTGGTGGGTTACAGGAGCTTGGGCTGGCTCCTCATTGAGCGCAGCTTGCAGATTTCCCTTTCAAGTGGCCGGCTTAGGAGTTCGAAGGGCAGGGGAGTTGGGGTGGGTTAGGGGGAAGGAAGGGTCCCTGCCTTTGGGCTACATTAGGGCTGCCTGGGTCGGTCAGGATGACATTGAGCTCCCAGGTTTCAGAGTAACAGCCGTGTTAGTCTGTATTCGCAAAAAGAAAAGGAGTACTTGTGGCACCTTAGAGACTAACCGATTTATTTGAACATAAGCTTTCGTGAGCTACAGCTCACTGCATCAGATGCATTCAGCGGAGCTCCCACTGAGTCAAACCACAGGACATCAGAGTGGGCCAGGGAGCGCTGAGCATGCGGCAGCTGGGCCCACCCGGGCAGGCTGCAGGTCTGCGCCCCAGCTTGCTGTGCACCAAGTGCTTGTGCAGACCTGCCGAGCCGGGGCTGTACCGTGGCCTCCGTGGATCCAGCTCAGAAGGGGCTGCATGCCAGGCACCGGGCGCTGCGTTGTGTTCCAGACCCCACAGGCTGTGCAACGTGGCCTATCTCACTCCCTCTGCTGCGAAGCTCTTGGGGCCCCTCAGGCTGCAGCACAGTCCCTAAAGGGGAGACACTTTGTCCCCGCAGCCCTCGGCCCTGGCCCCCAGGCCCTTGGCGTCCAAGGGTTTCCTCCACGATGGGAGCTCTGGGGGGGCTTCCTCCAAAATCTTCACTCCGGGGCGGAGTCTGACCCTTCCACCGCCAGGAAAGAAGCCAAGGGATCAGCCCCCTGCATCCAGCTCAGCAGAGCCCTTGGGCCTCTGCCCTGGCTTCAGCTGCCCAACGGTGCCTCCTGGGCCAGGGCTGCATTGGCAGGGACTCCCCTTCCGTGAGCTGCCTCAGCACAGTGGCGTAGGCCAGGGTAACCCGAGTCTGCCTGTTCCGCGGCTGGGGAATGTGGAATTTTGCTGAGGGCAGTTTAACCGCCTGTCATTTTACCACAATACCACTGACCCAGCACCCGGTCCACGGGGCTCCATGCTGGAGGAAGGGGCAGGCAGGAAAGTTAATGCAGCCGCTGCTTGCCAAGGGGGATGCATTCCTAGCACAGTAGCCAAGGCCGGATGCTTCACAGGTAATGACCAGAACAGGGCAATTATCAAGTGACCCATCCCCTGTTGTCCAGTCCCAGCTTCTGGCAGTCAGAGGTTTAGAGACACCCAGAGCATGGGGTTGGGTCCCTGCCCACCCTGGCTAATAGCTATTGCTGGACTTATCCTCCAGGAACTTATCTAGTTCTTTTTTGAACCCTGTTATAATCTTGGCCTTCACAACATCCTCTAGCAGTGAGTTCTACAGGGTGACTGCATTGTATGAAGAAATACTTCCTTTTGTTTGTTTTAAACCTGATGCCTATTAATGTCATTAGATGATCCTGATTCTTTTGTTATGTGAAGGAGTAAATAACATTTCCTTATTTATTTTCTCCACGCCAGCAGCCTTCTTTCAGCCACTGGAGGCTGGTTGGATCCCGCATTTAGAGCACATGGGCACTGCCCCTAGATCAGCCTGTACTCCTGGCTGGGCATGACCCATGTTGCTTTCACCCTTCCCTCAGTCTCTGGCCCCTTTGCTGCCACCCTATGAAAAGCTTATTGTCAGTTGGTGGGGTGATGACATCACAAGGTAAATCAACCAATCATCACCCTTCCCTCTCCCCATTGGACTGTGATATGATGTCAGAGGTGAGTTGGCCAATCACCCATTCCCTTGCCTGCCCCCTTCCCACTGGAATGTGACATCAGAGGCACATCAGCCAATCACCACCTACCTTCTCCCACCGCCATTCATCTGCATATTGTAACGTGATTGGATAAAATGTCTTTTCCTTGAATACATCCTGTTCTGAATTAACAGCCCAGCTTCTGATGGCCTCGGTGAGGCGTGCAGGGCCTGGCAGCCGGCCCGCTCCTTGGCCTGAGATCAGATCTGCAGCATTTGGTCACTGCCCTGGGAACAGCTGGGGGACTCGTGTCATTACAATACAGGGGGGTGCGGGTGTCCCGCATGGTATTTCTCAGCATGTGTTGCAGTCCCTGTTGCTCACTCGGGTTTTTCTCCCTCTACGAGGCCAGCACAGACCTTTTAGTTTGGAGGCTACAGAGACCTTCACATCCCATGGGGGCGGTTCCCTGCTTTCCTAGGACCCTGACCTGCTGCTGTGCAAGGAGGCGCCATCAGAGTGATTCTGGGGGGAGTGCGTGTCCCACCACAGCCTGTGCTGGCCTTACATGCAGGCCAGAACCATCCCCTTTACCTGAACTTCACTCCAAACAGGCCCAGCTGGCGGTTTACACCCCCGTGCTGTGGACCTGTGGCTGCACTGCCGGGCATTGGCCACACACACACACACACACAGAATGGTTTTTAAAGCAGAGGCAGGTCCTGCAAAAGCCCCCCCTCCCCCCGTCGAAGAGCCCAGCAGCGGGGTGCAGCGGGGCTGAGCCGAGGGACAGGGATGGCTCAGACCCAGTGAAGAATTTCCCCGCCCCTCCACCCCTGCCGGCTACATGCAAACCTTTCGGATCGTCTTCTGCTGCTCCTGCGCCAGCCCATACACTGAGAGCCTGGCCTTGAAAGCAAACTCCTCCGGCTCGGACCGGATGCTCAAGGCTCGCTTTGGCCTGGATGCCATGGCTGCAACCTGCGGCCGTTGCTTAGTGACTGTGTCATGATAACAAAGGGGGCCTGGGGAGCTTTGCCAAGGGCCCGCCCACTGCAGCCTGGTGGCACCGTGCCAATGATGAGTTGCATGCCTCGCTGTTCGAAGGGGAATGCAGGGCACAGGGACCGGGACCGGGCCAAAGCCCACAGCCATCCAGGGGACCCTTTCCCATCAGGGGCGGGATGGCCGGGGTGCAGTGCAGCACGTGGGTAAAAATAAATCCCCGTGAGGCATTTTAGTTTAAAGGAAAAGTTGTGTCTGTCTGATGGCCCTGGGGAGCCACCCATCCTTTGCGCAGCAGGGGCAGTGCCTAGGCAGGCTCCCCCACCCTTGTGCTGCAGCCCTGCTCACTGCTAGGGTTAGATCAGGCTTCAGCGCCCGTGGGAACCTTGGCCTCTCTGCCCAGCCGGCCTGGCCCAGGGGTTAGGGAGCTAATGGGACTGGAGCAAAGCTGGGGTCAGTTTCTGGCGCTGTCACAGACTGTCCCTAGGGGCTTGGGGAAGTCACTTAATCTGTGTCCCCCTGCCTGCCCAATGGGGATCACACTGCGCTAGCTGACAGGGCGCTGGGCGGCCACACACATGAGAGGGCAGGATGCACTCAGATGCGGCAGTAAATAGGGGCTAAGAACCAGTGCTCGCTGCGCCCCAGGCAGCCTGCAGCTGGTTATGGCTTTTAGTCACGGCTGCCCTGCACTGGCCTCAAACTGCCCACCCTAGAGCTAAGCAGGGCTGGATGCCATTACCAGCCCCCCCCGGCACCGTGGACCTTGTCCACAGGGACCAAGCTTGTCCAGGCAGGAGACAGAGTGTCCCAGAGACCAGCCCGAGGCTGTGGCTGCAACTGGCCCAGGAATTAGGGCCCAGCCCAAACCTTCCATCAAGTGCCAGGCGTACCTCTCTGCCGTAAAGACAGCGCAGTGTGGCCAAAGGCGACCAGCCCACCGCCCTGCCCAGAACACACACTCCTCCAAGGGACCTGCTGAGACTCTGCGGGACACGAACCGTTCGCCTACCGGTGCCACCCATGGCCTCCGCCAGGCTGGCCTGCACACGCTGGGTGGCTACTTCCCTTATAAAATAACCCCCAGAATTCAAAACCGGGCTAAAGCTGTCACAACCCCCAACTCCCCGCTCGCTCCCTGAGCCCCCGCCATGTCCTGACTGCCCCCGTCCAACCCCCATCCATCCCCTGCCTGCCCTCCGTCCAACCCCCATCGCTCCCTGAGCCCCTCCATCCATCCTCTGCCTGCCCTCCATCCCCCAAACCCGCATCGCTCCCTGAGCCCCCCCATCCATCCCCTGCCCCCCTCCAACCCCCATCGCTCCCTGAGCCCCTCCATCCATCCCCTGCCTGCCCCCACCTTCCAAACCCCATTGCTCCTTAAGCCCCCACTCATCCCCTGCCTGCCCCCCATCCAACCCCCATCACTCCCTGAGCCCCCATCCATCCATCCTGGCCTTCCCCCACCTTCCAAACCCCATTGCTCCTTGAGCCCCCTTCCATCCCCTGCTTGCTGCCACCCCAAAAGCTCCCTGAGACCCCCATCTATCACCTGCCTGTCCCCAACCCCTCACTCCCTGAGCACCCCAAGCCACCCCCTGCCTACCCTATTCATCCCCCATCGCTCCCTGAGCCTCCCAATCCATCCCCTTCCTGCCCCCCGTCCAACCCCCATCACTCCCTGAGCCCCTCCATCCATCCCCTTCCTGCCCTCCAGCCCCCAAACCCCCATCGCTCCCTGAGCCCCCCCATCCATCCCCTGCCTGCCCTCACCTCAATCACTCCCGGAGCCCCCCAAGCCATCCCCTGCCTACCCCCATCTCTCCCTGATCCCCCCCACAGCCATCCCCACCTTCCAAACCCCATCGCTCCCTGACCCATGCAAGGGCAGTCCTGAGCTGGCTGAGCCAGGGTCACCCTCTGTCTGGATGCCCAGCTAGCCCCTTAGTCAGCCCCCTGCCCCCTTGCCTCTGGTCCCCATAGAGCTGGGGCAGCCTGGCTTTGAGGAGCGCTCAGCCCAGGAGTGGGGAGCAGGACTGTTTGTCCTCCCTCTTCTCAGGCCTTTCCCGGAGACAGATGCAGGGCCGGACGCTCAGTGCTGGGCCCTGCCAGTGCAGTGAGACCCTGGGGACAGGACCGGGGTGGGGGGGGCCTCCAGCTGCACCCTGTGGGCTGACAGGCGAAGCTGAGGCCAGCTGGAGAGCAGAGCAGGTGACTCCAGAGGCCTTGCCAGGGCCTGGCATTCAGCTTGGGGCACAAAGTGTCACTCCAGCAAAGCACCTGTGCCCGTCCCTATGGGCCTGTGACGGCCAGTCTGCTGCCCTTGCTCCCCCCAGAGCCCCCGAACTGAACGAGGCTATGCCTGGGGCAGTGCTGCCTGCCTGGCCTTGAGCTCTCCCTGCCCCGCCTTTGGCAGCACCTCAGATACAGACCCCAGCGGGCCCTGGCTCCATAACGTGACTCATCCTCAGGCCCTTATCCAGCCAGCTGCTGGGCTAGCCACCCTGTGCGTGGGCGAGCGCCAGCCAGGGTGCAAGACCCTGTGAGTGTGTCTCCGTGGCCCTGCCCCTTGGGCTGTCGTCAGCCCAGTGCCCACAGGGTGTAAATCACCAACGGGATCGTCCACACGCCCTGTGCACTGGGCTCAGTGAGCCATGGGACATTGGGCCAGTCACACGGCATGTGGGGGCCAACAGACAGTGACACACAGGGTCTGGGGCGCAGGGCGGGTCAGTGACACACGGGGCACGGCTCGGGGGGGGGGCCAATGACAGGGGATGCAGGGTGCTGGGGGGGGGTCAGTGACAAGGGGTACAGGGTGCTAGGGGCATTTCAGTGACACACAGGGCACAGGCGCTGGGGGGAGGGTCAGTGACAAGGGGCGCAGGGCGTATGGGGCAGTGGAGAGTCAGGCTTTGAGGGTTTACTCGACAATCTCCGGAGTGCAGGAACTCCCTGACCCGGGCAGCGTCAGCCCAAGAAGCAGACAGACATTCGCCCCCCCCCCCTCCCCCCCGAGAGGCCCCCCCCACCCCGCGGGGCTCTCTCCCCACAGGAGCCACAGCCCAAAGTCCCCAGCTTCGTGCTCGTTTGACACGGCTTTAATAGAAAGCTCTGCAAAACCCCAGCGTGTGCGGCCAGCCAGGCCCCCACATACAAAAGCTCAGTAGAAGACTTTATTATTGCATAGAACTTGGTGCATAAATGATCCCCCCCATCCCCTTCCCCATCCCCATCCCCATCCCCATCCCATCCTTGGTACGAAAAATAGTCGTCTTTTACAAAACAAAAAGCGTCGTTGACGCTGCGTGATTAAAACTCTCTCTGCGTATAGAATAAATACTCTTCCTCTGCTCTCCCTGCTGCTCGTCCCCCGCCCCCGCTCTCAGCAGCCCTGCACTGGGCGCCGTCCTATTAAGGCATGGCTTGTGCAAGGAGCCCCCTTCCCTACACACTCGAGGGAGACCAGGCATCTGGGGCGCGGCAGGAGACAGCTCCCTTAGCAATCCTAGGGCAGGAAAACAGGACCCAGCCCCAGTGGGACTCGGGAGCCCAGAGATCAAACCAACGCGGCCTCAGTGGACATCACAGCCCCTTGCAGCCTCCCGCTGGGATTGTCCATTTCCTTCCTCCGACCCTGGCTGCCCTGGCTCATAGTAGCAGCCGCACTCATTCTCCAGTGCCCGGCAGATCCGGGTTAGAAGCTGGATTCAGGCACTGGTTTCTTCCTGCCCAGGGAGGCCGTGTGGTACTTGACCCTCTGCAAGGTGCCATAGGCCGCCTTCTCCAGCGGCACGCTGTGGCTGTGCTGGTGGCTGCCGCCGCCGTTCTTGTAGAGGGAGGCCGACCTGCGCAGCACCCAGTCGGCCTTGCTGTGGATGCTGGCGGAGCTCTGCGAGCGCTTGATGTCCACCTCGGACCGGCTGATCCTGCCGTTGGCCTGGCCCTCCTTGCCCCGCCGGCCCAGCATGCCGTTGGCCCTGCCCTCGCTGATGACGCTCAGGGTGCCGTTGGAGAGTGATGTCCGGGAGGAGCCCATGGCCAGCTCCGAGGCGTGGGGCGGCTCCGACTCGCCAGGCCGCTTGGGCTCCTTCTTCAGGAAGCCAGCCCTGAAGATGGTGAACTTCCCTTCCGGGTGCCTCTCGGCCTCGGGGTCCCTGTCCCTGCCATGCTCCCCAGCCTTGGCGGGGGTTCTTTGGTCATGGTCCTCATCCCTGCCCAGAGCCCCTCTGGCCCTCAGCGAGCGGTGTGGGTGGGGCAGGGTGCCTGCGCGGG
The DNA here is from genome assembly GCF_965152235.1 of Eretmochelys imbricata. Taxonomy (NCBI): domain Eukaryota; kingdom Metazoa; phylum Chordata; order Testudines; family Cheloniidae; genus Eretmochelys; species Eretmochelys imbricata. The sequence continues at coordinate 22,367,438 of NC_135585.1, forward strand.
CCGCCCCATTGGAGCTCCCTTTGCTCTTTGGCTCCTCAGCGCTCCGGGGTCCCCCTGAGTTGACGGGAAGTTCTAGCTTCTTGGATGTTCTCTGTGGCTGGCCCGCCTCCTCCTTTGGTTTGCTGCTCCTTTTCAGGGTCCCGGCCATCTCGGTGGCCGGGGGTGCTTTGCCGTGGCTCTCTGCAGCACCCCCCACAGCACCTTGGGAATTCCCACTCGCCCTTCCGGCCCCGCCAGTCCCTTGGTCCTTCCCAGTCGCAGCTGGGTTCAGCAGAGGCCTCGCCGGCACTGGGGTGTTCTCGCCGCCCCCTGTCATGAGGGGGACGATGGACTCGTTGGTGTACCGGGGCCTGCGCCCAGACTCCAGGTACTCCACTAGCTCCCCAGACGCAGCCTGTGGCCTGTCTCTGGCTGCAAAGGACCAGCGGAGGGGCACTGGCTTGGTGGCCCCCAGCTTGGGCTTGGTGGGGGACACTTTCATGCTGACGCTGCGCCCCTGAATGCCGCGCACCAGGGGCCTCGACTCAAAGCCTCCTGCAAGAGAAACACAGGCAGGTCGGTGGGAGTCCCCAAGAGCAGAGCAGAGCCGCGTGCTGCCCCGCAAGGGGCATCCAGGGCCAGCTCGGGCTGGGCGCAGCTCCCACCAGTGCCGCTGGAGTTGCCCAGGAGTGGCCAAGGGCAGGATTTGGCCAGCAGTGTGGGCTAGTAGCTAGGGACTTTGGCCAGTGAATCAGGTGAGCTGGGTTCTAGTCAGAGTTGCAATTTTTTAATCGCACAAAACTAAACACCCCTGTCCCACCCCTTCCCTGAGCCCCTGCCCCTTCTCTGAGGCTCTGCCCCTGCTCGCTTCATCCCCCGCTCCCTCTGTCGCTCTCCTCCACCCCCACTCACTTTCACCAGGCTGGGGCAGACGGTTGGGGTGTGGGACGGGGGGTGTGTGGGCTCCGGCTGGGGGGTGTGGGCTCTGAGGTGGGGCTGTGGATGAAGGCTTGGGGTGCAGGAGGGGGCTCAGAGCGGGGGAAGGGGTTGGGATGTTGCGGGGGGCAGGGTGCGGGCTCCAGGAGGGAGTTTGGATGTGGGACGGGACTCCAGGCTGGGGTAGGGGGTTGGGTGCGGGAGGAGATGCAGGGTCCCGAGGCACTTACTGCTGCTCTCAGGAAGCGGCCGCCAGGTACCTGCAGCCCCTAGGCGCATGGGCGGCCAGGAAGGCTCTGCATGCTGCCCTCCTACCCGCAGGCGCCACCCCTGCAGCCCCCGTTGGTTGTGGTTCCCGGCTAATGGGAGCTGCGGAGCCGGCTTTCAGAGCAGGGGCTGCGCAGGGAGCCTCCCTGGCTGCCCAGGTGCCTAGCGGCCACTGGGTCCTGATGGCTACTTTTGGGAGCCACACGGAGCCAGGGCAGGCAGGGAGCCTGCCTTAGCCCCGGGTCCCAGCTGTGCCACCAACCAGACTTTTAACAGCCAGGTCAGCGGTGCTGACTGGAGCCGCCAGGGTCCCTTTTTGACGGTCAAAAACCAGACACCTGGCAACCCTAGTTCTTCTCCTGGTGTGACCTTGGGTAAGTCACGTCCTGCTTCTCTTTCTCCTCCGGACTTTGTCCGTCTAGTCCCTTCCATTTGGGCGGGGGCCTGTCTCTCACTGAATGTCCAGCACCTAGCGCACTGGGGCCGGGGACATACTAACGATGAGGGCCAGGGCCCAAGAACCAGCTGAATGGCCAATCCCGAATACTGCCTCTGCTGGCCCCATGCGCCACTGAAATCCACCAGCACATTGGGCAGCGTAGGGGACGCGGGCCAGGGCACTTTGGCCAGCTGTAACTGGTGCATTCGACCAGCAGGTGGTGCACCGCAGGGACGTTCAGCTGGATGGACCCGTTCCGCCATGTGGAGGAGCACAGCCCCTAATGGGCAAGGCTAGAGCCCTGGCATCCGCCCGTGGGGCAGGCCGCGGGGGGCTGTTTTCAGCTTGCAGTGGAGCTAGTCCTGCAAGGGGCCGTGTGGGTTGGGTGCGGGACTGCGCGGCAGAAGTTAACCCCGGGTGCGCCAAGAGCGTGCTGGCTCCGAGATTCCTGGCTCACGTTGGTTGCCAAGTGCGGCCAAGCCTCGGGGATGAGGGGAGACTCGTAGCTTCCGGAATTTGGGGGTGGGGGAAGCTAGAAAATGAGGCCCCTCAAGGCTCCTGATCCCCCTCCTCGGGTGAATAAATGGAGCCCGCCAGCTTGGCCTGGGTCCCTACCCCTGCCTTTTAACCCACACTTGGGGTGTTTTGGAGCCTGATCCAGGATTCCTGGGGGCTAGTGGCACTGAAATGCCCAAAGCAGAAAGTTCGCCTGGCCCCCACCCAGCTCCCTGTGAACCTGCTTGTGACCCATCTTGCCACCTGCAGGGTGCTTCCTCTCCCCCACTGCTCTGGCCCATTCCCTTACCCCGCCCCATACAGCCAGCCTTGCTGTCCTGCTGGCCCGCTGCTTCCACGACTGCCCCGTCTTCTGTGCCGCCCCAGTGAATGGGCCGCGCTTCCCCAGCCGCTGGGCTGGGCTCCCCTCCAGGAGACCCTCTCGGGCTGTGAGGCCAAGCCGAGACTAGCTGACCCAGCCAGGCCATGCAGGGGGTTACTGGGGAAAGAGCCTCTGGAGGGAAACAAACTGACCCCAGGGCTCAAAATACCTTGTAGTGTCCAGACATGGCCTGACACCCGCCCGCCCAGCACTCTGCACGGTGCCCCCTTCCCCTCAGGCCCTTCCCCAGTGCCAGCAAGCCGATTGCCCTGGCTCCCGCTGGCATGGCCCAGACTCTGCCCGACTCCCATGCTGCGAAGCCCTCGGGGCTGAATCCTGCTCTGTGACCCGATGGAGCCCTGCGGGAGGGGAGGGGGGCCTCCACTGGCAGGGCAGAGCACTGGCTGCCCCACCCGGGATTCATTGCTCCGGAGTCAGGCACAGTAATACCACAGACCTTTCTCTTGGCTGGTTGCGGTGTCGAGGAAGACGGGCGAGTCGGGGGCCTTCAGGAGGGAGGGGCAGACCGTGGAGCTCCGGGACACCAGGCTCTCCCTCTTGCTGCTCCCGCTGAGCCGCGCAAGCCAGTGATCTGACATAGAGGAGCTGGTGGAGCCTGCAGGGGGAACCCAGACAGCCGCGGGAGCTGTGTTACCAGGGCACAGACCCAATGGGGCACTGGGGGTGGCACCAAAACACGCAAAGCAGCCAGCTCCAGCCCCTGTCCCCCTGCCGTGGCAATGAGCAATCACTGGGATGGAGCTGTCCACAGCTACAGCCTACAGCTCCCCGGGGCCTCCCTGGCTAGTGAACAGCTGCAAGAACTTTCCTCCCTGGTCCCCTCTGGAGGTGCAGAGTGGGCCCTCTCCCCCGCCATGCACCCCTCATGCAGGGATCCCCAGGGAGCCATCTGGCAGGGGAATGATGATGCTGGGGAAGGAGAGATCTGCATGGAGAGGTGCCACCGGACAGGCCCAGGCCACAGGTTAGGTAGCCCGGTGTCAACGTGGCTGTTTAGTTGCATTTTGGAGCAAGTTGCAGTAGAGGGCACACAATAGCCATTGTATAACTGTGCTGGCCCAGCCAGAGTCAGGGGGAGTTGGTCCCATCCCTGCCCCAGAGGCCAGTGGGACCCTGACCAGGGCCTGGGCAGCACGGCCCTGACCCATGCTCCAAGCAGCGAGTCCCACCAGGCTCTTGTGGGCAGCCAGCCTGTCCGCTCCGGCCTCGTTCCTTGGCGCCGGTGGCCATACCCACTTCCGGGAGGCAGGCAGCCAGGAGCTAGCTCTCATCCCAGCCGATGTCTCCAAAATGGGCTGGAGAGTTGGAAGCCCAGCCTGAGGCACGGAGGGCGTCATTTCCCCTGCAGCTCTGAATGAGGCCCATGGAGCTGTGGATTCTCAGTGCCTCGGCGTCTCCTCTCGGGCACCCCAAAACCAAAGCACCTAAGCTCAGTGACTGCTGGTAATAATACATAAAATGGGTATGTGCCATGGGGTGCAGTTACAAGCAGCAGCCACAGGGTGGCAGCACAAATAGGAGAGCGCAATTAACATGCCACAATAGACTAGTAATTGGCAAGGATCCAGAGCAAATACAGCCTCTGTCAAACCACAGCGCACGTCTCTCAGGAGGGGGTGTGTGTGTGTGGGGGGGGGGGTGTGAGAGAGAGAGAGAGAGAAGGTGTGTGTGCTTTATGGTTGTGTGTGTGAGCATGCATGTGCCCATGTCAGTGTGTGTACTCTGCACCTTTGCAGGCCCGGAGGTGGGTGGGGGTGTGATTGTGCTTTGTCACTGTGTGGGGGGGGGTGCGTGGGTGTGATTTTGTGTGTGGGTGCAGATGTGTGCGCACGCGCTTGGTGACTGTGTGTGCAGATGTGTCCACGTGCTTTGTGATTGTGCCAATGTGTGTGCCCTTGTGCTTTGCGATGGAGCGTGGGCGTGCGAAAGAGCCAGAGCATTCAGCGAACCGCCCGGGTGAGTTGTGCTTTCCCTCTCCTGGCTACTCCACACCGGAGCGGCTCAGCAGAATTCAGCTGCCGGCTAAGCGTGTTAAAGCCGGGACGGCGTCACGGTGCCGGCCCCGCGGAGCCCAGCGGGGACGGGCCCCAGGGACCCCTCTGACGGGGCAGTCTATGGATGAGACTCAGCACCGTACTTGTCCCAGACACCTAGGCCGAATGCGGGGGGTGGGTTGGCCTGCTGGTGCCATGGCTGTGATTTCCGCACACCCCGCCCCGCCCCGCCCCTGGGGACGTCTACACGGAGCAGGAGGGTTTGATGCCACAGCCACACCAGCTTTCACCTCGCTGACACGGGTGACGACGGCAGGGCACCCCATGGCCAGCGGTTCGTGACCAGCGGGCACGGTCCAGAGTCTCCGCCGCTCTTGTTACCTGTGCTGGCTCGAGGAAAGCCATCGCAGACGGCTCCCCGCGCACAGTCGCCCCCGGCCGGCAGGGCAGACACCCTTCCCGGGGGCGGATGGGCTAGCGACGAGCCAGGCTCTGCCCCCCCAGCACTCGCACCGAAGCGGCCCCTGGAACAACTCTGCTGAGGACGTTCCTCCCAGGGAGCCGGGGCGCCTGCCCTAACCCAGGGGTCTGTCTTTTGCCTGGAGCCGGCCCTGAGTGGCTCTGGGAGCCCACAAGCCAGGCCTGGGTTCCCCCTCAGCAGCACTTCCCTGTGGATGAGCGAGGAAGGCAGGGGCGCAGGCCCACCTTTCATGGAGTTGCTGGCCGACCAGCTGGGGATGACGTTCATTCGCTGGTAGAAGAGGATGTAGGCGCCCCGGGTGCTGACCTCGTCCTCCAGGACCGGCTCCACGGTGCTGTCGTCGTAGCTGTACCAGCGGCCGTCCAGGGCGTTCCTGCAGTAGGCTGGGGCAGAGAGCACAGCTGTGCTGAGGAAGGGAGCCCATGAACCCCACGAGGGGCGGAGATGGGGCCCCGGGGGCGCCGGGCTTGGGGTTCAGTCCAGCCCCGCCGGGGTGGAATCCCATCAGCCTGCATCACCAGCGGGGCCCGTCTGGCTGGAGTCTGCCCACCTGCCCGGCCCGGGGACTGAAACCACAGCGAGAGGCAGGCAGGCAGGCAGGCAGAAGGCAATTCGCCAGCGAGGGCTGGGCCAGCCCAGCTGCTCCAAGGCCCTCCACAGGCAGTGTCGCCCCAGAAGTTCAATCACTGCAGCCAGTCTGGACTTCCAGTGTCCTTCCCCAGCTCAAACCACGTGCCTCCAGCTGCACAGCGCCCCCTAGCACCAGACGGTGGCATTGGTTAGTTCCGACTCGGGGTTAGTACCAACTCACCCGTGTGGTGTCCGTCCCGCACGACGCCCTGGTGCACTCACCCATATAGTCCCTGCCCTGCACGGCGCCCTGGTGCACTCACCCATATAGTCCCTGCCCTGCACAGCGCCCTGGTGCACTCACCCGTGTGGTGTCCGTCCCGCACGACGCCCTGGTGCACTCACCCATATAGTCCCTGCCCTGCACGGTGCCCTGGTGCACTCACCCGTGTAGTGCCCGCCCTGCACGATGCCCTGGTGCACTCACCCATATAGTCCCTGCCCTGCACAGCGCCCTGGTGCACTCACCCGTGTGGTGTCCGTCCCGCACGACGCCCTGGTGCACTCACCGGTGTAGTGCCCGCCCTGCACGGTGCCCTGGTGCACTCACCGGTGTAGAGCCCGCCCTGCACGGTGCCCTGGTGCACTCACCGGCGACGTGCCCGCCCTGCACGGTGCCCTGGTGCACTCACCGGCGACGTGCCCGCCCTGCACGGTGCCCTGGTGCACTCACCGGCGACGTGCCCGCCCTGCACGGTGCCCTGGTGCACTCACCGGCGACGTGCCCGCCCTGCACGGTGCCCTGGTGCACTCACCGGTGTAGTGCCCGCCCTGCACGGTGCCCTGGTGCACTCACCGGCGACGTGCCCGCCCCGCACGGTGCCCTGGTGCACTCACCGGCGACGTGCCCGCCCCGCACGGTGCCCTGGTGCACTCACCGGTGTAGTGCCCGCCCTGCATGCTGCCGTGGTGGTTGCAGACGGCGTACAGGTCATAGAGGGAGTCGAGCTGGGAGCTCTCGTGGAGGTGTGGCAGCTGCTTCCATGTTGCCCACGGGCCCAGAGCCTGCGTCCCGGCCTGGCTCCTCTTGGCCACGTGGGGGGCCATGTTGAGGCCACGGAGGGGGAAGCGGACGAGGGTGGAGAGCTTGGTCCGGCGCTCGCCCACCTGGCGGAACCTCTTCAGGTGGATGATGAGGATGTCGGGCAGCGTCCACAGGCTCAGCTTCACCATGCCCTGCTGCAGAACCTGGCAGTGGGGGCACCTCCAGGCGTCATCGGGGGCCAGCTGGGGACACAAGACACCATGCCCCAGGCAAGGCTAGGGTTAGTGTGGCCCCAGCAACTGGCCTGGCCATGCCCCTGTGCCCAGGGGGAGGACACTGGGCACCTGGTGCGGCTGCGCCATCCCTCCAGCAGGATTTGTCCAGTGATCTGGGCAGGGGGGAAGCACAGTCCCCAGTGCCTGCCTGCCCTGGCTTGGGCTCAGAGAGGAAAGCTGGGGTTCCCCTCGCAGGGCGTCGGGCTCTCCCTTCCCTTTGTTCCTGTTCTCCTGTCAGCCCCAGCTGGGCAGCTGGACGCCTGCCATGTGGGTTCTGCCTGTCTGTCACTCCCCCCCTCCCCCTGGCCCCTTGGCTTGGCCCCCTGGAGTCAGGGCGAGCTAGGAGCCAGGCGTGGGGCCAAAGCACCGAGGCAGGGCTGGGCAGGTCAGGGCTAAAGCCAATCAATGGGCCCCATGTGCCACGCACTGAGAACATCCAGGGCGGTGCCCTGGGGTACTCTGCTGTCAGCCCAGCACCCGTCCCTACCCCGCCAGCTCCATTGCCCCAGATGTCCCAGCACAAAGGCCCAGGGTACAGGACCAGACCCTGCCCCCCATGGCATGTACCTGCTCCTCCTTGGTGTAGAGCTGGAAGCACTCATCCAGGGTGCAGCTGTGCTGCTGCTGATGGGCCTGCTGCTGCAGCCGGACGCTCTCGGTGTCCTGCACCACCTCCTCCTGGATGCTGCCAAACAGGCTGCAAAGGCAGGAGAGGAGGTTGGAGAGAGGCAGTACTCACATGATGGCATCTGGGCAGTACCATCCATGGGCAGGGTCTCCAATCACCTTGACTCAGCATGACAGCAGACAGCAACTGTCCTGCTCTTTCCCAAGCCAGCCTGTGGTATTTGCCTCCCTATCCTGAGGCAGTGAGTTCCACAGGTTGAGTTATAGTAAGATCCATTCTAAGTGACCAGTTAAGGGATTGGCATGTTGGTTGTCTGACAGAGGTGGGCTTCTAGTAAAGGCAAAGCAGTTCTCTCCCTAGTGGCCAATGCTGTCCAGTATCGGGGCTTGAAGTCAGGCACCCAGGCCAAGATATTCACAAGTGCCAGTGATTTGTGGGCCCCAACCTGAGATGCCTTAAAGGGGCCGGATTATCAGCTACTACCTAGATGCCACCCTGAAACTCAGCCCCCTTTGAGGGGTCTCACGTTGGGCCCCCCAAAATCACTCCCCGTGCTTGAAAACCTTGGCTCCAACTCTGTATTTCGGCACCTAACCAAGTGGCTGGATCATCACACATGCTGAGCACCAGCAACCCCACTGGTGTCACGGGCGCTGTTGGGCACTCAGCCGTCTATCAGGATGAAGTGCCATCCCAGTTCCTAGAGCCAGCTATTCCACGCTCTTCAGTGCAAATCCAGCATTGCTCCATTGAAGGTGCTCTGCTGTTGTTAAACGCAGAGTGCATGGACCCTCACTGTCCTGTGCAAACCACTCTCCGCTAACCCTGCTATCTGATGGGGGAGACACAGGCAAGTGATTCTTAGCAGGCCAGATCCTGATGTCCTCACTCGGGGAGAATTCCCAGCAGGATGATGGGGACAGTCCCACTCAGACTTTACTCTTTCCTTCCGTGGGGGGTATTCTAAGGCCGTCAAGGCTTGGACCATTAATGAATAAGACACCAAAGAGCCCAATGAGTTGGTTCTGATTCTATTGGGTGAAATACAGAGACCAGGTCCTCGGCCTGAGGCCACCAGGTGGCTACGGGCCAAACATTGATGAGAAACGTAAGGGGAACCTAGAGGTTTTCTTCCAGCTGTGTTGACCCTGAGTCTCTGACCCCAGCCCGCGGCACCGAGACAGACACGCTGCCTCTGGGTCCCAGGCTGTGCCCCGGCTACTCTCCGCGGCCCTGAGGACTCACCGTTCTTTGGTGTTCGGGTCCCACTCCACCACCAGCTTCACATGGTGGGGGCCGCCCGGGCCGCCGAACTGCAGCGCTCTGCCGGGACAAGGCCAGGGGTTAGCGGGAGGGGCCATGCCCCGGGGCACAGTACAGGTCGCAGCTGCCAGCCCATGCCCAAAGAGAAGCCTGAGGGTTGCCGTATTGACCCTGCTAGTAAGGGTTGATCCTTCACGAGAGAGCAGAGACTTCCCAGAGCCCCTTGGGTGCCGGAGGGCAAGACCGGGCACCACCCCTCACCCACCATCTTCCCCACGCTGGTGGGGCATGAGGCAGGAAAGCGGCCCAGGCCGGCAGGCCTCAGGCAGCTACAGGTGCTGTCTGGCAGCAGGTTCTCTGTTCCTCCCCCAGGCCGTGCAGCCATCATGTGAGAACCTGCAGGCAGCTCCGTAGGGCACGGAGCAGGGCACAGAGCCGCCCTTCCCTTCCCAGTCAGCCCCCTTGCCCTGACCAGCGCCATGGCTTGTTAGCAGCAACCTGTGACTTCCCCGAAGTCCCATCCCCACCTAGGGTTGCCAACTTTCTAGTCACACAAAACCGAAGAGCCGAGCCCAGCCTGCTCCCAAGCCCCCGTCTCCGCTCACTACATTCCCCCTCCCTCAGTGGCTCACTCTCCCCCACCGTCACTCACTTTCTGTGGGCTGGGGCAGGGGGTTGGGCTGCAGGAGGGGGAGGGGGGGAGGGCTCTGGTTGGGGATGCGGGCTCTGGGGTGGGGCTGGGGATGAGGGGTTTGGGGTGCAGGAGGGGGCTCCAGGCTGGGGAGGTGAGGCTGAGGGATTCGTAGTGCAGAAGGGGGCTGTGGGTTGAGGCAGGGGGTTGGACTGCAGAAGGGGGTGAGGGCTCTCGGCTGGGGCTGAGGATGAGGGGTTCAGGGTATGGGAGGGAGTTCTGGGCTGGTGCAGGGGGTTGGGGTTCGGGGGGGGTGTGGGCTCTGGGCTGGGGCCAGGGATGAGGGGTTTGGGGTGCAGGCGGGGGCTCTGGGTTAGGAGGGGTCAGGGCTGGGGCTGGGCTCGAGCTCCTGGTTAGCGGCAGAGCGGGGCTAAGGCAGGCTGCCTCCCTGTCCTGGCACTGCGCTGCACGTGCACCAGAAGCAGCCAGCAGGTCTGGGCCCTAGACAGGGGGGCCAGAAGGCTCCACCCGCCGCTCTCGCCCACAAGCACCGCCCCCCCATCTCCCATTGGCCGGGAACTGACCAATGGGAGTGCAGAGATGGTGCTCGGGGTGGGGGCAGCGTGCAGAGCCCCGTGCCCAACCCCGCCTAGGAGCCGGACCTGCTGGTGCGCAATGCGGTGCCAGGACAGTTAGGGACTAGCCTGCCTTAGCACCACTGACTAGACTTCTAACGGCCCAGTCGGCGGTGCTGACCTGAGCCGCCAGGGTCCCTTTTCGACCAGGTGTTCCAGTCGAAAACCAGACACCTGGTCACCCTCTCCCCACCCCATAGCAGACTGGAGACTGCCGCAGCAAAGGGACTCCGCACACCGCCAACCGCCCAGACATCTGCTCTGCTGGCACCATCTCTGGGAAGCTGAGGGGCGGGTTCCCAGCCATAGACGCCAGGCCCCCAGCCTGCTCGGAGACAGATGATCATCTCCAAGGTGCTGCCTCTTTAAGGAGCTGTCCCAGCAACACCCTGACCTCGGGGGTCAGTACAAACCCCTTGGCACTTTGCACATCACCTGTCAAGGTATACAAAGGAAACTCCCTAGATCGAACGTGAATACATTCTCCAGTAGTGTTTTCTTTCTCTGCCCATCTGTACAATTCAATCCTTTATTTGTCAATTTGTGTGTGTCCAGCGAACGCAACTGTTACCAACATTTACTGATAACAATCTAATCTTTCCAAGCTTATGGCTAGGGTCACCCAACAGATCAGAGCTGGGACTCGAACCCAGGTCTCCTGAGTCCCCCTCTCACTGGCCCCCACCCCACATCGCTTCAGACAGCTCTGTCACACCCAGTATAGCACTGCGGGACCACCACGGTGCTGCACGGGAACTGCATGCTGGGTATCGCCTAGCCCGACGTCACCACTTGCATGGCCCCTGGGCTCCTCCCACTCCCTACGCCTTGCCTGTGGTCTTCCAGCATGCACAGAGATGTTAGATAAAACCCCCAAATGCCCCTGCTGGAAGGTTGCCCTGTAAAGCGACTGTATTTCTTAGAATCCAGACCAATAATACCCAGTGACCAGAACCAGAGAGAGACAAAGCAGGCTGCTCCCGAAGGCAGTGAGGCTCCATTCACCCACCTTGTTCTAGGCTGGCTCTTCCCAGACTGACTTGGATGGCTGATTTCCCTGCAGAGCCCCCTAGCCTGCAAGCAGGATCAGGAACTTCCTCTCCACCCAGCTCTTAAAGTGATAGCATGCAATTCCAACAGAGTCCTCAACACACCACGGGGCCCTGTCCTCTCCCCTCACTTTGTGTGTTGGCTTGGCTTTGTGCCTGCTCTCACACTGCTCTCCTTGCCTGCAGTGCTGCCCCCAGCTCCTGCCTGAATCAAACCCTCCTCCCTTCTGCCTATATCCATCTATCCATCCCCACACCCATCCTGCGTTGGCCACCAGGGCAGCCGATGCCCAAACCCTCTCTCCCCATGGATTGCTGCCAGACTGCCAGGGCTTGGAGGCAGGGACCATGTTTGTAAGTTACTGGCACTGCTTCAGTGTATATTAATGTGAAGAAGAGTCACGGAAGATGGATGCGTTCAGACGAAGTGCCAGGGAAAGACACATGAAGAGGGAGAAGAGACGGGCTCTCGGGAGAGATCCACAGAGCTGTCGGGCAGCGAGAGGCACAGCTTCCTTGCACTGTCAGCTCTCTGGGGTGGGGACAGGCTTTTTGTGGTGCCTTTGTGGAGCACCTGGCGCGACAGAGTCCTGATCCGGGACGGGGGCTCCTAGGCACACCCATGGTACCAATAATAATGAATAATTATTATTATCCCTCTGGCTCAGATGGGACGAATCAGCAAGGGGGGTAGTTTATAAATATGCAGCCGGATCCCTTCTACTGGGAGAAGCCGGGGGGGGGTCTCCACGAAGGCCAGGCAGGCAGTGATGCACTGGGGAGACGACTTCCGCAGGGCACGGGAGCCGGGGTCAGCAGGCGGCCATCCTGTCTTCTCCGCTGGGCCCCGGTCCGGCACGGCTGTGTGACCTGCTGCTGCGGCTGAGCAGATGAGAATGCCCAGAGCAAACGGGGTGCGGGGGCCTGCGTGGGAGCCCTGGTCCGTGCCTATGTCAGTGCTCAGCGAGCTAAAGGACTGTGCCCCATCCTCAGGACAGGCTCCCAGCTGCTGTACGGGGCAGAGAGGAGGCAGGGAGCAGAGCTGTGGAGCCATCCCACTTACGGCCCCCGAATCACAGTGCAGCCCTGGCAGGGAATTAGAGGCTGCAGTGTAATCCCCAGAAAGGTCAGCAGGTGGCAGACTCCTCCCAAACAAGCGGCTTGCTCCATCATCCAAGTGGGAGCCGGCGGGGCGAGCGGGTCCTCTGGGGGCGACGGAGGTTTGCTCCCACATCCTGTCGTCAGGAGCAGACTGAGCAGGTGCCCGAGCACTAGCCCCATGCAGCCGGGCTGGTCCCCTGCGTGCCCTGTGGCCGCACCTGGAGGAGACCGATGGAGTTTGCACGCAGGGTGTTCAACACGGAAAAGGGGAGCGGAGCCTCTGAAATCCACTCCCCTCAGCTCGCCCAGCCCTCGCAAGCAACAGTGACACCCCTCACCTGCCAGCCGCTCCAGCGGTCCTGAGCCAGTGGCAGGGCCAGGAGGGGGCAGGGCCCCCGGTGCTGTTAGTCCGCGCTTGGCACCTTACTGAGCATAATACGCAGCTGACAACAAGAGGCACATGACGTGAATGTTCACCCGGGGCCAGAGAGCGAGGCTGCCAGGGGTGGCTCCCGTCCCACGGGGCTGGGCCTGGCTCCCTGCTCCGGGAGTTGGGATACGGCATGTGGGGTGCGTGGTGCTGGGACCCTGTGCTCTAGGTCAGAACAACTCTCACTCAAATGTGGCCCGTCCGCCCTCTGTCATGATGGCGGGAGCCAGGCCAAACCTGAGCGGTGCCATGATCCCATGAGCAGTGTCATACTGCCCAGAGCAGGCCCCAGCCCCACGGGACAGGAGCTGCTGCTGCTGGGTGATCTCTAGTCCACCACCCATCAGCCCCGGCCTGCACACCCTGGCTCTGCCACTGAGCATGACACAGGGCGTGGGTGGGCTGATCTCTGAAATCCCTTAGGAACAGCTACCCTGACCCGAGCACCCCCAAGACAGGGCCCTGCTGCATGAGTCCCCTGCTCCCCACATCCCGGAGCGCGCATGCCTCTCCCTAGCACACATGAGTCCTGCCTGTTCTCAGCCTGGTTCCACCATGGGGACAAGGCTGCACAATGCCCGTCTCCTTGGGTGGGGCCACTGAGGCACAGCACGCAGAGGGAAGCCTGGCCTGACACTGACGAGGCACAGATGCCATGGCGATGGGCACATTAGACATGGAGAGCTAGACAGGGCTGCCAGACAAGGAAGCATGGCTCGTCCCAAGTGCAAAATAGCCGCTTGCCTCAGTGTCCCGGCAGTGCCTAGGGTGGATAGCTGCTGCATGCAGCCCTGCAAGGCAAGAGCAGCCATGGGTTGGATGGCTGTAACTGGCCGCAGGGAGCCAAGGAGGAAACCACCTGAGTAGTGGGGGCAAGCAGGCAACTTGTCCAGAGGGGAAGGCAGGTCTCGTGGCTGAGGCTCTGGGCTGGGCCTCAGGAGAACAGGATCCAATTCCTGCCTCTGTCTCAACTGGGGCAAGTCATGTCAGCTCTCTGGAGCCCCTTTCTGCAGCCATACTATGGGGATAATGGTCCTTCCCGGGTCTACCCTGCTGGTTTAGACTGTGGGGCAGGGACCATCTCTCTGTAGGTTTCGTGTGCAGCTCCTAGCACATGGGGCCTGATCTCCATTGATATACACATCCCTGCCTGCTTGTCCTGCTGCTGGAGGCCAGTGTGCATTGCCAGACCCAGCTCGGGTGCACTGGGCACTTGGCAAGGTCAGGAGGGGCCCTTGGCGCCTCACTACACTGCTGCACTGCACTCCCTGGGGCTTAGCCAGAGAACTGAGATTTGCCTCGTTTGGATTTCCCACCGAAAGACTCGTCTGCCACGCCCCCCTCTGATCCCTTCTCCCGTTCGGCTGGAGTGCGGCTCCACCACCCCTGCAGCCAGACAGCAACCCCCTGCTAGCGACTGTGATTACAATCCCCAAGCCAGCTTGCACGCGACCAGCACATGCTGCCAGCATCAAACCTGCACCCCTCTTCCGAAGAGACTCCAGCTGAACTGTATCGGGGACAGAACCTGAGTCAGGAGGAGGGAGGCATTCATAATCCATGGGCCCATTTCCAAACGTTCTGTGGGCTGCAGGGGGAGGTGCTAGAGGAGCTCCAAACACCCTGCATGAGGGCACTGGTGAGAGAGAACTAGTGCGACAGGATCACTCAAGATACAATGGTGCAAAGGCACTAGTGTGACAGGATCACTCAAGAATGCAGCAGTGCAAAGGCACTAGTGTGACAGGATCACTCGAGAATACAGCAGTACAAAGGCACTAGTGCGACAGGATTACTCCTGAATACAGTGGTGCAAAGGCACTAGTGTGACAAGGTCCACTGAGAATGCAGCAGTGCAAAGGCACTAGTGTGACAGGATCACTCGAGAATACAGCAGTGCAATGGCACTAGTGTGACAGGATTACTCGAGAATACAGCAGTGCAAAGGCACTAGTATGACAGGATCACTAGAGAATACAGCAGTGCAAAGGCACTAGTGTGACAAGGTCCACTGAGAATGCAGCAGTGCAAAGGCACTAGTGTGACAGGATTACTCCTGAATACAGTGGTGCAAAGGCACTAGTGTGACAGGAACATTCCTGAATACAGTGGTGCACATACACTAGTGCAACAGGATCCCTTGAGAATGCAGTGGTGCAAAGGCACGAGTGCGACAGAATCATTGTACACTGCCCAATGACACCAAGTGACCCAGTGGCAGCATTAATTCCTGTGCCCCAGTGGATCATAGTTGCCACCCTCCCTACGCTAGCCAGCGCAGAGCTTGTCTGTCAGTGCCGGTGCCGTGTTGTGTGTGCTGCAGTAGCTGCAGAGGGTTCCCCACTGGGACCACAAATCCTGGCTGGCCATCCCAGCTGCCAAGCCAAGTATAAAAGTTCACCTGGAACAAGCAAGTCATAGAAGAAATAAAGAGCTGTGCTGGAGTGGAGGAATGGTGCTGAAACTCGGGGCAGCATCGCTTCAGCCGTCTGCCTGACCTCTCCTCCCCAGGATGCTGATGCCCGTCACAGTATATTTATAGGCAGAGTGAGGCAGGTACGGGACACAGCAGCAATTTCTCCCTGCTTAATTCGTGCCTGCAGAGAGGACAAGAACCCACTGCAGTTTAGCAGGGACCATCAATAACAGCCAGCCAGCTGATTCAGTGCCTGCTTCAGGCAGCAACCTTATGCAGGCACTTCCCAGTGGGCGCTGATTTCAGGATGAGGAGCTGAGGCCAGTTACCTCCATCCCCACATTTTGTGCAGAGCTAAGCAGATAGGAGAAACCAGCTCCCAAAATGTCCTGGGGGCAATGGGGGAGCTGCCCAGTGCTGGGTGCTAGGGCTCCCTGCTGTCACAGAATTCACGCTGCCTTTTCCCCGCCTGCTAAAGGGACACTGCCAACCACTAGCGACCTAAAGGGGACAGGGGAAGCAACCGGCCAGGTTTCCAGGCATGTTCAGCACCCAGCAGCTCTGCTGGTGACACTTATGGCCACGTCCTCAAAAGAGCTCAACGTGCAGAGTGCTCCCAAACCCTGGCCACTTATTTAGGTGCCTACGTGGGAACTGAGCTCCACTGGCCATCCAAGCCCAGGGGTGGGTGCCGAGCACCGGGGAACCAGGCTGGATATGAGCAGGGAGGGGGCCGTGATGTTATTGTTAAAACAACGTTCCAAGGAGCAGAGTTTGGAGCCTGGCCCGGCCGCACCAGGGATCCAGACCCAGCAGCCCCAGGAGGCTAGGGCATGGAAACTGACTAGAAACAGCATGAAACTGACCAGTGCCCTACCTGAGCACAGAATGGGAACAGCTTACAAGTGATAGTGCTGATCACTTACATGGCGTTTTTTGCCTGTAGATCTAAAAGTGCTTTACAAATATGAGCAGCATTATTAACCCCCATCCGGAATGGGAAACTGTGGCAGCAAGCTGAAGTAACTAGTTCACAGTCACATGGGGAGACAGTGGCCGACCCAGGGAAAGGCCACAACTCTCCCGACCCCTGCTCGGGTGTGTAACCCCTAATGTGCACTGCCACGCTGCTACATCAGCCTTTAGACCCCAGTTTGCTTCCACAGCTCCCCATGACACCACTCTCCCGTCAGACGGCAACTGCTGACCCCCACGGGGGGTCATCACAGACAGGCAGCACGGTGATGGGGCTGGCTCTCCCAAGCAGCGAGCGCAGGCAAGGGCCTGACGGGAGCAGGCTGGTGCCGCCACAATGAATCTCCTCAGACACATGGGGCAAGTGTCCCAGCAAAGGGGCCCTGTTGCTGGAGGGGCTGACAGTGGGTCTCCCAGGCCGGCTGCTGCTCCCATCAGGTGGGGCCAGCAAGGAGCAGGACTGGGGTTTCCACTGAGGACAATCCCTAGCCACGGTGAGGGACTTAAGTCCTGAGCCCAGACTGAGAGCGCCAGCAGCCTCCAGGGCGTCAGACTGTAAAATACAGTGGAGCACTGACTGCAGAAGGAGCCAAAGGCAGTATTTGCTTTGCCACAAAGCAAAGACAGCAAGAAATGCTTCCAGATGAATACCATAACAAATCCACGCCCAAAGGGGCCTTCAGGGGCCTCACCATGCTGCACGCCATGGCCACTCACAGCTTTACAGGGGCAGCAGGAATGGAAACTGGATCCTGCTGCTTCCCGCAGCACAGACCCTGCAGTCCAGCTACAGGAGAATCTTTATGAACACCTAGCAGTCCGGGGCCTATGACACACAGCTGAGCAGTTCTGATTGCATCCAGAGGAGGGCAGTGCTCTCACCTATGCCCTGGCCAGCTGGTGACATTACGTGGTGGGAAATGAAACATCTCTCAGAAAGAAGAAACCGCAGCTGTTAAATAAATGTCATCCACCCGACGGAGTGGCTGTTAGTGACACTTCCACAGTGCTCATCGGATGCCTGCTAGGAGCTCGGCACAGGCCTCAGGTGAGGAGGCACGTGGTAGCAGGTGCCTGCTGGAGGGGAAAGCCCAGCACTGGTTGGGGAGCAGCAAAGGGTATTCTGCATGTATCACTTTCTGTGAAACCTAGGCCTAGCCAAGGCCAGTGTTCCTCAGCCCCCTAGGCCTGGCCCTGGTTATGATCCCTCGGCTCCCTAGGCCTGGCCCTGGCTACTCCCTCTTTGGCCCCACAGCCCAGGGTCTCTAAACAAAAGTAGGCCCATGGCTTCCCCCATGGCAGGGGGTAACCGAGGAGCGCACCCTGCTCCTCATGTTACCAGGGG
This sequence comes from Eretmochelys imbricata, assembly GCF_965152235.1. Lineage (NCBI taxonomy): Eukaryota > Metazoa > Chordata > Testudines > Cheloniidae > Eretmochelys > Eretmochelys imbricata. Next base: position 22,384,795 of record NC_135585.1, read on the forward strand.
ACACTGCTGGGGCTGGGAGAATGTCTGGCTCAGGAATCAGCAGCCAGGCTCATGCAGGGAGGAGACAGTGAGGGCTCCAGACCCATCCCCACTCAGGCAGCCGCTCCTATGCCCCATCCTGGCGGGCGAGGTCTCTTACCTGTCAACAGCGGGGTGGTAGAGCGGCCTGCTGTCCTGAGGGGAGAGGTAGCTGCATGCCACGGAGCCCCCGGCAACCCGCACCCGGAACAGGTCTCCCACGCCCTGCAAAAGAGAAGCCCCGAGGGTGAGAATCCCTGGGTTGGCAGGTGGATCCCTGATCCCAAGGGGCCAGCACCTGGCACCAGGGCTGACAAAGGGCCAGGGGGCTGAGTGGGAACAGGAGGTACCTGGGGACAGGGGACCAGACAGGGCAGTGAGATGTGTGGCACGCAGGTGGCGAAGAGGAGACGCATGGGGTGCCACTAATGAAAGAGCAGCCCCAGCAGAGATACCCCAAAAGGATGCCCTGCCCAGAGAACCAGCTGCGAGACAACCCCGGTTGGTCTCGGGGGCCATGGGGCCCCTCTTTGGCCAGCCTCTCCAACCTACCTTTATTTATACGGCACCTTCCCTCTCAAAGCACTTGCCAGACCACAGGAGAAATGCGGCTGCCACTGGGGAGGAGCACAATCTTTGCCAGCGAACTGCTATGCCATATTTCAGAGGAAGTGTAGCCTGGCATCTCTGGCTGACACAGCACACTGGGGGAGTCAGGGACTCACTCAGGATCAAACAGGGCCAGGAGGCACCAGGTTAATGGCCTGATTCCTGCAAGCCGCTGCATGGATCAAGAAGGCACCCTGCATGCTGGGATTGGATGTCTCCAGGCTGCCTCTGTATTAACATGGAGCCATTATTGTACCCCCAGGGCCTGCCCTTGGCACAGGCAAACACCCCGTACCCTCACTGTCACGGAAAATCAATGTCCAGAAAAAAAATCCCTGGTGTCCCCGGGCTGCTCATCCTCAGCTGCCCCAGGGCTCACTCGTGCCGCATTTTGGAAGTCGCGTGCAGCTGGGGGATTGAACTCGGTGACCTGCTACCTGGCTCTGGGCTGAGTGCGCGCACTCACCGCCCAGCTGCATGGGAATTCGTGTGCTTCGTCTGTGCTAATCCAGCTGGCTGAAGCAACTGACAATCGTTGGAGGATTTCAAACACACGGACGCCACCGGCTCTCCTGTTGTGGGGAGGACAGGGGCTGAATGGCTGTAAATACATGCAGCTGCTATGCAAGCTTCTCACACCCCTCCGCTAGCATCGCTCCGGGCTGCCCTGCAGCCCCGCCTGCTAATTAGCCCAGGGCCCCTCCCCACGTGGGCCAGCGCACCTCAACACCGAGCGACAGCTGCTCCTAGATTTCACTCCTGTGCCCCCCTGTAAATTCTCCTGCACTCCCGCCGACAGGAGCCGTGGGCCCCCCGCCACAGCTCTGCCAATGCCTCTCACTGACAACCCCGAGCACTCTGAACTGCTCCCACCCTAGGACTCTCAAGACAGATCTGCCAATGCTCCTCACTCCCGACCCACAACAACCCCTGAGCCTCTGCTGAGCAGAGATGGAACGATCAGCGCTCACCCCGGTCTCTGGCCCTGCAGCCCCAGTCCGGGCTCTGAAATCCCCTTCATGGGAAAACTCGCCAGGTTAACAAGTGACTCCAGCTCAGCTGGAATCTGGGCTCACTGGAATCAGCGGGAGTCTTGCCATGGGCAGGGCTGGACTAGGGAAGTGAACTTGAGCTGGTGTGGGGTAAGAAGGTGAAGCAATGGCAGTGCCCAGGTGGCAGTGGATGAAGCTAGGGACTGGACAATGAGACACAGAGTCTCTCCGACCTCACTCGCTGATTTGGGCCAGCCTGGCATTGCTCACCAGTCCTAAAGTCACTTGGAAAATGGGCCAAACACAAGGTGGCTCCTTCCATCCCAGTATGCATATAAGCTAGTGGGGACTGTTGGCTAGGCACTAGGATGGGATCCAGGAGACTTGGATCCCAGTCCTGTGATCTCAGGCATGGCTGAATCTGTTTCCCCTGGAAGCTCCTCCGGGCAGGGACTGTGGCTGTGTGTCTGTACAGCCCCTGGCTCAGCTGGGACCTCTGGATGCTACTGGAATACAGCTGGGACAGCCATCACCCGGCAGGGGCCCACAAACAGCGGAGCTGGAGTAGGTGCCCAAAGCCACGTGCTCAGCCAGATGGGCCCCCAGATGGATTCTACAGCGCCCCCACTCGTGGTGTCTTGGGGCAGGCCTGGCTCAGCGGTGTATTTTGCAGCCCTTCCCCCTGCGCCGCTTACAGTTTCCCCATTGTCACGCGAGCGGATTCATCTGGGGCCATCTCCCTCCCCGGGTGATGATGTTTTGTCATGAGGACGAGCTCTCTCGGCGTTTCATTAGCCAATCCATCCCAGCTTTCATTACCCGCCGCCGGCTGGCCCCACATCCTTTTGACAGGGACTGTAATGAGAGCCGAGGTGGGGACAAAACGAATCCATTAGGGTGACAATATTCAGCTTGTAATCTCACATTCCTCTAAACATGCATTAGAGAGAGACAGCGTGCGCCCCAGCCACACAGCCCAGCTCCCTGTGTCAGCACAGCCGTTCCTGGGTGTGAAAAGAGGGAGCAATCAAACCACACCTTCCTTGCCAGGATCTCAAAGCACTCGCAAACACGCAAGGATTTCACTCTCACAACCCTCTGGGAGGCACGGCTCACGCTCTCCATTTTATTGAGGAGAAAAATGAGGCACAGTTTCCAGGTGCCTCAGTTTCATAGAATCATAGAATATCAGTGTCAAGGTTCTTCCCCCACTCTGAACTCTAGGGTACAGATGTGGGGACCTGCATGAAAACCTCCTAAGCTTACTTTCACCAGCTTAGGTTAAAACTTCCCCAAGGTACAGATTAATTTTATCCTTTGTCCCTGGATCTCCACTGCCACCACCAAACTCTAACTGGGTTTACTGGGAAATGTAGTTTGGACACGTCTTTCCCCCCAAAATCCTCCCAACCCTTGCACCCCACTTCCTGGGAAAGGTTTGGTAAAAATCCTCACCAATTTGCATAGGTGACCACAGACCCAAACCCTTGGATCTGAGAACAGTGAAAAAGCATTCAGTTTTCTTACAAGAAGACTTTTAATAGAAGTAAAGAAATCCCTCTGTAAAATCAGGATGGTAGATACCTTACAGGTTATTAGATTCAAAACATAGAGAATCCCTCTAGGCAAAACCTTAAGTTACAAAAAAGACACACAAACAGGAATAGTCATTCTATTCAGCACAGTTCTTTTCTCAGCCATTTAAAGAAATCATAATCTAACACATACCTAGCTAGATTACTTACTAAAGTTCTAAGACTCCATTCCTGGTCTATGCCCCGCAAAAGCAGCATACAGACAGACACAGACCCTTTGTTTCTCTCCCTCCTCCCAGCTTTTGAAAGTATCTTGTCTCCTCATTGGTCATTTTGGTCAGGTGCCAGCGAGGTTACCTTTAGCTTCTTAACCCTTTACAGGTGAGAGGATTTTTCCTCTGGCCAGGAGGAATTTTAAAGGGGTTTACCCTTCCCTTTATATTTCTGACAATCAGGGTTGGAAGGGACCTCAGGAGGTCATCTAGTCCAACCCCCTGATCAAATCAGGACCGATCTCCGACTAAATCATCCCAGCCAGGGCTTTGTCAAGCCTGACCTTAAAAAGTTCTAGGGAAGGAGATTCCACCACCTCCCTAGGTAACGCATTCCAGTGTTTCACCACCCTCCTAGTGAAAAAGTTTCTCCTAATATCCAACCTAAATCTCCCCCACTGCAACTTGAGACCATTACTCCTCGTTCTGTCATCTGCTACCATTGAGAACAGTCTAGAGCCATCCTCTTTGGAACCCCCTTTCAGGTAGCTGAAAGCAGTTATCAAATCCCCCCTCATTCTTCTCTTCTGAAGACTAAACATCCCCAGTTCCCTCAGTCTCTCCTCATAAGTCATGTGTTCCAGACCCCTAATCATTTTTGTTGCCCTCCGCTGGACTCTTTCCAATTTTTCCACATCCTTCTTGTAGTGTGGGGTCCAAAACTGGACACAGTACTCCAGATGAGGCCTCACCAATGTCGAATAGAGGGGAACAATCACGTGCCTTGATCTGTTGGCAATGCCCCTACTTATACATCCCAAAATGCCATTGGCCTTCTTGGCAACAAGGGCACACTGTTGATTCATATCCAACTTCTCGTCCACTGTCACCCCTAGGTCCTTTTCTGCAGAACTGCTGCCGAGCCATTCGGTCCCTAGTCTGTAGCGGTGCATTGGATTCTTCCGTCCTAACTGCAGGACTCTGCACTTGTCCTTGTTGAACCTCATCAGATTTCTTTTGGCCCAATCCTCCAATTTGTCTAGGTCCCTCTGTACACTATCCCTACCCTCCAGCTTATCTACCACTCCTCCCAGTTTAGTGTCATCTGCAAACTTGCTGAGGGTGCAATCCACATCATCCTCCAGATCATTTATGAAGATATTGAACAAAACCGGCCCCATCACTGAGACAGGAATGGCACTAGTTACCCTCTTCAGCAGGTAGTTCTGAGGGTTAATTCGCTAATGTTTGTACCAGACACTGACACATACAATGTGAACAGTGTGTGCTGTTATCTGCCTCCCGCATTCCCTCTGGGAACTGAGGCGGGAGACTTACCATTCCATCCCCCGCGCCCAGATTTGTGGCAGTAAAAATAGCGCCTCGTAGCACGATCAATGCGTTCGGGTCAAAAGCCACGCTTCGGACGGTATGAGACACAGTCTGCTCTCAGCGATGCCAGTGCAGCCCCACTGGCTTCAAAGGGGGGGGGGGGAAAGAATCCAATTCTCACCTTTTAATAGCTTGCAAGGTCCTGCACAGAACCCAGCCAGGAGCTTATAGCAAATGGAAAGGCTCCTTTATCACTGAAAGCACCTGCTCGGCTGTATTCTAGGGACGCTGCCTGCTCTATCCCAGCACACAGGGGTCTGACCTGACCAAATTCTCCACACGTCATGGGCCAGATCCTCCTTAACCCATTGACTCCAGCGGAGCTGTGCCGATGTCCGCGGGTGGAGGATCTGGCTCTGTATCCTTCCAGCACATGCTGCTTAGTTAACCAGACTGGAGAAGGTTCTTTATAACAGATGCGTCCCCCAGAAACCATAAAGAGCCCGAGAGAAGCTCCACGGCTCATTCCAAGCCCTAAAAGCCTTCCGTGCAGGAACTGGGGGCACGTCTACACAGCAGCCGGGTGCTGTCATTCCCAGCTTGGGCAGACAGACACACGCTAGCTCTGCTTGAGCCAGTGCGCTAAAAAGAGCCGTGTGGCTGTGGCAGCCTGGACTACTCACCCAAGGGTGATCCCATCCCAGAGCCTAGGTATGTATGTGGGTGGCTAGCCCGTGCCACCCCCCATGCTGCTATTTTTCGGCACTAGCTCGATCAAAGCAATCACATCCCCCGGCGGGCGGGTGGGCATATCTCACAGAAGCTGTACTGGATCGTCTTTGCATGGGGAGGGGCCGTGTTAGTTAGCAGAGCATCCTCCAGGATTCGTGAAGAACCCCATAGACAAACTCCAGAAGGCAAAGTTGCCTACAGCCATTGTGGAAGGTCCTTGCTGGCTCACAGTTTGCGTGAATGTCTGGAGAGGCCACTCTGGCAAGCAGAGAACACCCAGGGAGATGGGAACAGGATACAAGTGAGACCAGTGCATGATTACGGCTCACAGTGCATGAGGTCGGCTCACACGCTAGCGGTTGCTGCTCTGAATACCTGACAGGCACAAGCACAAATGGGAGCTAATGACAGTAAAAGAAGGGTCTGGTTAGCATGCCCAGCCATGCACAGAGAACTTATCCTGCCCGTGGGCATGAATGCCACAGTACTAGCTCCCATCCACAGCACACGAGGCGTCGGACTCCCACAGCTCGCGCACTGCAGGTTTGCACAAGGAGCTACTTTAGCAAGGTCCGAAAAAACCAAGGGGCGGGTTCCCTCTGCCCAAGCAGGCTGTGAATGGGACAGTCCTGTCCAGATGCAGTGACCATGTTACACTTTCCCCAGGTACTTTCAGTCTGAATATCTGAATAGCTTTTCTATTAGATGAAGGAAACGAACCAGCAGAGAGAGATCAAATAGACTGTCTCCCTGGCAGAGCAAGTAGTGTGTTACCCAGTCTATCGCTCCGCACCTGCACTAAACAGAGGACAAGTCCGCATGCGAAGGAGGGGTAAACAGCAAACAGAACCACATCCTCTTCCAGTTACCGCTACCTAGCCCCCCAGGAGAAATGTGCAGAGACAAAGCAGATGTAGAGGGACACTGCTAAGGTGAAGGCTGGTCTTGCAGGAGAGATACAGGAAAGCTCTGCCCTTTTCCAGTGCGATCACAGGCAAGTCACTGAGGCAGGTTAACTAGGTCCATATTTAGGCGCCTACCTAAATGGCCTAGTTCCCAGAGGTGCCAATCTCATCTCTGCCTAGGTCACTAGGCTGAAATTCCCCCTTCTGCACAAAGCCCAAGGCACCTCGGCAGTCCCATGTATGCCCTGGGAAGACTAGAGTCTCCCTTGGTCTGCCCAGTCATGGCTCAGGTATATGCAGCAGGGAATTATGGGATGTGGGTGCCGATCTGAGGGTGGCGGGAGAGAGAAACGGCTGCCAAATCTTCACTGTTGCACTAAAGAATGGAACCTTTCCCTGACATTAATATTACCCAGGATTTTGCAAGCCCCTTCCATCAAGGATCCCTGGGGCTTGGTGCCATCCACATTTTACACACGGAGAAATGGGTGCACAGAGAAATGAAGCGAGGCAGGAACCTATGCAGAAAAAACAGCAAAATAAGGTTAATGGGACTTGAGCTGCATTTCCTGGAATGAATCTGTCCCTGGTCTGGGTAAGGCGTGAAAGGCGCTGTTCCCGACCAGACCGAGGAGGATTTGAAGCTGGACCCTCCTGGATCCAACAAGGCCATTTGCTATATCTCCCCACAGAACACAAAAAAGTCCTTGGTTCTGGATCTACTAGAGAGCGCGTCTGCCAATGGTGCAAAGGAAAGGTTTTGTGGAGGAAAGGCTCAGAGACAGAGACAGAGAAAGAAGATCAGGACTGGAGAAGCAGAAGGCCTGAGGACGTACAGTACAAGCTGTAGAGGGACAGACATACATGGGGCTTTCACATAGGGAAAGGGAAGGTGGGAAAGTCTAGACCGGGAAACAGCAAAGCTCCTCCCAGAATCTACCCAGCACAGGCCGAGAACCAGTAATGCCGTGCTTGAGCACTCAGTCCTCAGTCAGAGAGACGGCCAGCTCCACCCCTTCAGAAGGTGACGTATTTCTCTCATGGTTCCACTGTCCCTAGCACCCGACGATCAGACCAGCCCAAGAAGGGGGAAATGAGCTGAGATCTAATGGGGGAAGATATAGCAATGGGCCTCTCTCACGCCAACTGTCATTCCCCTTTGGGCCAGTAGCCAACATTTGGTGCGGCTGAGTATTGTGAGCTCTTCAGGGCAGGGCGCGAGTGTTTGTACAGAACAGAGCACAATGTGGCCCTGATCCAGACTGCAGCCTCCAGACACTGATTTAATACCAATAACGAATCATTAGATCTGGTCAGAAATGGGGATGGGGGAGTTATCCTACGTACTGGCACATCCTTCCTTTCTCACTCCAGTGGAGAGAGCCCGCACTGAGAAGCACCCGTGCTATGGGGCTCTGTGAGCTGCTGGCCCCAGCCTTTGAATCTGAGTGCCAAGGTGCCCATGAAAAATGGCAGCTGGTGCCACTGCCCCTTCAGTCTGTCTCGCATGCTGGTCTGGGTGGAAGTTCTTGTTCCAGCCGGACTGGTTCACTCGTCCTTGTGCACACGGTTACTATGACGATGACCCATGCTCCTGCCCCAGGACATTATCTGGCGCTCTGCCCCGCAAGAGGATCCAGGCGCTTCAGAAAATACCCCGGCCTGTTTCCCTGGCACGCACCAGTCAGCAGGAAGCAGCCAGGCACTGGCTTGATTTTCAGCATACGCAGCACCAGAGCTAGGCAGCCTCGAGGCACCGCGTGACAGATCGGTTCTCCAGCTCCACAGGAGGAGATGGAAGAGCCCGATTTCAAACAATGACACAGATTAGAGATGATCAAAGACACCCACCATCCATCAGCAGCAGCCCAGCCACCCGGCAGCCCTGCTTTCTTGAGACAGAGGGAGCCCAGCATGAGGGAAATGGCCTTCATCGCCCATGCAACGGGCTAATTCAGGGCCTCTGAGGTATGGCAGAGGAAGGGAGCCAGGATCCGGTGGATTGGCCAAGTCCCAGTGAATAACGGCGAATACGACCCTGCTGATGCCAGGGAGGCCAAGTCGGCCTGTCTATTAGCGACTCTTTTTCCATCGTTCAGCCAGCTCTGGCTGGGGCAGCGGGAGCCTCCTGCAGAGATCTCCCCCCTCGACTTTTCCAACATCCCCTGAGAGAGACGCTCCAGAAGACAGATGGCTCATTCATGGCCTGCGATAGCTCCACCCGGCTTAGTGCTGGACACACGCTGAAATGTTCCATGTATCTCTGAATGCAGCCGAATGCCTTTGGCTCGGACGTCTCATGAGACGGCTAGGAAAGTCCCAGCCACTTAAAAACCACATGGCTTGTGCTAAATCCTGACTAACAGGCAGGCATCTTTTGAAACAGATTGGACTGTCCTGGTATGGCCAAGCTTCACCTGCTTCCAGGTCAACACAGCTGAGGGGTCTGACTCGCTCACCCTGGTGTAAATCCGGAGTGGCACTGGTGTGAGGGGAGAACCAGGCTCTGAAGGCTCTAACTTGCTCTGATGTTTGGGAGCCAAGCTCTATGACTGACGTCTGACTCTGCAATGCACTGAGCCAGCAGGGACTCTCAGGCAAACAGTAGCTCATTGGGCATGGCGAAGGGGCACCCGCGAGCAACGAGCAGCGGAGTCGTGTGGCTCTTTGCCCTGCCACTGCCCGTGCTGTGCCAGAGCTGGGGCTGACAAGAGGCCTTCAGTCTGACGCCTGTCACCAGCGCTACATTCCTATGCATGACAAAGCCCTTGTGTTAGGGAGGACTTTGCTGTAACTCAGATGCCAACTGCTGCGTTGCTGGTGGATCGGGCAAGGTTGCCCTGCCCTCATCGAGGGCACCAGGAAGGTCCCGTTCTCCCAACAAGCAAACTGTATGGAAAGAAAGTAAGAAGCTTCCCCCCTCCCTGGCCAGGATGTGAATATTCAAAGACTCACGCTGTGCCAGCATGAATATGTATGAGCCTGAGGCAGAGAGGGCTCCGACAGGATTCGGCGTATAGTGCAGCTCAGAAATACATGGCTTTCCCCAAATTCCTGCCCGTAACTAGAGCAGATGTCAGCCAGCTAAGGGCACATGGGCTGGACCTGTGCTGCTGGACGACTTCCCAGGGCAGCCAGCTAGGAATGTGGCACTCGGCCTGCGTCGGGGCACACTGTGCTCTGCTCCTGCCTGGGGAGAAGGCTTTGTTTCACCTGAAACAAAGCTGGAGCAATAGTAGGGGAATGGGATCAGAGGAAGGATGGTTCAGCGGTTACAGCACTAGTCTGGGGCACAGGAGACCTGGGCAGAATTTCCTGTCTGACTATAGCCAGGTCGGTTAGTCGCTCTGTGCCTCAGTTTCCCACCTGAAGAGCGGGGATAGTTGCACTGTCCAGCCGTACAGGGGTGCGGTGAAGAGAAGTACATTAAAGATTGTGAGCAGCTCAGTTGCTATGGCAATGGGGCCAGAGAAGTGCCCTGGACATCTCTGGACTTAGAGGGGGCAGTGCATGGATTTCCACAGGACGGCAAAACCCCAGGAGTTAGGGGGACTAGACCCTCAGAGATATAGGGTGATCTTTTGCAGTCCAACCCCCACATGAGATGAGCCCCAATGACTTTGCATAGCCCACAGCCCCCTGCCAGCCATCGTGCTGTGGCCCCCATGGTATTTACCTGTGGGGGTTGCATACCAGCTGTTAGGATATAGATATTCAGGCCTGTCTGTAAAGGCCTATACTCTAAGAATTTAGATGTATTCTTATCACTTGGCTAGTTAGAGGTATAAAAGGAAAAATCAAAATCACTGTCTGCCAGTGTAAGGTCCTTCTCTTACTGTGACAGTCTGAGGCCCTGTTCTTAGGCTAAGGTCTTTGGCTAAGCAACAGACACAGCAATAAGCTGGTTTCAGAGTAACAGCCGTGTTAGTCTGTATTCGCAAAAAGAAAAGGAGTACTTGTGGCACCTTAGAGACTAACCAATTTATTTGAGCATGAGCTTTCGTGAGCTACAGCTCACTTCATCGGATGCATACCGTGGAAACTGCAGCAGACTTTATATATACACAGAGAATATGAAACAATACCTCCTCCCACCCCACTGTCCTGCTGGTAATAGCTTATCTAAAGTGATCATCAGGTTGGGCCATTTCCAGCACAAATCCAGGTTTTCTCACCCTCCACCCCGCCACACAAATTCACTCTCCTGCTGGTGATAGCCCATCCAAAGTGACAACTCTTTACACAATGTGCATGATAATCAAGTTGGGCCATTTCCTGCACAAATCCAGGTTCTCTCACCCCCTCACCCCCCTCCCAAAAACCACACACACAAACTCACTATCCTGCTGGTAATAGCTCATCCAAAGTGACCATTCTCCCTACAATGTGCATGATAATCAAGGTGGGCCATTTCCAGCACAAATCCAGGTTTTCTCACATCCCCCCCACCCCCATACACACACAAACTCACTCTCCTGCTGGTAATAGCTCATCCAAACTGACCACTCTCCAAGTTTAAATCCAAGTTAAACCAGAACATCTGGGGGGGTGGTAGGAAAAAACAAGAGGAAATAGGCTACCTTGCATAATGACTTAGCCACTCCCAGTCTCTATTTAAGCCTAAATTAATAGTATCCAATTTGCAAATGAATTCCAATTCAGCAGTTTCTCGCTGGAGTCTGGATTTGAAGTTTTTTTGTTTTAAGATAGCGACCTTCATGTCTGTGATTGCGTGACCAGAGAGATTGAAGTGTTCTCCGACTGGTTTATGAATGTTATAATTCTTGACATCTGATTTGTGTCCATTTATTCTTTTACGTAGAGACTGTCCAGTTTGACCAATGTACATGGCAGAGGGGCATTGCTGGCACATGATGGCATATATCACGTTGGTGGATGTGCAGGTGAACGGGCCTCTGATAGTGTGGCTGATGTTATTAGGCCCTGTGATGGTGTCCCCTGAATAGATATGTGGGCACAATTGGCAACGGGCTTTGTTGCAAGGATATGTTCCTGGGTTAGTGGTTCTGTTGTGTGGTATGTGGTTGTTGGTGAGTATTTGCTTCAGGTTGCGGGGCTGTCTGTAGGCAAGGACTGGCCTGTCTCCCAAGATTTGTGAGAGTGTTGGGTCATTCTTTAGGATAGGTTGTAGATCCTTAATAATGCGTTGGAGGGGTTTTAGTTGGGGGCTGAAGGTGACGGCTAGTGGCGTTCTGTTATTTTCTTTGTTAGGCCTGTCCTGTAGTAGGTAACTTCTGGGAACTCTTCTGGCTCTATCAATCTGTTTCTTTACTTCTGCAGGTGGGTATTGTAGTTGTAAGAAAGCTTGACAGAGATCTTGTAGGTGTTTGTCTCTGTCTGAGGGGTTGGAGCAAATGCGGTTGTATCGCAGAGCTTGGCTGTAGACGATGGATCGTGTGGTGTGGTCAGGGTGAAAGCTGGAGGCATGCAGGTAGGAATAGCGGTCAGTAGGTTTCCGGTATAGGGTGGTGTTTATGTGACCATTGTTTATTAGCACTGTAGTGTCCAGGAAGTGGATCTCTTGTGTGGACTGGACCAGGCTGAGGTTGGTGGTGGGATGGAAATTGTTGAAATCATGGTGGAATTCCTCAAGGGCTTCTTTTCCATGGGTCCAGATGATGAAGATGTCATCAATATAGCGCAAGTAGAGTAGGGGCTTTAGGGGACGAGAGCTGAGGAAGCGTTGTTCTAAATCAGCCATAAAAATGTTGGCATACTGTGGGGCCATGCGGGTACCCATAGCAGTGCCACTGATCTGAAGGTATACATTGTCCCCAGATGCAAAATAGTTATGGGTAAGGACAAAGTCACAAAGTTCAGCCACCAGGTTAGCCGTGACATTATCGGGGATAGTGTTCCTGACGGCTTGTAGTCCATCTTTGTGTGGAATGTTGGTGTAGAGGGCTTCTACATCCATAGTGGCCAGGATGGTGTTATCAGGAAGATCACCGATGGATTGAAGTTTCCTCAGGAAGTCAGTGGTGTCTTGAAGGTAGCTGGGAGTGCTGGTAGCATAGGGCCTGAGGAGGGAGTCTACATAGCCAGACAATCCTGCTGTCAGGGTGCCAATGCCTGAAATGATGGGGCGCCCAGGATTTCCAGGTTTATGCATCTTGGGTAGCAGCTAGAATATCCCAGGTCGGGGTTCCAGGGGTGTGTCTGTGCGGATTTGATCTTGTGCTTTTTCAGGAAGTTTCTTGAGCAAATGCTGTAGTTGCTTTTGGTAACTCTCAGTGGGATCATAGGGTAATGGCTTGTAGAAACTCGTGTTGGAGAGCTGCCGAGCAGCCTCTTGTTCATATTCCGACCTATTCATGATGACAACAGCACCTCCTTTGTCAGCCTTTTTGATTATGATGTCAGAGTTGTTTCTGAGGCTGTGGATGGCATTGCGTTCCACATGGCTGAGGTTATGGGGCAAGTGATGCTGCTTTTCCACAATTTCAGCCCGTGCACGTCGGCGGAAGCACTCTATGTAGAAGTCCAGTCTGCTGTTTCGACCTTCAGGAGGAGTCCACCTAGAATCCTTCTTTCTGTAGTGTTGGTAGGGAGACCTCTGTGGATTAGTATGTTGTTCAGAGGTATTTTGGAAATATTCCTTGAGTCGGAGACGTCGAAAATAGGATTCTAGGTCACCACAGAACTGTATCATGTTCGTGGGGGTGGAGGGGCAGAAGGAGAGGCCCCGAGATAGAACAGCTGCTTCTGCTGGGCTGAGAGTATAGTTGGATAGGTTAACAATATTGCTAGGTGGGTTGAGGGAACCATTGCTGTGGCCCCTTGTAGCATGTAGTAGTTTAGAAAGTTTAGTGTCCTTTTTCTTTTGTAGAGAAGCAAAGTGTGTGTTGTAAATGGCTTGTCTAGTTTTAGTAAAATCCAGCCACAAGGAAGTTTGTGTGGAAGGTTGTTTTTTTATGAGAGTATCCATTTTTGAGAGCTCATTCTTAATCTTTCCCTGTTTGCTGTAGAGGATGTTGATCAGGTGATTCCGCAGTTTCTTTGAGAGCGTGTGGCACAAGCTGTCAGCATAGTCTGTGTGGTATGTAGATTGTAAGGACAGTGGGGTGGGAGGAGGTATTGTTTCATATTCTCTGTGTATATATAAAGTCTGCTGCAGTTTCCACGGTATGCATCCGATGAAGTGAGCTGTAGCTCACGAAAGCTCATGCTCAAATAAATTGGTTAGTCTCTAAGGTGCCACAAGTACTCCTTTTCTTTTAGCAATAAGCTGGGAAGCAACTGGTCACATCCTCACGTTCCAAACTAGTCACATTGAAAGAAGGTGCTATTGGGCTGTTAGGAATACAATCCTGTCCTGATGGTGCCTATCACCTCCAAAGAAAGGGAAGTGCCTAGAAGATGTAAAAGGAAACTTAGTTTGATAGCATCTTGTCTGGCAAGGACTCACTTATCAATAGCTGGGATGTGAAATCCTCATTTCTGTGTTTGTTCTATCACTGTAGTATCCATTTCCCCATTGTTTGTCTGTATAATCTCTGTCTGGGTCTGTGATTATTTCTGTCTGCTGTATAATTAATTTTGCTGGGTGTAAACTAATTAAGGTGGTAGGATATAACTGGTTAAATAATCATGTTACACTATGTTAGGATTGGTTAGTTAAATTTCAGTAAAATGATTGGTTAAGCTATAGCTAAGCAGAACTCAAGTTTTACTATGGGTTTCAGAGTAACAGCCGTGTTAGTCTGTATTTGCAAAAAGAAAAGGAGTACTTGTGGCACCTTAGAGACTAACCAATTTATTTGAGCATAAGCTTTCATGAGCTACAGCTCACTTCATCGGATGCATACTGTGGAAAGTGTAGAAGATCTTTTTATACACACAAAGCATGAAAAAATACCTCCCCCGACCCCACTCTCCTGCTGGTAATAGCTTATCTAAAGTGATCACTCTCCTTACAATGTGTATGATAATCAAGTTGGGCCATTTCCAGCACAAATCAAGGGTTTAACAAAAACATCTGAGGAAGGGGGGGGGGGGTTTGGAAAACAAGGGGAAATAGGTTACCTTGCATAATGACTTAGCCACTCCCAGTCTCTATTCAAGCCTAAGTTAATTGTATCCAATTTGCAAATGAATTCCAATTCAGCAGTCTCTCGCTGGAGTCTGGATTTGAAGTTTTTCTGTTGTAATATTGCAACTTTCATGTCTGTAATCGCGTGACCAGAGAGATTGAAGTGTTCTCCGACTGGTTTATGAATGTTATAATTCTTGACATCTGATTTGTGTCCATTTATTCTTTTACGTAGACTGTTCAGTTTGACCAATGTACATGGCAGAGGGGCATTGCTGGCACATGATGGCATATAAGTTTTACTATATAGTCTGCAGTCAATCAGGAAGTGAGGGAGGGGGTGGGTGCATGGGGGGGAAATGGGAACAGGGAATGGGGGTGGGGAAATTGGAATCATATTTAGCTAAAGGGGGAAATGAGAACAGGGACACAGGTAAGCCTCTGTGGTGTCAGAGCTGGGAAGGGGGACACTAAGGAAAGAAACTGGAATCATGCTTGCTGGAAGTTCACCCCAATAAACATTGAATTGTTTGCACCTTTGGACTTCGGGTATTGTTGCTCTCTGTTCATGCGAGAAGGACCAGGGAAGTGGGTGAAGGAATAAGCCCCCTAACACCAGCCTCCACACGTGAATCCCCAGCAGTGGGTATTGTAGGGAACTGGCATCTCCCCATGTGTCTTGGTGGCTAAGCCATTGACCCCCGCTCACCCCCGCCTGGGCTACTGCAGCCTTCTCCTATCTGTTCTTCCCAATACCCACTACGGGCCCCAAACAGGCTGCCCAAAATGCCACCCCAAGATTGTCTTCTTCACCACAGTCACCCCCCACACACACCTTTGCTTCCTCTGCTGGCTCCCTGCTGTCTTGTCTATCAAGCTCAAATGCCTTGTCCTGGGCTCCAAGGCCCTGCCCCACATCTCTGCCCCATCTCTTGCCACTTGCCCCATGGGACAGGGGGTTTCCGACACATCCTGATCTCTCACCCCCTCAGGATGAAGACTGGGATTGCTGCAGGGAAATTCCCCTCTCCCCAGCCTTATCCCAAAGATGGGGGCCCAGGGGACACTTAGCACTGGCAGACGCTCCTGCTCATCTGGATGGGCAGTGAGAACAGCAGGGGCAGTACATTGCAGTTCCCCAGCCCTTGGTTTGCATGAACAGTCTGTGCGTGGCAAGCGCCAGGAACCCCACATCCAGCAGTGCCCGCTACATCGCTGCCACCAATCAGGACTCCCGGTGTGTGCTTTCCTCTGTTATTTCTAGTCCAGTAGCACCTCGAGGCCCCATCTGAGATCAGGACCCTGCAGCACTGGGCAGCCACACAGCAAGAGACAGGCTCTGGCCCAGAGACAAGGGCAAGAGAAGGGGTGTTACTGTCCTCATCACACAGATGGGAAATTAAGAACAGACAGACTAAGGCCCTGATCCTTGAAGTACGTAGGCAACTAACTCCCTGGGCCGAAGGGATTTGTCCACAGTCACATGCGACAAGGGCCAGGCAGACAGCCCAGGGAGTCCCCCAAGTCCCAGCTCAGTACCTTAACTACAAGGCCATCCTTCCCATCTAGCAATTAATTGTTCGAGGTCGCTGGGGTCCCTCCATTCCAGCAGGGACTGCACCAAAGTCACTGCGGCTGGCCCCTGCCTCCCGAGCTGCAGACCGCCCCTTTCCCACAGCAGAAGAGTGAGGAATCTGCCTTAAAGCAGCCAGTCTTTATGTCACTCGAGGATGCGAGTTCTGAAGGGGCCTTTAACCAGTCACCAGCAGAAGGTCAGCCAAGCGTGAGGGGAGACAGATCCTATCCTCTCCCACCTCCTGCATTCCCGCAGCCCTGCTGCCAATCCCTTTTGCATGCCTGCCCGCTCTTCCATGCCATCTGTCTGAGGAGCGCTGCCGAATCCCAGCGGTGAGCCCCATGCAGCTCCCGGCCCTCGAAAGCAGCGTGCGGCTGGCAGGCGTTGACAGCTTTGCCATTGGCCGCTTGCTGGCACTTCATTAACAACACGCCTTTCCTGCTGCTCACTCGCTGACTTCCATCTGGCTGGGAGCTGGTGAAGGGGGGAGGCGAATTACAAAGGTTAATCAACCTTGCGTCCTCTCTGACAAGCCTCTGCCCTGAGCAATTGCATGGCTGAAGGGAGAGGAGCAGAAGCGAAGGAGAATGGAGAGAAGAAGGGTGTGAAGAGAATCAGAGAGGATGCAGAGGGAGGGGGCAGGCGAGGGCTGCCCAGAGGCCCTGGTAATTTTCCTGGTGACCCACAGCTCATGACGTTTTACACCGTTCTCTGAACAATCAGCTGTCCCCTGGGTTTTGGGTCCAGTCGACCCTCAGCCCAAATCTCCAGCCACACAGGAGTCTTTCCCAGGGCTGGATTATATCCTCCCTAATCAGCTTGCATTCCCTCGGCTGCCTGTGCCCTTCCGGGTTCCTATGGGAAACAGAGCTGCCCAAACATCATGACAAAGGGGATCTTCTTGAGAGACCGCCACACTTCCCATAAGCAGCCGCACAGCCAGACAGCCTTGTCCCGTGAGCCCAGCCTAGCCGTGCAGAGCAAGCATCCAACCTTCAGGGGTTTGCCCACAGCTCCCTGGGCTGGCCCTGCGTTAGTACATGGATAATTCTCACCCACGGAGGCCCTGGCGGAATAACGGTGCCCCATTGCACCGCTCCCTCTAGGTCACCTCTCCTGGCGTCAGCTCCTCTCCTTGCATCTCTGCTTTTCTTTTGTCGTTTCAAATAGAGGATTAAATAGCCCCGGGGCTGTATTTCAAATCCGTGCTAGGGCGCTTGTCCTGCAGCCAGCTTGGAAGCCGACTCCGCTGGGCTGTGTGTGTAAAAGGTAACGTGTGCGTGCACTGGACTGTATCAGGATGGATGGGGTGAGGTTCTCCGGCGTGTGCTGCACAGTAGGCCAGAGATGATCTAATGGCCCCTTCTGGCCTTACAATCTATGAAATTCCTCTTACTTGTCTCACCAAGGAGCAGATGCTGATTAGGGACGTGGGTCCATGGTTAACCCTTTCCTTCACCCTGGCCAAGAAGAACGGCCCATGTCTCTCTGCAGAGCTGCTGTCCAGCCGAACCCGATGACATCATGCCAGCACCCCACACAGTTTAAAGACAGCCCTGATGTCCTTGCCTTGCGCCAAGAAGGTGAATACCGGACTGTGGGATGGATTCCTACCCTTGGCACTGATTGCAGGCGGTTCGCTGCTCGCTCTGGGGGCGGGGGTTGTGTTAATAAACACATTGTTGGGCACTTCTCCAGCCCCTGCAGTGGGCCAGCCAGCTCTCATGTGCTTCCCACTGCAGCCTCCTGCTGCCCTTTACGGGACAGTTACGCTGATCTCTCCCAGCTGTGGCTCATTCTGCAATCAGGGCTGGCTGGCCTCAGCCCTGCTGGCCGTAAGGGGTGACCCACGCTGCTGCAGCCCCCCCTC
Source organism: Eretmochelys imbricata (assembly GCF_965152235.1). NCBI lineage: Eukaryota > Metazoa > Chordata > Testudines > Cheloniidae > Eretmochelys > Eretmochelys imbricata. The sequence continues at coordinate 22,402,629 of NC_135585.1, forward strand.
ACCGGAGTGTCAGGGCACCTCACCCTCTGGAGGGTGTTTCTCCTCCCAGCCTCCCGTGCAGGGAGGCCATGCCTGGACCCCCATTCGACACCAGAGAAAGAGAGGAGTGCGTCCAGGCAGCACTCCAGCGAATAGCTGGGAGGGGCATTAAGGAGCATTTCGGCTGACTGGCAGCGAAGCACTTCCTCGGTGAGCTCAGCTGGCCAGAGTCTGCCCAGGGAAGTGGTGGAGGCCCCGTCACAAGAGAGCTTTACGAGAAGCCTGGATCCCTCCGTGCCTGGAACGATGGAGCCATCAGCAGTAGCTGGGAGGCACTTGAGTTACAAGAGCCAGGTCCACCTGGGGCACTCGGGAGGCCGCAGTGGAGCAAAGCACTCACAGTCACACTCTCCCATTGCCTGGGGCAGAGGATACATCCGGATAGCACGGCCCCACTGCCCCTGTCCGGAGGGGCTCTGACTCAGAGCATCCAGGAGGCAGCCCTTCTTGGCGGACCCCAGGAGGGTAGTGTGGTGCCGCTTGCTGCCCTCCTCCATGCCACTCTGTTGGAGCGTTGCAGGGGGCAGTGAGCGAGCTGCATGGGCCCGGGAGCCAGACCCCGGATGTGTCTGTTTGCAAACCGCCCCTTCGCTGGCTGACTTGTCATTCACCGCAATCCTCTCCAACCGAAAAGGCCTCACGCACACTGTAGCAAGCAGCGAGTGACACAGGACCGTGTTACCAGCCTGAGCCCTCCAGGGCTGCAAGGTCACCCCGGCTCCCGCTGGCCAGGATGCTGGGGCCAGGCCTGCTGGAGCCAGGGGCTGCACAGCAGGTAGAGGCTGGGGCTCTCCTCAGGCATCCCTCGGGTTTGCTGCCCGACACCCACGGATGCTAGACAGCATTGATGTAATTACTTACACTCGCGGGCTCCCCAGCAACGGGACAGGGCTTCCGCCCCCACCTGACTCCCAGATCCCACGCTCCAGTACCCTCCTGTTACTCCCAGCACTGGCCCGGACCGGCCTCAGGAGACCTGGCTTCTATTGCCAGCTCTGCCACTGGTCTGCTGGGTGATCTTGGGCAAGTGACTGCCATGCTCTGTGCCTCAGTTTCTCCTCCCACCATTTATCTGTCTTGTCTGTTTACATTATAAGTTAAGTAAAAAAAAAATTGTGTTGGGTCAAACTAAAGGTCTCCTTGAGATTACAGCTTTTCTTTACATTTTAAAATGTTTTAAAAATAAAATTAAGGGGAATTCGGAAAGAAAAGCTGTTTCCGTCAAAAAACGGAACCGTTTGGTTTCGAACATGTCAAAATGAAACGTTTGGATTTTTTCATCATTCTTAGGCGTTGGGTTTTTTTCACTGAAACATTTGGCCAAATTGACACAAACTCAGGAAATGTTTCGGTGACGCCGAATCTGCATTTTCCACCAACTGTCGGGTTGAAAAATGTCGCCCAGTTCTACTTGCAGGCACTAGTGACATAGGGTGGGGGCGATAGAAGAGCTGATATGCTGGCTTGTGTGACCAGGCTGATGGCATAGAAAGTACAACCGAGGGGTTAAAATGTGAGGGTTACTAACTCTGCACTTTGGCTTTAGAGTTCGCTTTTCTTTCCTACCTTAGCATTCCTGAGCTAGGTGCATTAACCTCCAGCTACAGTGTAACGAACGGTAACGGGCATTAATTTAGCACCAGCTGCTGAATCAATGCCCCCTAAGCACTGGAATCCCTCCCTGATTACTGCCCTCCTGTGTCTGCGGGCTGGGATTCTGCAGAGCAGAAAGTGTAGTGGGAGTTAAAAGCTCTTCCCTCGCTGGGCTCCCAAAGGTAGAATTGAAAAATACCCAGGCTGGCTCAGAAATGATTGAAACGGGTCTTCTGGCCTTACGTGAGAACCGCAGAAAAACTGCAGCCACCCAAACTACAGAGGAAAATAAACACATTTATGAAACTGCATGGGGCTCTTCAGGCCCTGCTCCTCCACCCAAAACACTGTCTGTGCTGAGCTGATACCTCTGGTCACTCATGTTCTTTTTTTTAAAACCCGAAAAACAACACTGGTTAAACTGAAAGGAGAACTCATGATTTTTTTTAAAGCCAAAGGAAAATGATGCCAACCTCTTATACAGAGCTTTGCACCAGTAGATCTCAAAGTGCTTCACAAAGGACTTCTCATTACAGCTGACAGGTGGGGAAACTGAGGCACAGAGCCGTACAGAGATTCACACAAGGCCACCCAGCAGGCCAGTGCCTGAGCTGGGAATAGTACACAGAAATCCCAGAGCTCTCCCTACTAGGCAACCCTGCCTCGCTAAAAGGAAAGAGAATCAAACTGCTTGGGAGCCCAAATCATTATCCCGGTGGGAGCTAGCTCCTGCTCTCGGCGACAACAGTGTAACCAAGGTCGGAGTGTTGCCCTAGATTTAGAAATGAACCCAGTACCCTTGAAAGGTCGTACTGCAGAGGGTGGGTTTTTAACCCACCCAGGATGGACTGCGGGTGTAGAGGTCTGTAGTTCCTCGGTGAGGATTGTGCCCCCCTGCACTATAGATGCTGCTGGGACAGACAATCTTGACAAAGCAGAAGTTCCATCTTGCCCTGGAAATTTTCACACAGCATTAGAAAACCACCAGGCTCTAACCAGATCTTGTGACGCTCTCCCTTTGACAGGCAGATGAGACCTAACCACTAGAGTCCTAATCCTAGCTCTCTGGCCAAGTCCCACCTGAAGCCTTGGGCTAGTAACGTCATCGCTGTTTCCCCATCTTGCAGGGCTGTTACGAGGGTTAGTTAGGCCCAGATCTTGAAAGGTATCCTATTGAGTCCAGTGGGAGTTAGGCGCCTAAATACCTTTGAGATCTAAGCCTATCCTGCTTGAGACTCTGAGTACTCGACTGGCTAGCCCGTAATGCCATGGCTTCACTATTGTTATTCGATCTCGCTAGATCAAAGCCAGCGTGGGTAGGCCCACATGTGCTGCAATCCCACCTCCCTCCGCCTGCAGTGTAGACATATGCTGGATCTCTGGTGTACCCACATGGCTAACTTTGGCCTGACCCTGCCAGCCTTCAATGATTTAAACAAGTGAGAACAGCTTTTAGAGATCAGCACACACACAAACCACCCCCAGTACGGAGTCAAACCTTGCCCCCTCCCTGCGGGTTGTCTTCATCAACATGAAAATTACCAATCAGGCAACGTCATTTTCATCTCAAACCTTCTCCCTATGTTTGGCTGCTCCTGTGGCTCCACCTTCAGGACAGCTCAGCCCACACCCTAGGTCCTCTCACTTTCCAGAGCCTGCCTCTCTTAACAAGCCTTCTGCAATGGTGTGTAGCAGAACCCACGTTCCTTCTCCCAGCAGCACTACCTGTTGGAGGGGAGGTTTTCAGGCAATCCCTGTTGTAGCGCTCTTAGATTGTTATACCCTCAGGGCAGGGATCCTCTCTTCCCATGTGACAAGTGTGGTTACTATTACGGTGCTCACTGCAGACTAAGCTAATAACAGCCACAGCAGCAGTGCACAGCCGTGGGTTCTCTCAGGTGCAGGGTGCTCTCTAAATCCCAGACGTTATTTATTAATGACATTACTAATTACTGCAAAGCGGGACGCTTGCTGCGTGCAGCCGGCACAATCTCCCGTAGGCCCTCGCCTTATAAATGAGTCTACCATCAGACCCTGGGGCACGGCAGCCTCACAGCACCCCCAGCCACGCGTTCTCATGCCATCGCTGGCTCCAGCCTTCTGCAGCCACCAAGGTGAACACGTGTAAAGAAGCTGCTGAGAGGCCTGCTGCAGGAGGCAGTGTGCAATTTCACACTAGGCATGGGCATCTATGTGTGCCTGGCACATCCCTGAGGCAGGCAGGGCCTGGCTCTGGCAGCGGGGGGCTGGGAGAGACAGCTCAGGTGTCTCCCTATGCTCCCATCCCCACCAGGGTGATCTATTCCCGGTTGTTTGCAGGAACAACGTACCCCAGGACGTGGTGGGTTCTCTATCACTTGGGGCCTTCATCACTGGGTGTCTTCGTAAATGATTTGCATAGCTCACCCAGGAGCGATGGATGGCAAGGATCAGGTGCAACAGAGCTGGTCTCTGGCAACCTAACGAGCGCAGCTGGCCTGCAGCAGGCTGCCCGACTGGCTCCATCGCCGGACTGGTGAATAGAGTCAGTAGACTGGCTCTCAAGCCTAGCCACGGTTCAGCAGCTGCTCGTAGCATTTGCCCACGGCTGTGATAATTCCTGCTTGTTCCCCGGCTTTCTCCTGCCTTGCCCAGCTCTGACCTTTGGCTCCCATTCCTGACTTAGGCGCTGACCCTTAGCACTGGCCTCTGACCCTGGGCTCCGATTCCTGGCTACCGACTCCTGCTCCAACTACTAGGCCTGACTCCTGCCCCGACCACTAGGCACAACCGCCCATGTCCCAGTCTCTGACAATGGGCTGGAGGCAGAGATGATTGGATGCCTGTGCTATGCAGGAGGTCAGAGATCACACTGGTCTCTTCTGGCCCTAAAATCTATGACTCCAGGGATGGGCCTGGACCAACCCCAGCAAATTGAAACGCCCCCTGCGACTGGCCATCGGGACTGGAGCGCTGCAGCGTGGGTCCAAGCACATTACCCCGCCTTAAAACAAAACCAGCTCCTCCTTTCACCAGTCAGGAGGAAGAGGCCCTGCCATCTCCCCCGGACATTGGCCTCACTAGGCAAGGTGGGCAAAGCACTTAGCTGGGATGGTGCTGTGGGCTCTCTTTTGCTATCTTTGCCGCCCATAAGGAGACATCCCTGGAGGACTCTGCTCTCGGAGAGCAGGGGAAGCTATTGCAAACAGTTACCTCTGACTGTCATTCTCTGAAGGCTCCTGTAATTGCTGCCTGCTCAGCCAGCCACCTGGTCTGACAGAGCTGGGGGTGTTTTATTAGGGGAGTTTATCTTCCTTAGGTTTGTGTGAATTTGTTCGGGGAAGGCTGTGCTACCTGTGGGCACTGGGGTCTGCTCTAGGTCATCCGGCAGCACTGTAATGAACTGGCTAGTGTGTGTATTTAGAGGTAACGATTGCCATCTCCCGCACTCTACTTGGTGAGATCACAACTGCTTGCTCTGTGCCATAGGCCCTGTATTGATAGCTGCAAACGGAGATTCTCCTTTAGCTCAAGTGGTAGCAGGAGCTATGCTCTTGGAGGGTCTGAGTTCTCTCCCTGTAGCTGTCGTGAAGTTCCAAGCAACACGGCGTTGCCTGTGAAATTCCTCGGTGGCTACGGATGCGTCACAAGAATAATACCATTGTTACCTAGGGGCCTTTCATCAGAGGATCTCCATGCGCTAAAGCAGCACTAATTATCTTTCACAGCCCACTCAAGCTGTGAGGCTGGTAAGCATTACTTTGCCCATATTTCACACAGGGAAACTGAGGCACAGAGGCATTGAGTTGCCCAAGCAAGTCAGTAGCCAAACTGAGAACAGAGCCAGGCGTCCTAACTCTCAGACCCTCATTTTAGCAATAAGACCTGTCTCCCTATCCTAGGGCAGCGCTTAGCAAGAGGGACCCCATCTCTGCTTTGCAGCCTCTCTGGAATCCCGAGTGGCAGTCTGGCTGAGTCCTGGCAGAGCACTTGTTTCCCCACCGCCTCGAGATCAGCTGCTCTCTGTTAACAAGCAACCGGAGGCTAACGCTGCCTCTCTGCAGCACTGTGTCCCTTCAGTGCAGTTCAGAAGGTCACAACAGCCCAGCGCGGCCCCCTCTGCCAGCCCGTCTGCCCTTAGAGCACTGCGTGGCGGCCATCTTGGTTGTGACCTCTAGAGCTAAAAGCATCAGCTCCCACCTTGAGTTAAAGGCTCACATCACATAGCAGCCAGCTATGGCAGCCTCACCTCCTCACTGGATCAAATATCCAGAGTGTGGGCAGAGAACACACACTGGCCAGTGGGTATGTTAGTTTATGGCTCCACCACTCCTTCCTATGGAAAGGGACAAGGACTCCCCGAGTGGTTATCTGCCCCGGGGCGCCATTTCAGATTTTTTTTGAGGGGGTGTGAGATTTAGGCTATTTAGGCACCTGAAAACTCTAGGGTTTTTTTTTCAGATAATAACTTAGAAATTAGCTGACAGGAGCATCGTACCTAATTCCTATATAAAGAAATAAAAAAGATATACAAACACCAATTAATGTCATATTTTAAGTTTATATGTAAATGTAGAACACTCAGGAGATAATACAGCAAGATATTCCCAATTCCAAATCTTGAGGTATCATAAGAATACACTGGGTCAGACCAAAGGTCCATCTAGCCCAGGATCCTGTCTTCCAACAGTGGCCAATGCCAGGTGCTTCAGAGGGAATGAACAGAACAAGTAATCATCGAGTGATCCATCCCTTGTTGTCCACCTCCAGCTTCTGGCAAACAGAGGCAAGGGACACCCAGAGCATGGGGTTGCATCCCTGACCATCCTGGCTAATAGGCATTGATGGGCCTATCCTCCAGGAACTTATCTAGTTCTTTTTTGAACCCTGTTATAGTCTTGGCCTTCACAACATCCCCTGGCAATGAGTTCCACAGGTTGAATGTGCGCTGTCTAAAGACATTGTTTTAAACCTGCTGCCTATTAATTTTGTTGCGTGACCCCTGATTCTTCTGTTATATAAAGGAGTAAATCACATTTACTTATTCACTTTCTCCACACCAGTAAAGATTTTATAGACCTCTATCATATCCCCCCCTTAATCATCGCTTTTCCAAGTTGTCCCCGTCTTTTTAATTTCTCCTCATACAGAAGCTGTTCCATACCCCTTGTCATAACCATATAGTTAAGGGTAGCCTAAAATCCTTCCTTACCTGTAAGGGGTTAAGAAGCTCAAATAACCTGGTTGGCACCTGACCAAAAGGACTAATGGGGGGAAAAAATACTTTCAAATGGGAGTGGGGGGAAGGCTTTGTTTGTGCTCTTTGTTTCTGTGTTCTCTGCGGAAGCAAAAAAGCATCAGGTGAAAAAACTCCTTTTCCTAAAATCATCCTAAAATAAGTCTCAATATTGCAAAAAAAGTAAGTAAATAAGGCAAGGCGCGTTAAATTATCTTTTGTTTTTAGCTTGTATATTTTCCCTGTGCTAAAAGGGAGGTTTATCCCTGTTTTTTTGTAACTTTAAAGTTTTGCCTGAAGGGGAATCTTCTGTGTTTTAAATCTAATTACCCTGTAAAGTTACCTTCCATCCTAATTTTACAAAGGTGCTTCTTTTACTTTTTTCCCCTCATAATAAAGTTCTGTTTTTTAAAAATCTGGTTTACCTATTTGGTTGGTAAATTATTCTCAAGCCTCCCCAAAAAAGGGGGTGAAAGGGCTTGGGGGGATATTTTAGGAAAACAGAAACTCCAAGTGGTCCTTTCCCTAAATCTCTGTCTAACTCACTTGGTGGTGGCAGCTGTACCCATCCAAGAACAAGGAAGAATTTGTGCCTTGGGGAAGTTTTTAACCTAAGCTGGTACAAATAAGCTTAGGGGGTCTTTTATGAGGGTCCCCACATCTGTACCCTAAAGTTCAAAGTGGGGAGGGAACCCTAACACTCCTAATCATTTTTGTTGCCCTTTTCTGTACCTTTTCCAATTCAAATATATATTTTTTGAGTTTGGGCAACCAGATCTGCACACAGTATTCAAGATGTGGGCGTACCATGGATTTATATAGAGGCATTCTGATATTTTCTGTCTCATTACTTATCCTTTTCTTAATAGTTCCCAACATTCTGTTCGCTTTTTTGACTGCCGCTGCACATTGAGCGGATGTTTCTAGAGCACTATCCACAATGACTCTACAATCTCTTTCTTGAGTGGTAACAGCTAATTAAGACTGGATCATTTTGTATGCATAGTTGGGATTATGAGTAACAGCCGTGTTAGTCTGTATGCGCAAAAAGAAAAGGAGTACTTGTGGCACCTTAGAGACTAACCAATTTATTTGAGCATAAGGTCACGAAAGCTTATGCTCAAATAAATTGGTTAGTCTCTACGGTGCCACAAGTACTCCTTTTCTAGTTGGGATTATGTTTTCCAAAGTGCATTACTTTGCATTTACTTTCCTATATCAGTTTTGGAGCCTTAAAACAAGAACTAATAACTTTAACCATTAAGTAAAATTCATGCTGAATATTTGCTCAACATCACTGTCCTTACAACATCACACCAATCACCCTCAAACACCCACATACATTTTTATTTTCATTTATATTACCTTCTGGAAAATTATAAGCAAGCAAATATATGCACTCTTAATTTGTATATCTCATTTCTCATTAAAAAGTTATGAAGTCTAAAGTAGTTGAGTTTCCCCATAAACATTCCTCTAAAATATGGAATAACTAACAAATTAGAGAAGAAATTCGTTTTGGCGCTAATTTAAAAAAAAAGGAAAGGTGAAAAGATTTTAAAGTGATAATTGGAAAGAAAATATTACAACAGATTGGCCAATGTGGGTTTCCTATCAGCTCTAAGACACCTGAAGGTGTATTTCCATTAGATAAAAAATATTATCACCTTTTTCCAATGGCAATGTGTTTTCTTTTCCTATTAAGTTACTCAGTAATTAGAAATAAAGTCTTAAACATCATAATCTATTTATCTGATATTTCCACAACACAAAACCACACTTCAGTTCAAGGTACCAAAGGTGCAAAGATTCAAAACATAAAAACAAATTTAAAAATGGAACTTGCATTTACAAACGATTGATCTAAAAGCCTCTGGAAACTGTTCAGTTCAATAATGTATTACAGAAACCCTGAGTATATATCTACAATGACCCAACTGGATGATTCTCAACCGTGCCTTAATGAAAACATAATATGACACAATACATCTTAAATGTTATGAAGAAACTGTGCTCTCTAAACAATGTCACTTCAAGGACATACTCATGTATCAAGGAAGTTAGTAAAGAGACCGGTTCCAAGGCTGTAACAACCTGGCAGACTATGAGCTCTCCATGAATTGTTAAAAAAAAAATGTCCCACGGGTCCATAGACTAATTCAAGAAAGAAAAAGTTTATTGTCTGATTGAGTAGCAGAGCTACGTACAATAACTTCCTCTGATTTCCACCAGGAACAACTGAAACGTCTAAGGGCAGCACTGGCTGTTACACTGACAATAAAACTGCTCCGCTTTGTGGGGGAGACTCATCAGGTCTCCCCTCCGCCAAGTCTAGCCAGACACTGCTCTCTCCTGGCTCTCATCCTATCAGCTCGGCACCCAGGAGCTGTTTACCCATGTGAAGTGCTATGGGTACCCCTCTGGTCCCAGGGCTGCAAGCGCTGCTGCTGCTGGCTGTGGGGGCTGGCAGGGGGGGTCAGCTCTCCTGCTCCCGGGCATGGAGCAGCCGACACTGCCAGGGAAACATTTCCTGGAGCTGGGGAGATGCTGGTCCAGTTCCTCGGGGACAGCCCTGTGCCAACTCAGACCACAACTCAGGGCTTCAGGTTCCCCCCAGGGAGAGCGCGGAGAAGCGCTTCCTTTGCCTGTTTACACTTTGCTGTGGTGCAAAACTGAGGGGCAGCTGGCCCCTGCTAACTGGCACCCCTGCTTTGCCCCCTCTCAAAGCAGGGTAGGTCTGCTCTGCTCACTGCTGCTGGCTCATGAGCTTGCTGTTTCCAGATGAACCCTTCCATTACTCCAAGTTCCCTCCCGCGAATGCGCCCAAGCCAGCACACTGACCAGAGAAAAGGCTGCTGAAAGCCCTGTAAGGGGAGGGCACTAGGCTGACCAGATAGCAACTGTGAAAAAACGGGACAGGGGATGGGGGGTAATAGGCGCCTCTATAAGAAAAGGTCCCAAAAAATGGGACTGTCCCTTTAAAAACGAGACATCTGGTCACCCTAGAGGACACGGTCCTCCAGCTCACTGTCTCATTTCAGCCTGCGCTGGCCTGGGCAAACCAGTTCATTAATGCTTTGTGGGCCACAAACCTGAAAAATCCTAACCATTGGAGCTGGCAAGCCAGCCTGGCTTGGCCCAGGCAACTTCCCACAGACACCAGCTTGGTGGGGAAGATCCCTGACTATTTCAGGGAAAGCAGTGGCAGGACGGCTCCCTTGGTTCTCTCCATTACCCGGCCGAGAGGAACTGCTGGTGTTTCCGTGGGGAAGGCAGTCAGCGCACAGAAAAGACTTGCCTTCCACTCGGAGAGCACTGAGGTGGGCCGGCAGCACTGAACCCACGGCACAGGGCACCGCCCAAGGCCTGCAGTGTTTGCAAAGGTACTGCGGCTACCAGCGACACCGGGGGGGATAGCCGCTGAGTTGCACTGCCGCTCAGCACAATGTAAAGGAAAGAGCTGAGCAGAAAAGGGACTCAGCAGCCATATTTACAGCTAGGAGGGGTACAGAGGAAAGCAAACAGGCCTGTCTGTTTGTGCTTTCCATAATATGAAGCCACTTGTTGGAATTAGTAGCCAGTCTAGTTTAGAACTACTAAAAGGCTTTCACTGCTGCTACAGATCAGAGTCAACTAAAGAGGCTGGTTCGAACAGATAGAGCCTGGCAAGTGTCATAGACAATATCAGTGTTTGCCGTTATGTGCTTAGATAGGGAAAAGGTGATCTCATGCTTCAGGGCACCAGTTGATTGCCCCAGTGGTCAGGAAGGAATTTTTTGTCCCCATCCCCCGCACACACACACACACCATGCTGCACTGCACAATTGGTTAGGTGCATTATGGGAGGCTTTCATTTTCTTCAGAAGGCATGATGGATCTATGGGAAATCCTAGAGTCAGAAAAATCAATGCATTTTTTCCTGTTCTTAAGAAGGGTCTTGGTAGCAGGGTGGGAGACAAAACAGTTCTGGCATAGCCCTGTGCAATCTCAATGGAGTGGAAGCCAATAGGGCTGATGGGCAGAAAATAGAGCGTTTGGCCAAGGTCTTGATTGATTTTTCCTGTATCTCGGGTTCTGAAAGGTTAACACTTGCTGGGTTTGATCTGGGAGGCTGTCTGCCTGAGGATTTCCAGCCGCCGCTTGCAAGCACAGCACACATACTATGCTGTAGAAGTCAGAGGGGTACGGGAATGCTAGCGGCTCCTAGGATCTGGTTTGATCACACCTAGAGCTGCGCAGGGATAGATGAGCGGCACCATATAGACTCTGGGCTCAATTCACCCGTGTCCGAATTCTGCTCAGTACAGAGGTGGTGGCAGCATGGGGCACGAGTCACTCGCTGGTTTGAACTAGTGTAAATAGTGAATTCTCTGTAACTTGGGGTCTTCAGTAACTCCGCCAGAGGTTGGGCTCCGTTACAGGAGTGGGTGGGTGATGTTCTGTTGCCTGCGATGTGCACGAGGTAAGACTAAGTGATCGTGATGGTCCCTTCTGGCCTTAAAGTCTGAGAGTCTATCCAACCCGCTGCCAATGGGTAACCAAAGCTATTCAATGAGAGCGACCCCCGGTGTCAGCCCACTGAGGTCCCTGGACTTGTTCTGGTGTTACACCAGGCTGTGAGAGGCCAGGCAACACCAGTGGTTCCATGCCCCAAGAGGAGCTCTCCCCAGATCAAACACAGACCTGGCTGATTGCATCGTTGGGGATTTTCTGTCATTTCGGGGGCCCTGCTCCACGAGCCCACAGGCAGGGCATGCGGTATAGGGGTACGTCCACATGGGGGGCATAATTCCCAGCACGAGGAGACAAACCGGTGCTGGCCCCCATCGAGACAGAGAGCTAAAAACAGGGTGCAGCATGGGCAGCAGGAAGGGCCAGCCACCCACGTGCATGTACAGTATCTCAGCCAGGGGCACCCTCAGGGGGCAGAGCTCAGCAGTGCTAGCCTGTGGGGAGTTGGGGGGAGCTGTGGAGAAGACCCGGCTGAGCTGTTTTACCTGCATGACATCCAGCCCTGCCCTGAGGGGGGAGCTCCATCAGTGCCGTGATTTGTACCAGTCCAGCGTACCCTGCTTTCAAACTGTACCTGTGCAGACTGTGGCTTATAGCACTTTTGCCTTTCTGCCCTAGCAGTCCAGGGTTCCAGTCCAGTGTGTACAAAGCCAAAGGAATAAGTCAAGGCTCCCTTTTCTAGCTCTGGGGCATGGATCTGGAAAAGTCTCCTGCTTCCTTGTGGGGAAATAAAACTATTATGACCAAGTCCAACTTCAAAAACTACCCAGATCAAAAGGCCCAAAGTTGGATTTAGAGATTTTCATCTGAGCTCTTCCCCAGCCCTCTTCATATTGGGAATAAACTCAGCAAAGCATCTACAGGCCACTTTGGAGTTGGATGCAATAATCAATCTTCATTTTGCACAGGAATGTAATGTTGGGTCCCTCCTGGGTTCCGATGATGATTTAATAAGCTATAATTTAATTAAAATGCTATCCACTTGGAACAAATATGAAAGGAGATTAACAGGCACAAAAATTAATGTAACATTTAAAATTCATCTTTCCCCCCGGGAGCAGGTTTCTAATGCTTTAATAAATAGATCAAAAGTTTATAATCTAGCCACAGCCACCTTAGAGATTGTGTCTGTGTTTCCACAGCTAATACAAACTTACATGGCACGTAATGTTGCACTTCCTATTTCACAAGACAGGGGAGTAGATGTGGGTGGAAGTCAGTTCCCTAGGTAACCCATCCCAGTGCTTCACCACCCTCCTAGTGAAATAGTTTTTCCTAATATCCTACCTACACTTCCCCACACTGCAACTTGAGACCATTACTCCTTGTTCTGTCCTCTGCTACCACTGAGAACAGCTTAGCTCCATCCTCTTTGGAACCCACCTTCAGGTAGTTGAAGGCTGCTATCAAATCCCCCCTCACTCTTCTCTTCTGAAGGCTAAATGAGCCCAGTTCCCTCAGCCTCTCCTCATAAGTCATGTGCCCCAGCCCCCTAATAATTTTTGTTGCCATCTGCTGGACTCTTTCCAATGTATCCACATCCTTTCTGTAGTGGGGGGCCCAAAACTGGACGCAATACTCCAGATGTGGCTTCACCAGTGCCGAACAGAGGGGAATAATCACATCCCTCGATCTGCTGGCAATGCTCCTACTAATGCAGCCCAATATGCCTTTAGCCTTCTTGGGAACAAGGGCACACTGTTGTCTCATATCCAGCTTCTCGTTCACTGTAATCCCCAGGTCCTTTTCTGCCGTTTGTAAGCACTGAATTTCAGATTACCCCCCCCCGGTAATTCTCAGAGCAAAACTCAGCCAGAATTGCCTGGTGTAGTCTGATTTCACGCTGGGGCTGCAAAGATTGTCCCGCACTACACCATAAATTCAGGCACCAGGGTTGTTCAGAACCTGGAACATGTGTTCAACATGTCAGTGATTGTCAGCAAAATGTTCCAAGCAAACCCACCGCGAGCCTATAAAGAAATAGGAAATCAGGCGATTTCCCCCTGGTTTCAGCTCCCACCGCACCCGGTTCTGCTGGAATGAAGCTCTCACAAGCGGGGTGGCTGGGTTGGGACGTTCCCTCTGTGTAAGGTTGCAATTTTTTTTTCTATATGAGAAAATAACTTCTCCCATTCCCAGCCCCCACTTGCCCAGAACATAGACACGGCCGAGGAACTTTGCCCAAACGATCAGCAAGAATGGAAAATTTTAGCCCCCACAGAAAGCTCTTGGGCTATGAAAACAGGCTTAGAAACTGGTGCGAAGGATCGGGGGAGTTAGGGCTAATGGCACCTGCTCTTTGGTTGTTGCATGCACGATGGCAGAGTACCCTCTGAGAGCCACATGGCCACATTTGTAATGGTGAGAGCAATTACCCGTTGGAACAATTTACCAAGGGTCAGGGTGGAGTCTCCATCCCTGACTATTTTGCACTCAAGAGCAGATGTTTTTCTAAAAGTTCTGCTCTGGGAATTATTTGGGGCGGTCCCATGGCCTTTGTGACACAGGGGGCCAGACTAGATGGATCACGATGGTCCCTTCTGGCCCTGGAATCCATGAATCTCCACCTGTGTAAGTCTAGAGAAACTTTCCTGCTACCAATGGGTTCCTCCGGATTTACACTGACGTAAGAACAGCATCCGGCCTGGCGAGTCAAACTCCTCCCGAGTGACATGTTGGAGAGGAGAGTTGGGATCGAAATGCAGGAGATTCGTTAGAAGGGGGTTGGGAACGCCTCTCCCCAGGCAGGTTCCCTTTCCCTACAGCATGCCGGGAGCTTCTGGTGGGCGCTGCTCCTTAGCCACTAGCTCAGGCAGTGCCCAGATGTGAGCAGGTCCCACCCTCTCCCCGTCCCGACTGGCATCAACACACCCAAAGCAGGGCAATGGACTGACCTGCACCTGAGCCTCACTCCTCATCAGGTAGCGTATCTTGCTGAGGATACTCTGCTGGAGCTGCTCCCATGAGATGGCTCTGTCTTCTCTCGTCAGCAGCGGGGGGCCAAACCTGGAAAGCCACAGACAGCAGGTTGGAGACTGCGCTAGAAAAGAAATCACTGGCCAATCCGGGCAGGAGCCATCTCCTCAATGGGCAACCACCCCTCGCTGAGCCTCTCAGGCGTCTCTGGCCATCCCCTCTCCTGTTCAGGGGTGAAAGCCCCCGGTGTGCTAGGATACGTCCTAGGGGCTCTAGCTGGTCTGGGAGAAGGGAGCCCCAAAGCACACAGCCATGCAGAGAGGAAGCACTGCCTAGCAGTCAGAGCACAGCACTGGGTACCCTGAATTACTGCCTCCATTCGTCAGAGGGATAAATGCAGACAGAGCGACAGCAGGCACACAAGGAGTCAATGGAAGATCCTGAAATGGAACCCAGGAGTCCGGGCACCTGTTATTTTGCTCCATCCATCCATCCATCCATCCATCCATCCATCCATCCACTACCTTCTGAAAACCACCCATTACTTGGCGATCGTTGCAACATTCAAGACAAGGTGGCACAAATAGGGCATTTCTGGGGTTCCCACAGCCATCCACTGGGGAGTTTCTTGCACCTTTTTTTAAAGCATTCGGCACCATTCACGCCCTGAGGGAGGTTACCCGGCCTCATGGGGCTGCTGCTCTGCCCCAGGCTCACTGGGGACTTCAGCAAGTGCTGAGCTATGCAGCCTAGGGTGCACGAGCGCAGGGCAGCAGCCAAGAGGAGATGAGCCCCAGGATGAGGCTGGAGTGGGTAGGAAGTGGCTCGCCTGGCCACGGCTGCTGGGACAGCAGGGCTCACACCCACACTGGGCCCGTCTGGGTGAAGTGTAAGTGCTTCCCACTCAATTGCACTCTATAAAGCGCAGTGCATGACAAGCCATTTCCCAGGCGATAATGTTTTACTAGCTGCTTCGAGCACACAGAGAACGGTATTTAATGGGATTTGTGATGTGAAATGCGAATTCATTACCAGCTGATGGCGTCCCGCCAGCCAGCGGTCTGTGTCAGAGCTCCTAGCAGGGCACGCTGAGCCGCTCCCCCCCTCGGCCCGAGAACCAGCTTGAAAGGAAAAGAAATATGGGCCGCGCTTAGCGTCACCGGGGGCCGAATGGCCCAGCTTGACGAGAAGACCCAGCACAGGGATTCCAGGAGCAGCACCACCTTCTGTTCCCCTCCCTGGAGCCCTGCCCCATCCAGAGGAAGCAATTAGCGCGCCAGAATGCCTGCTTTCTCCGGGCTTAATGACAGCCCAGCTGCTGGGCCAAGCAACAGAAAGAAAATCGCTTCCAACAAGCCCCAGATTCTGCTTCATTGCCCACTTGTTCCGGCACCTGCCTTTCCAGAGATGTCAAGCAGGCTCGGCCCGGGCTCAGGAAGGGGGAGGCAGAGGCCTGTTCCGGACTGAGCCACTGTGTTCTCCATCGAGCAGGGAACCAACCGATGGATCCAAACCCCTGCACTCGGCCCGGCCCTGGGAACCGAACGCTGTGTTCGCAGACCCCACCCAGCATGGGGTGGGTGCAATGACACGACGTGAATCAATGGAGGAGTCTGTGCATGCATGAGAGGCCTCTGAAAGTCAGGGGTATTGCTAACGTGTCTGGAGAGCTGGCAGCCCCTAACAGGAGGATGCCGGGGTAGGATCCTGGCTGCTGGAGATGGGAAGGGCCAGGAGACCATTCTCTGCTAGATCATGTTTTCGTTGCTGGGCCGTTTTTGGTGCTAAGAAATCTTTCCTGGTGACGTTCACGGCCAGCACAGGGAGGCATCGATGGGGCAGGAGCTATGGCCCCCACCCCCACTGCATCACTGACTGACCCACTGAATAGCCAAGCTCCCAGCTTGGACTTTGGGCAATGTTGCTTCTCACCTGCCTGCCAGACTCAGGATTGGCAAAGAGGGGTGGGTCAGACAGGAGCTGAGGAGAACCTGGCCCAGGGCTCAAACCCAACCTTGCCTGAGGCCCCATTGATCAGTTCAGCTCTCGCTTATGCCCACAGTCCTCCAGGTTTCCCATTTCCAGAAGCAACTTGGAGCAGAAGCATTGAGACTGTTCTTGTGGGAGCTGCTGGCGCTGGCAATCCAGAGAGCCCGTTTACAAGGATCCTGCCTGAGCAACGAGCAAATAGCTGCCTGTTGCCAGAACGACTCTGAGTTTCCATTAAGGGGAAAGCAAACCAAGGGAGGACAGAGCCCATCAGAAAGCATGCTGTGTGCATCTCCTCTGGCATGCTCTGCACCCAGCTGAACACAAAATGGCTTCCTGTCCCAGCAGTGTCCTTGGGGAATAATTCAATGTACAGTCCACAGGAGTCACAACAGTTACAGAGCTCTGCTTCCTGCGCTGTTCCCAGGGAAGTCCCAGCTCGGACGAGCAGGCATGGGAGAAGGTGTGGGGGGGCTGATATTGCCAGAGCTACACAAAACCCGTGCTTCTGTTTGTGTCTCTGGACAGACACACCCCAGTAGCTGTATATACCATACCTGCCTCTGTCTCTCCATCACTCCTCTGCACATGCCTTGCCGTGCATGTCACTCTACTCCCAGAGCAGCCAGGAACAACCATCGAAAACACTCTTTCTAACTGACCAGACTCACTATTGTCTCTTTATTGACACTCACGCTATGTATCTGACACGCAAGAAAGGGCCCAGAACAGCTCGTTGGAACACAGATACGGCGTCGAGCTGTAGACTTCGGATCCTGGGTTTTGGTTCAACCCTTTATAAGGGCTGGGGTCGGTCACAAATTGTGGACTTTCCTAAAACATGGGCGATTGTGAGTCAGGCTAAGTTCTCTGAGAAGGCAGCACAGCCACGTGGGTAGGATGCAGGACTCTTGGGTCTCATTCCCAGCCATGACTTACTGCACTATCCCGTGCAAATCACGCCCCAGTCTGTGCCTCAGTTCCCCCATCCATAAAATGGGCTTAGCGATACTTACTCTCCTCTGTACAGCACTTACAGCTGTAGAGGGCTAAGCAAGAGTTAGGTGTGGTTATTAAAATAACACTCATCCAACCCAGATAAATCCCAATTCTGGAGCATTCTTCAATCGTTTACACCAGCGGTGGGCAAAAAACGGCCAGTGGACCAGATCTGGCTCACCAGCTGTTTTAATTCGGCCCTTGAGCTCCCACAGGGAAGCTGGGTCTGGGGCTTGCTCCGCTCCGGCACTCCAGCCGAGGAGCAGGGTTGGGGGCTCCACGTGGCTCTTGGAAGCAGCCTCATGGCCCTGCTCCAGAGCTCCAGCCGAGGAGCAAGGTAAGGGGCCGCTCCACATGGCTCCCGGAAGCAGCCGCATGGCCCCCCAGCTGGAGCCCTCACCCCCCCTACCTGCACCCCATTCCCCTGCCCCAGCCTGGAGCCCCCTCCTGCACCCTGAACTCCTCATTTCTGGCCCCACCCTGGAGCCCGCACCCCCAACCAGAGCCCTTACCCCCTTCCACACCCCAATCCCAATTTTGTGAGCATTCATGACCCACCATACAATTTCTATTCCCAGATGTGGCCCTCAAGCCAAAAAATTTGCCCACCCCTGGTTTACACAGATGCCACCATTTCAGCCATCAAAATAAACCAATAAATAACTAAAGTTTGTCAGCAAATCCAGGCTGCATCCGAAAAGGCAGCCTGCACTGCAGGAGCAGCAAGGAAAAAGCAGACATGTGCCTACAATTCCCTCTGCCCTTTATCCTGACACATGGGCTGAGGGAGTACCACACAACAGCCACAGCACACGAGAGGAGACACACCCGATGCTGGGATAAAGTCCCAGCCGAGTGCAGAGTCAGCGAAGAGGACAGAGCAAAACCAGAGTCCCAGAAAGTTCAGCGCAAGAGTGAGAAAAGGAATAACCCAGCCACGGGAGAAACAAATTCCTGGACCCCCACGGATTCATACACCTCCTGGCTCCAGTTCAGCCCTGCCAGTTCAGCCCTGCCAGGAGCTGGCTCCCACCCAAGAAAGCCAGGTGGGGGCACCATGCTTATGCCCAGGGCGAATTGGGCCCAGCAGGTGCATGAAACAGAGAAGAGACCCAAGGAAGGACAACCCAGTCCTCCCCCCAACACGCACACATGCAATGCCCATCAGCTCCTCCAGCGGCTGATCTGTGACAGGACAGCCCCGACGGCACATGGCCAGGGCTGTACCCACTGCGTTCACTTCACACGCCTGCCATAGCTGCCGGTAAGGCCCCGGCTCGGGGTGGGCATGGTCAGTGTGTCACATCTGTGACCCCAGCATGTGGCTCCCAGCTCTGTGGGGGCTGTGTCAGGGGTGCCAGAGGCATTGGCATGGGAGCTATTACACTGAGCCTCCTCGGCTGTATGGCTCCAGCTGCCACAATGGCCACCGGCCCCTGGGGCATCCGACGAGCAGCTTGCTGCTGGCACGACCCCAGCTAGCCAGGGGCCATGCTGACCTACCATACAGCCCTCTGGGACACAGGGCCCCTGTGAAGGTCAGGCAAAGCATCACTGAAATGCACGCTGTGAAAAGCGCTGGGGAAGCACCGGGCTCCCCCCGTCCCTGCCAGCAGGAAAGTTAACACTCAACACTGGACAGACAAGGCCGCTTGTGGGACCTCGTGCACATGGCTCCAGCCCTCCCTGACTCGGTTTCCTTCCCTACGCGGACAGCTGGCCAACCTCCCGCCAGTGCGAGGCCCAGGGCCCGTGGGGATGCTCCGCTGAAGGGGCTGGACGAGTGCTGCCAATGGCATTAACATTCCCGACCCACAGCCGCCGACAAGGGGTGGGAAGGATCCCCAGTGAGATGTGGGCTGCTGCCTGTCTGCCCTCTGAGTGCCCTGCTGCACTCCTATGCCCTCTGCCCCACTCTGGTTCTGGGCCGTTCCAGGGAGCGATGCCCCACGAGACGGCCAATGTGGCATCATCTCAGAGATGTGGAGACAAGGGGGGCCTGTGACTTTTTCTCCAGCCCTCCCCCCATACACATACCCTGACAACCCCACCCCCGGCCCGGGCAGGGAGAGACTGAGATGCCCTGTGACTGGCACGGCCCTCCGAGAGCTCAGATGGGCTCTCAGCGACAGCTCTGCCCCCAGGAGAGTGGGAGGGGGCAGCGGCTTCCCTCCTCTGAGCTGTCTTTGGAAGGAGGATTGAGAGGCCAGGCAGGGTCCTGAACTGGCGGCATCTGTAAGCATCCCTGCCCCTGCGCATGGAAAGAGGAGAACAGAGCCCCAGCGTGGCTGGGCCCAGGAGAACAGGGAGCAGAGGGATCAGACAAGGTACTCGGTAAATGGCTTTATGTTGCTGGAGGAGGAGAGGCTGGGACGGAGTCCTTGTCCCCGAGTGAGGGGGGCACAGAGCCCCCTCATGGCCAGATAGAGTATTGCAGCAGCTCTGCCTCAGTTTCCCCACTCTCTTCTTTGGCGATCAGACTGATCTGGCCCTCCACCCCCCAGACAAGTCCCAGCTGCAATGACTGGCAATGCTGACCCCCATTTCCGGTCTGCAGTCCCACCACCCAGGGCCTGGCATGCTCTCCTGCTGCCCAGGGCCTCGGGCAGTCTGTGGTTCCTGTCCTGAGCCAGGCTCCTTGTCCCATGTAGGCAGCCTGTCTGTTCTGCTTCCCCTGCCTCTCAGCACTGGCAGCTCAACCCAGCTCAGCCCAGCCACGGGGGCTACGCGGGGGAACAGCTTAAGTGCAAGAAGCGGGGGGAGTGGCTATGACAAAAGGGAGTGGGCTCACTGGCACAAGATTTCAAGATCAGTTCTGCAGACCCAAGAGGTTCAATCAAGCACCTACCATTTCTGGTGCTTCGTTAATAATAATAACAATAACAACAACAACCCCAGCAGCTAGCTCTTATATAATGATTGTCAGCAGCCGCTCTCAAAGGAGGCCAGTGGCATTATCCCCATATTACAGAAGGGGAAACTGAGGCACACAGAGGTGACGTGACTTACCCAAGTCCACCCAGTAGGCCAGTGGCAGAGCCAGGAATAGACTCCCCCCACCCCCCAGGTCTCTGGAGCCCCAGGACAGTGCTCTAACCACTAGACAAGAGATTCAGCGACTCGGCCATGGCTTGCCCGCTCCATCCCAAGGAGACGGGTGCCATGAGGCATCCAGCGCAGTAACACAATGGATCCCGGAGAAGCCAGCAGGAGCTTCTCCGTGTGGATTTGGGCAAGTGCACGTTGAACCATAATGAATTTGCAATTGCACCCTCCGGTTTGCACTCCCGGCTGCACAATGCGTGCACCGAACTGCATGATAGGCACATCCCCCAGCATATAATGGAGGCAAAGCGACATACCTGGCAGCTTGCAGTCCCGTCCCTGCTGTGTTGCAGAGGAGAAGCAGCACTCTTCCACCTCCACCATGGTGCAAGAACTCCGAGGACATGGCCCCGGCATGGGGCAGTCGCTGGCCTTCGGGATCGGAAGAGTTGGGGGAAGATGGAAGGCTGAGGGGGCAGCCTGTAGAGGAGAAATACAAGAGCAAGAGGGCAGAGAATGAATCCCCGAGCCAGGGCTCCGGCATCGCACGCTGCAGGGGGTACGTATGGAAGCACTGAGCAGGGGACAGTTACCGACTTGTTACCCCAAAGAGAGCGGGGCAGTGAACTCCTGGCAGGCCGGTGACCATGGAGGGCCAATGACATGCTGCCTCAGGCAGGCCGCACGACTCAGGAGCCCGCCGGTGGCTCCTCCTCCCTCTGCCAAGACTGCACGCTGGGGAGATCCGGTCCACCAGGCCTGGCTGTGCGCTGGGCTCCCCTGCTCCTCACCAGTCTGTGAGGCATTGGTGACCAGCTTAGGGCCTGTACATTTCCTCCTGCCCTGACGGATAAATCCCACTGAGTAAGACTACTTTCCTGCACCACTGCGGGCAGGAGGAATCAGAAGGAGTCCCCGGCTGAGCACTGATCCATTTGCAGGGTGCGCGGCTGGCAAGAAGGGCATGGCCCAGCCCACGGAGCACCTGCCATCTCCCGACCTTCTTACAATCCGGGCTGGGCAATTAACCAGTCTCTGTACGGTTGGGAGAGAGCAGGAGATTCTCCGTGCAGCTGGGCTGCCACGTGCCCCAGCTCCCAGTGCCGTACGCTCCATCTCCTCTGACGCTTTCCCATGTCAGGACTCTCAGTTAGCATGGAGAGGTAATTAATCACTGCCAGGCTTGTCTGGCCGCACGTCGCATCGCCCAGAATTACACAGGCGGAGGCTGCGGAACCAGATTTCCTGACAGCCTGAGGTTTCACCCCCACCCACCCAACAGCCTGGCACCTGAAGCGTGAGACTAGCTCCGGTTCTGATGTCTGATCAGTGCAGGTGGAGTTTTAGCCACGCAGAATTTGTCTCCTTCCTGGGCTCTTTGCTGTTCTTTCCCCCTTCTCCCTGCAGAGCCACTCCCCACAAACTAGAAACCACAGTGGGGACTGACCGTGGCAGGGGTGGGAGTGGTCAGTGGTTTAACCGTGTGGTTCGCCCACTGCCCCTTTTGCACTCAGCAGCAGGCAATCAGCTCTCCTCCGATGGGCACAGAGCACAAGGACTTTGGGGGCTGGCGGGGATGGGGGAGAGCAGGGACAGGCACAAGAACCCAGCTGGCCCATCCTGAGTGTCACCCGAATGCCAACCCCCCATGAACCACATGCCACAGGGTGACACTCGGCCGAGTGATGCCAGGCAGAATGAGGACGAGCCCTGGGCGCACACACAGCCCTGGCAGAGAACAGGAGACTGGATGCCACCTGCTCCCCCCCACACACTCTGATACCGTCACGCCCCTGGCGCCTCCCCCGAAGAGCCGGATGCGCTGGTGCAAACCTTCCTGGGCTGCTGCTTTCTCCAGGGTCCATATTTTATCCCCTCCCTGCTCCATTCTGCCCTTGAGTGCCAGCCCCCCTTCCAATCCCACCGACAGGTCCCTGCCCTGCCGCTGCCCCCACCAGCCCAGCCGAGCGCTGCCTTGAGATCTGCCGGCAGGCAGAGTCCAAAAGGCCAATGCATCTGAACCAGGCACTGCTCGGACGGCTTCCAGCTACAACCAGCCCCTCCTCTGCTTCGCAAACCTGCAGCCGAGCCCCTTGACACGGGAACTGTTACAAGAACCGAGCACTGATCGCACTCAGAGGAACTCAGATGGAGCCCCGGCAGATCTGGCAAAGCAAGAAACGAGCTGTAGGCAAGAGTAACACCAATGTACTTGAGCCAACAGGGCACGGGCACAGCACGGGGGGGTGGGGGAGTGTGGGGCCTAGAGGGGTACAGCGGGTCAATGCACCAGGCTCTCATCTCCATACACCACCTCGGTTGGCAGGTCACAATGGGCTGAGCCCTCGATTCAAGTCCCTAAGGGAGGGGTTGCTGCACAGCACTTGGGCGTGCTTGGCAGGCGACACGGGAGGTGCCAGGGCTGGAACAGCTGCGGCAATGTTGGAGTACGGCCCATTGACAAAGCAGGGTGGGGGCAGACTGGGGAACAAGGGGGCTGCACAGCGGTGCAGGACTCAGGGGCCCTGGCAGAGCTGTGTGTGAGAGGACTAAATGAGAACGGTGGGGTGGAGCTGCAAGATCGGACTGAGGTGCAGCAACCACAAAGATGTGTGGAAAGTCGGGGCTGCATTTCCCTGCAGCCAGTGCTGCCCCTCACCTGCTCACTCCTCATCCCCTCCACTGTTTTACCTGAAACCCCGTGATCCAGCTGGCAGAGGCTACAGCCTGACACTGACCTGCGTGTTTAGGGTGAAATGGCCGTAGAGACCTCCCGGGCCCCGCTCTGGGGCCTGTCTCTGCTCCCTGCATTGCACTCTCTGGCCCCATCCCAACCACGTGCCACACAGACAGGGCCACTGGATCCTACTGGGCCAGATGTGTGCTCCAGACCCCATCTCCAGATGTGCACAGCTGCCCCTTGCCAGGCTAGACCTGATGGGATTTGGAGCTTGGCTTCCCCTGATGTCGGGGACGAATGGAAGCGATCAACATCTGGCTGCTGAGAAGAGCTGTTGGATGATCCCTGGAGCTGCTGCCTTACACCCGACTGCTACTAATAATGATCATTATTCACCCAGGGGACCTGCTGTGAGGGCTGAGTGCCCCTGGCTTGTGGAAGATCCAGGCCCAGACTCGCTCCAGCTGGGCAGCAGGCAGGGGCCTGGGGCAACACGGGGCAGGCTGCCCTGACGGGTGCACATGGGGAGAGGGTGGGGGCTGCCCAGGGTGGGCTTGTGCTCTCAAGCATCCTTCTGCACCAGCCCAGCTGCTTCGGGAGCCCTGCCTGCAGCGTGCAGCTGCCCTCCTGTCGGACACACCAAGGGAACAGACAAGCCCACCCTTGAGGGGAAGCATCCCTCAGGCCCCAGGGCTCCAGGCCAGTCCTTAGAGTTATGATGATTCCTCCCTGCACTGGATGAGGAGAAACCAGCCCTTGAGGGAAATTAATCCAGTCACTTCAACCAGGTCCTTTGTGCAGATCTGTCCCCGTCCCTGATGTGCCACAGAGCACAGCAGGTGGAAGCAGAGCCAGGCCTGGGCTGAGGGGTACTGGCAAAGCAAGAGGGGCCAGGCATGCTCCATTCCCTAGCCAGGGTCCGGGCAGCCCCTTACTGGGGAAGGCCCCTGGTGGCACGGGCTCATTTCTGAAGGGCGATGACGGGACACGTTCTGGGCTGTCCGAGAAATCTCTGCAGTGTTGAGAGGTATTGGCTGGGTGGGAGGGGAGCCCAGGATTGAAGGTGGGATGGGGGGCAGCAGGGTTAGGATTTGTGCTCACAGGCAGTTCTTGAAGTTAGGGAGCCCAGAGCTGGAATAGCAGGAGGGCTGCAGGTCAGGAGTGAGGGGCATCGGCAGAGTTGTCAGGTAAACGGTCCAGCACGTGCATTGCACTTGGGTTTCCCCTGCCACCATCAACTGACTCGTCCTTCCCAATCACCCTGCCAATCACAAACCCCACCCTGCTCGTCCTGCCCCACTCCTTGCCCGCCAAACGTCACTCGGGACAATGTGCCTCTGCACCAGAATATGAAACAAACTTGTTTGGGGAGACGCTCCGACACGTTTAACACCCAGCTCAATGTTTCCATTTCCACAGAGCTGGCCGGTCTATCTGGTGCCCTTCCAGTCCCGGTACTGAGGTGCTTTGCAGAGGCCGAGGAGGCCCCGGTTGCTGAGGCTGGGGAATGCCAGGATCGCATAGCGGCCAGAGCCCAGCTCTCAGCGTCACGGCTTGATGCTAACTTCTGGACATTAAATATTTATGGATATCAATCAAGAGCCAGGAGAAACTGCTGCCTTGGGGACAATCCACGCTAAGCCTTGTACCTTGAAATGCCGTCTACTGACCCATGTGCCAGCACGGTCAGGCTGTCAGAATTGCGCAGAGCACTGAGAGGTTGCGCCAAAGCTCAGTTAATTCAGCGAGGCCCCTGGGCCCTCGGCGCCAGGCTGTTCTCTGTCTCCTCCTCAGTCTCCTCCAGAGCAGGTTGCTTTGCTCCACATTTTGCCTCCACTTTGAGAAGCCCCTGCAGCTCCAAGCTTGTTCCCGTAAAGCCAGCCTGGAGAAAACCGGATGTGATCCTGTAAGCCTTACTCACCCGAGCTGCCCCACTCACAGCAGAGGTGCCACACAGGGAGTCATGTTCTATCCACAGCCTGGCCATGGGACCTTTGTCACTTGCCTGCTTTGTGCCTCAGTTTCCCCCTCTGTAAAATGGGAATAACGATACTTGCCCACTGTGAGATCTGTGGCCTTGATAAGTGCTGAGTATTAATGTATACAGTGACCTCACAAACCCAGTAATCGCTTCCCGCACTGCTGAAATGCAGCTCCTTCTGGCCTGCCGCATGGCAGCTGTTTAACAGCACAGGACAACAGACAATGAACCAGAACACCCCGCCCAGTTCAAATGGCCCTCAGCTGAGCACTGCACACCACAGGAACACTCACCCGCAGCTCCCCAAGCCAGTGCCTCGCTGAAAGGCCTCGCTAGGAGGGTTCCCCGGGATTGGGACCCAGGCAGGGCCCCAGGGAAGCAGGATGTCTTCCTGCATTTGCCTTATTGAGCCATTTGTCTCCACAGCCTGGAATTCAAGCCAAGGAAGTTGTAGGTATTGGGCATTTCGTCCTGGGAATGTTTATAGCACCCCTTACAGCATGTACGTGTGCTAATGCATGCCCCTGGAATAGCCATGAAGGCCGCAGATCAGGATTGAGGAGCACCATCATTGCTGGGCAGGGGGAGCCCAGGGCGGAAATAGCAAAGGGTTGCAGATGGGGATTGAGGGGCCCCGGCAGAGCTATGGGTGAGTGAGTGAGTCCAGGGCTGGGACAGTAGCAGGGGCTCTTGGTCGGGAGTGCGGGGCATCGGCAGAGCTGTGTGAGGGGAGCCCAGGGCTGGGATAGTAGCTGGGGCTGTTGGTCGGGAGTGCGGGGCATCAGCAGAGCTGTGTGAGGGGAGCCCAGGGCTGGGATAGCTACGGGGCCTGTGGGGCGGGAGTGAGGGGCATGGCAGAGCTGTGTGAAGGGAGCCCAGGGCTGGGACAGCCTTGGGGTCTGTGGGGGCTCTCTTCCCTGCCCACAGTAGTTGGAGATCACTCATGGGAGCAGAATCATGTCAAAAGAGCTTAAAAACAAGAACTGGGGCTTGCAGGGGATGTGTCCCATGGCTACCTTCCCCCAGCTGGGTGCCTCACTGCCAGGATCTTGGTGCCCGGGGTGAGGAACGCAGCTGGCCGGGAAGGGAAGGCTGGGCTGCAGGAGAAAAGTCTATTTCCCAGCGGCCTCATGCTGCGATTGCTGGGTTATAGATCTTAATAACAAGCCAGAACAGTGATGAAGCCTCACTGCCCCTACCACCACTCGTCCTGCAGCTATTTTCAGTGGCAGGCTCATCTGCACGCACCTGGGAGGGACGTGATAGATGGCTACAGCCTTCAAGGGAGGCATAAGCCTAGGTAAGAGCCCGTCAAAGGAACAGATGGTCTCAGCTCCCACCTCCCAGCACCAGCCACGGCCGTTCCTCCTCACAGCTGCCTGGCCCACCTGAGGGCTATTTCTGACCAGCACTGCCCTGGGATGAAAGGGCGGGGAAACCTGGCACCAATCCCTGGGCCATGCCCAGCTGCAGCGAGAGCTGGGAGGGCTCAGACCCCTGGAGGCCAGGCTGCTGAAGGAGCTGCCCAACTGGGCCAAATTGCAAAGGGAAGGGGACAAACAGGTGTGACTGGGAAGTGCCCCCAGCTGCTGCCAGAGCAAAGAACCACCAGCAGCTCCCGCCTGCCACCAACTAGCAGGGGCACTGAGTCCCTCTCCAGCGTGCTGGGGACGTCATGGCCGGCTGGCGGGTTCTGTGTGTCTGAGGCCCACACAGGAGAAGAGCAGACCCCCAGGGAGAGGGGCCGTGGCAGGGCCGGGTGCTGCTGATGCCTGCCCACTTACTGCCCACCCCCCACAGCTCAGCGGGGGGCAGGCTGTGGTAGCAGCTCCGCACTCTGGTCCAACGTCCCGGCCTGGGGAGGGGCCATATCAGGACTGCTCCCGAGTCATCAGCCCTGGGGGGCATCTCCCCACCACAGACCAGCCACACTGCCAGGGGGACATGTCCTGCTCTTGTACTGCAGGGAGCAGACCGGACTCCAGGCTGCCTCGTGCTGGCTGAGAACCTGGGGAGAGGAACAGGCCTCCTTCCCCACAGCCTTGGCTTGGGCAGAGCACAGCTTCTCCTGCCTCCCCATGCTATTCGCCTGTTGTCACTCCTCGGACAGGCCCAGTAAGCCTGCCAGAGAGGGACCTCAGGAGATCTGGGTTCTAATTCCTAGCTCTGCCTCGGGCGACCTTGGGCACATCCCCTGAGCCTCAGTTCCCTGTCTGTGAAACGGGGCTCTGATACCCTCCTCCCCCCCTCACCCGCCCCACCTCACGGTGAGGAGGAGGGGCTCTATAAATGCACATGAGGTGCCCAGATAGCACAGTGAGGGGCCTCTAAAAAAGGCTATCAGGAAAGATGAAGCCCTGCAGCTATCCTGGACCCATGACCTGGTGCTTTCTGCTGCAGGGCTGAGCTCCCTAACAAGAGAAGGGCCCGATTGCTCATCGTGTCTCAGACCTCACCAGCGCTCCGCTTGAAGAGAATCAGCTCAGCAATTAATGCTGCGTGACATGAAAGGATGCAAAGCCATGTCCCCCCGGCCGCCTTGTTCACCGGCCCCAGGCTGTGTCATCCTTGGCCGGAGAAGGAGCTCTGGTATTTTTATACTCCTCGGCGTTAGCTCCAGGAGGGAGATTTCCCTTCTCAGCCCAGTCCTGGTGCCAGAGATGCCGTGCCCTGATGCAGCTGCACATGTGCCTTATACGGTTCTGAAACACGCTTGGCACTTTCCTGGGGAACCTGAAAACACTGCTCCCCAGGGGGCTGCCGGGGAAGGAAGAATTAGACCAACAAGCTCCGTTAGGCTAGATCTATTATTGATGGGGCTGCTGCAGGAATTGCTTTGTTCAGGCCTTTGCCTGCGGCTAGTACTCAGGGAACATTCTCTAGGACGGCAACTTCCACTTGTGTTAGGTGCCTTCTGCTTGGACTCAGACTCAGCCCAGGCCCGAGGTGGGGACCTCAAAGCACCCTGCCTGGGGTACGGGAACCTCCTATGCCTGGGGATGGAGCCTGGAGAAGCAATCAGGAGTCTGGCTGCCACCTGTTCCCCGGAAATCTGGAAAATTGAACACACATTCCCTGTGGAGATTTTACAAGCGTCCTGCTTCTGGGCAGCACTGCGAGCTGCTCCTTTCTTGCCGAGTTTTGGATCATGTGTTTCCAGGCACACGCAGGACATGCAGAGGGGCAGTGAAAGTGAAACAGAATTGGGGCGGGGGGTGTTTTCTGAACTTCAAACAGTCAAATTTCATTTGGTGCCACGGTTGGGTCGGTTCTTACTTCATCAGCCCCAGGATGCCCACGGCCCACTCCAAGCAGCAGCGCGGCTCATTCCGGCACCAAGCAGCTGCAATAGCCCTGGTGGCAGCTAATCTGAACACGGCTGGCATTGCATGAGAAGACATTCCACACACCCTGCCCAGATGCCACGAGTACTTAGGCTAACGTTTACTGAACACCAGCTGGCCTCTAATTAAGTCGCCATTAAGGGGAGTCCTGGGGTCCGATTACCAGCACAAGCCTTGCCAATGAGCATGATACTAGGACATCGTACGTGACGCTTTCCTTTGAAATGCCCATTATCGTTAGCTGGAGGGGTGAAGCTGGGTCAGGAACAGCGTGATGGGCAGTGGCCTCTGCCCCCAGGATTCCCCTGAAGCTCATGCTGTGCTGGAGGGATACTGCTTTACCTCTGGGCACCATGAAGTTAGCTCTGTGGCAGGTGGCCCCAGGATTTCTCTGCAGCTCTCAGGGATTCTGAGCCACACAGCTCTGCATCCCAAACCCTCCTCCAGACAGCAAGCAAGGAGCCCTCTGCCTGAAGTCATGAGCTAGGGGAGCCAGGTCTCAGAATCGTCTCTCCCTGCCTTCCTAGAGCTGTCTCTGTGCATCCCATAGACAGAGGCTCCCCCGAAGTCTGCCACACTGCAGGTTGCACCCCAGCCCTGTGGCCCATCCTAACTGAGGAAGGGCAAATCCTGCAAGGGCTGAGCCGACCGTCCACCCGCAGGTCGAGCTAAACCTCTCTCTGGGTTTGAAAACGTTCGCTTCACTTTTCGCTCGGTCTTACTTTCACGGCTCCCTCTGCACTTCCTGGAGCCGAGGGGCCTAATCACCAGCCAAGCCAGACGCCACCTGGAAATCCCACGAGGAAGCCAGCAGCAGAGCAACGAGGGCTGGATACTTCCCAGGGGGTCAGAGAAGTCTCCAAAGCCCAGAACTCTCTGAGACTCCCTCTGGAACCATCACCAAGACTTGTCAGTCTGGCCTTCTGAAGAGCTGCTGTTAGGGAACGTTAGGGGCCCAGTTCTCTCCTCAGCCCACCCCCAGTGCACCCCCTTCCCTGCCAGCAGAGCTGCATGGGCATAACTGAGGCCAGAATTTAAGCCAGAGCCTTTTGGTGTTTCCTTAGTCCCCGAGTGGACGGATGCGGCTCTGAGCAAACTGGGGGGTCCAGGTGCATTGACACACAGGGGGGCAGCACCTCTCAGAGCAGCATTAAGCAGGCTGCTACCTCTACAGCTCCGTAGGCAATCTGGGCATGCCGCTCGGTCACTCCGGTTCTTCTCCCTGCCCCCGCGCACTCCGGCCTGGCTGGGCACCTCCACCTGGGAGAGGCAGGTTCACCGGGCTGGCCAGAAAACTACTCGCCCATTTCGCAAACCATTTTGAGGTTTCGAACCGTGTTTGCACCTGGAATGACAGTGCCCTTTGGAGCCAGGGTCTATGACTCCCAGGGGAGGGCTAACGATACTTGCCCCTCCCACACAGGGCGGGATTTGGATGCGTTTACTCCCATTGACTAGAACCCTGCTCCCCAGATAATCCCCTGGGGCTTAGTGGGTGCTATTGCAGGAATAGGGTGCTGCTTAGTGGGCCCCATTGCACCAGCAGGGTGCTGGCCAGGGTGGGTAAGGACAGCAGCCCCTGGCACTGGCTGTGTGGGAGACTGTGCGGGAGACCGTGCTAGGGAAGGGCAAAGAGTTATTAGAGGAAGCGTTGGAGGACTCGGATGAAGGGAGGGTGGGTGCATGGCTCACACTGGGTCCTAGAACTCTCATCTGCAAACCTGGGGGATGGGCAGACCTGCACACCTGCAGCTGGTGCTGAGGGTGGTCCAGTCTCCCGCCCTGCAAGAGAAATGCAACCCACCTGCGTCCTGACGGCTGCACTAGGGCCTGTGCATCAGGCTGTCCCGGGGACGATTCACTGGCATAGCCTCCTCTTTCTGAATGAGCTCAATGCAGGGCCTGTGAAAGGGGCCAGACACAGAATCCTGCCAGGCCCCCAGGACCCAATGACCAGAGAGGTCTTCTGCATCTCGGACGTCCGTGAGGCTGACGTCCTCTGGCTGTGCCTGCAGCAGGCTCACAGCTCAGGTGGTGACAGAGCCTGTTCCCCGACCCTCATGGCTCCTTAGCCCTGCCCTCTGGCAAGGGAGATGGTCCCTAAGCTCCTGGCCATTCAGCTGGCAACTCTGCAGTGCCGGGGGCGGGGAAATGGCAGCATTAGGAGTTGGGTGTTTGTCCACGAGGACAAGCAAGCTGTGAACAGGTCGCGGCACTGCATCGCACAGGCTCAGCCGGTTGTGCCCCCGGCACTGAGTGCACCCTAAATCAAAGCACAGAGAGTGGGCAGCGCAGCGCTTTAAAGATCAGGGTGAAATCATTGTGTATGTGGCAGGTCAGGGCCCCATTGCGCTGGGCGCTGCACACGCAGGACGGGGGTCCTTGCCACCCCCCAGAATTAAGCATCGTTATCCCCAGAAAGCATCGTTATCCCCAGAAAATTGAGTGACTGCCCCAAGGAGCCTGTGACTGAGCTAGAACTGACCTCAGATCTCCTGCGTCCCAGCCCAGAGCTGTAGCTGCACCTTCCTCCCTGTGTCTCACACATTGTGAGATACCCTCATGGGCAGCTGGTCTGGCTGTGTCAGGAGAGATTCTGTTCCACGCGCGTTCAGTCTAAAATGCCCCGTGCCTTTAAACAGGGGCCATCTGTTGTTAATAGGCCATCAGACGAGGTACCCTGACATTCCCTCAGCTCAGTGGTTTGGGCTCAGCCTGCGTAATTGTTTCCTGGGTACGACCAGAAGCTGGGACAGATGCATATTGGGAGGGGCAGGGGGAGCTGTCTCCAGGGATTCAGTCCCGGGGAGAGTGGAGTAAATCCCACGTCAATTTCTGCTCATTAAAGTTGCAGAGCTACAGTCAGTCAACCTCCCGCCAAGGCTCAGAAGAGCCTCACAAGGCTTTTACCATGTGCACGTTCCCACCTGCCTGCAAGGAATGAATCCGAATGCAGTCTGGTACCTGAGAGCCGGGACGAGCTGCCTCTGGTGAAGGGCATCGGGGCCTGGAAGGCATAGATGCTGTCGCCCTCCGCGATGGCGTTCAGATCCTCCTCGTCATGGAAGGAGCGCTGGAACCCGCTGGGGGACAGCTCCGCCAGGATCACCTGCAGCGCAGGGGAATGGTCAGCGACCCCGTCTCCCTCCCGTACAGGAGTTGAGGAGAAACCCGCCCTGTGGCCACAGTCTCTCCTGCATCTGGAGAGCCTTGAGCTTGCAGAACCACTAAGGGGTCTCAGGGCTGCCAGGGGCCTCCACACAGCAGCTCAATGCAGTGAACGTGGATGTGCCCACGGGGGTCTCCGGAGCTAAGACATGAGCTGCTACAGCTGGGAGCCAGGCTGACAGGGTTGTAACACACCCATACCACCTGTGAAACACACTCACCAGGGGGTTCCATTCACACCCTGCCGCCTGGTGCAGCGATGCCACCTGGCATTTGTGGCACAGCGCAGTGAGTCCCTGCACCAGAGTGGCTGAGACAAAGGGGGGGCCCCTTCCTTGCCATGTGAGCCCTGCCTGGCCAGAGCAGGCACCCCCAATGCCGCCAGGAGTGCGCTCAGCAGGGGGCGTAGCTGGCCACCTGGCTGCTCCAGACTTGGGACAGTGGGAGGGAGGGTCTGGCCCCGACTCACCTGATCGGGGGTGATTTTGCCTTCTTCTGCCACCATTGCCCTGAGGGTCGCCACGGTGCTGAAGAGGGGCACCGCTAAGCCTATCCGCAGGAACCGCTGGCTCTTGGACTGGAAGACTAAGGTGACATTCAAGGGCCTGAAAAACAGAGGAGCAGATGGGCAGCAGAAGGGCCAATAAGCAGCTAATGCGGGGCCTTCCCCTTGGACTGTCTGTGCCCCAGGGAACCCGAGCTCTTGTTCTGGCTGCAAATTAGGATGCGTTGTATGTTCCCAACCCCGTGCTGGCAGTGATGAGTGCAGACAGCTGAGCGCCAACCTGGGAACACACCTCAGCACCGAGTCCCACCGTAAGGGCCACAAACATATGGGGCTCGGCTTTGCCCTCCACTGAGCACCTGCCCCCAGCTGCCGGAGCCTGCACTGGGGCAGAATTACCCCATAACGTTTAACATCATGGTCTGGTGGTCTGGCCCCTTTAAGGAGCGGTGGGGCTTGTCTATGAAACAGCCCCTTTAAGGAAACAGGAGTTTAAGGGTGCAGCAGACACGCTGGGAATGGGATACACCCCGCTTTGGAGAAGAGGTGCTGCGAAGCAGAACCGGAACCCAGAGCTGGTGGGCTGGCGAAGCAGGCTTGACCCATTGCACAGCCCCAGGCATGAGGGCTGAGGAATCCCTTAACCCAGGGGCAGGGTTTGGACCTGTGGGCTTTATTAAGGCTAAATAACTCGGGCCCAGGTAGGGCGATACTGCGGTAGGAGCGCTGTGCTGCTGTGGACACAGGACTTGGGAGCAGCCAAAGGAAGGTGAGGGTGGTGTGGCCCTGCGGGCACGCTGTGTCGTGAGGGGACTGCTCCAGGACAGCATCCAATACACTTTTCCCACATCACAAGCATTTCCCATTGCTCTACCACTGCGTCGGGGCTGCACACAGGGGAGCATCTGACTAGGAATTCTGGCAAGCGAAGGGCTCTGGGAGGCACCCTATCATGTAGGTCTGTTTAGGGTGTGGTTTATTACAACCCAGCGGTAGCTCCCAAAGCCTGGGCCTTGCTCATGCTCTGGCTGTGGATGGCAAAGGCCTCCCATCAGGGCAGCCAGCGCTCGATAGCCCTGCTGCATCCACAGCTACAGAGCATCATGGGAGAGCGCCGGCCCTTTCATGGTAAAGCCAGAACAAAGGTAAAACACAGAAATGTGGGGCTGGCAGGGACTTTGGGAGGTCACCTCGCACATCTCCCTGTGCTGAGGCGAGGCCAAATAACCCCAGGCCATCCCTGACAGGGGTTTGTCCGACCTGCTCTTGAAAAGCTCCAATGAGTGGGATTCCACAACCTCCCTTGGGCGCCTGTTCCAGAGCTTAACTGCCCTTAGAATTAGAAAGTTTTCCCTAATATGTAACCTAATTCTCCCTTGCTGCAGATTAAGCCCATTACTGCTTGTCCTCCCGTCAGCAGGCACGGAGAACAATGGGGCCCTGCTCTTTTCAGAACAGCCCCCGTGGCATATTTGAAGACTCGTCTCAGGTCCCCCCTCAGTCTCCTTTTCTTCAGACCAAACATGCCCAGTTGTTTTAACCTTTCTCACAGGTCAGGTTTTCAAAACGTTGTGTTGCACCACGGCCCCTCAGGCCAGGGTGGACATGCTGCGGAGGCCCCTGTGCATGGGGGTGACTGTTGCCCCGAGTGAGGGGCCGGGTCCTGGTGGGGGTCTGTGCAGGGCATTCACGGGGCAGTGGGTGCTCCAGAGAAGGAAGCTTGGGAGGAGACGTTGGCCTGTGGGGCATTTCCCTTTGCATGTGGCTAGAAAAAGCCTTATCACTGGGCGAGGGCTCTGTCCTTAGGTGGGAGACCCGTGGCCTAGGGAGGCTGGCAAATGGCTCCTGGAGCTGGGCTGAGACAGCCAGATGCATTTCACTGGGATGCTGAGCTGGGTTTGAACCCAGATCTTCAAAGGGGAAATGCCAGTGCAGTCACACACTGTCTCTCCTGCGCTCTTACCCCTCCCCCTAGTCAGCACCCCCAGACTGTCCAGCCCCAATTCCCCCACACCCTGCACTTCCTGAGAGCCCCATTGCAACACCCAACTTCACCTCTCCCCCAGCCAAGCTCACCCCTCAGCTACCCAGCCCCAGGGTCACCTCCAACCCCAAAGGTCACCTGATCCTTCCGCCCCTTGTCCTGGGCAAGCTCCTCACCCTCTGCCTCCCCCGCCCAAGCCCCAGGCCCTGTCCTTTGCTAAGAGAGATGTGGAGGTGGGTGCCCGGACGCCCCCTCAGCGCTCCAGGAGCTGACACGGGTAGGAGTCCTACCACATGGCTCTTGGTGCTGTTCTCTTTGCTCTGCCGCCCAGCAGAGAGAGACGTGTGAACCACAGAGGCCAGCCGAGGGCTGAGCCGGGCACTTTCCCAGCACGCACTGCTCGCCCCGGGTCAGTGTCTGCCCTCGACCTGCTCCCAGCAGGCTCTGATCTTCAGCGCAGCAAGAGCTGCGGGCCGGGGCAGCCATCCCTCATCGGGAGAATCCCAGCCCCCGAACCTCTTGGTGTCGTTTCCCGGCTCTCCGCGGTGCCTCCCCACACAGCCGTGCTGCACTGCAGCCTCGGGAGTGAGACAACGCCACCTTAGACCTGCTCTGCAAGGCGCTCGGTGCAGTGCCTGTCAGTAAGAGAGAAATGCCCTCGGAGTCCATGCAGGCAGCCCCACCTCCTCTGCTCCCCCAGGGGATGTCTGCACTGCACCGGGTGGGAGCCCCTGCGTTGGCCCAGCCCGGAGGTGAGGAGCAGCCCCACTGCAACGCCCTGCCCCAGTTACTGTGCCCTGACCGCACCGCGCTCACCCGTGTGTGTCGCTAGGACTTCTGCGGGCACGTGCCTTGGTCCGTTGGGCTGCAGCGAGTGGAGCCGCTCTCTGCGTCTTTCCCAGGGGATTGTGGGAGAACCTGCCTGTCGTGGCCCCCCTGGGGAATGGCAGCAACTGCATTTGAGGGATTTACCCTGGGTCCTCACTGCAAAGTGGAGAGAGGATTCCCAGCTCCAGTGAAAGCAGCATGTCGGATCCCACCCACCCCCAGCCGGGACAGCTAGCCCTGGTTGGAAGCATTTCTACACTGGAGTGAGAGGCGGTGGTGTGTGGGCAGAGAGGGCTTAGGGGCAACACCCAGGCTAACTCCATAGTGAAGACAGACCTTTCGTGGCAGCTGCTCTGTTAACACCTCACGAGCTTCTGGCGGCTGAGCCAGGACAGCACCAGCCTGGATGCTTCACAACACATGCACCAACATGTGGGCCCTGCCTGAGGCCAAAGCCAGCCAGACCAGGACTCGCCCAGAAGCCCTAGGTAGGAGCCCTCAGCTGCCAAGCTCCACCCCGGGGACGGCCAGCCAAAGCACTCCCATGTCTCCCCCAGCTTGGCCCGCTCCCGAGGGAATGAAGAAGCCAGATCAGCTCTTCACCGCAGACTGGTGCCAGGCACAGAGCGGGTTCAGTGCCCAGGAGGAGGTCACATTCGGAGCCCTCGCCGGCTCTTACCACACACCTTCTCCCAGCCTGCCTTTCATGCATTTCCCAGCTCTCCCAGTCCCCGGGCGCAGCCCAGCCTCGCAGGCAGGTGAGCTGCTTCTCTCCAGCACATCCCCTAATTGCAGCACTGACATTTCATTTAGCTGAGGCAGGCTGACCATAAGGATGTGAGGCAGCAGGGAGGGGGAGTGTTGACCTGGGAATGTGCCCTGGGGATGGGAGACCTGAGAGCCTGTCACCTGAGCCAGGAGGGGGAGAGGGAGGTAACGCCTCTGCCCAGGAATGTGGACGGAGGCTGCAGCAGGGAGCCTGCTGGGGGGGTTTAGTTTTCAGTTTGGGGCTGGGTGGAGGAACGCAGGGAAGCCCAGGGCTGGGGTCTAAGCTCCCTGCTCCCCCAGAAGGACTTGACTGAGGGGTCCTGGTTGTATCCACAACCTCTGTTTTGGACTGTGTTCCTGTTGTCCAATAAACCTTCTGGCTGACTGAGAGTCTCAGTGAATCCCAGGAAGAGGGGTGCAGGGCCTGGACTCTCCCACACTCCGTGACAACTGGTGGTAGCGGTGGGATGTGCTGCATCCCGTGAATGGCGCTTCCTGCAATAAGTGACTGGGGAACAGTAAAACGAAGGGGGATTGACAGGGACCAGGCATGCTGAAGATTCAGAGAGAGACGGTTTCAGGGGGCGGTTAACCCCTGGGAGTGTGTGACCAGAGAGAAGGACTTTTGCAGTAACAGGGTCCCCGAGGTGATTGCAGCGAGCGGTCCCAGGGGCGTAGGAGTCTGCAGCTCGACCCTGGCAAAGAGGTGGTGACCTCAAGAAGGACTGGCACACTAGGGGTTTTTCCTGGAAACCGTAGAAAACCGAGTGGCCAGCAGAGAGATGTACGCTAAATGCCTTAAGAGCGACCTGGTGGAGCTGTGCAGGCAGAGGGGGCTGCGCATTGGGAGGTCCACCAAGGAACAGTTGATTGCCCAGTTGGAGGAGAGGGATCGCTTGGATGACCCGATCCCTGTCCCTGAGGGAAGCCGCCCAGTGGATGCAGCGTGGGCCCTGGGGCCTGACCCGGCTGGGAGGGGTCAGACTGCTGCCAAGGACATCCCGAGACCCTTCCTACCTATGCCTAGGGGAGGGGTTGGGGGAAGCCCAGTGAATACCGAGGGCACCCTGACCCCGGCAGCCAGCAGGGGATCCTCCCAGCGGAGCTCCCCATCCTTGGAGCGGATACGGCTGGAATGGGAGAGGGAGATGAAAATGAGGGAGCTGGAGGATCATGAAAAATAAGAGAAGGAGCGGGAACGTCAGGAGGAAAGGCAACGTAAGCATGAGCAGGAGGAGAAGGAGAGGGAATGTCAGGAGAAGGAGAAACAAAGACAGCATGAACTGGAGCTGGCCAGGATGAGGAGCAGTGGGGCCCCGGCTGCGGTGAGTGAGGGGGAACCCAAGACTGCAAGGAGCTTTGATAAGTGCTTCCTGGCCCAGTGGAAGGAGGGGGAGGACATAGATAGCTTCCTGATGGCCTTTGAGAATGCCTGTGAGATGCACAGGGTTGACCCTGCAGACAGGCTCCAGTTTCTCACCCCCTTACTGGACCCCAAAGCCGTGGAGGTGTACAGCCGAATGACAGGGGTGGAGGCAGGGGACTAAGAACTGTTCAAACAGGCCCTGCTCCGTGAGTTTGGGCTGACCCCCGAGATGTATCGGAGAAGGTTCTGGAGTCAGCGTAAAACGCCTTAGGTCACATACCTACAACTGGTCAACTGAATGCAGGGGTATGCCCGCAAGTGGACAGCTGAGGCCCAAGCTAAAGAGGACCTGCTTGACCTAATCGTACTGGAGCAACTGTATGAACAGTTTTCAGAGATCTTCTACACTTTCCACAGTATGCATCCAATGAAGTGAGCTGTAGCTCACGAAAGCTTATGCTCAAATGAGTTGGTTAGTCTCTAAGGTGCCACAAGTCCTCCTTTTCTTTTTGTATGAATAGTGCCCTTCCGACCTGAGGCTGTGGTTGGTGGACAAAAAACTAAACCCCCCCCAGCAGGCTCCCTTCTGCAGCCTCTGTTCACATTCCTGGGCAGGTTTCAGAGTAGCAGCCGTGTTAGTCTGTATTCGCAAAAAGAAAAGGAGGACTTGTGGCACCTTAGAGACTAACCAATTTATTTGAGCATAAGCTTTCGTGAGCTACAGCTCACTTCATCCTGGGCAGAGGCATCGCTTCCCCCTCCCCCTCCTGGCTCAGGTGACAGGCTCTCAGGTCTCCCATCCCCAGGGCACATTCTCAGGTCAACACTCCCCCCTCCCTGCTGCGTCCCATCATCACACCATAGCACTGCTATGCAGAGGCAATCGTGGCATTTGCCTGGCGAGAGTGAAATAGAGCGTCCCCTCCCGCTCTGCCCCGGGAGACACGTCCGTGCCCTCTGCTGTCTGTCTGCGCCGTGCTGCCGCTGCATTGTTCCTTACCCTTTAAGCTGAATGAGCAGGTTTATCGTCCGGGGGCTGACAGCACCAGTGCCAGCTCCCGGGACAGCCCTCAGTGGGCAGAGCCTTCACTGTGCGGCGGGAGATAACACTCGAGGCAGCGCTCCGCATGGC
The DNA here is from genome assembly GCF_965152235.1 of Eretmochelys imbricata. Classification (NCBI taxonomy): domain Eukaryota; kingdom Metazoa; phylum Chordata; order Testudines; family Cheloniidae; genus Eretmochelys; species Eretmochelys imbricata. Next base: position 22,440,693 of record NC_135585.1, read on the forward strand.
AGATAGGCAGCTCTCTGTCAATACAGCCACGGTCTCCATTGGTTGTCCCCGCCCCCTCCACAAGCTCAGCGCCAAACTGGTCAAAACGCAGCCAACTGCCAGGGGCCGAACTCAAGCGGGGGCTTCGCTGGCAGAGACGTAGGCGCCAGGAACGCACAGAGCCCATGAGCTGCCAGCTGCACTGGGCCCCTGGTGCAATCCAAGGCGTGCACATCCAGCTTGCAGGACCCCACTACCAAAGCCCGAGAGCACCTCACGGTCTTCACCCACCCCACAGCGTTGCAGCCGTGTTATCCCCATTGTACAGCTGCGGGAAAGGAGGCACCAAGAGAGCAGGTGACTTGCTCCAGGACACACAGGAAGGTCTATTACTGAGCAGAGATTTGCACCCAGGTCTCCCAAATCCCTGGCTAACGCCCTAACCGCGAGCCTATCCTCCTTCTCCCACTGACCTCCCAAGTCTGTCCTGGGACACTGGCTGCCTATGCCCCTGTGCTCTGCTCCTGCTCCGAGAGCAGCCTTTCAGTCCCCTGCTCCGAATGGCGGGGGGCTGGGAGTCCTCAGGGGAGCCCACTCCCCAGAACTGACAGGCCCCGTATCCCTTAAGCCAGGCAGTATCCCAGGGTTGCCAGTGGTGACCAGGGAGTGCGCCAGGCAGCAGGGGCTGCCCATTTTGATACCCAGGCTGATCCCCTGAATAGAGCTAGGTGAGCAGGGTAGAGGGGAGCACAAAGATGGTCTCAGTTCTGTAACACGGTCTCACCTCTCTATCTATCCACACAAACACCCGTTTGCCTTTCCATCTATTCCCAGAAACATCTAGCTAGTTATCCAGCCCAATATACCCCCTCCCCATCTATCCATTCCAATACACCTCCCTCCCCATCTATCCATCCCAATACACCTTCTCCCCACCTATCCATCCCAATACACCTCCTTCCAGATCTATCTATCCCAAAACACCCCCTCCCCATCTATCCTTCCCGATACATCCCCCTCCCCATCTATCCATTGTAATACACCTCCCTCCAGATCTATCCATCCTAATACCCCCATCCCCCTCTATCCATCCCAAAACACCCCCTCCCCATCTATCCATCCCAATACACCTCCCTCCCATTCTATCCAGGCCAATACACCTCCCTCCAGATCTATGCAGCCCAATACACCCCCTCCACATCTATCCATCACGATACACTCCCTCCCCCTCTATCCATCCCAACACACACCCCTCCCGATCTATCTATTTATCTACCTACACCACCACCTACCTGTCTATCCCAGGACACACTCTCCCCATCCATCCATCTATCTATATCGGCACAGTGTTCAGACCACCCTGCAGGCTGGGAACTCCCCCTCCCTGTGTTCAGTGCTGGGCTGAGAGGTCGCCAGCGACAGCCCCTGAGTTCCCCTCCCGGAACGCACACAGAGAGATACGGGATGTTGTAGTCCGCAGGAACAAATCCTTTTAGCTTTTGGATAAGACCCTCCGGTGGGATTCCCCCACCCCTCCTCCAAAATGTCAAACCTCAGGACTCATAGCCAATGAGCAATATTTAGTGAGCCAAGGATATGAATCACTTACCACAGCGACGCTGCTGGGCAATGAGGGATGAGGCTGGGCCCTGTACATTCCACCACAGGGGTTTATAAAGTATTTAAATCTGTCAGTGAAGCCCCTAGTGGAACAATGATAGTATCAATTTGCAGAAGCCAAGCTGTGCAGCAGAGCATGGGAGAGTTACTGCCCAAAGGAATAGTACCAGAGCAAGCAAACAGTGCTGTGATGTTATTGATTTGAACTGGGACTGTATAGAACATGGTTGCAACCAAGGTCCTGTAGTGGCACCAAATCTTATATAAAGGGGGTCAAATGAGGTGTCTAAGACAAGGTTATGGTTTGCTGGTTATGATTATGCTGTCTATATGTGTGTATCATTTTTATAGTTGAAGTTATGAATATTGGCTCTATACTGTCTGTATTCAAACTTATGCTATGCTTCTGGGGGACACCCCAGACAAGTTGGTGTCATCTCTGCCTAGCCTGCTTGATGGCCCCTTAAGGACCATCAGCTATACAACTAGCCCACTGAGGGAAGGCAGACATGCCTTGGGACTCAGCAAGGTGTGCAGAGACATGCCTATGGACAGAGCTCTGAGGTTTTTCCAGGCCGTGTGATGGACAGCTTGTCTTTGGGACCAAGAAAGAGAGACCACACGGCAAGAGAATATAAAAAGCTGCTGCAGCTCCTCCATCTTGTCTTTAATCCTGCTTCTTACCTCTGGAGGGACTTTGCTACACTGAAGCTTTGAACCAAGGACTAAAAGACCCGTCCCAGCTGCGGATGTACTCCAGAGACTTGATGTGAACCTGCAGTTTATTCCACCCCTGCTGCAAGCCTGAACCAAGAACTTTGCCATTACTGTATGTAACTGATTCCAGTTAACCAATTCTAGCTCTCATCTGTATCTTTTCCTTTTATGAATAAACCTGTAGATTTTAGATTCTAAAGGATTGGCAACAGCGTGATTTGTGGGTAAGATCTGATTTGTATATTGACCTGGGTCTGGGGCTTGGTCCTTTGGGATCGAGAGAACCTTTTTTCTTTTACTGGGGTATTGGTTTTCATAACCATTTGTCCCCATAACGAGTGGCACTGGTGGGGATACTGGGAAACTGGGGTGTCTCAGGAAATTGCTTGTGTGACTTGTGGTTAGCCAGTGGGGTGAGACCAAAGTCTTCTCTGTCTGGCTGGTCTGGTTTGCCTTGGTGTGCACAGAACCCCAGCCTTGGGCTGTAACTGCCCTGCTTGAAGCAAGTTGCCCTGAATTGGCACTCTCAGTTGGGTCCCGCCAGAACCAGCCTCGTTACAAGTGTGTAAAAGACTGGGCGACTGTGGGTCTTAAAGGAACCCCAGACTAAGCAGCCAGGGGCTTAGCCTGTGCAGTGCCGTGCCCCAGTGCCCAGCAGGAGGAGCTGACCGACTCCCTCCCCAGAAACAGCCAGTTTGAGCCGCTGGTGGCAGCAAGGTTGGGATGAGTCCGCGAACATTACAAGCACTTTCCGCACTTCATCCCCCGTCCTGTGCGCGCACACACAGCCCTGCTGCCTGCGTACGCACACTCACTGCACACCCACACGCCTCTGCCTGCACATGTGTGCGCACACACACACACAGAGCTGTGCTGTACACTCACAACCCTACTGGCATTTACGCCTGCCTTTGGTAAGCTCATGCAAGACCCAGCTGGCATTATTGACACACTAGGTTCCTTGCCAACTGGGGCTGCCCACATGTGCTGGGACTGGGCCCACTAACCCACCTGGGCCAGGACTGCCCCTGACCCCCTAAGCTCAGGGCAGCTTCACACAGCCACCACCTTCTGCAGAATTTGGATCAACCCAGCAGAGACATTTCCCCCCAGCCCCACCCCGTAACCTCCCAGGCCCCAGGGCGGGCTGTGCTCAGTCCGGATTGGGGAGAGGTTCCAGTTTAAGAGGCAGGGTGAGCTAATGGACCAGGACTCAGGAGACATGGTTCAGCCAGTGACCTACTGTGTGACTTCAAACAAGTCTCTGTGCCTCAGTTTCCCCTCTCAGCCTCTCTGTGTCTTATCAGAGCTCTCTGGAGCACACACACTGCCTCGCTCTGGGTCTGCACAGTGCCCAGCACGAGGTTCTGATCTTGTTTGAAGCCTCCAGATGCAGCTGTGATACAAGTTCTGTTAATAAATGCTGTCCCAGGGATCCACAGCGCAAGCTATGGGAGCTTTGGGTTGCTGCAGACGGGACCTTGTTTGTGTTTCAGGGCCCTGCAATCCTTCTTTCTAAGCCTGGGAGAGCCTGTGGTAGCAGTCATTAAAACGGTGCCCTTAGTCCCTATTTTAAATCTTTCTTAGAGAGGTTTTAAAATGTTATTTGTTGCAATTTTCCTGTGATGCCGTGTTGCCAATTCTCTCACTAACAGGGATTTTCTTAAAGCCCCAGCTCCGGGAGTCCTGGGGAGAGAAGAGAATTTCAGCTTGGATTTAAAATTTTTTTTTAGTCCTTAGCCTTTGGAGAAAAGCTGAAACTTGGCCTGGGTGTGACTTCACGGCTCCAAAGCCAGCCAGTCACACAAACAACCCTCAGATGTATTTCTGGTTACACACGCAAGCTTTTGAAGCCTCTCTCATGATTTTTGGGGGGCTGACTCATGACTTGGAGCCACCAGGGGGAGGCAAAGCTCCTGATCTCATCAGAAACCATTCTGAGCAGAGTGGGGTGATTTCCCACCAGACCCCAGTGCTGAGGGAAGAGGTGGATTCTCCTGTCTCTCGCGGTCTCCACAGGAAGGCTGGCTGCTGTTCTGGAAGAGACACGCTGGCCTGAGGCAAGTGACTGGGCTACCTGCAGAGGTAACGGTGAAATCCTGTGGCATGTGCTCTGCAGGGGGTCAGGCCAGGATCTAACAGCCCCTTCTACCCTATGACGGGACCTCACAGGCTGCTTTTACCCAGGGAGGGACGGGACAAATAACCCCAGACAGCTGCTAAATCTCCGGGCAGTGCCCTCCAGCTGCTGTACGTGTCCCGCATGGCGCTGCTGAGGGGTTAGACTGGGACAGACCTGAACCACCGCCTCCAGGCTTCTCTGCAGAGGTGGGGCCGGGCACCTGGGAGCCAGCCAAGACCTTGGCTCCGCAGCCGCACAGGCTGGTAGGAAAGCGTCTGTGGCCCCTTCTCCTCCGTGTAAAGGTAGCCGCTACTCCACCCCTCCTCCCCCCACAGCTGGGTGGAGACTTGACTGCAACCCCCCCCCCACAGGCACGTGCAGGCACGCACACTGGCCAGCGCAGCAGACCCAGTGCGGAGGGGAAAGTATCTTCTGCGCCTGGTACGAGGCGACTGCCCCGGGAGCAAGAGGGGAACCAAGGACCACGTTACGACTCCATGCTGCCCCTTGCTCCGAGCTTACGCTCAGCTGCCTGATTCTCCTTCTGCCTCTTCCCCCAGCACCCTGTAAAGGTCCCTCAGGCAGGGCTGGAGGGCAGGTTTGTGGGTGCAGAGCAGTACTGTCCCCCAGGAGTGTACCACACTAGCCCCATGCGCTGCCGGCACGCAGAGGGAGCCCTGTTGTGCTGGGTGTTGTGCAACCAGAGACAGAACAGAACCTACCAGACAAACAGGGACAAGTGTTTCCTCCCGCTGTCGGTTTTTGCGACTAGTTGCACGTTAACGTCGCAGCTCCAATGAGACCGGGAGGCACGTTCAGCGCAAACGCTTGCCAAACACACTTCCTGCTGCGGGAATTGTTACCAGACACGTCTCTCAGTTCAGCGCTGACGCTGCTGTTCGCGCCAGCATCTATTATCGATTGCAAAGTGTGAAAACAGCTCTTTGGAAGAGTAAATCCTGTCAGGTGGACGGCCTCAGCTCTCGTCTGCAAGACCTCGGGTCTGAGAAATGATATCACAGGAGCCGGTGATCTGTGTCCTAATGAGCCAGCATGGGGGCAGCCGATCTGTAGGAACCGGCTGCTAGTTCAGAATGCAAAGGAGGATTTGATGGGTAAGAAAATGGTTGTTTTGCTCTCACCAATCACAATAAAAAGTCTCATTTTCTTTCCTTCCTTCCTTTGCAGGTTTGCACCTTTTCAAACACCCTGGTGGCTACTCCTTGCTTGGTGTTGCCCAAGCCGGAGAAAGAGCAGCTGGGTTTCTAGAAATACAGATGAAGGAGCTGGAACGAAAGCTGCCCTGTGAGAATAATGGGCTGACCTCCCGTAACAGAACCTCTCTATTCGAGGTTGCAGAGCCCAGTGCTGGCTAAAGCAGGGGGCAGAATGGTGACTGCAGAGCTGCCTCTGCCCCCCATGGAGGGCGTTTGGTTTTAAGGGTTTATTAATTTCATTGCGGGGGGGGGTATTTTTTAGCAAATTTTGAGTTTTATGCAGCTGTCCAAAAATGGCAGGGGGGCTTTCCTTTGTATGTGCTGTACTGAGTGTCTCTTGGTAACGTTCCCTGGTGCACGTTAATGTAGGACTGCTTCAAATGGCTCTGGGTTAAAGTGCACTAGGCAACCTTTAGAGCACACCAGCAGGGTCTGCGCAGCTCCATTAATGTGCAGCCAGTTCGTGTGCTTCAGGAATCTCCCCGGCAGAATGCACCACCTGCCGCCTGTAACTACAAGTAGCCATTTCCGGTGTTCACTGGATAAACACCAAGTACTTTTTCTTTTGGTATCGGAGTGTTTTATGGGCGAACACCTACAGTCAGAAGTCCCACCCCCCTGCTGGGGCCTGGGGCGCGCGCAGCTGTTGCCATGTCCCCTTCGGGTGACAGAGCAGGAGTGCAGGGCAGTGAAGGGAGGGCAGCTTTGCAAGTGTTTCCCTGGCCCAACCACAGCCGATGAACCTCAGTCCTGATTGAAAGCCAAGCTCTAGCCAAGGACCCGCCAGTCTGCCCTGCAGCTTTGCCAGCGCATGTCAGTCATCATCCTCCGATCTCCTGGTCCTGAGCTCCCCCCGACAGCTCTGCCAGTGCCCCTCATTCCCAACCCGCAGCCCCCTACTAGCCCAGCCCTGGGCTCACGCACACAGCTGTACTGGTGCCCCTCACTCCCAACCTGCAGCCCCTGCTATGCCAGCCCTGGGCTCATGCACACGGCTGTACCGGTGCCCCTCACTTCTGACCTGACCCGCAGGCCCTTGGTATCCCAGCCCTGGGCTCCTTCCACACCGACACGCAGCCACTTGATATCCCAGCAGCCCTGGGCTCCCCACACACACAGCTCTGCTCAACCTCCACCAGCCTCGCTGTCCCATTCTGCCAGTCCTAGGTCACCACATTGACAAGTAGCGTGGTGCATCTGGGCTATGGACTGACCAATAGCAACTGCGATGGGACCCGCCCAGCTCACTGTGATTGGAACCCGGAGACAGACCCCCGACACCCCATCCATACTAGCCCCCTTCCCCCACAGCGAGCAGCCCCACCTTCGGCCAGGGGCACTGGAACAATTTGTATAGTGGGGGTGTTGAGAGCCATTGAACCCAACTGTAAACCCTGTTTATAATGGAAACCACTTCAAACCAAGGGGTGCAGCAGCACCCCCACCACCCCTAGTTCCAGCACCTATGCCTTCTGCAGCAGGGCCCCTGCCCCCAGGGACAGGGACAGGCAAACAGCACATGGCTCCCACCGCACACTGCGCTGGCTCACAGGCTAGCAGGGCCCCCTGCCGGGAAACAGGAGACAGGGCGGGGAAGAGAGGGATGGCGTGGGGATGGAAGATGTTTCCCAGGGGCCAGTCCAGGTGCAAGCTCAGAGCAGAGGCTCACGTACCTGGTCTGGCGCAGGGGGATGGGTAACGAGACACACAGGAAGGGGTCAAAGGTGTTGCTCTGCTTCAGACAGTGCGGGCAGGTCAAGGAGGACCTAAAAATGAAACAAGAAACCACAGTCAAATTAAACATGGGCAGATCTGACCCAGGGTGCACCCCACCCAGGGCAAAAAGCAACCAGGGGCAGCATCCCTCTGCCCGGGTGAGGGCACAGCTCCGGTTCTGTGATTCCCGGCTGTGACTCACCTTCCAGTGCAGGACTGTCACTGTACACACTGTGTTCTCCAGCGCAGTCTGCACTGAAACCACCTAGGCAATCGGGTTTCCACCCCTTCCACATCTGGGGATCTGACCAAGAGGAAGTTTCTCCTGATAACCAGCCCACTCCCGACTTTGGTCAGTTTCATCCCCTGGTTTGTAATATCTCTCTCCCCTCCTGCTCCCATTAGCAACCATACTAGGCCCCAGCCACGCTGAGGCCTGGACACAGAGCCCTGCCACGCAACGGGCTGGTTTCCTTTAATCTCTGCCACTTTTCTATCCCTCTCTTCCCAAATCCTGGTGCTGTCTCCCTGCCTGAGACCGGGGAGGAGGCCGCAAAAAGCCTAGCTGGCTTGAGATGGCCACAGGTACAAACAAATCCAAGGCGCTGGGCTTTCTGTCATGCCTCTTGCAGCCTGACTCAGATCTCATGCAGCGGGCCACTATCTACAACAGCAGGATGCCAGACCAGTCACCGGGGACACTCAGCAGACTCTAGATGGCAGAGTATTAGGCCACGGGGCTGAAGGAAAGCTACCAAAGGCAGGGTCCTCCCCATGGTGGGGTTCATGGCTCCTCCCCTGAAAGGAACCATACAGCATTAGAGGGACAGCAGCATTCGCTTGACTGCTAGGTTGAGAACAGCAGAAGCAGCGTCAGAAATCAGCCCGAGCGACGATCGTGTGGGAGCCTGCAGAGCTTATGCTGGCCAATTGGCTCAAGTGAACAGAGCCTCCAGAAAGAAAAGAAGGACTTGTGGCACCTTAGAAACTAACCAATTTATTTGAGCATAAGCTTTCGTGAGCTACAGCTCACTGCATCGGATGCATTCAGTGTAGCTCACGAAAGCTTATGCTCAAATACATTGGTTAGTCTCCAAGGTGCCACAAGTCCTCCTTTTCTTTTTGCGAATACAGACTAACACGGCTGCTCCTCTGAAACCTGTCTAGAGCCTCCAGAGGAAGCCTCCAGGTCCACAATACAACAAGGGGGCAGAGGGAGATCCAGCTCCTTTCGCTTCTCTCCCCAGCAGGGAGGAGTTAGATCATTTCTCATCAGTGTTGCCCCGGAGCTCCACACTCCACAGCCCCTGAGAACCAACAGCGGCAACATCTGGCTGCCAGTGCCAGGGGTCATCACCAGCTCCCTGACACGTTGCTCTAAGGGACTCCAGGAAATCCCAGCCAATAACATCAAACCATCGTTGGCTTTCCTTCCATGGTCCACGTATGTGAACTTGTGTGACAGAGCCCTGCCCTGTCTCGTGTGAATAGCCAGTCGGCTGTAGCTTCCCTATGCAGCTTTGCTAGAACACCCCAAGGAGGACTTCAGCACCCCTGCATCTCCTGTCCTGCACTCCCCAAATGCAGCTGTGCTGAGCCACCCCAGTCTGGGCTACAGCCCTCTGCTATTCCAGTCCTGAGACAGGCACATGCTCTTCTGATGCTCCTCACTCCTGACCTGCAGCCCCCTGCTATTCCAACCTTACATTCCTCAACACAGCTGTCATTTTTATGAATGTTTTTTACAAATCAGATGAGGGTCAAGCCCCAGGGATTCTGGGAAGCCAGGGCTGCAGAATTCGCAGCAGGATCCTCCCCACCTCGGGTTCCCGAATCTTAAGTTTTCAAATTTAAAAAACCTTTCTGACCCTCATGGTTGAGAAAAATAATTCAAAATGTCACCAGTGAGGCACTGTGCTCCTGAGTCTGCAGACAGCCTGACACCATAGGCTGCCCATTCATCCCAAATGACTGTTAACTCTGACACCTAATGCCACACCACATGTGTTAGCTATTCACTACTGATCATTTTAGCCAAAGTACCACCTGATGTGTTTAATCTACAATCCCAAACTGCCTCCTACATCTCCCCAAGAGACTCAGGTGCCCCCTATCAGCTGCCCTCCCTTCCCCTCTGCGCAGCCTATCCAACACCCAAGGGATGTTTTAATGAGTGGCCTGCTGGAGCACATGCCACTCAGGAGCTGGTGGGGGCCATGCCTATCGTGTCTGAGAGGCAGGGCTCAGCCTTCACCTCTGCAGGGGTGGCATCCTGAGCTCAGTGGGAGGAGCCCATGGAACTGGGAAGTGATGGGGCCATGTAGAAATGCAGAATGTAGGGCCCTGAGCTCACAAGGAGGCCCAGAAAGGCATCTAACTCCCTGTACACCCACAGATTGCCCTGGCACAGAATCAATGCAACAATAACCCACTGGTGAATGGGCCCAGGAGAGGGAATGGTAACACTGGGTGTGGGTGAATGTGTGTGTGGTGTGTGAGATGGCCTACGCATTCAGGTGTTGTGCAGGGAAGGAGAGGGGCGTGTGTGTGTGTGTACCTGTGTGCATACAGTACGCCTGAGGCTGTATGGCAGTGGGTTTACACTGGAGGCAGAGTGGCTCTTCATGTTTACGTGCCTCAGTCTAAGCCTACAGCTACCTGCCTAGTAAATCTGCAGTCCAGCCGGCTTCCCCATCTGCTTCTTTGGCAGCCCCAGACTGGAAGCCGGCTGCAGAGAATTTCAGCCAGATGGTCCCCACCCTCCTTTTCTGGAATTCGCTGCAGTGAAACCCACCCAGCCGTGCTTCACTTTTCCATTTGATCGCCACCGACGACGGAGCGTTCCGCACGAAGGGCAGTGATCCGAGGCTGAGCGATCTCCCCTCGCTGTGACTGCTTCTCTCCTCTGCGCCCGTGTGTGTTCGGCTTGGGGTCCCGGTGTGAAGATGCTCGCTGCCGATCACTGCTTGGATTCGCCGTTTCCAGCCAGCCTGCTTTGTGCCCTTTACCACGTTCCTCTTGCTGTTTGCGGCGGGGAGGGAGCTGGAGAGGGGATCAGGGATAGCTCTGCCTCGGGACAGAAATGCTGCAGGCCCGGAGTGTGCTGTCTGTCCCTGTACCTCTTTGCGGAGGCACTTTGTTGTTGTGCAGCAGCAGCCCCGCATTACAGGTGCCCCGGCTCCCCCATTCCCCCAGGCTCCACTCTCCAGTCAGCCATCTCAGGGGCTCCCCTCAGTGTCCTCTGCACTTGGCTGCTCCATTCATCTGTCGTTAGCAAACCACCTGTGGAGTGGCACCAGCTGGCTAGCATCAGGTGATGCTCGCTGGTTATTTATCTGGAGCCAAAGCTGGGCCAGGCACCAGCCGGCTCCCTCCACAGCTAAGAACAGAAGAGAGGCCCCGCCACCCGTCTGCACCCGATCCATGGAACACACAGTGGAAACATCAGAGTGACCCCACCAGTTCACACCAATGGCTTATCTCCGCCAGCTGCTCATTAACACTACACAGGCTCTCCGGATATACACGTCTCTCATCCTGTAAGAGGTGTATCACTGCCACAAAGCCTGGAGATCTCTGTACAGGCCGGCGCTGCAGGGCTGGAGCTGGGGAACGGGCCACATACTGCAGACAGGCTTGATACAGTTATTCTGGCCATCTGCGAGGTGTGGTTCCTGGTGCCAGGCAGGACCACGCCAGAAAGGCACACAGCATAGCTGGGGAGGGGCGGAGAGGCTCGGTGTGGGATGGCCTGGGCTGGCTGAGCTTGGTGTGTGTTGCTTCTCACACAAGACATTTTGCAGGAGAGCTGTGGGAACGTCACATCTGCAGGTCTTCAAGCTTCCAGAGCTTTGCTTTTCTCCATTTTTTATTTATTTAACCTGGCTTCAACCTCAGCCTTTCCCAAGGTTAAAACGCAGCCTCGCATCAAAGAGACGTTAACCTGGCTTCAACCTCAGCCTTTCCCAAGGTTAAAACGCAGCCTCGCATCAAAGAGACGTTAACCTGGCTTCAACCTCAGCCTTTCCCAAGGTTAAAACGCAGCCTCGCATCAAAGAGACGTTAACCTGGCTTCAACCTCAGCCTTTCCCAAGGTTAAAACGCAGCCTCGCATCAAAGAGACGTTAACCTGGCTTCAACCTCAGCCTTTCCCAAGGTTAAAACGCAGCCTCGCATCAAAGAGACGTTAACCTGGCTTCAACCTCAGCCTTTCCCAAGGTTAAAACGCAGCCTCGCATCAAAGAGACGTCTCTCTCCAAAGTGCCACAGCTGAATAGATCTGCATGCGCTCTGGTAAGTGCTTGGAGATGGGGTTAAGCCATACGGAGGAGAGAACAGGTCAAGACCTGACCATCACATGCCACTTGTGGATCTTCCTTGTATCCAGATGATTTCTGTGCACCGAGAGCCAGTTCACTGCACAGGGATTAGCCGGAGGTAGCCATGCGCAGATGTTCAATCCAAAAACCAAGGCAGATGCGATTTCCCCTTAATACTCAGTGGAGCATTTCCAGCCAGACGTGCAGGCAACGAGGTGCAGATGTTGGCTTCTGCATGAACTGCAGCCTTCATGTGTTACCCTGCAGTGCGCACACCTGCTGAGGATCTGAGACCCACACTGGACATGCCCGAAAAAGTCTGATGGGGAAGGCCCTGCTGATTGGCTAACTCTGCCATGCTGCCGTTTGGGCGTGGCGGCATCACGGTGCCATGCGGCCATCTGTCCGAACAAGCGCTCTCCCCAGTGCAGTGTGTACGAGGGAGTGTACGGTGGTTTGCCAGGACACGTCTGGATCCTCACACCAGAGAGGGACAGAGCTGTGTTCATCTAACCTAGACACTTGGCCCCCTACCCTGTCTACTCCAGCATGTCTCCCAGTCTAATTAAACGCCCCAAGCAAAGGGGCTGTGTGGCTCAGCTGGAGAGAGAGAAGTGGTGCAGTCTGGAAGATGCCAGGAAGGTGAAAAGGGAAGGTCGACACAGCGGGGGTCCGTCCAGGTGTAGTGTGTGCCACTGAGCATTGGGAACAAAGTAACCAGGTGAGCAAACGACCCATTCCCCAGAATGGAACAACAGGGAAGGTTGAGAAGGACCCCGTGAGGAATGTGTACATGAGAGACACGCTCCAAGTGACACCCGTAGAGGACAGCGAGGGCACGCCAGCTCCGAAGGGTCGCTCGTGTAACGCGCAGCCCTGGGCAAAGGACGGAGAGGCCGACCCAAGAAGACCCGTTAGCATGTGGGTGATGGCGCTGACCAGAGCACGGCGGGGGGAGCAGGCCCATCTGCCGGGACTGACGTAAGGAAGAAGCAGCAGCAAAGAGGCTGCTTCCCCGCAGCCAGACATCTCCCTGCCGAATGACCCCTAGCATCGCCCCGCCGTTCCCGAACCTGACCAAGGACCCGGACTGCCACTCTGCCCGTCTACCTGGTCCCGTCACTGAGCACCTCAGCCTTCCCTGTGCTCATCCCCACAGCCCCCCGGGGGCAAGGCTGTGCCGTGCCATGCGCCCAGCATACAGGTGGGGAACTGAGGCAGAAAGAGGCAAAGTGACTGCCCAAGGCTACCCAGGAAGCCTGTTACCCCGAGTCCCAGGCTTGTGTCCCAGTCACTGAACCAGCCTCCTCAGAAGATGGCAGAGCTGGCCGGCCACACAGGGGAACACACACTGCCTCATAGGAAGGGGTGTGCCAGGGGAGCACCAGACAGTTTGTCGCCCCTTTATTTGGGGGGCACTCAGCAGTGCTCCTGTCGGGCAAAGGCCCAGTAGCCTGGGGAGAACCCTGGCTTTTATCCCCTTACTCCTGGCTCTAGCTCCCGGCGTTGCCTTCAATATCCCCCCCCAGCCGCACATTCACACCCTTCCACTGCGTGTATGCAGCCAGATCCCACCTTAGTCATCCCTTAGCATGAGCAAGTAGTGACCTCCACCCCCGCGCTTCAACCCCCTCTGCTGGCTCTGGTCCAAATGGATCCCAGCCCTGTGGGCTGCCTTCAGTGTTATTGACACCAGCACAACCCAAAGGGGGTGGTGAATGAGAGTGAAAGGCAGGATGTACGGAACCGATGCCTGGAAATGCTTGATCACTCAACAGCCTGCTGAACTCCCTGCCCTTGGATGTGCGGGAAGTCAAGATCTCAGCAGGGTTTCAAACAGGAGCTGACGCATGTACAGACAATGACAACATCCATTTGCTCCAGGGCCCAGGCTAACTGTTCACTGATGGGGGGTGTAGTGGGGCGGCTGCCCCACTCCAGTAAAGAGGGGTTAAAAGCAACCCTGGAGAGGGCTGTGGCTGGGAAAAGCTGAGTGGGGAAGCAGCCACCACTGTGGCCAGCTCAATCAGGGCACAGCTGGCCCTATAAGAGGGCTGAGGGCCAGGAGCTGTAGGAATCTCACCCTAGTCCTGGAGTGGGAAGGGCTAGCTGCCTGGGAGCAAGGTACCTGAACTGGAGCAGTGCTGGAGAAGGGCAAAGGGAGCTGGGGAGCTCCAGCCTGGTAAACCCCCAGGCTGCAGGCCTTGGTAAAGGCCCAGAAAGGTACTGGGGCTGCAGAGGGCAGCCTGGGAATGGGCAGAGGCAGCATCGTCCTAACCTCCTTGCCAATGATGAGTAGCCATTACACTGCAGTTTGCCCCAGTGAGCAGGAGCTAGATGACGACTGGCAGTAGCCACGGAGACAAGGTAGGTTTAGAGGGTTGGGGGTTCCCCTGGGAGGGGAGATCCAGAGTGTGGGGGTACTGCTAGGGCAGAACCCTGAGCTAAACAGGCACCAGGGTCCGGGAGGGACACGGGGCCAGCGGCAGGCAAGACACCGGCCAGCAGAGGGTGCTCTGAGGCTGGAAAGAACTAATTCCCAGACAACCAGCAGGAGGCGCCACAGCGGTGAGTCCTCGCTTCGGTACAAGGGGCAACAGAGGAAACATCCCCAGGGGGCAGATTACCCCACGACTACCCACTATGGGGTTTGTTCCTCTGAGGCAGCTGGTGGTGGCCTCTTTCAGAGATAAGATATTGGACTAGACAATCTGAGCCAGCATAGCAGTTCCTGTGAGCTGTTGTCTCCCCCCAGAGGTGGCTGCGTTGGGTCTGGGCTGAGGGATGTGCGGTGGGGGGAAGCTTGCACTGCTACTCTTCCTGGCTATTGTTATTTACTATTTGTGGTATCGGCACCCAGGAGCCCACGCAGGCTTCAGGACCCTTTCGCGCTAGGTGCTGGACACATAGAACAAATAAGCAGATGGTCCCTGCCCCACGGCTGACAATCTGTTTTCAGAGAGTCCATCCAGCCTCTTTCCCACACACTGTAGAGTTCTTTTAAAAAAGAAAACGAGAAGGGGGAGGGAGGTGTAAATGAATTCAGCTGCCCCTGGATATTTTAGTGCCTCAGCTCTTCAGAGTAAGTGAAAAGAAGGAACATCTCAGCCTTTCTTGCTAGGAACAGGGCAGGAAATCAGAGCAAGGATGACTGCTTCAATACCCTTGGCACAATCGAGAGCTAGGGGGAGGCTGTCTTTGGTGACCAAAGCAAAGGCAGCTGCTTTCTGCTTCTGCACACAGCGCGGGGCGCTTTGTCAGGAATCCCGCCGCTAACGACACACAGAACAAATCATCAAATCGCCTGGAAATGCAGCACCGGCACGGAGGCAGCCTGTGGGGCTGGCAGCTCACTAGACCACCAGTGGGTCGGGGCGGGTGGGGGGGGGGAGGCAATTAAAGAAGGCAGCAAAGGAGTGCAGAAGCTAAAGGCTGAAAGCGAGATCACTCGACAGGCAGAGCTGAGGAGCAGGCAGCACGCGAATGATTCTGCAGCAAACTCTCCATCTTCAGCATCCACCCCAGAACCAGGGACCAGATCCTGCCTGAGTCAAGTCGGCCACAGGGGGGTGGACTGTGGCTTGCCTCTGCGTGGAGCCAAGAGGGTGTACGATACCTAACCGTCTCTTGGGTCCCCTCCTCAGTGGCCAGCCCCTGCTTACCTCTAGCCTGCTTGCTAGCAGAATGGCCTGGCAGCTAGAACACTGGACTGGGACTCAGGAGACCTGTGTCCTATTCCTGGCTCTACCACTGGCCTGCTGGGTGACCTTGGGCACGTCACTGCTCTGTGCCTCTGTTTCCCCATCTGTAAAACAGGGCCAATGACACTTCTCTCCTTTGAGATTCATGGCTGGAAAATGCTATAGACTGTGTGTTGCTATTAGTAGGAACAGGCAGTTACCAGTGATCATACAGGAGCTGCCATGCACCAGTCCATGCTGACAGGACAATGAATGCAGCAAAAGGTGCCGGGGGGGAGGGGGGGACCAGAACACCTCTGCTGCAGTGAGTTGGCTCCCCCAGCCAGGGACGTGCTCTCAGTGGAGGAAGAGCCCTAGATTAGCAATACAATCTAACGGACACCTGATTCCCCTTCACAGCAGGATCTGAGAACCTGTCCCTCTTCACTGCACGGCCACACACAGCAGGAGCACGGGCAGGCCTAAAAACCTTTGGAAACTAGAGAGACTAAGGGCTGGGCCACGCTAGAAAATCAGATCAGCCCAGCCGTCGCTCCGGGGTATGCAAACCCCTCTCCCCTGAGCAAGGCAGTTACACTGACCTAAGGCCCTGGGCAAACAGCGCGAGGGCGACGGACGAATTCCTCCTGTCTCTGCCGCGGCTGGAGTGGCAGCGTTTTAAGTGCAGATGAGCCCTAAGGACATGCAGGCAGAGCCAGGAACAGAGCCTGGGGCTCATGCCGCCCGGACTAGCACCCTAGCCGCTGGCCCACGCTCCCTGGCTGCAAAGAGCCTGGGCTCCTCTGTTCGGAGTCCTCCCAGACGGGCCCAGGGGACAGCACCAGAGCTGCAAGGACCCGGCTTCTGCTGTCTCCGTTTACACAGCCTGTCTGACGTGGTGCTCGCTGAGCCCGGGACCTGACGTAGTACCAGTCGGGCCTGCCACTCAGATGTGCAGCTACGAAGGCGTCGGGGGCTGCCCAGACTGGTAGACGCTGCTGCTAACCCTCTGGCTGAGAAGGACAGGGCATGACCCTGTGCACAGCAAGAGTGCCAGCCCCATGCCACTGCCAGGTGGGCATTGTTGCCATGGACTTTCCGGGGGGCTCCCATCCTGTAGCAGCCCAGCCCCTCCATCTTGCGGATGGACTGAGCCGCCCAGGCCCTGTGGGGCTAGGAGATGAAGCGCTGGCCCAAGGTCTGTGGCACGGCTGAGGACTGAACCCAGCTCTCCCCGTCCCTGGTCCGTAGAGCAGCCGTTGTTCCCTGGTGCAGAGAGAAGAGGGTAACCCCCATTCTGAGGCCCCCTTTCCTGCAGGCAATCGGCGTGCGCCGCTCCCTGCATCGCAGCTCCGCCAACCAGACCTGTCACAGCCTGGGGCCACCCTGAAACAGGCTTCCCTGCCCCACATGTCACTGCATTGAACCCTGGCCCAGCCTTCCCACGGTGGCGCTGACGGCTTTGTCAGGCCCCCTGTTAATGAACTCCCGTCTCGCTTGTCTCCCAGGCCCCCGGCTGCCCCTGGAGACAGCTGAGAAATTAGCGCCGGGCCGGTGATTGTTCACATCGTTTGTTAAAAAATGGAATCGGGTCACAGAACAAAAGAGCCTGGCTCCGTAAGAGCGGCTGGTGCGGGGAGATCTGCACATGGCTCCAGAGCAGACAGGGGAAGGAGCAACCCCTCAGCTGGGTCCCTTCTCAGAGGGCCGTGCAATGAGCAGTGGGGCTGTAGCACACCGCGATGTTGGGCTGAGCTGGGAGGAACGGCCGCCGGCAAAGCCAGGCCCAGCACAGGCGCTCCATTCGCTCCGGGAACCCGGGGGGTCCCTCTAGGGTGAGGTGGGCCTGAGGCCCTACCCCCTGCTCCTCCTCCCCACCACCAAGGCCCCACCTGGGGGCGCCAAGAAGGGGACGGGCCCACAGACAGGGCGTGGTTCCCGCATGTATCCCGTTTTTGCAGTTTGAAAGCAGGTTGCCCTAGATCCCTCTGAGGGAGCAGGGTAGGGTTGCCAACTTTCTAATGGCATGAAACCCAACACTCTAGCCCCCCGCCCCACTTCCCTGAGGCCTTGCGCCCTGCTCACTACATTCCCCCACCCTCACTCACTTTCACTGGGCTGGGGCAGGAGGGTAGGGTGCAGGAGGGGATGAGGGCTCCGGGGTGGGGCTGGAAATGAGGGGTGCAGGGCTCCGGGCTGGGGAAGTGGGTTGGGGTGCAGAAGGGGGGTGAGGGCTCCGGCTGGGGGTGTGAGCTCTAGGATGAGGGGTTTGGGGTGCAGGAGGGGGCTCCAGGCTGGGGGGTGGGGCAGAGGGGTTCAGAGTATGGGAGTGGGCTTTGGGCTGGGGCAGGGGGTTGAGGTGCTAGGGGGCGGTGAGGGCTACGTCTGGGGGTGCAGGCTCTGGGGTGGGGCTCGGGATGAGGGGTTTGGGGTGAAGGAGGGGGCTCCGGGTTTGAGGGGTGCGGAAGGGGGTGAGAGCTCCAGCCGGGGGTGTGAGCTCTGGGATGAGGGATTTGGGGTGCAGGAGGGGGCTCCAGACTGGGGGGTGGGACAGAGGGGTTCAGAGTGTGGGAGGGGGCTTTGGGTTGGGGCAGGGGGTTGAGGTGCCAAGGGGAGGTAAGGGCTATGTCTGGGGGTGTGGGCTCTGGGGTGGGGCTGGAAATGAGGTGCAGGAGGGGGCTCCCAGCTGGGGGGTGGGGCCAAGGGATTCGGAATGTGGGAGGGGACTGCGGGTTGAGGCGGGGGTTGGAGTGTGGGAGGGAGTACGGACTCTGGGCTGGGGGTGTGGGCTCTGGGCTGGGACCGGGGATGAAGGGTTCAGGGTGAGGGAGGGGGCTCCAGGTTTGGGGGGGACTCAATACTGGGGCAGGGGGTTGGGGCACGGGCTTACCTCAGGCAGCTCCCAGTCAGCAGTGCAGCGGGGTTAAGGTAGGCTAGTCCCTACCTGTCCTGGCTCCGTGCTGCGCCCTGGAAGCAGACAGCAGGTCCGGCTCCTAGGTGGAGGGGCCAGGAGGCTCCATGCGCTGCTATCGCCCACAGGCACTGCTCCCTCAGCTCCCATTGGCCGCGGTTCCCGGCCAATAGGAGTGCGGAGCCAGTGCTTGCGGCAGGGGCAGTGCGTGGAGCCCTCTGCCCACCCCACCCCCAGCCTCCGCCTAGGAGCTGGACCTGCTGGCCGCTTCTGGGGCACAGCATGGAGCCAGGACAGGTAGGGACTAGCCTGCCCTAGTGCCGCAGCACCGCCGATCAGACTTCTAACAGCCCAGTCGGCGGTGCTGACTGGAGCCACCAGGGTCACTTTTTGACTGGGTGTTCCCGAAAACCAGACACCTGGTCACCCTAGGGCAGGGCTGGCGAAGGTGGGAACTGGTTCCCCAACTCTCTGCCTGTGCCATACTGGCCTTTCAAGTGTGAGACCAAAGTGCAGAAGGAGGGGGACACGTGTGCAAGGCTCGCCCTCCAGTGGGGGAAAGGTTCTTCAGCCTGTCTCTGGATTGGGCACCCTTGGGTCTGAAATGGGTGAGGGGCTTCTGGTCAAGGGTGCACCCTGTGCCAGGGGTGGGGGATGGGCTATGCTCTGTAAATGCCAGCAACAAGCCAGTGCTGCTGGGGACCCCCATGCATATAGCAGCCACATCCCTCAGGCCTGCATGTGTGCAAGGGGGTGAACAGCACCTGCCAGGGGCTGGCAGAAAGAGCAGAGGCCTGGGGCCTGGCACAGAGGCTGGCTTTCCCTGTAAGGCCTGCCAGGAAAGCCAGTCAAGGGGAGTAAAGGGACTGGGCAAGGCTGCAGACTCTTGCTCCAGAAGGACCCAAGGGAGAGAGAGCTCAGACCTGGCTCCACATTCCCTCCACATTCCCTCTGTTCCACGGGCAGCAGCACTGGTGACAAAGCAAGGTGCGAGGTTTGGGGCTGACCCAGGGCGTACAGTGCTGGGGTGGGGAGGGACTCAGACTCCTGACTCCCCACGGGGAGCGGGAAACCTCTGGCTTCTGGAGCGTTTCCTTTGTGGAGAGCTGGCCCGGGCCCTCACTGGGAATGCTGGGTAACAAACTCACAGCCCTGGACAAGAGGGGGGCTGAAGGGATGATGAAGGGGGGGCTCCAAAGACCAGGGAGTGATGCTGTGTGAGCCCGTGTGGGCCAGGGCAAGCGCAGGGAGAGCAATGACTCAAAAGGCAGAGCCATTTGGGAACCACGGAGGGGGATCGCTGAGCCCAATCTCGGGGGGCAGGAAGCCGGATGCTGATGGCGGGTTGGGACAGCAGAGAATCAATGGGAGGAGAGGGTGCCTGCCCCCCCTCCCCCACACACACGTCACCAGTCACAGGGCTGTGGAGACGTGGCAAGAAGCAGAAGTGACCCTTCCTGGGCCCAGTCCGGCATCCTCGGCTCAGGCGCTCTGAGCCATGGGGAAGCATCGGTCTCATTGCATGCATGGAGTGTAGCGGGAGGATCACTGGCAAGCCCAGCATGTAAGAGAGACCCCCCACCGGGGGAAGCCTGGCCTTCCCACCCTGTGCCACAGGGTTGGGAGGCCGTGTCAGAACTGGCTGAGACTGCAGCGAGGGGAGGGAGATGTTCCTTACAGGACTGGCCAGTGATCGGTGACCTGCCCCGCTCGTTCATTAGCTCAGGTGCGCTCAGCCTTGCTGTACCACTGGGAAGCGCTGGCAGCTGATGGATGCGAGCAAAGCCTTTGACTGCCCTTCCCAGCCGCTTCTCCGGAGCGGGGTCCTTGTTCTCCATCCCTGGGGATCAGACGTTTAGCCAGCGGCAATTCTCCACTGTCCAGCCTTGTCCTGCTGCTGGGGTCCCTGAGTCGGGGTGCCTGTCGCTGCCGGTGCTGGCCCGCGCAGATTCCCGGCTCTGTCCCAAAGCAGCTTTGGGCCTGTGACGCTGAGAACAGTGACGCTTTGGGATTGAAGGACCCTGTGTTCAATGTTGTGCTCGGAGCTGGTAGAACCCCGTTCGAGCCGGAGCCGTGGCTTTGGCAGGGAAGAGCTCCGCTGGGTCCCTTCTCAGAGGGCTGTGTAATGAGCAGAGAGGCCGTAGGATACTCCAGCTCGTTGGGCTGACCTGGGAGGAATGCTGGCCAGCAAAGCCAGGGCCCGCACATGCACTCCGTTCACATCAGGGACCAGGGTGGTCCCTCTGAGAGAGCAGGCTGGTGAACTCTCTGCTTGTGCCACCCTGGCCTTTCAAGTGTGAGGCAAGGTGCAAAAGGAGGGGGAACGCATGTAGGGCCAAGGGAAGCGTGCGACACTGTGCAAGGCTCACCCTCCAACGGGCCCAGAGACTGAGTGATTTGCCCAAGGTCACACACGGAGTCTGTAGAAGAGCTGGGAACTGAGCCGGGGAAGATCCAAGCCTTTGCCAGAGGCAGCTCCTGGGCCTCTGGCCTGCTCCCAGGAGATTGCCAGACCAGTCTGCCGGGGGCTTGGCCAGAACAGAGAAACACCTGACTACCTTCTCCTCAAAGCTCTGAAGTGCGCAAGGGTCCCACCCTTTAGTGCCCTCGTCCTGCTAGAGACACTCTCACAGACTCTGCTGCCACCAGCTTAACCTCCCCGGCTCGCTAGCAGCTCTGAGCTCTAACCATGGGAACAATGAGAGTTTCTGCTTCCTGGCAACGCAGCGCTAGGCTCCCGCTGCTCCTATACCTGCCCATACAGCTCACCTTCCGTCCCCAGGAGCCGTAGAAATTGCAGCTGGCCAGGAACAGCTCCCCCAGGACACAGCCGCCTGGGGCCGTGCACTACCTGTGCCGGGCATGGAGCTAATGCCCCCTTGTGGCCTGTCCTACACCCAGAGGGTTTCAGCACCACCCCTGCCTGGTGGGCAGGGCACAGACACGCTGCCCAGGGACAGCCCTGGGGGGCACGAGGCCCGCCGAGCTCCTCCCTGCACAGAGGAGGCTGATTCACTGCCCAGGGAAGCCGGCTAGCGTGCAGGGGAACAAGGCGCCAGCCCCACCCCATTTAGGGTAACCACCTGGCTGGTATTTGACCGGCCTGGCCAGGTTTTTTATGGATTTGCCAGTTGCCAGAAAAATAATTTAATTTGCCTGTTTTTTTTTTACCGTAGGTCTAAAGATTTGCATGATTCTAACACTAAACTGGGATAGCGAATGGCAAACATTTCTGTGTCCAGCTAAAGATGCTGCTGTTTTCTGACTGCCGCAGTTTAAGCGGCAACAGATCAAAAATACAGCAGCTGTCTGCTCACCAACATGCAAGCGCCTCGCGCATGTGGGTGAGAGAGTTTGAGTTACGCAGGAGGGAGGAGACGTGTGATCTTATCAATACATGTTCTCTCTTTAGATCCGATATGTGGCTGTTGGCAGAGCTGTCTTTGGGTTGGGGTTGTGGCAGGCTTACCTTGGGGGATGGTACTGGGGTTTTTGCATTTCAAAGGTGGTAACCCTACCCCCGTTCCTAGGGAGCAGGCTCTGGGCCCAGGAGAGCAGAGGGACTGGGACAAGCTGGGCTCTGGACAGAGGGCAGCTGTTTCTGGCACCTTCTCCTGCACCCATAACCAGGCCCCAGCTGTCCCAGGTTGCAGGCAGGCAGGCCCCGCAGAGAGCATGGACCCCAGTGCATCCCAGGGAAAGGGCAGGGGGCAGAGCCAGCCCTGCCTGCATGTGGAGCCAGGGAGCCCGCAGGCCATGTGCTGCACACCTGATGCTTAGGCCCCTCCACCGTCCTCTTCAGTTGCCCTGCCTCCTCCTCCCCTGCCTCGCAGACGGGAGGGCTCCCCGTGTGCTGCGGGGGTAAATGGGAGCGCCCGGGGCTGCCAGCGTGCAGGATCGAGGACAGGCTGAGAGGTGTATGATACATGGGAACGAGCAGAAGGCATTACCGAGACACCCAGGCACGATCCTGATCAGCGCCAGGCCTCCGCCTGCAAGATAAACAGGGGAGGGAGGCAAGGTCCTCAGTGCACGTCAGGGGCCGGCGGGCCCCCCCACCCGGCTCTTGTGTGATCCTGGTGACTTCAGAGCTGCAGGGAAATCACCTCCCCATGTGCACCCACAGCCCTACACCACGGAATCCCCGTACACAGAAACGGACCCTCCCACCCACAGCCACACACCAGTACATATACGGATGCAAACACACACACACACCCCCGTACACACACGGATGCAAACACCCATACAGAAGCAGGTGCGTGCATACACGCACGCACACACACACACCGCTCCATGCTGCGTTTGCGCCGGCTCCAGGGCACGCGGCCAGGGAGGCGCTCGAGACAGGTAATGACTTCTGCCGGTTCCCTCTTATCAGCACGAATCACGCCCAAGCTCTCGCCCCTCCCCAGAGCGAGCTGCAGTGTCGCTCTTCGCAGGGTCGATGTGACCTTAGGAGAGCGAAAGGACCCATAACCAGCCCCCTCCCCCAACACCAGCCAGCCCCTGTGGAGACTAAACACCCCGACCCACAGATGGCCCAGCTCTGCCAGGCTCTGCTTTGCACAGGAATGTCGGTACTTGGACCCCTGGCTCTGCCCTGGCACCTCCAGCCTCTGCCCCCCATGCAGGAGACACCGGACTGGCCAGGAGCACGGCCCAGCTCAGTGTGCGCTGGCAACAGCCGGCCATAATTAGAACCACCTTGATAAACGGCCAGATTGATTTCTGGCCATCATTAGGGAGGCCCAATTATCTCAGCATATCAATGGGCAAGTGAGGAAAGCCTCAATCCATCACATGAACAGCTCCCACTCCCTGCCCGCTGCTCACACGCAGCCTGCTCGGAGCCTGGGGCCCAGCCACTCCCCCGGCCCAGCAGCATCCAAGTAACAGCCAGTGGAGCTCGTCACATCACACGGGGGCCGGAACGGGGCCCCCAGAATTTAGATGTGGCCCCAGATCTGAGCAGCCCCGTGCTGTGCCCTGCGTGGCTCTGGATTCCAGCTCTGCAGCATGGAGCGCTGCCTGCTTGGAGCCACTTCCCCACCCACGGCCTGTACCGTGACGTTCCCCTCTGCTGCCCTCCACAGGGATGGTTCGTCTGGGCCAGAGCTGGCCTCTGGCTGAGCGACCCGCCCCTTCTCTTCTCCATCCCACAGCGAGCGGCAGGTGAGAGAGCAGCTCAGCCGGGCCTGCAGCTCCCAACAGGCTCTTCTGCAGAGCCAGCCTGTTGTGTCAGGTCGCCAGGACGGTTGCTGCGCAGAATACCACCTCATGTCAGGAAAGCCCGGCTCCCTGTGACAGGAGGACACTGCACTGGGCCCTAGGCAGGGCCAGCCACTTTAGCGTCACATACCCCAGCGCAGTGAGCACGGCAGATACCAGGGGACTCATCCCCCATTACACTGAGCACTCACACAGACGGGGGGCTCTCCCCCATTGCACTGAGCACTGCACACAGACGGGGAGCTCTTCCGCATTGCACTGAGCACTGCACACAGAGGGGGTGCTGTCCCCCTTACAGTGGTCACTGCATACAGATAGGGGGCTCTCCCCCATTGCACTGAACACTGTACACAGACGGGGTGCTCTCCACCATTGCACTGAGCACTGCACACAGACAGGGGGCTCTCCCCATAGCACTGAGCACTGTACACAGACACGGTGCTCTCCCCCATTGCACTGAGCACAGCAAACTGGCGGGATGCTCTCCCCATTACAGTGATCATTGCATACAGATGGGGTGCTCTCCCCCATTACACTGAACACTGCCCACAGACTGGAGGTTCTCCCCCATTGCACTTAGTGCTGCACAGAGACGGGGAGCTCTCCCCTTCTACACTGAGTGCAGCCGGCACACACAGTGGGATTCCTGGTGGGTCTGAGGTGGTGATTTCCCATAAAGCCAAGTATGTTGGCATTGAAACCCTGTGACAGTCTATACCCTTATGTTCATCCTTTTTATAAGACTATGATACATTTTGTATAAAGTATGCCTTGTGAGGTATCACTGGAAAGCTTGTAATCTGCTGAGCATTATTGTCCTGATAAAATGTGTGTGGCAACGTCATATGTAAAATTATAAAATTCTCCTGTATAAGACATGCTCCAAGTCTAGGAAAACAACTTCAAGTAAGTTCCCCAGAGCTAAATGGCTAGCCAGCACCTCAGCCAGCTGTCAGCACAATCAAATGGACCATCACCTAGTTAAGCAGCCATTCTTTGGCAGGAAAAAGGGTGTGAGTGAGGAATTTATGTCTTGGCAATGGAACAGCTGGGGGTTCCTGTGCAAACAGACTTGCTGTCGCCTGAACCCCAGCTGAAGATGGTTCTCAAAGAGGAGGAAAAGATAAAAATGAGGAACAGAGGCTGCAAATCACCTCTCTCCTCCCCTTCTCTCTGCCCATGACATCCACAATGCCTGGAGGACGAGAAAAGGAGCACTGGACTACAGAAGGGGTCCTGGTTGAACAGCATCCAGCCAATAAGGCTGCAAAAGAACATATGGTGAGAGAGACCCTTTTGCTTTAAGTTCACTTAGCTTGTTAAGTTAGGCCATGTCTCCACTACCACATTTGTCTGTATAATTTATCTCATGCAGGGGTATGAAAAAACACCCCTCTGAGCGACATACGTTTTGCTGGAGTAAGTGGTAGTGTGCACAGTGCTATGTCCGTGGGAGAGTTTCTCCCGCTAACATAGTGACTGCCACTCATGGGGGTGAGAGCTCTCTCCCGTTGGCACAGAGCAGCTACACGAGCGAGCTTACAGCAGTGCCGCTGCACTGGTACAGGTGTCCTGCTGTAAGCTCGCTTGTGCAGACGTGGCCCTAGGCTTTAGTTTGCGTTTTACTTCTTATTTTCTTGTAACCAAATTCTGACTTTTACACCTCATTACTTGTAATCACTTAAAATCTATCTTTTGTAGTTAATAAACTTCTTTTATTGCTTTAGCTAAGCCAGTGTGTTTGGAGTGAAGTGTTTGGGAACTCCATTGAGAAAACAAGGTTTGTGAATAGCGTTTTCTATTAATGAAACGACAGACTTTCTATGAGCTTGTATTGTCCAGGACGGGGCTGGGCAGGACAAGATGCACATTTCTGGGGACAAGTCTGGGACTGGGAATTTTCTGGTGTCACTCTGCAGTGTAATTCAAGGGTGGCAGCCTGGCCGGCAGAAGCACCCTTGCAGCATAGCTGGGGGTAATTTGCATGCTGGAGGCTGTGTGTGAGAAGATCAGGAGTGGGGATTCTCCCAGTGAAGCAGTGTAAAAGGCACCCCAACTTGGAGAACAGAGGGGACACAGCTGTCCAACAGTCCAGATTGTACCCTAGGGAATGTCACAAACCTGTACACTCCCCGGTTCCGGTGGGGTGGGGGGCATCAGTCCAGACAGAAAGGCAGGAGCATGGCCTCTTCTCAGTGGTTTCTCCATGCCCTGAGAGTGCCAATGCAGCCAACTCCATGGGGTGAGTGCCAGCAGCCTTGGGTTCTCCACTCCAGGCAGAGTGCATATTTAGCCTCAGGAAAAGACATGCTGATGGCTCCCTCCCCTCCATCCCTGAGCTGCCTGCTTCACTCATGCACCACGTGGGACCTTGGCCTCTCCCCGCGGGCATCAGAGGGAGAAGAAAAAGAGGAGCAAGCACAAAGGGGAAGAAGCTTCACAGAACTGAGACGGCCTGGGGCATCCGTCCGTCCATCCCCCACCCATCTGCCTGGTAGCTGAGCACCTTGATAATGATCCAAATCCCTGTGAGCAGTCCATACGTGCGCCTCGGCTCCTTCTCCCGTGGTGACACACATACTATGGCTTTGGGCATCGTGGGCCAGATCCTTAGCGACCTCTATTGGCATCGCTGGAGCTGCGCTGGGTACCAGCAGGGCACCCGGCCCTGGAGTCTGGAAAAGCCCCTGGACAAGAGGCCATGCCCTGCCAATCCTCCTTTTGCCATCAGCCCGGGACAGCAAAATGTTTCCTTTTGCAGAAGCGGCTGGACTTGCCCACCATGGATGTGTGACAGCAGCGGACACATCTGCTTCAGCCCCACCCTGACCTTTCCTTTGCTATGTGATCGATAGCAGGGCCTACAGGTCTGTGTGCACATGTGGGGGATGGGATATAGATTTGTCCAATCTCAAGGAGCACTGCTGCATTTAAAAGAGGACCTGGCTGGGAAAGCAGGTGTACTCTGGACACCAGACCCAGCATCAGTAAGGCCGTGGTCCCAGGTACCAGTGCAGGGTTCGAGCTCAATGGAGAGAGAAACTGAACCCCTGTTGCAATGCTCTGAAGTCTGGGGCTGAGCTGCTCTGACAGCCACTGCACCAGCCTCTCTTCTGCAACCCGCACGGACGCATGCACGTAGCGTGGGCCCGACAGCATGTTACGCAGCAGGGGGCACTGAGCCACCCATTCGCCTTTCACCTGCTGGACACGGGGTTCGAATCTGGCTTTGCTCACCAGCAGAAGAAGTTCGGGAGTCTCAGCTGCACCCTGTGTGGCAACACAACCCCAGGCTGCTCGGATGGGCCAGGCCAGGCTCGAGCATCCAGCGCCCCCACCTGCTCCAGCAGCTCATTTTCCCAGTGACCAGAGGTTATTAGGAGCCCCTTGGCTAGAGACTGAAGCGCACGCAGGCGAGCATGGTGGCCCTGGCTCAGGGACCGCCGGCAGGAGGGCAGAGCTGGCTGTGTGGTGGGAGGAGAGCCTGGAGGGGAGAGGATGCATTAGGATTGCTCTCTCGTGTTCTCACCCAAGGTGAACCGTGTGCTGCGGAGCCAGGCTGTGCTCAGAATTGAGAGCGGGGTCTATCTGCAGGCAGACATCTCCGAGATGGATGATTGCACTGTGACAGTCGCTGCATTGCCATGACACGTATACGTCTGGCTGGTGATGCACACTCCGCTGCCGGGGGATGGGTCCTCAATGTGGAGAGCGTGATGCCCCCACCCCAAGGCGAATGAGCGGTGTGTGTGACCCCCGCTCTCTGCAGGGCTCTGAAAGCTCCTCCCAGAGGGGGTCTGCACAGGGCAGGGACATGGCATTCACTGCTGCATCCTAGCTCAAGGACACCATGGCCCTGCCATGCTTGAGGAGTGTTAGATGGATCGTTCTCCTGGCAGTGCACGGTCCATGCTATGGGAATAAAACGACCCAATCCAACCAATGGTCCATCCAGTCTGGGACTGGATACTGGGTCCAACCAATGGTCCGCTCAGTCTGGGACCACATACCGGGTCCAACCAATGGTCCGCCCAATCTGGCACTGGATACTGGGTCCAACCAAGGGTCCATCCAGTCTGGGACCAGATACTGGGTCCAACCAAGGGTCCGCCCAGTCTGGGACCAGATACTGGGTCCAACCAAGGGTCCGCCCAGTCTGCTACCGCTCCATAGGAAGGAGAAAGCTCCCCTGTCACTCTTTGCCCTCCTCCTGCATATACAGGGGGACACTTTCAGTGGGAAAGCCCTGAAGGGGGAAGGCATAAAGCACTTTCAGCAGGAGTTGGACCCTGAAGTCCCCATGAAAAGCTTGCCTCTACTATCAGATGCTTCTTTCCTGCTGCCTCCCGTATCAATGTTGCAGCCTCTTCGATATTCCAACTGAAAAGCAAGTGAGGCAGTGCAAGGCTAGGTCAGGCCTTGGAGCAGGACCACGAACCATCACAGAAGGTCTTTCTCACAACAATGGCACAAAATCCGTAGGTGGCGCTCTTCTCTCTGAAGTCAGCCTGTGCCAGGCATGGGCATGCTGGAGCTGCTCTCTACTAGATCTGATGGTAAACTGAGGCCATGAGCGCTGCGGTCACTAAGGAGGCTGCTTCCAGCAGGTCAGTGGCCAGTGGAAAGGTTTTGTTAGGCCTGGCTAAATTCTGTAACAGACTGGCTGTGATTACATTATCACCTTTGTCAACTTTGTCCAGCTTGTCCTCGTCTGTCCCTCCACGAACGCATGTCGACGCCACACCATTCTATTTTGTTGCGAGCATGTTCTTTCCATTTCCACTCACAGAGTGAGTTTGTGTGTGCGGTTTTTGGAGGGGGGGGAGGTGAGAAAACCTGGATTTGTGCTGGAAATGGCCCACCTTGATTATCATACACATTGTAAAGAGAGTGGTCACTTTGGATGGGCTATTACCAGCAGGAGAGTGAGTTTGTGTGTGGGAGGGGCAGAGGGTGAGAAAACCTGGATTTGTGCTGGAAATGGCTCAACTTGATTATCATACACATTGTAAGGAGAGTGATCACTTTAGATAAGCTATTACCAGCAGGAGAGTGGGGTGGGAGGAGGTATTGTTTCATGGTCTCTGTGTATATAATGTCTTCTGCAGTTTCCACAGTATGCATCCGATGAAGTGAGCTGTAGCTCACGAAAGCTTATGCTCAAATAAATTGGTTAGTCTCTAAGGTGCCACAAGTACTCCTTTTCTTTATTTGGTTGAAACTTGCCCACCCCGCCTTTTACCTCCTATTGCATTCCCCTTCGAACGAGTTGTCTCTGCTCAGCTGCTGACCCAGGTAAATATATTTGTCGGCCTCCTTGATTTCTTTCCCATTTACAGTGATGATTCCTTCTGCACAATGCTCATTCCGCATCCACTTCATCTTCAACATGTTCACTTCCAACCCGATATCATGTGAAAGTGTTTGCAGTTGCTGCAATTTGTTCTCCAGTTCTGCTGTGTCCTTTGCCACTATTACACAGTTGTCAGCGAAAAGAAGACGTGTTAACTGTTCTCCATCAATTCTGATTCCTTCTTCCCAGTTCAATTTCTTGAACAGTGACTCCAGTACTGCTGCAAACAGCTTCAGTGAGATTGTGTCGCCTTGTCTGACTCCCCTGCGTATAGTAATGATGCAGGGAATATTGAATAATGTTATCTCTGTTGAGCATTTGCAGTTCATTTCTTCCAGCAGGTCAATGTACCTCGGGTCGATTCTGATTTCATTGAGCGCATTGAATACAGCATTAATCTCTACTGAGTCAAATGCCTTTTTGTAGTTGACAAATGCAATGCACAATGGTACTTTGTATTCTTTGCATTTTCCAATGAGCTGCCAAACTGAGTGGATGTGATCAATTGTCAAATACCCTGCGCAGAAACCAGCTTGTTCTCTGCTTTTGTGCATTTCAAGATCCTTCTTAACCTGATTGAGTATGATGCGGGTGAAGACTTTATACACTTGTGAGAGGAGTGTGATCAGACGGTAGTTGCTCGGTTCTTCTGGATCACCTTGCTTCATCAATAGTATCGTTTTCGATTTCTCCCATGCATCTGGAACGCGCTTACTATTGATGTAGATGGTGAACTGTTGTGCCAATGGTTTGAAGAGAATATCTTCCTCTGCTTTGAGATATTCCCGTCTAAACATTGTCCACTCCCGGACTCTGCCCTCTCTTTATGTTACGCGCTGCGTATTCAATTTCTTCCCACATAACATTGGGAACTTCTTCTGTAACCTGCTGCCTTGACGATGTACGTCGGACATTGACATGCGAGGAGTAGAGGTCATTGTAGAATTCTGTACATATTTTGTTCATTTTCCTCTTTTCCAAGTCCTTTCAGCATTGGTGAAATGGTGAATGGTGAAATGGTGATTACATTATAACATTATAAATCCCCAGGCCTTTTCAACCACATGTGGTACCATCCACTTCCTGCCCCAGGCGGCTGTAATGTGCTCAAGGACTCATAAGCTTTAAGGCCAGAAGGGACGATCATGGTCATCATCCTGCACATCGATGGCCACAGAACCTCACCCAACAACTCCTGTAACAGACCCCTAACCTCTGGCTGAGTTACTGAAGTCCTCAAATCCTGATTTAAAGGCTCCAGGTTACAGAGAATCCAACATTTACTCTAGTTCAAACCAGCAAGTGGCCCACGCTGAACACTTCACTTGAAGGTGAAACCCCCCCACGGTCTCTGCCGATCTGACCTGGGGAAAATTCCTTCCCAACCCCAAATACAGCAATCGGTTAGACCATGAGCATGTGGGCTGAGATCCACTGGCCAGACACCTGGGAAAGAATTCTCTGTAGTAACTCAAAGCCTTCCCCATCTAGTGTCCCATCTCTGGCCGTTGGGGATATTAGCTAATAGCAGTCGCGGATGGGCCACATGCCATTGTAGGCGACCTCATCATCCCATCCTCTCCATAAACTTATCAAGTTCAGTCTTGAAGCCAGTTAGGATTTTTGCCCCCACTGCTCCCCTTGGAAGGCTGTTCCAGGACTTCACTCCTCTGATGGTTAGAAACCTTCACCTAATTTCAAGCCTAAACTTAATGGCCAGTTTATATCCATTTGTTCTTGTGCCAACACTGGCTGTTAACTTAAATAACTCCTCTTCCTCCCTGGTATGTATCCCTCTAATGTATTTATAGAGAGCAATCCTATCTCCCCTCAGCCTTCATTTTGTTAGACTAAACAAGCCAAGCTCCTTAAGTGTCCTTTCATAAGGCAGGTTTTCCATTAGTCAGATCATTCTAGTAGCCCTTCTCTGCACCTGTTCTAATTTGAATTAATCTTTCTTAAACATGGGAGACCGGAACTGCACAGAGTATTCCAGATGAAGTCTCCCCAGTGCCTTGTATAACGGTACTAAACAGTTCCTTATCTCTACTGGAAATACCTTGCCTGAGGTATCATAGCCTTTTTTCACAGCCACATCACATTAGTGCCCCATAGTCATCCTGTAATCGAACAATACAGCCAGGTCTTTCTCCTCCTCTGTCATTTCCAACTGATATGTCCCCAGCTTACAGAAAAAGTTCTTCTTGTTAGTCCCTAAATGCATGACCTTGCAGTTTGCACTATTAAATTTCATCCCATTTCTATTACTCCAGTTTTCAAAGTTGTCCAGATCTTCTTGCATGATATTCCGGTCCTCCTCCATGTTGGCAATACCTCCCAACTCTGTGTCATCCACAAATTGTAATAGCACACTCCCACTTTTTGTGCCAAGGTCATTAATAAAAATGTTAAATAAGGTAGTCCCAAGACTGATCCTTGAGAAACTCTACTAGTAACCTCCCTCGCACCTGACAGTTCACCTTTCAGTATGATCCTTGTAGTCTCCCCCTTTATCAGAACCTTTCTATTCTCATATTAACCCCCATCTTCTCCAATGCAACTAATAATCTCCCATTTGAAATGGTAACAAATGCCTTACTGAAATCCAGGTAGATTAGATGTACTGCATTTCCGTTGTCTAGAAAATCGGTGCACAGAGCAGCAACTCAGAGCAGCCAGAATGAGAAGTGGCTGGTCCCGCCCCTTCTGCTCCCCACCCGGGCCCAGCTGCCAGGGACAGGGGCCGAGCATGCCGGGGGGAGGCGCAGTGGGAGAAGGACATAGCTCCCTTCCCCCTCCTCCCCTACGGGCATGCCAAGCAGAAACCAGGGAGGGGGCACTTGACCCCACATGCCCCGTCTATGCATCGCCTTTGCTTGAGTTTACGGATTCATTAAAACGCCTTGCTATCCACTTCGTTTCCCATGCTGCTGAGTAACTGCAATATGCTAGATTAGTACCAATGATTTTGTCTCCATCTAGTGGCTGGCCCTTGCAACTCTAACAGCCTGCTATTTAGCCACTGGCATTTCTCCTTAGCTCAAGTGACAGGGCTTGTGCTTTTGATGTTGAATGTTCTGGGTTCAATCCCTGCTGGTGACTGTGAGGTGTATTAGGCCCTCAGCGTCTTTGTGCAATGTTGTTGTGTGTTAAATAGCTGCTGTGCTCCACGCTAGAGGTAGCTGCATTTCAGTGATGGATGAAGTGTATACTGGTTGCATATCAATTTGTGGAATGCTTTAGCATCTTTGGGATGGGAGGAGCAAGCTCAGTCTATACTGCAGGACCCTTCAAGCGCCAAACCTTACACCATTCTAAAAATAGCATGGCAGCCAAAGCCAATGTGGCTGCGCGGTGTTCACATCTCATTCCGAGAGCGTGGCGGAGACTCACGGCGTCCAGGCTTGTGAGAGTATTTGGGGAGGGTTCTAGGGTTCATCAAACTAGCCAAGGTCACTCCCCTTTTTATCCTGTAATTGCAACCGATGCATATTTTTCAACTTAAAGGGAAAACGCTTCTGAAGATCAGCTTGGGCCATGCATGGAGGGGGAGAGAGAGAGAGAAACCAGAGAATGAAAGCAAAGGAGGGTGACCTTGGAGTAGAGTGAAAGAGAGAGAAAAATTCTACTGTCAACACAGACCCAGCGTACTGCCCAGGGAGCCCGCCTAGGCCAACCCAGCTTGGAGGCGAGGCTTCTCCTACCCCTTTACAAAGCAAAGGTGCCATCCAACTAGAAGACCCTGGGACCCTGCAACTGCACATTGGCTGAGACCAATGGGGCCAGCTGGGGACCTGTTTACCAGCTGCTTCAGAGGAAGTTACAAGAACACCTACAGGAGTCAGTGACATGCCCCTGGGGCAAGTTCCCTCCCAACCCCCATTAGTTAGAGATTGGCTTATGCCTGGAAGCATGGGGGATGATCTCCCGTCCAGCCCTTTGCTTCCCATTGCAACTTCCCTCTCTGCTCCGTTTGCAGAGCCTCTGGGGAGTGGAACCAGTGCCGGATCGCATCCAAGCCGCCCTTATGAGCCCATGACCTTTGAGCGGATTCGCTATCAGGCAGCACATGCCTGTCTGGTCACAGCGGTTTTAGGGGTAGAGCATTTCTGCCGTGCACACGTACAGTATGTGTGAGCGATGGTTCTGCCTCGAACGGGCCTTGTCTGCCAGAAGGGCCCTGGCACTGCGGGGTAAAGCTGGGCTTGGGGCAGCTCCGGGGGACCTGTGACTTGCCAGTGGCATTAGACTAAAAAGGCAAAGCAGCTTCCCCGCTCCTTGTGTGCGCGGAGGGAGGGGTCGCGCTGCGCACTGGCTGCTGAGCGTCCTCTCTCTCCAGCTCTGGGTAGTAATTACGCTGTTTGTCTATAGTTTGCATTAGCCCGCTCGGCAGAGCCGCTGAGGTGCCGCTAATCTCCATTCAGCATTCGCAGGAAGGGCCTCTCGACAAAACAGGATATTCTGGTGGGGCCGGTGGATGGACACCACGCAGAGCGTCGCCTAGCAACGGATCGGCGCAGGGCACGCCCCACTTCAAGGTGCCGTGGTTTGAAAGCGGGAGCTGACAGGCTTTGCAGATGGCTCACGCGCCCTGCAATACCTGGTCTTGAGCCGAGGTATCCCCAAGGGCTGAAGAGAGATGGACAAGCGCCACTCTCCCCCCATCTGATGAACCTGAGGCCCGGGCAGAGACTTTAAGAGACTCATCTTCAGCCTGTGCAAGGTGCTGAGTGCCCTTTGCCCTCAAAGCGCTCAGCACCCACCAGGATCAGGCCCATGAGGGGTTAGAACTAGAATTCACCTCTCCTGACGGCCAAGCACTGTGCACTAACCACTAGGCTGCCTGGCAAGCCCAGCCCATGGCCCTCGAGGACCTGGTGACACGATGGGGGAAGCAGTAGCACACCTGGGGAACCAGCTCCCTCCGCAGTGGCTGAAGCACCTCGTGACACATGTCACCCCATGACCACTTGGAGCTGGAGTCACCAGAGGGTTCCACATCACCAGCTCCTCTCTCTTTCCAAAGCAATGTATCCTGTTACCCTGCCCCAGCTCCCCTCCACTCAGCCTCCTCTCCCCGCACCCAGCGCCGTCCCCGCGGCGCGCTCTAACCGCTGCCCATTCCTATGGCGTCTGTAATATCAAGGGAACACTAGAGCTGGGAGGGGAGTTTTTGACAAAGCATTTTTTCAACACCCAGTGCTGGTTCGTCAGCAGCAGGGCTGTCGGCGGGAAAGGGTCGCTTTCGGTGACTTTCCCGATTCGAAAAAACATTGGGAAAAAACAAAGGGTCAAAATTGAACATTTTCAAAATGAAGTTTCAGTTTTTCAGTTCGAAATGACTTTTCTTTTCAAAAAATTCCCTCTGAGGTGGGTGGGGCTGTTATTCGATGGGGAACTGAGGCACAGAGAGACTCCGGATTTGCCCATGGTCACACAGTAAGCCTATGTCAGAGCAGGGAACTGAGCCTGGATCTCCCAAGCCCTAGGCTGCTGCACTAACCACTAGCCCTGCCTTCCTCTCTCTGACTCTGAATCTCTGCTTCTGACTCTGACATGCCAACGCACATTCACCTGCTCTGACTGAATCTATTTTGAAACTGCAGGGAGGCCAGCTGGGTGTCACAGGTCGAACCAAGTTGCTATCACCTATTCCATCCAAATGCCAGCACGCTGTCAAAGGTACAACTCCAGAGACACGTACCGCAAGGCTGCGCCTTGTCTCCTTTCTCACACGAGACTGTCACATATGAATGCTCTCCTGCGAAAGGTCTGTTAAGACCCTTTGTTTTCAGATCTTACCGACTTGTACTGAAAAATCCCTAGGTTTTACAAAAGCCAGTATTCAGGCTTTACCAATATTCACCTGAATTTTCGACCACTCAGGTACATGAAAATATTGTTTATGTAAGAAAATGTACTCCCTGACATTAGGAAGATGTGTTTATGTTAACAATCAATTGGTCTAAGTGTAAACATGAGGCTGTCTATTAAAGTACGGCAATGTAGTGAAAGACACACACACACACGTGTACATCCTTTACAATTCATAAAACAAACTGCAGCATTAAACTGCTTGTATTTCCAATACTCTTACTTTTCTCTAGTGCTACTTTTTTTCTGTGCCCCCGTTCCCCAATATCAACCCTGATATTTACCCAGAAAACTTTGCTCTTAACTTTCTTTACTGATTTTCACCCATTTTCTAATTTTTGTAATAAACACCGATACATTCCTGGGAAATTTGAAACAAATGAAGGGCCTTGCCCTACTGTACGTCCTTCTGAGACTTGGGCTAGAATACAGCAATGACTGAGCACCAAATAAGCTATGATTTGGGTATGGAAATGTCTTGCTTAATAATCTAGCAGTGGCTCAAGTTATAAATATGATATGGGGCACCCTCCCATCCTCCTCCACCTGCACTCAGCCTCAACCTCAACCCTGTCCAGACCTCACTGAATCTAGTTCAGACAGGAGTTGGGAAAATCCAAGGAACTGTGGGTCTTTGTCAAACCACGTCAGCCTTCCCAGAAATCTCTGACGCTTTAGGAAAGACCTTTAAACTTGTGAGCAAGGTGCTATTTACTTAGACTTCCTCTCAAAAACAAGACTCCTCAAGGGAAGCCACAAGGTTCAGAATAGGTGTCAATACTGGGACTCTAGCATTGGTGGCTTTAGGCTCCTCCCAGATGATAACGACAAAGCAAGGCTCTTTGGAAGAGCAATCGGGATACTATAAAGGGGTAGCTCTCCGTAGCGAGGGGCTCTCTTGACTCAGTGTAACTCCACTGGGATCACCAGAGTTACTTTAGGTTTACAGTGAGAGGAGAATGTGGCTGAGGGTAGTGGTGGGGGTCAAACTAAAGCAGGACAACATTTTTCAGCCATAAATGCAGATTTGGCAACACCCAAAGGTTTGGTGAATTTGTGTCAGTTTCACTGAATTGTTCATGCTGGAAAAAACAAAAACAGAAAAATTCCAAAACGGTCAAAATATTTTGTTCTGACATTTTTGAAACAAAATGTTTCAACTTTTTCAATTTGAAACCACTTTTCATTTCGAAATGTCCTGCAAATTTATTTGAAAAAAAATTAAAAATTGAAAAACACTCTAACCCTAAACAAAGTTTTATTCGACTTTTTGATTTACTGAAAACTTCCAACAATTCTGGTTCTGAATCGACTCGAAATATTTGTGTTTGTTTTCAGTTTTTCAGAACTGTCAGTGAACTGAAAAATCAGCTCTTCCCATGAGTCTAGTTGAAAGGGTCACTGTGATGAACTCAAGCCACCTTTGCTTCCCTGCGTGGCTATCCGGGCCGATGGGACTTTCTGATCCCCAGAGACACAGAAATAGACCCGTCGTCACCCTCGTTCCTATCAGGGGTCTATTTCTGTATCTCTGGGGATCCGTGGAAGGGAGAGCTGCTGTTAATGAGATCGTCCTGCAGGAAGGATGTTGAGTTAATGGGATTGTCGAAAATTAGATTACCTAGAAGGAGGTTGAGATGGGCAGGGACACCCTAGAGCCAAAAATAAAAGCATCCAGCGAGCTGACAGAAGAACGTGACGGGGAGGGTGTGAGGAGGAGTCGGGATCTGATGTGCTCTCCTGAGAGCATTCCTGGTCATGGATGGGAGGTGACTGCTGCTGAGGACACCAGGCAGGGCGGGTGGGGAGGGAATGTGGAATCAATGGCAAAGCTCTTACTGATTTCACTGGGGCTAAGGTTTAAACCCAGATGTATGCAGACAGCATGTATCTCCCTTTCTGCGAAACAGCCCAGCTGCATGCAGGTAACAAGCATCTGATGCAGGTACAATTCACAGTCAGGAAGAAGGCACCACTGCTGGGCTGCCCGCTGCGGCAGGTCAGATGCCCTGTGAGTCTCAACATTGCATTCACTCCACCAGCATGGGAGCGATGAGAGCAGCCCAGCCAGCAAGCACGAACAGAGCCAACTCTCCTTGCTGTGAACGCTTCCCTCACTGATGGGCGCTGCTCCCTGCACTGGCTCCTCCAGAGCGATCCTATGAAACGGGGACTCCGTCGCATGGCCTGTCTCTAGAGCGAATGTGCTCAGCTTACAAAAGATGCTTTTGTATCTGCCAGCCCTGCCAAGCCAGCCTGGGACCTGAGCCAGCCCAGGGCCTTTCCTTCTCACATGCTGGCCAGCGGGCATTAATCAGCTAACACTAGGGTCCATCCTCACCCACACTCTGGGAGCCAAATCAGAAGCTCAGCACCACCAGGACAACCCGTTATCTCCCAGGTGGAAGTGACAGGCCCGCTGATGATGCACAAGAAAGAACTGATTCCAATTCCCTCTGCCTTAGCTCTGCTGGTAGTGCTGAGCAAAAGCCACAAATGGCGGGACACACTTAATTTTGCCCTGACCTGACGCTGGCACATGCAAGGGCAGATCGCTGCTAGTGGTACGTGCATTTCAGGGTGGATCCACCACTTCAAGGGAAAATTATCTGTGGAAAAGCTTTAAAACCCCCCTTGCCGGGAAAGACAAACTGCCCTCTAAGCAGGGAGATGGGACAGAACTCAGCAAGGAGCCAATTGCTGTACAATGCTGAGCCCTCGCTCAGCCCCTGGCAGGGAGGGAGCAGGGAGAACTCTGCCTCCAGTGGGAGAGAAAGGCAGGAGGAGATCGGCCGTTCCCTCTCCCCACTGGCCGTACTGGGAAGAGCAGCTGACAAATTGCACAGTGCAGCTGTATGAAAGGTTAGCAGCTGGCTCCAGGTTCTGTGGCTGGCAGCTCACCCGCCTGGAGCGGTTCTCCCTTCCAGGGACAGGGCATGTGCCACCGATACCGTGTATCCCTCAGGGCTGAGTTGTCATTGAAGTGGCTGGCTCAGGGCCATACCTAGGGTAGGGAGGATTTAGGTCCTGCTGGGATTTAGCCAATACGACTCCCCCTTTCTGTTATCAGGGCCTCAATCCCCAGGTGCTGCTGGGAGCGGCAGACCAGTGGGTGCAGAGCCCTGCCTACACTGAGATCGGGGAGAGTGGGGCCATGCCTGCCACTGGGCTGGGCCCGAGCCCGTGGACAGTGGAGTGAAGATGCAGGGACCATGCTGTGCATGATCTGAGACCAGGAGGGAAAATGCCCCAGGCAGCTGGGAATTCCTGGGCTGCAACTCCACAGAGGGGCCCCGGGGATGTCACCAGGGAACACGAGAGCTGCCAGGGTTGCCCACCACTCCAGCGCCGACCGCACCTGGGCTTCCTGAGCCTCTGCTCCTCCCACCGCTCTGCCGCAGCTGATGCCAAGGGCGCTGCTACAGGGCCCACCAGACCACTGCAGGGCCCCTCCACTCGGGCAGCCAGGGGCAGGCTGTGGATCCTGCAGGTACCACCCCAGCCCTGCAGAACCCACCTCACCCTCTGCCCTCCAGCAAGTGCGCCAGGCCCCAGCTGCAGTAAACTGCCCCCCGAGGAGTGCAGGGGATAACAAACGGGAACTCAAAGAGCAGCACCCACTGCCCCTTCCCAGGGCTGGCTGCTGCTCCGCTCCCGTGCCAGGCCCAGGAGACATGGCTGGGAAAGGGGGACTCGCCTCATTTGCCAACTCTGCCTACGTGAGCCAGTGAAGTCGACACACCCAGTGCATGCGCAGCCCGTAGCTCCTCCGGACCAGCATCCCCTCCCCAGCCCTCAGCATGCCTGCTGCAGTAATGCTGGGCCCACACGCATAGCACTTCCCAGCCAATGGGCCCAAGGGCAGGCAAGCAGGTCTCCCAGCTACACATGGGGAAAGTGAGGCAGGGACTTTGGTGACTTGCCCAAGGTGATGCACAAAGGAGTGTGAGCCAGAGCCCCCAGCTCTGCGCTCTAACTCCAGACAATGCTGCCTCCCCGCAGCAGCAGCTGGTTAAGCCAAGGGAGGCCCCCCTCCCTCTTCTCTTCCGTTGTCCTCGCCTCATGTTCAGGGAGCTGTGGGTAGTGGCTCAAGCACTGGGCATGGCTTCAGGGGACCTGGGTTCTAGTCTGGCCTCTGCCACTGTGTGCTAGGGTGCCCAACTTTGTGATTGCAGAAAACCAAACATCCTTGCCCTGCCCCCTGTGGGCTCTGGGGTGGGACAAGAGATGAGGGGTTTCAGGTGCAGGAGGGGGCTCTGGGCTGAGGGGTGGGGCCGAGGGGTTCAGAGTGAGGGAGGTGGTTCCGGGCTGGAGCAGGGGGTTGGGGTGCAGGAGGGGGTTCGGGGCGAGGTCTCCAGGTGGTGCTGACCTCAGGTGGCTCCCAGGAAGTGGCAACATGTTCCTCCAGGTGGCTTGTAGGTGCAGGGGCGGCCAGGGGGCTCTCATGTGCTGCCCACACCCGCAGGTGCCCCCCTCCCCCCATAGCTTCTATTGGTCGCTGTTTCTGGCCAATGGGAGCTGTGGAGCCAGTGCTTGGGGTGGTGCCTGCAGGCGGGGGTAGCGTGCAGAGTCCCACTGGCCGCCCCTCTGCCTAGGAGCTGGAGAGATGTGGAGCCAGCTGCTGCAGCCAATGGACTTTTAGCGGCTCGGTCAGCCGTGCTGACCGGAGCTGCCAGGGTCCTTTTCGACTGGGCATTCCAATCAAAAACCAGACGCCTAGCAACCCTACTAGGTGCCCTTGGACTCGTCACGCTGTCTCGGTTTGCCCATCTGTAAACAGTGGATAGCAGCACCATGGCTGATAAATGCTACATGAGACTTATTACCCTCGAGTCAGCATAAACCAGCCAGAGGCCTCTTGGTCGGCTAACCAGTGTTTGCAGGATTTTTCTTTTCTGTTACATCCAAGCTGGAGAGAGAATCAAATCGCAGGTGGCCGCAGCTGCCTTGCCCTTCATCAGGGATGTCCTCTTTGCCAGTCTCTGCCATTTAACAAGTCATGAGCACCCGCCGTACCCATCTCCAGCTTCCCTGCTCCTCCTCCCAGCTGGAAGAGAATGCCCACCTAGCAGGACCCTGGGTTGTACATCCGGGTTACGGCAGAGACTCCGTCACGGGCTGAGGAAGGTGACCAGCTAACGAAGCATCCCATGACGGGACTCTTCCCCCAGAAGTCCTTCGGGTGTCTCTATAAATCGCCTGCCCTGCCCCGGGACTGAGTCAGCTGTAACATGATGCTGCAGCTGGCCTGTGCCAGGGCTGCTCTGCACGGCACATGAGCGCTGCATTTGCAGACTCCAGGACACTGTGTGTGGTGGCAGCAGCACCAGGCTAGTCCAAGGACACGCCACACAGCAGAGTTCATTTTTCAGTGCTGCCAGCAGAACTGCCGACCTAGCGCTCTGCAGAATCCCCTGGGCAGCGAACCCGAGTGCCTGGGCAATGCCACAAGGAGTGCCACAGACACCCCCCTCCTCAGCTGTCAGGGCGGCCATGTGGGACTCAAATGCCAGCAAGGTGGTTTTTACCCCAGCAGGGGGCACTCAGGGAGTTACACAAACCCAGAGGTTCATTGCTGCAGGAGCTGTCACACACTCGGCCCTCCAGCGAGTCAGGGTTTAGAAAGGACGGAGGGTGGCTGAAGCCTGGATTTTATATTAAAAATTCAGATTTTGTCTATCCTGTTTCCCCTGGAGGGCTCTATGAACAGACCTAAAGCGCTGGGAGGACAATGAGCAGGATCGTGTGCCCAGCCAAATCAGTGGCAAAACTCCCATTGACTTCAGCAGTGTTGGATCGAGCCATGGAAGTGAAACCAGAGCTTTCAGAGCCCTCCGCACCTCACCCACTCCTCCTCGTCATCTCTCCTACGCCACCAAGATGTCAACCCCTGCCTCCAATCGGCCCATGACGCCACTTCCCCAGCCCAATCAATGCGTCTCCAAACAAGGCCCTACGTGCTTTCTCTGGGCTGCCCCTCACGTGTTGGGGGAGCTCTCTGGAAACATGCCCAAAGCTACCTCATTATCCTCCTCGAAACTCCGCTTTCCTGTGTGGGCCAACAGAAAATCTGACAAGAGCTAGGAAGCGGGTGTGCTAATATCACAGACTGTCATGCTGACCACTACTGCCTTATTGTTTCCTTGGTCTGTATCTATCTGATGTCTCTCTTCTTATCCTCAGATTGTCAAGAAAAGACTGACTTTTTGTTCTGTGTTTGAACAGCGCCTCACACAACAGGGTCCTGGTCTAAGATTGGGCTCCCTATGCCCACTGCAATACAATTCATTATTATTATTACTAGAGAGGAGAAAGGACGATTAGTCAGACTGTTTAAAATGTGTTATTTGTTTTTGTCAGCGGCTATTTAACTCAAACAGCTGACAGACGGTTGGGAGAAAAGATCTCTTTGGTAAAGATTCAATTCACCTCTGCCTGCTGCTGCAGTTCAAGGCTGTGAAAACTCCCTGCTCAGTTCTCTGGTCTTCCAATGAGACCTCCAGCAAATATATATTATATATATTTTCCTATTATTTCTGAAGTAAAACAAGAAAGAAATTTAAAAACTAAAATAAAAATGATCAAACCCAACTTTTCAGGCCTTCTTTCTCCATCATAAAGAAGCAAAAAAGGCACAAAGGCACTTTGCTTTTCCCTGGCCAGGTCACCGCTGACGAAGTAAACAAGGGAATAATGAGTGTTGCCACTGGTTCCAAAACAATCAGGCTACAGCAGAGACGTCTGGTTCCCTTTAAGTTACAAGAGGCAAAACTCCTAACAAAGAGAGTCATTTTCTCGTGGCTACAGCATCTTGAAGGAAGCCCTCCATCAAAGCGCCAGCCAGTATGAATATTTAATGCCAATCACCAGCTTACCTCACGATTTCTTTTCTTTTCTTTTTTTTACATTCTTGCCGTTTTCCTCTTTCTTGTTTAAAAGAGGGGTAAAAAATAAATTAAAGGCCAATCAAAATCCTTTTCGGTCCAAGCCTTAGTTATCCATCACCTTTCAGACCCCCAAACTCCGAGGGAAGCAGTGTTTCAAATTAATAGATCTTTCTGCAGATAGCCTGGGTTTGATACACAGATCCAAGTCAATAGGCTAATGCAAATTACAGCACCCTTTCTTACTAAACTGAGAGGAATTAATTGGAGAGGGATTGGCATTCCAGGCATGTCCCTCCCAGACTGCACCAAGCTGACAAAAGGCCTGTGGGTGGCATATGGGTCAGGATTCGGGTGTCTAAGGGTATGTCTAAACTATCCGCCGGATCAGCGGGCAGCGATTGATCCAGCGGGGATCGATTTATCGCGTCTAGTCTAGAAGCGATAAATTGACCTCCAAGCGCTCTCCCGTTGACTCCTGTACTCCAGCTCCGCGAGAGGCGCAGGCAGAGTCGACGGGGGAGCAGCTGCAGTCAACTCACCGTGGTGAAGACACCACGGTAAGTCGATCCAAGTACGTCAACTTCAACTACGTTATTCAGGTAACTGAAGTTGCGTAACTTGGATTGATTTCCGCCCCCCTCCCCCAGTGTAGACCAGGGCTTAGCTGGCCAGGGGGATCAGTGAGATTCCCCGCGGCTCATCGGAGCAAGTAGCAGAGATGCTAGTACATTCTGCAATGGCCCGCAGGTCACCAAGAACAGCAGGGGCACTCCTGGAGGGAGCGCCGTCATCCCCTGATAGTAACTCAAGGGAACAGACAGACACCATGGCCCAGAGCCACAAAGGTATTGAGGAATCTTGGCATACATGCTTCAGGAGAGAGCTAGACAATGACTGCCGACACAGAAGACCTCCACGTTATTAAGGCTACGTCTACACTTAAAATGCTGCAGGGCCATAGCTGCCGTACTGCACCTGTTAATCCACCTCCCCGAGAGGTGGTAGCTAGGTCCACAGAAGAATTCCTCCATCTGCCCAGCGCTGTCTACTCCAGGGGTTACATCGTCTTTGCTACGTCTCTCAGGGGGTGGATTTTTCACACCCCGAGAGCCATAGCTAGGCCAACATAACTTTTCAGTGTAGACTAGCCCTCAGTCACACCTTGGTCTTCTCCAGGAACTGGAGGTCCAAGAACTCTATGGATCAAATCCTGGCCCTATTGAAGTCAATGGCAAAACTCCCACAGGATCAGGATTTCACCCTATGAGTCCAACTTAACTCCAGGGGGCTGCTGCTGAGAATGAGAAAGGCAGGATGGAATCCAGCAGGGAAGCTTGTGCTTCTCTCCAATATGCCCAGTGAGGGAGGAAAACTGGGTCCGATTTTGAACCCAAAGGCCTTTGACAATTTCCCATCAGGCCACCGGCCTTTCCCAGGGGGCAATTGTGCTGCCTCTCCCTGATCAACAGGAGTCGCCGCTTCTTGTGCTATTAAATGGGTAAGCTGAGGAAGAAACTGGCAACAGCCAGAGACTTCACAAACTAAAGGGGGCCAGAAAAATTCCTGGTGCAAGTCCCCTGAAAGCAACAGTGTCCCCCTGCGGATGGAGAGAACCTGAAGTTGATTTGCTTCCTCTAGAAATATACCTAGGGCCCTACCAAATTCACGGCTGTGAAAAATGTGTCATGGACCATGAAATCTGGTCTTTTGTGTATGTTTACCCTATGCTATACAGATTTCATGAGGGAGACCAGTGTTTCTCAAATTGGGGCTCCCAACCCAAATGAGGGCTGCAGGGGGTTGCAAGGTTATTGTAGGAGGGTCGCGGTATTTCCACCCTTACTTCTGTGCTGCCTTCAGAGTTGGGAGGCTGGAGAGAGGCACGGCTGCTGGATGAGGGCCAAGCTCGGAAGGCAGCAGGACAGAAGTAAGGGTGGCCGCTGCTCTCTGGCCGCCCAGCTCTGAAGACAGTGCTGCCGCCAGCAGCAGTGCAGAAGTAAGGGTGGCAATTCCATGACCGCCCTACAATAACCTTGCGACCCCCCCACAACCCGTTTTGGGTCAGGACCCCTACAGTTACAACGCCACAACATTTCATATTTAAATATCTGAAATGATGAAGTTTATTATTTTTAAAGTCTTATGATCATGAAATTGACCAAAACGGACCGTGAATTTGGAAGGGCCCTAAATACTCTGATGGAAACAAAGCTACCAGGACGTGTAGCCGAGGCGAAAACCGTGTGCTCCCATGGTGCTTTCACAGCATCTGAGCCTTTTCTCAACTTCCCCGGCTGAATCTGCCAAATGCTGCTGGTGCCCCCGGAAGGGCTTTCCACCACAAGGCACTACTGCTC
This sequence comes from Eretmochelys imbricata, assembly GCF_965152235.1. NCBI lineage: Eukaryota > Metazoa > Chordata > Testudines > Cheloniidae > Eretmochelys > Eretmochelys imbricata. Next base: position 22,484,677 of record NC_135585.1, read on the forward strand.
AGAGGTCTTTGAACTACTCACCCCCATTTTATTTTGATCACTATTATTGTTTCTTGGGACTTCTCCACACAATCGGTTGCCACAGCTCACGCGTTCCGTGGTGCCACAGTCAGAGATGAGCACACTATGCGCAGTGAATTATTCATTCCAATACATTTAGTCTCTTTTTCCCATTTGCAAAACTATCTGCCGACAGACATGGGTCCAAATTTGCAAAAGTGGCCCCTGATTTTGCCCTTCCATCTTTTGGAGGGGCCCAACTTGGGCCTGTCCTGTGGGATTTGCCAGGTGCTGGGGGTGCTCAGCATCTTGGGAGGTGGAAGACATCCCATGCACACTTGATGGGCCCAAGATCGGCCACTTCGCAACATTTTGGTCATAGCTTCTTACAAATGATGAAATTATCAGCTGTTTTCAGTATTCGCCATCTGCACTGCATGCATGACTGGTCACCTAGGTCACATGGTATTGTTTCTGCTCCCTGACTGGATGACTGAAATTTGCAACAAACAGAAGAGAGATTTGACTAAGTCATTTGTGGCACGAACCTCTGCGCTGACTTGTATTCACAAGACCGTCGTTTTCCAGGAAGATGCTTGGGAACGAGTCCTGTGAATGTTTACAGGGGTGGCCACTTTTACACCACGTGGCGCTTTGTCCCCCTCTAGTGGTGGCGGGGCCACATAGAGGTCGAGAAGCCTACTACAACTGTGGCTAAACAGAACAGGGTCTTTTCGCTCAGGCAACATAAAGGCTCATGCATTAAGATCCCAAGGTCCCCAGTTCAATCCCAACTGCTGACGACTCACTCAGTGCCCCTGATACATAAGGAATGAAATAAATTACCAGCCTTAAGTCGAGCAAATGTTCACAGATACACTAGTGCAGCCTCTGCCCTGCTCTAGTCACCCATCCTCTGTTGCCATGGAGACAGTTGCATGGTACAGTGGAGATGCTTATGTGAGGCAGTTTGATCTAGTGGTTAGAGAATGAGAGTCTAGGAACCTTCAGCTCTGTCCCTGGGGCCTTGGGTAAGTCATTGCTCCTTTCGTCTCCTTCAAATAGGGATGATGCACAGACCCACCTGAGCAGGGGGCAGCAGGGAGCAATCACAGCAGGCAGTGTTTGAGTATCTTTGTTATTATTAACAGGACAGCAACCTAAGGACTGAGCAGCCACAGAAGATAAGCATCTAAGGGCTATTCTGCACTACGCAGGGTTTGCCAGCCTAACTACACAGCTACAAAGCAGATAGAGCTTCACTGGCAGAGTCCTGCTGGGACAGCTTATCCTAGTTCAGAATGAAATCAGCTATACCGGCAAAAGCACTTTTCTGCCTGTGGCCATGTCTACACTACAGACTTCTGCCAGAATAGCTCTGTCAGCCAGGGGTGTGAAGAGATGTGACCCCTGACTGACACAGCTGTGCCAGTAGAAGTCCCCAGTGTAGACGCAGTTATAGCAGCAAAACCAAGCTTTTACTGGTTTCACTCGGGGGCGAGAGGGTGGGCTGAAATAAGCTACACCGGTAGAAGTGCAGCTTTGCTGGTATAAGCTAAATCCTCCCCAGGAGCGCTTTGCCAATATAGCATACCAGGGTTCCTATACCAAAAAAGCAATCCCAGTGTAGACATGGCCTGCATCTACATCCAGGGCTTTTCCTGCAGTAAAAATATTTAAAAATCAACCCCCTAAGCAACATGGGGCCAGTTTACTCTTCAGACCAACCAACGTCTGAAGAGTAAACCTGGCCTCATCTGCCAAAGGACAGAGAGGAGGGGCTAGAAGTGGGCAGCCATGTCTCAGAGGATGACCAGTTCCATGGGCTAGCTGACCACGGGCCCTTCCAATGGCCAGGGGGAACATGGGCATCGCAGCTCTGCAATGGCCTGCTCCAGCCGGACACTTGTTATTAGAGCTGACTGAGGAATGGGAAGTGTTTTTAGCAAAAAACTGAAATCAATCAATCAATAAATGGATTTTCCATAGAAATGTTTCATTTTTCCACTTTCTCCCCTTTTCCCCTCCTGCCAGTGGTTTTCAAAAACTGGTAATGTTTTGGTTTCTGATGGAAAACCAAAAACTTTCAACAGAAATGATTTTTTTTCCTGCAGAAAAGGTTTGTTCAATAAAAAAGCTATTTTTTGCCTAAAATTGGTGACATGACTGATAAGTTCTGAAGCAGCTCTGCTGGTCACTCTGTTGGTCAGTCCCTCTCCCACTTTGATCCTATTGATTTAATGTCTATTTCCCAGCACGCATGCATCAGTTACACTCCTCTGACTGTTCTGTACAAAAGCCAGAGGTAGTTCTGTGCTTCTCAGTCTGATCGTACATCTGTCTCCTCATGTTTGGGAGTGAAGGGTAGTGGAAGGGGGCTGGGAGACAGGGCTCCAGCTGTTGGAGTTACAGCCTCAGTTGGCTTTGGGATCAGCACTCAGGTGTCCTGGAACATGCCCTGCATCTACTTTTAAATCTAGCTAAGCCACATCCCACCTCAGTCTGCAGTTCCCAGCTCTCTCTGGGTGTCCGGAAGCAGGGCCAGCTGTAGGGCCAGTCTCTGAGCACCCTAACCTGTAGAAGGCTCCCTGACTGGCTACATGGCCTATTGGATGGACAGGTCAGCAGACTGGCTCCTAAGCCAAGCAGCCACTCAAAATATGCCTGGTGCTGTGATAATTCCTGTGACTACTTGTTCCCAGCCTTGCCCCTACCTTGCCTCACTTCAGGTAACCCAGCTCTGACCCTGCACTTCTGACCTTATCTCTGACCCTGGTCTCCTATTCCTGGCCACTGACTCCTGCTCCAACCACTAGGCATGACTGCCCACATCCCAGTCTCTGCCGCTCAGAGTCCCACAAAACCGGCTATAGCTGGCACCTCCAGACCTTCTCTCTCCTGCTCCTTGAAGTGATGGAATGGCAGCGGCCTGCCCAGCCATCTCTATATGCTCAGCTCTGTTCTGGCTGCACACACCCTGCTACAGAAACTGGCTGGGTCTACAAGTACCTGAAGGCAGAAAACCCCCAAGAGGGAGTGAAATTATTTTGGGAGGTGCCGGGCGGGGGTGAGGGGAAGTGTGCAATGAAAATGTAGTCTGAGGATCTGGACACGCTTCCTGGGGGTGAGGTGGATTCCGCTGTGGAATCCACACGGTGAAAGCCACAGCTCCAGCCATTTCAAACCAGGCTTGATAAAGCACTAGGAAATCTGTCCGGTACCACAGGGAGCGATCCTGGCTGATGGGGAAGGGGAAATCAGATGGCCCTTACCAGCTCTAATTCATATACACCAAATCCATCCCACATGGAACTCTAGTCACTTTAATTACATGGGAGATGAATAGGGTGCTATGATTTTATGACGCAACCGATAAAATCTTCCATTTGTCTGAGCACAGCATGTGCTGTGTTTCAACAGCTCTTTGCTTCAGCAGGACTTAATACAGCAGCAGATTATATCAACAGCCCAGATAATGCTCCTTCAAAACCATTAAGCCATTTTTACTCTATTACAGATTCAAGTGATGTCTTGGAGACACGGGGCGTGGCTCTCTGAGGCCCCGCCTAGACTAGGAAAGTGAAGGGTGTTTAGCAAACATGTTAGCAAGCACATGCATAGGTGCAGAAACTCGTGGTATGGGGGTTGCTGCAACACCTCCAGGTTTGACACGGGGCTCTGCTCCTGGCCCTGCACGTGGGGTCCCAGCTGCCAGCCTCGCCCCCAGGGCTCTGTTTCCAGCCCCGCACACAGGTCTTGGCTACTGACCCTGTGCCCGGAGTCCCAGCTGCCAGGCATGACCCCAGGGATCAACTCCTGGCCCTGCATGTGGGATTCTGGCTGCTGGCCCCAAGCCCAGGGCTCTGCGCCCGCCCGCAGCTGTGGCCCCAGCCTCAGCCTCCTTACCTTTGTCCATGTCCTCAGTACCAGAGCCATGGCCCTGCTCCCAGCCCTAGGGGATGGAGGGGGGCACGGATGGGGTAAGGAGGGGGCAGGACGCCCACTCTAGCACATGCCAGTTAACACCTTTTTAAACACAGCCTAGCACAGAGTATAGATAAAGACAGTGGGGTTTATAAACAGGTTAGCTGTCAGCCCTCGGGTCTCCACTAGGGGGCTTTGCCAGCCCTCTAATGTAGATGCAACTTCTGCCAAGAGAAGCAGTTTTTCTCCTGGTCCAGTAACAGTCCTGAACGACTTGAGCTGTGTCAACAGAAGCCCTCTTCTCTTGGCATTGCTGCATCTACACTGGGATTTTTGCTAACTATGTCAGCTGGGGGCGTGTGGGTTTTTTACACCCCTGCCAAGAAACCTGTGTGGCATGGACCTAGCCTAGGAAAAACAGTCTTTCGTGAAAATGAGATTGTTAACTCATTGGAAAGTCCCTGTGTAGACAGGGCAAGCTAACAGGGTCGAAGGGGAAACCTAGATCAGCTAACACGTTACAGCTGCCACAGGCCCTGTCTATGCTGGGCTCTCAAAATCATGTTCTTGTCTAAGCCCTTTCCGAGCCCTTCAGACGACAACCCTGCTCTTTCCTAGTCGAAGTAGAGAGGAAGCGCACTGATCACAGGTACTAGCATGCCATAACTGCTGGCCACGCGGACTTGTTAATGGTGACATCTGTCTGTCAGTTCAACCCCAAGCCAGCCCCACCCTGCAGCACCCATGTGCTTGGAAATCAGAGGCAGTGCCCTCCCCACTGGCCATCAGATCCCCACTTGATCTTCAGCCGCGTATGGAGGCTACAGCCAGACCCCAAATCATACCCTATGGGCTCCGAACTCCCCAAGAGGATGACACCGGTTTTCTGCGTTCGGGTCATTACACAATAACAACAACCAGGGATAATAATCGGAGCTTAAAGAGATCTCCAAGAATCTATCACCAGCCAGCAATGCTGTTTCTTTAGCACAGAACACGACATTAGGGTCTGGACAACCCATTCAGATACAAATACTATGTCCACTCACCAGCCCCTGGCCCTGATGCCTGTCGTCCAAAGATCACTGAGGCAAAGGTGTGCTGGGGCAGCTGCCTCGCTGTAACGTCACCCCGTCTGCTACAGCAGTGTGCAGACAAGTGTCGAGCGTCTCCCTGATTTGCCACTAACTAGCTGTGCAGGAAACTCTTCACCCACCACTGAAATGCAGCCCAAACTCTCAGCTCTTTGGCGCCTTTGTGTTCTGGGCTCCTACACGTTATGGAAATACAAATCATGATGCTAATCATCTCTGGGGAGGAACGAGGCCGCTGCTTAGAGGCCAATGGCAAACCCTGCACCACAGCTAAGAAAGGGAAGGCCCGGATTCTCCAAGATATTTAGAACTGACCTCTCATCAATTTCAATGGGAGTTAGGCGCCTAAAAACCTGTGAGGATCTGGCCCGAAACCTATTTCCAGTGGAAGCGATCAGGAATTTGGGGAAAAGCGAATGTAATTACCCAGCCTGTCTGGAACTTGGCTAGGATGATGAGGCTCTCATCCCACCCTTGTCAAAGTGACAGGGCATCTTTACTGGGCACACGGGGTCAGGACCTCTGCCATATGTCTTATCTCAAAGATGCCATCTCCAGTTGCACTGGGACCTCGTAAACCACTTTGGGCCAGGTCTGTCTCTGGGGGAATAGTGCCTCCTACTGAGCAGCAAATGCCACTCCCCCAGCACCTGGAATAACAGAGCATTCATACTTTGCACCGACTGTCTCTGATTATTTATTAACTATGGTGTATTATTTACTGAGCACTGCCAAGGTACCTGGTGCTGTAAAAACCACCAAGGACGACCCAGTCTCTGCCTCTCAGAGCTCACAGGCTAATGGGACTCGGTGTGGATGATAGAACACGCAGTAGGTAATTAACTAAGTAAAGTCACTGAGTTATACCCACAATAATACATGGGAACTCATCCTGGCTGAATGGTTCCTTTGCTTTTCATCCCTTTGCAGAGGGTGCTGGATTTTCCTGGCATGGTGCCGGGTACTGGCAATACACGCTGGGACTTCTGGCACTCACAAAGGAGTTCAAAACTCTGTGCACACGCTTTGGCAACGCTGACATTTTATAAACCAGTTTGTTTCTGTATTCTCTCTCTCTTTCTCCCCCTCCCCCATCCACAGCCCAGGCTACCACCCACCTGTGAGCAGACTGTGATGTGACATTGCCGAGGAATAACTTTACCACCACAACCACTTAATCACCTGACGCCCAGCTGGCACTCCCAGAGTCTTAATACGGCAGCCAGGTATGCTAATGCCCGTCAACTGTATCCTTACTGGGCAGGTGTTACCTGATCTATCTGCTCACAGAGTCAACTGTGCTAACCCCAAGCTTTTTGCTGTTATTCTCCTATGGAGTTTGGCTGGAGCAGAATCACTGTGTTCATATCTGTTCTCTCAGAACAATGCAACAACCCTTCGCTTCCTTCAAATGTAACAAAAGCACTGCACTCACCACTGATGGGCAGCCACCTCTGGCAACTGTCCAACATTCAAAAAAGGAAGTGAAGAAGAAAACTATATCCATTTGACACACAATAGGAATTTTAGGTGGCCAGAGGGACTATGCCTATAGCCCCAAAGTTAACATCCCATCTCCTACCACAAAAAAGCCACAGCATATTTCATGACTTCAAGTACGGAGTTATTTGTCCAGTGTGGTCTTACAGGAGACCGCCACTTAGAGAATGACCAAGGCTACATCTGGCAGCAATTGGGTTTTGCTTGAAGGGCTCCCATCCAAGCATTGTCCAGGCCAAAGAGCTAAACCTCCCCAGAATTTTATTTCTGTGCAACATTTCCACTTATGACACATCTATCACTCCTTGTTATGAAGATCTTTGCCATCTGATTCCTAAATGGGTCTTTAATTTTATTTCCAGATCAGCCCTTCTGATAATTTACATTCACACAGTGATGGCGGAAAGCACATAAATATCTCAGTGAAGTTGCTGCTTATTAAGCCTCACTCCGGGAATAGCTTCAATGCCACCAGCTCTCCGACATGCATAATTCTGTGCTAGCAGTCTGGGGGGGAGTGGATGCCTTTGTGATAGCCTTGCTGCATAGTGACACAATAGCAGGTGGATTCATGCACCTTCCGAAGTCCCTCGGGGAATGTATTTAGTGCAGAGGATTCCAAGCTGATCGTTCTTATTTTTTACCACTACCGGCACTTACTGCAGGCTAGTCTCTGTGCTCACCGGGCCGCAGTACGGCTCCACTTTGAATAGGAAATAGCGGGTGGTGTTGTCACGGAGTCCCCGGGGCGATGCTCTGGAACTGCTCCCTACGAAGCCCGTCGGGACTCTGGGGAAATCTCCTTTCTGTGAGCAGACTGTCTTCAGGACACACAGCTCACACAACTTCCACCTTCCTGGGTCTGACCTCGGAGCATTCAGCATCCTCTGCCCCTCCGTGCGCTTCCCACAGCGAGTCCGCCCAGGCGGGGTCCTGGGGAAGCCAGAGGGTCCTGCACCCCAACTTCGCAGTCAGACGTGACTCTCAGCCAGCCAGTAAAACAGAAGGTTTATTAGAGGATAGGAACATGGTCTAAAACAGAGCTTGTAGGTACAGAGAACAGGACCCCTCAGCTGGGTCCATTCTGGGGGGCAGTGAACCAGACAACCACATCTGCACTTCACTCCACGTCCGCAGCCAGCCTCAAACTGAAACTCTCTCCAGCCCCTCCTCCTCTGGGCTTTGTCACTTTCCCGGGCCAGGAGGTAACCTTATTCCTTTGTTCTCCAACCGTTTAGCTCTCACCTTGCAGGGGAGAAGGGCCAGGCCATCAGTTGCCAGGAAACAGGGTGTCGGCCATTCTCTGTGTCCAGACCCCTGCACACACCTGCCTCTAGGGCTCTGCAACGATCATACACCCTTATCCCACCACCTAGATACTTAAGAACTGCATAGGGGAAACTGAGGCACCCACAACATTCAGAGGAAACATTAAGATCAGTCCCGCTTCGTCACAGTTGTGTCGATTGAGTTTGTAGCAGAAATCCTCTAAAGTCAACAGACACTGCAACCGCCATTTCAATGTGGAAATCCATGCTTCCTGCTGTTGCACCAGCTGTTAACATTTGGGCTGTTCTTGAGGTTCTTCAGGACTTTCTCGTCCTGTCCTGGCCAGGATGTGCTGAGACACCTGGGCGTTAAGATTGGCTCTGTGAACAGGTCTTGGACTGGAAGCTGTAACAGTTTCAGATTTCATAGATAGATTCATAGATTTTAAGGTCAGAAGGGACCATTATGGTCATCTAGTCCGACCTCCTGCACAACGCAGGCCACAGAATCTCACCCACCCACTCCTGTAACAAACCCCTAATCTATGTCTGAGCTATTGAAGTCCCCAAATCATGGTTTAAAGACTTCAAGATGCAGAGAATCCTCCAGCAAGTGACCCGTGCCCCACCTGCAGAGGAAGGCAAAAAAACCCCAGGGCCTCTGCCAGTCTGCCCTGAAGGAAAATTCCTTCCCGACCCCAAATATGGCGATCAGCTAAACCCTGAGTGTGTGGGCATGACTCACCAGCCAGACACCCAAGAAAGAATTCTCTTTAGTAACTCAGATCCCACCTCATCTAACATCCCATCACAGGCCATTGGGCCTATTTACTGCTAATAGTCAAAGATCAATGAATTGCCAAAATTAGGCTATCCCATCACACCATCCCCTCCATAAACTTATCAAGCTTAGTCTTGAAGCCAGATGTCTTTTGCCTCCACTGCTCCCCTTGGAAGACTGTTCCAGAACTTCACTCCTCTGATGGCTAGAATCCTTCGTCTAATTTCAAGTCCAAACTTTGTGCTGGCCAGTTTATATCCGTGCACCCTGGATCAGCAACCAGAACCTCGGCTCCAGGCATGTCACACTCCTGGATGTCTGGAGGAAAACTTGCTGCCTCCTTCTACTAATCGTCGATTGTCCAGACTGTGCTTCCCCTTGTCCACCACAAACAGACCGCACCCAGGCTATCTGACGGTCAGCAGGGGTGTCGCCCAGGCGGGAGGGAGGGCAAAACGCGCGCCAGATTGTGAGAGTTCTGGGTGAAGCCGTCTAGCTAAATAACACTGCTTCAGAGGAAATGGCCAGACCCAGCCCTCGAGCTCAGGTTCTGGCAGGCGCTGGTGATTCAGTCGAGAGTGCGCTGCCCTCTCACTCGGCACCGAACCCCAGGCACAAGCATGGTGCTAAGGGGCGCTGGCTGCTGCCGCCTTTCCAGTGCGATATAAAGCCCAGGCCCTGCCCACGTGCGGACGTTAAATACGATTAGGAGTGGTGGGAGGGTCAGATTTCAGACTGGGTCGTTACACTTTGCCTACCAAAAATTCCCCTGAGCTTTCAGTTGGGTACAATAATCGTCTTCTGACTCTGTCCAAAACTGCCACCAAGCCATGCCGTGGGCTGTTAAACAGCTGCCATGCTCCACCCCAGAGGTGGCTGCATTTCACTGCCAGGCGAAGTAACTCCTGTCTCCATGGCTTGTGCAATCTGTAATGCACTTTGGGATGGCTGGATGGAAGGTACCAGGGAGGTACTGGCCGGTGTTGTCACTGGCAGTACCAGGAAGCGTTAGCCTCACAGCCTCCTCATGGGCTCTCCCAGTTCAATATTCCTGGTGCGCTCCCAGCAGAGATGGGAAACACGGGGCAGGGTTTAAAGAGCCACTACTGTCAGGGAACTCTCTTCACCCCCTACCTCCCTGCCCCTTGAGGATTCTCTCTCCATTACTCCATTCACCAGCCGGAAGGGGTCTCCTAACTGATCAGCCCCAGGACCTGGAAATCCAGCTTGGCACCTTCTGCCTCTGACACCGGCACTGCAAAGCGAGACTCTGCAGCCGGGACTCTGCTGCTGTTTCAGCTGCTGGAGTGTGACTGCAGCTTGCTCTCCTGCAGCGCGCTGGGCTCTGCGAAAAGCTGCTCTGTGCTCACTAAAGTGAGCTGGGGTGATGGGAAGCCCCATGGGGGGCGCAAAGAGGGAGGCAGGAGGGGGCATTTTGTAGCCATTTTTCTGACTAGCCTTTAAAAATGGGGGCGGGGAGGGTCCTCACGGTCAGACGGGACAGCGTGTGTCTGTGTGTGTCCCGGCCGCTGCCTGGGAAAGCATGCTGCATGGGTACTGCAGGACAAGGAAGCACAAGGCAGGCAGAGCTGGCAGTGGGGCATGGGTTGCACTCCTTTCCCGTTGTGTATCTCTCCGCGGTTACTCCCGCTTTGCACCAGCAGAGAGAGCAGGAGAGTCACTCCACAGGGCAGCCAGGCTGGCCTCTCCCTACAGCTGCAGGTTTTATTCCTAGAGAGGTAAAGCCACAAACTATTTCCATTCGGCTCCCAAGAAGCTTCACCCCCATCCCCCGGGTACTTATCTTTGATGCCCAGCATGATGTCGCTGGAGGTGCCACGCAGCTGGCAGGCAGCCGACATGGCCTGGGTCCCACAAGGACAGGTGCCACATCCCTTTTCTGTGCAGCAGGGAGTGTCTGGATCCCAGCCCCTCGCCTCCCACCTCCCCCAGCCCCACTCCCAGCTCAGCTTGACACCAGGGGTGAGGCCGATGCAATGCAGGGATGGGACAGGAAGATTTGTCTGGGGCAGACGTGTCCCCCACTTACCTGTACTGTGCTTGGAAGTGGTTCTGCACAAAGCTCTGTCTGCTGGGAGGCTGGGTGGCTGGCTGGGCGTGGCCAGAGCCACAGCTCTCGTCGAGACTGGGCTGGGGCTGCAGAGAGACAAACGGGGTTATGGAAACATTGGACAGCGGCTGAAAATCCCCCGACTCCCCCCAGCAGCACCCCTGCCCCCACCACCCCACTTCCCTTGGCAGAGGCTGTCCACAATTCCTCCTGATGGAGATCTTCCCCTCCACCCCCGTCTCTACCCCTGCTTCTCCACAGCTCAGGGTGCAGGGAGGAGAGCTGGGTGGGACCCCTACAGAGGGGCATGGGCCACGGCTCTCCCCAGAGCTTAAGCACGCTGACTGCAGCCCTGCCAGACCAAAGCAGGGAGGGGAACAAGAGATCTGCTTCCCGATGAGCGGGGGGCATGAAGTCTGGGGTAATGGGGCAGCAGGCGGGAGCAGGGGGTGGGGAGGGAATGGGGGCGGGTCTAGACGAGTGGGGGAAGGGGCTGGAACCAGGCTGGAGAGCAGAGAGCTTTTCCCCCCCAGGCAGTCTGGTAGAGTTACTCTAAGGAGAGTCACCCTTGTCTTTTGTGCCTGGAGAGGCCCTCAGCTAGCCCGGTCCCTCTTCCCAGCCCTCAGCCCCAGCAGCCACGACAGTAGCCACAGACCCTGATGGGTAAATACTGGCTGTACAGACAGGGGAGCAGTGAGTAGGAGGAGGGGGCAATTTCATCGCTGAATACGGCATTGGGGAGACCAACACTGGACACCGCGCCCAACACTGGGTTCCACATTTCAAAGGGATGTTGAAAAATTGGAGAGGGGGCAAAAGAAAGCCACGAAAATGATTCAAGGGCTGCAGCGAGAGACTTACAGAGCAATCTGTTTAGCTTCTCACAGAGAAGATGAGAGGTGGCTTGTTTATGGTGTCTAAGGACCTTCGCAGGGAGAAAACACACCTACTAAAGGGATCTTTAATCTAGCAGAAAAAGGCAGAACCACCAAAGGCTGGAAGCTGAAGCCCGACAAACTCAAACTGGAAATTAGGAGCAATTTTTTACCAGGGTGGGTGATTAACCATTGGAACAAACTCCCAAGGCAAGTGGTGGATTCTCCATCTCTTGCTGACTTCAGATCAGGACCGGAGGCTTTTCTGGAAGCTGAGTTAGTCGAACACAAGCTCTTGGCCTCAGCCCAGGGCTAAGTGGGGAAATTTAAGAGCCTGTGCTATACAGGAGGTCGGACTAGATGATCTCAAGTTCCCTTCTGGCCTTAAAATCTCTGCATCTCTGAAAGGAATGAGCGATCGGCGCTGACAATAGAGTGGCTGCTTGCTGGACCGCACACAGCCGGCTTGCAGTTATTAGGCGTGGTCCCGTGTCCCCTCGCAGGGAAAGCAAACACGGGTAGTGAGATCAGATGGCTCAGTGGAGAGGAGAGATCGGATATTGGAGAGCAGCACCACCGCAGCTCTGGGACAGCAATGCAAAACACACCCTGAATCCAACCAAGAGAAACCCACCAGCCAGCCAGGCACAGAGCAGGCTCAGCCCCCCTACCACATGCAAAGCTACATGGGGACCAGCGGCTCGCAACTCCCTGGGAACCTGCTGGACGTGATGCTCGCTGGCAAGCAGCTGTCAGCTTTCAAACGCCCCTCCAGAGAGCTGGGTTGGGGAGTGGGGGAAAGAAAGTTAGTGAGTTTGGGGAACGTGTGTCTGTGTGCACAAGGGTTGCTGTGTGCCCACGAGTGTGTGTGTGTGTGTGTGTGCACGAGGGTTGCTGTGTGTGCACGAGTGTGTATTTCTGTGCATGAGGGTTGCTGTGGGTACACGAGTCTGTGTATGTGTGTGCACGAGGGCTGCTGTGTGTGCACGAGGGCTGCTGCGTGTGCACGAGGGCTGCTGCGTGTGCAGCAAGTACAAGCGGAAAATGGTGCTAGGTGTGAATTAACCTCATGTAAGTGATCAGAAACTGAACAATAACTAAAAACACCACCTGGGGTGCATGCCTCCAAGGCAAGTGCGACAGCAGCACTTCACAAGCAAGGACATCAAAATAAATAAATACATCCCTGCATTTCCCTGATGTCTATCATAGACAGATCTCAGAGTTCTTTACAGCACCCCAACAAATATAATCACCCCAGTTTTACAGAGGGGTACACTGAGGCACAGAGCAATTAGTGTGACTGGCTCATAGTCACAGACATTGAGTCACTGACAGATCTGGGGACAGAACCCAGGAGCTCTGACCCCCAGTTCCCTATTAGAACCCCTCGCCCATGCTAGCTCAGTTACGATACCCCGAGCAGTGCGAGTTTTGGGGGTGTGGCTGTCCTGAAGGAACAGCAGCAGGAAAGGGGACATGATCCCTTCCTAATAGTGGCACTTTTCACCTTGCACCCCACACTGCAACAATGGGAAAGTCAAATTCCTCAACTCTTCCTGCTGGGGAGATTTGCAGGTGAAATAACAATCAGGTCCTTAATTGTGCCTCCCAATTGTAATACCCAGGCAAGGAGAGCAGATTGCAACTTCATCTGAAGATGTGATAAATAAATCTCTGTCACTGGTCCTGTACAAAATTCCTAGAGCAGGTCCTAAGGTGACTGCTTCTGTATTTACAGTCTCTGCATCAACGTAACAGCAGCTAGTACCGCTCACCTAGTGAAGGTTATTGCAACAAAACAGAGGAAGATCCAAATCACCCCAACAAGGGTGCAATTGACAAAGCCACTGGAATTAGGGACAGTACCTGCCCTGTCAGCTTCTGGGAGAAAAGTAAAGAAGAAGAAAAAGGTCTGTCAGTTGGCTGAGTTAAGCCCCACTGAGCGCCAGCTCTCCTTTCTCTATCTGCAAAAGAAATTGAAAGAAATTGACCGCAGACTGGAGTTCCTTCCAAAAACCTCTCACTGCCCTGCTGGACAGAGAGCCAGCAGCTCCCTCTACAAGACCACCAGCAGTGCTACCCAGACCAGCGGCTAGCTACCAAACCCCAGAGGGAGACTGATACTGACAAAGGGCTGAGCCCTGCCCGCGGCTGGCAATAGGGTACCTTAGAAACACCAGCAGGAGCCTACCGCAGTAATTTAGATGGAACACAGGAGCTAATGGCGTTAACATAACCCAGTCACTGTCCAACATTAAACAGTGCTCTACGACGTGCTGGGTTTGGTATAGAGACCTCAGCTTCCTTGGCACCATGGCAAACGCACCATTAACCATCCTTTGAACCTTGTACTGAAGATAAAGAAAAGAAGGGAAACCAGTGAAAGCCTTTGGAATGTCAAGTATGAAGTCAGGCTTGCATTTCAACGGCACCCCTTCTTCCGTCTCCCTCAGCTGGTGAGAGTTTCAGAAGGAAACTCTCCTTGCTTGACAGTTTCTTAGATGGAAGCCAGGATGGCACAAATGCCGACTTTCTTCTTTTCGGGTGGGTGCTCCACCCCCACTCCACCCTGAGGCCCTGCTCCCGCCCTGTTCCCTCCCTCAAGGCCCACCTGCTGCCCCACGTCTTTCCACCCTGGCTCCACCCCTTCCTCTGAACGTGCCCCACCCTTGCTCCGCCTCTTCCCTCCCCCACTCCGCCCACTCCCTCGGCCTCCCGCCCACCACTGAACAGCTGATCGGGGTGTGGGTTCTTTTTTTTGCCATGGGTGCTCTAGTCCCGGAGCACCCACGGAGCCAGTGCTGATGCAGGATTGTAATCGCTGTCCTTCTGGGAGAAAGGGGAGAAGATCGTTGAGAAGGGTTGGAGCTGCTGCTGTTGTAACAGTCCGATCCTCCTTCATCCCAAGTGGTGGTTGAGAGTCAGCTGAAGCTGGTAGGAGCAGCCATGTCATTTGGGCCCCTCCCTCTGGCTCGGTCTGGTCAGGACGTCTCTCGGTATAAGGATGATGAAGGTCCCGGGGCCCAGGAGACGGCGGGGTTGGCAGTCACGAAGGTGAAGCTCACTCCAGTAGCCTGTGTCTGGTCTTCCTGTATTTCCCCCCCAAAAGTCTCTTTGTTTAAGGACCCACAAAAGGAGTGGGTGGAATAGCCCATCCCCTCGTTCTTTTGTCCACCAATTAGCCCTAATATCCCACACGCAAATTTTAATTCATTAATTTCGGGTCCCACATCCTCTGTCTTTCCTAAGCATGATTTCAGCATAGTTCTTGAATCATAGCAGTGTGGCCTTTTTCGTTTGGACTAATTTATCTCTGTCTGGTTCTCCTGCACCTGTTCATAACATTCATTATTGAAAACAACCTGACCTACTTTCCAGCTCCATGTTATTACAGGTTATTCATGAACTCTGTACAACGGAGCTCACAATCAGAGTCAATTTGTAGGCTTGAGTCTCACCCCAGGGCACCCCACCCAGTGTGGGATGCTCTGATAGAGAATGCCCCAGCCCCATGCCCCAGGATGCTCAGAGACACCAGCTGGAAGAGCGCCCCCTGCAGGGCCAGTACTAAGCAGCTGCTGCCCTCCATTCCATTCCTGTGTAACCGAACCAGGCTCCTCTACAGCAAGCAGGAACGGGATTCACACCGCGCCACACTGGTGCCCACAGTCCCCTGGAGAAGGGGATGTGAAGGATGGGGATGGCTGAGCTCAGCCAGCTCCCTTCACTTCCATGGCTACCACACAAAGGACCAGGAAGCCTGGCGTGACTTTGGCTTGGAAACAGCACCCTCCCTCCTTCCATGCCACCCTCCTGACTTGTGGAGAAGTGGAGGAGACACCTGCCAGCCCAGATCCAGACCTTCCCCACCATCCCAGTCACTTCTCAGACTGCCAGTGCCAGTGATAGGCTTTTTGCTTCAGTGATGAGACTGGAACAGATGGCGGGAGCCGATGGCGGGAAGAGAAGTGCCTGTTAGAATCCCCCACGCTGGCAGCCTGATGGCTCGGCGGGGCGGGGCTCCCTCTGGGGAAACGGCACATCAGGGAATGTTCACTCCATCGGGACATGATCTCCCAGGGCTCCATGCGCCTTGCCCCCATTACGATCAAAAGGGAGCTGGGACACAGGCTCCACATTGGGTCTTTGCAGGGATCGCTCTCCCTCTCTTTCCTTGCTGCTAACATGACCTATGTGAGGAGCAGGTTATCCCCTATCTGTGGGGTCCTGACACCTTCCTCTGAAGCAGGAGCAGTTGGAGGTGGGATCTGGTGTCCCGGCTCTGATCCAGCCTGGTGATACCTGTGGTACTATGGTTTGATCTTTCTTCTCCTAAGAATGGCCATGTCTGTCCATCTGGGTCTGTTTGTCCTTCTCCTTGCAGGCAGACAGCTGGATGGTGCCGGTCCCTGTGTTTCTGCCCTTGTCTCTTTGCGTATCATCCTTGCACAGAGGCCATGCTAATCTTCTCTGTATTGTTCCAATTTTAGGGTAGGTCTGTGGATATCACTGCTAAGATATCACTATCAGAAGCATGGAGGTCGTTTCTGAGAACGCCCTGCAGTTTCCCCCCCGCCCCAGCCCAGAAAAAAGGGACCTTTAAAACAGAGCGGGAATGGGACAACAGGTCACACATGAGAGCTGGGGTTGGGGAAGCAGGCAGTCAGTTACCACAGGAAGGAGTTATATTAGGCTTCCCAGATTACAGTGTATTCTCTTAGTAATAACTGTCTGACAGCATCAGTAATTTCAGTTAATTACACAGAGGGAAGCAATTTAGGCACATTGCAGGCAAACACAAAGACGCCAGCATGTGTTTGTTACAGCTGAGCATTTCTCTCTGTGTGTGAGGAGGTCAGTGCGGGTGGGCTGGGAATGTCTGGTGTCTGTCTGGGGAGGGGGTATATTTAGGGTGAGCACGTCTACATGGGGGGTTACTGTAGGGAATATGTAGGTGTGTGTATTCAGATGGGGCTCTGTTCATTCATTCTATGGATCTCTATATGCACCCCTCTGTCTACCCATCCATCCCACATATCTACACCACTGTCTTGCTGTCCACACATACAGCACCTACAAAGATTGTATTTGCTATGGTATTCAATAGGTATTCTTAATAAGAGTAATAAAATAAGAAGAAGCACCTACCTCGGATACAGCGCTTTCATCCACAGACTTCAAAGTGCTTTACAAAGGAGGTCAGTATCCTTGTCCCCACTTTACAGTTGGGGAGACTGAGGCACAAAGGGGGCGAGTGACTTGCTGTAGGGATGCTGAGCCCCTGTAGTCTAACTGCAGTCAACAGCAGCTCGACACAGCAGATCAAGCCCTTGATGTGTTGCCATCCCATCAAGAAATTTGCTACTGAGGAACATTTTCGGATGAGCCGCCTGGACCTGGCCTGCGTGTAGGAGGGAGGAAAGGGCCTCTCCGGATGAAGACAGCATGGCACTGCCAGAGCTGGCTGCTCTCAGGAAGGCTGAGGGGCTGTCAGAGAGCAGCCGCAGCGGCTCTGGAGGGATGCCTGATACCCAGCAGCGACTCCAGTCTGTCACTTTGGCCTAGCAACCCACTGCGCCACCTGCTCTCGTTAACAGCACCCCAAGGAGGTGCTAACGTCTCCCCCAGCGGGAGGGCCAGGCCTGTGAACATCGTTGTACAAAGCCACACTCTGACAGCTGGGAAGGGCAGCCAAGGTGACTCGCGAGCACCCAGGTGCGGGCAGTGACAGATAGGCCGTGTTCTGGGCACGGCTCCCCGTGCAGCCGCTCAGACACGGGGCGGGAGGGGGAAGCCGTTGTCAGAGCTGGAAGGAGAGCCGGGTCTTTCTGCAGTGGGGCCAGCCTTGGGCCATCAGCCCATTTCTATCTGCCTGTCCATCCAGGGGCTTATACTGACCCCTCTCCTCTCTGGCCTGTTTCTGAGCACCTCACACATATGCATCCCTGAGCTAAAGCCGCAGCTCCTTCTCCTAACGCTGCGCTCCCTGAGGGGATGTCAAGCAGGGATTTCATCTCACTCCAGTCAGCCACTGGAGGGGGGCCTGCAGTGGGGGGAGGTGACCCAGGAAGGGGTTAAACTCTTCATTAGATAGAAAAGAGCAGGCTGCGGCCTGAAGAGCTGGCAGCCAGGGCTCCTTGGCATGTGGGGGGAGGGCCTGGCAGCTCGGCCTCGCAAGGGGGGACCCTGCAAAGGAAGCAGAGACTTCGTCAGGGGGTGGGAGGAGGACAAGGGGCTCCTGCAAAGGGGAGTAGCTGGTTCTCTGGGTTGCTATAACTGGGAAGACTGGACTACCCATGCCAGGCAAGCCATGGCCGTGCTGCACACACAGCAGGCGGTCCATGCGAGCTTTCTGCGAGCTGCCCACCATCGTACGGCTGTGTGTGGGGCCTGTGGAGTTTCCCAAGGCTGAGCCTGGAGTTGTTTTTCTGTCTGTCTGTAGCTGGACCTGCCTTATGAGGGCCATAAGCCTGAGCCCTGGAGTGGGGCAGAGACTGGATCCGTAAGAGCCCATCCACCCCCTCCTTCGTCAGCCAGTGGGGTCTTGCTGCAGTGCATTATACAGCACGCTCTCCTCCCCTCCGTACACCTATCCAGCCCTGCTGGCCCACAGAGTCAGAAACTGGGGCCGGGTCAGTGGCAGGTAAGGTATCAACCAGTAATCGTTAGGGCTACTGACCAGCCCAACAGGGCCAGCCTGTTCAGGAATCCACTGGGCAGGGACCCCAGACACATCAGGGCTTCTCCAACTCCGTCCCAGCCCCACAAACCTCAGGGGTAATGGGAGAGGCACGAGGGAGCACAGCAAATCTATGGCGAAGACAGGAATGGAGCCCAGGTCACCTGACTGCCAATCCTGAGTCTCTACCACAAGGCCACCCTTCCTCCTTTGCTTCCAGGGTATGGCCCAGCCTCTCTGGGGTCTCTGGGCTGTTCCCCTAACACACAGCACCAGGGTCATGTGGGGGGATCCTCAGAGGCAAAGGCTCCCTCTGAAGACCCTGCCCTGGCTGGAGCTGGTGAGCTGCAACACGGCCAGGGCCCGGCTGACACATTCCACAGAAGGCGGGCGAGGTAATAAATACCTTTTATTGAACCAGCTCCTGCTGGGGAGAGAGACGCTTTTGAGCCACACACAGCTCTGCCTGAGAGGGTTCAAGGGCAGCTCTGCGTGGCTCCGAAGTGTGTCTCCCCAGCAGGATTTGCTCCAATAAAAGCGATTACCTCACCCACCTTGTCTCTCTAATCACCTGGGTCCGACACAACTACACCACCACTGCCAATGTTCCAGTCAGGCTGCGGTGACAGGAGCTCCATGTGCCATGCCCAGGACCTGCTGGGAGTCCATCCCCCCAGTCTGTAAAACATCAGCCATCCCACGGAGAAGTAGGAAGATGGAGCAGGCCTGGTAGGGGAGAGGAGCAGGCTTTTCCCACACTGCCAGGTGGGAGGCTCAGGGCCCAGGCTTAGGGTGATTCTACCTGGCCACCTGCATGGACTTCAAGGGAGTTCTGACCCAGTAAATTGAACCCACTATCTCCACCCTCCTGCACTGATCCACAGCAGATGAGAGTCAGCAACAGCTCCCCGCCCAGGAGCTCCATCCTCTCCCATCACAGCCCCTCCGAGCCCCGTTTCATCATTCAGTAGGGCAGGGCATCACAGTCAGCAGGGCAGGTTTCTCTGGTCTGCACATCCCACCCTGTGCTGAGGTCCCATTAGCTCTTGCCACGCCATGCTGGGTCAGTTCGAGCATGGAACCCCAGAGGGCACGGCCCCGGGAATCAGTGCTGACCTCCCGGCGAATGTGTGCGGCAGGGGCACTGTGCTGCTGGAAGGGGTTTGGGATGAGATGTGGCCCCTTGTGATCACAGAAGATCCCCCTCTGCGTAAGAGTGAGGCGATAAACTCCCGGGCTCTGGGGAAATCCCAACCTGGCCAACTACATTCTGCAAAAATGGATGCAGCATTCTTCATTTCCGGTCCTGACTGGTCCTGGTGTGAAGCCATTAAACAGCAGCTGGGCTCCACCCCAGGGGCAGCTGCACTGGGGCAGTGGATGACAAGACCCCTCCACATCCCTCACCGCCCCCCCGGGTACTGAGAGGAGTGTTAGCGAGTCCACATTAGGAGCTTGGAGCGCCTCAGAGGAAAGGTCAGAGCATTAGCGTTACACCGCTGCAGCAACCGAGACGTGGAGAGGCAATTCAGGGCAGATCACGGAAGGGTGACCCTCTCACAGCCAGCCAAGGGTTCGGGTCTAACACCTTCAGTTGCTATTTGTGCTACTGTAGCACCTAGAGGCAGGGGTGGTGGAACTGAGGGATGCTAGCTCCCTCACCATGGAAATACTGGGGGGCAGATCTATGTTTCTGTCCCCCACAATATCTCGCAGAGGTGAGAGCAGGACCCGAAGGAGGAGCTGGAGCAGCCAACGCGGCCCATGAGATCGGGCCAGGTGCCAGGGTGCAGGTCGGACTCACTGGCCCAGCCTGATCCTACCTTTGAGCCACTGCAGGTCCAGGTGCAGACACCCAGCCTTGGGGAGGGGGAGGAGACCGTGCATCAGCCACCGGGGGCGGGGAGAGGACAGAGCAGGGAGCTGCACAGGGCACCAACCGCTGGCGGGGGCGGTGGGGAAAGCACAGGGCACCAACCACAGAGGAAGTGACATTGGAACGGCAGTATGAACTGTCAGGAAGTCTTTTTCCAGCCTAGAGCTGACTGCCCCTCCTTCCCCCAGAGCCCCAACAGCTCCCCTCCTATCACTCTGCCCTCCAGTCATAGGGAGCTTCAACCCCCCACCTCCAGAAAGGCCCCACTGGGATAGGGAGTCTCATGGTGCTGGGGGCTGCACAGACGCAGTGTGACAGACAGCCCTGCCCCGAAGAGCTGACCAGACAGACCAAAGGTATGAGGTGCATATGGAAAGAGACTTGCCAAAGGTCACATAACAGGTCAGTGGCAGAGCTGGGAAAAAAACACAGGGATCCTGAGTCCTCGCCTTGTGCTCTGCCAACTTGAGCAACGCTGCCTCACTGAAGTGGCCTTTAGCAATTTATTCGTACTAAACTCCGCCTGTGCAATCAAACGACTGTCCACATTCCGATCCTCCGAACACCAGCCCCAAGGGCCAGCAGCCCTTCGTCCCACAGCCTCTGACCCCGCTTCGCCCGGCATGGCAGTTTCATCCCCACGTGCTGCGACATCTCTCCATTTCCTTTGCCCTCTCGCCGCAGGATTACTTATACACGAAGAAACCAGGCCGAGTTTCCTGGCTCCCCTCACATGATTAAAGATGCCGCTGAAATATACAGCAAAGTTCCAAGACACATTCCCCCCCGCCCCCTGCCACCAGATTTCCATTACTGGAGCTTACGCAGAGAGCTCTCCTGGCGGTGAGGGGGTGCCAAGGGACCAGAGGACAGCACAATCTGGCCAAGGAAGATAGAAGCAGAGGACTAATGACTTCTGCCATCTGCCTCGCTGCTCCGCTGTCTCGAACGAGCTGGGTACTTAAAGGGGATGAATGATGAGGTCTTTCAAGGATGCATCTGACCCAGCTGCAGGTCTCAGCTTTCCCCCAGCCAGGGCAGCGTTACAGCTGCAGCAGCATGCAGACACCCAAAGCACCCACGCTCTCTGGGCCCAGGTCACCACGGCCACGCACCTTGCTGGTCGGGCAGGGTTTGGCACAGGTGGTCCTGGACCAACTCAGAGGGAAGAGTCACGACCACCACTGCAGCACTGACCTAGGCCTGCTTGGGGGAGTTGGCAGGATGCTGGCACAGTGCAGGAGGGCACTGAGCCCCTACGGTATTAACCTCCGGTCCCCTCCACTCCTCCCACCTCGTCCTCCCTTCCCAGCGTTCTTGCTTTAAAGAAGCTTCAGAGCTTTCCCTCCAGTCCTGTCTCCACCGGCAATTCAGGGAGCACAGCTCTCCTGGGCTGCAGCCCCAGACTGGGAGTTCATAGCTCGCGCTGCGCTTTCACCAGCCGGGAGCTCGCAACATGAGATAAGTGCCAATGAATTTTCTCTTCAACCACTCAGCAATGTAGTGCATCGGGGGGGGGGGGGGGGGGGAGAGGGGGAAGAGCCCTAACTTCAGTGGGCACTACCTGCTCAACCCTCTGGAAAGCAACCCACTTATGTACCATTAGCACCTCCATATAGAGTCCAAAAGACTCAGTCGAGGCCCCCAAGGCTGATCAGGTTGGCTTAATTGTGTGTGTGAGGGAGAGAGAGACAGCTCTGAGCAGCTCCTTCCGCACACCGCAGGGAGCAGGTTCCTGGGGTGGGCACCTGTCACCGGTGGGAGGCCCGGTCTGTGTGGGAAAGGGACAGGCATCTTTCACACATGCCGCAGGAGGCCGGTGGGGATATGGGGGGCATGTGTGAAAGAAGGTGGTCGGGGTTCACTGGGGAAAGCATCTCAGCTGGTGGGCACAGCTCCCTGGACCACACTGGGAAAGCCCCGGCAAGGGTGGCACTGGGACGACCCCCCAGCAGCGCCTGGTCAGGCTCCTTACGCAGGCATTCTGGCAGGGTGCAACGCACATGTTACTAGGGAGTCTGTCCTAGAGACACCTTCCCGCCCCACCGGCCATTGCCCCAATCACCTCCCCCACATGGACCATCACAGACCCTCCCTCGGGCACCCACTGCAAGTGCTACCGTGGAGAAGTGTCACCAGATCGCCGCTTTGGGCATCTCCAGCATCTCTGAATGCAGTTTAGCTGTTGGAAGTAAGGAGTCAACACCCTGCAGGCAGCCCACTTCCTGCTCCCCACCACAGGGGAGGCGCTCCACTGCTCGGGGGAGTGGGAATTGAATCACAGACGTGACAGGTGGAAACACCCCAGTAGGCAACTGGGCTGGATGGCTCAGAGCAGCACAGGCCCCATTGTTCCGTCCAGCTGTAAGCGTCTCATAGAATCATAGAATATCAGGGTTGGAAGGGACCCTTGAAGGTCATCTAGTCCAACCCCCTGCTCGAAGCAGGACCAATTCCCAGTTAAATCATCCCAGCCAGGGCTTTGTCAAGCCTGACCTTAAAAACTTCTAAGGAAGGAGATTCTACCACCTCCCTAGGTAATGCATTCCAGTGTTTCACCACCCTCTTAGTGAAAAAGTTTTTCCTAATATCCAATCTAAACCTCCCCCACTGCAACTTGAGACCATTACTCCTCGTTCTGTCATCTGCTACCATTGAGAACAGTCTAGAGCCATCCTCTTTGGAACCCCCTTTCAGGTAGTTGAAAGCAGCTATCAAATCCCCCCTCATTCTTCTCTTCTGCAGGCTAAACAATCCCAGCTCCCTCAGCCTCTCCTCATAAGTCATGTGTTCTAGACCCCTAATCATTTTTGTTGCCCTTCGCTGGACTCTCTCCAATTTATCCACATCCTTCTTGTAGTGTGGGGCCCAAAACTGGACACTGTACTCCAGATGAGGCCTCACCAATGTCGAATAGAGGGGAACGATCACATCCCTCGATCTGCTCACTATGCCCCTACTTATACATCCCAAAATGCCATTGGCCTTCTTGGCAACAAGGGCACACTGCTGACTCATATCCAGCTTCTCGTCCACTGTCACCCCTAGGTCCTTTTCCGCAGAACTGCTGCCTAGCCATGGCCTGCTAGTCTCAGGCCATGGGGCTTTGCAACTCCTCTTGGAAAGGCACTTGCATGGGTTAATGGTGTAACTGGCCATGCCCAGAGAAAAAATTCCTCACCGGGCAGCTGGGATCCCCAACAGCTTCCCAGAAGCACAGCCCTGCTCCTTGTGCAGACCCGAGAGCTGGTGCATGTATGCTACTGACCTGGCATGCTCTCTCCAGCCTCAGCGTTGGCATGCCCCCTCACTCCCTGCCTGGCCCTGTTCGGCAGGAGGACGTGTGACAAAATGATTCAGCAGCCCAACATCTTCCCAACACCTAGTGATCTCGCCATGAGGCCCTGCCCTGCTCGTCCTCACCAGTGATCTCCCCTGCTGGGTCAGCTGTCCGCACAGGGGCACTAGCAAGCTCGGGGCGGGAAAGGGGGGGGAACAGCATCTGGAGCCTTCCACCCACTGGCCTGAATGACAGGGCCTGGACCTGAGTCCCAGCAGGACTTGGACTCTGACCCACACCCCTAGCAGGGTTCTAGCTCTGGGGTCCTCAATGCTCAGTGATGTGAGTCAGACTGATGTGTGTGTGGATGGATGGAGGGCTTGAGCTCAAACCTGAGTCCGAGCCTGGCTTGGTGTGCAGGGTGGACATACCATTACTGGGCTGAATGAAGCTTACGCTACACATGCGCTTGCCTGGTGAGCAGTTTACACAGGAATCAGGAATGAGCAGGGAGGCAGGGTCCCACCAGTAGCCAATGGCAGGGGAGGCCGCATTTCTTGTGCTCAGGCCCAACTTGCCCAAGAACACAGAGCACGAAGGAGCAGCAGTAATTCCAGCTTTGCAAACATCAAAGCACCCCAGAGACCCTGACTGCAGCTAACGCCCCAAAGAATAGCAGCAGATTCCAAACAAGCCCAGGGCATCTCGACACGGGCACCAAACTCCGCGCAGCTTGTTTAAAAATACCCAGAAGAGAGGCACTCGGCTCGTTCGAGCGCTCTGCAGACATTAAACAGCTGCTGTTGTGGGACAGCCCTGGCTCACGGCAGTGAGACAGAGATAAAGCTCTCCAGCAAACAGGGCAGGTGGTTGGCACGGCCCTCCAACAGCAGTGCAGCATGAAGTGACCCACGAGCCAGGCTTCCAAAGCTCTGCAAGTGGAAAAGTTTGAAACAAGGGAGAGATGAAAGGCTGTGAGATGCTCTCAGGGGAAAGTCATCAACCGCTGCCCGGCTCTGAGCAAACGCAGTCAGCAGAGGAGCTGGAAAGGAGACGAGCCAAGAGAGAGTCCGGGGAGGTGGAACAGCATGCTAGGAAAGCCCAGAAATCTGCGCTAAGAGAAGGAGGCTGGAGCTACAGCCCCGAGGGAGATAAGAGGGCTCATATCTTCCAGCTGCACCTAAGCCTGCGAACACCTTGCCCTTCTTTAGCCTCTGCTATGCAAAGCCCTCAACATGCTCGCCAGCTGATACTGAAAGGTTCAAAGTCACACTGGCAAAACTGGGCACAGTGCCCGGATCACCTGCAGCCCCACCCTGGCCTTTAGTCTCTAGCCCATCCCTTCCGCGACACACCTACGCACTTGCTTCCTCTCCTCATTCCTGTAGCAATCAGCACACAGAAGCAATCCAAGCCCCGGGAGAAAGTGGCAGGCCCCTCACAGGCCCTGGGGAGAAATTCCTAGTGGGGAGAATCCTGCTCCCCAGCAGGTTTAAGGGCAAAGTGCCATCAGTGTAAATGGAGCATCACTGCACTGGCTGGAACAGAGTCGCTCCTGATTCACAGGGGTGTGACTCCCACCAGAACCCGGCTCCACACAGAGCCAGAGGCAGAGAAACTGTCAGGCGTCTCCTCTCTGTTGGTAATGGACAGGCAGGATACTGGTCTACCTTGGTGGGCAACAGGGACTAGACCTGATTGCTCTGGGCAAGGGCAGCACCAGCACCATCACCCCCACCCGGCCTCCCACTGTGGGGACTTCGTGGGGTTGCGGTACTAATTCTCTCCCCTCCTCAAACCGCTAGGTCTTTACAAGTCTCATCAGCATTCACCAACCCACTTCCTCCCCAACAGGTGAATTCTCCAGCCCTAGAGGGGAACTGGGGGGGCGGGAAGACTGGGCTGACTTTCCTGGCAGCTCCGCTCCATGAGCCAGCTGCCAGGGAGCTAGAGGAGGCTGCAAGGGTCAGAACCCAGTGCAGAGACACAGGCCCTTGGGGTGGCCATCCCTGACTTCTGCAGATCCTCCAAGGCCAGGATACTTGAGGCCTGCCTGTCTGGGGACCAATCCAGCTTCCTCCTGGGGGTGGGACAGATCACTGGAGGAAGAGCCAGCCAGATGGTGAGCCTTATTCACACACCAGATTTTTCTGCCTTTATCTGCAGCTTGGGACGCTCCCGCACCTGCCAGGATCACCAGGGCACGTCCGACCTGATTTGCTCCCTGCCATTGCAGAACCCTCAGGCATCAACACCCCGAGGTCTCTGCTGCAGCACACACCAGTTTAGTCTCCTGAGGATCACGATGCTCTGGTTTAACTGAATTCACCGGGCTCAGCGGAGGGGTGTCAGGGAGGAATGTTAGGGCCCGAGCCCAGCAGGAAGCCAGCCCAGACGAGCTAATGGTCCTTTCTGGCCTTATGAAACTGACATTAACGAGCCAGGAGAGGAATCAGCCAGGTGGGGAGGAGAGTGGCCAAGCAACAGGCCGTGGCCGGGGGGCAAACTAGTTCCCCAGCACAACCAGCCTTGAAAAGGCAGAGGTCAAGATGCGGCTGAGCAGAGTGTGGGAGAATCCTCTCCATCCTCAAGTCACCAGTGGGACCTCCCCACAAGCGAGGGCTGTTGGACGGGGCCAGCCAAGCGTTCCCAGCAGGGAGAGCCATTCAGCCAGCCGCCTACCACCCAACCCTCAGAGACGCCTGGGAAGCCACAGGCAGTGCTAAACCCTGAGAGGCGCTGCCTTCATGAAGCTACAGGAGCTGAGCCCTTCTCAGGATTTGGATCTAGATGTGGCACCATGTAGCACACTCCCATGAACGCAGAAAACTCTCCGCAATATGCATCTAGACCCTGCTTCACCCCAGGGAACCATGTACACTAATTGAAGCTGGAAACACAAAGGCTCATAACTGTATTCAGCAGCCTTATCTCCTGCTGTTGGACAAAGGGAGGGCTCAGCACGAGCCGAGGGCTCTCCGTGTCTGGAATCTCTTGAGAGAACAAAACACGATAGCTACAGGATCGTGCTCAAAATAGAACAAGGCGAGATGTGATCCTATTACATAATCCAAGCTATTCCCCCACCCTGCCGGCTTACTCCCCGGGGAGCCACCGGGAGCTATTTCTTCCATGTGTGTGTGCACACATGTGCCCGTGTGTACATGTGCATATATTCACATGTGTATGCGTGTGCAATCATTCAGGCAAAGTGCAAAGCAGCGAGATCAGATTTATGCCCCTTTCTAGTAGGAAAGGATACACGGGGGGGGAGGGAGGGGAGAAGGCGCGTGGCCCTCTCTGCCGTGCTCCATGCATGCCCCTTGTTTCCTCAAGAATGAATCGGTCACCTACTCTGAAGGAAAAGGAGTACTTGTGGCACCTTAGAGAAAATTTATTTAGTCTCTAAGGTGCCACAAGTACTCCTTTTCTTTTTGCGAATACAGACTAACACGGCTGTTACTCTGAAACCTACTCTGAAAGGACCTTCTTAAAAGCACTGCAGAACATCCCTAAAGGGCTGCTTATCTGCAAAGAGTGAGGGTGTAAAAAATACCGTCCCCCCCACCCAAGGGAATATCAGAGTGAGATCTCTGCCCACTTCAGTGGCAAGGACATGTCTAGCCCTACAGAGCCGGCCTGGCCAAGGGAGAGGGAGCCAGAGTCTGTCCCATCTTGTGTGTCAGCAGCAATGCCTACAAAGGCCTCCTCCGCGCTAGCCTTCTCCCTGCAGATTGCCCACCGTGGCTACCACCAGTGCCGCGCTGATGGTGCTAGACACAGTGGCTGGAGCTCCAGCGTGTACAAAGCCCTGAAGGCCACTGGCACAGCATCGCCAACCCCAGCTGTTCCCAAATCATCTATGAGGCCACAACAATCCCCTCATTTGCTTAAAAATCACAAGGTTTTTTAAAAATAAAATATATATTTTGAGCTCTTTTCACTCCCCTTCCAGATTTTCACGCTTTTCTCCACAATTATTTCTGCTAGAAACTCTCTCTCTCTTTTCTAATGCAAGCTGAGAAATATACTCCAACCACCCCATGACTCCAGAAGCTGGGACTTTAAGAAACATACCAGCTGTCATGAGACTCATGAGAAAATCGCAAGGACTGGCAACACAGCTGGTAGCCGTTGAACCAATACATCCTGTCAACCTGCTCTGAGCAGGGTTAAATGACTTAAGGCCTAAAATGCCAACAGCTGCTCAAACCAAGGGCACCCATCATTAGAACGGCACCCCTGGGAGCAACTGAGAGAAACAAAGTGAAGTGTAATGAAAACCAGGCCAGACTAGAAATGGCTGAGCACACCTGAGAAGAACCTGCTTTTTGTAAAAGGTGCAACAACAAACCTGTTTGCTCACCGGACTGCAGGCTAGGAACTCGCTGCTTTATTAACTGCATCATAGAGGGGAGAGAACTGGAAATTCCCACTGCCTAAACAGGGAGTGAGGGAGGGTGGAGCATGGCTCCAACCCATACTACTGTGAGTAGCCCATTTAACCCCTTGATGACCACTTTACTACACTGCTTAAATGGGAGCTGAGAGCCTTTGAAACTCCAGCCCCGCATTCAGATCAGGTACACCTGGGCAGACAAACTGAAGCACTCAGAGACACCTGAGCAAGGCGGCTGAATTTCTTACAGTCAGTGACGCAGGTTGAGGAAGGAGCCCTATGTTGTGTCATTTGCTTTTTATGCAAAGGTAATATGAAGGAACCACCCGGGCACAGCAGAGACAGAATAATGGGGTTTACTAACTCTACACAACACACCAGACCTCATTACATAGCCACACCGCTGCTCCTACAGGCTTCTAAACGCACAACCCCGTGAGCACCACTGGATACTCCCCGATTCCTAAACACTACACCCAGCTTGACTCTCAGATGCCAGGCTGAGTTGGCATGGGTTTAAAGTTAAGCATGTGAGGAGACCCAATGAAATGGGCTTACAGCACTTTGTTGAATCGTAGAGAATGGCAAGTCCCATAGAAACAACAGAGCAGGCTTGATAACGGTCCCTTTCCTGTGCCCGAATATTAAAACAGAGCACGAATCACGATAATGTGCTAGAACAAATAGCAAGAGAGGCGTGACTGTGTGTAACAATCGGAGCCTGTGCAGCCCGACAGAGAGTAAGAGGTAACTCTATAGGCAGAGACACATCTGATTGCAAGCAGTAGCCGCTTTCCTTAGCAGAGACATTGATGCACTAATAGTAAAATCTCAATCGCAGCTGTCAGGTCACAAGCAAATTGTTCCGTGCATGAATAAATCAAACCAAGGGGTAGTGAAAAATGATACTTCCCCAAATCTCCATAAACCTCCTGTCAGATTTATAGGGACCCAGGGGACAGAAGGAAAAATAAAACAGAATCCTGAAAAGCCAATGGATAGAAATATGAGCAATGCTTTCTTGAATAAAAAATCACTGCCGTACATCTGGTGGCATAAATCGAGTGCTTGGAAAGTTAAATAGCATTTTTAACACAGCTGCCAAGGACTCTTTAAGTAGGACATCCGTGGAACTAAAGAGAACCCAATAAAAAGGGAAAAGAAAGCCAAGCAGAGATGGTTTAAGAAAGATTGTATTAAGACCACAATAAAAATAAGATAATGAGTGTGTTTCCTAACCCAGAGAATAGCAATCCCAGACCTCCTAACCCCCTGCCCACACCCACCAGAGCGGCACTACTTAGAGAGAAATTATCAGAAAGGAAGGACAGTCCAGTGGTTAGACCACTGCCCTGGGAATAGAGACCTGGCTTCAATTCTATGCTCTGCCACAGACTTCCTGTGTGACCTTGGGCAAATCACTTAGTCCCTCTGTGCCTCAGGTCCCCATCTGTACAAAGAGGATAACAGCCCTGCCCTGCCTCACAGGAGGGGGAGGATAAATACCTTATGACTGTGAGGGGCTCAGATACTATGATATGGGGTGTCTAATATAGACACATTATATGTGCAGGAGGGAAATCTACTCCAACCTAGGGAGGCAACTGCTACAGCTCCTAATGGCATGTTTAGAAGGAATTTAAACCAATGAAAAAGTAACATGATTTAGGAGTTCTGAGCTGTAATATTGGGCAAGAGCACTTTCAACAGCTGTTTAAAGGAACCAACACAGGAATCACTATGCAAGGACAAAAAGCCAGACAAAAAGGTGAAACAAACTGGATAGTGGAAATGATCAGTCACCTCCAAGCACACCTGTAACAAACCAAGGGCACTTCAGCCACAGAAGATTAGAAAGGCTAGAGGCTCGGGGAGGGTATCACTAGGTTTGGAAGGATTCAGTTTGTATTGGTAAATGTCAGTAAACAACATCGATTTCACAGGACACACACAAACTGGCAAAAAAGCATTTCCAGGGTAATCATCAAAATTTACAGACAGACAATGTAAGCAAAATCCTGTGTGAACATATTAGAGTCAAAGTTCAATGATTTAGACTTTTGAATTAGGCTTGTTACAAAAGGACAGTGAATGAACAGTAAAAACGGGTACGATTTGTTGATTTCAGGATATTTACTCTGTATATGTGGACATGTGAGGTTGCCAATTTGTGTTTTAATCATTTACAAAGCTTTATTTTGAGTCTCTACATTTACTATCATTAAATAATTATCTGACCCTCCCCCCACCATTATTCCCACAATTGCGAAAATTTAAATGAATACAAATAGAAAAAAATGCTTAAAAATAAACATTGATATTATCAGTTGAAATAATAATAAAAATAAATCAAATTCTGCCAAGCCTGGACATCAGCCTGCGTCAGAATCCAAGAACAAGGGACGAGGGAGAGTCAGTGAAATTGAAAGGCGGTGAACTTAAAACAGATTCAAGAAAATGCTTTTTCACACAACTGACAATTGGCCGGCAGAAGTCACTGCCAGATGTTGCTCAGGCAAGACCGAGAAAGGAATTAGACAATGATAACAAGAGTATCCAGCATGACAATAGGCAATACTAAAATAAATTGAGCTATTTGGAAGGGATCTAAGCCCTCCTGCTTCAGGGCTTTAATCATTCTCTGACTATTGGGGTCAGCAGGGAATTGTGCTTGTGAGCAGGTTATTCCATAACTGCCTACTGTGGGGGTTCTTGCATCTTTCTCTGAAGTATCTGTTGCTGGCTGATGATAGAGGCCAGATACTGGACTAGATGGGCAAATGGGTCTGTAGGTTTCCCCTGTTCCCATTTGGGATGCAACCCATCCCAAACTCCAACCTTCAGATTAGGAGCAACGTCCTGCTAATGTCATCCTGGTCTCCATCCAGTCACGTCACAGGAGAAACAGTGTCTCAGGTTACTGGAAACAGTGAAAGATTCTTGGATGGAGAGGTCAGAAATAAAGTGTAAATATTTAACATAAAAAAATAAGAACAGCCATATTGGGTCAGACCAAAGGCCCACGTAGCCCAGTATCCTGTCTTCCGACAGTGGCCAATGGACAGAACAGGTAATCCCCAAGTGATCCATCCCCTGTCTCACATTCCCAGCTTCTGGCAAACAGAGGCAAAGGACACCATCCCTGCCCATCCTGGATAATAGCCATTGATGGACCTATCTTCCAGGAACTTATCTAGTTCTTTTTTGAACCCTGTTATAGTCTTGGCCTTCACAACATCCTCTGGCAGTTCCACAAGTTGACTGTGCGTTGTGTGAAGGCATATTTCCTTTTTGCTTGTTTTAAACCTGTTGCCTATTAATTGCATTGGGTGACCCCTAGTTCTTGTGGTCTGAGAAGGAATAATTTATTTATTTTCTCCATGCCCATCATGATTTTATAGTTGCAACAACATCTCCTTTTCAACCACTCCTCTGGACAAAATTCCCAGCAACAGTAACTCACCCAGTATTATTGTGAGTTGTCTTTGCAGTAACTGTCTGATTTTGAGAGACAGCTGTCAGGGGAGAGAGGCAAAGGAAGAGGGAGAGCTCAGGATTCACCCAGACAGATACACTTGCATAAGCACACACAGAGCACCTCAGCTCCATTAAAGATGTAAGCAGCCTGGGAGCGGGGAATGGGTTTTAAAGTGCAGCTCTGGGCAGGCCAGCTCAGCTGGATGCTGCTAGCAGCATCCCTGTCTCGCGCTGCTGCTCCCTGCACAGGGAGAGCTGCTCTCTTGCAGAGAAACATGCCGGAGCTGTTTTAACATGAAGGGTGCATTTCTTTCCCCTGGGCTCAGCACTAAGACATGACAATAACGGCCCAGATGTCTCGCCGCCGGCAGCACCAGGCAGTGCATCTAGGGCACAGTGCACGAGTGACACCCAGGACGGCTCATGCCACAGATGCCGGGCTAAAGTTTGCTTGGAGTTCCTGGCAGCTTCTCATTCCAATGCAGGCCCTGGAGCTGTCAATTGGCTAGCAACAGCCACAGACACTGATACGGCCTCACTTGACATGTGGCTAAATAGGAAAAAGGCCACATAGTCCTGAGCAACTAACTAGCCAGTGGTGTCCCCTACCCCACAGCCAACCGGTGCACGAGCAGCATAGCTGCCCACTGGGAACGCCATCCCCGGTTGGCACCTGTACCTGAGATGGGTGCCATCCCCTGGTGGCCAGGAAGAGTCCTATGGTTGAAGAGACCGCTGGGTGACGAGCAACGGGTGTACTGAGATACAACCAGGGCCAAACTCATCCCTGGTGCAACCCCATGGGCACTAACGGGCATTGGCTAGGGACATTAAAGAGCTAACCATGTCCTAAAGAGAGAGCATTTTTAGGTTGAAAGCTGTAAACAGGGACAGAATGTGAGTGTACCTCAAGCATGGGGTGGGGAAGTCCAATAGGATGAATGGGCTCCCCACGGAGAATGACACCTGGAAAGAGGGATCAGTGCAGAAGGACTCGGGGACATAAACCAAGCTGGAGAGTGTCCTGATGTCATGAGGCGCCTCTGGGCTGGATTCTGACTGATCTTCCTGGCTAGAATTTGCCTCTCTGCTGGGCCCGGGAAGCAGCGTGAGGATCTCGATCCAGGTGAGGGTCAGGCTGGGATGCGCGAGGACAGCCAGTCTCTGGATTAGACAAAGCCAACATCCTGTGAGCTGTTCCCACCAGATTTTGATCTCCCAACGGCAGAAATCTCATTGAGATCAGCAAGATGCCAAGCACTGGAAATCTCCTGGGAGTTGCTGTTCTCACGAGGTTCCAGCCACATCCCCACAGAGTCATCGAAGATAAGGCGAAGGGGTCTGAATTCTGATCTCCAGCCCATTAGATTTCAACCAGTTACCCCTGTATTGAGCCCAGTGAGCTGGGTTTGACTAACGCATCTCTTCCTGGAAGGCACCCACTCTTAATAGGAAGTCATCAAGAGATTGAGCATCCACCACTTCCCTTGGCACTTGGTTCCAATGGTTAATCCTTCCGCTTTTAAACAATTGCACAAGATTTTTGAATCGGAACATGTCTGGCTTCAGTCTCCAGCCTTTGGTTCTCGTTCTGCCTTTCTCTGCTCGGCTAAAGAGCCCCTCCGTACCTGGTGGTCCCTCCCCATGATGCTAATCAAGTCACCTCTCGATCATCACAGAAATGTCGGGTGGGAAGGGCTCTCAAGAGGTCCTCTGGTCCTGCCCCACACACTTGATAAGACAAAAAGATTAAATTCCTTAAGTCTCTCACTACATGGCATTTTATCCTATGCTCACATCAGTTTTGTGGCTCTTTTCTGCACCCTCTCCAATTTTTCAACATCCGTTTTAAGACGTGGACACCAGAGCTGGCCGCAGGCTCCATCATCAGTCTCACCAATGCCATACACAGGGGTAAAATCACCCTGCTGCTCTTACCACGCCCGTTTACACCTCCAAAGATCGCATTAACCCTTTGTGCCAGAACACTGCACTGGGAGGTCATGTTGAGCTGTCTGTCCACTGTGACCCCTCAATCTTTTTCAGAGTCCTTGCGTTCCAGGATCCAGTCCCCCGTTCTGCAGGCTTTTGCCTCCATTCCTTGCTCCTAGATGTAGTGCTTTGTATTTGTCTGTATTAAAATGCCGTTTGTTTGAGCAGGCCCTGCTTACCAAGAGACCCAGATCGCTCTGTATGATGGCCCTGTCCTCATCATTTACTCAGCCACAGATTGTATCCAGAGCGATTTTATACTTACTTCCAGGTCATTGATTAAAATCTTTAGTAATGTTGGGTCTTCTGCTGATCCCTGCAGAATCCCAGTCGAAACATCCCCATTGAATGAGGAGTCCCCAGTAAAAACTACACTTTTTGCGATCTATCAGTTAGCCAGTTCTTAACCCATTTAACATGTGCTGTATTGATAATGTAGAGGGCTATTTTTTAAATCAGAATACTGTGCAGTACTAAGTCAAATGCCGTACTAACGTCTAAGTATTTTACATCTACCCAGTTACCTTTATCAACCAAACTTGCAATCTCCTCAAAGAGTGAAATCAGGTTTGTCTGTCGAGATCTGTTTTCCATAAGACCATGTTGACTGCAGTCATTGTCTTCCTAGCCATTCATTCTTTATCCACTGAATCCCCTTACCAGCATTTCCATTATTTTGCCAATTACAGATGTCAGGCTAACCAGCCTATGGTTACCTGGGTCGTCCTACTTGCCCTTTTTGAATATTGGCTAAACATTAGCACTCTTCCAGTCTTCTGCAATTTCCCTGGTATTCAAAGATTTATAGAAATTAACATCACCGAGTCAGAGATCTCCTCAGCCAACTCTTTTAGGACTCTTGGGTGCTGGGCCTGCTGCTTTCAAAAGGTTTATCCCTTGTTGTCTAACATTCTCCTTAGTTACTAATGGACTTGAAAGTATTTCATATAGGCCCCTGATCCTTCTGAATCCAAACCGGGACCAAAGCTGTAGGGGAAGTGGGTTTTAGGTCCTGGGATTTCAGTGTGAGCCACTCGTCCCAGCCCTGACATTTCAGGGCAGAGACTCTGGTTTCAGCTCATTTCTGTGAGGAAGTTAATGGATCCCCAAGACTGGCTGCTGGTTGCAACCTCTGTTTGTCTTGAGGTAGGGGCTGGGGCTGCCAACTCTCTGATTTCCATAATTTTATCTTCCTTCTTGAACAATCCCAAAGGACGGAGGAAAATTAAATACACCTGAAGTGCAGGCACCTCTGGGGCAGAACCCAGCAGCTACTTAACAGCAGGGACAGGAGCAGGCCCTCATACAAAAAACCCCTAAGAAGCCAGCACTGACAATCTGCTCCGGCTCAGCAGGACACAAGCAGGCAGGTTGATGACTCCCTGCAGACTTGGTTGGTCTCGGTCCATCTGCCCCGCCTTCTGGATGGCCATGAAGCCCGGGCCCATCCTCCAGCCGGCGTGGGAACTGACTGCAGTGGAGAAGGGATTTGCAATGTGCTGCACATGCTGGATGCTGCTGCCAGCACAGAGGATGCTATAATGACCCCCCAGCAGCTCCATCTCTCTGCTCGCAGCACATCTTGCTGATGGGTTGGCAGGTGGGAAACAGACCTACCTGGGCCAGTGGGGAGAGCTTGGCTATGGGCAGATGGGCTCATTGTTGGAGGTTTCCTGCGATGTGCTGGGCACGACTGGAGAGGGAACTCTCTCCTCCCAGGGCGAGGGCACTGTCACCTTCCCAGCCCTGATACACACTGCAGAATTTTCATCTGCTGCTCCCTTCCCCCGGCAGCTGCAGCTGTACCTGCTGCACAAGCTCTCAGGACAGCTGTCGCCTTTGATGCCTTAAAGTTTCATGCAACTGACGCTGAGATGAGAGACTTGAGACAGCAGCGGGAGGCAGAACCAGGTCTCCATCTCGCTTTACCTGATCCCTTTGGCGTTCGACCTGCCGTCGTATTCCACTTCCACTGCAGATCCCCGGGAAATGAACCAAGCGGTCAGTGTGATCAAGGGGGTTTCCCGTTCCTTCGCCGAAGGATTTGGAGCAGATGGAAACGACTGGAGCCATGCATGGTACGGATGGGTGCTCCACCAGCCTGCACTGCTGTGCCACGGCTGATCTGCAGTGCCCCCTGGCACAGAGCCCGCACAGTTCTGCTGATGCATTTCAGTCCCGACCTGCTGTTTTGCCAGGTGTGTCTCTCTCTAGTTATCTGTTGTAGGTACCTCTCCAGCCCCCAGTGGCCTGGTATCAGAACACCTCACACGCCGTAATGCATTAATCCTCACAATGCCCCGCTGAGGCAGGGCAATGCTATTACCACATTGTGCAGACGGGGAACGAGGGCACAGAGCGACGACAGAGATTGCCTCCCTGTCCCTGCAGTTAAAGACATGGCCCTGCTTGTGCTCTCCATTGCGCCCCCTGGAGTGGTGTAAAGAGGAGAATCACCCCTCACCACACACACACACCACACCACACCCCCGCCTCTCACCCGGTCCGGAAACCCAGAACTTTTCATTTCCAGAACGTCACAATAATTTGAACACTTTCCTTTCCGACATTTTGCCGAGCCAAAAACGTTGTGGAAACCGCCCCTTTCCTGCAAAACGCCCTGTTTGGGCACGTTGCTGTTTTCCACCAAAAACAGTTTCAGCGAAAAATTTCCAACTTATCTACGGCCCAATCCTGAGAGATGCTGAGCGCCTTCAGCTCCCCCGGAGCCCAGGGTGTGCACGGCCAAAGTGGGGGAGGTGTTAAAGAGCGCGCCCTGAGGGGGCTGGAACTAGGTGGGGGAGAAAAGGACAGGTCAGGCTGCACAGCTGGGACCCTTTCTGACCCCCAGCTCTGTGCAGAGCATCCCTAGGGATGTGCTGGCACATTTAAAACTAGATTGGGCAATGCCCCAGTAAATGTGCAGTACTGAATGGCTGTGCACTGCCCCAGGGAGGGGGCTGGAGGGTCTAACAGGATGCTCCCATCTCTGTGAGAACAGCAGCATGGCCCATCTAACGCGAATTCCCGGCTGTCTCCCAGAGCCATAAGTGGGCACGCTCCGACCACCCCGAGCAGGCTGTGCCAGGCCTTGTGTTCCTATGGCTGGAAACGGAGTGCGGCCAGTGCTGGGGGCTTGCTGTGACTGCAGATGACTGGAGACCAAAGTGACCGGGAGATGCAGCTCCTAGCGACGGATGCTACAGCTGCTTGGCTGTGCTGCTATGCTACCCACACCTGGAGGTGCGACAGCCACTCCTCAACGCCACGCTCTGCCTGGAGGAGTTACAGTCTGCAGGGCCAAGCAGAGCTGGGCAGTGGGGAGCAGAGACCACCAAGCGCAGTCTGAACAGGGCTGACCGGCTTTGTGCAAAAGCAGACCCAGTCCCTCCCAGGGGGTGCAGGCTGGGCAGGAAGTGTGATCCCATAGCCAGGGCACCAGAGCAGCGACCTAGGAGTCAGGACTCCTGGCTTCTGTTCCTGCCCCTGCCACGGGCAGAGCTGGGTTGGTTCCGGCCACAGAGGGAAATGGGTCATGTCGGCACTGCAGGCTGGGGAAGGACTTGCTGCGTCCAGGGGTCCCTCCTCTCAGAATTTAGCAGCCTCTGTCCCCAGTATATGCTCCCCAGTGTCACTGCAAAACCCCCGCAGTCAGCTCATCCCCAGGGGCCGTGCCCAGGGAAGAGGACAGTCTGGTGCGTGCGACGCCAGCATGGGACTCTGGAGATCTGGGTTCATTCAACTGGAGAAAAGTCGCCAAGGAATCTTCAAAGAACACAAGCCACCTGGACCACAAAGGGGCACTGTTTCATCATCAGCACAGAGAGATAAGACACGACAAACTAACCACCAGCAGCACTTGCTGCAGGGCTGGGATAATGCTGGAGGTCTCCCAGCCCAGAACCACCCAGCCCAGCCCTGCCAGGGAAAATCCGCAGTGGGGTTGAGTGCCTCTGGGAGCCGAGAGAGCAGGGGGCGAGATGGGTGGAGGGGTTTCACTTTACAAATGCCAGAGTCCCTTGGCAGGGATTTCTCTGGCACTGGTGAGGCTCCAGGGGGCCCCTTGCCTACGCCGGGCTGATGAGACATTGTGTGTATGTGCACAGAGGGAGGGTCTCAGGATCCCAGGAAAGGGGATAATCTACTGGTTAAACGGGATCCAACCAGAGAGCCCGCTGCCAAAACGCAGGCAGGGATTAGGGCGAGCTGAGGTGGGCAGCCCGGCCCCGCTCCTCTCCCGCCTGGCTGGGCTCACCACCCAACTCCTGAACTGGCTGCTTCTGCTGGCAGAGCCCAGCAGGACCGGGTCTGCAGCCAGGGCTTTCCCACTGCCCTGGCCCAGCACAGCTCCGGCCTAACCACAAAGCCAAGGGACCCATCCCTTGGGGAATCGAGCCCGCTGCCCCCTCACCCTCAGGCCACAGGGGGGCAGGGTCCCTGCCCTGCCCTTGCGTGGGAGCCCTGTAATCACCATGCCCTGCCCACTGGATTTCTTTAAGATCTTGGTGAAGCTGGGGCTGGCGGAAGGTGCCAGACTGACAGGTCTGGAGACAGGGGGCTCTGCTCATCCCCGACCCTGCCCAGTGGGGCAACCTCCGCCCACACATGCTGCTCCCCGTCCTCTGGGGCCAGTGGAGAGCTCAGGCCCTGGGGGCCATTCGATCCTGCTCTGCCTACAAGGGGGGAGGGAAGTGCGTGGTGGGCACTAGGAACCAGGCCGAGACACCACCAGATCCACGTATGGCTTGGCCCAGACTGGCTTCATCTCCTGCCCCTCTCCCTTGAGCAAGTCAATCCTCCCCCTCCCCCCGCCCCACTGCGCTGATAGCTCTAGTTCCCAGGGGGTCGCCACGATCTCTCTGACGGGTTCAGTGCCACCTCTGGGTGCCAATGGGAGCTCAGTACACGACAGAGGCCCCACAATGCCCCGGACACCCGCGCTGCCATTCCCAGCAGGAGCAGTGTTACCTCCCTGCAATCAGCGTGAAATCGAGCAGGAGCTCATCCTGTGGGCTGTCAGCCTCCTGCCCCTCAGGGACAGGGACAGGGAACTCCACTCCCACCCCCAGCCTCTGGGTCCTGACCGGAGAAGAGAGGAGGGGGTAGAAGCAGAGTGGGGAAGGAGGACACAGGCAGCCTGCCCAGGAGGGGTGGACCCCACGGGGTCCAGCATGGGGAGGAGTTTAGGGATGAGCAGGGCGTGATTGCCCAGCACCCCTAGCAGGGGTGCTCTCGGATATGTGGCATGGCTCCCCTCCCCTCCTGCAGCCAGGTGGGAAGAACCGTGCCCCCTCCTGCTCCCATTCCCTTGGCCCCTGCAGGCCTGCCCCAAGCACCAGCTCCAGGATCT
The DNA here is from genome assembly GCF_965152235.1 of Eretmochelys imbricata. NCBI lineage: Eukaryota > Metazoa > Chordata > Testudines > Cheloniidae > Eretmochelys > Eretmochelys imbricata. The sequence goes on from NC_135585.1 coordinate 22,523,246, forward strand.
TAGTGCTTAGAGACTGGGGACCCATTGCAGCTGGTGAGTTCAGCCGGGTGTTGCCCAGGGGCCATCCCCAAAGTGCAGGGGCTAAGAACCCAACGGCCACACAGAGGGAGGCCAGGACTGAGATCCAGAGAGCAAGAGAGAATACCGAACTCCAGCCTCCCCATACACCCACACTGAGGTCCTGTTTGCAGGAGGAAGGCCCAGCCCAAGAGTGGGAGGGGGGCAGCTGCATGCAAAGGGGCTACTGAAACTTGCTAACGCTGTCTAAAGCCCAGCGCTGAGCTGGGGGAGCTGGGCCCAAGCAGAGCCCAAGCCGTGCTCCAGGGAACTGCGGCTGCAGGGGAATGCAGTGGGCCAACAGTTCCAGCGATTCACACCCCTGCAAGAATAGCGCCCCGGTGAAATAGTATTAAACACGAGCCAGAGGAATGGGGTGGGGGACATGCAGCACGGGAACCCCCCCCCCCACTCCTGCCCCTCTCTCCAAGGATGCTGGAGGGGCCAAAAATACTCAGAGGGAAGTTTTGACCACCAATCTACCCTCATCCACTAAGGCCTGGAAGCGGGCCCCATCCTCTTCAGGGAGCTTGGCTTTAAATTCCATACACTTTGTGTAACTAGTAAAATCAGGTTTGGCCAAGAGGGCCTCGTCATTTGAGATCCGGAACTGGAGGGAGGTGGAAGAGAAGATTGAGTGACTTCTGCCCCCTAACAGAGGGAGCAGCCTTTGTGGGGCAGGGGCTTGGACTGCTCTGTAGCCGCCTGCACCAGCAATGAGTTAGACAGCGGGTGAGAGAACAAAAACTCTCCTCTCTTGAATGGAACAAAGTTACACTTCTCCGCCCTCCTGGGGTGGAAGCAGCAGCTGTAGAAGGGATGGGAGCACCAGGAGCAATTTATCCTGAGCCTTCACCATCAGAGCTGATGTCCGACTTGTCGAATCTGGGTCCTTCTCCTGTCTAAGTCCTTAGCACCCGTGTGTGCCAGCTCTCCTGACTTTGATGGGCCTGGGGAGGGATCCTCTCTCTTCAGGACAGACTTAGACGAAGATGGCTTGTCCTTATTGTCTATGGCCATGCCCCTTGATCTCAAGCCTTCTCCTTTGGCTTAACAGTCTTAGCCTCTGTTCCCAAGCTCATGCAGCTGGGTGGTTCTGGGCTGGGAGACCTCCAGCATTATCCCAGCCCTGCAGCAAGTGCTGCTGGTGGTTAGTTTGTCGTGTCTTATCTCTCTGTGCTGATGCTGAAACAGTGCCCCTTTGTGGTCCGGGTGGCTTGTGTTCTTTGAAGATTCCTTGGCGACTTTTCTCCAGTTGAATGAACCCAGATCTCCATGAGCTGCCCGCTTTGTGAGACTGATGTATGGGGTGGGAGACTGATGAATGGGTGACAGGGGATGGACTCTCAATGACTGCCTGTTCTGTTCATTCCCTCTGGGGCACCTGGCAGTGGCCACTGTCAGAAGACAGGATACTGGGCTAGATGGACCTTTGATCTGACTCCATATGGCCATTCTTATGAACCCTAGGACTCTGGGCATAATCCCAGATTTCTCAGGGGGGGAAATCCGCAGGTGGGGAATTAAAAGGGGAAAACGCTATCCAAGCATGTGCAGGCCAACGGGCACTGCTTGCAAAACATCCTGGCCTCAGGCACATGGCGTGCCTGCATATCCCCTGTGTGGAGTACACGTAGGGACCAGCACTCAAAGAAGAACTGGCAATTACCCATCGAAGCCGGCAGAGCAACACAGCTGGAAAGCGGGTGTGAGATCAGAGCCTGGCCGGAGCTTGCAAAGCGCTTGGAGTTGACAGGCCCTATGGAAATGGGAGGCACTGAGTTATGCTGTGCTCCCCCGCCCTGAGGGCTGCAGGCGGGAGGAGATGGCAACTGTCACGGGTGGTCAAGATTCTGATGAGAACTGAACTGTAATCCTCTCTCTGAGGAGCGCATGGGAGCTAGGAGGCAGGGGACGGCTGGATTGGCCCTGCTTGACTGAGTGGCTGTTCCTCTTCAGAGCGCAGGATGCAAGTGCTGGCTCGCACGGCGAGGAAACAGCTTGTAATGGACGGGCAAACTGGCAGAAACTGTAGAAAAGAACAGAATTATCTAATACCGAAATAAACACGATATGCTGGGGAAGAGTTAACACAGCTTTTGTAAAGGGAAATATGCCTCACCAATCTGTTAGAATTCTTTGAGGGAGTCAGCATGTGGAGAAGGGGGACCCAGTGAACATAGTGTACTTGGCCTTTCGGAAAGCCTTTGAAAAGATCCCTCGCCAAAGGGTCTTAAGTAAACTAAGTAGTCATGGGATAAGAGGGAAGGTCCTCTCTGGATCTAAAAGATAGGAAACAAGGGTAGGAATAAATGGACAGTTTTCACAATGGAGAAAGGTAAATAGCAGGAACCCCCAAGGATCTGTGTGGGGTCCTGTGCTGTTCATTAAGAAGCTGGAAAAGGGGAGTGAACAACAGAGGGGCACATTTGCTGGCTGCGAAGAGTTACAAAGGGATCTCACAAAACTGGGTGACTGAGCAACAAAATGGGAGACGAAATTTAACATTGATAGGTGCAAAGTAATGCACACTGGAAAAAATTATTCCAACTAGACCGATATACTGATGAGGTCTAAATTGACTTTTGCCACTCAAGAAGGAGATCTTGGAATCATCATGGATCGTTCTCTGAAAATTTCTGCTCAGTCCGTATCAGCAGTCAAAAGGGCTAGGAACTATTAAGAAAGGGATAGAAAATAAGACAGAAAATATAATGCCACTCCATAAATCCATGGTGCACCCACCCCTGGAATACTGTGTCCAGTTTTGGTCACTCCATCTCAAAGAGGATACAGTGGAACTGGACAAGGTTCAGAGAAGGGCATGGAATGGCTTCCATATGAGGAGAGACTGAAAAGATTAGGGCTTTTCAGCTTGGAAAAGAGACGACTAAGGGGGGATATGTTTGAGGTCTATAAAATCATGACTGGTGTGGAGAAAGTGAATAAGGAAGTGCTATTTACCCCTTCACACAACACAAGAATCCGGGGTCACCAAATGAAATAAATGGGCACCAGGTTTAACACAAACAAGAGGAAATACTTCTTCACACAACGCACAGTCAACCTGTGGAACTCATTGCCAGGGGATGTTGTGAAGGCCAAAACTATAACTGGGTTCAACAAAGAACTGGATAAGTTCATGGTGAGTAGGTCTATCAATGACCATTAGCCAGATGGTCAGGGATGTAATCCCATGCTCCGGCCAATCCTAAACCTCTGGCTGCCAGAAGCTGGGCGGGGCACTTTGGGGTTTTCAATGGGCACTGGAGCACCGGAGGGAGGAGAGCACTGGCAAACGCAGAGATGGCAGCCGGGCGGCACAGGCTTTAATGTCCCACAGAATTAGCCTGTATGAAGCTGCCCAGGAACTCGCGTTAATTGCTGGTCCCCCCCGGGGATGGGGGCAGTGGAGATGTCTGCACCGAGCATGCCTGGGATCCTGCCGGTCACGAGCACTGACAGGCTACCCTGTGCAGGGCACTTAGCCTCAGCCTCACTTCGCTAGAGACCATGCTTCAGAGCAGAGTGTGTGGCCAGAGGTGAAACGAGTGTGGCAGGGCTTAGCCTTATCCCAGTGGTCTGTAGAAGAAAAGAGCCGTGCTCCCGGACAGGGCAGGAGCTGGAGTAGCAGCAGGTGAAGAAAGAGGTGCATTCACTGGCAGGGTTATGTGGGCACCAGGATTGGATTGAGGTGTTTATCCCACGAGGCAGGGCAGTGCTATTATCCCTATTCCATAAATGGGAAACTGAGGCACAGGGAAGTTAAGGGACTTACCGACGATCACACTGAGTGTCTGGGGCAGAGCAGGGACTTGAACCCAGATCTCCCAACTCACAGGCTAGTGCCCTACCCACTGGACAAGACTTCCCCACTTCACAGTCTTCCCCTTCAGATGCCCAACCCTGTGCCTGGCATTTGAGCGCCATCTGAAAGGACACTGCCTCCCTGAGGTGACTGAATGGGTGGGGGAGGAACAGCCCAAAGCCGGACCCCTCCTAAGGCCAGGGTGCCCGTGAAGGCGGATGTGCCGCTGGCAGCGGGCCAGCCAAGCAGCTGTGTGCCGCGAATCACAAGCAGCACATTATTTGCCATCCCCTTTCAGCCCCAGCTCAGACACCATTCAGCCCCAGCTGCTTGCCTGGCCTCCCGAAGCCGGAGCACACAATGGGAGAGCAGCAGCTTTCAAAGCTCTGCCTTTCCCTATTGTCTCTCTCCGGGACCCAGCCTGGCAACCCCATTCAAGGCCCAGCCAAGGATGGAAACGGGGTCAGGGGCCCTCCTGAGGGGCCTGCAGCCCGCGCAAGGCGCAGTGTGGGCGCCGTGGCCAGATGAAGGCAGAGGGACCTCGTTAAATCTGCTGAGCGCTGCAGCAGCAGGGGGCGTGACTGAACAGAGGGGCAGGGCTATAACCATCGATAGGCTAGGCCTGTGTGTTGTGACAAGGGAACTGCTCCCTGCCGGGCCTGTCCCTGCCCCACACTGAACTCACTGTGTGTCTGCGATGCTGCACCGCCCCCCGCCAGGCACACGGGCCCCTTTGCAGTATCTGCATGTGCTGTGTTGACGCAGCCCCTCCCCGACCCGAATGCTGGCTGGGGGCAGCATGGACACCACCATGCCGGAGGTCAGACTAGGCAACCAGAATGGTCCCCTGTGGCCTGAGAATCTCTGAAAGCCTCTTCTCCCCCAGCTAAAGAAGCTCCACGATATGTCGCAGCAAAGCCCCAGGCACGAACACCACGATCGCTGGCTCATCCACACACCCAGCGCCCTGGGAAGAGAACCCAGGAGCCCGGGTTGGAGAAAGCGCCCAGGGCGACAAGAGGAGCTGCGCTAACCGGCACCAGCAGTCGGGCTTTTATCCTCTGCAGGCAGCAGCCGCTCCCCACGGGTGGTGTGGTGACACTCACTGCCCTCATGCCGCAATGGCACAACCAAGCAGATCCGTCCGGGGAAAAGGCTTGGCCCGGGGCACAGGTCCCTCCACTGGCAGGAGGAAAATACCAACAGCCAAGGGGCCAATCAGCCATGTTCTCACCCCCAATTCCCCCCGCCCCCGCCAAGAGTCACGGCATAAACCGAGACTATTCCCCAGTGTCCGCAAAACACCCCAGCCTCGGACTGGCTGAGGAGGATCCTGTGGGAGGAGTGGGGGGACATGATAAGAGGGTACCAAATCCATGGTCCCATCTATCTACCCATGGTTCCTACCTGGCCCCCCTCACCACAGTACCTGAGCATCTCACAGCCTTTGACATGTTTATCTTCAGCCTACAGGTCTTTGCCATTGTCCCAGTGCTGCACTAACACGGCAGCCACGCAGAACTTTACTCCGATTCCCCTGCCCCAAGGGTGCAGGCTCTTACTGTGTGAGAATCTGTTAGCAGTGCAGGGCCTAGGACACACTGCTGAGCAGCTCTGATCCCATCCACTAGAGAGCAGTGGTGAGACATACACCCCAGCCAGCTCCTTACAACAGCAGTGCCCTGGGGAGAGAGTGCAGAGACGTCTGGCAGGGGAGGGTAGAGGACACTGACCTTGCCCGCTATCCTAGCCTTCTGGCTGGGTGATGAGGAGCCCAGATCTTCGTGCATTCTGTCCAGCAACCAGAGCAGGAACTCCAGGGCGTCGTGCTGCGAGTTCCCCCGGAACTGAGCGCCATACTTGGCGACGATATTCTGCAACACAAGAGAAGGACAGAGGACTGGCATTAGCTCTTTGGTACCTGACAGGACACAAGCGAGCTCACGGGGGATGGCACACAGCTGATTAGTATGCCATGGGCCCGCTTCCTGCAGCCACATCACCTTGGGCTGATCTTGACATGTCTCACACGCTAACTGGGGCTGGGAAGAACCAGGAGTGAGGAGAGACCTCTGCACTCCAGGCAGCCTTGCTGGTGACCCTGTAGGGGGCACTTCCCCGCTGAGTTTGTGGCCGTGCGGGGCACAGAATTGTTCAGACTGAAATCCAAGCTCCTCCAGACTCCCGGCTCACCCAGCTCCAGCTCGGGTTCCTGACGAACCCTGCTTGCCTCTCCCATGGAATTGTTTCTTCCTTGCCCTGCTAGAAAGACCCTGGTCCCCAATGCTGCTGGCATGGGACGCTGCATCCTACCTCATGGGGTGGGGCCCGCAGATCAGAATGCCCAGCCACCAAGAGACAGCACCAAAGTCAACAGCTGATGGTCACAGAGACCATCAGAGAGCTGAGTGTTTTTGACCAGGCCCACGCTGGACTACTGATCTACAGCCAAGGCGCTGCATGGTCCATCACCAGTCCCCAGGTCCTGCCCATCCCGCCTCTGGCTAGGGTTTCTAGCTGCTGGAGGGTAACAGCCTGCCCTGCATGCAAGGGAAGAGAAGACACCGAGTCAATGGGCCAGGCTATTCCCTAGCGTAACTCCACCAAAGTCCATGTAGGGGAGTCTGGCACAGTGGGTCCATTTGCTACCACAAGTGCTATTTACTATGGAAGTTTCCCTACTGTTAAGCTGGTTAAACAATCGCTTGCAATCGACAGACAGGGAATTCAGGGTCCTGGATTAAGCCTCTAAGGAGCTGAGCCCCTTTGCGCATCCCAGCTGTTTGACTTTTATCTCAGGGCTGTTGTTTGCACTGCTCCAGGGCAAATGAAGCCTCTGAGTCATTGCCAGCACTCCAGAGGGGCTGCAGGGTCTCTGGTTTATGCAGGAAGCTGGGCTGTTCTTCGCTGCTCTTTGCCAATAAAGGGAATAGTTTAAGGAAATAATTGTCTCTGTTACCAGATGTGTTTTATTACAAGTGCAGCCTTCTAATGGCGTTTGCAATGTGCTGAGCTGGGTTTCCTTTGGGTGTGTCCACACTGCACACTAAGCCGGACTCTGACTCATGTTTGAGCCCAAACCCCACTTCTGTCTACACGCACATCAGCCTGACTCGGGTCAGTGAGCACTCAGGACCCACGTCCCAGGACCCTGCTGGGAGTGTCAGAGCCCGAGTCCTGCTGTGACTCGGGTCTAAGCCCTGTCACCATGCAGTGTGCACACAGGTTTAACTGAAGACCTGAGGCAGAAGGTCCACGCGATGCAGTGTGGACACATTAACACGGCTGGGAGACACGGGTCCAGCAATGGTAAGCCCAGGTTTACAGTGCAGCATGGAAACGCCGAGTCTCCCAGCCCTGGGTTTACAATGCAGTGTAGATAGACAAAGCCTTCCAGGCTCCTGACCAGGACTGCACAGCAAGCCAAGAAGAGAGGATCCCCAGAAAAACTCCACGCCACCAGTGCATGGGGGCTGGTGGGTGTCTAGTCAGTGCAGTGCAGGGCCGGTGGGTGTCTCCTTAGTGCAGGGCAAGTCCCCATGCAGGGCAGACATGCTCAATAGATTAAAGAGTTCATATACTTCGCTCGCAGCATGACACTAGCGCCCGGGGTGGGCACATACACCTAGTGAGAGACAGGCCTGGCCCCTCACAGCTTCCAACCAAAGCAGACAAGACTGACTAAGGAAATAACATCCCCAGAGAGATTAAGTGACTTGACTTTGGGGATTGGTCCTGCTTTGAGCAGGGGGTTGGACTAGATGACCTCCTGAGGTCCCTTCCAACCCTGATATTCTATGATTCTATGACTAAGGTTGTGCAAGCAATCTGTGGCAGAGCTAAACTAAACCCAGATCTCCCAAGCCCCACGCCAATCCTTTAACCACTAGACCATCCTGCTCTCCGTCCAGTGTCTGGGCTTTAATTTCAGGAACTTCCAGGCCACGGGGAACTCTAGCTATCCCATTTGGCCTGTGCCTGGAGGCTAACTCTCTCTTCACACACATTGCTGCATACTGAGCCAGTTTCTAGACACCATTACACTCATTAAGTGCAACACTCGAAGACCTGAGGCCGGGCTGCTAAGTGCTGGGGAATCTGCAGGAAAAGCACAAGCGGGAGCGTGCATGCCAAGTGGAAAGCAACACGCCAGCCTTGTAAAAACAAACAGCTGCGCGGAAACGCTGCCACGCTGCTCCAGAAATCAATTAGAGAGCTGCCAACGCCTGGCGGAAAGCAGCCTATTTACAGGCAGCCTGCTTTGCTCTCCCCACGGGCCTCTGCAAAGACAGCAGAGCACTGGTGACAGATTCCTCACTGGCAGCTCCTTCAACCCCAAAATCCCATATAACCCCCCTGCACAGGCATCCACAGCACAGAGCCCCTCAGCCAGCCAGGGAGACAGCATGGTCCCAGGGTAGGACACAAGCCTGGGAGAGAGGAGCAGGGGGGTCGATTCCCAGCTCTCACAGACGTGCGCTGGCTGGATGACCTTGGGCAAGTTTGTACCTCAGTTTCCCCACCCCGAAGAGGAGGAGAATGACATGGATCCAGCTGCGGGAATAGCTATGACAGCCCAGGATGTGACGCAGGCATTAGTGGCTATTAGTACAGGGGTGCAATTCTGCCCTACGCCCTGATCCTCTAAGGGAGTTCGTGCAAGGCTGTTGTGTTTCCTGGGGGACCCAGCTGCCTGGCAAGGGAGTTACAGAACTGTGACCTTTCTGACAGCACTGGCAACGAGTGCCAACGGGTGACACGGGCCCCATCTGCCTGCAGCTGGACTGACACCCAGCAGGTGCTCTGAGTGCTGCTGGTCCTTCCGACTGCAGCCCAAGAGGGGAAGGTTTTGTGTCCCTGTGCCAGGACCCAGAAGCCTCTCCCAGATTCCAGCCCTAACTAGCCTTCGCCAGGCAAGGGTGCCAGGCAGGGCTGGAATACAGGAAAGCAGCTGCTTGGTAGCCGGGGGGGGAGAGCAGAGTCCCCGGGGTCCTCGCTGGAGGCGTTGTCCCCCTCATCCCTTCGGAGCAGCCCAGCAGTCCCCGCACAGGCCCACGGCCAATGGGACGCCCGTCTGTGCTGTCCCGCGGCCTAATCTTTACTCGGGGCCGGAAAAACAGGTTTGCAGAGCAACAGCACCATGGAGACAAGGGTTAGGCAGATCCGGAAGTGAGCCAGGCCAGGCTGAAGTGTGTGTGCAGGAGACACAGCACAAGGCGGAAGTGGGCATGATAGAATTTGGGAGGATCCTTAAAGGCCCTACCCTGCCCCTGCCAGCCCCTCCCAGGAAGTGTCGGGGGAGATGCAGTGGGGTCCCATACTGGAGCAGATACCGTAGCAGCTGCCAGTGCCAGCCCAGGCCTGAGCCTTCCTGCCACACAGGGATTGCTCCGTGGGCAAGCTGAGGGCACAGGGGACAAACACAGCGTGCAGAGGCAATTTCAAGTATGTGCAATAATGCACTGGACATAGTGCCCCAGGGGGCCAGGGAGAGACTGGGAGACCCCATTAGAGGTCGCACCCAGGGGGCCATGTAGCAGCCAGGGGGGTCCTGTGAGAGGCAGTGCCCCAGGGCCAGCTGAGTTGGGGGGCAGGGCCAGCATTAGCTCACAGCTGAGTCAACCAGAAAGGGGAGGGTGGCTATGAAGAGCGCCCACCCAGCCTGCCCCCCACCTCCCCGAGCTGACTTCGGTCTGAGCGCACCTGCTTAGGCCCCTCAAAAGGGACAGTAACACCCAGCTGCTAAGGAACCAGGTCCCCATCACTGGGACCCCCTCGCCGCTGGCACCGCTAGCCCCTGCTATTTGCCCCCACCCCAGTGCAGTCCCTCGCCCCAGCCCCTGCAGGAATCAAGCTGCTGCTGTTCTGAGCCATAAATAGCCGAGCTGAATTTAGCTGTGAGCTCGGGGACGTGCCCCGGGCTGCTCAGCGCCTGGCGAGGCCCATTGCTCAGCAGCTCTGCAAATTGAAGTTGAGTGGCCAGAGCATCTCGGAAATGAAACCTGTCCTAATTAGAGCACTGAGCGGCTAACAGGTTCAGCAGCCCCTAATCCCTAGCGGTGTGCTCTCACCCCCCGGCAGCACAGAGCCAGCACCAGCTGTGCCCACCCGCTCCCCGTGCCCACCCAGGGGCTCCCACGGCTCCATCTTCTCCAGGTGGCTGAGTCCAGCCCCGGGTCCCACAGCAGAGGGGAGAGGCTGCCATCAGCCCTGGTCCTGAGGGGCTCGGTCATCCCAGGCCATTCCCTAAATCTGGGAACAGTGCCAGATTCACAGCCCTGCAGGCCTCTGGGTATCCGCAAGGGGGCGAGTTCCTAACACTTGCTCTGGCGCTGTCCCCTGCACACACGGACAGAGTGCTGCCAGCCAGGGGGCAAATGGGGGAGCCCGTCTCCCTGCTCCTGGGGTATGCTGCCCCACCCCCTGTCCACCACCACAGATCAGGCCAGCTCATCGCAGCCAGCCCCCCGGCGTTACAGGGACCAGGCTGGGCTGGATCAGAACCTCTGATCCAGTCCCAATCCCCTGAGCCAAGTTACGCCCCCAGCAGCAGCCCTGCCAGGTGCCTGACCGCCCAACTCAGGCTGTTGCCCTGAATAAGGATGTCGGGATTTGGCCCCCAGAGGGAGAATGCCAGTCTGGATAGCAGAGCTACTGATCCCCTTGTTCTCTGCTGAAGGGAACTACTGGAAGGCCCCTGAACTGGGCTGAAGGGAGCCTAGCTCATCACCCTGGTTTGGGGCAGTTCTCTGGCCTGTGTCAGATGATCACAGTTGTTCCTTCTGGCCTTGGAATGCATGAATCTCCTCCGAAGGGTGGTGTCTCGATGGCCTGCTGCCCACCCCAGATCATACCATGTCTGGACACTGGCACGGCACTGAACACAGCTGAGCATTTGGCATGGGCCCGGACAAGCCACGTTCAGCATCATGCCACCCATGATCAGCGGCACAGGGATGCTTGGGAACTGGCCCAGGGGTGCCTCACAGCTGCTCCCATCCCATGGAGAGGAAGAGCTTGTTTCTGATCTGTCTCTGTCCAGTGCAAACTGTCCTCTCCCTACGCAGGCAGATCACAGAGCTGGGGCAACTGCCCCACCACTGCAAAATGGTGCATCCCAGAGGGCCAAAGTGTTAACTTGGGAGTGGAGAGCAACAGCGCCCAGAGACCTCCACTAGCAACACCCGTAAAGAGCCCTCAATGACAGCAACAAATACAGAGGAATCAACAGGAGGAAGCTACCAGCTGCACGGAGCTCAAGAGACAGACCATGGGGCCCATTTGCCTTCCCACTAGCTATATGGAGTCCCCATCCCTCCAGACAGAGCTGCCATCTGCCTCCCATCCCCTCCAGTCCAGATCTCACAGGGCCCCTTTAACCCACTGCTGGGGTCAGATCTGTAAGGGAGCTTGGCACGCTGGGTGCAGGTTGGGTACCACGCACCTTTGGAAATCCGGTCGTGCATGTCCCAGGGGGACACGGAGAACCTGGCCCTGACTGCGGGTGCTGAGCCCTGGATGGCCCAGTTCCCCGTACGCAAAGTGGGGATCCCAATATCTCCCTTCTTCCACTGTTTGTCTGTTAGCTCCTGGGGCAGCAACTCCCTCTCACTGGGAGTGTGTACATCCCGCACCTGCCCCAGGGGCCCTGATCTCAGTTGGGCACTACGGGAATGCAGATAACAAACAGCCCAAGGACGGGAACAAAGTGCCTCCTGGGAATCAGTCGCCTTGACTTGGGTTTCTATGGCCGTTAATTCACTAAACTCACCCTGGCCATCAGCGGGAATTGGCCAGGTCACGCTGTACTGTGGGAATCAGTTTCAGCCATTTCTACAGCACCAAGGTGCTTCTGTCTCCTGCAGCAAAGGCTCTGATTTTGATGCCTTGTATTTTCCCAACAGCCCTGAAGGAGATTCTAAGCTCCGGTTAGGCTGGACCGCCAGGCTGGGCTTCCCTCAGCAGCTCTGCCTCTCAGCTGGGAACTCCAGGGGCTCGCTCTCGCTCTCTTCTTGCTTTTCAAGGCCTGCGTTAAAATATACTTCGGCCTGAAGTTAAAATGGCGGGGGGGTTCTGTGCGTGTGAGTATCCCCCCGCTTCCCCCCAGCTGGCAGGAATGGGTGGGGGGCCAGGCCTTGATTTTCATTCCACAATAAATACAGAAGCGTCATGCTTCATGTGTGAACTTCACCAGGCAACAGGAAATGACGGTTCCTCGGGTGTTGTCAGAGCATCCCTTCCTGCCGCGGGATGGCCTGGGGGCTATAAGGCGGGGCTGGGACTCAGGAGATTGGGGCTCCATTCCTAGCTCTGCTACCACTCACTCTGCAACCTTGGGCGAGCCCCTGCATCATTGTGCCTCAGTTTTCTCATTCCCCAAATGGACAGAATGACACCACCCTACTTCACATGGGAGGGTAAATCCCAGCCTTTGATCCCTGGTACTTATCTGGCCCCCATCGCCAGAGCATCTGAGCGCCTCACAATCTTGTGCTGCTTTGATCCTCCCAACCCCGCTGTGAGGTAGGGACATGCTATTATCCCCATTGGCCAGATGGAAACTGAGGCACAGAGACATAGGATGGCTGAGGCAGAGCAAGGAATTGAAGCCAGTTTCCAGCTAGAATCCTAACCCCTGGACCATCCCTTCCTCAGCGTGCTAGTTAGTCCTGGGATGAAGTGCAGGGTGTTTCCCCGTTGCTCCCTAGCCTCTCCAGCCGATGCTCAGGCAGGGCCTTGCAATGCTAAATCCAGCTGTAGGTCCCAGTTTAACATGGCAGATGAATGAGGGAGGTAGCACCAAGGCCGCCCATGGGGTCAGACATTAATTTTCTCTCCGCAGAACACACTGCCGGGGGCTCGGGCTCTCAGAACAGGGCTGCCAGCGAAGACAGATGCACTTTCCCTGGATAGGGGGGTGTATTTCATAATCACTCTATGAAGGGGAATAGACGCATCAGGGAAATGCACCGTGGTTCTGTACAGATCCACAGCCAGGGGTCAGGAACGCTGTGCATTAGAGAGGAGCCAAGGTTGCAGAGTCTGCTCTGAACTTTCCCTGGACCATGGCATTGGGATCGGGGCAGCAGGGGGTCAGAGGAAGCCCAGCTCTGCTGGGAAGGAAGCTCCCGCCACACACTTCTCAGAAAGCTCAGAGCCTCACTGTGGGGTGACCCAGAGCTAAACAAAGAGCACTTGCCGGGCGTACCTATTTATTGAGTTTTAACAAACCTGCCCTCTGGCTATCCATCTACAACATGTGGCAAAACTGCAGCAGAGGGCTGATCATTAAAAACCTATTCGTTCCCAGCCATATAACTACCGTCCTATTAAATCCAGATTAAATGTGAGCTTGCCTGGGAACATAAAGCAAAGCAGCACTCTCGGCACGCCCTGTGCAAGTCCACGCTACTGCATTCAAGCAGCCAGGACTTTCCCTCAAAGACTATAGTGGGTTCATTTATGCCAGGCATTTAGGGGCGCAATCCTGTGGGCTGTTCTGTGCAGGCAGCCCCTACCAGACACAATGCAGGGTAGCTTGCAGGATTGGGCCCTTCGCTCCTGCTGCTGCTTTTCTTTTTGCTCCATTTTTAGGGTTTGTAACACTTGTTCCCGAAAAAGGTGCTTTGCTGCTGGATTGTTTGCAAGCACTGCCCTGCTAGCAGGAGCGCGCTGAGCCTGTGGGAATCTAAAAAAGCCAACTCCGAGGCCTCACAACTGCAGCCCACACCTGGCCCAAAGGGTGCATGGGTACAGTGTAGTTCTGCTGGGCAGGACGCTCTCAGGACGGCAGTGTGGGGTCCTGCATCCAGTCTCCATCAGTGAGTGCATCAAATGGGCCCTTTTGGATGCAATTTGTATTATGGCAACATCTGGAGGCCTCCATCGAGATCAGGGCCCCCCTGCGCTAGGCACTGCACATACACAGAGTGAGACGTTCCCGGCCCCAGAGAGCTCCCAGTCAGCTAGCCACAAGCTGGGAGAACGGAAGGGTCACCGTCCCCAGGAGACAGAGGGGGACCTGAGGCACAGAGCGACTAAGTGACTTGCCCAGGGTCACGCAGGGAGGCTGTGGCCAAGGCAGTAACTGAAGCCAGGTCTCCTGAGCCTCAGTCCAGCCTTCCCTCCCAGCTGCCAATGTGGTCTGGCCCTGGGGAGCTGAGCTGTCCCTTCTCCCCCCTGACTCACACTAACTACGGGGTTCGATGGACACCAGCACAGCCCCCTGGTCTCCAGACTCGGCCCCCCTGCCTTCCAGGGGCTGACACAGACAGATGCGCTCGGGGCTGCACCACAGGGACAACTCCATTGCTGGTGCCCAAGCATGGACAGACTCCAGCCCCCTCCCATTGACAAGCCAGCTCTGCGGGGGCTAAGAGGAGTTAACAACAGTATAGCCGGAGCTGCTTTGGTCCTGGCGGGCAGCAGCTCTGAGCCTACACACACGCAGGGGCAAGCATGCTGTGTAAGAAGGCACCATTGTTCCAGGCACCCTTCATAAGAACGGCCGTACTGGGTCAGACCAAAGGTCCATCTAGCCCAATATCCTGTTTTCCAACAGTGGCCAATGCCAGGTGCCCCAGTAATCAGGAGGTTGCCAGGTGCCCCAGTAATCCATCCTGTCACCCATTCCCAGCTTCTGGCAAAACAGAGGCTAGGGACACCATCCTGGCTAATAGCCACTGATGGACCTATCCTCCATGAATTTATTTAGTTCTTTTTTGAACCCTGTTATAGTCTTGGCCTTCACAACATCTTCTGGCAAGGAATTCCACAGGTTGACTGTGCATTATGTGAAAAAATACTTCCTTTTGTTTGTTTTAAATCTGCTTCCTATTAATTTTATCTGGTGACCCCTAGTTCTTGTGTTATGAGTAAGGAGTAAATAACACTTCCTTATCTACCTTCTCCATACCCGTCATGATTTTACAGACCTCTATCGTATTCCCCCCAGTCGTCTCTTTTCCAAGCTGAAAAGTCCCAGTCTGATTAATCTCTCCTCACAGAGTAGCCGTTCCATATCCCTAATAATTTTTGTTGCCCTTTTCTGAACCTTTTCCAATTCCAATATATCTATTTTAGAAATGGGGCGACCACATCTGCACGCAGTATTCAAGATGTGGGCGTACAAAGGATTTACATAGAGGCACTATGATATTTTCTGTCTTATTATCTATCCCTTTCTTAACGATTCCCAACATTCTGTTCGCTTTTTTGACTGCCGCTGCACACTGAGTGGATGATTTCAGAGAACCGTCCACAATGACTCCACGATTTCTTTCTTGAGTGTAACAGCTAATTTAGACCCCATCATTTTATATGTATAGTTAGGATTATGTTTTGCCATGTGCATTACTTTGCATTTATCAACATTGAATTTCATCTGCCATTTTGTTACCCAGTCACCCAATTCTGAGAGATCCTTTTGTAACTCTTTGCAGGCTGCCTGGGACTTAACTATCTTGAATAGTTTTGTATTATCTGCAAATTTTGCCACCTCACTGTTTACCCCTTTTCCCAGATCATTTATGAATATGTTGAATAGGACTGGGCCCAGTACAGACTCCTCTGAATAGCCAGAAGGAAGCAAAGAAACCTTTAAAAATGCTGCTTTTTACAGGGGATTAAAAAATTTAAATTCAATCCATTCTATTTAACTGAGCCTCCGCTGGAAAAGGGGACTCCCTCCCCCCAAATATTAATGAATATCAGAATAGTCCAGTTGACTGTGTCCCTGTCAGCCACTGGATTGGGGTCACGCTGAGGCTACATGTATCCTACAAATTCTCCTGTGGGGTCTGCAGGATCTGTTCTGGTACCAAGGGAAAGGGGCTTTGTCAACCGATGAGGGGTCCCACACGCTGTGCTCCAGCATGGCTCCCCACAGCACCGGGAACAAGCAGGTCGGATTGTGTCATGGCTCAGGCCGACCCCCAAGGACCCAAGCGGGAGCAGCTGAGCCTGCACCTGGAGCTTTCAGAGCCTGGAAGGTGCTTGGAAAACGACCCCAGGAAGAGCAGGTAGAAGGGATCTCGAAAACTCTTGCAGCGCGTGAGATTTTGGGAGCGTACCAGCAACTAGTAAATCAGCGCCAGAACCGGGAACTGGCGTGTGCATATCATAAACTTCCCCCACCACCACAAGTGCCCACGGCTAGTCTCCTGGCTGTCATC
Source organism: Eretmochelys imbricata (assembly GCF_965152235.1). Lineage (NCBI taxonomy): Eukaryota > Metazoa > Chordata > Testudines > Cheloniidae > Eretmochelys > Eretmochelys imbricata. The sequence continues at coordinate 22,539,284 of NC_135585.1, forward strand.
ACAAATGGTTCCGAAGTGCCACTGTGAATGACGATGGCGTCGGGGTGCTGCAGCACCCCCAGGTTTTATGCAGGGCCACTAGCCCCGCGCCCCAGCTGCTGGCTCCGCGCATAAAACCTGGAGGGGTTTCACACGCCTATGCCCTGCTCCCAGCCCTCCGCCCACACTCCACTCCCCAACCCCTCATCTCACCTGGGGCTCGGGTCCTGGCCACTGGCCCCACCGCCGCTCCCAGGCCTCCGCTCCCGGGATATGCTCCTGGGGCCCCAGCCGCCGGCCCCTCTCTCTGGCCATTGGCCCCATGCCCAGGGCCCCGCGCCACAGCCGGGGCTCTGCTCTTGGCCCCCCACGTGGGGTCCTGGCGCCGGCCCCGTGCCTGCCCCCAGCTGTGGCCTCGGCCACCTTACCCCTGTCCAGGTCCCCCCTCCCGGAGACACAGCCCTGCTCCCAGCCTGCAGGGGGGAGGGGAGGACAGACAGAGGTAAGGGGGCTGGCTTTCAGCACCCCCACTACTAAAAATGTTCCAGTGGCACTGGACAATGGAGAGTCATTGGAGCAGTGAAAGGGAGGGAGAAGAGCTCTCTAGCCTAGTGGTTAGCTAGGGCACTCACCCTGCATGCAGGGGACCCAAGTTCCAGGCCCCGCTGCCTTGAGTATGATATTATTCAACCACAGTGGAACAGCTCCAAGAGGAGACTGAGAAAGCCCAATTCCAGAATATCCCACAGTTCAGGGGTTCCAGCCCCAGCTTACAACGTGGGAAACCCCTGCCTCAAAGGGCAGAGGGGAGAACTGAGCCAGGGTCCCACATCCTAACCACGGGGGTAAAGGTTAAGGGAGGCACCTCCTTGTCCTCCCCTACCCTTTGCTCGCTTTTGTCAAAATGCCTGAAAGTCGGAATGAGATGTTTCATTTTGATGCTATCCAAATGCTCTGATTGGAATTTTGTTTTTCAACATTTGATTTCCCCTCTCCCCGCAATTTTTCTAAAGTGCCAGCAAACCATTATTCGCTCAGCCCTAGTTCCCAGTGCCAGCTTCTCCAGGTTTTAGGCAGCGCAGGGGCAGGGAAGGAGTACCGCTTCCCATATTCGCCAGCAGAACTGTCCATCTAGCAGCTTTCACCAGCACTGAACTTACACACAAATCATCGACAAGAAGAACAAAACGCAGAGTGCGGGTTTATGCATGCAGTGCCACGGTGCCTCTGGGTTACCTTAAGAGTGGGCAACACAGGCCAGATTCAGAACTCACTGCCCACAGGGTGTCAATCCAGAGGAACTGCCCCAACTCAAGAGGAGCTACTCCGGATTTGCACCTGACCTCTCGGAGATCAGAACCTGGCCCCGGATCAGCAGCTGAACGAAAAGGGGACTTGAAGAACAGAGGTGCTGTTCCAGCAGGAGTGTTATCAAGAGGTGACCTGCTAACGTACTTACCTCTGAAACAGAAAAGTAAGAAGAAAACAGAACGGTTTTTCCAAAGGCAAAGCCCTGGGGAAATCTTACATAACTGCCTTCTTAAGACTCACTCAAGCATGCTTTCCTGCAGGTCCCCCCTTAATGGAGCCGGTTTGGATACCGAATGAGTTTTTGTCACTAATGGACTTCTCAAAAGCGAGAGCGAGCCATTGCCACTGGGTTGGGCTGTACGCAGGATACTGCATTCCAGCAGCCGAGCTCTGCACGCCACCATCGCCTCACACTATTCATTCCCTTTCCTGGCCATCCCTGCCTTTGGGAGCGGCGCTGGTGATCAAGCAGGAAAGTCCAGCATGGCGAGGTGCCCTGCCATTAGCCTGCTATATCGCATCAGAGTCTCTTCCCCCGGGGCTGTTTAGGGCCCTTAGCCCCTGCTGCCTCAGTGACAGATGGAGACAGGCTACCGGTGTAGATCTCCCTGTAATTCCACCTCCCCTTCAGGTACAAGATCCTCCCCCAGCCTGTGGCTCACAAAGAGCAATGACAGGTTTCACAGCAATGAGGATTTGATATGGAAGCCTGGGCTCAGGTTGCTGCCCTGGGGGCCATATTTGCAGAAGGGCTCTGTTCCCAAGGGCTGCATATGTTCAGAGCAGCTCAGCTCCCGGCAGCGCTTTGGAAAACCTGGCCCCTCATTTTGGTGCTCAGTCAGGAGCAGGTCCTTCTGAACATTCTGGCCAGCGTCCCGCGGCACGGCAAGGATCCATAGGCGAGTCCAGGGTGCCCAAGGCCCTACAACAGGCAGGGAGCGGGGAGGGAACAGAGGTTCACTGTGCAGCACTTATGAGTTGCTCTGTGGAGCGGAAACAGCCTGGCACCGCTGTCTGAAATGCTCGTAAAGGTCTATTTGCAGTGTTGTACAAGGGGGAGCCTTTCATCTGGAGCCCTGGGCTCGTTCCCTGCCAGAACAACGCAAGGGCAGATGCAATGAGGAGGGCGGGCTGATCTGAGTCGCCGTTTGCCCACGGGGTGGACAATTGGTGTTTCCCGCTCCAGACAGAGCTAGGGCTGGCATAGCAGCAGATGCTGCCTGTGTGGGACCCAGGCCTGGAGCAAGACCCAGCAGGTCAGGATGGGGGCCCACTGGCAGAGGAGCACGGGAGCTTGGGACTGCACGGTTTGTGTACTGGGGGAGCAGAGAGCCCCACCCTAGGCTGGGCTCCAGCCAGTGCTGCCTGCCCTTCCCAATCACTGAATTCCCTCCCCCATTAATGACATCAGAATGGCTGATGCTCCCCAGCTCCTGGGTAGTGGGCAGATACAGACCAAGGCTCCCCCGCATGGCAAGGACAGGTTCGGTGCCAGCTCGTTGCGGCAACACCTGTTGAAGCTACCGAGATGGGCAGCTACATTTAACCCTTTCACAGCTGGCCTGCAGCCCCCCCATGGAAATCACCCAGCACTCCACTCGGCATCACACCAGTGCCTGGCACCTGAGCACCTGGCAGCATTCGAAGGGTTAAAAAGACATGCCCCTTGCAGAGCCTGACCACCTGTCCATATGAGCACCGACACCCTCTCTCTGCTTCCCTGTTCTGCACTGGCCAGTGCCCCGCCTGTCGTGTTTCACCCGTCAGCGCTGGCTGGCAGATCCAGGTGCATTCCTCTGGCCACCTGGCGTAGTTTCGGGAAGAAGGGCCATGTGAGTCGCTCGCGCGAACTGAGGCTGCGAAGAGCGCAGCTTGCCAGCGGGTACAGGTCTTCCCAGCGGAACGAAGTGACCCTGCACAACTAAGGGCATTGTCACCGCTTCCTTGAGCTGCCCCAGCTGGTGCTGCCGTGAGCCTCTAGCATCTGGATCAGCCTGTTCAAACTCCAGGCAAGGCCCAGACAGCCTGGGGGCCTGGCAGCCCTCCGGAAAGCAGCACCTCGCTGCAGCCAGAGAACAGAGTCTGCTGAGGGGCTGGGGAATCCCTCAAGAATCCCCACTGGTAGGAGGCAGAGTGACCCCCATGCAGGGTGCGAGCCGAGCTCCATGCAGGAGGCGGGCAGGGCAGGAGTCACCTTCCTCTGCAGCAGCTGCTGTTGGCTCCTGCCCGAGGCAGGCACCCAGATCTGAGAGCCCAGCGCCCTGCTGCAGGGTGGCAAAGCCGGTGTCCCATAGACTGCAGGGCACAGCAGAGCTAATGCTGTGCCCCTTGGCCATGCAGCCCCTCAGTGGTGGGCTGTGCCCTGCCTCCGACTCGGTACAGCCCTGGTATGTCCCCCACATCAGTCCCGCATGCCCACTGGAATGGGGAGAGGGTCTGTGAGCCACTCAGCAGGTACCCTGGGCCAGATGTACCCCTACGCTAGTGCCGAGCCATGGGGAAGTGGAGAACGCCCCCCACTCAGGGGCTACTAAGGGCCAGTTCGGCTCCCAGTACGGCAGTCTGGCTCCTATGGCAGTGGGCAGAAAGAGGCCTGGCCAGGGGGTGCCCCATTACCCTGTTTATTCCCTGTCTGTCCCTTGTCCCACCCCCTACCCGGCAACTTCTGTGTGGGGTGGAGCCAGGAGAGGCAGCTCTGCCCTGGGCCATCAGAGGCCCCCTACACCTGGGATGTTCTCCAGCCCCTGTGGGCCACCCTAGCCTGCACAAAGGAGCCAGAGGGCATCCAGGACTGGGCCCTTCACCCCTCCTCCGCTGGTCAATAGCATGATCAGAAGGCGCAATTCCCACCCCCTCGGTTAAGGGTAAATCCCAGTGCCCACACCAAGCCGGGGTGCACAGAGGTGAAGAATTGGGGGCAAGGGGAAGGCATCCCCCAACACTGCTCCATGGGGACCTTGCACCCAGACCCTTCTCGGGGGAGGATCTGGTAGTGGAACTGCCTAGTTGTGGATCCCCCAGCCCCTGCCTCCCTGCCCTGCTGGGGCCCTGAGAGCCACGCTGCCTGGCACACAGGGCACAGACTAACTGGCTCCTGGCCCCCACCCCACCCCACCAGTTTCACGCCCAACGCAGGGCGCTGCAGGGGCCATCTCAAGGGAAGGTGAGGGGGAAGAGGGTGTTCTCCTGATCTGAGCTCCTCCTCTCCCTGTAGCAATGCAGGCAGCTCTAACAGGACCCGTGCCCAGCTCTGACGTTCTTCCCTGGGGCTGGGTGGGGTTGGCATAAGCAGCCTCTCCGGCCTTTCCTGCAACCTGGCGAGACAACCCCCCTGCCTGGGCAGTTAGACCCCCCAGCCCACGCCAGAGAGGTTTGATCACCGGGGCACTCCCTGTTCTGAGCCATGGCCTCCAGGGACCCTGCTGTGGGGCAAGGACGGCATTTCCTCTGTCAGGAGGGGAGTGGTTTCTTTGTGCGGGGCATTCCCCCACACCGGTTCTTTAATCACCTCAACATAATTCATCCTCCTACAGACGGACAGACAGCCAGGAGGTGCAAAGAAGACACCCAATAATCTCCTCCATCCATCTCTGCGGGGTTTCCTGTCCCCAGGGACCTCGACGTAGCCCCAAGTGCTATGCAGATAATTCAGACCAGGGTTACCTTCCCCCCCCCCACACACACACTCAAATGCAGCCAGCTCTGGGGCGCTGCACGTCATGTCAGGTGTTTAACAGCCACATGGCGACACTGCTGAGTGGATTAAAGGCAGGAAGTGAATAATACCACATCCAACTGGAACTACGCAGGGGGGATATGGAGGCACCCCCCAAACCAGGGTGGATTTGATTTAAATCACTAGTCAGGAAGACTCGATTTAATCATGGTTTTCTACATAAAAGTGCATCTTGTTGGTTGTTATAACCTTACTACATATTCTTCACGACTCCGAGACAGAGATGTAGGTTTCATTTTTAGAAGGTAAACACTATGCATTTTTAAACAGTGATTTATTTTGAAAACGTTTCAGATTAGTTTTACAGCTAGATCAGAAAATGAATGATTATTTGGTGATTTAATTTACCAAAGGTAATTGAAGCAGATATTTATGATGTCATTGGGAGGCGAACTATCATTAATATTTGGAGGATTTTCTTGCCATGCTGTATAAGGAGAACACCACCAGACAGACATTTAAATTGTTTTATTTAACTAAAACAACAAGTTTAAGTATTCTGGATTTTTTTCTTCAACTGCAAACATATTATTTTAACAAAACAAGCCTACGTCCCTCGCTTCTCACATTTATCTCCAGACTTCTTCTCCTTGTCCAGAACTATTCCGCCCCCAACAATCTTCTATTCATTGACCTTTTTAAAACTTTGCACTTTTAGAGAGAGGTACAAAGGGATTGACTCTGTGCACACAAATTTGCAGAGGGACAATAGCGTTTGAGGTCTGTTATTTCTCACCTCTATATATTATTTATTTATTTTAAAACATTTTTGCTGTTAACAAGCATGTTCCCTCTGGAGACACAAATCCACAGTTTGAGAACTGCAAAACTAAGTATCTCCTGATGGTATCTTCTAGACTGAGCACTGAGACCCATTGGGTAGATAGAAAGATTAACCTAAATAATCTATACAGAAGCCCCTGGAACCCTATAAGATTGTGTCCCTAATCCACAAACTATTGGAATTAATTTACAAAACTTTTCTTAAACATTATATGAATATATTGTCTCACACTATAGAATTAGAATTTATAATCCCTATTCCATGATGAGATATCTTTTAGCTATAATGGATCTTAATTAAAACTATCTTTACATAGTTTTTTCTCAAAAAGCATTTAATTAAAAAAATCCAATTTTTTTTTTTAAAAAATCATTGATTTTTATCCACCCTGCCCCAAACTGAGGTACGTGTCAGTTTGGACACATATGTCAACATGCATGCCATGAGTTGTCACCGTTTTATGATCAGAAAAGCTCCCCCACTTACTCCGCTGATCCACCCGGCACAGCCGCCAATCCCAGTGGCTAGAGACAGCGTCGGCACCTGGGAGCCCTGCAGAGCCAGCACTGCTGTGAGGGGCCAGCTGGGGTCTAGTCCCGCTTGGGAAGCATCTGCAGGATCGCTAGCCACGTTCAGGCTGAGGTCAGGCCTCCGTGTGCCTCTGACACCCCCCAGAAGGTAACCCCGGAGCCACTGGAGAGGGGAATGGGACGTACAACCAAGCTTTGCTACCAGCAGGACAAGAACAGCCAGAAAGCTGCTGATGACCGCACTGCTGGCCACACAGGTGTGTAAGATCACACGCATGGGGTACCACCCCACGGCTGCCATCCCCAGCTCTGTCTGCGGGCCACAGACACATACAACGAACCACGCACTAGGGGCCCACTCCTGCTGGCTGCACGGCCTCCAAGGCCACGGGACCCGACAGAGAGAGATGTTCTTCCTGGTGCCCCAGCGATGACCCACGGCAGTTCCTTTGCTTGTGGGAAGCCATGGGATTTACAACTATGTGGCCCAGCAGATCCTGCAGCCGAGCAACACCCCAAGCGTCTGCAGCCGGGGGTGGATGGGATCCCAGCCGCCCTGTCACGGGGCAGGTACTGTGCAGCCATGGCACGTTGCACACAGAAGGAAGCACACATGCAGGGGACAAAACCTGCCCTGGGGAAACAGCAGCACAGTAAACCGCCCCCAGGTAAACACAAACCCTCCACTCATGGACTGTTGCCTTAGCCTTCAGGCACAGCCCTGCCCTCCATTGTGTTCTTCCTCTAGGACCCTCCAAGAGCTTGGTCCAGCTGGTAAGGAATGCTAGCCCTAGTTCACAGGTGGGGAAACTGAGGCATCGAGTAAGGACGCGACTTGTCCAAGGTCAGGTTGTGAGTCAGTGGCAGCGCTGAGAATAGAACCCGGGTCTCCCGTCTCCCGCTCCTGTGCCTTGCTCTCCAGTGTGCAACACTGCAACCCCCTGGGCAACTGTTGCTTTGGGTAACACTCTCTTTCTGCCCCAGGAGTCAGTCAATAGCTCTGTTATACAGAAGAGATGCCTCAGAGGAAAAGGATCACAGCGGTCGCTCAAGAGAGGACGAGCGGGAGCATAGGAATGGCCAGATCACAGGTCCATCTGGTCCAGTATCCCCCTCCCCCCGGGACAGTGGCCAGATTCACCAGAGGAAGGGGTAACAATCCCCACAATGGACAATTGTGTACTAACCTGCCCCTTCCTGGCCCCAGCCTGTCAGGGACTGGCTTCTGCCCGGAGCTAGCAGGGTTTATATGCCTGTAATATTTTTACCCTTTGTAATTTCACTGCAGATGTTCTTACTCTCCATAGAAATAGCTACTCCTTTTCTAATTCCGTCCAAGTCATCATCCTCAGTGAGATCTTGTGTCAGCAAGTTCCACAGGACAATTGTTTTATTTGAACATTCCTTTGTTCTTATCACACAAGAAAGGATAAACAGGAGCAAGTGATCTCCCTTCTCCATGCCATTCACTATTCTGTATTACCTCCCCTCTGAGTCATCTACAGGCCAAACTTTCCCAATTCCTTTTATACTGAAAATGGTTAAAGGTTTGGAGAGACTTCGTTACCTGACTCTGATCTCTGTCTGTTTCTCCTATCTGCTCTTTGAGATGACCAGAACAGAACACCATACCCCAGGAGAAGGTGAACTATAACAGATAATAAGATCTTCTGTATTATTCTCGGTCCCATTCCTTATATACCCTAACAATCTGTTTTATTTACCGCTGCTGCCCACTGAGCAGACGTCTTTATTGAACAGCCCACAGAGACTTCCACCTCTTTTCCCTCAGCGGTTGTAGCTAGTTTAGAAATGCTCAGGGTGTCTGGGTAATTCAAATCATTCCTTTCTGGCTGCTTTACCTCGCATTGGCTCCAACAGTGAATATTACCTGCCACCAAACTGATCAGTCCCCTGGTTTTGTCCAGTCCCTCTGAACTTCCTCACAGTCTTTTCTAGCCTTGACAGCTCCAGCACCCAGAATTTGACACACCTCCCCACCCCCACGAAGGACAGCAGGTATAAATGAGATTAACCAAAGCAAAGGATGCTGGCTGCTCCTCGAGGACACCCAGACCACCAGACAGCATGCCGGGTCTGACAGGAGTAACCCAGGCTCACTCAGTCACCGACATGGACAAACGCCAGAGAGCAGAACCTGGGCTCCAAGGGGTGCATCCCAGCAGCTGAATGGGCCGCTCCCGAAGGAGCTGATTTGGGAACTGGAAGCGGCCACATGATCAGCCAGCCAGCGAGAGATCTCCAGCACCTGTCTCCGTTCCGAGACGTACGTTTGTGGGTTTGAATAACTGGCTGCATCCCTTTGAGGGCGATGCTCTGGTTTAGCTGCATTTGATTTTTTTGAAGAAGAAAAATGTAGCCGCACCCACTTGGCTCACCAGGCATCACCTGCTGGCTGGGTCACTCTTCTTGCAGCTAGTGATTTGTGACTCAACTATAGTTACGCCTTGAAACAACTCCCGGGTGCTACATAAGGGCAAATTTTTCAAAATTGCCTAAGTGCTTTAGGTGCCACAGTCCCATTGGCTCTCAATGTGATGTAGGCTCCTACGTCACTTAGGCCCTTTTGAAAACATCACCCCAAGTCGAGCAGAGCATCCCCCCTCATGTGCTCAATGAGCTGGTCCGAGAGCCAATCACGTAAAGGGGAGAGAAACGACCTCTCCGGCCGCTGTCCTGTTAGGACATGTGACAGGTTATACGCAGGTGGTTCACACACTGCTTTAGTGGCCTCTTCGAGCTCCCTCAACGTTGTGCAATGAAGGATGTTGTCATGACATGGAAGTCAGCAGTACTATGCCCTCAGGTGTCTGCACCCGGTGACTCAGGGCACTGGCTGGACAGGTTTGAGCAGGGGACCTCCCCACTTGGAAATGTTCCCTTGTTGGATCATCAGGAATATCACTGCCCCCCACCTCCGGCACCTCATCTGTCCTCCCTGTAGAGTTCACAGGCCGGTACTCACTATCCCACAGGGTCAGCCATTGCCCCATGGCAGTGAGGTGCCCTCCCATTCCCAGGCTTTCCAGCCCACCTGTTTGTGTTTCTGGACACATCGTGTTATTCTTAGTAATAGCAGAGTAATGCCCGGAGACTAGAGCCCCCTGTGCAATGTGCTGGCCATACACCCCTTGCCCTGAATTGCCTACAGCTGCTCTTTAGCTTCTGGGAGTTGAGTACTCAACTTCCAATGGGATTTGGGCACCAGGCTCCTTTGCAAATCCCAGCCCTGCAGCTTTTATTATGTAACTCCATAGTCTGACACTGTGCTAGGTTCCACCCCTGGGATCTCTCCCGGCCTCTGCTCCTGCTCTGCTGCATTTTCGGCCCCTTCCTTTCCTGGATGCAGAGGTTACAGGCTTATGACCTGAGAAGGCCCTAAGAGTACAACATCCTACCTGCTTAAAGCCACCTTCCCTCCAGTAACACTGCGGGTGTTACGGTGAGCGTTAATGTTCCTCTGCCCACGGAGTCAGAGGCCTGAAGCGTGAGTGTGAGTGTGTGTGTGAGGGGTCCCCTTGGCTGGCTGCTGAGAAAGGATGTCAGAACGCATTAAAAGAAAGGCCAGTGACTGCAGCACGAGGCTGGAAACGCTACAGTGCCCACAGAAGGGGCGCAGAAAAGCTTCGGAGAAACAAATCACGAGATGAGCGGTCTCGGAATGGGCCAGTTCAGCCCGGCCGGCCTTTTCAACAAGCTGCCAGGATGAGCCCATTAAGGGAGAAAAGCATTCAGTGCTGTACGTTCAGCCAGCCGGCAGCAAGCAGCGACCGGGGCTCCCACGTGTTGCAGGAATCCCCAGGGCTTCTGCGAGAAAACGTTTTGCTGCCCATTTGTGCAAGCGGCACGCTGAGCGGGAAAGACAGCCGCAAGTCTGCGGGGATACCTCCGTCCGCATGATTTCTCTCCCTGGGAAAGCGCCGCTCCCCACACAGCCTCGGGCTCCCAGAGAGCCGGTTACCCAGCGTCCTCGCTGGAGAAATGACTTAGACAAGCGACTTGATCACAGAGAGAGTGAGGATCAGAGCACAGCTTTGTTCCAACTGCTACACAGCAGCGTCCCTGGCTGGTGCCGCCCGATTCCTTGCCAGCCTGTGTGGGGGTATTCCAGCCAGGGATGAACCCAAGGTAGGAGGGGGCTGAGCAACTATTTAAGTGGCTTCCAAGGGAAATTTAAAAAAAATAAATAAAAAAGGCTGAGCAGCCTAATGCGGGCTGGGGAAGTTACACAAGTGCTGGAAATTGCTAGCTCTGTTAATTGCTGGGAGAAGCTGTTCCGAAACTTTCAGTCTGATCATTTCTATCCGAGCAAGCGTCTCCGGGGGCTGAGCTACAGCGCTCAGCAAAGAGATCCCAGGTGTGGGAGGGAGCTCAAACCGAGGATGGGGCTGTGCAAAAACAGCAGAAGGCTTGCGATGGAGAAGAGGGAGGGGACTGGGGAGGGGCCAGAGCCCAGCAGAGCCACATGGGCAAGGCAGTGGGGTTGGCAAGGTTGGAAGTGGTGGTTCTTTTGTTACTCATAATTCATCCTTCCCTCTAAAATCCTGCCGCATGGACAGCCAGGAGCAAAGCTATGTCTACACTGCAATAAAAACCTGCAGCACTGGGTCCGAGAGCATGGTCAGCTGATTTGGACTCGCAGGGCTTGGGGCTGCAGGGCTAAGAACGGCAGCGTAGACACCTCCTGCCTTGCAGGGCCTCAGAGCCCAGGCTCCAGCCTGAGCCCAGACATCTCCACTGCCATTTTAGCCCCATGGCCTGAGCCCACTGCCCAGGATCTGAGACTCAGCTGACCTGGGTCAGCTGCGGTGGTGCTGTGGGTTTTTTATTGCAGTGAAGACATTCCTGCAGAGCCAGTCTCTGGGCGACCTAACAAGCACAGCTGGGCTGTGTAGCCAGTCAGGCAGCCTGCTACAACCTGCTTGATTGGAAGAGGCAGGAGACCAGCTCTTAAGTCCAGCAGCAGCAGTTCAGCAACTCCTCATTCGCTCCTGGCTGCAACAACTTCTGTGCCTGCTTTTTCCCAGCTTTGCTCCCACTTTGTTCCGATCCTGCTGCTGCCTTGTTCCAATTCTACTCCTGCCCTGGAGCCTGCCATGCCTCACGCCAGGTCACCTGGTCCTGGCCCTCAGCCCCAATCCCTGGCTCCTGACATCGGCTCTGACCGGTGGACTCCCATTCCTGGCTCCTGCTCCAACCACTAGGCACAACCGCTCACGTCCCAGTCACTGAAACATCGCAGGACTCACTTGGGCTGTTGCAGGAACTCCCTTGTGGAGCCTATTCAAGGTGGAGCAGTCGCTCGGCCTCGCCCCTGCCATGGGCTCTGGGCTACGCATGGCCAGCTCAGTTAGAATGTAGCTGGCTCTCTTCTGCGCGTTCCCAGGCGTGGCTCCCCAAGGTAGGGTTTCCACGGGGCCTGCTGGGCATTCCTGTCAGAACAGCTCACACAACAAGTTATCTGTGTGCCATACAACGGGGCTCATTGCTCCCTCCCAAGCTTCTAGCAGCCGCGCGGGAACCGGAGAAGGGGAGATTTTGCTGGCCAGGAATGTGAAATTGACTGGGACACCGGGAGATGCTCTCAATAGGGCTCTTCATTCTCTCGCTCTCACGCAGCTACTCACTGTGCTGTTTCCTAGAAACACAGCCTGAAGTTCACTGCCAGTTCACACTGCTACTGCACGTTATCACACCCAAATCCACCCTGCTGGTCAGATCTTGTACGCGGCTGGGGGGGCGAAACGCCCTGGCTTTCACACTGGGGGCTTGAGGCGACTTTCCTTGGGCGGGAACGTGCTGACAGGCTGGTCATCGGCCAAGGTGCGTGGACATGGCAGAGTCCTGCCTGAGCAAAACCCCGGTTCCCAATCCCGCCCATTGCTGAGCAAGTTTGGAACCAGACCTCTGGGGCTCACGTTCGGCTCTAGTGGGTCTGTATTCAAGTTAAAAGTTGAGAACTGCAGGGAGCGCGTCCCAGGACCTTTCAACAGGCTGTGCCCGAGTAGAAATCGGAAAAGTTGCTTAAGACACCAGAGAGCTGTCAGCATGGAGAGTGAGCTGGGCTCTGCCCTGCCATGCACAATAGCTACAATATTCCTTAGCCTTCCCGACCCCGTTCCCAGCACAGGCATGCAGGAAAGGAATCAGGGGACTTGCTCAAGGTGACAGACTGATGCAGAGGAAAGATTAGGAACGGAAGCTAGAACTCCTGCCTCCCAGCCTGCTGCTCTGACCATCCGCCGCCTCCAGAGCACACAGCCAAATAAGGGGAGTGAGGGACTGTCGTTTTTCCGAAGAACGCTGGGCTCCTCTGCACACCAACGCTCTCCTGATCTGCACAGGATTTATCCGTGCCACTCCCCACCCTGTGAGCCACGGCCCAGGAGCCACCATCATGCTGTACCACTGCCTGGACCTGGCACACGGCTCAGGGGCAAGGAGCTGGCATTCTGGGGTCATCCAGCAGCACCGCCGTGGCGTCCCGATGCACCGACATGGCAACCCAGCCTCGTGGGCCAAGTCTGTGCCGCAGACAAAACCAGGCCTGTGCTGGCACACACTGCAGTCCAGCACTGCTCCATGTTACAACTCACGGGCACAGCTGTCCCCAACAGACCAAACGCCAGTCAACCACCTGTAGAGCAGCACAGGGCTGCTAGCTAGGAGCACCTTTGGCTGGGTCAGGACAAAATTTCCCTATCACCCCTTCTTTGTAAAAATGCTGAATAGTGATTAGAATTAGGGGCTGGTCTGCAAACATTCAGCTTGGAAAGGGCTGCTCTGGACAGAAGAATTCACTCCTTGCAAAATATTAGTGGGTGGAGATCCATGTGTCCATAAAGGCTCCACCTACAAAAATGCTCCAGCATTCCTGAGCCTGATCTTCAAGTTACAATGCTCTGCTTGGGGTTTCTCCTTTGTCAGCTGTGTGGATTGGGGCCTTTTCCAATTGGGGAAGCAACTGAAGACAAAACAATTTCACATCTTTAGAAGTGGCTGCTGTGCCGGCATGGAAAGGAACGCTCATCTCAGTAACATACAGCCTTTGCCCAAGCGATGGATCAGACAACTGACTCTTCAAATTTGCTCTGGCTGCTGCTGACAGTGGCCAGTACCTGATGAGTCAGAGGATGAAAATGTCCCATGTGATGTGCCTTGAAGGGAAGTCCTTTGTGACTCCAACAATCATCAGATTATGGCCTGAAGTGCTTTAATTTAGGGCTCCCCCAACCTTCTCAATACACCTTTACAACCCCAACTGATGCAAGGGTTACATGCAACTGCATGGGGCAAAGGGAGCAGAATTACCATAGAGCGCAACCTCCAGCAGAGAGATCTTCAAATAAAAGGAGCTGTGGACTTGGATGAATAGATTGTGGGGCTCTGCAGCCTCTCATAAAACCTCCAAGCTCTTGCATATTCCCACGGGAGATCTTATTTTCCAGGGAGATTAAAAATTGGGAGGAAATTGATGTCACACGCAGATAACCACCCGGGGGAGGAAATTAAGAGTTAAGGAGCGAACTTTTTTCCTCCCTCCCTGCCTGCCTAGGAATGCAGCTATCTGGGGAGGGAGGCTCTCATCATTACACTGATTTACACAGGCAGATTGTGCCCATTATTACAATAGCAGGATGCATGCTATAAAAGCTACAACAAACATTTGCCACCCATTACCCCAGGCCCCCAGCCCGGCCTCTGCCTCCTCCACTCCCTAAGATGCCCTCTGGTGAAAGGCCCAGATCACAGGTGTGCAGGGAAGGGGGGAGATGGGATCCCACCAGACAATTCACAGTCCTGCCCCCGGGTAGCTCCCAGTCCGATTCCATATTCTTCTCTCACAGATCACGGGAGTGTCTGGAGTCTGCTCATCCCATTGCAGGGCTGAACTAAAAATCCGCACCCAGCAGCCACCCCCGAAGGCAGCCAGCACAGGAGGCAGGGAAAAGGGAGCTTACTCCACTACCTAAGTGAGGGAGGCATGCAGGCTCCTCCGTGCTCTCAGTAAAGGGGTGAGTGGGTGGAAATGGGGTTGTTACAATTCTTCTGTGCCTCTCCGGAGACGGCTGCTCATTCTACCTACACGGGCACAAGCTCAGCATGAGCAGCTGCTGTCACAGCTGCCAGGTGGGGAAGGATCTGGGAAGCCTGGCAGGTGAGAACCCACCTCCTGATGCCTCTGATTCTAGCCCCACATATACAGGCAGGCTCGGCTGGACAGCCTTCTCACCAGCGTGGGGCTGGGGGGCCAGGGAGTGGGTGGGCGCCTCGGCAATTACTTAATAATAAATATTCCATTTTCATCTTCAAAGTGCTTTACAAACACTAATCCTGCTGATTAGCACTGGGGCTTCCAGGTGACACCCTAGCCACGGAGAGCGCTCCCACGAAGCCTCATCTGACGCCGGTGCCACGGGAGAGACAGGTGGTACATACTGCAGGAGCTGGGGTACTTGGGCACATGGGCATCAGGCCACAGGGCTAGGCACATTGCCCTTAGCTCTCTCCAGTCTATGCACTGTTGTTCCCCAGAGGATCTCAACACACTACACAAGTGGTTCAGTGTCACTCCCTATTTTACAGATGGAAAACACTAAGGCTCAGGAAGACTGCAAGAAATTTACTCCCCTGTCGAACAGATGATATCACCACTCACACAAATAAGGGCTCACAGGACTGGCCCACAGGACCGGCTGTTCCACTCATGCCTAAACTCTGCAACTTTTTCCACCAGGGCACACACCTGGGCCAGCACATAACCCACTGAAGGCTCTGGAGCTCCGCCACACCAGGTGGGTCCACACTGAACAGGGTACAGGACTCAGTTACATCAGTATATCTTCAGGGGAGTCACACAGCGTAGCCCACAGCAGGATCTGGCCCACAGCAGGATCTGACCCACAGACTCAACTCATTCTCCTACTAAGATGGCTGCATGCTATGGACAAGAGGCTATCCCCCAGCCTCCCAGCCAGCTGCACCTGCTTACCAGACTGAGCCCACCTCCTACCCCACAACCAAGCACAGCTGGCATACCTCTAGCTCAGAAGGTCTTGGCATTGCGAAACCTGAGGCTTAGGGTGACAGGGTCCGGGGTGCGTGGAGATGCACCCCTAGTGTGACTCCTTGTTAAGGTAAATAAAGATAGAGAGAGGACTAGAAGTACCAGCATCAGTCCGGCGCACATGCTGGTCGGCTGGATGCCACTGCGCTGTGTGATTTTGATTAGCACTAGATTGGAAATGGAGTTAAGGTTGGCGTGGGGGCAGCGTTAAGGTTAGGGTTAAAGCCCCCCGCACCCACAGCCCCTGAGCACTGGGCCATGGTTAGGCACCCACCCCAGTGAACCTGGCAGGTGCCCCTTGCCCCGGCCCGTGGCTGGGGGTCCGGGTGCCCCATCCTACCTTGAACTCCACAGAGAGCTGCGGGGTGTAGTCCAGCGTCCAGAGCGCCCGGACCAGGGCTGCCAGCTGCTGGGTGACCTCTCCGGGGGCGCCGCGGGCCCGGTACCGCTCCAGGCCCAGGAACTCGGCCAGCAGGTCGGTGTTGCTCAGGCACTGCACCACAGCGTTCATGAAGCACGTGTTGCCGTGGTTCTTCAGCCCCTGCACCCCGGGGGGACGCCCCTCCGCCGCGCCCCCCGGGGGGCTCCAGGAGCGCCGAGCCTCCGGCCAGCCGCTGCCTCCCCCGACCTGCTCCTCCGGCGGGGCTGCCCCGGGGGGCCCGGCCGGCGGGGGGGCCGGGGGGCACCGGAACCCGCCCTCATCGTCCTCCGGCTCCGCGCCCCCCCGGCGGCTCCCCCCTCCCAAGTGCGACAAGGCGCTCAAAGTTTTCAGCAGGCGGCTGACCAGGCTGCCCAGGGCGCGCAGGGGTCTGCGCCGGGAGCCCCGCCGCCGCCGCCGCCCGGGGGGCTCCGTGCCCCTGCCCGGCCGCTCCTTGGGGGGCTGCGGGCTGGCCCCTCTCCTGCCCCCCGCCTGCGGCTGGTCGCCCATCTCCTGGCCCCGCCGCTCGCCCGCCAGGCACCTGATTCACCTGCCTCCCCCTGCGCGCTGCGCCCCACGGCGCCGGCTGGGTGCCCGCGGGCCGGCCGAGCTGCCCCCGACAGGTGCCCCGCGGGCCGAGGGGATGCTGGGCATGCTGCCGGCCCCCCTCCCTGCGCGGCGCTGGGTCCCGGAGCCGCTGGCTCGGGGTGTGCGAAGGGGCAGCTCCTCCCCCTGCTGGAATCTGATTAGCCTGGTTTAGTTGGGAAGCGGGGGGTGGGGGGGGAGGGCAGCGGCTCTTCGCAGGCGAGACGCTGCTGCTGCTGGTGGTGAGAAGCAGCACTGGCTGGAGCCCGCCCTGGAGATGGGCTTTGCCAGGGCTGGGCGTGGGGAGGCTGCCCGAGTCAGGTGTTTCCAAGAGGAAGTAGCACTGCCCAGCAGCCACCCCGAGCCCAAGGTAAACAGCTCGGAGGCTGCTGGAAGCGAGCCAGGCGGGCACCGGCAGAGACCAGAGGCAGCTGGTCTGTGACTGCGGAACTCCCCTCCACAAGAGAGGAGGGCAAGCAGACAGCTCTAAAGACAGGTTTCAGAGGGGCAGCCCTGTTAGTCTGTATCCGCAAAAAGAAGAGGAGGACTTGTGGCTCCTTAGAGACCAACCGATTTATTTGAGCATGAGCTTTCCTGAGCTACAGCCCACTGCATCGGATGCCTGTAGTGGAAAATACAGTGGTGCTCTAGGTCAACCTGTTCTCTGGCGGGTCTTACACCCTGCTCCTCGCCTAGTATCTGAGCAGCTTCCAGCAAGGTGACTAGCAGCTGTCACCTTTGTTTTCTCATCCTCTCCCTTGTTTTCACTAGCTCCCTCTGTTTACTCCCAGCCCTCCCCCTATGGTCCGAATCTCAGGCCTGCCTACGCCACACTAGAAAAGTTGTGCTAGTCTACGTTAGAGTTATACTTTGTGCTTCTTTCAGCAGCGTGTACTGGGGCAGCCCCCCAGCACGGGTTTCAGCAGCAATGCAGATGGTGGGGCATGGCTTATGAGTAGGAGGGTATGGGTATGTACCCAAGTGCATGTGCTATACAGCTCTCTCCTCCTTGAGCCAGGCCTCCCCCTGCAGGGAAAGACTTTGGCAGTGGGAAAAGACTGAGTCCCCCCCCCCCCCATGCCAGAGCCTGTCACTGGCTGCCACAAGTAGCTACACTTCGCAGTCTGGATGCAGCCACCTGTTGACTATGACACCTAGCTACACACAGCCTACACCCCCCCCCCCACCAAAAGTGTAGACATAGCACTAATTACACTGCTGCAGACCAGTTTAGCCCTCGCTTACATCAGCTTGCGTCAGTAAATGATCAACTGATTTAAGCGGGGGGGTTACACTGATTTAAGCAGGGGGTTACACTGATTTAAGTGTCTCTACATTAGGAGTTTAAGTCCATCTAGTTAAACCAGTGCAATTTTCCTAGTAGGGATAAGGCCTGAAATCCAACAAATAATAATCTCCTCTGTTTATGGAATGGAATCGAAGGACCAAGACAAAGACTGTAGATGGGGGTGAGCAAACTTTTTGGCCCAAGGGCCACATCGAGATGCAATACTGTATGGAGGGCCAGGTAGGGAAGGCTGTGCCCCCTATACAGCCTGGTCCCCGCCCTCTATCCACCCCTTCCTACTTCCCATCCCGACTGCCCCCCTCAGACCCATCCAACCCCCCCGCTCCTTGTCCCCTGATCACCCCCTGCCAGGACCGCCCACCCCAAACCACACCCCCTCGGATCCCACCCCCATCCAACCCCCCCTGCTCCTTGACCCCTGACTGACCCCCACCCCGACAGGCCTCCTGGGACTCCTATCTAACCCCCACCCCGTTCCCAACCAACCACCCCAGAACCTCCTCCCCATCCAACTGCTCCCTGTCCCCTGACTGCCCCCTATGCCCCCCTACCGCCAAACGCACCACTGCCACCCCCTTACCATGCTGCTCAAGGGCTGGGCAAGATGGTCCCATGGGCCATAGCTTGCCCACCTCTGGTGTAGATAGATTCCATCCCTTGGTCCCTATGGAGCAGGGCCCCTGGCTTTTGCCATTTCTATAAAGCTCTGCTGTAAACTTCTGTACTTTCTGCTGGAACACATATGCTTGCTGAGGGCTTTGGGCCAAATTCATCCCAGGTGTAGTTTCATTACCCGCAGTGGTGTTTGCAACAAGGGCTAGTTTGGCCTGATTGCGTTTAAAGGGGCTCTGTCAAGATAAAAATCCTCTTTGTGAAAAAATAATCCTACCCATCTCACTGAGAACATGGAGAGGACTCAACCAAGGAGAATGCAGAAATCTGTTCAGGTTATTTTGCCCATAGTGACACTAAGGTGGACCAGACGATTTCTATTTTATTTCTAGTCAGTTTCACTTTCAGGGGCTCATTCACCAGAGCTACTACCTGCTGCCTTCTACCCATCTTAGGCACCAGCCTGGCCCCCTCTAGCATTTGCAAAACTAACAGTCTTTGATGGATTCTGTGACAGTGTGAGGTCTTGCTCCCCTCTTCTGCCAACACAGGCTGATCAGAGACCAGAGACCTTTTGTTAACCACCACCCTGTAGCTTATTTACAGTGCTCTTCCCCCCACCTTCGCTGTCCCATACACCACATGGTTTGCAACATCCACAGCTCTTCCACCAAGGAGTGGAGAAATCTCTCCACCCACAAAGCCTTCTTAGTTCTGGCTCTGCCACCCTTCCTCTCTCCCCAGCACGTCCTACCTATGCCACCTTCTCCCCTCTGCATCCAGGGCCTAGTTAGTGCTTTAATGCTCCCCAGCCCATGCTAATCTGCTAATGAGGCACAATCAGGTCCAGGTGAGGGGAACTAATTGATGTTTAAATGAGCAGAGCGCAGGGTCAGCTGTTGGTTTCCAGCACTCACAAATTTAGCCTTACAACAGCTCTGTGCAGCAGGGCAGGGCAGGGCAGGGTGTTCAGCAGGGGAACTGAGGCCCAACTCCTCAAAGGGATGGAGGTGCTGAACTCCTCCTGCTTTCAATGAGGAGCTGGGCCCAAGTGACTTGCCCAAAGTCACACAAGCTGAGCAGAGCCGGGAACTGAATCCCAGTGTTCTGAGTCCCAGACCAGCCCCTAACCATAAATGCGGAGGGAATTGATTGAATTTCAAACAACAAAAAATAATGGTGGTTTGAGTCATATTTTTAAAATCATGACAATGTTTCTATACATGTGAGAGCCTGGGACCCACTTTCCTTTACAGAAACCCCTAAAGCCTCGGCACTAGGTTACTATGACTGCTACACCATGGCACAGCAGCGATTGACAACCACCGCTCCCAGCCAGCCATGCCATTTCGGCCTCTAAGGCCAGCACTCACCTACGTAACAAGCGGGGCAGGGGGGAATGGAGTGAAATGCACTAGTCCAGTGCTTCTCAAGCTATCTGATGTGGGGGACTGGTAATTTTTTTTTCCAGTGTGCGCACAGACCGGCAGCCGAAGGCTCGCAGACCGGCACCAGTCCGCGGACCACCACTTTGAGTAGCACTGCACTAGACCATTTCCTGCAGGTGCAGTAAGCAAGACACCAAAAAGAAAGTACAATACTGGGGGATAAGTCCACCTCTTTCCCCAGTGGGTGCATTGGGACCATTATTGAGCTACTGGGAGCAGTACTGCAGTGGCCCCAGCTGAGATCAGGCCCCCATTGTTGGCACTGTTAGACACACTGTAAGAGACAATTCCTGCTCCAGAGAGAGAAAATTATGCAAGCTGTGGACCCACCCAGCACTACAAACCCTGCTCCCTTGGAGTCCATAGGACTCCCACGTACAGTGGGCTTGCAGGTTGTGGTGTGTGCAGCCATGTAACTGATAGGAGATCTCGCTATGCTGCACTGTTAGACACAGAGGCATCCCCTCCACTTTGTGTTTCATTTCAGATGCAGAGTTTTCCAGAGGGGTCACACACACTGTGCTTTCTCTGTGTGTATTTGTTCTTCCTTTGCTTGTTGTTTTCCTTAACCTGAAATAAAAGTGACGCAGAGTGAAAGGAGATTTCTAACTGTCAGATGAGGGAGGTTCTGGAACAGCCTCCAAAAAGGAGGACTGGTGGCAAACAATCCAACTGGTTCAAAGACGCAGCTTGATAAGTTTCTGAACAGGATTTTATGATGGTGTTGGCCGCAATAGCAGGCAACTGGACTTAATAACCTAGGAAGTCCCTTCCAGTCCTATGATTCTGTGAAAGGCCATGTTCTTCTCTTTGCGGGAGTGGGGGAACCATAACACAGGATCAGGCCCTTTAGAGCTATACTGTCCCATTGTTGTGCACTCAGCTTTCTTTCAGTCTTCCCTGGTGCGCCAAGACTTATTGAAAATCAACATTAACAGTCCAGCCTTACTAAAGACTCATCAACTTGCTAAATACTCATCAGCTACTATCTATGGGGGATTTGAGGTGGGTAGGCCTCTGAAATGAGATGCCATGGCCGGGGGAGCGTGTAGCACCCTCTCCTGCCAGGTGGCACTCTGGGACACAGATGGTAGTTGATGAGTCTTGGCTAACAGAGTGGCCCTTTTAGCTCAGGCAATAGTGGCTCATGTTTAAGCTCCAGAGGTCGCAGGTTCAATCCCCGTTGCCCACACCTCACGCAAGGGGTTGCATCACACATGCATTAATGTGGAGCGCTCTGACACACAGGCCTGATTCCACAGCACATGGCAGGGCGCATAGCCCCTTTCTAGACTGCCTCGCCCCCCGCAAGTCTCCATAGCAGAACCATAGGGATTCCTCTGCATTTAAGGGGCTTCATATCTGGAGACAACAGGCCATGATTTCACACCTAGTGACAATGGACCCTGGTGCCAGCCTCTCAGGGAGAGCTGCCCTACTCTCTGACAAGACCCTGGGCTCCGCCTCCGCGCTAACTCCTTGCCCGGTTGCTCATCCATGTTTATTAGCAGTGCAAAGCAAAATCAAGACACACACTGAAAAGTTTGCTTAACCAACAACCACAAAAAGGCTGAGCCAAAGGGGTAAAAAGTTCACAGGTGCAGCGGAGTCATGCTTCCTCTGTATTGTGTGAGGCATGGGTGACTGAGGAACTCACAAAGGGTGCAAGGTCAGGAACCCCAGGGGGATTCATTACCAAGCTGTCAGCTACCAGCTGCCACTCAGCGGCCTGTCTGTTGGCTCTCCGTGCAGGCACGAACCAGCTGACAGTTGATTGCAGAGAGGCGCGTGTGAGCGTGGACTCTGGCTGCAGGTGAAATTCTGGCATGTCTTTGGCGGTGACATTATTCCCCCACTGGTGTATGTGACAGTCCAGTAACACAGTGATGCACAGAAGCCAGCAGCCCATGGTTAAAGGGCTCATGAGGGCTGGAGGCATGGAAACATTCTTCCTCTCCCAAGCAGACAGGACTAATAAATGTCACACTTAACAATGACCTATTGTGTGAGGAGCAAACGCTGGCTCCAGACATGAAGCTATTGATGTGTTGCTGCAGAAGCCTCTTTTGTAGTTGCCCTCAGATTTTCCCACAGATTTTCTGTGTAGCCAGAGTCATCCGCATGGCACAGGGGCGGCTGGGAATGGGCTAGATGGCAAAACCACATGGACCACACCCCTGGGTGCCGAAGCCGCTCTCCCTGCAGAGGCGAGAGGTATCTAACGGCATGGCACAGGGAAGGTCACTCAGTCTGCGGTCCATCCCATAATGAAAGAACAAGAGGGCACACAATGAAATTCAATGGTAACAACATCCAGCAGCATGCAGGGCAATCTTTTTGATTTCATACCAGAAATAATTAACTTGTGGAACCCACTGCCACAGGATATCACTGAGGCAACTGCTTAGCAGGATTCCAAAGAGGAGCAGACATTTATGTGGATCAGAGCAGCAGCCATTGCACTAGTCCCCAGAGGCCTTAACCAGCCAGGGGCAGAAAGAAAACCACACCCCCACACTCTCTTTCCTCTCCATTGTATACCCCATCTGGGCATGTGATAGGCACGGAGCTCTTAACCCTTCCGCAGCTGCTGCTTTCACCTTATCACCCCCCCCACACACACACACAACCACAACCCCACTTTTTTTCTTTTTTTTTCCCACATCACCTGAACAAGCCTGAATGAGATGCCATGTCCGAGGCACTGAGCAGGGTAGGAAGCCAGTGACCCTGCCCAGCGTGTCCAGCAGATAGTGAAACCAGCCAGGCCTGCGTTGCAGAGGTGCCCGTTTCATTTCTCCGAAGATCCTGCATCGACTGATGCTGGGGTACAGCTGGGGAATGGGTCTGTGTGAGGAGAGAGCTTTAAACCTGGCGGGGTCCCCTTCTCTCTCCCAGCCCTGATCAGCTATTACAATTCCCTTCCACCACCCCACCATGGTTCCCATCCTACCACTGTCCGATGGAATCACTTTTCCTGTATATTTCAGACCCCAGGGAGCGCTCTCTCCCCTCCCACGCAAAGTTATGTAACTTTCTCCTACATCTTCAGTCCCACCATGCCTGGGCCCTGAAATGCATAGTAAGCTTTCACCGACTCCGAGCTGGGGCAGGCTGTGTGGGCCCATGCAGCCCTGTTCTCTGCCGGTGCAGGAGCGCACTGCCCAGTGAATTCCTAGCGCCACTGGGCAGTTTAACGTTAAACACCACAAGCTCTGGGGCTCCGGTCGCTTCCCTGGGGAGACTGTTCTGCAGCCCAGTGAAGCTCTGCGCCAGGCAGCTGCCCCCTCAGCGTCAGCCTGTGCTCAGCTTTATCCCAGCCCGGCCACGAGAGGCCCAGGTCCCATGCCCTGAAAAATAACTCTCCCTGCTTCCCCATCAGGCATCCCTCCTTCCTTTGTGTCTGAGGAGAGCTGGGCCAGATGCTCTCAAGCAGGATTCAGAGTGGCAAAATTGTCCTAAAATTTCAAGTGACCCAGGGTGAGTTCTCAGCCCCAGTTCTGCTTCCCCCAGGCAGCAGGATCTGTCAGGGCTCCTTAGCCCTGGGGAGAAGGGGAAGGGCAGGGTCAAGTCCCATCCTCCAGACACATGAGGATTAAACGTGGCGGTGGCATTCATGGGCAGGAGTTGGGGCCAGCACAAGCTTCTGCAGGATTTTGTCTCCTTCCTCCTGGTCCAGCAACCAGCGGGGTGCTCAGCGTGGGAGAAACCCTTCCAATCCAGGCAGGCAGGGGAGGGGAACCTACTGAGATTGCCACCTCTTTGGGGCAGGGGCTGGCAATGTGTTCTGTGACTGCACAGCTCCTGGCACCAGGGGTCCCTGGGCCACTCCTGGGGCTGCCCCATTGCAACAAATAACACCGATCACTGGGAAGATACAGCTGAGGGGGAAGGAGATGGCAAAGACGCTGCAGGGGAACTGTTCACACCATAGTCTGTTGGGTTTGGTGATGTATCAATCTGTCTCCACCTTTCTATGCCTCTGAGCAACACAGCTCCACCAATCAACATTTGAAGTGTAGACCAAGCCTGAGGTGTAGCTTTACTGAACGGCGGAGGAATGCGCTGGATGCTCTGTGCCAGTGTGAAGGGCTGTAAAAGGGGACAAAGTGATTGTTACATTTCACAAGTGTGGTATTCTGTCAGGGGAGCCGGCTCTGCTTGAGTGCAGGCACACAAAGCGGGGGCAAGGAGCAGGGCTCAAACACCCCAGAGAGGCAGGGTCCCCCATCCTCCAGCCTACATAGGCATAGGGAGAGGGGCACAGACATTCCCTGGGGGGCAGGGACCCCAGCTCCCATGGGGGTAGGGAGAGGGGCACAGACATTCCCTGGGGGGCAGGGACCCCAGCTCCCATGGGGGTAGGGAGAGGGGCACAGACATTCCCTGGGGGGCAGGGACCCCAGCTCCCATGGGGGTAGGGAGAGGGGCTCAGACATTCCCTGGGGGGCAGGGACCCCAGCTCCCATGGGGGTAGGGAGAGGGGCTCAGACATTCCCTGGGGGGCAGGGACCCCAGCTCCCATGGGGGTAGGGAGAGGGGCTCAGACATTCCCTGGGGGGCAGGGACCCCAGCTCCCATGGGGGTAGGGAGAGGGGCTCAGACATTCCCTGGGGGGCAGGGACCCCAGCTCCCATGGGGGTAGGGAGAGGGGCTCAGACATTCCTGGGGGGCAGGGACCCCAGCTCCCATGGGGGTAGGGAGAGGGGCTCAGACATTCCCTGGGGGGCAGGGACCCCAGCTCCCATGGGGGTAGGGAGAGGGGCTCAGACATTCCTGGGGGGCAGGGACCCCAGCTCCCATGGGGGTAGGGAGAGGGGCTCAGACATTCCTGGGGGCAGGGACCCCAGCTCCCATGGGGGTAGGGAGAAGGGCTCAGTCCCCCCCCCCCCAACTCCTGGCATACACAGAAGGGGAAAATGTGAGGCTGACATCTAGCCCTGCCCTATTCTCTCCTGCCACAGCCAAGTTCCTCTGCCAGTCATCCTCATGTCCCCTTCCCAGTGTCCCTCCACCCCTCACCCTCATCAGAGACCCACACCCTTCTCATCACCTCTACCATTTATCCCTCTCCCCTTGATGCAGCCCCAAGCCCCTCTCACCCCTATTCCCTCCCTCCTCCACCCCCTAAAATGTCCCCTCCTGTCAGCAAGAATGTGCACGTCTATTTTTTCTTTACAAATGTTTTACATTCCCCCACAATCACGCCCCATCCCCCACTGATTGTAATAATATTCCTCTCAGCTGTTCCCATGTTTCTGCCTCAGGTAGGACTTGAACTGACACCAGCTGGGTGACTTGGGTTCAAAAAGACCTTGGGCTATCCAGCTGTTACAAAAGTTTGGAGGCTACCCATCCTGTTAACTCCTCTGTCTGAGCAGGCAGGGGAGATGCATGACAAGCCTCACTGGAGAAGCAAACTCTTTTCCAAATAATGTTTTAATCTGATTTCCCGCAAAGGGGCCATGCACTCTGTTGGGGTAGCCCTCAAGCACTGGAGTTGCTGGTGTGACAATCTGAGCCCTGGTTTGATCTCAAGTTGTGAGCAAAAAAAGGTTGCTAGAATCTCGCAACTTTAGGAAAAGCTGTTTTATTCAGGGGGCTATATCTCAGGAACCCCTTGATCAAACGGTTCCCAAATTGGAACATGAACAAAACTCCACTACCTCATGAAGCACACCAAATTTCAAGGTAATCTGGGGAACTGTGTAGATTTTAGAGCACTTAGAAGAGTCAATCTTTAAACAGAAAGCTGTTCTTAGCCCTAGATAGAGAAGAGCTGTTGCTCTGCAATAATATCTTCCAGTTTAAAGACAGGGCTGTGGCTGGAGCAGAGCCGCCTGGGCTAGTCAGGTGTCTTGTAGCTGCACTGACCCACCGTGGTGGGTAGCAGAGTGGTTCCACAAGGCCCAATGGGGGTTGCTGAGAGCTGCAAAGGAAGGGGCAGGAGACTGAGGGAGAGGTGAGCCGGGTGGTTAAAACCCAGGAATCGTATCTGAGACATCTGGGTTCTGTTCCTAGCTCTGCCACTGTCTCACTTGTGTGGTGCCTGGGGCAAGTGCCTCAGTTTCCCCATCTGTGAAATGGAGATAAACCTTCAAGAGTGGGGTGGGGAGGCTTCGCTCATTGATCTTTGCGAAGTGCTTTGAGCTCCTTGTGGGTGGAAGGCGCTAATCCAGGGCCACGATGGGCCTGAGCCTGGAAGTGCTCTGGGCACAGATTTTCCACGGAGGTCAGCAGGACAAAAATAAACAAAGCCTAGCCCCCAAGCTGAGTTTCTCCAGCCTGAAAGGACAGAAGAACCAGAGACTCCAGGAGATCTACTAAAGACTTTGCCAGTTGATTTTACGTGGAAGGCATGATGGACAAACCCCACAGAGAGGAGGCCTGCACTCCAGAACAGGGCCCAACTGGATATTCTGACCTGATCTTGGATAGTGGGCCAGGGTCCCAGAGTGCCAAGCAGTCAAACAGCAGCACGGCCTACACCTGTTTTAAAACTGCATGTGGATCTCTCATCCTCATAGATGCTTTCTGGGTCTTTTGTGGCCATGAGGGGGAAGCCCAGTGCCCTGGCATATAGGGTGGGCACTACAGCATGTGAAGGGCACCAGTCCCACATAAGGACCCGGAGCAGTGAAAGAGAATCCTGCCTCGGCAGCCGCCAAAGTCATCTGATGTGGCTGCACTGCAAAAAACTAGCTTTTGGGTTAATCCAGTGCCCTCCGCTTGTCTCCAGCCAGTCTGCTGGGTCAGGTCACTCTCTGGGCCTTAGTTGTGCCGGGTGGGTTTGCAAAGAGGGCAGAGCACTTTATAAAAACCCAAATGTTCTCTCAGGCAAGATCAACCCCAACCTGGTACTGCAAAATGTGCAGAGAGAGTGAGAACCAAACGGTGCGGATGGAAGGAGGTCTCGGATCCTGCAGAGATGACTCCCCAGCCCCTGAAATTCTCTCTCCCAGCAAACCCAGACAAGGAGACTGCCGTCAGGTCCAAGTCACAAGGCCACTCCCCAAATGGGGTCTGTCCAAAAAGCCACTCCGTGCAGGAGCATGAAGGAAATATGCCATCTGGCGTGTCTGAAATAGCACCAACGCAGTCCATTGTGTTCCCTAGGTGCCCGGCTGGGATGCTGCCACTCCAGCTCAGTGACAGGAGAGGGGAGTGGGGGAGGGATGTCATTAGAGGACCCTGTTATTTAAATGGAGGGGATGCTTTCTGCTCAGGTCACCCTCTCTGCTGTTCTCCTGCCCCCTTCTCTTTGGTCCCCACGAAATCCTCACCCAGCAGCCTGGTTCCCAAGGAGCTGTCCAAGTCTCCAACACTGGGGTCTCCACAGCAGCCACCTTGTTCCAGGCTGGGCCTTTTGATACTGAATTTTCCCCAGAGAGACTGACATGAAGGGGCATTCCCCCCACCCCCCAAAAAGATATCTCTTGTGCTTTGAGATCTATGAATGAAAAGTGCTAGATATGAGCTGGAGGAGAACTACTGATGGGTCCAGTCTCGCGTGCCCGTTAACTCCTGGAGTCAGAAGAGCCGAGGGTGTTCTGTACCCAGGCTCCAGCCCATCAGTCAGGAGGGAGGTTCATCTCCATGATTCATCTCAATCAGTGCTGCTGTCAGAGGGGAGCAGCCACGGAGCTGTGCAGCCTCTGCTGTGCCCTGGCTAATGAAGATTCAGCTCTTCCTAAGAGTGGTGCATGTTGGGGCAGGGTCCAGGGACTGGGATGGGCCTAGTTAGGAAGGCTGGCAATCCTGAACTGCAAGGTCTGACCCCTGGAGAGCCCATAGAGATCATTCTGCACTGCATGTACCATCAGTAGAAAATAGATCACGGAGGGAGGGGACTGGGAGCTGGGAGACCTGGGTTGAAGTTCCAGCTCTGCCACAGACTTCTTATCTGACCTTGGGCAAGTCACTTAGTCTGTCTGGGCCTCCATTCCCCATCTATGAAATGGGGATAGTAACGCCTACCTCCCAGGAGTGTTGTGAGGATAAGAATAGTAAAGAGCAGGGCAGCGGCGTAACACAGACAGCACCTATAAGGGAGAGGCTGGTGGTCACTACACAGCAGATGTCAGGTGGGCCTGGAGCTGAGCCTTGGACTCTGGGGGAAGCTGGATTCAGATCGCACCTCTGAGGCTGCTGCAGTGTGGCCTGCTCTCGGGATTTGATCATAAAGCCTCACCACAACTGACGCTTTGCTTAACGTCACAGCTCCTAACCATGATGGTAACATGAGAATCTCAGCTTTCAGTAAGAAAAGAAAAAAAATGTGTTTTTTTAGCCCACAGGGTTGCTGCAAAAAGCTTGGAAGGTGACCTGACTGCACCCGAAAGGTTCAGAAATCAGAAAGAACCCCACATTTCAAAAATCTCATGATTTTCAGGGCTGGAGTCATGATTTTGAATGTTTGGGCTGGCAATCCTGACTCTTATTTCAAAGCTTGTCATGTCCCTGGGGCTGGAGAGCCCATCTATCAGTACCCACGCAGCCTAGAGGCTGAAGGGTCTTTTCCTTTATAAATGAAACCCTTCGGTAAAATTAACTACATAAAATACCCATTTTATAAATTAAATTTCCAAAAGCCACTCCAGGATTTCACACCAAAGATACCCATGTCAAGCTAAGCCCCAAGAACCACACAGGACTTCCCACAGCATCACATACTCTGTCCTGAAGGGTATGTAATCTGACCAGGTCTTATTTCATCATAAGAATGATGGGACCTCAAAATCATGTAGAAAACCCTGAGACAAAAGTCTGACTAGGCCAATGTACTTTTGATGCTGTTGGTTTATTTTCTGTACTTTGTTCCATGGAGGCAGAGAGAATGTTACTCACCCTGTTCTAGTCAGTTTCACTATCAGGGTCTAGTCTGTGTTGCTTTCTCATTCTAATCAATTTTGCTTTCTGGTTCTAAGAAGTTTCACTCTCTGGGTCTAGTCAGTTTTGCTTTCTAGTTCTAGTCTTTCATTATCTGGTTCTACTCAGTTTTGCTTTCTGATTTAATCAATTCTGCTTTCTGGATCTAATCCCTTTCACTATCTGGTTCTACCCTGTTTCCCTTTCTAATTCTAGTTGCTTTTTAGTTCTAGTCAATTTCACTATTTGAGGCTCATCAAGTTTGGTTTCTGTTTCTAGTCATTTTCACTTTCTAGTTTCTGTCACTTTTGCTATCTGATACTCCTTGTGGGAGGCTGCTTTGTCAACCGAAAAAATCAAATTGTTTTCATTTAAATAAGCTAAAAGTCCTTGAAGACATTTCTAGCCATGTTAGGTTAGTGAAGTAAAAAGAATGGAGCACAGTAAGTTTAAGGCAAAATCTACCTTTGTTAAATAATTTAACTGAAAAATATCACAACATTCCTCATATAAACTATTCAGTGAATGTTACTCACCCTGTTCTTGGGGACTATGTTCTGATAGTGAAACTGACTAGAAGCAGCGTCTCTGCCTCCATGGAACAAAGTACAGAAAATAAACCAACAGCATCAAAAGTACATTTGATCAACAATGTCAGATTTAAGAATCTCCAGAATTATCAGCAACACAGGTCAGGCAATGGTTTGACATTCTGATAAGTTTTTTACCTTTATCTTTAAGGTCAGATCCATTTTGAGTGCCGGTACAGTGTGGGCTTCACTCCACAGCTGCACACCTTATGAGTTAAGGGTGATGTGCACAGTCCAGACAAATGGGATTGCTCCTCTATCCAGTAGGAATCGCCATGGTATAAATATTAGATTCATGCTCATATTTAATTCTTCCTTGTCTTATTTAAAATGTAACTTTAAATTTGCAGTTCCCACAAGATATTAAGTTAATTTATATATTTTTTTAAAATCCAAAAGGTAAATTACTCCTTCTTCTGGGTTCCCTGGTATGTCTAACCTTTGCTGTGACTGTCTTTTAAGTCCCAGTCCTGAAAACACTTACTAGTGGGCATAGGCCCAGATCCTCCAAGGAATTTAGGCACCTAACTCCCATTGGTTTCCATGTAAGTTAAGCACCTAAATGCCTTGGAGGATCTCGGACACAGTGCTTAGAACCATGAGCAGCCCTATTAAAGACAAGGGGACAGCTCCTAAAGAGTAAGCACTACGCCCTGTAGAAAGAGTTTGAAAGATCCAGCCCTAGGTGATAAGAGCTGTGTGGCAGAAACCATCTTTATTTTTGATCCTTGTATAAGATCAAATAAACTGTTGCACTTAACAAATAAAATGTTACATAATAATGAATGACTATGCTATTGCATTTTGTCTGGTGAGGACAACTCATCCTGTATTCACTGAAGGTCCAGGCCTTGCCTGGGAGCTGGCAATTTAGAGCAGGGGTGGGCAAACTTTTTGGTCCGAGGGCCACATCAGAGTGTGAAACTGTAGGGAGGGCTGGGTATGGAAGGCTATGCCTCCCCGAACAGCCTGGCCCCTGCCCCCATCCGACCCCTCCCACTTCCTGCCTCCTACCTGCCCCCCTCAGTACCCCCTCCACTCCTTGTCCCCTGACCACCCCCTCCCAGGACAACTGCCCCTAACCGCCCCCGGGACCCCACCCCCTATCTAAGCCCCCCGTTCCCTGTCCCCTGCCCCCCGAACCTCTGCCCTATCCAACTGCCCCATGTTCCCCATCCCCTGACCACCCAGATCCTCCGCCCCATCCAACCGCCCTGCTCCCTGTCCCACGACTGCCCCCTGGGAACCTGCCCCTTATCCAACCCCTTGGCCCCGGCCCCCTTACCATGCCGCTCAGAGCAGCATGTCTAGCAGCCGGGCCGCCCGGCCGGAGCCAGACATGCTGCCGCGCTGCCCGGCAGGAGCGCGCAGCCCCGAGCACTGCCCGCTTGGCAGCATGGCTGCGGGGGAAGGGGGACAGCAGGGGAGGGGCCGGGGACTAGCTTCCTGGGCCAGGAAAAAGGGGCCAGGCAGGACGGTCCTGTGGGCCGTAGTTTGCCCACCTCTGATTTAGAGTCTGATCCTTTGGGAAGCTGAGTGCCCTCAGTGCTCTCTGAATCCAGGATCAAGCCTGTACAGCAGAGGTGGGCAAGCTACAGCCCACGGGACCGTCCTGCCCGACCCCTGAGCTCCTGGCCCGGAAGGCTAATCCCCGCCCCTCCCCTGCCGTCCCCCCTGCCCCGCAGCCTCAGCTCACCGCGCCGCCGGTGCAACGCTCTGGGCAGTGGGGCTGGGAGCTCCTGGGGCAGAGACCCGGTCTCTGTGCTGCACAGTGGTGTTGGCGGCGTGGCCCAGCTCCAGCCGGGCGGCGTGGCTGTAGAGCCACCAGCCACCGGTGCTCCAGGCAGCGTGGTTAGGGGGCAGGGAGCGGGGTTGGGGGGCTGTTGGATAGAGGGCAGGGGAGTTTGGGGTGGTGGTCAGAGGGCAGGGGTGTGGATAGGGATCAGGGCAGGAGCAGGGGGTTGAATGGGGGCAGGGGTCCCGGGGGGGCAGTCAGGAATGAGAGGAGGGGTTGGATGGGGCAGAGGGGGGCAGTTAGGGGCAGGGGTCCCAGGGGGGCCGTCAGGGAAATAGGGGGGTTGGATGGGGCAGGAGTCCCGGGGGTGGGGCGGATAGGAGGCGGGGACTGGGCCACAACCCCCTCCCCTAACCGGCCCTCCATACAATTTCCGAAACCCAATGCGGCCCTGAAGCCAAAAAGTTTGCCTGCCCCTGCTTTAAAGCCTTAGGCAACCGAATGAATGTGAGCAGACCCTTTTGGAACCCCCTTAGCATCCACAGGATTCTACACGGGCACAACGGTTCACTTGCATGAATCCAATAACAGGATCACGGCCTTACACCTTTATCATAGGTAATGTCTATTACTTATGACCTGAAACAATCATTTCTCATGGCAGGGTGACTGTCAGAAATTCTTACTATGATGATCTTCCTTTCAATAGGAACTTTATTTGTGATCTTTGCCCTTCCTAAAATAGCTGTGTACTCCGTGCCTTGTTATTTGGATTAAACTGAAGATTTATTACAGCTGCAGCACCAAGCCCGTGTTACAGCTCAGGTTGTGCAAACATTTGCCATCTCAAAGGCATTTCCCAGACTTTTCAGGCCCTACCTTTTCACCTTTTAGGTCTTAGAGTGGAAGCAAATTTGGGGGAGAAAGTCTGAGGAAAACGGTCCAGACAATTTCAAGTACAAAGAGGGTGGGAAAATATATTTTTGTATTCTAAAAAAATTCTTTGCTCCCATTGTATGAACAGCTGTCGTGCTTCTGATACCAATGTTGAGTCTAAAAACATAGATAGATAGAGGCATGGGGAGAGAGGGGGTGTGTATGGGGATAGATAGATATTTGCCTTTTAGCAGGGAAATATACTCTAGGCCATAGATCTGTTATTGGGTGGCCTAGTGAAATCATAAAGGTTTAAAAAAATACACTTCACACACACACACACACGATTTTACTGTATGACAAGGAGCTTTTACTAAGCATTTCCTTAGTATATGTGTGTAGCGGAGTGGAAATTCTCTCCCAATATGCAATCTCCCAACCACTGTTCCCTCTAAGCTGTGTGCGTGTGAAACACCGCGTGCACAAAAATTTGCACAGAAGCACAATAGTTTGCACAGAAGAAATTTTTTGCACACACAGCCTGTCAAAAATTAGAGGGAACATTGCTCCCAACTGTCTATTGGCACTGTTCATGTGTGGGTAAGAATGATGATAAGGATTTCTCATTCAACGTGCAAGAGAATGTGGAATATGATCAGCAAAGGTGTGTTTGGAATGAGGCTCAGCTCAGAAGGATTTAACCTCTGTGTATCTCTACTTACTTACCTAGCTCCAGGAGTGCTGTGCAGATTAGCTAGCTAATCTTTGCACAATGCTTTGAAGGTGGAAGGCACTAAATAGGTGGTAAGCATTATTGGTATGTATTCAAGTGCAATTTAAGCCTCTAACCAACACACTGAAGTCAAAATCTCCCTTTTAAATAAGACAAGGAAGAATTAAATATTAGCATGAATCTAATATGTGTATGGTGGCAAGGAAATTTCTAGTACTGACCTACTGAGAAATGAGGGCTGAGAATATGATCGTATCATTATGGGGTGGGGGAGGGAGAGAAAGGGGTGGGGGAACTGACAAAACAATTTTTTTAAAAGCCCAATTTTTTATTATTCAAAAGAGAAAGAGGGAGCTCTACCCTGCACCAGCTTCCTTTCCATTAAACCTCTTCATCCTAATGAAATGATAGCTCGCGAGCTCAGATATTTAGCGCCTGTATTAAAAATGTGTGCGTCCTGCCTTTCTCGGAATAAGTGTCTGTATGAATAGCATGGAGGCAGGTAAAGGCTGCTTGACTAGTGATCTCACATCATGCTGATGAACAGCAATGGATATGCTCCATTGGCTTTGAACATGAAAGGTCAGCAGATAACTTACTGTTGCCCCTGAGCTGCAGTAACTTATGCAGGTTGTTTGCAGCAATTTTGCTTTGTTTTTAATGAATATGTATGGCTCTTGGCTGCACTGCTTCAGAGAGCATGCATCTCCCAGCTTATTTTTGCCCATAAACCCCTCCAAATTCAGAAGCTGTGATCCATGATAGAGATGTTGAGGCAGCAAGGGGCAAAGCGCAGGACCGGGGAAGTTCTGGTCCATTTACACCAGGAGTGAGAGGGGATGGAGGAATCTTTTAACACCCCCACTTTTAAAGACATGATCAACAGTCTCACAAACGTGGCATGCATACGGCCAGGCCTGGTCCACGTGGGCTTCTATCCATTGGAAAGACTGAAGTGGCAACCAGTCTTATGCGTCAGGCATGTCGTTCATCTGGATTTTCCACAGTAAATAAAATGGGTTTTTGCAAAGCAAGTTACATTAAATTCTCTGTCTGTTTATATAATCTAGGACCTAAACTTTTTCTGGTGGGCTAGGAAAGCACTCGACTGCCCTCTAGTGGACACACTTAATAGGAACACAAGTCAATCATTCACCTGCTGCCATCCAGCATCAGCGGTAATTTGGTATGATGGAACAAACACATTCTATTACATTTCTGTCATTGGCTTGTGATATATAGGCTAGATCATGCACTAAAAGCTTCGCTGGGCTGTGTAAGCCTAATTACTCCTTCTGAGACGCAGAGAGTGCTTTTAAAATCAAGTTCACTGGAGCTGCCGCAGAGAGTTGCTGGATTTGAGGAGGGTGAGGTGCTGCTCGTGGTAGTGAGACTGGGATGTGTTGCCAGGCTGTTCATTTTCCCCCTTTAATAGCATGAACTTTTCCTATGAAAAAGCGTCTACACGGCAGCCATGAGCAACAAATGATTCAAAATAAAAAAGGGGCTTGGGGCTGTAAGTTTGATTCTGAGCCAGGCAGGCCTAGAGCGTGATCAGGGTGTAGATTGCTCTGTGCCCCTCGCTAGTAACTCCTTTTGGCAGACTCAAGAACTGGTATTTCTGGGAACTCTGTCCAGCCCTCCACTGCTGGAGCTAGGATGCTGGGAGAGAAGGCTGACGAGGAAATGGGAAGGATGCTCAAGGCCATAAGAGAGACTGAAGGAATTTTCTCTCTTCTGGGGCTGTCCTTAAACCATGTCTCTCTGGAGCAGTTCTATATCCACCATTACGGCATCACTCAGGACCTCACAAGTGTTAACATTCTTGACCCAGGCAATAGGGCAGTGCTTTTATCCCTATTTTACAGATGGGAAACTGAGGCACAGAGAGGCTAAGTAACTTGCCCAAGGTCTCAGAAAGAGTTTGTGATGGAGCAAGGAATTGAATTCAGGCCTCCCAAATCCTAAACTAGTGCCCTAATCACTGGACAATCCTTCCTTTCTGGGGCCAGACTGAATGGGACTTTAGGCTGAGTTTGCTAGTAGTTTTCATTGGCTAATGCCCAGCACTAGGAAGCAGTCAGAGGCTAGATAGAGGTAGGGTTGCCAGCCCTCTGGGATTGTCCTGGAGTTTCCAGGAATTAAAGATTAATCTTCAATTAAAGATTATGTCACGTGATGAAACCTCCAGGAATACTTCCAACAAAACTGGCAACCCTAAATCTAGCATTTGAAGCCAATCCACTGCAGTGTCCCTAAAGAAATTCTGCTTTCACATTGTTAACTCTCAGTATGCTGTACCGAACACCAAGGAGAGCCAATCGTTACACTCCTCCAACTAGACATTCAGAGCTGTTTGGCAGCTGTTCAAAATCAAACAGCTCTGCAGGCCCAATCTTTGTTCACACACACACTGCAGCATGGGAATCTGGCTTGTGCATTAGAAACATCTCTATTTTAATTCATTCGTTCACAGCAGTTTCTCTAATGCACCAGGTCTGGGAGTTTTTCATCAGTAAAATGACATTTCGAGCAACGCGTTGAGTGGAACATGGATATCTGGACTGTGCATGAAAAACACTCTTGCCAGAGGGGACAGGCTCATAGTCTCGATATCAGGTTTGAAATACGCAGACTCCCTGGAGCCCAGCAGGGTTAACTCAACCCTTCATACTGCTGAAGGAGGCAAAGGAGTTCCATGAAACGTGCTGTACAGGAATCAGGGCTGGACTAACCTTTTCTGGGCCCCCAAGGGGCCATGGTGCGGGGGGCAGGGCAGGGGAGGGGGAAGGGGAGGGTTCCCAGAGCAAGGGGCCGGCCGGGGGCACTGTTTAGAAACCGGCAGCTGCCAGACACACACTAGCCTGCCCTGCCCTGCCACTGGGCCTCTTCCCCTTGGGGGAGGGCCTAGGCACTCCACCCACAAGACCCCCCATTGCCCAGCACCCCACCACAGCCCCACCACCACAACTGCACAGCGCTCCATACAGACTCCCACTGCTCAGTGCCCCAACACACAGACCTCCCACACCTCTCTATGTCCAGCACCCCAAACACACTAATCTTCCTCACCCTCAATTGTCCCCCGCTCTCTTACTCCCCCGTACCTCCCTCAGAGACCCACTCCCCCCCACCCTGCCCCCCAGCTGCACTCACTGGCCCCGCGCTGGGAGGTGACCATATCTGTCGGGCTGAGCCGGCAGTGTGGCTGGGGCCAGTCGCAGGGTGGGGATCACTCTGGCCTCTCAGCAGCAGTGAGATCAGCCAGGTCAGAGTAGGAGCAGGACCTGCCCAGACCAGTCTCCCTCAGGACCTACTTGCCTGCTGGGGCCCAGCTGAGCTCCTGGTGCTGCCATCCTCGCCCCACACTGGCCGAGACCAGCCCAGCTTCTGCACCGGTCCCAGGCAGCTTGACCCCGGGAAGGCAGGTGGGCCCCAGAGGTGGCGGACAGCAGAGACTGCTTGGAGCTGGAGCCGGGCTGGGGAGCAGGGTAGACCCCTCATCAGCCCCATGGCCAGCAGCCCTGTTCAACCCGTATGGTGGAGCCCAGCTGCTCGGTGGTGCGCCCCCTAGAGGTGAGCGGGACCTGCTGGCTGGGAGCTACTCACACAGCAAGGCCTGGGTGCTAGACTGCCTTGGGTTGTAATGGGTGGGCCTGGCCCCACGGCGCCATTGTAAACCCGGTACTGACTGGAGTCTTTTGAATGAGAAGACTGCAAACAGTCAAGGTCCTGTCTACTCTATGGAGACATTAAGTTATATCCAGCTTCTCCAGAGGTGGTTCTAGATGTAGTGGCCAGGGACCCACTCAGCAATGTACAAACTGGACCCACATTTGCAGGTTCTTCCCTCTGCAATCTGCTCCTGCGGGAAATGCCTATAAGGTGAGCCTGCCCCAGTTACAATGCATGGTAAGATGCATCTCATTACCTAGGCTTTTCATTAACAGCAGGCTCTCGAATCCCTGTCCTTTAACCCTGGGGCTTCCAGTGTATTTGCTCTGACTCTGCATCTTCTAACAATTGATAGGTAAAGCCTGTCACCACCTTTCTAGCAAGAGCCATTGAAGCTGGATTCACCAAAGACCTGCCCCCCAGTCACTGTAGGGCAGGCCTGGGAATATCATGGCTTGGAGCATCAGAATAGGGTCCTCCCTTCCTCCCTCTGCTGTGCACAGCTGGCTGCCTCCAGGCCAAGCATGGCTGCACTGCAGCAGAGGGTGAAGTGTATATGCTGCAAAAGCCCTTTGGGATCAATGGGGTGGTTGTTATTCAGCGCAGACAGGTGCCCCGGGTTGCTGAGGATACACCAAGAGGAGGCAGCAGCTGGAAAGTATGTTAAAAATCCATATTCAGAAGCATTCATATTAGGGATAGGACAATTCAGTAACAATCATTTGCCTTCTAAAAGCTCTGCTCTAAGAATTTTTTCAGGGCCGGTCGCTGGCCTGCATTACACAGGAGATCAGACTAGATGATCACAGTGGTCCCTTCTGGTCCTGAAATCTATGAATTCTCTGTAAAGCATGTCTCTGATCCAAGCTCCTTGAGTGAACTATACAAGACTTTAAAAACAAGCTTCCCTTCAAAGCTCTCCCAGGCCTGTGCCTCTGCAAGTGAGTTGTCATAGATATAAAGGGAAGGGTAAACACCTTTAAGTCCCTCCTGGCCAGAGGAAAAACCCTTTCACCTATAAAGGGTTAAGAAGCTAAGACAACCTCGCTGGCACCTGACCAAAATGACCAATGAGGAGACAAGATACTTTCAAAGCTGGAGCGGGGCGGGGGGGGGGAACAAAGGGTTCTCTTTGTCTGGGTGATGCTTTTGCCGGGACCAGAGCAGGAATGTAGGTCAGAACTCCTGTAAAGAGTTCGTAAGCAATCTAGTTAGATATATGTTAGATTCTGTTTTGTTTAAATGGCTGATAAAATAAGTTGTGCTGAATGGGATGTATATTCCTGTTTTTGCGTCTTTTTGTAACGTAAGGTTTTGCCTAGAGGGATTCTCTATGTTTTGAATCTGATTACCCTGTAGGGTATTTACCATCCTGATTTTACAGAGGTGATTCTTTTACTTTTTCTTTAATTAAAATTCTCTTTTAAGAACCTGATTGTTTTTTCATTGTTCTTAAGATCCAGTGGTTTCGGTCTGTGTTCACCTATGCAAATTGGTGAGGATTTTTATCAAGCCTTCCCCAAGAAAGAGGGTGTAGTGCTGGGGGGGACATGTTTCCAAGTGGGCACTTCCCCTGTTCTTTGTGTAACACTTTGGTGGTGGCAGCTTTTAACATAAGCTGGTAAAAATAAGCTTAGGGGGTCTTTCATGCAGGTCCCCACATCTGTACCCTAGAGTTCAGAGTGGGGAAGGAACCTTGACATGAGTATTTAGCCTCATTGACAGATGGGGAAACAGAGGCAGAGATTCAGGAGCAGGTTCAGCTGGTGTAAATCAGTGACTTGCCCAGTGTCACATTGTGTATCACTGGCAGCTGGACCCAGTTCTCTTGCCTTCTAGGCCAGCCCCATAACCCCCAGGTCAGCTATTTAACCACAGAGAGTCAGACATGACAGGTGACTGTCGGAATGCCACTCTTGGCTTTTCTAGCCATCATTAAAACAATTCACAATCGCCACCTTGGGCCTTAGGCCCCTTTACACAGTGCATAGGGGCTGAAACTCACACTCACTGTAAGGCCCCTTCTCACTGCCAGAGCAGCGTAAGAGGGGCCTTAGTGTAACTGAGAATCAGACCCACAGCACCATGCTATTTCTGCACCGCCCAAGACCTTGTTTCCCGCTGATGATAGCAAAAGCAATTACCCAGAAAGCATGTGTTAACCTGGCAAATAGGAAGTGGTTGTAAGGGACGAATGGAATACGCATCCAGCAGCCATTCTGTTCACTGACATCTTTTTGCTTTTGTTGATGTGGCTGGGGAAACATTAGCTTCCTTTACCACAGTGAGTAGAGGGGCACAGAACTGCTACAGCACTTTATGGTAATAGCACATTTATAATGGCTGAATTACAATGGGATTCTTATGTAAGAGTGTTATAGATCTCCATTATTAACAGCAGTGTTCCTCATGACTAACGGTAGCGTAATGAATACATCCAGATCGTGAAGTACAATCTGCCTGCTGCCAGGCAAATGCATAATGGGGGGATTTGTGACTACAGATCAGGTTTCCCAAACACAACGTGACTCCTGGTACAGGAATTGCAAAGGGTTTGCTCTGCCTGTTGACTGCGTTGAGTTATTCATGTAGGTCAGATCAATTTGTAAAACTCAAGTGGCTCTCCTGGGACAGCTGGACATGATGGTGGGGGTCACGCTGCACTTAGAGCATCAGGAGATGTGCTAGGAGGAGCAGGGCTGTGCTGGAGGAAGCAGGGCTGCTGAGTTGTACTGGAGCACAGCTTGAAAAAACTAGGTGAGCCTGCTAAGGCCTAGCTCAGCCATTGGGGCCCCAAGAACTCAGAGTTCACAGGGCTGGGTACAATACCAAAGTGTAAATAGCTGGAATGGAGCTAGCACCTAGGAACTACAGCATGGAGGGCAGAACGCTCAAGGCTCATCTACGCTCAGAGTCACAAAGGTGTGATGTTGCACCGATGTATTTAAACCAGTGCAGCTTTTTGTATGGCCCCTCTACATTGGTTTAAAGACAGCTTTTTTAACGGGGCAAGCTAAGCCAATATAAGAGTGTCCACACAAAACGCTGCTGCACCAGTTTAGTTGAACAGGTGCAGCATCACAATGCAGGTTAGGTGTAGACTGTGCACTGTGCTCACAGCTTTCAGTTCAGGTCATCACTGGTTAAAGAAACTGGCACTGAGCAGCCTTGCTTTACTTGCATTCTGTAAAGAGAAGGAAACAGAGTCTAGCAGTTAGAGCACTCCCAGACCCAGAAACCTACTTCCTTGGGGTCTAATCTGCACTTCTCCACTGACTCAGCGCATGACCCTAGCCAAGTCACTGCCCCATGGTATGCCTCTGTGTCCCCCCTCTGTAAATGGGGCTACCTCATGGGGTTCTGAGAGTCAGCTAGTGCTTGGGCAGTGCACGTGCCCTGAGATCCGTAGGTGCAAGGTAACGTAGGAGTGCAATGTTACAGCTCCATACCTGAGGGCAAATGGACAGCTACAGGGAGAAGAGCCTTTCGCTCCTGGTTTGCTAGCTGAATTCCACACCACCTGGCATTAGAGGGATGGGAGCTTCTGATGGATAGTGGGTGTCTCTGTGAAATGAGGCAAATGGGTCTCCCCACAATGCCTATTGGACAGGTGTCCATATCACAAAACCGTCACCCCAAATGGCCCTAAGCATTCTCCTTACTTACTGACAGATGAGGCCAAACATTTCATAGGCTGACCTGCCATCACCTCTCCAGAATGGATACCCATTGATACCCAGGACAGCACAGGAAGCCCTCACTGCTACTGCCCAAGCTGTTACTGCCCTGGAGGGAACAGGACCTTCAGGCTCCAGGCCTGCCAGCTCAGCAGTACATTCACTGGGTTTTGTTTCCATTTGCATGGCAGCAGCCCACATGTTTAGATTCCTTCCTTTCCAGCTTTTGACATTCCGGGGGTTTGATCCTGTCCTACAAGCCATGATGAACACTGCTGCGCAGCTGGTAAAACCTGCTAATGTGGCTATCGCTGCAGAGCATCAAGCCGTGAGCCTGCAGAAACAGAAGAGGCAGGACTCAGCAACTTAATCACATCCCACAGGATTCCAGCAAGAGCAGAGAAGACATTTAAGCAGGTGAGTTTCTGTACCAAAAGGAGCTTGTGTTAGAGATTTAAAACCAGCATGTGCACGCCCACCCACACTGCCCAAGGACCCTGATCTAACTGTAGCACAAGTGACAACCATTCTAGAAGATACCTGAAAATCAGGCCCCTTTGAGGTGCGTCAAGTAGGGCCCCCGCAATATAAGGCACCCCAAAGCCTCATGCACCTTTGAAAATCTTGCTTTAAAAAATCTGAAATCGAGTTGCTCTGTAAGTTACATTTCGGAGTTGAAGCAGAAAAGGCTATTTGCTTATTCAGAACCAAAGGAATTAAAAATGAACACAGAAGACCATATTTACATGACAAGCGATTCATTGTGAAGGAGACAGACAGATCTAGAAAGGTATTTGGACAGAAGACAGCAACAGAACATAAGCACTTATAGAACTGCCTGGGCCTGACTTAGAGCAAGAAGGAGCCCCCCCACTTTAGTGGAGTCAATGGGAGCTGCAAGTGCTCAGCACCTGTGAAAGTCAGGCCCATCAGTCTTATTGGACACCAGAAAGGATCTCTGAAGGGCCTGGTTATTTCATACTAGCGAATACAAAAACAATGTCTCCTCTATTAGTAGGAATGTTTGCATCGTTTTAAGCGGTGTCAGCTGTAAGATCAAAGCTTTCAGAAGTGGCATATGGCCTCGCAGCTTCTGTGCCAGGTATCAGGAGGAGTGTGGGTATTTCCATCGCAGGATAGCACCATCCGCGCTCACGCTCACAATGTATTTATTCCCAGGGCAGATCCTGAGTCGGGTGATGCTGCCACTGTGACCCATGCCGACGTGAGTCACCTCACCCTCATTATAGTCCCATACCTTCACTAGGTGATCGTCACCACCTGCATTGGACACAAGGGAGGACAGATGGTTACATGGAGCCTGTGGGGCTTCTGAAAGAGCCACTCGCTTTTTGTTCATGGTGAAAAGGCAGAGGAATGTCCTGGCTTTGAGATAGGAAAAGGGTGCGATACAAGGTCCTGAGCATTGTGGTTGCAAAGGACTTTTTTCCCCACTAGAACCAGTGACTCTCTGTATCTGGGACCAGCACAGTGCTTGGCATGGGCTCCTACACTGACAGAACCCGATAAGCTATATTCAGAGATACAGCCACCCAACAAAACTACAAATCTTCAGCAAGATTTTCCTCTCAATGCTGATTTAACAGGTTAACCTAAGGGAGATGGTCCCAGTACATAAACTGCAACTTTCACCACATGCCTGTCCAATCACATGGCTCCCCCATGCCACTCCAGTGTTAGGCTCAGAGGATGAGTGAGAATGGCTAGGGATGAATGCACCAGTGCTTAATTCAGGCAGCTGTAGAACCAGCGGGGGGTCATCCTCCACTTTTAACCCTCCAGAGGGACTCCCACATTACCAGAGAGATTTCCAGGCTTCTGGAGAACGGATGCTCCCACAAGCCATGAAAGACCAAGGATCAAACTCATCCCTAGTGCAACTCCACTGAATTCAATGGCGTTTCACCAGGGCTGAAAATAACTCCATACTTTCTCTATGACAGACTGGTTTTTAAGGACCTGATCCTGGGAAGTGCTGAGTGCCCTCATCTCCAAATCATAGAATCATAGAATATCAGGGTTGGAAGGGACCTCAGGAGGTCATCTAGTCCAACCCCCTGCTCAAAAGCAGGACCAATCCCCAATTAAATCATCCCAGCCAGGGCTTTGTCAAGCCTGACCTTAAAAACTTCTAAGGAAGGAGATTCCATGATTTAAATGGGAGCTGAAGGTGCTCAATGTGTTGCAGGATCAAGCCCATAGTATCTTTCCAAGTATTTCCCTTTAGTGATTCCTTTTCTTTTCCTCTTGACATATTTGCAGGATCTCATTTTGTTCTTTCTTGCCCACTTTCCTAATCCCTCTGAGGTCCTTTACATTTTTTCCTCTGCTTCCTGGGGGTTCTTTTACATTGTTTCCCACCCCCCACCCCCGCCATCCTACTTGCCTGTAACAAAGTAAGTCCCGTCTGATGTGATATCCATCCCATTAATGGAGCCAGTCAGGGAGCCTTCCAAATTTCTGATTGCAGAACCATCAAATATTTCCCAGTATCCAATCTAGAAACAAGATCAGAAATGAGAGATCACTTGTACAGCACCGGTGTGAAGATTTCCACTGCTTCTGGAGGATAGTGTTAACCTGGACTGTGGTGAACCTAAATTGTAAGTTACTGAAGTGCCCAATTCTCTCCCATATAACAACTGCCTTTTGTCACGGAGTCCCCGGGTGATGCTCTGGAACTGCTCCCTACGAAGCCAGTCGGGACTTTGGGGAAGTCTCCTTTCAATGAGCAGACTGTCTTCAGGACACACAACTTCCACCTTCCTGGGTCTGACCTGAGAGCATTCAGCATCCTCTGCCCCTCCGTGAGCTTTCCACAGCGAGTCCGCCCAGGCGGGGTCCTGGGGAAGCCAGAGGGTCCTGCACCCCAACTCTGCACTCAGACATGACTCTCAGCCAGCCAGTAAAACAGAGGTTTATTAGACAACAGGAACATGGTCTAAAACAGAGCTTGTAGGTACAAAGAACAGGACCCCTCAGCCGGGTCCATTTTGGGGGGCAGTGAGCCAGACAACCACGTCTGCACTTCACTCCATGTCCGCAGCCAGCCTCCAACTGAAACTCTCTCCAGCCCCTCCTCCTCTGGGCTTTGTCCCTTTCCCGGGCCAGGAGGTCACCTGATTCCTTTGTTCTCCAACTTTTTAGCTCTCACCTTGCAGGGGTGAAGGGCCAGGCCACCAGTTGCCAGGAAACAGGGTGTTGGCCATTCTCTGTGTCCAGACCCCTGCACACACCTGCCCTCTAGGGCTCTGCAATGATCATACCCTTATCCCACCCCCTAGATACTTAAGAACTGCCTAGGGGAAACTGAGGCACCCCCACAATATTCAGAGGAAACATTAAGAACAGTCCCGCTTTGTTACACCTTTCTATCATGGGAAAGCCCACACTGGCTTGATAAGGGCCTGGCATGATCTGATTGGAAGCTGAAATCCCTGACAGTGACAAGACTTGCTGTCCTGTCCCCTGAGGTTCTGAGCTACTTCAAGATGACTTCGTGCAGTTGTGCCTACCTTTCTGTCTGTTCCACTGGTGATTATCTGGAACTCCTCCGGATGGTAACACACACACTGGAACAAGGTGTTGGCCAGGATCATCTGATTCCTCATAAAACGTCTGAAAAATACCCCCAAAGCAGCCTGAGCAAGAGCTTATCAAAACTCATCTCTCTCTTCCTAAGACAGCTTTACCTACTGTGGGTGTGAGGCATCTCCCGCAGGTAACACTCCACCACATACTGGTCTGCGGATAGGGTTTCATGAGGTACAGATAATGTGGAACTCATTTGCCAGGGGAACACCCTCCCACAGGCTATCCATGCTGTCTGTTCTCCCAACTGCGCCTCCTTGGTTACCTCACAAAAGGCCTTTTAAAGCAGGGACTGGTATCATAGTGGCAAAATCTTTCATTTCTGGACCCCATGCTCAGGGGAACTTTGGCTGCCCAGGGCACCCTGTGTGTGGGGTGGCTCTGCCGAGAGCTTTACAAGCACACCCGATACCCAAAACCTAGCAAGGTCAGAGCCTTGGCGTAGCTGAGAAGTGCTGTACTGCTGAGGAGGAATGATCTCCTTACACAATATCCCAAATGATGCACGTTCCATCGATGCTGGCTGTGACACACTCCCGGTTGTTCTTCTTAATCTTGATGCAAGATACAGCGGATATGTGCTCCTTCAGAACTTCCTCCAGTTTGCGAGTATTCTGACCAATTTCCCACACCCTCACCTGCAAAGCAGCCACAAACACCTTCGTAATG
Organism: Eretmochelys imbricata; assembly: GCF_965152235.1. Taxonomy (NCBI): domain Eukaryota; kingdom Metazoa; phylum Chordata; order Testudines; family Cheloniidae; genus Eretmochelys; species Eretmochelys imbricata. Next base: position 22,583,519 of record NC_135585.1, read on the forward strand.
CATGCTCCTTACTGAGCTAAAGTTGAACCAAAAGGGATTCCTGAGCTCGGGGTTTCTCCTGAAGCATTTGATGGCATCTCCAGCGCATGGAGCTGAGTGAGATGCTGCATTTCATGCATTGCTTCCATTTCTCTGGGGATGAGTGAGGGCAGAAATACAGATCCCTGAACTCAGGACCAAATCCCACTCCCATTGAGGTCTATGGCTAAACTCTGGTCTACCTCATTTTTACAAGGATTTGGCCTTAACAGAATTAAAATGTCGATTGAAAGTCAAGTTCACCACTCATGGAGCCACAACAGATTAATTTAGCCTCAAATGTACAGCTAAAAGGATGCAGGATCTGGTCCTGTCTTGAGTACCAATTTTCCTTCTAACACAACTTTGGTCACTCTTGTTGCCAGTCTAGGTTGCAGAGCCAATAATAGATTATATTTATAACCTTGACTTCTGCTGCTTTCAGAATACCAGACAATATTCCTATTGTGAAAATATACCTCTACAAATAATCTCTTCTATTACAAATCAGACTATACCTATTCTTTTGACTGACAAATGGGATTAAGAGGCATGTTCAGCATTGGAAGGATTTACTACGCCTGGCATGCCAGGAGTAATCAGAAGGTACGGCTCCATGTCACACTATGAGCAAGTGGGAAGATTTACTTACAGCAGACACTAACATTTTGTAACTGAGCCTTGTGCTTAAGTGAGCCAAGCAAAAATGATGCTCAGGTTCTGCCTAGGTGGTTACTAGTTAGAACGGCAACAGCACAAGTCAGCCGTGAGAGATTTTAGGCACATATTACCTGCCCTTCACCTCCTCCACTGATGATCCTTTTACAGTCACTTGTTGCAGCGATGGCTGTCACGCCCATGCTATGGGCATGGTCAATCACATACATGAGTCGGCCAGTCTCTGGTGTGAAGGCACGGATTTTCCCATCATTCCACGCTGATGCAATATGGAAACAGATCACCCAGAAGGTCACTTTCTTTATATTATTGTTCTCTTCCCTGTGCCCCTCCCCAAACCCCCCTTCTTTAAAAAACAAACAAAAAAGAAACTCCACAAAAACCACAACCTCCTTCACACTGATGCCCCTATTAGCTACCAGCAAACCCACTGCCAAGTATATGAACACAGAGCCATAGTCCCAGTCCGCAGGGGAAGATTTCACTCCCTCTACCTAGGGAAGAAGGTTTTGGTGATGATGGAGGGGAGCACGATCACTCTCAATAGGGGGACTCCTGTAGCTCCACTGCTACCATGCAGCAGAAGGCACTGGCTAGGGAATATACGTAAAGGTGCACCACACCCTTACCCCACCTCAGCCTCAACCCACGACAGTGTGATGGGAACTCCAGGAACCTTGACGCTAACCTGTGCCGGAGTTCACACCCTCTATGTATGCTCCCCAAATCCTGCCCTCCTCGCACACCATGTTGCCTGGGGTTTGGCAGCTGTGGAGCAGGGTTTACTTGGCTGACCATAAAGAGAAACCTTTTAGTCACTGCAATTAGTTGAAACAATTCCAGGCTTTGGTCCCCCCCCCATTCTATTAGAGCCTACTTCCTTAAAAGCGGGCAGCAATTTGAGGCTGAATCTAAACACAGAGCTTCCCAATCTTTACCTGAAATAATGCTCTTGCCGTCTCTCATGAAGTCTATGGCATGGCAGGTCATATTGGGGATCGTGATTCGTAAGAGCTCCTTGTTTTCTGGGGTGTGCCACACTCGGATGTCATTCTTGGAGCAGGTGGCAAACAAGTCAGAGGTTCCCCTGGGGAAGGCAGAGAAGCAAGCTACTGAAGGCCAGTGTTGGGGAACAGTTTCCTCATTAAATCTTAACTCCCCCGGCATTGCTTCGCTATCTGATGTTACTAATGTTCAACTACAGCCTTTCCAGTAGGGGACACCATAGTTAAGGCGGAAGGACCATTGTCATTTTTCACTCCTAACTTTCTGCTTTTGGGATGAAACTTTCCAAGCCTGCTCTCCCCTCAAAGATGATTTTATGGGAAGTAAGCCCCACAGTCGTATTTCAAAGCTTTTTGCTTTAAAATAGAATGATCACTTTTTTTGGCCCACATATACTAAAAAAGGATGAAACTTCAGATGTTGTGCACAGCCAGCCCTAATAGAAAAAACAGTGGGGTTTGCTCTGGCAAGAGTTTTTTTTGTTAAGTATTCCTTGCACAATACAATCAGGTAGTGTCATAGCTACGTATGTTGAATATCTACAGAATGGTCGAATTTTAGATCCACAGCGTGCATAAAACACACTTTTGCAGCTCTAAAATGCTGCAGCTGGAGGTTTTCCTTTTTCTCTCCCAAAAAACCTAAACAAACAAAGAGGAAATGGAAAATCAAATACATAGACCATTGGCAGATGTAAATGGTCACTGAAGTCAACGAAGCTATGACCAATAACACTAGAGGAAGATCTGCCTTGTATTACCGCAACACAACTTTTAGATTGTGCATTTGGGCACCAAATGTCTGGAAATGAAAAAGTTACATTTCTCTGTCAACAGCAACTTACATTTTGCATATAATACAGTTTCATTAGTTAGGGTATTAAATGTATACCTCAATAGGTACAGTGCAGAGAAGATTGATACAAGAACTGACAGGTTAATTTCCTGGGTTGCGTGTGTGTAAATTTGCAGCCCTAAGCTTTACGATAAATTTGGCTACATAGATACTATAAGAAACATTAGAATATGAGTGCTTCCAAATTAAGAGGGCTGGATAAAAGAAAGGTTTGTTGATTCCCCAGGACTAACATCAGGTGCCAGTGACAGGCTCCTTGTTGTCAGGATGCATTTCTTAGCCCCCTTAATGGACCAGGAACACTGTTGGGAGAATTAGACAAGGCTGCAAAAGTCTGCTGAAGTGTATCTCACAATGAGGCACGAGCCTTCACATTTTTAGGTTCACAGAATAAAACCCGATCAATTTATCTGGAAAGCAAAAATAATGTATAAAAGATTTTAGTTGTGTTTAAGAATTTACACATTTTTCCTTCTACCTGATGTGCGGTCAGAAGCCTCATGATATTCCAAAAGAGGGAGAAGTTACATTTGAGAGTCCGCTGGATCCTAATGTTTATAGACACTCTTGGGATAGGGAAGGGAACTGGTCTCCACCTCAGTGAGGGCAAGTCACAAGAGTTCTCATGCCCATGCTGGTGGCAGTCACCCTCGTCTGGGTAGAGAGGGATATCCAGATCACCAAAACAAAGGGGTAAGATGCTTTAAAACAAGCAAGTGGCTTTTCAAAAGAAAGCAACACTTATTTTAAAGCACCCCAATTTTTGGTGATGAGATTAAGTGCATATGCAATAAGGTGGGATGTTAGTTATGTACAAAAATAAGCAAACAGTGCATCGCACAGAGATGATGTAGAGTGAGATCTAGAAAACAATCTGTCAGGAGTCACTGTCTCCCTAGCACCCCCTCTTGGCTGCTGACCCACTCCTTCCCAGTCAAAGCTACAGTCCAGCCCTCTCTCTTCTCAACTTTGCCTTTTTATTTCATTTTATTTCTCTGTCACAGTTACTGGATATAGAACATTCTCTGTCCCACCTGAGCTTCAGACAGGTTTATACCATAGTCTCAAAACAAACAGAAAGTCTTTTACCCAGCGGGGCTCGCTACAGTGTACTCAAGGACTCTCAATCAGCCTTTCACCTGTGTTCTCATCTCTCTTCTAGGGAACCCTCGTGGGAGCCTTCCCTTCTCCTCAGCCCACCTAGGGCTCCTGCCAGAGCCTTTCCAGGCCTCTAACAGCTTTCCCTCACTTCCTTACCACTGAGCTTCCCTGCTGACCTTTAGAGGGGCCAGCTCCTTCATTAGGCCTGACCATTACCCACAGATGGGCTGGACCATACTCCCCTTAAAGGGGCCAGGCCAGCCGGAGACACAATCACATGCCTTTTGTTCAACATCCCCATCAACACCCAGCAAGAAGAACCAGAAGGACAGAGAAAACAAACAGTGACACATCAAAGTAGAACTCCTTTCAAGCCAGGCATCCTTGGATGCTTTATAAAACAGGATAACATTAGCAGTTGAAGTATTTTGGAATAAGCCAGGCCAGAGAATCAAGTTTAAGTCTGGGTTTCAAAGCCTGGGAGATGCACTGTTCAAAAGGAGATAACAGAGAAGTAATTTTCAAAGTATAGGTAGTAATAGAGTCCTACCATGATCTCTAAACCCCACTCATCTGAATGTCTTCTTCACACAATGTGTTAGTCAAGGGAGTGCATCAGATTACTGCAAAGTGCTAAACGATTTACCCATTAAGCTAGAGATGTGCACAGGACCATCCCTACCCATATGCAAAGTATGCAGCTGTGTAGGGCACCAGGAGCCCCAAATTTCCTGGTGTCCTACACAGCTGCATGCTGCTCCAGCCCCTTCTCCACCTCTTCCCCATGGCCCTTGCCCCTGCTCCGCCCCAGTCCAACCCTTCCCCTGAGGACAGTAAATGGAGCAACCCAGCTCCAGGCCTGCCCCCATTCCGCTGAGGGTTGCAGCAGGGGTTGGGCCTGCACTCACCGGCGGTGGTAAGAGCGACCCGGCCCCAGCCCTCTCCGCTCCCCTGGCTCCCAGCCGCGACGCCGGTGAGTGTTGGGGGGTGGTTCCGCCCTGCCCCCAAATCCCAAGGCTGGGAGCTAGGGGAGCAGAGCGGAGTGGGTTGCGGCTGGGTCACTCCACTTCCCGCTGCCCTGTGAGTGTGGGGTCAGGCTCGCTCTGCAATCACCAGGCGGCAGGAAGTGGAACGACCCAGCCCCAAGCTGCTCCGCTCTGCCAGTGAGTGCTGGGGGGTGGTTTCTCCCCTGCCCCCCAAGCCTGCTCCTGCCCCCCTCCCCGCAGAGGCCTGGGGGGCTGCGTAGGGCACCAAAATGGCTAGGAATGGCCCTGGATGTGCAGGTCTGTACACTGGTGTAAAGTGAGGGGTTGGAGGGCTTTTTGCATTTCTGTTTTATATGCTACACGTTTTGCTGTAACTCAATAGGACTTGGCACTTTATGTCACAACAGCAGCATGCCAAAACTCAAAACCTCCCTCTGGATCAAATGCCACCCTCCATTTGCAGAGCGAGTGACTGAGCTATCACTTTTATGAAATGTCATGATCCTAATATTCACAGCAAAGAGGAATTTTCCTGTCTGTTCATGAGATGAATGTGAACAGAAGGCACATCTGTGAAGTTAGCACCATGCATCATGAGTCCTGAATTTAATATAACATGCCATATTGTTAAACACACAATTACAAGTGATGTTGATAGACCCAAAGAGTCTGTTCTGACAACAGTGCTAGTCAATATTAGATGACGTTCTAGGCATGAAGTAGGTTATAGCTCACATAAGCTTATGCCCAAATATATTTGTTACTCTTGAAGGTGCCACAAGGACTCATTGTTTTTACTGATACAGACTAACACGGCTAACCCTCTGAAACCTGTTCTAGGCACTGGATCAGAGAGCAGGAATGCAGCCATGTCTGCAAGTATAGACCCCATTCAACTCAGTAAATGCAAGAAACATTGGAAGACACATGAAATTTCAAGTTTCACATTAATCGGGGCCTGAATGGCCCAGGGATTTCCTAGCACTTTTCCCAAGAGCAGGGGTGTTAACATCAGTGTTTATGCAAATTGGAATTTGCATAATTACAGTCTGCCTACTTAAAATTCTCCATGTAGATTCAGTTGGAGAACTTATTTTTCACTTCCCCAAGCTGAACTGCTACTGACTACCACACCAGATGGGGCTGCATTTCAGTGGTGGAGGAACAGTTTCTTATATGTAAATCAGTGTGGCTTTGGGAACCTTCTGCATAGAAGGTGCTGTACAGATATCTTCATCAAATCGACAGCTTGCTCCCCCACCCCATCTTTTTCAAGAACAAAAATGCTCCCTTCCAGTCATACTAACGATGGAAAAATGATGTCGTGGATGGCCTCATTATGACAGGTGGCAATGAGCTCCTCTTTAAACTCATTGTAGTTAAGGCGATAAATCTGGGACTCTTCTGTTCCTACAAAGAACTGGTGACCTTGACCTCTGAGGGTGAGGGAAGTGACGCCACCTTGGACTTGAATTTTCCTGTTAAGACAAAGCAGAAATTTGCACTGATGTGGACCTTGATTTTTCTTGCCTCTCTCTCCTCCCCACCTTGTTTTTGTTTGGCTTCTGCTGGTATACCTTCCTCCCACCCATGTGCCACATTGGTCATGATATCAACAGGCAGAAACATTGTCAAGTCCAACATGCCATTCTCAGCCATCTTTGTTTGCACTTCATGCGATCCTTGGTATTTTAGGGATTGTCTACATGGGAAAATAACTGTAATAGCTATGGCAGAATATTCTGCATTAGCCGTCTGTGTGGATCCCCTTATTCTGCACTTAACATACCTTTGGAAGTGGATTTAAGCTAACGCACACAGAAGCACTCAGTGTAGAATAAGAACATCCACATGGGGAATTAGTGCGGAATACCTATTCCACTTTACATTCACAGACTAGTTTATTTCACAATAGCTTCCACATGTAAACAATCCCAAATTTGCCAGGAATTGAGAAAACATACACACACACACACTCACTCTGTTCGACCAGGGGTATTGTGTAAACACGCCTTTGTTTTCTCTCTTATTAGAGGTGCACTTAATTAGCATAACCCCAAGGAGTATTCTAGGCAATTTTGAATTCAATGTTTGGGGCATAGTTTAAATCACATATGACTACGTTATCAAAAGGGCACACCTAGGTTGCTTGTGGGAAACTGCCCGTAGCTCTGTTTTCCATGCACACTGGAATGCTTTGAAAGTACTTAGGCACACAGTTTTGATACACTTGTCTACACAGCTAGTGGCATCCAACATCCGCCTTCAACCACTTCTCTTCTTTTTTTTTTAAAAAAAAAAAAGATTTCAAGGGTGCAGACCTCCAGCTGGTGAAATTGATGTAATTTCATTGACTTAATGGAGCTATGTCAATTTTGGATCAGTTTAGGAACTGACCCAAAGCCTTTAGAACTAAATGTGGTCATTTAAAATGAATAACAATCATTGGCACAAAGTTTTCTAAATAAATCAATAAAAACATTCATCATGTTTCAACCAGTCACTATTTCATTCTGCAAGATAAATGCTGTCCATTTTGACAGTGTCTACTTGTGTTTGGAAAACTGATACATTGAGATTTCTCTCTTATTCATTTACTAAAAAACCCTCAGCACTGGAAGTTAGTGTGTGCCGTGCAAAGCGAATACTACTGCCCCATTATGTTGCCACTCTGTGGAAATACCACTCACCCTCCTGCTGCTTTGATCTACAAACTCACTTGATCAGTTTGTAGTTTGATCCTTTACAGAGAGCTACAATCCCTCCTCCGGTGCTGACTACTAAATCTCCTGTCTTCAGCAAAAGCAAAGCTGTGACTCCCTATGAGAAAACAGGATTAACACACTATTGTATGGAAGCAGAGCTGCTTTACTGGTGCTGCCATGCAGAAGAGATCAGAGAGAGTCTTTGTCATGCTCCCTGCGGTGGCGCGTATGTTGCTCATGAGCTGCTTTATTAGAATTGCCCCACTCCGCTGCTAAAAAGCGGTCCTTCCAAAATGAAAAGGGAGACAACGTTTATCAGCTAAAGGTATATGAACAGCTAATGTACAAACTTTAAAAAAGAGCAAGAAAGTAATGACAGCATTAATCCTATACAAAGGGACTAGGATTGAGCGTGCACACCCATGGATAACCATTCTAGCACAGAATACATGCATCCTTCCATGGATGATTCTTTTATTGGCGTTGAAGCAACACAGGGTAACTCAGCCTAAGCTTTCTCCCCCAAAGCTCTGCTTCGGGTTTTCTGCACGGCCTCTCTGTCCCAGACCCTATGGCTCCAGAGGACCACTCCCACCTCCCTTTATTGATGGTGGGGTTAACAAGCTCTTCCTATCACTGAGAGCCCTCTGGAAGCAGTCAGCATTTCAATAGAGGGGTCCGACACCTGCTAACACGGGGTAGGACAACAGAAGAACCTACTGCTCTGTCAGAGAAAGGAAGCATTGTCTACTGGCGAAAGCACCAGACTGGGAGTCAAGAAATCAGTTCTGTATCCAGCTCTGGCACAGATTTTACTGTATGTCCATAGAGAAGGCAGACCAGCTCTCTGTGCCTCAGTTTTCCTGCTTGTCAAATGCGAGTAATCTGGGCTGCTGTGACGCTGAGTTTATTAATGTCTAAAGATCTCCAAGATCCTCTGAAATAAGGTGCTGTAGAGAGGAAAAATACTAGTATTGGTCCAAATCCTGATGTCCATCCTCAGCAAATCCCCACTAATTTTAGTGAGAGTTTTCACCTCAGTAAAGAGGGAGTAAAAACTGAGTGAAGATGTCAGGATCTGGCTCATTATTAAATGAGGTCATTTTCTTGCTGTCAAAAATCTGGACTGTGAACTAAGTTCTATTGCTAAGCAAAAAGTGTGCTCCCAGCATGTCATCTCCATTCCACTAAGAGAGCGGACAACTCCATTGTGGGCTGGTATCTGCCAGCTCCAACAGGACAGTGCCCATACTGCAGTATCTTCAGCTCTTACAATTCCTGTCATTCTCACTTATAGGATTCAGTTTAGTTCCCAAAGCCCTCTTTACCCTCTCACTCGCTGCTTTTCCTTATGCATGTCTCTGACTGTTGCATACAGGGATGTAGTGCATGTGTCAGTTAGGATCACTTCAACTCAGAGCTCCTATAAGTGGTATTACTGTGGCTGTGTTTTGTGCAACCATGTTTCTGGAAGCTTACCGCAGAAACCAGTTAATGCCAATATCCTCCCATCTCCCCCTGCCTTCTCTCCTCTACAGTGTTTCACTGAATCACTTAGCACAGAGCATGTATCTGCCAACCCTTATGATATTACCAATATTTACAATATTTGGTGTTTTTCCTCAAAGCCCCAGCTCCTTGGGATTACGTGAGAACCTCAACTTTCATTTTAAAAACCTGTACTTTTCTAACACTCGCCGTTGTGGGAAAACCGCATGAAAATGTGAACTCTCAAAGGTCAAAACCCAGAAGGCAAATAAAAAGAACCCAACATTTTTTAAAACGGTCTAATCTTTAAGCCAATCCCATGGTTTTTGAACACGTGAGTTTGGCAGGATTGTATAATTTATTGTGTCTGAGCCTACAGTACTGGTATTCCCAGACCAGCTCCTCTATACATATTAATCAGGCCCAACCCCGATTAGCTTCCAAGATCAGACACATTCAGGGCAGTATGGCCACAGACAGCAAGTTTGCAGGTCCTTTGAGTGGAAATGATTAAGGTTCTGTGGGAGTTACGAGGGGAGGCCAAGCCAGAGAGGAAAACAGAAAGCATATTTGAACTGTTCAGGTCCAGGAGGGGAACTTTAACAGCATCCACACAGTATGGACTGAATGATAGTACAATTCATAAAGTAGGTTGAGTTTGGGAAGACTGCTTTGGTCCAGTTGTCTAATTGAGTGGAATCAACTGTATTAATTTTAAAGTCTTGCTTATGTTTCATGGAATATTTTTTAAAAATATTCTCTATAGAGGTTGCTGCATGTCAGATTAGCTGTATTACTTATCTGTTCAGAAAACAAAACTATTAAGCATATCTGCATGAAAAAGGGTCTTCGCTGCTATTTACATTTTTCTATTTTTATCCTCTTTGCATTTTTTCCTCTTTTTATTTCCATCTGCTCCACTAATTTATCCCTCTCTTGACATCATGATTCTCTGACATCATGAGTAATTGTGGGAAATTATGTCATACACAGGGGATGTTTTTATCATCTAGTACAGAAAAACAGTAGGAAGGAAGCCTGTTTTCATTTAACTAGCGTTAGGAAAATGACGAGACCAAAGAAAACAAACCCAGAAAATATGATCTAGAAATAGAACTGTTCTAAACAGAATGTTTTTTCAAGTTTTCTATGAGGTGTCAGCAGCTCTTTATGAGTCCTGCTATCAGATACCCATCAACTTTGCTTTTGATCTATTACTTTGCAGTGTTTTTCTGTAACAGTCCTCCCATTTCAAACACCCAATGGGTTTAGGATTATGGAAAGTGGTGGAATTACAAATCAAACAAACGATAGAAAATTTACATAATTACAGCTCTCAACTACCTGCTAATAAATTTGTGTTTTTATGGCACTCCCAATACTGCTTTAATTTTTCTAGGTATCCTGTTTAATTTTCCTAATTTGGGATTGAAACAGGTATCACAAACTGAAAATCACGGGTCTTCAACTGGTCAGAACACACAGGGTTAGATGTGTCATCATCAGTCTGATTTCAACCTTGCTTTTGTAAACGGACTTCTTTCCTGTCAAGACTGTTCTTTGAACTACCGCAAGTAAACCAACAGTTTTATAATCTACACTTGTAATTCACAACACCAAGCAATTCATATTAATGATGCAATTAATACTGTTTTATATCCTGTCATTTGCAGATGAAACACAGTCTCCTAAGAAACTGTTGTCTTGAAGTACAGTAATTACAGAGACAAATCTCAAACCAACTCAAGCATGCCTATTTCCCCATAAGGATACTTTCTCCCTTGTCCCATTCTCATCTCTTCCAGGCCTCTTTGCTGTACTGTGAATGCCTGCTCTTCACCTTCAAGTTGTTTACAGATTTTCAACAATGTAAACACTCCAGGAATTTCGAGAAAGGTACTTGCAAGTCACCCATCCCACTTTACACCTGAGCAACCAGCTTGCAATTCCTCAAACAAATATGAATAAAAATTTTTGTAGTGTTTACAGGTCCAGAATTTACTGTCTTTACAGAAAACCCTTTAAAAAAAAAAAAAAAAGCCATACAGAAAAGCTTGGTTTCAAAAAAGTTGCCAAGTGAAAGCAATGCACTTTACTATCATAGCTTATAAAACCCAAGCACTTAAATACCAAGAGATGAACAATGAAGAACCTGATTATCCTTACACTGCCTACCTAATTAGTAGTGTAGTTGTAGTCGTGTTGGTCCCAGGATATGTGAGAGACAAGTGAGTAAGGCAATGTCTTTTATTGGACCAACTTCTGTTGGTGAGAGGGACAAGCTTTCAAGCCACACAGAGCTCTTCTTCAGGTCTGGGGAAGCTATTCCTAGCGTCACAGCAAAGTGCCAGGTGGAACAGATTGTTTGGCATAAGTAGTTAGCAGGCATTGTAAGGGACCATTCAAGGTAGAGTAACTCATTAATCGTCTTTACCAAACAAGGACACTCCACCAGAGAAGTAGATCACATCATGGAATGGGCCACTCAAATACCCCAAGAGAACCTGCTTCAATACAGAAATAACACCCCCTCCCTTACTGCAAATACCTAATTGTCACCTACCACCCCACACTGGAACCCATACGGGGTATCATCAAATAACGACAACCTATGCTCAACGACCCCACCCTGAAATCTTTCCTGAACCCCACTTCTGGCCTTCAAACAATCCTCCAGCCTCTCCAAGCTCATCATCAGAAACAAACTCCCCACAGACGAGAACACACCAACTCAAATCAAAGCAGCACCAGACTCTGCCAGAACAACAGAAGCAAAATCTGCAGACATATCTCCGCTGCTACAATGATCAATACCCCCTACAACACACTTTTCAAGATTCATGGATCCTACAAATGCCTATCACAACACATGGTGTCCCTCATCCAGTGCACTAAATTCACCACCAACTATGTGAGTGAAACCAGACAATCACTATGCTCTTCAATGAACTCACATAGGAAAATGATAAAAAAAGTCAAAAACACCCATCACAGACTATAGTCTACATTCTCTCCCCATTGGAGCTCTTTTGTCTGACAGTTTCAAAGCCAGAGAGGCAAGTCTAAAATTAAAATAATAATTTCTGAAACATTTTACTGTTTCTGACCTTTAAATTTTACATGAGCCAGTGTAAAATCTACCTATAGTCCATATTGGGCAGATAGAGGGATATAAAGGTAGCTATAAAGATATAAAGATAGAGGGATATAAAGCAATATTAGTAACTTAGCTCATATTTAGAAAAGAAGGCATTTATGTATCATAATTGCAAAGAGTACTTAATTTATTCAAGAGATAACCTAGCTGTCAGTGAGACTTAACCCTACAAAAGCCAAGGCCTGAGGACTTTTCTCACATTATTTTTTGAGGAGGGGGCTGTTATAAGGTGGTGTCAAGCTCAGCTTTACCGGAGAACTCTAACTGCAACCTTTACTATGGAGAAGCAGTTGCCTTTCCATAGCACGCTTTTAGAACCAGGTCCCAGAACTCTGCTTCTACAGCTCCAAAAATACAGGCCATTGCTTCTTGAGCTAAATGGACTAAGTGTATTGTTCCAGAGAATTCAGGATCAGAACTTGAATCACCACAAGGCAATGCATTGCCTAGCCACCTGTCCATAACTACTTTTATCATCCTACTAGACACAATACTAAACAACTTTGTCTTTCAGACACCAAAACGGAGACCTAATAAACCTGAACTGCACATAAAGAATGCAACTGTTACCTCTTGGCAAACAAATTGTGGTCACAAAATATGCAGGTTCTGTGCATGTAACTTCCAATTCTGCACAAGCAAATGCAGAGTTTGTGCATGTAGCAGCTGTACACACCTATTCTGCAGAAGCAGCTCAGGCAGAGTTTGGAAAATGTACCCCTAATAGCTTCCTCCACCAGTTTGCTGTTGGATTTTTGTTACCGTCCCTGCTGCTCACGCATTTTCTCTTTAACTACAAGGTTTGCTTCCTTCAGGGACAGCACTGCCTCTGCACCCAGAGCAGCAGTGCAGATAATACTGTCATCTGCATATCCTCTCTTGCTGCTTGCTGAATTTCAGGGATTCTGACACAACAGAGAAATACATTCAGATTTCTGCAAGAGAGATTTAAGGAATAGCTTGAATTCCTTCGATATTACACTCTCCTCTGGGCATACATTGAGAAGCAATAAGGAGTCTTATAGCTATGAATAAAGAGAATCCAAGAACAACTGTACTAGCCAGAGTGTTCATGTTTAGCATAAATCCCCCGCCCAGCTATGTTTTGCACAGGATTGACCTGTTCTGGGGATTAATAAGGGTGTGTAGTAAACCAGGCTGTTGTCTGTAGGACCCTTGCCTCATTTGTTGCAGAACTTGGAAGTCATGTAACGAATGAGACAGGAGGCTGCAGGAAGATAAAGGATGGTTTCATGTTTAAGGCACTTGAATGCTGCCCAGCGGAAATGAATTCTGTTCCTGTGCCTGCCATGGAGTCCCGATGTCATGCTGGGTAAGTCTCTTAAACCAAACTTTACAGAGGTGGTCACTGATTGTGTGTTCACCATTTTCTGGGTCCTTACTTGAAATCCAGGGGTCTGATTTGCAGAAGTTCTGAGCACTTACAGCTGCTGAAGTGAGTGATTGCTTTAGCAGTAATTGATAGCAGTAGTAGGTTCTCATCCTCTATGTGGACCAGCACTATAGTGGGATGAGACATGCACTTTGCCAGTTGGTTTCATGGATATTTGTTGACAGCAGAGGAGTAGTGATACTCAGGAATCTTGGGTTCCATTCCAAGCTTTGAAAAAGAGTGTTCTCTAGTGGTCACACACTCTTCTGCCCATTTCCCCCAAGCCTGGCACCTTCTGCCTCATCCCCTCTATTATTAATAGAGGTCATCTATTATTAATTATTATTATTATCTGTATTATCAGAGTTCCTAGGAGCCCTAGTCATGGACCATGGTGCTAGATGCTTTCCAAACACAGAACAAAAAGGATGTTCCTGCCTATGGTGAGATTTACAAACCCCACACCGGAGAGCAAGGGCTTAAAGTGCAACTCTGGGCCCAGGCAGCCGCACCTATAGGGCCTGCGCAAGCTGCAGGCAGGGCTTTAGAAAGGGAGAAGAGCAGCTCCGAAGGAGGCAGGCAGTGGAAGAGAGCAGATGGTGTCCCTGAGCTCTAAGAGTCGAAGTATTGCCCCAGAGGCACCTTGCCTGCGGTCGCACTACACAGGCCAGAGGAGAACCTACAAAAGAGCACAGTGACTAGGTGTGCAGGTCAGAGACTCAAGAGAAGGGCTTTACCCTGGGACAATCAGTGGGGGCTGGGGTAGGAAGTGGTCCGATACCCCAAGAGATCGATTATAGTCACCCACCGTTGGGCCTTGGACTGGAGCTCGGTGGAGTGGGTGGACCTGGGCTCCCCTACCCTCACCCAGCAGATAGCACAACACCAGGGGCCTTCACCTAAGATGAGAGGCCTATGGGAGCAGACCTTGGTTATTCAAAGGCCCAGTGCAGGAGGGGGGAGCCAGAAACCCCTGCTTGACCACTAGACAGCACTGTGCGTGGTGGCGCATCGTTTACAGTGCCCCCAAGTACACTGACAGCACAGAAGAGCCAGGCTCCTGCTCTCAGGTCCAATGTCCAGCCCAACCCAGCCTGCAGAAACAGGGGGCAGCCATTATATGGAAAGTCCCCGGGAGTCCCTGTAGTCCTGGGCTGGAGCATGTTCAGTTGCTCTGTGGGAACGGTGCATGTGTACTCCAGTCAGCACTGGGAGCTGTGAGAAGCTCAAACATGCTCAGTGAGGGTGGAATCTTCCAAGATTTTAGCTGTTAAAATCTAGCAAGTCTCTCCTAAGCATGTGTGAAGTGTGATTTTTCAAAGGCTTATAACTTTGACAAATTTCGGCAGATTTTCATGGGAACAGCAAAAGGCAAATCCCTGATACAAAGGCCACACCCCTACCAAATTTCAAGTACCTGCTCCATAGCATGGGGGCGCTAGAGCATTTCAAAAAAAGATCACTAGAATATTTTAAGCTGGGCAAAACAAGATATTTTCCCACAGCTTTGTTCTCGGAAACAGCGGAACCAGTTTGGCTGAAATTTTCCAAAGAAAAATTCAACGTGAGGCAAATGAAATGCAGCATGGAAAATTTCAGCCCAAATGGTTTTAAAGCTTGGCAAATTATAAGTAACTGAAAACCGGGTCTTATGCTGGGAAATGTTGGGCAACCTCAATAGTAGGCAGCACTACTAGCCCTGTTACATCATGCCCACCCCCAACAGGGTCCTGCCCCATCCTGGCAATGGGAGTGGAGAAGATTTAAACCAGCCTCTGTTCCCTTTTCATCATTTACTGATAGACATTTTCTACAGCACTCTTCTCTAGAATAGTTTCGCCCCATTCTCCCTGGAGTCTCCTCCCACCACACACTAATCCGGAGCGGATTTCTGAGGGCAGAGAAAGGTGGTCTTTTACCTCCACTTCTGGGATGTTGCTAGAAACTGGGTGGATAAAAGAACGTGCTTGTTCTATCTGATGAGGCCAAGGGATATAGTCTCTCCTTTTCCCTGTTAGGCCAGAGGAGAGGTGTGAGGATGGGGACACCGTGCTTGTGGGAGAGTTATTTTCCTCTCTTTCCCCCAATTTTGCCAGTTAGCAGGACAGGAAGAGTGCTGCTGCTAACATCATATCAGGGGAAGTGTGCTGAAGACCCACTCCCACTGACAATTATTTGGCTGAATTCAGATGTCAAACATTGCCCAACATCCAACCTATTCAGCAATTGTTATATGTAATCTGGTTATCCCTACTTCTTAGGTCCTATCCAATATTACTGTAGTCCTTGGTTAAAGGAAGTACTTGTGAGCTAAGCACAGAGGAGGAAATATCTGCCAAAACTGACTTCTTCTTTCTTTGTGAAATGAAACTCCTTTGGTGCTTTTAATCTGCAATGGCAAAAATCAAGAGCATTATAATACCTTCATCTTGTATTGAAATTGATAAGGGAATCTGCATGACGGCACAAGAGCTATGGATAAAACCCAGCTTTTGGAATACACAGGGAGACAGCAGATGCTGAGCCAGATGAAGCTGAACAGAGCTGAGCCAGCGAACTCAGGCTCTGCGTCAATTACACCATTCAAAAGAAACTAATGGCACAGAACTGGGATTAGTTTCTGAATTGGCTTCAGGGAGGTTGTCAGGGTTCCCTCCCAACTCTGAGGTACAGATGTGGGAACCTGCATGAAAAACCCCCTAAGCTTATTTCTACCAGCTTAGGTTAAAAACTTCCCCAAGGCACAAATCCTTTCCTTGTCCTTGGACAGTATTGCTGCCACCAAGTGATTTAGAAAAAGATTCAGGAGAAGAACCACTTGAAGTTCCTATTTCCCCAAAATATCCCCCCAAGCCTCTTCACCCCTTTTCCTGGGGAGGCTTGAGAATAATATACCAACCAATTGCCTTTAATAAAAGTACAGACCAGACCCTTTATTTTTAGGACACTGAAAATCAATCAGGTTCTTAAAAGAAGAACTATATTATAAAGAAAAAAAGTAAAAGAAGCACTTCTGTAAAATCAAGATGGAAGGTAATTTTACAGGGTGAGAAAAAGATTTAAAACAGAGTCCCCCGCTCTAGGCGCAACTTCAAAGTTACAAAAAACAGGAATAAACCTCCCTCCTATTAAAGGGAATATTCACAAGCTAAAACAAAAGATAATCTAACTAATTTGCTTGCCTTTATTTACAATTTTTATAATCTTAGATGCTTATTTCAGGTAGGGTTTTAGGAGATGTTTTTTTCCTGCCTGGTCCCTCTCTCTGTCCTGAGAGAGAACAACAAAGAGAGCACAAACAAAACCTCCCCCCCCCTCCCCCTTTGAAAGTATCTGCTTTCCTTATTGGTCCTTTTGGTCAAGTGCCAACCAGGTTATTTGAGCTTCTTAACCCCTTACAGGTAAAGGAGGGATTTTATTCTACCCTTAGCTGTATGTTTATGACAGAGGTTCTCTTAGAAGGAGGGGAAAATGTCCCCATGTCAGTTACTAACAAAGAGAGGAGGAGCATGGGAGGCAGGAGAAAAGCTACATGAGAAGTTGGGGTTAGCAAAAGTTACTTAGAAAAAGCCCCAGAGGGATGCCACTCACCAGGCTGAACTTCTCCTTCACAGGTCCATAATCACTCATTAGTTTGCTTTTCATATACAGTTTCAGGATATCACCACTGGAAGTGCCAACATAGAAGTAACTATCATCTTCTGCCATCTGAGGGAAGGTTTAAATAAGGAGATCAGGATCAGGTCATCTGTCTAGACATTTATTCAATGCCCATGATTGTGGTGTCTGAGTGGCTTCACTTCAGCATATTGCCCAGATTTTATTTGGGATGATGTGGGTAAAGTTTATGTTCAAACACACACAGAATGTTCCAGAGCTCTGTTGAAAGTTAAGACATTTTCCTAACTAAATCTTGTTAACATTCATAAGCAGAAAAGTGATTCCCAAGAGAAAAAATGCAACAGGATAGAGCTTGCTACATTATTACAAATGGTCTAGATCACCCATAAGTCTGCTTAGCTATATAGTTTCCACAGAAGAATACTTACCATAATACATGTGATTACTCTTTTCAGCTGCCCTGTTTGACATTCTGTTGGCCGGATTTTTCGATTTGGTAGATCTAGTTCCCATACTCGAATAGTCCCACTGTAGCAAAAGAACACACACCATAATCAATTTTATATATGCAGGAGTCTCGGAAACCTTCTAATACAGCAGTGTTCAAAAAGGACATTTAGTATGTTCTGTCTGGGATCCCTAATCTTCTTAATATAGAAAGGAAAAAAGTACAATTTTAGAGAGGCAAAAAAGGAACCTGTCCTTTTTATAAGGTTAGTTCTTGATAAGTCAACATGGGTGTAAGTGGTGCAATAGAAGTTATCTGGTAGAAGTATAAACTATGCTCTTAGGGAACATGTAATGACCTAGACACCTGCCATTACTCAGAGACACATGCACTGTGTGGCCCTGATGGCTCAGGTTATTTTGGAGAAGAATAGGAAAGGGACTGTCCACGGCATCCAAGACTATTTTCTAGTACTGTAACTTCACTAGCAACACAGGAGCCACCATATTATTTATTACCCATAAAAAACTACATTAAAAGAACATTCAAATTGAAAACTCAAGCACTCAAAAGTTAGGAAATGCCAGAATGAAAGACACCCATGAACCTTAATTCAGTCCTTTTGTGCTGATGCATTATGGTCTTTAATTACATGTGAACACACTATTTTTGCACAGGACTCCAGCATCATTCCTTCTACGGGGAACCATCATCAAGCAAGTCTGTTTCCACTGGGATCCCACAGGAATTGGTTTCTGGTCCTACACTATTTAACATTTTTATCAATGACCTGGAAGAAAACTTAAATGACACAAAAATTGCAGGAGTGGTAAATAAAAAGGAGGATAGGTCACTTACACCGAGCAATCTAGAACATCAGAATGAACTTCGGTAATCAAGAGTTGCTGCTTCTGATAATGTTTTCGTAAATTTTCCATGAGTTCAAAAAAAAAAAAATCACTCTCCTGTAGCCACCTGGCCTGACCCTGTCACAACGGTTACATGTAAATGGATATGTAACGGTGACAGACCCCGGTCGTCAGTGAGCAGGATCGAACCTGGGACCTCAGTGCATAAGCCTCTACAGCATGAGCTAAAAGCCAACTGGCTGTTAGCTAAGGCTGTACAGCAGACTCATTTTATCTTGCTAAGTGGCCTCAGTGTCACTAGATGGGACAGAACACCACACCCAGAAGGTGTGTGGGTTACATATACACCTAAGAACAAAGAATGGAGGCCATACTTATAGGGAAGCAGGGAGTCCGAAAAAGATTTGGGCAGGGTAGTGGATAATCAGATGAACAGGAGCTTGCAGTGCTATGCTGTGGCCAAAAGAGCTATTGTGATCCTGGGATGCATAAACAGGGAACTCTCAAGTAGAAGCGGAGAAGTTATTTTATCTCTGTGTTTGGCACTAGTGCAACTGGTGCTAGAGTACTGTCTCCTATTCTAGTGTCCACAAATCGAAAAGGTGGTGGATAAATTGGAGCAGGTTCAGAGAAGAGCCATGAGAATGATTAAAGGACTAGAAAACCTGCTTTACAGTGACAGATTCCAGGAACTCAATCGATTTAGCCTAACAAAGAGAAGGTTAAGGGATGATGGGATTACAGTCTATAAGAATCTACATGGGGAACCAATATTTGACAATGGGCTTTCAAGCCAGTAGAGCACAATTCAATGGCTGGAAGTAGAAGCTAGACAAATACAGACTGGAAATAAAGTGTACATTTTTAATAGGGAAGGTAATTAACGATTGGAACAATTTACCAAGGGTTGTAGTGGATTCGTCATCACTAGCAATTTTTAAATCAAGACTGGATGTTTTTTTAAAAGATATTGCTCTAGGAATTTGGGGGGCAGGGAGTTCTATGGCCTGCATTATACAGTAGGTCAGACCAGATGATCACAGTGGACCCTTCTGGCCTAGGAGTCTATGAATCTACTACTATCTTATGATCAGATCATAGGACCACTACATAAGTGAAGAAAGAATGAGGATGTCAATGAGAATTGTTCTACCACCAAGGCACTGTAACAAGCAGAGAGCACAAGGGCCTAGGGATATGTCACAGTGAGCAGTTTACTTCTCTGTTTCGACCTCCTAGTGAATAGTATAACCAGAGAGCCGGCTGGGGCTGTAGAACCAGAGCTGGAAGTATTTACAATGATAAAACAGCACAGTGCCATTGAAAAGGAATTGCAGCTTCTTCGCACCTCTTCCCTTCCCTACCCCTCATCTGACCACTATTCTCAAGTCCCTTCATGTCACTCCACTCCTGTACTATTTCCGCCTCATCACGCATGCTTTGTTCCCTGAGCATTTAGTGCTCACTACATTTTAAAAACCCAACTCTAATTTCTAATTGAAAAACCCATCAGCACCAACAAGATGTGTGGATAGACTGACAAGCAAATCCGTAACCTCCTCAGTCTGCCTTCGTTGGTTATCACTTGCAGCGCTGTGTCTAAATCTAGGCTGAGAGAGCTTCAAGCAGGGACCCTCTCTTTCCTATGTTCTGTCAGCACACTTGGAGTGCCATTGCCATCATTTTCAGAAGCACCCACAATTCCTATTGATTTCAATGGCAGATGCAGATCTCCAGCATCTTTGAAAAGCAAGCCATATACAAGTAATACTATATTTAAATGTGGAAACATGACTGTTTTGCATCAAAGGGCTCTCTTATACCGTACGGGGTGATACCCTCACTGGCTGTGATATCCAGTAAAGAAAAAAATCCAGCAATCTCTGAGCTGTCACTGCTCCTGCATTAACATGCCATTGTTCAGAGCCATTTATCAACTGCTCTTCTTGGGTAAACATTAGGAAGCAAATATTTTAACTGCTGCATGGAGAGTGCTGAATACAAACCCCTGCCATCAGTAACGGAACTGCATGCATCAGTTCCCTGTGCACTGCTTTGAAAACACTTTGTGAGGAACAAGCAGAAATGCCTGTAAGGGACAAGCTGATGGATATTCATAGGCCCCTTGACAGTAATAGGAAAAAACGTTAACACTCCACATTGCTTAACTTTCCTTCCATCTAGGTAAACAGTCTTTGCAGAAGAAATAGCTTTGTGGGTTTTCCCCCCTCAACAGTTCTCTACTGTTGGCTAGACAAGACTTACTTTCCAGCACTAACGAACACCTCGTCTCTGCAGTTGGAGAATGCCAGGACAGTAGCATTTCCAGCACTACGGGCTGAAGCAGGGCTGCCGCAGATGGGATCTCTCTTAGCTATGCTCCATACAACCACGCTGCAGGGAAAGAAGGGTTTAAAAAATAGTTTCAACTTGTTTAAATCATAAGAAAATGTCACTAATCAATAGACGGAGGCTATCTTCCCAAACACGTAGCTAGATGAATCCACGCTTGTGGCCACTTTCAGAGATTATAACTATGGAAAACCTTCACCCACACTTTTTGTACATAGATATATAGAATTGGAATTCACGTCCCTTGTTCATGAAGCAGCTTAACGGGTTTGTGCACTAGCCTTTTAACCTCTGCTGGCCAAGATTTTAATCATGTCTTAGGTCGTCAGTAGAAACTGATCTAATGGATCTCATCCTGTCCCCATTGTGACAGATAGGACAACTTCCTGCAATATCTTTTGGAGACCATATTGTATTAAGTGTATGAATGGGTTATGTATCACTGTGGACCCGGCACTGTATGAATGCCACAGAGGGAGGGTTACCACTGCTCCTCATCCAGAATGTCATATTTCTGTCAAGGTCACTGTAGTCACTGTTTTGTAGCTTCTCTTAAGGCTTTTGTGCCTTCCATTATATGTACTGTCATTCTTCTCCTGGATGGAAGATACCTGGCTTGTCTGTATAAAACATCTGAAGAAAAAAATCACAACAGCCCAGTGGCTTTTATATAATATCACAGGTAAGGTTCTCCCATTACAGATCTCTCCAGGAAGTGAAAACAGCAGGGAAAGATTAAAGCAAACCACTCAGGGTATAATACCTCCAGACAGGTACCACCTCCTGGGGATGCTCACATATTCTGATTCAAACTGGATTCTCCAGAGACCAACATACAAAGAAAGGACTTTTGGATAAAGAACCCAAGTTTAAACTGACTCAAGACCAGCATTCTGGTTCTAAGACAAATTAACTTGTAATCATGGGGAAAACCCAGTTGTGGGTTTTGAAGGGCTAAAACCTTCCAAAACCTTTAGCTTGGAGTTGGGGTGACCTCTGATAAGCTTTTTAGCATGTGTATAGTTTCTTTTATTGTTTTAATACATTTCCTCTGTAATGCTTTCTCCTTAAGAATAAAGGTAATTGCTAAGAAGGAGCTGTATTGTAACTTGTAACTGCTGATCATATACTAGTCAGAGCCCTCGGAGAGCAGGCAAAATGCAGGCGCTGGTCTTTTAGGCAGTCTCGCTTGTTGTGGATATGACAGTATAAATCACAGAGATGTGCAGCCTTAAAAACCCTGGTCAGAAGGGAGTGCTACATGGGTCTCTGCCTAGGAGAGGTGATGGCTGGAAGCTGGAAACCTTTAAGAGGGTACCCTCAAGGAACCATGGAGGGGGAAATACAGGTGCAGTTACCCTGAAACTGTGACGCCCACCATAAAGACACCGTATCATTTCACGTCTTTGGCTTTCGACTGGCCACGAGTGGAGTAGCAGAGATGATGCAAGTCAGGAATCAGGTACAGTGTCAGAGCCGCACACAACTTGCCTTGAAATAGGGCCCAACCATGCAAACACTCAGTAAGCACCAAAGACAGTAGTCCTGATTGAAGTCAATGGGGCTGCTCCTAGTAGTAAGCATTACACCCAGTAATAAGTGTTTGTAGGACTGGGCCCTATGTCTGTTTCTCATCTGTGCTACAATAGTATTCCTCCACCTTCACCTCTTCTCAATTAACTCACAGTTTAAAAAAAAGTATATATTGCCCTGCGTGTATTCAAGTCTCCCTCTGTTATTTGTGTGCTCAGTTTACCATACAGTATAAACAGCATATTTCAAATAAAAACTAGATGGGATGTAACATGGCCCAGGGCAGAACTCAATGATGGGGATATCTGCGGAGAGATGCAGTTTTAGACATACGACTCCCATGAGAAGACCCATGCTTTCAATCCATTGCATAGCTCCACAGAGAACCTCATCGTTAAAGGCATGAATGTTTTTCCCTGCACTTATGACTGGGTGTATAAGCCCCATCCAATGACTGACAAGGACAGAAGCCATGTGCAGAGAAACCTGGAGCTGCCAGCTCCCCTCATTGCATGGGAATGTGACTGACAAATAATTCTGTCATGAGGGATGAGAAGGTGAGTGTGCTCCTGACAGTCTCTCTGGGCCAAATTCAAAGGTGAACCTACGCTGATGTAATTTATACCTTCTTCATGCCCATACGTTAAGCCAAACAGATTCCCTAAAACTCAGGCAATAAGTTTCAGAGGTGATGTGTCAGGGGCCTACATGTAAATTAGCGTGAATTACACTGTATATGAGAGAAGGTGCACAGTATACCAGCTTCGACTCCCCTCTGAATTTTGGGCTGTGCTGGGAATCAAACTCACAATAGCAGGAGCGGAAGCTGCCAGCAGCATTTTTGCCTTCATTTATTTGGTCCTCAGGCACAGGAAGTTTCCTTTTAACCTGGCCCTCTGCTTATGTGACCTCTTTCATGGGGGAGGAGGGAGATTCAAAATTTAATCTTGTTACCTGCCGTCGTCCTGGCCTCCCAGTGACACCAAGTAAAGGTCATTTGGAGAGAACGCCAATTTTTCAATTTTCCCCTTGTGAAGTGACAGCCGTGCAAGCAGCTCCCTCTTCTTGTAGTCCCACAAAATTATATCTGCCTGGGGACCAAAGAACATTAGTTAGAATATCCTCAGGTTCTTAGATGCAAAAGGTGCTTCTAAGTTAGGCTTCTTTCCAGCCCTGGACTCCATTTGTATGAATACTCTTCAGATTAGCCACACTAAGGCCATGTCTACACTAGGAGTGCTTTACCAGTATAGGAACACAGGCATATAATACCAGCAAAGCTGCTCTTTGTACCACTATAGTAAAGCCACCCCCCCATGAGCAAAATATACTATGCTGGCAAAAGGGCAGCTTTATACTAGGTGCTTCTGTCAGCCCAACTATATTGGGCGGCTCTTACCTTTTCACACCCTTGACTGACATCATGATGCTGGCGGAAATCACTGTGTAGACCTGGTCTAAGAGACTTCCCAAAAGAAAAGAAGGGCTTCCCAGTTTAAGACTGTGTTTCATTTTAGAGTCAGTGTAACATCAGGGACAACAGGACAAAGAGGGACAGTGTACAAGATTGAGAGGTCCAAAACTGGACATTTTAAAAGACTGCAAGGTGCTACTGTCTCTTTCGTACAAGGATCTTAAGGTGCCCTATAAAGAGTAATTAATTAATTAAATTCATTCATTCATTCCCGTGAAAAAGGCTAAGAAGGACCAGATTTTCAAAGATCTTAGGTGTCTAAACATGCAGTTAGGCACCTAGTGGGATTCTCAAAAGCACCTAAGTGACTCTGGAGCCCAAGTCCCATTTTCAAACGTGATTTATACATTTAGCAGCCTAATGGGACGTGGGTGCCTAATTAACTTTTGAAAATGGGACTTAGGTATTTTGGAAAATTTTACCCTAAGTGACTTGCTTAAAATCACATAGCAATTCGGAGGGAGTTCTAAGAGTACTATAGCCATGCCTCCCAGTCCCCTGAAATGCTTTTCTTCTTCTAGCACTTTTCCGCTCAAAACAAAAGCTTCAGTTATTGTTTAAAAAACAAGAACTCCCACTGCCAAAAGCTCAGCTCCGATACAGTTAGCTTATCCCGATGTAGTTAAAAATAACAGGGCCTGCTGCTACAGCCTTTACTCACAGGCTTTGTGCTACTAAGTCAACAGAACTACACACAAGACTAAGGGCTGCAAGATCAGTCCTCTGAGGAGGAAGATTTCAGTTTGATACTTACCCCGAAGTCATTATTAGAATTCCCCAAAAGTTAAAGTAATCATTTAAAAAATGTTACTCACCTTGAAGCCCATGAAAGTGACCTGTCCAGAAGCAACATAACATCCACTCCGAGACACAGCAACACAGGAGACATTGTTAGTGTGGCCATGCAGGAAAGCTTGTGTGTTGTTGTTCAGGCCTTGAATAATTATGGTACATCCCAGAGGATAGATAAAGTGCTCCCGATCAGGATGGCAGATCAGACCGGAAGGTATATGCCCTACAACAGAAAGGGAGTAAGAGAGAGAATTCAGAGATTCACAGATTTTAAGGCCAGAAGGGATCATTAGATCATCATATCACAGGCTCTTAAATTACACCCAATTACCCCTGTATTGAGCCCAATAACTTATGTCTGACTAAGAACAACTTGCGTTTGGCCAAAGCATAATTTTCAGAAGAGAGTTATTCTTTAACTTCTAAATCAGGAAAGCATGATCAATGTTCCTACTACATTTTTTCCTATGTGTGGAATGGCTGCCAGAGCTCAGGTTTATAACCTCTGACCACAGTCTCATCCTCATTCCAGAGGGAGGAAGGCTCGCCCAGTGGTTAGGACACTAGCCTTGGACTTGGGAGACTTGGGTCCAATTCCCTGCTCTGTCACATTTCCTTGTGACCTTGGGCAACTCACTTAGGCGGTCTGTGCCTCAGTTTCCCATCTGCAAAATGGGGATAATAGCACTGCCCTGCCTCACAGGGATGTTAGTAGGGTAAATACATTAAAGATTGTGAGGTGCTCAGATGCTATGATGAGGGGAGCCAGATAAGTACAATCGACTCCATCACCCCTTTGTTCCCTCCCTTCTTTATTTAGTCCCTCTCCCACATTCAGTTATCACCTCCCTTTTCCTACACTCACTCCCTTTCAATATTTCCCCATGTTTCTCTCTCTGTCACACAAACCCTCTCCTTTGCTCTCCCTTGAAATCCATGGAACCAAAAGTTCAAATGCAGTTCTTGGCCTTACCCGTGTTCTTCATGCGTCTGAGCTAGATACATGCATTTGGGGGCTGGCAAAGGGATCCCTGAATGTCTATAGTTTGTAAAGGTCCATGAAAGGAGTTCTGGAAACGTAATAACCCTTCACCAGTATCAAAGTGCATCCACCTCTGGGGCACAGAGCTGGGCAGCCTAGAAGATAATGGGCACACTGTGCAACAATGTGGGGAGAGGAGGTTTTGGACAAGAAGCTAGGGCAAACCCCTACTCTTATGATAAGTGCTTTGGGATTTTAACATCCATGCAGAGCACACACATGGAAGCTTAGTTTTAAAATTCTCATCAGGAGATGCATAGTAAACTGCACGAATTCTGTTGCATCCACCAAAGACCCATGCAGAACACAGGCAAGGACAAGAACTAGATTTAAACCTTTGGATCTCAGGATTCCGAAACTATGGCCATTCCTCTGGAAACGAACATAATCTTCACTAGGATCACACGCTAGTCCAGATGTTATTGTTGATGTAGCATAGCAGGCAGGTGTGCCACTTTACTGACAGGTGCAAGAGATGCACCCCTGCCCTGAGGTTACAAAATTGAGACCCAAGACGAAGAGCGATGATGAAGAAAACAGCCTGTTGGGGGGGGGCTAGGTGAGGCCGGATGGAGGTGGGGTGACTTCATTGCTCTGCAGGCAATTCTGCCAGGCAGAGATGTTTTTAGTCAGTTAAAAGGAGTGGCAGGGTCCAGAGAGAGGACCTGGCAGGAGGAGAGCAACAGGGTGTGCATGGGACCCCAAGATAGCCCTCAAACACGCTGGACCCGCAGAGGAAGGTCACTGCTCCCCAGGGATGGGGGAGGGGCCTTTTATGAGAGATTGAAATAGATTATGAGTTGAGCTCAGGTCCCCGCACCAAACCCAGCCCTCCCCACTAGATCTCCCCCAGTCCCCCATCAGGGCCCACAACCTAGCCCCCCAGTACAGCCCTCCCCACTAGATCTCCCCAACCCCCCCACCCAGCCCCCCACTAGATCTCCCCAACCCCCCACCCAGCCCCCTCATACAGCCCTCCCCACTAGATCTCCCCAACGCCCCCACCCAGCCCCCTCATACAGCCCTCCCCACTAGATCTCCCCAACGCCCCCACCCAGCCCCCTCATACAGCCCTCCCCACTAGATCTCCCCAACGCCCCCACCCAGCCCCCCAATACAGCCCTCCCCACTAGATCTCCCCAACCAGCCCCCTCATACAGCCCTCCCCACTAGATCTCCCCAACCCCCCCACCCAGCCCCCCAATACAGCCCTCCCCACTAGATCTCCCCAACCCCCCCACCCAGCCCCCCAATACAGCCCTCCCCACTAGATCTCCCCAAACCCCCCATGGAGACGCCCTGGCAGCAGGGTCACCCCACAGCGGCCCGGCACAGCCCGGCGCGGTACCGTTGAAGCCGATGACCGCCTGCAGCTCCAGCTCGCACAGCGCGTCACTCTGGGGTCCCGGCTCCCCCGCCATGGCGCGGCCCCTCGCTCCCCTCCGCCGGTGGCTGTGTATACCCGGCGCTATGGAAACCGCGCCTGCGCACCAGACACCCCTCCCCCCCGAAGGCTGCACATGCGCAGGACCACAGTTTGGGCCCGGAGGAGAGGAGCAGGGAGGGGATGCAGCAGGAGGGCAAAGGTCGTGACCCCAAAGCACCCTGTCGAGTTCTGGGCAGAGGTCATGACCCTACTGTGAACCCAATCCCCCATGAACACAGTTTGGGTATCGGGTGCAGCCCCCAGAGACCAGCAGGCTCCCTGGGATGCAACCCTGCCCGGAGGGACCAGGCTTCCGCTCCCCCATCCCAAGGGTGTGCCTGCCTGGAGGGATCCGGCATGCCCCAACCCCGCTCCAGGGTGCACCCCACCTGGAGGGACCGGGCATCCCCTCCTGCACCCCCACAGTGACCCGCAACCTCAGCTGAGGGTGTGCCCCCCTGGAGGGACATCATGTCCCCCCAACCTCGGTCCAGGGTGCACCCCATTTGGAGGGACTGGGCATCCCCACGCCAGGGTGTGCCCTGCCTGTAGGGGTCCCAGCATCCCTCCCATCCCCTCACACACACCCTGGGATGCACCCTGCCTGGAGGTGACCCACACCAGGGTGCATCCTGCGTGCAGAATATGCTGGAAGATGCCAGTGGTTGATCTCAACGGAACCAGGTCAGGATCAGTCTAAATAGCTAGTTGGCCTAAACCCTAAAGCATTGGAGAGCTAGACAATCAAATACCTGATTAGACCTCATAGCAGAGGGCAGTAGGGAACACACACCAGTCAGGATATTGCAAGTTGGCACTAGTGCCAGAACCATTGAGGAAAAGAGCTCCTGGTTCCCTATTGCCTGCTGCTAGTGTTGCTGTGACAGGAGCCAACTTGAGGCTCTGCTGCTCTCTCTCTCTCTCTGGTTTTTGGAGATACATGGCAGTGAAGCTCTAAATGGAGAAATGTGTACATGCTGCTTATTTTTCTGTATTTTTAGATTTCTTCTGAAAGAGTAATGCTAGGATCAAATATTTATATAGCTGTTGCTAACCAATTCACCCACAGTGTCACTCAGGAGTTCTGAAAGTTGCCAGCCACTTTGCTGATCTGTGTGGTTTAGAGTCAAGAGTATATATTCCTTGGCACTTTTTTTCCTCATTATCAAGCAAAACGAATGTGTGTAAATGAAAAGGTCCAGAATTATCCAGTTATTCCCTCATTTTATTTCCCATTTGACCTGGCTCCTATCCCTCTGATACGGTAAGCAGAGACCCTATGTTTAGTAGGATTGGCCTACTTTTCAGCAAAGCCACCACTTTTTGCCTCTTCTAAGACAGGGAAGCCAAACGTTCTACTTTTTAAGAGTGCTGGTTTACTTGCCCTACTTTCATATGGCAGCTCTACCTGGTACAATGAAAGGAAAGCTTTCTTATGAGGAATCTGTGCAACCCACCTGGGGAATTAGTTTTGTCTTCTAAATCCTTTTGATGTGTGTTTGTTTGTTATAAGGATAGTATTATTTATTTGTATTGTAGAACACACTGAGGCCTCCACCAGAGATAGGATCCTATTGCACTAGGCACTGTACAGACATAACAAAAAGACTGCCCCAGACCCAAAGAGCTTACAATCTAAGTAAAAGACAAGAGGCTATAGCTGGCTCAAGCAGATGCCAGAAGCACAAAATAACAGTGAGATTATTATGATCCGTGTGATAAACAGGGGTCACAGATATGTGCCTGCCTCAGATGTGGATGATAAGCTTGTCCTGCTGTACGTGTAGAAGGGTACCACTTAAAAAGCAAATCAGTGTAGTGTAAGTACCTTTGCATTAATGAATCTCATCCATACAGCATTATTGTTGAACTTTTACAGGCACAAAAGTCAGGAAATGCAAAGTTGTTATTCCCACAGAGACTGTTACTTTCTCACCTGTACATACAGCATTTTGCATTACGCTGTGTGCTGTCAGATTCATGACCTGACTTGAATGTATAAAGTGACTGAGTTGCAGTTGCTATGGGAATTCTCAGTTTGTGTTTAAATTCCCAACCTGAATGTCAATTAATGTCAAAATTTGCCTGAATTTTCTTGTTTTTTTAGATTATTGAAATAAAGTTAAAGTATAAAAAGAAAATGGAAAAGAGCCTTCTTGATCAAACTATCTTTGCAATAAACAGGTGCAGAACTCCTGATTCATCACATGCATATATCTGTGGTGCCGCTCATGCATATGTTTAAATGTTGGGGCATTGAAAGGAACAAGGGAATATGTGCATATTTCCAGAGCTCCCCATCGGTATATGTAATTATGGGACATTAAAATAAATTAATTAGGCTAAATTCATCCCTGATGTAAATCCATGGGATTCTTTGGAGTTACACTGTAGTGAATTTGGCCTATTATACATGTTTGAAATCCTGTTAGATAAAAGTAGGTACCCTACGATGTGTCTACCCTAATGTGGAAGGAACAACTCAGTTGTGTTCAGTCTCCAATGACCCTTTTAATTCTAGGCTTCTCTGTTAAGGCTGTCAGTAAGGGAATTACAGAATGACAGTTGTGCTTGTAGTAGTTTTGTGATGTGATTATCCGTCCCCTGGAGAATGAAATGAGATCCACCACCTCATTTCACATAGGTCACCAAGAAGCAGCAAAGTTCCGGCTCTGCTGACCTGAGCTGTAGTCAAGTAACAGCACAACAGAGATGAAGGATGATCCAGTGGTTAGGGCACTAGCCTAGAACTTGGGAGCGTTGATTTCAGGTCCCTGCTGTGACACATACTTCCAGTGTGACCTTGGACAAGTTACTTAGCCTCTCTGTTCTCCATCTGTACAACGGGGATAATAGCACTGCCCTATCTCACAGAGTTGCAGTGTGGATAAATACATTAAAAGATTGTGAAGTGCTCAGATACTATGGTAATGGGGAAGGGGGCAGATAAGTACCTTAGGTAGATGAAAGATCTCTTTATATCCCATTACCAAGCCCTTGAGCCACCCAGCCCGCACTGCTTTATGGTTTTTTTCCTTTCATTGTTTTGAATTTTACACAGCAAGAGAATAAAAGTGCAAAGAAGAAAGTAAAATAATAAATACATTTTAAAAGTGACAAAGACCACTCTGCAGATCATGGGAATTGAATGTAATAATCACCCTGATAATTTATTGTGATTTACAGCTGAAATCCGCAGATAGCTTGGGTATGCGGCACATACAGCATCACAAAGGTTGGCAGGCTTTGCTGTTGCATCAAAGACAGATAATGAGGCCTCAAGTCTCAAGTGTTTTAGGTACTTTGGATGAGACCCAGTTCCCCTTTACAATCAAATACCCTGAATCTTGATCCAGGCAATACACAAAGGCATAGCAAAGATGGACAGCTAAGTAAGAAGAGTCTTGAGCTAAGAGGGGGGAGTCAGGATTTCTATAGAGGCAGCGAACTCAGCCCCTGGGAAAGGATGGAGTCTGATGGGAAACCTAATGGAGACAGGCTGGTCCGGCATGGGGCCTTGGAAAGAGGGAAACACTGGGAAAATCTTAGCAGAACTCAAATGTAAAAAAGAGTGTCTCAGCCAGAGGCAAGGCATACAAGTGATACCACTGATCTTTATGCCTCACTTTTATAACTATCAGATCTCTTGCGATGACAAAATAGGAAGCTTGTAGGAAAAAGGTGAGCCCCGTTGAAATATGCGATGGCATCCGCAAAAGGACCTGCTCAGAACATCTACATACATTGCTTCGTCTGAAACACTGAGGCTCTGAGTCTATTCTGTTTCTCACTTTTAAAATCTGTCACATTCAGTGGAGTTATACTAGCATAAAATTGATGAGAGGGAGTGGAGATTCAAGCCCCATCATATCTTTTATCTTACAAGATGCATTCCGAAGAATAGAGGTAATTGCTAATTATTCACATGGCTGCATAGCTGACTAGTGTGTGAGTTTGCTATCATTCCCTCTTCTTGTCTCATAGCATTTCTGGGACTGCTTCCCTTGGAGGTATTGATTACTTCTGCTCTGAATAGCTGGAGAAAATGAACACAAGAAAAATCAGACTGTAAATGGAAAAATGTATTTGGGCTTTGAATATGTTTTCCTTCTGCAAGCTAAATCGTTTACACATAGGTTCCAAAACCCATTGAGTGTATTTATCCTGCCTGTCAGCATGTATATGTTAATATTTCATCTTTCCTATTATCCTGATGTTGATAACTATGGGATGTTAGATTAGACTGTTAGATGTGTTAACTATTTAGATCCTTGCAACTACCATCCTAAGCCTTTTCTCTGAATACACATTTTCATGAGAGTATAAACATCCCAATGAGGGGGGTTTATAATAAGATATTATGCTGGCAATAAATGACATAACTGTGGATTTGCATATTTTTAGACTAATTTAGTGCTGTGATTGACAGTCCTGGGGACTGAAGCCCTCTCTTTATCCACAAAACAGGTGCAGTGGCAGGGTGCCTTCTTGGGCTGATCCATTGACATGTTGCAACTCTGATCCTGAAAGCCATACCTCGTGGAGTGAGAAAGTAATTCTGACCCTATGACAAACCTTTTACTGAAGTATCGTGATATTATGGAAAATGTTGAGGGGTCTGAAGCCTGTAGAGATGGTTGGCCAAAAATATTCCTTCTAGGGAATCTCCTGATCCCCAGAGTTCACCAACTCTTTTCATACCAAAGGCCCACTGTGATCTGCTGTTGTCCTGCATTATCTGTCCACTCAAGAAGCAGATCACCTGCCTGCATTCATGTGTAGTGCAAATGCACAACTACAAAGTTATAAGTATTCAGGCTGGAGTAGAGCCTAGTGGGTATTTGAGGACACCTTCAGTTTATCCTGATGGGTTTCATTTTAAGAGATAGTACAGAAAATTAATGGGCACAGGTCTGATGGTAACTATCTGGCAACTTCCACTGCTAACAATGGTAGCTGTACATGAGGGCTACGCTGTGTTATATGAGGACTAACAGGTGTCACTTCTAATAGTGACTGTCGATCCTCAAAGATGATATAGGTTCCACTCATGGTTATAAAAACCATTTTGGGCTTGGAACCAGGATGGAGGTCTTGTAAGTCCCAGCAAGATTCATAGCCCAGTGCTAGATACCATGAGGTCTGTGGTATTTCCACTTCAAAGTGAAGCCAAGAACACAGAGAGACAGGAAAACTGTTGAATCCAGCCTGCTCCCTCCTCAAAAATTAACTCAATTTTTTCAAACCTCAGAAAGTTTGGGGTTTGGTTTGATTTGTGTGTGAAGGTTCTGGACTTTTGTTATTAATGATTATTAAACATTTATAGTATGGCAGTTCCCATAATATAACTCTGCCTTGTGACAGAGGGGGAAGATATGGAGAATGGCTAACAGCAGTGAGGTTCAGAGCCGCAAGAGAAACCCATGTGCGGACTCCCTCCATTAGAGTCAGGCATCTGTGTGTCATCTGATCGCAACTGGCTCATCACCAGCCATGGTATCCTGTGTAGTGGAGAGGAATCTCTCATTCCTTAATATGGTACAGGGAGCGGCGATTTCATGGTGATTAGGCATTTTGAAAGCCCCAGACTTCCAGGAGCTGCACCTGGAAGTTCTCTTGACAGAGAGGAGGGTTGTCAAATGTCTCGCAGTGCTCTGTTCTCCCATAGTAGAGATCGGCATCAATGTACAGAGCTTGGCCTCCGCCACCACCTGCAAAAGAAGGTCAGAAACTTTTGGGGACCTGCTGTCACCAGGTTAATGGGTGAATGGAGAGACTGGCCTGTCTGATAAGAACCCTAACCATGCCACTTATCAGAGATGATGCGTAACTTTTGATGGGGGGGGTGGCACAATTTAAAGGTTCCGGGGGGGGGGGCACGTGAACACCCCATGCGTCACTTCTGGGCTGAGGAGCAGCAGCAGAACCAGGAGCACCAGGGCAGCGGCGAGCAAGGGCTTTGGGGAGGATCACATGGCAGCTGGGCTCAGCGGGCAGGGGCCTGTTCCATGGGGCCAGCTGATGCTGGGCTTCTTTGGGGGAAAGGCAAAAGCACATCGGGGTACAACTTGGAGCCGTGCCAGGGGCACCTGGCTGTGCAGAGGTGGCCTGGCTCAGGGACCAGGGCAGAGAGAACTGCCGGGCAGCCAGCCAGCACCCCGCGGCTCCCACAGCGTGGAGAGCCAGAGGCCCAAGCGGTCCAAGCAGCTCCCACCAGCTTTTGATCCGCCGGCTCCTGGCAGGAGGCAGGCAATGGTTTTCAAACTGTGGGGCACTCTTTGCCGCCCAAGGGATGGTTTAGCATGTACCTTCCCGCTGTGCTCTCTGGAGCAAAGTGGTGCAGCTCCATCCTATCCCTCTGAGGGCTGTGTGTAAATTACACAGTCTGTCTCACAGTGCTTTGGGGCAGGGGCAGCGGATTCTCTTGGGAGTGTATGAGGGTGTGTAATGGTAGCATAGTTACCAATAACGATTCCTTCCCGAGTCCCGGACATGAACATGGAGGCTGTTTTTGAAGGCAGGAGGAAGTGTCTGATTGCCAGGTATGGGGAGAGGCGACCTTTAGCCCTCTGCAACACGGGCACAGTCAGATGGTTTGAACTGGCTAAGTGGCCATCGGGAGGAGGTCTGCTGAGGACAGGGGAGGCGGGAGAAGGAAGGCGCTGGCATGGGGAGCGTGGCACTGCTTTGGTCAGCTCTGGTTTCTTGATGAACACCCACTCGTATCTCTCCATTTCAGGGCGTACCTTTAAAACAAAAGCAACACATGGGTGGCATAGCCTTCCAAATCCTGCTACGGCTGACGTTCTGTGGGGTGGTTTGGTTGGCTGTTCATGTGGATATTAGAGGTAGGTCCATCAGTGGTGGCTGGTCATTAGGGCTTACTAGTGCTAAACTCCACCAATGTCTAACACGGCTGTTACTCTGAAAAATGTCACTACAGTGTCGGATGGTTGGGTTACCACTGGGGAGATCTCCTGGTTGGGCTGGAAGGCCTCCAGCTCCATGCGGGAAGTGGGGCAGTTAACAATTCATGAATACTATATGGTTTTGTCTGATTGTTGTATGGGGGCTTACTGTCTGAATATGAGGTTAATTCAAGCCAAGGCTGACTGCATATAGGCAGGAAAGTGTACTATGACTTCAGATAGCCACCCATTTGCCAACACTGAAGGGATAATGCAAAAGCCATTCCCATTGATAGTCTTCCTCCAATCCCCTGCTGAGCTCACCAGACCAGTTTGTCAAGGGGACAGGAGTCCGAGTCTTGGAAATTAAGATAAAGGGCTTCTGGCTGGATTAAAAGACTCTCTCTAGGGACGGGAGGCAGTTGCTGCTGAAAAGATGTTCTCACACACACAGACCCCCAGTGGAGGGTTTGAAGAAGCCATGGTGGTGTTTGTTCTCTGGGGTCCCCTGCAAAGCTTCGTTCTGGGACTGGGAGGAAAATGGGGGCAGTGAGGGTGCTGGGAGAGGCCCAGGGAAGCAGTGGGTGACTCCCTCCAGAGCTGGTCCTGTCCCCCACCTTCCCCTGCCTGTGCTCAGCTCCTGCTCCCAGCTGGGGGCTCTGCTGTCTGGACAGTCCTGTTACTCAGCTCTGGCTCTGCCTTAGGCTCCCAGCAGCTGGCTCCCCTGCCTGTTCCCAGGCTGCAGTGTCCCTGCGCAGACCCACATCTGAGTCTCCTCCCCGATCCCCTCTGCCCGGCCAGGGGAGGGAAAAGGGCCAGAGCCGCCAGCAAGGGCCTTCTGCTTGGCTCACTGGGCATCAGCTGTTCCTTCCTGTTCCCTACTGGGGGCGCCACTGTAAAGAGAGTCCTGCTACCTGGCTCCAGCTGGCTCTGGGCTCCTGGCAGCTCCGGCCCTTGCACTCCCTGGCTGTCAGATAGCCCCTTTCACTCCCAGCTACAGGGCGTCCTCCAGGGTGGGGGTTCAGAGGCAGATCAGCGTGGGACCATGGTGGAAATGCAGGTGCTGGAGCCACGCTGAGCCTTGGGTGGAGCTACAGCTGGGTAGTGGGGCCATCCTTAAAGCAGAGCCCCCAGCGGGAGCAGGAGGGAGTAGCGGACACCTGGCAGGCCAAATGAAAAGCCCTCACAGGCTGGTCTGAGCTTTAGGGTCCCCCACTGCTTCGGAGTCCTCTGTGGTTGCATGGTTTGCAGTGGCCTAGCACCGCCACTGTGAAGAAGCTAGACTGTCCTCAGTTCCCATCGCAGAGGGCTGGGCTCCAGGAAGATAGACATGCCTGCAGATCTTTTGTTCTCTGACAGTCCCCTTTTGCTCTTTATGTTTTATTCCTACTGTTAAGATTAAACCGACCTGTGCTTAAGAAGGCTGCTCTGGTGTAAGCAGGCTATCTGGTAACTATATACCCCACTAAGCACAGCTCCCAAAGGGAAGAACTGCAGACACTGAACCCAGGTAGACTGCTGGGGAAACCTGATAGTCCAGGGCTAGTCTGAGACTGTGAGAATTCTGCCCCAGGAGAGGTAAAGGCACGAGGGCTGACACCTGTGGGGATGCAAAGAGGGATCAGAGGTGCTGCTAACCCTGTAACCATGACACAGTACTACTGAGGGTCTCCTGGTTTGGCGAGAGCCTGCTGCAGCTCCAACAGGCTACACTGCACCTTACACTGCAAGGTTTATTGCACCCAGAAGCATGGACTAGAGGGATGGAATGGAGAAGATACTGAGCAAGATGGCTGTGACCTGACAGAGGGATTTCTATGTTCCCCTGCATTCTCTTCTATCAGGACTGAGGAGCATGGTGAATTGTCTCTAGTATCTGCCTGCTGGGCTATCTGAATTCTACAAGGGGTAACAAAAACCGCAACTAACCCTTAAAATATACAAACCATAAACAAGATACAGCAGAAAACAGAATCAGACTTACACTGAAAACAAAGCATTCCCCTGTTCCAAAGAAGCTGGACCTTCCCCCACTCTTTTTCCTTTCATTCCAGTCAGAAGAGAGGAACGCACCACACACCTTGAAGGGGAGAGTAAGAAGAACAGTTTGGAGTTCACAACTCAGTCCAGCAGGAAAAGCATTACGAAGAGTGAATCCTGAAAACGACAGGCTGGCGAGCAGGGGTGAGGGCGGGGTGGCAAAAGTAGATTTACACACACATTCCTTTGAGTACCTTGTTGTGGGCCCCATGTGGGAATTTCGAGAGCAGCAGATCAGAGCTGAGGTCCCCTGTGTGGCTGTGAGGGCAGCATTTTCCCCAAAAGTGCAGTTCTACACAGAAAGGAAACTAAGGCTGTGTCTACACTGCACGCCTTACAACGGCATGGCTGTACCACGGCTGTTGTAAGGTGTGCCGTGTGGCTGCTCTTTATCGCCGGGAGAGCTCTCTCCCGGCAAGAAAATAAAACCACCCCTAACAAGGGGCAGTAACTTCGTTGATGGGAGTGCAGCTCCCACCGACAAAGTGCTGTCCACACCGGTGCTTTTCGTTACTAAAACTTTTGTCGTTTGGGGGAGGTGGGGAGGGGCATTCACACCCATGAGCGACAAAAGTTTTAGCGACGAAAGTGCCAGTGTAGACAGAGCCTAAGTAAAAATGGTCCCTTCTCACTCACCTGATCTGCCCCATATGTGGATCCAGGGCCACTACTTTAGTTTTAGTGACTAATATAAATTTTAAATCTTATTAGCCCTGCAGAGCCAGCCCAGCTATAGGAGAGGGGGATGGAATCTCTTCCTCCTTGTACATCTTCAGTGGGGTGGGTTACAAAGTTCCAATCAGTACTGTTGGTGCAAACCCACAGAAGGCAATGGGACAGCCCAGTTATTCCAGTATAACTATCCTGATTCCCGAATAAGTATGAACACAAAAACAGCCATACTGGGTCAGACCAAGGCCCAGCTAGCCCAGCATCCTGTCTTCCGACAGTGGCCAATTGCAGGTGCCCCAGAGGGAATAAACTGAACAGGTAACCATAAAGTGATTCATTCCCTGTCGCCCATTCCAAGCCTCTGTTTACCAAAGCTGGTGCAGCATATGGCTGCCCTCCTATGCATTTCTCCCCAGACCAGTCAGAAACTGGGACACACTCACAGCACTCTTCAATGTTTGGGAAATACTTACTTCCCCCTGCATCGTTTTTATGAGCAGCACTGTTGGTTCGTAACCTTCACAGCATGAGTAAAACCTGCAGGTGACAACAAAGAAAGTGGATTGGTTTGAGTTTGAAACTGATGAGAGAGAGACCTGGTTTGGCAGCTTACCCTAGAGTTATTGGGTAGAGCCCAGCGGGTTGGCACATTCCTCGTTACTGGCCTTTGCAAAGTGGGATATAAATATATTAATACACCCAGCACATGGCTGTGGTCTAACTTTTCTTCCTAAGTCCTTCTTTGCCTGACTCCTTCAGGTATTGGAACATGATTGTGACAGGGTCACTCCTGGCCTCGCAAAAAACACTGCTGAGTCCCAGATCAGGTGCAAAAGACAAAAGGATTTTACCTGGCCGTCGCTCCCTTCAGGCAGGGCCCCACCTGCAGCTGTCTTACCCAGCAACAACAGACTAGTCACTGGTAGCAAACCCAAGACAACAGCATTGCAACAGGCCTACCTGCCCGTCGGGGAGGCAGCAGTATCTAGTCAATTCCTGGCTCCCAGCTCAGCTTCTCTCATAGGGTACAGTTGCATTTGAGCTGGGAAGTGACGCCCTGGGTAGGTACGTGGGCAACTAGCCCAAGCTGCCACCCATACTGCTGTGGACACGCTGCTATTTTTAGGTGTGGGCACATCTGTGGGACCTGGGAATCACACTCATAGAGGGAGAGCTGGAGGTCTGCTCTCCCACCCAGAGAGCCCCCCAATGGGCTCTCCTCTTTTAGCCCCTCCCTTGCCACTGTAGTGGGACAGCGCTTCTTGACTACACAGCAGCTTGTTAACCCTTTCCAGGCCAGCGTGGGGTTTGTACACCGCATCGCAACGTGCTTTCCCATTGGTGGGCAATTCGCGGAATCACTGCTGTTGGCGGTACATGCAATTGCTCAGACAGGCTGATATTCATTAACTGGTTAATGAAACGGACAAGCAAGGCAGAGGCTGAGGCAACGTCCCGTGCAGAGATTCAGGGACAGGCTGAATGACACCATTGCTGGTCCTGCACATTGCAGGCCTCAGACAAGCCAATCCAATCCCCACGGCCTGTGTTGTCCCCTCCCTATTACTGCTTATTTTTATCTCCGTTTTACCACATTTCCTTCCAAACTGTCTCTTGACTTTTCTTTTCTCATGCTGCTCTCATCTTTTTCCTTGTTTTGGCTAGTTTATCCATGATCCATGTGTGCCTTTTTTAATCATTGCAAAGCACCTTGGCTCCTGAATATAATTAAATAAAGACCCATGTGGGGGGCGGAGGGCGGCTGTCTTCTGGCCTTCAGATCTGAGTCTGTGAAATTCCCTGTGGTTCCAAGTTTAAAGGGAAGAACAGACCCAGTTGTGGTGGGAGCTGGTTGAGACCCACCTCGTGTCTTTGAGAAAGAGCAGTTAAAATGCAGCTATTTCCTGGACAGCAGCTGCTCAGAAGGGGTGTGACACTAGAGATGGCATCACTAGGGGCAGACAGTCCCACCTGTATCACTGAGGCTCAGGTTGGGAGAGAGGAGACACAAATGGCCAGATCCACAAAGATATTTAGGCACCTAATTCCCCATGATTTCAGTGGGAGTTAGGAGCCTAAATACTTTCAAGGATCTGGGCCAGAGAGCTCACAAGTACAGGTTAACCCGGTTACCGTAGCCATGAAACGAATTTTCCCAGGTCCACCACAGTGGAGTGGAGGGTGAGCGAGTGAGAGAGCTACAGCAGAATGGAGACGGTTAGCAAAGGCTGTGGCATCTCCTGGGTCACTTCATTCTGCCGTACTGCCACATCATAGAGAGAAGATGCCTCATTCCTGAGCCAGTAATGCCATCTGTATCTCTGCATGGTGATATAATTCAGGTGATTACATCTCCTGCTGTAGGACATCAGCTGGGCCCGAGAAGGGTTCAGGGGGAATTTCCCCCTCCTGCACTATCGACTAGGTGTGTCATAGGGTTTTTCACCTTCTTCTCAAATATCAGCTGTTGGCCATTGATGGAGGCAGGGTCTTGGATGAGATAGACCTGAGGTAATACAGGAAGTTATCTGTCCCCAGATGTCTAACTGCAGAGATTCCTGATCATTGGCACAGGATTAAACTGATCCCTGGGATTTTCCCGTTAGGGCAGATTGGCAGGACCATGGGGTTGGGGGAGTTCACCTTCTTCTAGAGCACTGAGCCAGAGTCCCTTGTTAGCTCCCTGCCACAGGGGTGTTAGGTATCAGTGGCCCTCTGCCATTCTGCATTTGTTGCTCCTTCACGCATTTGGGCAGGATCTACAGCAGTCAGGGCTCCCTAGAGAGCCGCCATCTCCGTCACATTCACAGGGGCTCACAGAGATGGGGCTACAGACCCTGCAGGGGAGTGAA
This sequence comes from Eretmochelys imbricata, assembly GCF_965152235.1. NCBI lineage: Eukaryota > Metazoa > Chordata > Testudines > Cheloniidae > Eretmochelys > Eretmochelys imbricata. The sequence continues at coordinate 22,622,934 of NC_135585.1, forward strand.
ACAGTCCCTTGTCATTCCACTGTCTGGCCCCTTGATGTGTCAGCAAATTGGATGTGATGTGTCCAGCCTCTCCCCAAAGTGCTCTGGGTCCCAGCAGTTTGCTCACTTTCCCAGCAGCATCAATTATGGTGGCTGTCAGCCCGCAGTTTCCTTGCCATTTGGTTTCCCTTCCCCAGTAACTGGATTTCCCTTCTGAGCCATGTCTGATGCCCTCTCCTCTCCCTCCCCTCCCCCCCGCCCCCGGCTGCCTGTCCTGCTTACACTGTAGGAAAATAGGAGAGTATTTTCCTGCCTTCCTTTGCACTGGGGTGGTCAGCAAAAGGGAGCTTGGTCTGTATGCAGAATTGCACCTTCCACTTCAAAGCATTTTACACCCATTCATTGTCAGCCCCATTTCTCAGCTGGGGAAACAGCCACAGACCGGTTAAGGTCACAAATGGAATCGCATCAGTGCCAGAAACAGTCCTGACTTTAGAAGCCCTCACCACAGCATGTACCTGGAGGAGCAAGGGTTCCGGTTCAGGAGAGGAGAATAAGAGAGTCTCTTTGCCAGCTGGACTGGGAGGAGAGAGAGAGAGAAGTAGAGCAGCCAGAGGATGAGGGGAGAGAGCAGCAAGGAAGGAGGGGGCTCCAGAATACTTATGTGAGCCTCTAGATCAGGAGCCATTTTTGTGCACTGCAAGATAAGGTAGCAAGGACCCCTGATCCTGGAATTGTTAGGCCCAGCACACATGACGGCACGTTAGTAGGGTGACCAGATGTCCCAATTTTATAGGGACAATCCTGATTTTGGGGACTTTTTCTTATATAGGCATCTATTACCCCTCACCCCCATCCCGATTTTTCACACTTGCTGGTCTGGTCACTCTACACATTAGATCTGTAAGAGCTACTGATGACCAGGGCTGCATTGATGGATACAGACATTGAATTGATGTGTTCTCGCTCCTTCTGTACAGCGTGATTTCAGATGAGTTGCCCCTCCCCCTTTCTCCAAGGCCATGTCCCCATTATAAGATGGTCCTTCCTTGCATTTTTCCCATCACTTCCTCTCTGTGGATTGCAGCTTGTGTAATTCCCTGTCTGGGTTTTACAGAGGTTTCCATTGCTATCCTGGAGGTGGTGGTGGTATATTGTGGGGGATCAGGTGCCCTAGTTTTACACTACTAGCATTTACAACCCAAGGGCTTTACTCATCCTCGACAGAACCCATGTGATTTATCTTGTAGGGAAGCACTTGGTCCAGGATCTCTTTGGTTAGGGGTTCAGAGAACCTGTTTCAAATACAGAAAGCCACAGCAACCTGTAAAAGATTGAGGAGAACAATAGCTGCTCTATTGTTACGTTAAACAGCCTGCCAGTGCAAACTCATAAAAGGGGAGTGGCAGAAGCAGTTCATCATTTAGCTCCAGCAACTTGTGTGTTGGTGTAGTAACTGAGGAAGTCGCCATATTATGGATATGCTAAAGCCATAAGTTTTGCTCAGCGAAGCGGATAATTGTTCAGCTCAATCCAGACATAAAATCTCGCCACGCTACCTAACCTTGATTCCCAGGCTTAGAATGAAAAGACCGAACTGGGTGGTGTGGTTGCAGGGCAAGCTTTGTTTTAACCTGGATGTTTTTCTTAAATGTTATGAGCCTGAGATTCTGCAGTCCTTGTGCCCCTGGAGCCAGATTCTGCCCTGTGGTTTCTGAGCGGCTCCGGTCTGGAGGCTTTAGACCCCCTTGGGACTTCTGGGATTCCAGCCCAGCCCCCCGTGTAAGTCAGAGCGGCTGCACTGCAGCACAGATTCTCCATAACAGGAGAGGACCCGCAGGTCTGGAGCCTCAGGCCTGCTGGTTCCTGCCATGTCCATGCTGCTGCTCAACAGCTCTGGCAAAGCGGGGAATGGCAGCATGTGAGCCCTACCGGTTCAAGCAGCACTGGGTGTTCTGCCCACACAGGTCCTGACTGATGGAGCCAAATGCGTTCCCTGATTGGCCCAAGTGCACTATTTAAGACCTAGGGAAAACACCTGGAGGCCGTCTGTCTGTGGTGGATCTGTGGCTTGCTGCTGAAAACAGATTCTGTTATGTACTTCTGATACCTTGCCTGGTTCCTGCCCCTGCCCCTGTCGCTGTCCCTGATACCTGGCCTCACTCCTACTTCCCTGCTGCCCTCCTGATGCCTCGCCCTGCCTCGATTCCACTAATGCTACTTTATCTGACTCGCTCAGCTCTGACCTGATCCCAGAGCATGATGGATTGCTGCTTCTGGCCTTGACCCTCTAGACTGGCCTTGGACCATGTTATCAAGTCCTCTCCAACCCAAGCTCTGGCCTTGACCTGCGCTCCCATAGCTGGGGTCCTGACACTGCATATACTTCCCTTCCATGCCCCCAGCATGCCCTCTGTGCTGGGATTAGCGAGGGTGGGTGGCAGAGGACCAATTATGTTAGCCCTGCACTGCTCCTGCATCCACTGAAGTCTTCCCCAGCCCTTTGCGTGTTATTTGCAGCCTGGGGACAGGCACCGGAGTCGGAGCCAGAACCAACCCATTGCCATCAATCAAGGGCTCATTTAGGAGCACAGTATCAGCTCCGTGTCTGTATGCTGATGCAGAGAGCCTCCCCTCCCTTTGGAGTTGGCTGCCTGATCTAAACACGAGAGGAGCATCGAGCGTGATGTAGAACATGTTAATTCCATTTAAGCAGGGTTTTGGTGTAGAGCATAAAAATAGCACCTGCTGGAAAGGGAGGGGTATAAAATCAAGGCCTGACTCTGATTTTACAGCCAGTCTTCTGGGGTGTAACCCCATTTGACTCAGTTAATCCTGGTTTACCCCACTGTAATCGAGATCAGAATAAAAGGCCGGACCCTGCTGAGATCAGTGGCCAAACTCTCCAATGCCAGAAGGCCACAGTCTGCTTTTTGTCTAAACTGTGAAACCTGCATAAATAAATAATTTCACAAGCACGCCTCGCTACATGCAGTTAAGAAGAAGCATGACCTTTTTGTAGCAAACACTTAGGGGAAAGGAAAGAGAAGTACAAAGGAGCAATATGTGCCTTAAGATACTGGAGGAACCTTGTCAAGGTTGCTAAGTATACCATATATTCTACTTTAGCTGTCCTGTGTTGAGAAGTAAGTGTGGCCTGACTGTCTAAGATGAGACAAGGGTTGCTAATGAAAGTGGCATCTCAGTTTTAGCTGAAGCAAATGCTCCAGCGTGAGTGTTTGCACATCTCATGTCATTATTCTTTGGTTTCTTTTATCCAAAGAAGTCTTTAAATGCCCTTTTATCCCACCACGTTCCCACCCCCCAAAAAAACAACAAAAAACAAAACCCAAGTCCAGAAGCCCAGCACTTGTGAGCCCTGGCTAGAATCGCAAATGTGGTGCGCGTAGCCCAGGCACTCAGGACTTGGGTTCGATGGGGTCCTCAATCAGGGAGCCCCACCATCTGCTGCAAAACTGGCTCTGAATGCTGTGATCTGGGAAGCAGCGGAAGGTATCCTGAGATGCCTACCCATACTGCGGTGTGCTGCAATTGACGCTGTGTAGATGCATGGGGTGGGTGTTTCAAAAGCAGTCTGCACTGTCTTAACTCCAAGTCAAGGGAAGTACTGACATCAGCAGAGTTAGGTCAGCACTGAATGCTTTGGAAAATCTCACCCATGGCTTCAAATGCAATATGGGGTGTACCGGTGCAGGCCCTAATGCAATGTGACCTCACACACTCAGTAGTTACATTGGTTTAGCTAAGTCAGTGTCAGCACTCCTGAGGCAACTCTTGTGTCTACACAAGCCCCAGAGTGGAGTAGAGGGGGAATCATACACAGGGTTAGACGGGACCATAAGGGTCAGCTAGTCTGAGATTATTCCAGGGAAGATGATTATTTTCGGAAGGGGGCAGTAACTGAAGATCTTTGGAGGAAGAGGGATTGGAAGATGCGGAGGGGTGGAAAATCATGAGAAAGAAAGGAAGAAAGACTGGGCTAAATTAAGTCAACTTTGTTTGCAAGCACTCAGCAATGGCAGGATCAGTGTAAGTCCCGGTGCCTGTCTAGCACGTGTACTGCAGCTGCTGCTAACTAGCTGGTCCCTTTGGCTATCTCCATTTGGGCTTGGCTGCCCCAGCGTTTTACTTTCTCCTCTGCCCCAGAGAAGGCGCCTCTGGGAACCAGGAACACGTAGGAGCTGCCTCTGATTATGAAGCACTGTGGGGGCAGGAGCTGTGCCATGTCTGTGAGCTGACATTCCAGCGCTGCTCCCTGCCATGCGCTGAAGGCTGCCGCCTTCGCATCCTATGCTGCAGGCTCCCTCTCTGGTTCTTAGGATACGCTGCATCTGCCCAGACCAAGGGGCGGGAAAGCAAGTTCTGAGCCTGGCAGACAAATGTGAGCAGGAGCAAGAGGGGATGATCAATGCCTGGGCACCGGCTGTCCCTGGAGTGAGAGGAGGGGTTGGAAATCCTCGTTCACAAGCCCATTACAGTTGGCTCCACTGCATGTTGGATCGGGGCTGGGGAGCCCATTTAACGCTCAACTATTTGCTAATTTTCAAACTGGAGAGGTGACGGTGAAGTTCACCAATTGCCATTTGCTCTGTGCTGCTTCCATAAGTTGGATCAGAGCGCAGGAGCAATGTCTGACTGCCTGTCTGTCTGTCCAGGCATTTACACCCTGTTCGTCACTGTGGTCACTGCGTGTCGGTCCTCTAACACTGCCAGCTAGGGAGGGCTTGGCAGAAGCCACAGCCACATGAAGCAAACAGCAGTTTAGTGTATGAGACTGTGCTTCCTCTGCAGGAAGGATGGAGGGGGCAGAACAGAGACCGGGGATTGGTGTGCCCAGTACATGCTTGCTCAGGGGAGGAGGAGCAAGATAGGCTTTTTCCTAAAGTTCATACTTAACAAGCTCCAAGGGCAAAGGGAGCTTTTATTCCTTATACATGGACTCACAGCTCTAGACACATCCCCTGTTAACGTGCCTCAACCTTGACCTAGAGGGACCATCTCTAGAGAGAGAGAACTGAGTTCAGTCTTCATGGCCCATTCAGTCCTTGGCCTCTCCCCAGCAAGGATGAGAGTGATGGTGGTTTTGTGCTGTGGACACCTGTCCCCAATGGATTGGACTGAGACCCAGCAAACTCATTGCACCTCAGGTAAAACAGCCATCAAATGGAATATGTGGGTTTAAGATTTAGAAAGGAGTGACTCTACAGACCTTTGTCAAGCTATTTATGCCATGGGCCTCAGGGAAGTTCATCCAACAGACCATCTGTCTTAGGAACCTGCTCAGATATTATTTCCTTTCCTTGGCTAAACATGTTGGGCCAGATCCTCCACTGATGTAAATCAGGGTAGTGCCATTGACGGTGACTGGGCTATGCCTATTTACATCACCTGAGGATCTGGTCCATTATCTCTAATTTTGCAGTTGTCCCTGTACCTTTGCAGGCTGTATCCGTTTTCTGAGGTGGAGAATAACAGGACAGGTGGGAATAAGGAGAATCGCTCGGGAATCCAGGACCACACGATGCGCATCTCCTGAGCAGTTACGATGGCGGAGCTGAAATTCAGCATGTCTACTGCCAGGTGGAACAGCTGCCTGTGGGAGGGAGGAAAGATTTCAGCGGCGCACAACTACCTTCACTTTCAGTAGTTCAAGACTGGGCTGTGTCTAAAAAATAGCGAACACATGCACTTATTACGTAATAACCTAGTCCCCAGTGCTTCAGCTTTTCTTGTGTCTTTTAGATTGGAAGCTCCCTGTTGTTAATAAATTAATATTGTAATAGCTGCTGGGACCCCAATCTTGAACCTCGTTGTGCTAGGTGCTACACAGGGGCAGGGGCCATCTCTTCATCTTTGTTTGTCCACCACCTCGCACAACGGCGTCCTGATCCTGACTGGAGCCCTTGCGTGCTGTTGCAATCTTCATGATTAACAGTAATCAGCCAAAATGCTCATTAATGTAGTAGCACATGATTATGCATGGGGACTGAGGGCAGCATTGGCAGACCTCTGTGGGGTCCCAAGCCAGGCAGAAGGGATGGCTAGGATGACCAGATGTCCCAATTTTATAGGGACAGTCCCGATATTTTGGGCTTTGTCTTATATCGGCGCCTATTACCCCCTGCCCCTGTCCTGATTTTTCTCACTTGCTATCTGGTCAGCCTCGGGATGGCACTGGCAGGTTGGGTATAAGATGCATCAGCTGGTCTATGTGGGTCAGCAGCTGGAATAGCAGAGTGCTGCAGGTCAGGCTGAGGAGCCTGGCAGAGCTGTGTGTGTTTGTCATAGCACAGTACTAGGCACCAATGCCCTTAGCCCTTCACTGATATTAGTACAGTGCACTCTGGTTAAATAGGAGACCCTTTCACAGGAAATGTGCTTAACTGGGGACACCTCCCAGGCATGGGCATAGTTTGGGGAGATGGGGAACAGAGGGGGCATTGCCCCCCCCAAAACTGCAAGCCTTGGGCGGGTGTGGAATTCCCCGCCCCCCACCTACGTGTGGCCCTGTTGGCCTGACTGAAGCTGCTCCCCCAAAAATAGAAGTCAAACTACACCTATGCTCCCAGGAAACTTATTTAAGTGCTATGATATTTAATAATTATGACTGCTGCTTGATTGCAATGGTGGTTCTGTTTAACAGGGACACCATCCATTGATTTTGTGGTGCTTAGTTACTTTGTGAATCTCGGATTCATTGTGGTGCTCTGTGTTTGTTTCCCTAAGAATCATTCTCAGTCTCTCCATAGCTGGGAAACACCACAGGGTGTGTGACTTGCTTCACAACTGCCTGTTCCTGTCTGCTCCTTCCATGCCAACCACACCCACTGGGCTGCCCCTTGCAGCTGTCCCAGTCATAGAGTCATAGAATATCAGAGTTGGAAGGGACCTCAGGAGGTCATCTAGTCCAACCCCCTGCTCAAAGCAGGACCAATCCCCAATTGTTGGTCCAGATCCCTAAATGGCCCCCTCAAGGATTGAACTCACAACCCTGGGTTTAGCAGGCCAATGCTCAAGCTTAGTTCCTTTCCCAGTGCAGATGGCACTTCTTTCTGACTCCATGCTCCAACTCTCCATCATGGAGGGCTCTGCAAGTCCCCAAACACCAGCATTACTGTTAAAAATGTGGTTTCTGCTCATCAGATATTCTAGTTAACAAGGCCAGCCAATGTGTGTGTGTGTGTAGGCGGGGCCCAATTCAGCAATTTCTCCTTTATTTAATTTCTTTCCCTTATCAAAAAAGAAGGGAACCAGTGAGTTCAGGGAACCAGCTGTTTTCTGAATGCCACTCATCCCTCATGCAGTTAGTTACTCCAGTGACAATTTGTCTCTGAGGCAGCTGCAGAGATTGCATTGGAGAGAGGAATTAATTTGGCCCAACTTGTATAATTTCTGTTCATTCCCATTCTCTGTCAAGCATCTGTAAGGCCATCTCTCCCCAGGTGGAGTTTGTAGTAGCAGTGGGGAACATCACGTGGCTACGCTGGTGAATTAATCAGTCCTACCTGCGCTGCACCACAGTTATGCCTTTCTCAGCCAGCGCTTTCCTGTTGGCCATCTGAAGAAGCCAGATTTCCTTGCGGGAGAAAAGCCGAATACCAAAGGCTCTCTCCAGGAGCTTGTCAGCCGTCATGTGCTCCCTAATGTTCTGCACGAAAGCCTTCAGATCTCCCTTGACATTGGTCACTTCCAGTTCTCCGGAGGTCACCGAGAGCCTGTGTTGCCTCAGCAAGGCCAGAGCGATCCGGTAGAGGACTTTCTGTCCCTCCAGCAGGAACACATCAAGTATGCGGATAGCGTAATCAAATGGAAGGTCACCAAATATCCACTCCAACCATTCAGAATAGACCTCAAAGACATTCTCAGAGGTGCTGGCTATTAATCTGTGGGCTGCTGGGCAGTGCTTGTTGGCCAGATCCCCAAAAGTCATACAGGAGGCCTGGTGAGCCAGGAAGGACTGGTCTATGTAGCTGGTATGGGAGTCATTACAAGCGAGGAGGCGAGAGACATTCCCAAAGCACTGAGCTTCATCTTCGCTGTAGTGCAGCAGCAGAGCCACCACAGCAGGGAGGACTGGGCTGTAGGTGATGTCGGGGAAGAGGTTGCCAAGGCAGATGAGTATTTTCTTTACGGCGGTTACACCTTCCATAGTCAGGCAGTAAGTGGGCATCCTGCACCCTCCAAGGAATTCAGGCAAGGGGTGGGAACTCACACTCTGCTTTCCAAACAGCCTGCTTGTGACATCCCTGTAAACCAGCGCGTCGGGGGTCACAAGCCGGCACGGGATGTGCTGGATGATCTGCTGGTAAGCCCGAGCTCTTAGCACATGGTTGGTAGCCCAATGGCCTTCTCTTGCCAGCTTTTTAAGCTCTTTGCTGGTTTGGGTGAGACTCTGACTGTGAGCGCTTGGCTGCTGATCCAACTCGGGCATCTTATCCCAATCCACAAACTCTCCACAGCCCACGCAAGAGGATGCATCAATGTCCCAAGTCTCAGCCTCAGAGATGATCAGCAATGGGACTTGAGGAGAATCAGCTGGCCCTATAGAGCAAAGACAAGGCAGGTGAGGTAATATCTGTTATTAGACCAACTTCTGTTGGTGAAAGAGACAAGCTTTCACGCTTACACAGAGCTCTTCCATAGAATAGACACTTTATTCAACACGATTCACCACCATCTGCCAGAGTGCTTAATTCTGTCTGACAGCTGCAGCTAAGGCCTGAGTTAACCTATTTGTGTTTAAATAGCAAGAACATGTCTCTGCCCAAAACAGGAAGTTCTTGTATTGTCTTTGGAGAACTAGAGCAGTTCTCATCATCTTCAACTTTTCACAGGTGCTCGTTTACTGAACCTTCTGAACCAATATAATTGATTCATATCCCACTGAAATAACGGCCCCCCCTGAATAAACCTGATACAGAGAGAACCTGTACCTGGTGCTGGGAGTATCTGGTGCCTTTTTAGCAGCATGCCAGGTGTCTTCTACCTAGATGTGCCTGGCACCTTTAGCAGCATGGCAGGTACATTAAAAACTTAATTTAAAAAAAGTTAATATTTTAATTCTCAAACTCTGACTTTGAGGCAATTAATAATTTGTGCCACTGAGGGGTAAATCAAACTTGGTGCGTATACGGGATGGACTGGCTGGGCCATCGAGCAGCACAATATGCTACAAGTTCAGATCACAGTGGATATACCTCATGCCTGTTGCAGATTCTGTACCACTCAGAGACACTAACAGCTTCCTCTCCAGTCCCCTCTCCCACCTCGCCTCTTCATGTGTCTGGTGAATGGCTGTATTTTTATCTGGTGGGGAATACTAAAGAATTGTGCCCTGTTGGGCAAAAATGCAGTACCAGACAGTTCAGGATGCTGTGAGCTTTCAAGCAGACTGGACCAGTCCATCCCCTGCTTATGTTACCAGAGATGGATTGAATTAAGGCTGTGCAGCTTCTGGATCCAAATCGCAATGCTGCTGACATAAAGCCAGGCAAAAGGAGAGGAGTGCAAACAATAGGCTGTACAGCTTGCTCAAACCAGACAGGTGACCCGTTCAGAGTTAGGGACCTGGCTGCTGGTCCCCAAAGAGAGTCTGTTGTTGGATAATGCTTGAGTAAGTGTGGAGGAAATGTTAGTCCTCCTCCTTCTCGCCCGACACTCTCCTTCCTGCCTTCTTAGCCAGGGAAGATCCTGAACACAGCAGGACTTGCTCAGTTCCACAGAGCAGTGGAGAAGGGCATTCTGGGAGTGAGTATATAGCTTTGCTCGGGAGATGGCGTGGCAGAGAGGACCCTACCTATCCACCATCTATTCCCCCTAGTGCAGTGGGAGCAGGGCATTGCAGCCAGAGCCACTGCAATCCTGAGACCATCGTGGCAGCTGCTGAAATCACTGTGGTGTCGCTCATGGTTTGGGAGAGGATTCTTGGCTTCCCTTCCCAGCTCGGGGGTCTGTGTAATCAGGCTCTGAGCTGGGGGCGGGATTCGCCACCAAAGGTGCATGCTTTGGTCTGTGAACCCCATCGGATCTCTGGAAAGAGCCTGCTCTGGAGCAGAAGCAGCATTGAACTGCCATCAAATACAATACACAGTGGGTGCCTCCTCCCAGGGACCTTTTAAGCAGCCAAGAGGCAGGTTACTGGACCACATTGATTCCACGACAATGGCAGCTCAACCACATGCTCTACAGTTTTCATTCAGCTTGTTATTCTTTATTGTTGACTGAGTGTTGTCACTGAGCCTGGCACCATGCAGGGTCATGTACGCCCCCACACCAGCATCAATGGAGCAGAGTGAAACCCACCAAAAACCTGCTAGAGGGCCAAACTATATGGCCTGCTTCCTCTCCCCCTAAATCCCGCAGAAGCCCATGAAAAGTGTCCTGCCTTGTAGGAACCCTGACACCTGACTACGAATCCCTGAATTATTGGCACCTAGAAGTCACTGTGTCCTACTCTGAGGCTGGAAACTCCTGCCAATCTGTGCTCTGCTTCCAGGCACTTCAGGAGAGAACATGTGGGGACAGGGGGTGCTGGAAAAGGAGTCCTTCTCTGCCCCTATTCAGGTGTGTCGTTATTTGGTTCACTGTTTACTGCTTATACATAGCATTTTGTAAACATGGTGTCTGTTCGTGAGTCTTTTTTCTTTTACACCGGAGCCAGCCTGAACTTCAATTTGAACAGATCACCAAGATCTTGGGGAAAACTCCTCATGTTAGAAAGGAAGCCCCTCGTTTCCTCCCTCCCTGCTACAGGTCTCAAATCCACATGAGTCTGGCTTTGCACTGGATCTGTGCATTAGCCAAAAGAGGGGAAAAGCCACCTGTAGGCAGGGAACTCTCTCTGGATCACTCATCTGAGGAGATCCCCATGTGTTCTTTATTTCAGCAAATTTATACAGTGTCTATCTGTTTATCCTAACCCTGAGACTGGCCAAAAATGAGCACGTCAGAGAAGAACCTTGTGAAACATTTCCCCTAGAGCTGTAAAGAGAGCTCAACTATGATGGGATGCTAATGCACTCCAGGTGGATGAGTTTCGCTAGAAATTTATTAATTGCAAGGATAGTTGATTAGCAGAACACATTAATTCTCTACTTACAATGGCTGGGCCCAGCCGTGGCAGGGACGAGTCTTTGGTATGGAATATACTGCATTCACCAAGTGTGTTCTGGATGTGCTGCTTTCAGACTGTGTATGTGTACAGCAAGTGTACAAGACTACAGACTCCCACTCCAGTCCAAATTGTACCTGCTGTAGGTATGACTGCTGTACTGATCAATCTCCCATATAAACAGCCACTTGGACTGAATAGGGTGTGTGTGGGTGAAAGAAAGACAGTGGGTTCATAGGTTCAGTGTAGGAGAAACACCTATTCTGAAGCAGAGACTTTAAAAATGGAAAAGTCTGATTTTAAAAACTCGCTCCAGAGGAAATTCTGCCCCGGCCAATCCACCCAAAGAATTAGCTGGCTTTCTGCCCTTGTGAGTAGTCAGCAATTTCCTTATTAATCTTACACATGTAGCTTGTGAATAATATACCAGGCCAACGGTAGCATTTGCATTTCATAATGCACAAAAATGGTGACACTTGGTACAAATACATGCATGCAGGGGGAACAGCTGTCCCCAAATATCAAGTCTCCCAGTGCATTCTGGGCTGGGGGTGGGTTTTTCCGTAGGGATTATATGCATGACTGCTTTGCTCTTATATTGCAGTGTATAGCAAATTTAGGTATAATCCTACTCAAAAGCAGGCACTGGTTGTTTGTGTGGATGCTAGATTTTCTAATGTTTACCTTTCAAGACATCTACAGTAGCACAAGCCAATATGTAACCAGCATACATAGAGTAATGGCTCCCAGTGAAAATGGGACCCAATCTATGATATAATCTGAGTTCGCTGTCCTTCCAACAGAGACAGTATAACTGAAGGCTGGCGGTAATTTTAGGAGCAGGATATATTCAACTCACAAGGTTTATTTTGATTCAATATATCTCTATTCAAGGACAAACTAATGCTGGGAAGCTCCAGAGGGAGTTTCATGAGACCAGACCCTTCTGGATCACCAGTACTTCCCAGTGCTCAGCTAGCCACAGGAAAATAGATGAATATATCAGCCCTAGTCACTAGCCAGAAACCCTGATGTGCAGTGACAAGAGGAAATGGAAATGTTGGGACCACTAACCAGGCTTCAGTGGGTATAGCATGGGCAGCTGTAGTGCAAGCTTCCCTGTCCTGTTGCACCCAGTCGTTCCCAGCAGTATGCCCCATCCCAGACCTGGGGCAAAGGAGAGTTCAGTCTCCGTGGTCTACTCAGTGGAGACAGTGAGAGCAGATTGTGATAGGCTGTTGTGTTGATTTTGATTAGACAGAGGCCCACCAACTCATTTCACACACGTCACTGAGCAACTGTCAGATGATAGCCAGATTTCTGTCTGTCAGTATAGATCCAAGCCAGAGACCTAGAGGTGCAGAGCCCCGTCTCCCATTTACAGTCCCTTGAGCCATCCACTCCCTTGGTTCTCATTTGGGTCAGACTAGTTCACCCATACCTGTTATAAAATATCTCTGCTTGATTTTAGCCTGTTAGCAATGAAGCACGTCCTTCAAAGCACCAGCGTGTCTCTATAAAGCCAGCATCGCAGTGAAACAAAGCAGAAACATGGCAGAGCACTAGAGAGGGGTTAGCCGGGCCCAACAGACCTCGCACATAATGCAGCACTCGCATGGTTAAAAGAGATCAAATGCATCCTTTTTGTACCAGTTCTCTACCAGCTGCTGTACTTGTCTGTCTAGAAGGACGTGGCTCCCTCTCAGGAGTGGCCTTACCTTGTGTGGCTTCCATATCACCTCCCCCTGAGCTCACCAGGGCCAAGTAGGACCTGCTCCTCTTTCCCAGCTGATCCAAAAGGAAATCTTCTGCAGCACCCCTTGGGGAGCCAGACAGGCCCAGCCCAACCTGTAACATCTCTCTGGGATTATGTGTGAAATTATAACTCACCTAGCAAGCAGCTTCCGCTGGGCTTGGTCCCACGCTGAATTTATTGCACCTGAGTCCTCGTAGGGTTAGCGACCCCCACCCACCCCGAACACTTATTTGATGTAAACAATACAAGGGGTGGAGCTGTTAAAAAGTTCCACCAGCCCCTTCCTAGCCCAGACCTCGTGTCTAGTGACAGGATGGGATGTAAATAAGCAACAGGGAGAGATAATGATCGAAACAGCAGCAGGATCATTAAACCCAATCATTTTCCCCCAAGGGTAAACTTTATTTTCTTGTTCTTCAATTTATTCCTTACTTCAGTGTCACCAGAAAACTAGAGCCGTGTGCAAAACAGAGAGGCGGGGGTGGGGATTGCTCAATGTGTGTCCTCTAGTGACTATCTGTCCTTGACCTGATGAAACATAAACACAAAAAAATAATTTCCAGCCACTTCCTGCTGGACTGTTTGGTTCTTGTTGAAGACCGAAATAGAATCATGTGTACAGCAAATGTCACGTGGCTCACCGGCAGGCTGCAAGGATGCAAAGAGGAAAAACAAAATTATAGTCACTTACAGATGTGCCGCTTTGTTGAGCTGAGGGAGGAGCTTTTGATCAATAGGACCCATGCTGAAATGCAATTCTGGCTTGAATAACATGAAAGCAACGCTTTGTCAGTAAGTGCACCGGGGCCATTGAGGCCTTGCCTAGACAAGGACATTAGGTGTTATTTAAAATCATGTCAGCTAACCTCATTTGAAACACCACATGGGACATAGTGTAAATGCAGCTGAACACCTTTAAGCCATATTAGCTGGGTGGGGTTTACCTTGGATTCAGTTTTGCCCTAGCTGGGGCAAGGCCTCGGAGAAGAACTGCCACAGCATTTTCCTCAGGGCCAAATGCTCTGTTGCCCTGCACCTTATAAAGTCATTTACACCTGTGTAAGATGCTACCATTCTCATTGCACCCTTGTGGAGCACCCACTTTGTACTGGTGTGAACGAGCACACATGGTGCAGGGCAGTGGAGAATTGATCCTTTATCTTCATGTCAAGAGAATACTCTCACCGCTCCAGGGAACACCAGTATCAGTAAAAGGGGTTCACCCACTTCTGCTGTCGGGCTCTGTTCCTGCACATTGGCTTGGCCTTGGGCTAAGGATTCTGGTACCAGGGTAATATCTGATATCTCCTCTGTTCTCCTGAGTGTACACAGCCCCTGAAGAGGGCGGATCTGATGACCTTGTAGGTCTTTTCCATCTCAGTTCTATACAGTGTAATCCTTATGCTCAATTCTATCCCCTGGAACAAGGAGGGAATTATTCCTTCCTTGGGGTTGTCCTGGAGCAGCACAACAATGCCTGCCCTTTACTGTGTCCTGTGTCTTAAGGCATAATTGTGCTACCCTGACTCATGCCAAGTAGTCACTTAACACATGCACAGATCCCATTATTTCAATGGGCTGAAGGTATTTGCAGAGTAAGGGCTTGGCTACACTTACATTTTATAGCGCTCAAACTTGCTGGCTCAGGGGTATGAAAAATCACCGCCCCCCCCAGCGCAGCAAGTCTGAGCGCTTTAAAGCGCTAGTGTAAACAGGCTCCAAGCACTCAGAGCTAATCCCCTTGTGGAGGTGGATTACCAGGAGCGCTGGGAGAGCTGTCTCCCAGCGCTCACGAGCGACCACACTTGCACTTCAAAGCGCTGCCGTGGGAGCGTTCCCACGACAGCGCTTTGAAGTTTCCAGTGTAGCCATGTTACTGCCCAGCTTGAGAAAGGGTGCCAGAGTCTGGCCTTTCATGTTGGAAGGTGCTAACAGCTGTTATATTACAAGCACAAAAGCATAGTAATTCCAGGCACATTTCCAATGCATTATCATTTTCCGGTTTGTTCCAGCCCAAGTTATTACTGATTGATTTATAAAGCCATAAAATGCTTTACAGAATTCCAAACTCTACATATATTCAAAAAACATTGTTAAGGTTAAGAGTATAGCTCAACAGTTTAAAGGGGGAAAATACTTGACAAGAACATGGAAACGATCAAAAAACAAACATTAGAAACCTAGGAAATTCAGAGTTAAGGTTAAACTTAAAAGCAAGTCACATTTTTGAAAATACAGAAATCCTTCACTCAAGTAACCTTAATTCACTAATGACAGCAACAGCTGATCTTTCCTTCTTTGTTCCTTTCGCATTTAATCCTGAATTTGCAGTGTCTATCTATCTGTCTAATGTATTTAGGTCATGCTCTGATCAGATGTTTCTGTAAGTGTCTTATTTTTATCTCAAGGACTTCCTCTAAGAGCTTAAAGAAATGCTGTTCAGAATGGCAAATGAAGTCCACCCCTCCTCATACATTGCTAGTAGCAGTCTTATATTGGATCTCTATTCTTCATGCCAGCACTTGGTTTCACTCTCATCATTCAGACACTTCTGCCAAAGATTTTGGGGTCTTCTCTCCTGAGCCTTAAATCCTTACCTCCAGCCTTTCATAGCAGCAGGCTCCTGAGGCTCTGTTTATTTCCTGTACACTTTTCCCTAACTAGTCTTCTTCTTCAACGCTTAGCCAAATGGTCAGATGTAGCGATCGTTCGCCATTTGGTCTGTTCCTGTGCGGCGGAAGGGCTTGACAGCCCAAGAGTCCTAGCTTGGAGCAGTCTTTATGAACCCATGTAATAGGAGGTCTGCTGGGCCGCCTCCACCCCTCGGTTGGTAGAATTTTATCCCAGATGTTGCAAGCCAGCCGGAGACCAGCATTCGCTGGACTGTCGTGTGGCATTCTCACAACATGTCTGAAAAGCGCAAAGCACGATCTGCAGACAATAGCCCCAATAGTCTGTAGATCGGAGCAACCATAAACATCTGCATTACAGATGAAGTCATTCCACTTTATGCCCAATATACAACATTGGCATTCTGTGTGTAAAGCCTCCAGCTTTGCTTAGTCAGAGCGGTGTAGTGTCCATGTTTCGCAGCCATACAACAGTACAGGGAGGATACAGCTTGACTAGATCCTGAACTAGTCTCATTCTCCTATATTTCTCTTTATAGACCTGAAGACACCACATGCTCACCCCTGGTCAGAGTCTAAGTACATCTGAAGTGTCCTATGCTGCTTTCTTTCTAGGTATTTATTGCCCCCTGCTGCCTTGCTCTTGTTTGGCACTATCAGGACATTTCATCAACCTTCTTCCGCACCACTGACAACCAGCATGAAGGAGATGGGGGAAAGATTCCCTTCCTTCTTCTAGATGAAACAAAACAGTCCACCCGGAGGTGGGAAATGGAAGCTGATTAGGGACTTGTGAGAAAGGGATCATTGTTTCATGAGTTTTTAATGGAAAAAAATTAAATATGTAGAGACCCCATTCCCTCCAGATGAGATGTGCAGCTGAACGCAATAAATGTTTCATGGTTACTGCATGTCAGATGTGCACAGAAAAGAATCAAACCTGTCTTCATCCCATTTGCCAAGGAATTCAGACATGTAAAGAAAGCAAAGAGAATTTGGAGGGACAGGCTAGTGGAGCCCAGTGGCTGCCTCGGGACAGGCTATTTTGCTGTCAATGGCACTGAGCATACCAGTGTTTCTCAGCCCAGGGGGAGCGACCCCCAAGTCTGGCATGAGGAGGGCGCCCAGTGGGTTGCAACCCCGGGGTTGAGAAAAAAATATTGGCAGGATGCTGCAGTCACTGGAACTCAGCCAGAGCTAGGGAGGAGAAGGAAGCAGCCATTTCCTTCCTGCTTCTGCTGCTGCCCTGACCCCGCTCCCTGATTTTGTCCCTAAGCTGTCAACCCCACCGAAGACCCCCCTCAGTTCCAGGGCAGAGGAAGCAGCACTTTTAGAGGCTGTGGAGCAGGATTTACTGTCTCCAGGAGCAGCATCATGAGAGGGGGAAAGCAACCACAACCAGCACCCAGTCCAGAAGCAGCCCTACCCCCAGAACTCCTTCTAGGATTGCCAGGCATCTGGTTGTCAACAGAACACCTGGTCGAAAAGGGGGTGCTGACTGGGCTGTTAAAAGTCTGGTCAGCAGGGCTAAGGCAGGCTCCCTCATCCCCAGACGCACCCCAGAGCCCGCACCCCAGCTGGAGCCCTCACCCCAACCACCTGCCCCAGCCAGAGAAAGTGAGTGAGGGTGAGAGAGAGTGAGTGATGGAGGGAGGGGAGCTGGAGCGAGTGGGGACAGGGCAGGAGGCGGGGCAAGGGTGTTTGGGTTTGTGCAATTAGAAAGTTGGCAACCCTAACTGCTTAGCATACTGCACCCAAACTCCTTCCATTGTGTCTTTGGTGACCTAAATCCCATGAGCCTTTGCAGCTGCAAGACCCGTGGGTTGTGGTAGTTGTGGGTTGATTTTTTTTTTTTTTTTGCCATGCTGGGCCTTGTGGACATGGAAAGGTGGAGGACCAAAGTGCACAGGTTGAGGGTCAGTTTGATGAGCTTTATAATCCAAGGAGGTTTATAACAAACTAGGGCTGGAAGTGTGTGTGGGGAGGGAGCGTAAGCCAACTTGGGGCAATAGCCCTGTCCATTGCTTTTCTCATTTAGTATGGCATGAGGCTTGAGAGGTGGGCAGGCACTCGCTGCTTTCTCTTTCCCGACGTAGACCTATGAGAGGACCAATGAACTGCCAGAATTACTCAGCCCTGCATTTGATATCCTGCCTCTGGTAGTGGTCACTGTCACAGTTCAGACTGCTGCATCTGTATTCCCCTGCTATAGTCCAGTAAGGGCACCCACGCTCAGGCTTCTGGCTCCCCTGGCTGTCATGTGTCTCATGCCCTTCTAACCAGGATATCTCCAGCTGGCACAGCGCCCCAATTCTACTGCGACTTCCCCAGCAATGTCAGAGCAGGCCTGCTTTGCCTATCTCCTCAGGGGTGGTTAACTGTGCAATTGCCACGGTCGTAAGTTACCATGCGTCTTCCATCTTCTTCAGGACACACAGTTCACACAGCTTCCACCTTCCTGGGTCTGACCTCAGAGCATTCAGCATCCTCTGCCCCTCCGTGCGCTTCCCCCAGCAAGTCTGCCCAGGCGGGGTCTTGGGGAAGCCAAAGGGTCCTGCACCCCAACTCCGCAGTCAGACGTGACTCTCAGCCAGCCAGTAAAACAGAGGTTTATTAGACAACAGGAACATGGTCTAAAACAGAGTTTGCAGGTGCAGAGAACAGGACCCCTCAGCTGGGTCCATTTTGGGGGGCAGTGAGCCAGACAACCACGTCTGCACAGTGAATTCCACTTAAGCCCTTTGGATGCATTTCCCCACCAGTGAATATCAAAGTCTGTAGTTAGGGACTTAGAGAATTCAGTTAGTCTTTGGTTTACCTTCCTTGCTGGGAGGTAAGGGTGAAGGATTAAGGGTGAAATTCACCCTTGTACAGGGGTCTGGAGCAAGGCCTGGGCATTCCTTAAAGAGATGGGGGTGAAATTCTGGCCCACTGAAATCAATGGGAGTATTCGTCACTATTTCATGGAGCCAGGATTTCACTGTACATCTTTAGCGGGTGTGAATCCACGGAGGTCCAGGATCTGACCCCATAACCCAAAATAGGGTTGTGCCTCAAACACCCTGAGGAGCATCTCTGAGGATCAATACTGTTCTCTTACTGCAGCTTGTTCTGAAGTCACTACAGTTGCTGCAGATCTGCCATTCTCCTCTCCCTGCAGCCTGCCACATTCGGTATGGGGCCAGAGGTCACCCTAGCTAAGTTTTCCCCTCTCCGGTAGGACTGCAGAGTTTACCTCAGAGTGCACAAGGACATCATTCTTCTGCTCTCACCTCATGAATTCCACTTGTCACACTGTCTGGAGTGGCTCACAACTGTGAGTGCCTATTTCAGGGCAAAAAGAAAAGGAGTACTTGTGGTACCTTAGAGACTAACCAATTTATTTGAGCATAAGCTTTCGTGAGCATAAGCTTTCATCGGGCGCATCCGATGAAGTGAGCTGTAGCTCATGAAAGCTTATGCTCAAATAAATTGGTTAGTCTCTAAGGTGCCACAAGTACTCCTTTTCTTTTTGTGAATACAGATTAACACGGCTGCTACTCTGAAACCTGTCATTATTTCAGGGCAGACTGTCAGAAAAGGGCAGACATCCCAAACTGGTGGTATGTTCTATAATTAGATTTCACCAAGCCGATAATAAAATGTGAACTCCAGGTCTTACCATGGAGTCAGACAATCCCCTTAGACTCGCCAGTCTATCTTGCCACCCAGACAAACAGAATGTTGTGATAAAAGGTCACTTAAACCCAAAATCACACCACATCAGGTTTCTCCTTGTCCCAAGAGACCAGTCACTCACCCCAAATCAATAGGTACTCCAGATCTTACACCAAAGACAATGCTGGCAGCTAATTCCTTAGTAAACTAATGATAGGTTTATTAGGCTAAGAAAAGAAAACGAGAGTTATTGAGAGGGTAAAACAGGTAAAATATATTAACAGGTGAGTCACAGTTTGTAAGTCCAAGTAGTAAAAGCAGTGATGTAATAAACTGCCAGTTTTCCAAAAGTCTCTTAGGACTACCCAGAATAACTCTGGGGATCTCCATCTTCTAGTTCAGTTATTCTGCCCTGTTAGAATCCAAACAGTCCAGAGATGATGGATTATTTCTTGAATCCATATTTATAGCTCCTTTACACAGAGAGCCAGCCAAGAGTGTCTTTACCCATACGGGTTTTTCCTTTGATGGTGTTGAGTGAGGAATGCACTTTGAGTTTCTGATCTCAGGTCATCACGACAATGACCCATTTGCTTTGGAATTAGCGCCTCTTCTGAGAAAGGTTTCAGAGTAACAGCCGTGCATTCCCCAAAGCTTCCTCCAGGTCTGGTGAGTTGTTTTGTTACATGGGTATTTACAATGTAAATGTTTGCTATTACATTATACAAGAACACAAATGAAAACAATGCGAAGAACATCCCATTAGTTTTCATGAAGTTTAAATAAGTGAGCTGTAGCTCACGAAAGCTCATGCTCAAATAAATTGGTTAGTCTCTAAGGTGCCACAAGTCCTCCTTTTCTTTTTGCGAATACAGACTAACACGGCTGTTACTCTGAAACCAATACACTTTTATACATCTAACCGCTACTTGAACTACACAAGTGAATTGACCTGAATACACTGTAGCGTGACCTGGTCAGCCAGCGTCAAACGGGCGATGGAGCATTCCTCTGTTTATGGAGGAGAATCACTGTCCCAGGGTGCTCCACTCACCACTAGTCTGGCGCTTCCTCCTGGCCGCTCTGGGGATTGTTGCCCCTTCCCACGGCTGTACACCATCACTCCATCTCTGCCGCTGGTCTGTAGTCCCTCTCTCACTCCAAGAACTGCAGCATCCTCTTCATGACTCAATCCTCCGGCCAGGCCATTCAGCGTTCCCTCCTTCCAGCGTATATCAAAGTCTTTCCTTCAGCAGCCCCAGGCAGTTTTCCCATTCACTGCTGCAGGTGCCACTCCCTCAGTGGCTGGTAGGGGAACCCAGACCTGCTCTCTACTCTGGGTGCCAGTCCTGCAGTTCTGGGCTTTCCTCTCCCAACCCTCACTGCTCCTTCTCTAGATTGCTTCCTATCACTCCTGGCTCTCCCCCACCCTTCTCTGGGAATAGCAGCTCCAAACCCTCCTCCCAGGGAGTGACGGCTGCCCCTATCTGTTGCCAGCTTCCTGGCTTTATGGGCCTTGCCTCCTCTTGCCCAGCTAAGCCTGCTTGCAATCAATTTCTTGTTCCCTGGCTCATCTTCCAAGTGCAGCCTGTGGAGTTAACAGGCCGACCTGGCCACCTTAATCCCTTCCAGTCCTGTGTGGGGTGGACACCCCCATCACAATCACTTTCATTCAGTGGAGTGAGGTGGGGTCAGGTGCAGAGCACACAGCAGGACCTGACCGCAAAGGCATGAGCACCAAGCAGCAACATTTACTCAGAGAGCAACAGGAGTTGCCGGGAGTTTGTAAATATGATGACAGGAAACATCTCTTTGTCATAATTTGCAGAAATACTGCAATAATAAGCTGGTATTATGAGGACAATAAAGCATTGCTATCAATGTCCCCCAGCAGCTTCTGGAGCATCAATCCATATATAAATATCTGGATATGTTTGCAGCAATCGTACAGGGGGAAAAATGTGCCTAGCAGATCTTGCATGATAAATTCCCCACTTTATTCTTATTTGACTCCAGCGGACTGGAAAGGAATTGGCTCTAAGAAGGCCTGGCAAAACTGCCTCGTTTTACTGTGTAGGCTCACTTGGCTTAGCCAATGTATGTCCCCCTAGTGGGCACCCACATCCAAAATATTTACCATGTCAACATTCAGCTATGTCCTGACTTCCTCATAGTCCAGCCCTGCCAGTGCCCTCCATATCCGGTCAAAACACCTATGCATTTCAAATCTAGAGGAGCACACCTTGGGGAGCATGGTTATTGGAGAATATGTGGCCTTGTGGGAGGGGAAATACTGTCACGGGGTATGCTGTGGGGGCAGAGAGAGCAGTGTCAGCCTGGTCTGCAATTCACAAATGGAGCACCAGCTAAGGACCTGCAGAAGAGAAGCTGGGGGGATTTGGGAAGGGAATGGGGGGGACTGGAGGGGTTGTGTGTGTGTGTGTGTGTGTGAGAGAGAGAGAGAGAGAGCGAGAAAGAGTAGTGTGTTTGTGTGTGTGTGTGTGAGAAAGAGAGAGAGAGAGACAGACAGACAGACAGAGTATGACTGGAGGGGCATGGTTGGGTGAGGGGACTGTCAGCTGGCAAAGTCAGAAGATTTGCCAGCTCACGGAGCTGTCGCTGAATAGGTGTTGCCCTTCTGCAAATACTGTTTGTGGTACATTGTTTAGAGGCCCTACAGGCCTGGATGCCAAAATATTATATTAATGGAGATTATTATCATAAGATCAGGAGGTCAAACAAGTAAACATTAACTTGTTGCCTGTGTGATAGGATCAAGGTGAGACAGGCTGGCTGAAGCCAAGAAGCCCACTACAACACCCTGAGGAAGACACAATTCCTGCCTCCAAGGAGCTTCAGGAGATAGGGGTCTTCTGTAAACTGACAGACATACAATGTAGATTCATCATGGTAGGAGTGACTGTGAGCTGGGGCTGAGCACAACAAGGATTTTTCCCCACCAGCTCTAACGGTGCTCCTTTACAAGGCATGTGCATTTTAAAGAGAAACAAGACCATCTAAAGCTGCGATCCATCATGACCAAGCTGGTAACCTCTGGTCGTCCTTGTGCTCACATGGCCTGCTGGGGTGTGCAGAGGTATATGGAGAAAACTGGTCAACTGTAAATGATCTGAGCCAGCATTATTTAGTTAATAGTAACAATAATAATAAATAACCTTTCCTATCACACCTCTCATCTCAAAGGATGCCACGCCATTTTATAAACATAACCTGTATCTAGAGATGAGGTAGTAATACGGTCATGAGGTAGTGATAAGTTTAGTGTCACTGAATGCAGCCACCTCTGGGGTGGACATGGCAGCTGTTTGACAGAAAAGAGTAATGTCACACAAACAATTAAGGACCACGGTCTGCACATGGATGCTTACTCTCATGCAGAGTGGTCTTAACTGGTAAAATCTATTTCACTGACTCTGACCAAGCCACTGTAATGAATAGGGGATTTCAGTAGTTCTTTCGATTGATGTAACTGTTTATATGGGGAATACAGCTTGATTCTTTCAAGTATAAAAGCCTATTTCACAGCTCTGTAAATGCTGGATTCAGAACTTCCTCAAAGAGCTTGGAACATTCATACTCTCCCACTCAGAGCAGTAAGTCAGTCAGGCACTAGATGTTATCAACTCACTGAAGGACACAGCCTGAAAAATTACATAAATATGGAACAATTGCTCATTTATTTGCCTCTATCTGTTTCTTTGCTTCTTCCTATATTCGCCCCTTTATAACGGAACAAAAGAAGGTTTCTCTATATTATCATAATAGCATTCAGAAGCCCTAAACAGCATCAGGGCTCCCCATGCTATATTGCTGTACAGATAGCTGAGAAGAGACAGTCTCTTCCCCCAAGCGCTTACAATCTAATGTAAAGTCGTTTTTGAAGATTACATAGGAGCATATAAATTTAAAAGCAACAATTAAATGGATACATTTGTTCCACAAACCCTAGGGCCAAGAGCCAGGTGAAAGGTGGCCTTTTACACAAAAAGATCAGTAAGTTTTGTTAGGAGTATTTCCATTAAATTAAAAAATAATGAAGTGGAAACAGCTTTATTAAAGAAATAAACATGCCCTAGCAATGTTTGCAACACAAACACTGCCGCTTCGTGCACGTACACTGTGCAAAGCCACCCACTCCCATCTGTGGCTGGCCAGAAGGCTGTGCCATTTCAGATTTTGGTGGGGGGGGGCAACTTTAACCAGGATTCCTGGGGCTACTTAGGCACTTGAAAACTCTAGTTTTTTGGCAGATAACTTAGCAATTAGCTGACAGGAGCCCTGTATCTAATTCCTTTATAAAAGAAAGAAAATTAAATAAATATTAGACCCACTCAGCTCTAAGAACATGTTCTGACATCTTGTGGCAAGTCACTTAAGGGACACTGGTTAGGTTTAAAATCTTAATTTATATTCTTACTTTATTACTAACTCTGTGGAGAGAGAGACCCCGTTGGGACTCCTGGGTTCTATCCCAGCTCTGGGAAGAGAGTGGGGTCTAGTGGGAAACAGCAGAGAGCAGATACATCTGGGTTCTATATAAGAACATCAGAATGGCCATACTGGATAAGACCAATGGTCCACCTAGCCCAGCATCCTGTCTTCCAACAGTGGCCAATGTCAGGTGCCCCAGGGGGAATGAACAGAACAGGTCATCATCAAGTTGCCCTGTTGCCCACTCCCAGCTTCTGGCAAACAAAGGCAAGGGAGATGCAGAACATGGTATTGGATCCCTGCCCATCCTGGCTAATAGCCATTGCTGGAGCTATCCTCCATGAACTTATCTAGTTCTTATTGGAAACCTGTTACAGTTTTGGCCTTCACAACATCCCCTGGCAAAGAGTTCCACATGTTGACTGTGAAGAAATACTTTTTTTGGTTTGTTTTAAATCTGCAGCCCATTAAAATTTCCTCTGGTGACCCCTAGTTCTTGTGTTATGTGAAGGAGTAAATAACGTTTCCTTATTCCATTTTTCTACACCATTCATGATTTTATAGACCTCTCTCATATCCCCCCTTAGTCATCTCTTTTCCAAGCTGTAAAGTCCCTGTCTTTTTAATCTCGCCTCATACAGAAAGTATTCTGTACCCCTAATAATTTCTGTTGCCCTTCTCTGTACCTTTTCCAAATCCAATGTATCTTTTTTGAGATGGGGTAACCAAATCTGCATGCACTAGTCAATATGTTGGTGTACCGTGTATTTATATAGAGGCAATACAATATTTTTCTCTTATTATCTATCTCTTTCCTAATGATTCCCAACATTCTGTTGCTTTTTAAATTGCCACTGCACATTGAGCAGGTGTTTTCAGAGAACTCTCCACAATGACTCCAGGATCTCTTTTTTATGGGTTCATCTAATTTAGACCCCGTCATTTTGTGTGTACAGTTGGGATTATATTTTGCCAAGTGCATTACTTTGCATTGATCAACACTGAATTGGTTCTACCCTCGTGTTGCCAGTTTTGTGAGATCCCTTTGTAACTCTTCGCAGTCTGCTTTGGACTTAACAGTCTTGTAATTTTGCATCATCTGCAAATTTTACCACCTCACTGCGTACCCCTTTTTCCAGATCATTTATGAATATGTTGAATAGGACTGGGCCCAGTACAGACCCGGGGGGGGGGGGCGGGGGGGGACGACGACGGACACCACTATTTACCTCTCTCCAGTCTCACCTTTTATTCCTACCCTTTGTTTCCTATCTTTTAACTGAAGTGCCTGGCAGTGCTTTCAGGATCATCAATTTACTTTAATGATAAGCCTTTTGTTATCTTAATCACCCTGCCTCTGTTTATAAAAAGAAAAGGAGTACTTGTGGCACCTTAGAGACTAACCAATTTATTTGAGCATGAGCTTTCGTGAGCTGTTTATATCTGTTTATAAACAGGTTTCAGAGTAATAGCGGTGTTAGTCTGTATTCTTCGCAAAAAGAAAAGGAGTACTCGTGGCACCTTAGTACTCCTTTTTGTTTATAAACAAACTCCCCGCCACAAAGGCTGTGCTGCTCCCAGCTTCCAAACTCATCACATATCACAGTCAAGCTGTTGAGGTTAAGAGTTCAGTCTGGCGCTAGGGTGAATAGACCCCCCCATGAAACTCGGGGGAGGGGTGACCCTAGAGCCATTCCCTGCCCCCCCTAAATGGTGCCCCTAGCCCCAGCCTGTTTGACTCAGGCATCTGTACTTCGATTATGTCTAGGCTTGACTGTTGCAGATCTCTGTATTTAGGAATGGAGCCCTATGCCCTGGCGAAACTCCAGCCCGTTCATAATGCAAGTGGCCCACCTGCTTGCCATTGCATGTTAATGGCATGCATCTCCCTGCTTTGCTGCTGTCTATGCTGATTCTTCACTCAGCACAGAGTCCACTTGAAGGTCTCTGTCCTAATATGTGAAGCCCTCCTGATATGGGCCCTGGCTACCTGACAGACCAATTCCCGCTCTGCAGCTCCAGGACTGCCAATCCCAAGCCTTCAAATATCATGAGTCAGGCCGCCAAAACTATTGAGATGGTTTAAAAAAATATGAGATTAAAAGAAAGGAATCTTTTTATTTGCCTTCTGGTTTTTGAGCCCTCGGGGGGGGTGGGGGGGTGGGTTTCACCTTTTCAAGCTTTTCTCCACTAACCTTGTGGCATCTGGGGCTAAATGCAAACCTCACTTCTTCAGCCAAGCTTTCCTCCCTCTCATGCTTTTATATTTTAGTCCCCTCCTGCTCTTAAAAACTAATTTAATCCTGCTTCTTGCCAGCAGGGAAGGAAGAAATATTGTCATCAGTTTTTACTCTTGGTAGATACTCTGCTATTGTAGCAATGGGTACCAATATAAGAAAGAACGAAAGAACGACACTTCAAGAGAACCAGCCAGTGAAAAGGGCTAAAATCAAATGTGAAATTAACTAGTCTAGTTTCACTGTCCCAAACTGTTCTCATTTAACCTGAGGGCTGTTAGCTCAATCACTTCATCTAACTCCCATGCTACAGGATCACATGAAAAATGAAATGATCTCTAAGTGCTTGTGTAACCCACACACCTACAGGGTGTGGAGTTCTGTCCAATGTAGTGGCACTGAGACCACTTAGAGAGAAAGATAAAATGAGTTTGCTTAACAGCCAGCTGGTTTTTAGCTCATGTACTAAGCTCCAGAGGTCCCAAGTTAGATCCTGTCCACCACCGACCAAGTGTTACACTTGTCGATGATAAACACTTGTCAGTGTTACACTTGTGTATGATAAACACCCATTTTTTTCATGGTCTGTGTGTACATAAATCTCCTCACTGTATTTTCCACATTATGCATCCGATGAAGTGAGCTGTAGCTCACGAAAGCTTATGCTCAAATAAATTGGTTAGTCTCTAAGGTGCCACAAGTCCTCCTTTTCTTTTTGCGAATACAGACTAACACGGCTGCTACTCTGAAACTTGTCGATAGTAGGAACTTTTTGCTAAATTTTTCCACTCCCAGTTCAGCTCCAGAGATTGTGGCAATGGTGGGACAGAGAGTTTAGACAAAGACAAGTGTATTTTCAAAGCTTTGTGTTGTGCAGACCAACTCTGAACGGGGCCAGATGACACAGTGCCCAGTAGGGTCGTCCAGCATAGCCCTTTCAACATTGCTACAATCAACGGAGCTGACTGAGTGAAGCAACAAAGAAAAAGCCTAGGATACAAGCAGCCTATAAGGGATTGTTAAACTGTATTGCACTATTTGGCCAGTAGATGGCGCGGTGTGTAAAATACCTGATTTAAAGGAACCTTTATACCTGGCAGACCCTGAGGGGATCTGGGACACAAGACTGTGACAGCCTAGCAGCAGCCCGAGGCCAGCTGCCTCTCTGTGTTTCATGCCAGTGAAGAAGGAAAGTAGGCTGCAGGTGCCAGCTGGTAAGCCGCGCCCCCTCGGCACCTGGTGTCTGTAGGGGAGTAAAAAGAACAGGAGGACTTGTGGCACCTTTTGGAGACTAACCAATTTATTTGAGCGTGAGCTTTGCTGAGCTACAGCTCACTTCATCGGGTGCATGCAGTGGGAGTACACAAGCGACACGGTTTAACCGGCACCAGGCAGCTGGAGGCAGAAATGTACAGAAGAGGCACCTGTGTGGGTGCGACAAGGTGGTACGCCTGACGCTGCCCCTTGCCTGTGTGACCTGGCCCCCGCCCCGCGACCCAGTGAAGCCCCCCGCGCCGGGGGGTTGTGTGATCTGCCCTCCCAGGGCAGGTGCAGCCCCCCCCCCCCCCCGCCGGGGGTATGCGACCAGCCTCCCACGCCTGGCTGCCTGAGGGGCAGGGCTTGTCTGATGCCGCCTCCTCTCGGGCAGGACCCGGATGTAGATCGCCTTCCTCTCCGTCCCGTTCTGAGTCCCTGCGCGCGCCGTAGTCAGCTGACCTAGCCCGGAAGCGCCCGGAGCCCGGCTCCGGACTCAGCAGCCCCGGCCGGCGGAAGAGCGGGGGCGGGCCGCGGCGCAGCGATGGCTCCGGACCCCTGGTGAGCGGGTGGAGGGCCGCGCCCCCTCCCCCCCGAGCCTTTGGTGTGCGACACCTGCGGCCCCCCCGCGAAGCGAGGCCAGGTCCCCAGCTCTGGGGAGAGACCCCCGGGGGGACAGCCCCCCATCTGCCCCCCCCCCCACCCCGACGGGCTCTGCGGGGCCTTACGGGGCAGGCCCGGATTTCCTGGGGGACCCCTCTCCTCCCATCCCCCTTCCTAGGCTTGGTGTCCGTGACACTGGCCTTGCCCCCGGGCTGCCGGAGCTAGCGCCCAGGCCGCGCTGCCGGCAGGGTCAGGGCGGGTTTTTTTGGAGGGGGCTGTATTATTGCAGGGGCCCGGTCCCAGAGCAGGACCCCCTGCGCTAGGTGCTGTACAAACCCAGAACAAATGCGCCCCACCGCCCAAAGAGCTGCCTATCCAAGTCGGGGCTGTTTGGTTAGTGCAGGCGTTCGCCATGGGAAGTGAACGGCTAGTCAGAATTAGGGTCACAGTGAACATTATACCTTTCCCCTTAGTCACATGGTGGGCCAGATTTTCAAAAGAACTCATCCTGTTGGAGGTAGGTTGGGGGCTGAGCTCTTCTGAAAACCGGGCCCATAATGCTCTTAAGGAAAATTGAAACTATTGGCCCTCCTAACAACCTCTCCCAAGCATTTAGGTCCATGGTGACGTTTACTTAATAGACTTGGATCCTGACTGATGCTTCTGTTCATAAACAAAAGCGTAGTGTAAAATACTGAAACAAATATACGGTCTTAGCATTGTTCAGTTGACTTGGTTGGATGGGTATCGTGTATATTTCTGTGGGTGATGAAAGGATAACAGCAGATATAAAAATTTGTTATAAATATATGTAATAGAACTTTGGAAGATTAAGTACAAATATCAGTTCATAATTCCTGTACAGCAGTTTCCTCTTTAAGCAACTTTACAAAAAAATAAAACCACTAAATACCTTGGTGCTGGGTGATAGGTAGGTAGCTATTATTCCCATTTTACTTTATTATAGGTAAAGCTCACAGCATTTCACTTTGCCTTACTTGCTTATTAGACTATCAGATAATGGTCTCTCTATATATGTGATTTCTATTTAAGTTGCTCTCTTTAGGAATCATAGTAGCAGCCGTGTTAGTCTGTATTTGCAAAAGTGAGCTGTAGCTCACGAAAGCTTATGCTCAGATAAATTGGTTAGTCTCTAAGGTGCCACAAGTACTCCTTTTCTTTTCTCTTTAGGAACTCTGTTTAGTTAAAATGTATGTACCTCGGTAGTCTTGGTTAATGAAGAATTAAGGGAGGATACTGTAATTAAAGCAAATCTACATAGGTTTATGGAAAATAGATCTTGTCAAACTAACTTGATACCTTTTTGAATGAGGTTTCAGGTTTGATCGATAAAGGTAATAGAGTTCTGTAAGGTATTTGACTAGGAATGGATTAAAAATTGGCTAACTGATAGGTCTCAAAATGTAACCGTAAATGGGGAATAATCAGCAAGTGGATCTGTTTCCAGAGGGGTCCCTCAGGGATCGGTTCTTGGCTCTACTCTAGTTAACATCTTTATCAATGACCGGGAAGAAAACATAAAGTCATCACTTATAAAGTTTGCAGATGGCACTGAAATCGTATGAGTGGTAAATAATGAAGAGGACAGGTCACTGATTCAGGACCACTTGAATCCCTTGGTAAACTGGGTGCAGGCAAAGAGTATATGTTTTAATACAGCTAAATGTATACACTAAGGAACAAAGAATGCGGGCTATACTTAGAGGATAGGGACTCAATCCTGGGAAGCAGGGACTCTGAAAAAGATTTGGGAATAGTCATGGTAATAAGCTGAACATGAGCTCCCAATGTGACACTGTAGCCAAATAGAGCTAATGGAATCCTGGGATGTATGAATAAGGGAATCTCAAGTAGGAGTAGAGAAGTTACTTTCCCTCTATATTTGGCACTGGTGCAACCACTGCTGGAGTACTGTGTCCTGTTCTGTGGCTAACAATTTAGGAAGGATGTTGATAAATCGGAGAGGGTTCAGAAAAGAGCCATGAGAATGGTTAAAGGATTAGAAAACATGCCTTATAGTGATAGACACAAGGAGCTCAGTCTAGTTAGGTTAACAAAGAGAAGGTTAACAAAGAGAAGGTGTGGCTTGATTGCAGTCTGTAAATATCTATGTGGGGAACAAATACTTAATGGGCTCTTCAATCTAGCAGAGATAAGTCTAACATGATCCATTGGCTGCAATTAGAAGCTAGACATTTTTAAATGAGGTTTACATTTTTGACAGTGAGTGTAATTAATCATTTGAACAATTTACCAAGGTTTGTGGTGTATTCTCTGTCACTGAGCATTTTTAAATCAAGACTGGATGTTTTTCTAAAATATATGCTGTAGGAATTATTTTGGGGAAATTCTATGACCAGTGTAACAAAGAATCTTTCATGATTACAGCCTTGGAATCTGTGAATCCGTTAATGAAAATTGAGTATTAAATATTTAATAGTGTGTGCTTCTTATAATTGTGCAGTAGGTACATGGCTATAACTTAGTTTACTTTTGCTTTTTTGGCACCCAAATTGCATCTATTTAGTCTCGTCTATTGGATTAGTCTTAAACTATTGATCAGTTACTTTTATAAACTTAGTATATTTAGATCAGCATGCAAATATATTGGTATTTACTAAATTTTATTATTGAACTTCTAGATATAACGGTACTGTGATGGGGTTCCTGGGGTGCAACCTGGTCTCATCAACCTGGGGTATCCCTCTTGTGCTGTGGTGCTGTTGTTAAGCCACATCAAACCTCTGGCAGGTACTGCATTTACACAGACCTCCATAGGCAGGGACACGTCCAGCTGAGTTACTTGAATGCTTTGCCAGCCGCTCATGAACCAATAACAGAGAGGCTCCAGCAAATTCCCCCCAGCTCTCTAGCCTTGCACCTCGAACTGTACCGTCTTGCTCTGGTCATAAGCCTGACAGTGTAAGTTCATTACTGAGTCCACCCATCCATCAATGTAGAGAGGACACACACTAGCATTTGTAAACTGAGCTGAGATTTCCCAAGCACTTCAACCAAAACACGCTATTTTAGGTAAAATATAAAACAGATTTATTAAGTTCAGAAAGATAGATTTTAAGTGAATATAAGTAACTAGCGTAAAGATCAAAGTTGTTTACTTAAGTTATAAAAATAAATTAAGTCTGAGTTCTGCAAACGAAACAGGATTTGAATCAAGCAGTGTCACACCCTGACAGATGGTACAAGCTGGTTACAGATCCTCAGATCCTGGGATTCTTTTTCCAGTCTGGGACCATCCTCCCCTGTTCAAAGTCTTTGTCTCCAGATACCTGTTGAGGTGGGGGTGAGATGGGAAGAGAGGTCCAGTGATGATGTCACTTCTCCTCTTTTATAGTTTCTTCCAGCTTGCTGGAAAGATCTATGCTTGTCACACGAGGGTTCGCCCCCATTGGTCAAGCAGTCTCCATTGTCTATGTGTTCTGTCTGAGAAGTCTTCTGGGATGGCCTCTGGGAAAGTTGGATTCCCTTTAATGGGCCATCAGCAGGTCTTGCTACTCCTTTGTTGTACCTAGAAGGCTGGTTGTGGGTGTTCCTAACCTCACAAAATATTTCAGTAACGCACTCGTAGCAAAACGTCATAACTTCCCATACAATGATAGCACATACAATCCAACAGGATATTAATGTTCAACAGATCAAGACTTTTAAAATGCTTCAGAAGGCATACTTTGTACAAAACATATAATTATATGACAATGGGGAATATGGGGATTCCACGGTGCCACTCTCAGGTACAGAGTGTCACAGGTGCATCTGAGTGGGTTTTTTTTTTTTTTTTTTTTCTTCAAATAAAAGGATTTAAATTGAAACACTTAAAAGATTTAGATGATGGAAAAATATAGTTGTCGATATATTATTCAAACAGTTCCTTCAGCTTATAGCTCCTTATGCACAAAAAGAATCCTGTGAAGTTCTGCACTGCAGAATTTTCATGGCAAAATATTTATTTTATTCTGTTTCTCTTTGTTTCCTGGGGAATCTAGGCAGTTGTACAGTAGAGGGTGTCAACAACTTAGGCAGTAGGATATTGAGAGTGATGGACTCATCCTTTCCTCTTTTTATGTTTAAAATGAATGATAATGCTTGTCACTTATAGCAACTTTAGCCATAGATTTCAAAATACATTACAAAAGAGAAAACATCACTATCCCCAGTTTATAGATGGGAAACTGAGGCACAGAGTGTACGTATACTGGCCAGTAGAAGACAATGAGTAAATGGCAGGGCTCAGGGTAGTCCAATGTCCTATTCACTAGAGCCAATTTCTGGCCTTCGTTGTACCACAAAACGTACTAAAGTCAGTGTGGCTGCCAGGGGCGATGGAGGACTAAATTTTGCTTACTTTACTTTTAAGGTACTTCTGTTTTCTAGCAGCAAAGAGATTTGGTGGAGTGGAAGGATGGTCTTGAGGCTAAAGCACAGGACTGAGTCTAGTGTTTTCAGTTTTGCCATGGATTTAAGGTGATTTTGGGCATATTCCTTCAACTCTGTACTTCTTTATTTCATAGGTTCATAGAATTCAGGGCAGAAGGGACCATTAGATCGTCTAGTCACACCATGTGGGGTATGGTAGGCCATTAAAAGTTACCTAGCTACCACTGTGTTGAGCCCAATAATTTGCATCCTTATCTGTACAGTAAGACAAGGGATACTTCACAGGTGGGAACAGGGGAGGTTTTGAAGCTAAATTTATGAATGTTTTCATAGTACTCGGAGCTCCTTGAATGAAAAGTGCAATACATGTGCAAAGTTTTAATATTAGTGATGGGCAAGAAAGAAATGCCATAAATCAGGAATTAGACTTTTGAAGTAAATTAGCTAATTACAGAGTTGCTCTGGGTACTTTCCAGTCATGATTAACCTTTTGAGGCGGGGCCTTCCCTCTTTACTTCTTTTTCAAGTTACGGCATGGAGCCCCCTGTGACGTTGCAGTCCATATGCTTTATAAAAATATGTTTATAAGTGTGAATATGATGTAACTGGAATATGCTTTATGCAAAAGGTCTCTTGTAAGGTATCATTACAAAGCTTATAATCTACTGAGTGTGTTCATAGATTCATACAAATAGGATCATTCTTGTATCTGAAACTAGGAATATGAAGTATGACTCTGAGGTCCTATTGTAATCATGCAAAGTGTGGGCCATTAATGGTAGTTTAGAATCTTGATGGCTCCCAGTGATTAGGACAATTGACTGTAAATGGCTTTGTTTACCTGCAAGCCTCCACTGTATTCATGTGGGCCATCCCTGGAAGAATGGAGGGGGTCTCCGAGGACATGTGAACATGTCACCTGATACTGGAATCCATCTTAAAGCTGGTGCTTTTCCATTTAGAAGGAGGGGTGGGAGCCCAGAGAGAGAGACAGAGGATTCCCGCCTTTGCCAAAGTTATAAAAGGGGGTGGAGCAGGACAAAGGGCGTCCCAGTCATGAGAGAGCCCCTGTTTTTCACCTAAGATGCCTGCTGGAACTAGGAACTGTACTGGGGAAAGGATTGAGCCCAGATTAGGAAGGAGTCTAGTCTGTGAAAGAAGATTATTGGAACATCTCTGAGGGTGAGATTTACCTGTAAACAGTTTCTTAATATATTAGGCTTAGACTTGTGTTTTCTGTTTTGTTTTGCTTGGTAACTTACTTTGTTCTGTCTGTTATTACTTGGAACCACTTAAATCCTACTTTTTATACTTAATAAAATCACTTTTGTTTATTGATAAACCCAGAGTAAGTGATTAATACCTGGGGGAGCAAACAGCTGTGCATATCTCTCTATCAGTGTTATAGAGGGTGGACAATTTATGAGTTTACCCTGTATACGCTTTATACAGAGTAAAACGGATTTATTTGGGGTTTGGATCCCATTGGGAAGTGGGTGTCTGGGTGCTGAAGATAGGTGACTTGCTGAGCAGTTTTTGGTTAAAGTCTGCAGCTTTGGGGACATGGTTCAGACCCTGGGTCTGTGCTGCAGCAGGCTAGCATGTCTGGCTCAACAAGGCAGGGTTCTGGAGTTCCAAGCTGGCAGGCAAAACGGGCTCAGAGGTAAATTCAGCACATTGGGTGACAATCCCAGGGGGTCTCTGAGACCAAACCTGTCAGACTGCCTTCATTTCATTATGCGATAATTGCCACACCCAAGATGCATCTTAGCTTGAAGGAATGAGGATACATATGTAAAAATTCTTAATGATCCCCTTCCCTATGGGACCATCCATAATCTTTTTAAAAAAAAAAAAAAAAATAGCCCTGACTCAGTGTGTTGCTGTGTTTTCTTAAATTAGAAGAGCTAACATTAATAGTTATTACTGTGATTCACTCCTAACTTAGCTTTTTAGCATTGTCATGGCAGGAATCGGTGACTCATACCATAAGGCTACTGGTCAGTGTATAATTTACTTTACATTATATTTTTGTAACTGTATCTTTGGGCTCAACAAAGGCTTATCTGCCTCAACAATGCAAACCAGCACTGTAAATATCAAACAAAATAACTAGCTGGGGGCTATCATTGACTTTCTTCTGTGTCAGCAACGGGTGTCTTTAATGATTGGAGGAAAGTGTGAAGGCTTTTTGCACCCCGTGAAACCAGTGTGTCCTCAGAGCTCTACAAAAAGAAAAAGAGGACTTGTGGCACCTTGGAGACTAACAAATTTATATGAGCATAAGCTTTCGTGAGCCACAGCTCACTTCATTGGATGCATTCAGAGTTCTGCAGTGGGAGCGCCCCCCCTCCCCACCCAGCTACCCTTGGAGACTTCAGCACTGCAGCTGGGATTGTGCTTCACTGTGTGGGTAGACCAGGGGCAGGCAAACTTTTTGGTCTGAGGGCCACATCAGGTTTTCAAAATTGTGTGGAGGGCCTATTAGGGGAGACTGTGCCTCCCCAAACAGCCAGGTTTGCCCCGACCCCATCCAAACCCCCTGGGACTCCTACCACATCCACCACTCCCTGTCCTCTGCTGCCCCATCCAACCCCTCCTCTCATTCCTGACTGCCCCCTGGGACCCCTGCCCCCATTCAACTCCCCTGCCCTCTATCCAACGCCCCCTGCCCCCTTAGTGCGCTGCCTGGAGCACTGGTGGCTGGCGGTTCTACAGCTGAGCCGCCTGGCTGGAGCCAGCCACGCCACTGGCAGCACAGAGACCGGGTCAGGCCGGGCTCTGCAGCTGCGCTGCCCTAGGAGCTCCCAGCCCCATCACCCAGAGCATTGCGCCGGCTGTGCGGTGAGCTGAGGCTGCGGGGGAGGGGGAACAGCAGGGGAGGGGCTGGGGGCGAGCCTCCTGGGCCAGGAGCTCAGGGGCCGGGCAGGAGGGTCCCGCGGGCTGTAGTTTGCCCACCTCTGGAGTAGACAGATGTGTTAGTGTGCTAAAATCATGTGGCTGTGGCGGAACAGGCTGTAGCTAGGGCGAGCCACCCAAATATGTACCCGGGGGTTGAGTGTGATTGTACTTGAATGACTAGCCTGAGCCGCTGTAGCCACAGAACTAACTTTAGTGCACCAGCTGGAGCAAAGCTAGCATAGGTCTGTCTACCGGTAATGGGAAATGCTCCCAGCCATAGGCTCTGACTCTGTGGGTGCTCTGGAGCTCAAGCACCCATGGAAAAAAATAGGGGGTGCTCAGCACCCACCAGCCACAGTGGTTCCGGCCCAGTGGCTAGCCGCTGCAGCTGTTCTGCAGGACCCAGAGCTGGCTGCTGTTCGGCTGGCGGGAGGCGCTTGCGGGAGGTGGAGAGGAGTGAGTGGTGGGCTCGCGGGAGGGGCCTTGGCAAGAGGTGGAGTGGGGGAGGGGGCGGAGCAGGGATGGGAAGAGGCAGACTGAGGGTGGGGGCTCGCGGGAGGAGCAGGGGCAGGGCCTTGGGGCGTAACGGGGGTGGAGCACCCACAAGGGGAAAAATAGCGAGTGCCCGTGCTGTCAGTGTTAGACTTACAGCGTCTGTGTTTTCCAAGGGTATGAGATGCGCCGCCTTGATGCATGGCTCACCCAGTGCTTGCACCTTTCCCCTCTCTGTAAAATTTCCATGACAATGAAAGAGGCTTCAGTCTGCTTTGTTTTTTGTAAATTAGGTGTAGGCCTGATTCTCCTCACAAGCTACCACTGTGGCCCTTGGTTGAGCAAAGTTTTCATGTCCCTGTGATTAGCCAACCTCACATTACTGAATCTGTATAGCACAGCATCCTGACACTGTTCATTTAAATCCCTTGCTGAGACTTTAACATGCACGGATTCAGTGCTGTCCTGTCCTCACTGGGATGGGTGCATTAGAAATCCCTGAGGGGATGGGTGTTCGGTGTCCCTGCAATAGGGTGGTTGCTTTTAGTAATTTGATGAACTAACTCTCTGAGGCTTGTGGCAGTGGGGTGTTTCCCACTGTATCTTGGGATCTCTAGTGATTCTAACTGCCTGCAATGACACTTTCTATCCAGCAGGTTATGCTAGGTTGTCTGGAAGCGCTCCTACTATTAAGTTGGCTTTGATTTTTAAGACAGACCTGTTTCTTGCATCTGCTTTTCGTTTGGCTTTGTCATAGTTTTTCAGGGGCTTTTTTGTGGCAGACACTCTAGACACTTGATTAACAAAGGAGAGACTAAAACCAAGATCCTTGGCACAGAGGTGACTGGAGGAGACTTTTCTTAACTGTCTGAAATCTTTCTGTTTATAGGTTGTTGATGTACGATTCCACCTGTCACATTGCGCAAGAGATTGCTGAAAAAATTCAGGAACGTAACCGATGTCAAAGAAATGGTGAAAATTCAACGAAGGTACCATATCTTCATGAAAGATCTAACGTTAAACATCTCTTTTGTCTTAGGTTTTGTATTTAATTATAACAAACTCTAATACAGTGGTAAAGTTGAGAAACACACATTCGGGAAACTCCAAATTTAGGTTTCTATGATGGCTCCTCCGTTTCTTGTTGTCTTCAAATCAAGACTGGATATCTTTCTGGAAGAGATGTTTTAATGAAACTCACATTATTTGACTTAATGCAGGGATAACTAGGTGAAAGTCTCTTGCCTATGTTGTACAGGAGATTGGACTAGACCTTAAAATCCATTAATCTAATGCAACATTTCATGCCCTGTGTGGTTTTTTTTATGGTATGTCGTTAACATACGGTACGTTTACTAACTAAGGTTTACATAAGGAAAACAGGAACAGAGCTTTTGAATAAACTAACTTTTTGAATGTCCTGAAATTTTATGCTTGACTTCTCCAACTTCAGCCTTTTGGTGAATGCTAGTTTTCTTGCACTTAATGCCACTGGTTTATTTTACAAAAATAAGAACTGAAGTTCTTAGTCATGCATGTCCAATATTTTGAATTGCTCTAGGTTGTTGTCAGTCAAAAGAGATCTACTACACATTAAGAAAACATGCTCCTCCCGCAACCCCACCTCCAAGCCCTTGGATAAGGGTGCCAGGAAAACTGCATTAGAATGTATGCTATTCACTTGCCAGCTTCCTGAATTTGAAGTATAGAGCAGATTTTCAGGCTTGGGTTGTTTCTTCCTCATTTGGGGCTATAAACAGCCGAATATGACGTTTCTCGATTCAGTCATTTTTGAGTTGTGCAAGTCCAAAAATATCAGAAGAGCAGAGTTTTAAATGTTTGACCTGCATGAAAAGGAGACTTCAGTGCTTAACCTGTTACTGTTCGATTCTCCACTTTTGTATTAATTCAGGAGGAAAATCATAGACTACTCTCTTTGGAGTTAAACTTAAAATCATAGGCCTGATCCTCCAAAGACACATGCACATGCCTAGCTTTACATACTCTGACTTCCCCCTTGACAATGTAAAATTGAGCATGTGCATAAATCTTTATGGGATCGGGCCTTATATTAATGTATTTTGCATTTTGCATTTTAAAAAACTAAAGCTAATCTAAATTCATTGTCAGGGCATATAGCCTGCAGTGTGTCACTTTGATTAGACAATGAATTGAGATTAGCTTTAGTTTTTTAAAATGGAAAAATAACAATTAACTTAGTTCTGTTCTGATGCTCCATTACTAAGCTTGTGGGCTTCATACTCAAAGGGGAGCTAGAAGTGGGGTATGAAGCATCAGTAGTTAAAGCAAAAGGGCATGTGGTAGAAGAACAATAGTCTAATTGTGAATTTTGTACGTGGTTTGTATGGCATTGGGATTCCAAAGCCTGTAGGCAGTTCTTTATAATCTGGGTTTGGAGTAACACAGTAGACTGTCCCTTGGAGTGTCCTGGAAATGAAATTTTGGGGCTTTATTGAATTAAGAGACTTTTACCAAAATAGCTGCTTTTTACAATGATCTATTATAATGATCTTGAAGGCATAAGAACGGCCATACTGGGTCAGACCAATGGTCCGTGTAGCCCAGTGTCCTGTCTTCTGACAGTGGCCAATGCCAGGCATTCCAGAGGGAGTGAACAGAACTGGTAATCATCAAATGATCCATCCCCTGTCACCCATTCCCAAAGTACAGTCACTTGGCCTCCTGGCTGAATGGGGGAGGGGGAGAAACAACCCCCAAACAAAAATCTCTCATAAGAACAACAAAGAATCTTAGGCTACACTACAGCTTAAGTCAATATAATTTACGTTGCTCTGGGGTGTGAATAAGCCACCCCACCGAGCGACGTAAGTTACACCGAGCTAAGCACTGGTGTGGACAGCGCTATGTCCATGGGAGAGCTCTCCCATCTCTCGCTCTCTACCACTTGTTGGGGGTGAATTAACTAAGTTGACGGGAGAGCTCTCTCCTTTTGGCTTAGGCTCTCTCCTGAATCAGTGCAGCTGCACTGCTGTAAGCTCTCTAGTGTAAGCTGCTGAAGAACTGTTCAGTCACTGCTGGCATAATCCCCTGGGGCTAGTGAAGCATTGTGCCCACAGTCGGTCCTGCAGTGCTTTGGCTTCCACCACTTCCCAGTCTTCAGAACTTCACTATTCTTCACCTTCATTTCCGTAAACTCTCAGAAATCTTATCCCAGAGTTCAACCTGAAAGTGGCTCCAGACTGTGACACGTTCCCGAGCCCAGGCAGCTAACAGGATAACGTCAGAACAATCCTTGCTGAGTTTTTATGCAGCTTTTTCCTAAATGAGTTGTTACAATAAATATCTCCCTCAGACATCTCAGCTCTCATTCACGAGGGACAGCCCTCATTTTAGATACTAATTTACCCCCTTAGCCTAGTGTTCTCGTTGAATTGTTTCTTGGTCAATATCCATAATTGTAATGAAATGAATCCAGTTTCAGACAGACAATAGAAAGCACTCTCCTTTGTTAGTCATTAGCCTGGTTCACATTGGGCTCAGAAGTTCATTAGCCCTGTCACATCCTTGTGCATATAGTTTCCATAGTTTTGCGCAGTTACTCTTTTCTAGGAACAGTGCTAACTTAATTGTGCTAGAGATTTCTTCCTAGATCCATTTTACCATTGTTTTAAACAAGATTGTAGAATTTCCCATCCCTGCCCCTCAGGGAAACTACCAGAATCCTACTAGTTACAACTGTATTGCAAGGTAACACGGTTTTAAATCCAGTGTGGACAGTATTGTTTTGCCCTGTTTAAGCCTTTGTAGATCCAGTCATGTTTTAACTGCGAACAGAACAGAAGAGCTACATGTATGCTTAGGATTGAATTGATAACTAGGCCCCAGTTTATTCAAGTGTTTGGAATCACAATTGCCATTACCTGTCCCCTTTGTAGTCAGTCTCAGCAAAGAGGTTCTCAGTTTCTTAATTTGGGAAGGTACGTAAGCATGTGTCTAACTCTAAGCGTGTGCTTCATCCCATTGAAGTCAGTAAGATTATTCTCAAGTTTAGGATTATTCATGTGTTTAAGCATCCTCCTGAATCCTGGCTTAAATGAAGTAGGGAGATTGATTTTGGCCTCTGCCCCGAGTGGTTGTTCTCTAGGTCAGTGGGTCTCAACCTACTGACCACTGTGGGCCGCATATGAAGCTCTCTGTGTTGTTATATGGGCTGCATCCACACAATAGATCTACTACCTGTGTGGCCCTGAGGGTGTCAGATGGGCTGCAACTGTGTGCTGATTAGGCCTTGGGTTGAGAACCACTGCTCCAGGTCCCGGCTGAGGTATATTATTTGCTAGAGACCAAGGCAGGATGGAGAGGGAAGCATGAGTATGAAGTTCACAGTGCTGCCTGCTCTTGTAGCTGTTCTGAACATAGTCCGGTAGGGGTCTCGAACAGAACCAAGCAATTCCAACACCCCCCTCCCCTCCACCCAAAAAAAAAATGCTATAATGATCTTTTCCCCAAATTGCAGAAGCGTTTAAATTGTGCAGCCACATTCACTCTTGAAGTGCAGGCAAAGCAAAAACTGTTACTTGTTTAGTTCATCAGTATTTATACGGGCCAAAGTTCTCGGATTTGCATCATCTCATTCGCTGTGATGTCTGGCTTAAAAAAAAAGTGTGTGTGGGGGGGGCTGCATCAGTGTTGTCTAATGGCTCTCTTGTATTGTAAGCTTTGTAGCCTGTGTATTATCAAAACATTACACAGCCGGTTAAAATGCTTTTGTGAAGAAATTTTTCCATGTTTTGTGTTTTAATGGAGTAAAAGGAATTTGCTCTCAGAACAGTTAGAGACAAGTATTGGCAGTGTTTGATTCCACTGTAAACAAACATCCAGCAATGAAATATTTGTTATGATAACAAGAACTCACGTTGAGAAACACATGGCTGATCAATCATACTTGCTGTGGCTAGTAAATGTTTTAATAGAGATGTCTTTGTATGGTATTTGTGTGGTACAAGCTGTCAACAAGATCCTGGTTTTTATGGTGTTTTGTGACTAGTGTGATGTGACCTCCCACACTAAGGAAAAAAAAAAAAAAAAGCCCTGTGTTTATAATTGAATAGAAATGGAGTATAAAAGCTAAGGTTTAAAAAGGCTGTAGGGTGAGGCTTTCACAAATGCTCAAGCATTGGTTAACCCTAGTCACGCTGAAGTCAACGGTCAAACTCCCATTGCTTTCAGTGGGAGCAAAGTGAGGCCAGCATGCAGTCTTACCTTGTAGGGCTTTTTCGCTGGTGGGGGAGGGAATCCCTCTTGATGGATGGTGGTGTTTACTTACCTTTCATTATACTGACATGACGTTCTTCCCAATCCCCCCTGTACTCTGGCAAGGTAGGCTGGATAAAGTTAATGCAGCATTTCCCAGAGAGAAAGGTGCGGGAGATGTATCCATGAGAAGGCCTTTAACAACACCTGGCAGGGTTGTGGGGGCTTGCAATTGTGTTTATTGTCCTGAAGGGTCACTCAGCTTTGAAAAGTGGGGGAAATCTTGCTTAAATGACTGCCTGGCTGTTTTTCAGTGGCACAACTATTATGCAAATCTCTCCTCTGGCTACTTACCCTCTGAACTGGCTAATCACATGCTCACTTCAAATATGGCTGCCTCAACATCTGACCCACTCTACCATCTTCATACCTGGGAGGGGTACAAGTCTCAAAGGGGTTTCAGGCTCCTGAGTCTAACTTTCAGTGAGGCACTTCTGGAAACTCCACCAATCACCTCTGTGCTGATATCAAGTACACTACGTTACAAGAATCCCCAGTAATGGGGAAGTGAAGGTTGGACACCTAACTGCCTTTTTTGCCTGACAAAATGCCTCTCAATCTTCCTCAAGGGGAGCAGACAGTCATTCTGGGGCTATTGAGAACACTGGGGTTAGCTGTCAAGGGGTAGAAATTGATGTGGCCTAGTTTGCCGTGAATGGGGAATTCAGAGGGAAGTGGCCATTTGGAGCGTAGGAGTGAGGGGAAAAGCAAGCTGTCCTGCTCCCTGTTTACTCCATAATGCATGTATCCCAGCCTTATTTCTGCTTTCTCTTTGAGTGATCACCCACAGTACAGTTATTGCCTTGCAAACAAGAGGCACCTTCAAGCGCATGCAAGTCTGTAACTTGGGTGATTACCAACTTAGTTTCAATCATGTGTGCTTTTCCTCTAGTTAGCAAAATCAAAGGGAACAATATTCAGGACAAGCGGAGGGAAAATGTAGACTTTTCTACAGAGTAAAGGTAAAAAGGGTGAGAGAACTCCAAGGTAGCCAGAACATTACAGTACTGTTGTTAGCTTGCTTGGAGGAGGAGAATTTTTTTTACAATATTTACAGTAGAAAAAGATAAATCTAAGAACCTCATGCAAGCAACAGGAATACAAATTATTACAGTCAATAGTCCGGAGAGGCCAGGAGTCAAGGATGAGCAAAGATGGTAAACAAGTGTCTGGCGGTAAAACTAAATAGAAATGAAATTACAGATCTGGAAGTTATAAGAGAACTAGTGGAAGGAATCTCTGAACCTCTGACAGTAACCTTCACTAAAACACAGAAGCCAAGAGATCTCTGCCTACAGGCAAAGGCAGCACCCATATTTCCCTTAAGAAGTAGAATAAAGAACCAGGAAATTAACTGGACAACAGCAAAATGTGGGCAAAATATTCCAGCACATAGGGGAATTAATTTGTGAGGATTTGAAAGAAAGATCTCATAATTAGCATGAGTATATTAAAAAACTGGTTGCAAAACCAATGTTAACATAGAATTGTTTTCTGAAAAAATCCCAAACAGCACCGTTTGTGCACAGCTGAGCTCAGCACAGGCTTTTTTCTCAGTGTCAGAGGGAATCCTGCTGTGGGGTTTGTGGGGTTCTGCATTGGATCATTTGAATATGGATGTCTGTATGGTTACACTGTAATCTGGTAAAAAAAAAAAAAAAACAAACCCAACAACTGTTTTTGTTTTTTCCTTCAGCTTAATGTGACAATCCGATCATTGTTGCAGAATCTCAAGGTAAAGATCGACCAGCTGAAGGACTTACTGCTTCGAGCTATATCAACACGTCAGATGTATCCATGTAAACAGTATCTCGCTGTCCTTTCTCATATCGTAGGAGTGGGTGGTAGAACAGGCTCTTTTGGAAAGGAAGCTGCAGTTAGCCCCGTCCTCCCCTCAAGGCCAGGAGGCCCCAATTACTAAAATGTTTCCTGCAATCTTGATTTCTATTTCAGGGACCCTGCACTCATTTTTTAGTGTTGTAGTGACTCTGCTGGGACATCTCCAGGGTGTGACGGACTAACATTGGCAGCTCTGATGCTCTTTGTTTGAGACATAATTGGCCTGTGTATTTTCTTACGCTCCTCATGATTTCAGTTTAAAAAGAAGTTGCAGGTTCCTGTGCTCGCAGTGCTATCCAACAGCCCTATGTGAAACAAGTGTCCAAATTTGGAGCTCTTCCCACACACTGGTCTGGTGGGAAATCAGGTTGCTGTGCAGCGGGCATGGCTATCTCCATCAGGGGAGCTCAGCAGCAACCCTGATCAACTACAGTGCTGTTAATGTGAAGGAAATGTTTCTCTGCCCTTCTGGATGGAAGAGTTGGATAGTCCTAGAAGACATGCTAGGAATGTGTAACTTCTTCCTCATTCACCTGTGCTCTGGATTTCATGTCCTGACCTAGTCTTTCCTGCACACAGCTGGAAAAGCCGTGTGTAAGAGGGGCAAGCAGATAGCAGCCCAATAGCATTTGTATGGGTCTGAAAATCTCCTGTACCAGTACCGGTGACCCAAAATAGAGACACATAGCCAAATTCATCCTAGTGTGACTCCACTCACTTTCATGGGGTATAGTAGCTGGTGAATTGGCTCTGTCTTTATAGAGTGGGTCACTTGCTTAGTTCCATTAAACTGCTACAACCAGTTATATCTTCTGG
Organism: Eretmochelys imbricata; assembly: GCF_965152235.1. NCBI lineage: Eukaryota > Metazoa > Chordata > Testudines > Cheloniidae > Eretmochelys > Eretmochelys imbricata. Next base: position 22,666,392 of record NC_135585.1, read on the forward strand.
CCTAAATTTTCAAAAATGAGTAGTGATTTTCAGTGCCCAGGTTGAGGCATCTTCAGTGGCCTGATGTTCAGAAAGTGCCGAACACCAAGAATCTGAAAACCAGACCCGTTCAGGGTACCTCAAATTCGGCACCCAGAATCACTACTCACTTTTGAAAATTTAGGCTCCTTTGTTTAATTAGGATTTTTATTTCCATCTCTTAGAAACTTTCTCTTTGCTCTAAGGGCAGATGTTAGAATCTCGCTGGGAACAAGTGCATCCCAGCTGATGACACTCTGCCCTACAAGGGAAGGTTTCGGGTTTTTAAATTATTATTTGTATTGTAGTGGTGCCTCGGAGTTCTAGTCGAGGACTTGAGATCCCATTGTGCTAGGTGCTGTACGAACACAGAGCACAAAGACAGTGTCTGCCCCAAATAGCTACTACAATTCAAGTATAAGACAAACTACGATTGTGCTCGTCTGTCGCTGGATGAGATACAAGTGTACGAGAAAAAAAAAAAAGATTTGAAATTGACAAGTACCTTTAAGCTTTCTGGAACATTCTGTTAACATCATACAAAAGTGTAGAACATTTAGGAGTCCTACGAAGCTCTTTGCTGCAATATCAGTGAGATTAACACAATGCACAATTAACCTGTGAAAAATGTTACTTTTTCACATCATTGGCTTCTCCTTGCTCTTCAGTTGGGGGGAGGGGGAGCGGTAATTGGTAGTGCCAGATTGTCCTTCTGTACATTTTTCCATGTTTTTTGTACCTTTATGGTGTCCTCTCTGAGTCTCTATCATGTCTCCTCTCTAACCCACGTGTGCCTATGGAAGTATATCCAGTGGCCATTTGAAGGCCTCTTACTTGCAAGCTGCCTTATGGTAGCATTGAAAGTGAGCCATTGGCCTTTGGTGTGTTGAACCCTCGTATCCATGTTTGAATCGGGGACAGAGGGTTTGAAATGATTGTTTAACTGCAACAAGCCAGCAGCTTTTGTTGTAACGATTAACTTTGAGAATGTTGCACTGAATGCAGGGTACAGTTATCCTTTCATCTGAGAATATTATCTTAGAGCAGATAAATGGCACTGCTATGTAAGAAAGCAAATATAAGTCATTGTGGCTATGCACCTGCTCAGGTTACAACTCAAGGAAGAGAGGTAATCACTTTTAAAATGGGCATCATTGAGTTTATTAAAAATAATAAAAATTGAAGAAGGGCAGCACTCTAAGAACGCTAGTCATTCAGTGACTGAGTGAATTGGGTCATTTTCTTCAAAAGCAACAAGCCCTACTTCAGTTGCTACTGGGGAGTGCTAGTGATATAACTCTGTAAATGTAAAGAAATCCTTTAAATAACCTCTTGGTAACTTGCTGACCACCTAGTGAGCTGGGCGAGGGCTTCTCACCTGGTTTGTTTCATCACCCAGCAAGATAGTTAACATATTAAGAGCCATGCTGAATCAAACAGAGCTATCTAGTTTGGTGGTGGTGATTTTGTAGTAGCACTTAAAATGTGCTGTATACTGGACAGACCTATAGGAAGACTCAGTCCTTGTCCTGTCAAGCTTCCAGACTGCATGTCTTACCATCGTATGCTAACAAAATTGTAGAACAAATCATTTTCTTAGGGATTTTTAAAGACAACTAATACGCTTAGTGCCTGAGAATGATGATATGGTTTTTTTTTTGGAGTTCACAGCTCTTAATTTTTACATTAATTCAATGTAAAAAAACAACAACAAAATCTTCCCAAATCTCCTCATCAGTTTGTGCTGTCTGGATCAGATTCTCAAGACAAATCAGGATTTCTTCTTTCTTTCTTTAAGGTGTTGCAAATTGCAGAAATAGGGTTCTGCTAGATGCCTTTCAGTGAAGGGTGGAGGTGTCCCCATGTTGTGTATTAGAGTTCAAGGTGTGAAGAAAGTGCTATAATAATTTATGCCCCTTGTCTTAGGAGCCATGCAGCCTGACTCTTATGAATGAATAATGTTATCAATCTTCGTCAAGTGAAGAAGAGTGGGCTTTTAGGATTATGTCTATTTTAACGTATTGCTCTTTGAAAATTCTTATTTCCTGACTGGCTTTGGTATTGCAGTAATAAGTGACTTTTGAGAGTGATGCTTTTAACACTGGAAATACAAGCTTTAAATGTGCTTTTATTTCTGTGACTGGCCCTTAACCAAATGCCCCTAGAACACAACTGGAGGGAGACAGAAGGCAAAACTTAGTGGATGACCTTCTCACACGACAGAGACAACTTCAAGCATCCTATAAGAATGATGGCACAGAACCAGATGTGATAAGGTACGATATTGCAATTTTAAAGGAGCAGTGGTATGTGTTTTGAACGTGTCTCTAAAGCCAGCACTTTAAATGCGTCTCTTGACTACATTTTTATTTACATGTAGAAAACTTCATAGCTAAGGAAATAAATCTGAAAACATATGCCTTTATTATCTACATGGCTACAATTACACTGCATACATTTATTATCGAGTATCAGTTTAATAGTTACCACCTCAGTGTATGGGGAGGACAGAGGGAATAAAAGGTTAGTTGTCTTTAAGGCACAGATGAGTTCTATCTGTTATGTCTCTTCCATCTCTAATTTTGTGATCTAGTTGAGTCTGTGCAGGTCTCTTAAATGAGCAGCACGTACTGGACTTAGCTGAATGAATGGTGATAAGATCAATCGCACATTAGGTTTAACCCTCAAATTGCTACCCATATTTTTGCTAGAAGCAGAAGGTGGTGCTGTAAGGAGGCAGATTCCAGCTGTGATGTGCCAGGGGTAAATGGTCCTTAGCATGGTTTAGACGTGATTACAAATCTGTGCAGTAGTTCTTATTGTGGCATACTTGACTGGAGAAGCCCTGTGAATGGAGCGAATAGCTTACTCTGTAGACCCTTAATTGAGAGATAAGGTGGATGAGGTGATATTTTTTTATTGGACCAACTTCTGTTGGTGAGAGAGACAAGCTTTCGAGTTTACACAGAGCTCTTCTTTGTCATTCTAGCCATATCTTGTAGCTGACACATTAACTTCAGGAATCAGGGAGTAGCCGTGTTAGTGGTATTTTACCCACAAAAGCTTATGCTCAAATAAAACTGTTAGTCTTTAAGGTGCCACCAGACTCCTTGTTAACTTCAGGATTAACTCTCCTTTATCATTATGCCTTTATACTGAAGAACTAGGCTCCTCCTTGAATTATTGGCATCACACCTTATCTCCAGTCCTTCACAGCCAGGAGGAACAACAGCCACTTAAGAGCTAGTCTGAAATTTTCCTTCTCTGTGCTATGCTTTCCTCTACAGCCTCCTCCTTTCTACAGAAAAAGCTACACCTGGGATCTATTTTTCTCCCTGGTTTTGAAAATGACACAACCCTGTTAATTGGTGGGGAAGAAACCTACTATCTTTCTGGGAGCGTGAAATTCAGGATTGCCACATGAGAAATTGCTAGCAGCCCATAAATTGAGCAGTCGAGAGCTGCACAAGATCCATGTTCTGTCCGTCTGTTAGGGAACAGCTCGTGAGTAGACTCCAAATGTACAGATGGATGTCCTAAGAAGTCTTAATATAAATGTTTACAAGCATCATACCCAGAACTCAATGCACAATAAAATACTGGTGGGTTGGTGGTTTCTAGTGGCTTGGAAACTGATGAAACCGAAAAGGCCATTGATAACAGTTTATCGATACCAGCCTTTTTGTGTCTCAGAATGCTACTCTTTGGTACTTCCTTGTTTAACTGAGTGATGCTAATTCTTAAATGTGCCACTTAAGATTTGATAGCTCAAAGCAACTCATAACTCTATATGCCTGTTGTCTCAGAAACTCAGACAAGATGCTTTAGTCTGAAGTTTGTGCATTGCTGAGACAATCAGTTTAAAAAAACAACCACCACCCAACCATATGGTGAAATGATCACTCCCTGTCTCCTTCCTAGAAGAATGAGGGGTAGATCTCACCGATGCTAAGGCTGCCTTTTGCTGTGATTCTGTTTCTTGGCTTTCTTAAGCTGGGCTGGGCTCTGTCAGAATTTAGATGGAATTCCTCCATGGACTACCTAGGTAGCGTTATGATTATTCACTAGATGATGAACTTTGATCTCCATCAGAACTGCCCAAGTATTAGGGCATAGAACATTGCACCATTGGTGATTCCAATTCTCAGATGAGATGCAAAATCCATATTCTGACTCCTTTTAGGTCACTAAATTGCAGTGTTTTGGCCTAATTCCAGTATGGTTATTGCATTCATTCTTCCTAAATTTCCCAGAAGTTTCAGTTGGATCTTCTGTCCTTCACAATAGTTTAGAAGAGAAGTAGAGCTGCGTTCTGTTACAGTTGCAGAGGTTGCTGCATTTCTTTGGTCAATGACATGATCCTAGTACGTAATCTGCAGTTCGGTTTAAATTGGTAAAATTCTCTGGAATGCTTTGTAATGAAAGGTCTCTTATATTTCATTCTATTTGTTTAAAAAAAAATGCCCATCACAGCTGTTTGGGCACGTATACCTACATAATCAATAAAAAGCTAAACAAATCTTAACTGAAAAGAAACCTTTCTCATGAGAATATCAATACACTTGTGAGATGAAGATGTGATTATTTTTTCCCCCTCCCCCCCACTAATCCGGGCTGCAAGGAGTCTCAAACCTCTGACTGCAAGTTGCTGACTCTTAAATACACTGAATCACTGTATCTGCACATTGCGTCTGTAGAGACAAATTTGCAGGTTTGGTTTTGTACATACATGTCAAGCCTGACCCAAAAGCTTCCTACTCCTTGTGCTGACTCTTGAGGTTTGCATACTAGTTTCATAGCATGACGGCACTTCTGCATTTTGAAACCCTGTGTGCTTTGGGGGAATTGCCCTGAAGGTGTGACCCCTTTTTAGTGAAGAGCTGTAATAGCTTGTCTTTGTTGAGCATGTGCTTAGAGCCCTCTGTAGGACTGTTGTTTAATCCTGCTCTCATCCCACTCTGCAATTCCCACCCCACTCCCCCCGCATTGTTAATTTTTATCCTGTCCCTGCTATTCTGGCAGTGTGTCCTGTGGGACTGCGGGATCCCAGTCCTGCTTCAGGGCTCTGCATGTGTGTATGTGCTCAAAGAAGGCAGGAGTCTTTTTGTAGGGATGTAAAAACATAGGCCAGCTTAAAAATCACACTTCTGAATAAATGTATTGTCACCTGCTGCTGTTAAAAATAACACCTGTGTTCACTAAAACTGGAAGATTAGAGACCGCTGCCTTCTTGGGCTTGTTAACTTTGTGCATTTGAGAGCCCTTTCTGTGGATAGTTTCTGGTGCTGTCTCAGCAGTAGCATGTGGAACTCATAATCTCATGCACTACTCCAAAGGGGCACATTTTGCCCCAAACACTGGAAGAAGCTTATCAGCAGTAACTCAGCAACAGAGCTGCAGCTGTTCCTGGGCCAGGAGGGTGTATCTATCCTCTTTCTTCAGGTGCCAGCATATGCCTAGGGATCACCAGGAGTCTGGTGGGTGAGTGAGCATGTCTGGGGAGCCCCCTTTACTCTCTAGACCAGGGGGTTTCAACTTTTTTTTCATTTGCAGACCCCTAAAAATTTTCAAATGGAGGTACAGACCCTTTTGGAAATTTAACCTGTGGTCTGCAGACCCCTGCCTCTGAAATCTTTGACTGAAAACTGACTGAACAGAATTCAACTAGAAATGTTGCACGTGGTCAGCACGGCATTTGATGCAATGTGTGAGAGGGTCCTAAACGGTGGGCTTCTCTGGTAATGGCAACACTTCCAGGTTTTGACCTGCAGGTGGGGCATTCACATACTTTTGATCAGAAAGACAGAATGCCTTTCTGGGATCTGAAACTTTAGTTTCAGAGTCACCTTTTGCGCTCCTCTTGAACGTAGTCTGTGGAGCTGAAGGGGTCTGTGGACCCCAGGTTGTAAACCAGTGCCTTAGACTTGTGTGGGTTTGATAGCAGTGGATGCCTGGTGGTCAGGGGGCACTCTGGAATGCGTCAATAGATGAACCAGTGTGTGGAATAGATGAACCAGTGTGTGTACCTTTCATTGTACCAGAACCTAGGAATGTAGACCTGAGCTGGGCCTGGATGAATTATGGTTTTCAGTTGTTTGGATGTTAGGCCCAAAGCATATAACCAAAAAGAATGATGGTATAAGAAAGAAGGATTGTTTGTGTTAAACATGTAGCGACCTGTGAAATACTAGTGTTATCTTAAGATTAGGGTTGAGGTAATAGAAATATAGAAAATAGGGTTAATTAGGTACAAGGTGCAGTAAATAATTAGTTACTGTGATGGTTCTCAGGGCACCCAGGACTGTGAGTCACTTTGGTACCTCCTGCCTCCAGCAGGAGGGAGTCTGTCATCTTGTGGCTGGGGGTCAGCTCCCTGACACCTCCAAGCACCCACTTTGGGGCTATGACAGTCCTAAGTCCACCTTTCAGGTTAACAATAGGCGCACCCCAACCTCCAAATCCCTTAGAATCTCGGCCCCTGACATGGGCAACTCTTAACGGTTACAGATCCTCTGCACCAAAATGTGCAGTGAGTGTGTCTCCAGCTTATCAGTTTTATCTCAAACAACTGCTCTTGGAAACCACATAGCACTTGTGAGTGCTTATAATAAAATAAAAGTAAGGGAAGAACAAAGATTTAACTAGAAACGAGAGAAAGTGATGGAAGCAACTGGTTGAAATGCTAAAATGTGAACTTGGCCCTACACTTACCAATAGTTACCTTTCCTACCTAATAAAGTAGCTTTCTCCCCAAGTTCAGTCCTTTGCGGAGCTGGCTGGTTTCACAAGAATGAGGATCCAAAAGTCACTGAAAGCCCCCTGCTCCTTAAGGGGCTTCCTCAGTGAAGAGATCCAGAGTGCCTTTCCCTATGCTGTTATATTGAAACAGTCTTTTGTTATATTCGTAGCCTGATCAATCTCCTGCTTGCTGTAACCGTCCTTTCCACCTCCAAGTGGTTTTGATCATTTGCAGTTGTCAATGGAAAACCACTGAAGACTGTTTTGGGGTGTGGCAAGGGTAGACTATTCATAGATTCCAAGGTCAGAAGGGACCATTGTGATCATCTAGTCTGACCCCTTGTATAACATAAGCCAGAGAACTGCCCCCAAATAATTCCTAGAGCAGAGCTTTTAGAAAAGCATTCAGTTGTGATTTAAAAATTCCGTGATGGAGGATCCACCCACATCCCTGGGTAAATTGTTCCAGTGGTTAATTACTCACTCTGTTAAAAATGTAATTTTATTTCCAGTCTGAAATTGTCTAGCCTCAACTTCCAGCCATTGGATAGGGTTAGACTTTTCTCTACTAGATTGAAGAGCCCACTATCAAATATTTGTTCCCCATACAGATACTTAAACTGTAATCAAGTCACTTCTTAACCTTCTCTTTGTTAAGATAAATAGATTAAGCTCCTTGTGTCTATCACTGTAAGGCCTATTTTCTATTCCTTTAATCAGTCTTGTGGCTCTTCTTTGAACCCTTTTCAATTAATCAACATCTCTTTTGAATTGTGGACACCAGAACTGGACACAGGATTCCAGCAGTGCCAAATTCAGAGATAAAATAACCTCTCTACTCCTATTTGACATTCCCATGTTTATGCATCCCAGGATTGCATTAGCTCCCCATGTGATGCTGTGGTAAGAAGAGCTCATATTTGGCTGATTATATAAACTTGCATTACCTGGCCAGCTGAGTAGGGAGGGGTGACAACTCCCTCTTGCTTGAATGGGTTATCACTGTAACATGGTATGCCTGGTGACTGTTTTTTTTATTCAAGTCCATAAAGATTACTTTAGAGAGAGATACATTATTCCTTAAATATTATCTGTACATACATCTCACAAATATTGAATCTTGTCAAGTTATGAGCTTTATTTGGATACCTTACATGTTACTCTGTGGATAAGTATGCCGTAAGAGATGTTTGGTGTAGTTAGTTTGTCAGGTCTATGGTGAGAATTGTTTGCAAAGAACAGGGCCATGGAACCTCTGTGTCTCAGTTCTATAAGCTTGTTTAAAAAGAAATGGTTGTTTAGTAGTTAGAAAGAAATATTGCAAAATATAAATATAAAACCTTGATGAAAGGGGTCCAGCCATTAATCTTGACTGGGCTAGGATCTGGGTTTCAGCCCTTAACTGCCTCATCTGGCTTTAGCTAAAGTCCAATAACCAGCAAAGACATCATTTGTTTATTACAATGTGTAAAAAGACAAGCTTTTAGGGGTTTCTTTGTCAGAGATTTTCCTTAGCCCTTCCACGTCATAATGGGAAAGTATCTTCCAAGATCAGATTGTAAGTATTTGCTCAATGCTTATAACTATATTGTTGCTAGCATATAAAGTATGTGTTTATATGCTTGTATTTTGGATGTAAACCACCACCAAGTGGCCTTTGGACTAATAAAAAAATACTTGTGTGGAAAATGAGTCGCGGTAAACCTTAGTAAAATTAATTCCAAAACAGAGGCACATTGCATCCTATGATGCTGCAGCGTACTAAGTTGGATAAGCTATTCCTGTTCTCTCTTGTTCACCAACATGGTGTTTTGAAACAGTTAAAATTAAATCTAGTCAATACCACATTGATTGCAGATAGTAAAACTCCGGACTTGTCCGTAATCCGTTAATTGTGTTATGGGACTCAGACTTGTCCAGAGTCTGGATTTTATATTTAGAGCTGAGTTTACTCAAACATGTAAAATCACAAGTATGCAGAGGTTTCCCTGTGGACTGATTATCCGCGAAGACTCCTGTGCATTGCTTGTTCCAGTCGGTACATAAATTAACCTGAGCTGCTGAAATGCGGTCTTTGAAAAATAAGAAAAACACTCCACTCGTCTAGGGCAGTATTTGCTGCTGCTGCTGCTGCACAGGGAGCAGAGGGTGAGGAAATTCTAGAGCATATCCCTAGACCTGCACTGACACCAGTGATGCTTATGCACAAACAAGGAAATAAACAAAATTTTAATTTTGTGTTAATTTTGTGTTAATTTCTAGATCCTTGAGAAATTCTGGGAGTGACAGCTATGGCAATTTCCTGCAATATCTTTGGGAGATCTCACTGTATTAAGTTTTGGTTCTTTGTGGGCCAGGGATTGTATGTAATTCGATTGGGGAGGATAACCACAGCTTATCCGGGAGCTAATAACAGTGGGGGTGATAAGGAGAATTCACTCAGCTTGTAGCACCACCTGGAGATGCTGAGTTGTAGTAGTTCAAACTGGATTCTCCAGAGATGGACAGACTGACTGACTTGGGGCCTGCTTTCTGATCCAGCAAATGGACAGGACCTTCTGTCCAAGGGAGGGCCCTAATCCTTAGGGAAAGCTTGGAAGGACTGACACCTAGGAGAGCCGAAGGCTGGGGTTGGAGTGACCCTGGGTAAGCTTTTAGCGTATGTGTAGTGTTTTTTAAATTGTTTTTAATAATGCTTTCACCTTAAGAGTAAATGTGCTTGCTTACAAAGAGCTGTGTGGTAACTCTTTTAACTGTATGCAAATATACTATATATAGCCTCTGGAGAGAGAGTGTTGTGAAGACACTGACCTAGGGCATAGTGACTCTGGCTTGCTGGGGCTATCACAGTGCAGGCAGGGAACTGTGAAGCTTGGAAAAACCCCAGTCAGGAGAGAGAGACAGACTTGGGTCTCTGCCCAAGAGAGGGGCCTGCTGAGGAACCGATGCCTAGTGTGGGTGCCATGGAGGGGGAATACAGGCGCAGTTGCCCTGAACTGTGACACACGTGGTGGCAGTGGTGGGAATACCACAGTTGGTCGTCTTGTTGACAATTCTAAAAGAAGCCAGGGGCTGAACGTGCCTGGCAATTGAACTTCTCTCTGCTGCCCAGTCAAGTCCATGACATATTGGCAGGTTAGTGGAGAGGAAGCATGTGTTGCTGTTGCTGCTCATGCTGAACGCATAAATTTTCCTTGCTGTTAAACTAACGACTTTATTGGCAGGAGATTCCTTTAGAAGCATTGCTTTGGATTTCTTTTTAAGTGCCCATTTTGGAGTTTAGTAGACCAGATTTCATTTTAAATCTGAAAGTTAGCTTTACCCTCCTCCATAAAAAAGAGCCACACATGAAGTTTTAAGATCTAGCTGTGACCCACTTTTTTGGTTCTGTACCAGCTTTTTTATCTAATCCATCCCTAATGTGACAGCCCAAATTTTCAGAAGTCTTTTTTTCTTTTTTTAAATAGCTGTTCCCTTCATTAACCTTCTTGCACCAGTGATCACATATTTATCGTCCCCATGGCATACAGTTGTGAAGGTTTTACCAAAATTAATCTCAGTTTATATTTGGTCACCATTCAGTGAGCTTACAGCCTTTGAAAATTGCTGTAATGCTGTTTCACGTTGTGTAATACAGTGGCCATAATACTCTTAATTTTTATTCTAAGTGACAGCTTGGGCCAGAATGCGGAACAGGGCATTACGTTATTTAGTAGAGCATTAGTTACCTTCCGGCGTTGTCGGCCTTAATTAGGATGGGATGCAACTAGAATTTTCCAGAGGAGTGGTGGTGCTGTTTACTTGACTCTTTGAGCGGGGTCATCTTTATTGCAGAGAGCTCATTTTCTCTCCATTTAAATGTTATCTTTCATTGGCTTTCAATGGATATGTGTCTCCACCATGACCTCTCCTTGTAGAGCGATCTATGCAAGTTCCTACATACACTGTCCGTACTAAGTGAGCAGACATCTAGAGGTGGTCATCAGACAAGACTCCACAACATTTGTACACAGAAAGTGAATACCGTCTGCAGCTGAAAAGCAGGGTGATTTTAGTAAGGCAGAGTATTTACCCAAGCTGGAGTTTGTCCAAGGCACAGGATTTTTGCCCATGTTCTTGTAAAATATACCGTAAGTTGTTTTTTTTTTTTTAAATGGTCACAAGTGGTCAGGACCACAGTTATGTATTTATATTTTTAACAAAGAGCAAATCAAAAGAAAATGCTTGAAATACACCAAAAAATAAATTGAACTGCCTCTGTAGCCCTCAAACTTCGGATTGGGTCTTCCAGCTCATTACTACTATTAGTACTCATTAGCCTCAGAAAAACTGGCAATAGGAGAGCATGCTCTCCTGGCAGCTCTAAACCTTTGCTCTATAGTTTCAGTTGGCTTTTAGGTTTGTTTTTTTTTTTTTTTTTTGAATCGGCAGTCTTGAGCAAGCTTTCCTACTCTCATCTGCTTCTGTATCTGGACTTGCTGCTGCATTTTTTGCCTTGGGTTGGTTTGTTGGCCCAAGACTCAACAAACGAAATGTGCTGGGTTTGTGATAAGAATAAATGTCCATTGTGATGGGCACTGAAACTAATAAACTCGTTTCACTTGTGATCAAACAACATGGTAATATGGTTTCAGATCTGAAAGGCTAGTGCTGGAACGTAGTACGCTTTCTGGTTTCAGAAGTAGTCCTCTAAATGCGAATAAAGGAGGAGTTGCTTGTCTGCAGTGCAGAGAAGCTTAGGTGGACTCATGGGTGACTGTCACAGATTCATTTTATGAATAGAAAAAGAATAGATTGCAAAAACAGAGAGAAGCCATTGTTACGGCCATCACCTCAGATGTGATTTCGCAGGTGGCAGTTCCTTCTAAAGAACCATTTTCCTTTTGAAAGAAGAGAGAGTGAGAGTGCTGTCTCAGAGGAAGAAGCTGTAAAGTCTAGACTCCTGGCTTCAGCATTGCTGTGGTCCAAGTCATGGACATGCTCTTGGTGGGTGTTTACCCATTTTACTTGAGATCCTTGGAGGAAGGCTCTGCAGAAGTGTAAATGATGACCTAGAAAGAGGGTCCCCCAGATTTGTTCTTGACGTTAATATACTGGGTTAAACAAAATTTGATTTTTGACTTCCTGGAGCATGATTATCATGGTGTGTGCCTTAGTGCTTGTCTGCTCAGGAAAGTTATACTAGTATGAGTTAAGTGTGAATTTAAACAACTGTAGTTAGACAATGTAACTCCTGTGAGGAGACTCTCTTATTCCGGTATAACAGTGTCTTTTTTGTTTGATGTGGTTTTGCTTCTGTTGTTTGAATGGTGCTTAAGCTAAACCAGTCTCTTACTCTGTCCACACTGGGAGCTATATTGTGATAACTATATGTGCATAACTGGTAAAACTTTCCTGTATAGACGAGCCTGTAGTGGCCAACATTTTGTGTTGTGTGATAGTGGGAATGTTATCTGAGTGACCTTCCTCCACCCTTCCAGTCATCTGCATCAGAACCTGTTCAGGGTGTATAGGGAGGGGAAGCTTTTGGAACCCCTGTGATGACAGGGAGGCCCAGAAAAAAAGATGGAATTGTCCAATTGGGTAATTCCCAGAATATCTCCCTGTCACTGCAGAGTTATTCCTTATAGCTTAGTTTTTATGAGCCAAGAAATGAGGCTTCCACTGCTTCCTTTGAGAGACTGTTTCACAGCCTAATCAATCTCACTGTCAAGATGTATTACAGGCTAGTGGATCTCAAAAGTGACTTTCACATTGGTATGTCAAATGAAGGATTACTTGTGTGTCACATGCACACAAAACTTGTGACTATAGACTTCAAGCATCTTGGGGTGTGATAAATTCCATATTGTCATTGCTCGCACTCAAAGGGAAAGGAGGAATGAAGAAGGATGGAGAAATAACTGAGGGATATTGCTGCTGTTTTGATATGGAAGGGAACTGGCTTGTTTTTCAAGACCACATTTTTTTCAGTTACATCTGGTTTTTTCTCAGTTACTTTGCCAACACTGTTTACCATATTCACGCTCTAGTCTGCTCCCATGAAAGTTGGTGGACTCAGGTTTAGGCCATTTATCTTGAGGTCAGTTGGGCGGGGTAGTTCTGTCATGGGGAGTTTTTTGGTTTGAGATGCAGGCTTGTTCTTTGCTCCTGTGCTGGTGGGATCTGGGAAGCATTCAGTCCCTATGACTGAGGCAGCACCTTGTGTATTGGCCCCTCACTGTCAGGAGCAGTTTTCGTGGGCACCTCTCTTCTGGAGAGGTGCCTGATGAGGACCTTAGTGGAGTGTAAAAGTACAAATTGGTGGTGGTAGAATATCACCCAGGCTTGGAGGAGCCCTGTTGGGCAATCTGGTGTCTTTGTACTTTAAATCCATAAATACTGTTCTGATAACCAGAAATGGCCTGAAATGTGAATTAATCACCTAACCTGGCATGTGGTATGTGTAAATGAGAGCACACACTCAGTGGCCCACTGTGCTGCTCACATTCAATATGAATCTGTGAATCCAAGCTGAGGTGCTCTAGACACTGCGGAGAATGCTAGTGTATCTTCAAGGGAATGTTCAATTAATCATGCAGCCAATTGTCATTTGACCCAGGTTTTGTTTAAAGTTCAGTCTTGCTGATCATTCTTCTAAAGCTGGTAAGCCTTAATGTGTGGCCTTGGTCTAAAGTAAGCACTGGTTGACTAATCTAAGTTACTTGGGAAGTTTTATAAGAATTGTCAGTGAAACAATGCCTTCGGAAAGATAAGCCCATACTTGTTAAGCAGTGACACAGCCCCCTGATTTTAAACCCCCTCATCTTTTATATTTGGGCACATTGCTAAGTCTTATAATTAGTTAAATCTGCTCCTGTAATCAAAAGCTATCTACACACTCCACTGCTCTGTGACGATTTCAAAGATTTAAGTGATTAACTTGGCGGAGGCAGTGGGTGGCTAATTGGATAAGCTTTAATCTTTACGCCACCAAAGCGAAACATGGTAAGATCAGAGGAAGTAGGAAGTTATGCGGTACTGTGTGGGAAGGTAGTTACCAAACATGTCAAAAAGATTATTGTAACAAGCAGAGCAGTTGTCTTGGCAAAACATCCGATGAAGTGAGCTGTAGCTCACGAAAGCTCATGCTCAAATAAATTGGTTAGTCTCTAAGGTGCCACAAATCCTCCTTTTCTTTTTGCGAACACAGACTAACACTGCTGCTACTCTGAAAAGAATAAGGTGGAATATTAGAGAGACAGTTCCACAAATTTTTCCGAATTTGCTTGCATTAGCTTTTTAAAATGGCAAATATATTTGGATTCTTGCTTGCTGAGCTGTCAGAGCGGAGAGATTTACATATTCCTCTTACTTTATTTTGACAATATCCAATTAGACGTCATTACCTTTGTTATGGTGTATATTCTCTCTTTGAACTACCAAACTGTAACGATGCTGGTTCTGGGGGGACCCAACTGAGAGTGGCAATTCAGGACAAATTGCTTGGGGTTTTTCCACCTCTAAGGCAAACCAGACCAGCCAGACAGAGAGGACTTTGGTTTTACCCCACTGGCTAACCACAAGTCACACAAGCAATTCCCTTAGACACCCCAGTTTCCCAGTATCACCACCAGTGCCACCCGTTATGGGGACAGATGATTATGAAAACTAATACCCCAGTAAAAGAAAAAAGGTTCTCTTGATCCCAAAGGACCAACCCCCAGACCCAGGTAAATATACAAATCAGATCTTACTCTCAAATCACGCTGTTGCCAATCCTTTAGAATCTAAAATCTAAAGGTTTATTCATAAAAGGAAAAAGATATAGATGAGAGCTAGAATTGGTTAACTGGAATCAATTACATACAGTAATGGCAAAGTTCTTGGTTCAGGCTTGCAGCAGGGGTGGAATAAACTGCAGGTTCACATCAAGTCTCTGGAGAACATCCACAGCTTGGACGGGTCCTTCAGTCCTTGGTTCAAAGCTTCAGTGTAGCAAAGTCCCTCCAGAGGTCAGAAGCAGGACTGAAGACAAGATGGAGGAGCTGCAGTAGCTTTTTATATTCTCTCGCCATGTGGTCTTTCTTTCTTGGTTCCAAAGACAAGTTGTCCCTCACACAGCCTGGAAAAACCTCAGAGCTCTGTCCATAGGCAGGTCCCTGCACACCTTGCTGAGTCCAAAGGCGTGTCTGCCTTCTCTCAGTGGGTCAGTTGTATAGCAGATGGTCCTTAAGGGGCCATCAAGCAGGCTAGGCAGAGCTGACACCAACTGATCTGGGGTGTTCCCCAGAAGCATAGCATAAGTTTGAATACAGACAGTATAGAGCCAATATTCATAACTTCAACTATAAAAATGATACACACATATAGACAGCATAATCATAACCAGCAAACCATAACCTTGTCTTAGACACCTCATTTGACCCCCTTTATATAAGATTTGGTGCCACTACAGGACCTTGGTTGCAACTATGTTCTATATGGTTCCAGTTCAAGTCAATAACGTGTCACAGAGTAGTTTTTAAATGGTTTTTAGATTCTCCAAAGTGTGGTGCTTTCATTTTATTGGGATCTGCAAAGAGGGTAGCAGTGACCGTGAACTATATGGAGTACTTAGGTTTCATCATTGCATTCTGGAGTTAATCTAGAAAAAAAAATTTCATGGTTTATGTGTCCTTGTGAAATAAAACTTGCTTCACAGTCACGTCAATAAATATACATAAGTTTGTATAGAGGCTTAAAAGCTGAAATACAGGGATAATCCAAACCACCAATTGTTCTAAACATGATAGAAAGCAAGCCAATGATTATAGCCATAAACCAAACTGCTTTCTGCTCTGCAATACTTAAATTCCCAGCATGGTCAGTACGGTTAAGTGAGATATCATGAGGTAGAATAAGCACTTAGTCCTGGATGAGCATGATTCATTATCTAAGCCTGGCAAATTCTTTACTTTCAACAAAAGAGAGTTCGATAAATATTGAAACTTTTATAAGTGCGAGCAGGTGTTAAGTGTGTTCTCAAGTTTAATTTTGACAGAGGATGTCATCTGAAATCTATAGTATGGAGATACACACACATATTCCTTTGCATTTATGTGTAGCCTTGATTTTATAGGTTTCAGAGTAGCAGCTGTGTTAGTCTGTATTCGCAAAAAGAAAAGGCCTTGTGGCACCTTAGACTAACAAATTTATTTGAGCATAAGCTTTCGTGAGCTACAGCTCACTTCATAGGGAGCCGTGAATTCACGCTGAGAAGGGATGTTAAAATATTTTACAGCAGTGGTGGTTCCATTCTTAACCAGCAGATGCCTCTAGCTTACTGTATATCCTCACCGAATGGCTAGATGCCACTCCTGAACTTTGCTGAAATGAATGACCCTTCTGCAATGCTCTGTGGCCAAACCCTTCACTGAAAACATACAACCCATTTTGGTTACTTTCTCTGGTATTTTGCTCAGTTAATTTATTTTGTTTGATTTATAGAAGCCACAAAAGCTGTGCAAGCATGCGAGTTGGAACTGTACATCATCCATTGCATGAACTGATGCCGATTTTTTTTATTTCTAATCCTACCTGAAGTTGTAAAGTGCTCAGATTATGTGAGAAAGAGGCACTTGAAAGACCTCCTGAGGTTTTTGGTGAGGAGGTGTTGGGTAGAGTAGTATTTTAGAAATGTCCTGACTGTTTCTTCATTTTAGCTTAGTATACTATTGGTGAAGGTTCAGGAAGGATCTTTGTGCAGGAACCAGTCGTGCAATCTGCGCACACCCCAAACTCCCATAATTTAAACTGGGAGTTTGGGTGCGGAAGGACCGCAGACTGTATTATATACGCTTTCCATACCAGTTAACCAATATGCAGTTGAAAGTAGGGGATCCAGAAATCCGTCGTCATTGAGTAAATATTTTACAACTTGAATTTATATAACTTAACCAAAAGGGCACCCTAAAATATTGTTTTCCTGTGTAACCATGAAAACACCTGTAATACTATAGCTCAGTGGTTCTCCACCAGGGGTCCGGGGCACCCTAGGGGGCTGCAAGCAGGTTTCAGGGGGTCTGCCAAGCAGGGCCAGCATTACTCACTTGGGCCCAGGGCAGAAAGCTGAAGACCCACCCCATGGGGGAAGAAGCCTGGGGCCATGAGCCCCACCACCAGGGGCTGAAGCCAAAGCCTGAGCAGTGTAGCTTTGCAGGGTCCCCTATGGCATGGGGCCCCAGGCAACTGCCCTGCTTGCTATCCCCTAACGCAGGCCCTGGCTTTTATATGCAGAAAACCAGTTATTGTGGCAAAGGTGAGCCGTGGAGTTTTTATAGCCTGCTGGGTGGGCCTCCGAAAGAAAAAGGTTGAGAACCCCTGCTCTAGCTAACAGCCATAAGTCATTCTTTTTCTTTTTTTTAAATAAAATTTGAATACTGTTCCAATTCATGACAGGTTTCAGAGTAGCAGCCGTGTTAGTCTATATCCGCAAAAAGAACAGGAGGACTTGTGGCACCTTAGAGACTAACCAATTTATTTGAGCATAAGCTTTCGTGAGCTACAGCTCACTTCATCGGATGCATTCAGTGGAAAATACAGCGGGGAGATTTATATACACACAGAACATGAAACAATGGGTGTTACCATACACACTGTAACGAGAGTGATCAGGTAAGGTGAGCTGGAGGGTAGGGGTGGGGGTGGGGGCAACCTTTTGTAGTGATGATCAAGGTGGGCCATTTCCAGCAGTTGACAAGAACGGCTGAGGAACAGCGGCGGGGAATAAACATGGGGAAATAGTTTTACTTTGTGTAATGACCCATCCACTCCCAGTCTTTATTAAAGTCTAAGTTAATTGTGTCCAGTTTGCAAATTAATTCCAATTCAGCAGTCTCTCATTGGAGTCTGTTTTTTTTGAAGTTTTTTTGTTGAAGAATTGTCACTTTTAGGTCTGTAATCGAGTGACCAAAGAGAGAACACCATCCTGGCCACTATGGATGTAGAAGCCCTCTACACCAACATTCCACACAAAGATGGACTACAAGCCGTCAGGAACAGTATACCCGATAATGTCACGGCAAACCTGGTGGCTGAACTTTGTGACTTTGTCCTCACCCATAACTATTTCACATTTGGGGACAATGTATACCTTCAAAACAGCAGCACTGCTATGGGTATCTGCATGGCCCCACAGTATGCCAACAGACGTAGAACAATGCTTCCTCAGCTCTTGTCCCCTAATGCCCCTACTCTACTTGCTCTACATTGACCAATATGCAGTTGAAAGTAGGGGATCCAGAAATCCGTCGTCATTGAGTAAATATTTTACAACTTGAATTTATATAACTTAACCAAAAGGGCACATCTTCATCATCTGGACCCATGGAAAAAAAGCCCTTGAGGAATTTTCAACAATTTCCTTCCCATCAACCTCAGCCTGGACCAGTGCACAGAAGAGATCCACTTCCTGGACACTACGATGCTAATAAGCGATGGTCACATAAACACCACCCTATACCGGAAACCTACTGACCGCTATGCCTACCTACATGCCTCCAGCTTTCATCCAGACCACACCACACGATCCATTGTCTACAGCCAAGCTCTAAGATACAACCGCATTTGCTCCAACCCCTCAGACAGAGACCAACACCTACAAGATCTATATCAAGCATTCTTACAACTACAATACCCTGAAGTGAAGTGAAGAAACAGATTGACAGAGCCAGAAGAATACCCAGAAGTCACCTACTACAGGACAGGCCCAACAAAGAAAATAACAGAACGCCACTAGCCATCACCTTCAGCCCCCAACTAAAACCTCTCCAGCGCATCAAGGATCTACAACCCATCCTGAGGGACAATCCCTCACTCTCACAGATCTTGGGAGACAGGCCAGTCCTTGCTTACAAGCCCCCCAGCCTGAAGCAAATACTCACTCACCAGCAACCATACAACAGAACCACTAACCCAGGAACCTATCCTTGCAACAAAGCCCGTTGCCAACTGTGTCCACCTATCTATTCAGGGGACACCATCATAGGGCCTAATCACATCAGCCACACTATCAGAGGCTCGTTCACCTGCACATCTACCAATGTGATATATGCCATCATGTGCCAGCAATGCTCCTTTGCCATGTACATTGGCCAAACTGGACAGTCTCTACGTAAAAGAATAAATGGACAGAAATCAGACGTCAAGAACGATAACATTCAAAAACCAGTCGGAAAACACTTCAATCTCTTTGGTCACTCGATTACAGACCTAAAAGTTGCAATTTTTCAACAAAAACACTTCAGAAACAGACTCCAACGAGAGACTGCTGAATTGGAATTAATTTGCAAACTGGATACAATTAACTTAGGCTAGAATAAAGACTGGGAGTGGATGGGTCATTACACAAAGTGAAACTATTTCCCCATGTTTCTTCCCCCCCACCCGCTGTTCCTCAGCCGTTCTTGTCAACTGCTGGAAATGGCCCAACTTGATTATCCCTACAAAAGTTTCCCCCCACCCCCCCTGCTCTCCTGCTGGTAATAGCTCACCTTACCTGATCACTCTCGTTACAGTGTGTATGGTAACACCCATTGTTTCATGTTCTGTGTGTATATAAATCTCCCCACTGTATTTTCCACTGAATGCATCCGATGAAGTGAGCTGTAGGTCACGAAAGCTTATGCTCAAATAAATTGGTTAGTCTCTAAGGTGCCACAAGTCCTCCCTTTCTTTTTGTTCCAATTAAGAGTGGGATTGTCTGATTTCTTGTGTTCACTTATGTCAAACCAAAAAATTCCGAGAAATCATTGTCTGACTTCCTTCTCCACAGTTGCTTTTTTGAAATGCAGAAAGTTTTCACTTACCAGACTTCTTCAGAGTACAGGGAATCAGTGCACTTGTCTAATCTATAGCTGTACTAGTGAACTGAGCCATTATGCTGTTGGGGTATGCATACAGTACAGTACCACTAGAGTCTTAGAACTCCGCATCTGCATTTAAAAATAAAATATTTATTCTTTACTGTATGGGGAAAAAGGGGAATGAATGAATATTCATGTAAAAACAATATCAGTGTGTTTTCATTGTGTAACAGTAGTCAAGTATTATGTTGTCTTGCGTGCTTACCATGCAAGCAATGTAGTTAGATGTGTATATACTACCCGGTGTCCTGTAGAAACATGGTAATAGTATCTGCTACAAGATCATAATCTCACTCCCTTTTCTTCAGGCGGTGTAATGTACCCTATAAGGTATTTTGTCGTAATAGTTCAGAAATTGTTCTCTGGCTAATGTGTTTGGAGGGAATTGCACACAGTATGACAAGTGACTGTCTTGCAGCTTCATGATTATAAGCCAGTTGCTTGTGAGACAAATTGTAGAGGAAACAGGTTTTATTTAGAGGAATTTTTTTAAACTTAAAAAACCCAACCATTTTCAGATCTAGCCTAATGACTGGAGGGGTGAAACGAGGTGTGACCAACCCATGGCTCCTGGAAGAGACGGAGGAAACCAGCGGGCTTGGCTTTAATGAGATCAGACAGCAACAGCAGAGGATCATACAAGGTATAAGCTTATGTAATCTTGGTCAGATTCTCAGAGTATTAAAAATCCATTCTAATTTTGTTTAGAAATGCTGTGAGATCTCAGAACCTTAGTTTCAGAGGGACAATCTTTGGTTTCTTGCTCCAAAATCCTGGTGTTCTGTGGCATAAAACTTTCTTGCATTGGTCTTCCCCTTCAAATACTGCTGCTTTCACATGGTACAAGAGTACCAGGTTCTAAAGAACAACAAGGAGTACGGTGGCACCTTAAGGTCATTGTGAGCAGAGTGACCTGACAGTATCCTCCTTAAAGCAGCTCTACAAACTTCTCCTCCTCCATTTGCCCCAACCAAACAATCTATTTTTACATACATTTTTTCATTGGGGTAAATGGGGAGTAGGTTTTGTCTGGGTGTGACATGTTTGCAAGGTTTCTTTAAAGTCATATGCAGATTACCCTCTGGGTCTGTTAGGTTATGATGCACACACAAACTACAGCCTACAATATGTACACTAGCAAAGCTGAGTGTGGCTGTAGTGGAGGAAGTGTTGTGTTGTAACACCAGTTGTGCAGCGAGGAACTATTGGGTACAGCTTGATTCGGTCCTGATTCAGCAGGTATTTCAGGACATGCCTAGCTTTAAGCATGTCACTAGTCTCATTGACTTCCACTAAGGCCCGTGCTAGCAGTATTGATTTATGCATGCTTAAGATTAGGCATGCCCTAGTGCTTGGAAACCTGGTCTTACTAGATAAGAATTGATGTATAATGACAATATCTGTTTTATTCCTGGAAGCTGGATTTTTTTCAAAGGGCCCCTAGGGGTTGAGCACCCAAATCCGACTGGGAACTGGGCACCTAACTCCCAGCCTGCATGCATTAGATGCAAATGAAGAACGCTATGCTCGTAATTCTCTGAATAGCACGGGTTCACAGATTGTATTTGGATAAATGAGAGGGCAGCAACCATATGAGCATTCAGAAGTGGGGTGGCCTCGCACACGGCTAGGGGTTCGTCCTGTTCTTCCCAGTCCTAACTGGGGGTCTCTGCTCTGCCCGGCTCACTCACGCCCGTGACAGCAGGGCTGCAGAGGGCACCCTGCACTACTGCAGGAGCCATGCAGGAGCAGGGTGGCCTCCCCTTGGCCAGGGGCTCATCTTCCGCTGCCACCTCCTCACAGTCCTGGCCAAGGGTCTCTGCTCTATTAGCTGAACCTCTGCTTTATCCAAAACCCTTCCTTGTCTTCCAGAATGAGAGAGACAGGGGGGACAGAGAAGGGGTTCGGATAATAGGGTTTCAGATAGACGGGAGCATGCAATTCAGTGTTTAACATTGTTGAGGATGATCAAATGAAATAAATCTCTACGTAGTCAAGTTTTTTATTTTAATCGGCACATGAACTGGTGTGTGGAGTTACACGGCAGGAGAATAGCATCAACTCTATTTTGAATGTTTGGGAGTCAGCTTTAAACACTGCTGGCATATGGTGGGTATTAAACTTATCTGAGTGTGTGTGTGTGCGTTGTGAACATGTGGGGACACACATGGGCTGGAAAGGTTCTTTGTTAGGTGGGATGTTGGGCATTCAGCACTCTAGGAGGCAAACAGACTCTGGACGTACAGATCAATATTTTGACCTCTGATTCTCTGGCTGCAGCTTAGCAATATCTGGCTCTTCACGCAGCCTCGCCCTACGTAGTGTTTTTTGCCTTTCAGCAAGTGGTTAACCATAGCAGTTCTTCCTTGCAGCATCCTTTATAATGCCACTTGTGGGCCTTCTGTGTAGTAAGAGCTGCAGATCACAAATGAGGTGCTTTTTCAGGGCTGCATGGGGCCCACAGACTGGACTAAGAGGGTCCATATTGTGCCAAGGTGGGGATTGGGGAGCCTTGACAGAGCTGTGTGGGGAAATTTTAAATTGTGGCTGCCTTCTTTATATCCGGCTCTGTTAATGCTCTTGGTCTCCCTCTTGCACGCATGCTATATTCTCTCTCAGCTTTAAAAAACCTATTTGAATTCCTTGGTGCTTGCATCACCTGTTTGTCTTTTAGTCATGTTAAAACCTCCTTGGAAAATCAAAAAGGGTAATCAAGGGCCTATATATGTGTGCCAGAAATTCCAGGGCATTTATGATTGAGTAACAGCTGTATGTTCAGTTTCTGGATTTTTTGACACTCGGCTGAATATCTTGACCAGAGCAGACAAATTAATTACCCATCATTCACATTATTTTTATTATCTAAAATCTGCTGCTGCAATAGGAATTCATTGTCATGCTGGTGATGTCTCTCTTTGTTAATGTAGTTTAACCCTCTTTGCACACATAGCAGATCTTTGCCCCCTTGCATGTCTTCTGGCATAGTTTAACACTCTGGATTAGCTTGCATCCTCTACAGGATGCAGGATGGCATATCAGCAGGGGTTTTAATGTATTTTATTTTCTTGTTTCTGTGCAGAGCAAGATGCTGGGCTTGATGCTCTCTCCTCAGTCTTATCGAGGCAAAAACAAATGGGGCAGGAAATCGGGAATGAGCTGGAGGAACAGAATGGTAAGAACAGCAAAAGTTAATTTATTAAATGGAAAAACCATGGTTTTTCTAGCTTATCAAGTTTATTGTAGGCCCTACAGGAAACGTGCAGTATACTGCTACTATTCAAACAGTAGCAAGACAATACTGTGAGGGGTTTTGTGTCAATAACTGTGTCATCAGTCGATAAACTAGTTGATTTGTTTTGTTATGCTACTTTCCTTCTTGTAAACAATGTACAGGACCTGACACTGAGCCCTGGTCTACACTACGAGTTTTGGTCGAATTTAGCAGCGTTAGATCAATTTAACCCTGCACCCGTCCACACGAAGCCATTTTTGTCAACATAAAGGGCTCTTAAAATCGATTTCTGTACTCTTCCCCGACGAGGGGATTAGAATCATAGAATCATAGAATATCAGGGTTGGAAGGGACCTCAGGAGGTCATCTAGTCCAACCCCCTGCTCAAAGCAGGACCAATCCCCAAATTTTTGCCCCAATCCCTAAATGGCCCCCTCAAGGATTGAACTCACAACTCTGGGTTTAGTAGGCCAAAGCTCAAACCACTGAGCTATTTCCCCCTCCAGCTCTGAAATCGACATCGCTGGGTTGAATTTGGGGTAGTGTGGACGCAATTCGATGGTATTGGCCTCCGGGAGCTATCCCAGAGTGCTCCATTGTGACCGCTCTGGACAGCACTTTCAACTCAGATGCACTAGCCAGGTACGCAGGAAAAGCCCCGGGAACTTTTGAATTTCATTTCTTGTTTGGCCAGCGTGGCAAGCTCATCAGCACAGGTGACCATGGAGTCCCAGAATCACAAAAGAGCTCCAGCATGGGCCGAACAGGAGGTACTAGCTCTCATTGCTGTTTGGGGAGATGAATCCGTATTATCAGAACTCTGTTCCAAAAGACGAAATGCCAAAATATTTGCAAAAATCTCCCAGGGCATGATGGACAGAGGCTACAACAGGGACCCGCAGCAGTGCCGAGTGAAAATTAAGGAGCTCAGGCAAGCCTACCAAAACAACAGAGGCAAATGGCCGCTTCGGGTCAGAGCATCAGACATGCCACTTCTATGACAAACTGTATGCAATTCTAGCGGGGAGCCCCTACCACTACCCCATCCCTCTCCGCAGACACCTGCAAGGGGGGAGTCTCATGCAACAGGGATGAGGATTTTGGGGACGAGGAAGATAGCGCACACCAGACAAGTGGAGAAACCATTCTCCCCAACAGCCAGGAACTGTTTATCACCCTGGATCCAATACCCTCCCAACCCGGGCTCCCAGACCTTGAAGGCAGAGAAGGCAGCTCTGGTGAGTGTACCTTTGTAAATATAATACACGGTTTAAAAGCAAGCGTGTTTAATTTGCCCTTAAGACGTGGGATGCATTTGCGGCCAGTACAGCTACTGGAAAAGTCTGTTAACGTGTCTGGGGATGGGGCAGAAATCCTCCAGGGACATCTCCATGAAGCTCTCGTGGAGGTACTCCCAAAGCCGTTGCAAAAGGTTTCTGGGGTTTCTTATTCCGTCCTCCATGGTAGGACACTTTACCACGCCAGGTCAGTAGCACATAGTCTGGAATCATTGCATAACAAGCATGGAAGCATATGGTCCTGGTGTTTGCTGGCATTGAAGCAACATCCGTTCTTTATCTCTCTGTGTTTTCCTCAGGAGAATGATTATCCCAGAGAATTGGGTGTGGGGGTTTGTGCTGCATGTTAACCAGAAAACTGCAGCCCCTCCTTTTAAATGACCAACCCAACGGGTGCTTGGTATGGGAAAGGAGGGTGCTGCTGTTTGTAACCATTCCCACATGTTATGAAGGTTGAAGAAGCCGAAAAACTGTGGCTTACCATGGCTGCCTGCAAGCCGAATTCTGTTGCCCAGCCCTGCGTGTGTGATCTCTCTCACCAAACTGGCAGGCCCTCAATATAAGAGGCAAAATGCAACCTTGTACTGAAAGCACATGTGCTATGTAATGTTAACAGCTTAGTTCACTGTGAAAGTCTACCCATTGTTCTCTAAAATATGTCTTTTTAAATACTACTCTCCCTTTTTTTCCTCCCGCAGCTGCAAATGTTTCAACACTCCCCCTAAGATCTCCATCCCAGAGGCTAGTGCAGATAAAAAAGCGAAAAAAACGCACTCGCAATGAAATGTTCTCTGAGCTCATGCAGTCCTCCCTCCCTGAAAGAGCTCAGCAGAATGCGTGGAGGCAAACAATGTCAGAGTCCAAGAAAGCACAAAATGAATGAGAGGATAGGAGGGACGCGTGAGAGGATAGATGGCTGGAGCAGCAGGAGAGGTGGCGGCAGCATGATGAGAGGAGGCAGGATGCAATGCTGAGGCTACTGGGGGATCAAACTGATATGCTCCGGTGTCTGGTGAAGCTGCAGGAAAGGCAGCAGGAGCACAGACTGCTGCTGCAGCCCCTGTGTAACCGACCGCCCTCCTCCCCAAGTTCCATAGCCTCCTCACCCAGACGCCCAAGAATGCAGGGGGGCCCTCCGGGCACCTAACCACTCCACCCCAGAGAACTGCCCAAGCAACAGAAGGTTGGCATTCAATAAGTTTTGAAATGAAGTGTGGCCTTGTCCTTCCCTTCTCCCTTCATCCACCACCCCCCCTGGTGCTTCCCTCCTCCCCCACCCTTCCTGGGCTACCTTGCAGTTATCCACCTATTTGTGTGATGAATTAATAATGAATGCATGATTTTGAAACAGTGACTTTATTGCCTCTGCAAGCGGTGATCGAAGGGGGGAGGGCGGTTGGCTTACAGGGAAGTAGAGTGAACCAAGGGGGTGGGTTTTCATCAAGGAGAAACTAACAGAACTTTCACACCGTAGCCTGGCCAGTCATGAAACTGGTTTTCAAAGCTTCTCTGATGCGCAGCACGCCCTTCCCTCCCTCCTTCCATGAAAGCAAGGGCAGACAATCGTTTTTGCCTGTTTTCTTGAGTTACCTGTGCAGATGCCATACCACGGCAAGCATGGAGCCTGCTCAGCTAACTGTCACTGTATGTCTCCTGGGTGCTGGCAGACACGGTACTGCATTGCTACACAGCAGCAGTTTGCCTTTTGGCAGCAGACAGTGCAGTATGAGTGGTAGCCGTCGTCGATGTAGTCCTGGGTGCTTTTTTATCCAACCTCGATGAGGTCGGGGTGCCTGGGCAAACATGGGAGTGACTCAGCCAGGTCATTTCCCTTTTAAGTTTCGTCTCATGGCGATTCAGTCCTACCGGCAGTGCACTGTCTTTTAATCTGCAGCCAGCAGAAGACAATGGCCAGCAGTCATACTGCACCGTCTTCTGCCGAGCACCCAGGAGATGACGATGGCTAGTGGTCGTACTGCACAGTCTGCTGCCAGCAAGATGTATAAAGATAGATGAAGTGGCTCAAAACAAGAAATAAATCAGATTTATTTTGTGTTCATTTTCTCCTCCCTCCCTCTGTGAAATCAACGGCCTGCTAAACCCAGTTTTGAGTTCTAGCCTTGAGGGGGCCATTCAGTTTCTCGCAAAGCCACCCCCTTTGTTGATTTTAATTCCCTGTAAGCCAACCCTGTAAGCCATGTCGTCAGTCGCCCCTCCCTCCGTCAGGGCAACAGCAGACAATCGTTCCGCGCCTTTTTTCTGTACAGACGCCATACCACGGCAAGCACGGAGCCCGCTCAGATCACTTTGGCAATTAGGAGCACATTAAACACCACACACATTATCCAGCAGTATATGCAGCACCAGAACCTGGCAAAGCGAAACCGGGTGAGTAGGCGATGTCAGCGCGGTGATGAAAGTGATGAGGACATGGACACAGACTTCTCTCAAAGCAGGGGCCCTGGCAATGTGGGCATCATGGTGCTAATGGGGCAGGTTCATGCGGTGGAACGCCAATTCTGGGCTCGAGAAACAAGCACAGACTGATGGGACCACATTGTGTTGCAGGTCTGGGACGATTCCCAGTGGCTGCGAAACTTTTGCATGCGTAAAGGCACTTTCATGGAACTTTGTGACTTGCTTTCCCCTGCCCTGAGGCGCAATAATACCAAAATGAGAGCAGCCCTCACAGTTGAGAAGCTAGTGGCGATAGCCCTGTGGAAGCTTGCAACGCCAGACAGCTACCGGTCAGTCGGGAATCAATTTGGAGTGGGCAAATCTACTGTGGGGGCTGTGGTGATGCAAGTAGCCCACGCAATCAAAGATCTGCTGATATCAAGGGTAGTGACCCTGGGAAATGTGCAGGTCATAGTGGATGGCTTTGCTGCAATGGGATTCCCTAACTGTGGTGGGGCCATAGACGGAACCCATATCCCTATCTTGGCACCGGAGCACCAAGCCGGCGAGTACATAAACCGCAAGGGGTACTTTTCAATGGTGCTGCAAGCTCTGGTGGATCACAAGGGACGTTTCACCAACATCAACGTGGGATGGCCGGGAAAGGTACATGACGCTCGCATCTTCAGGAACTCTGGTCTGTTTCAAAAGCTGCAGGAAGGGACTTTATTCCCAGACCAGAAAATAACTGTTGGGGATGTTGAAATGCCTATAGTTATCCTTGGGGACCCAGTCTACCCCTTAATGCCATGGCTTATGAAGCCGTACCCAGGCAACCTGGACAGTAGTCAGGAGCAGTTCAACTACAGGCTGAGCAAGTGCAGAATGGTGGTAGAATGTGCATTTGGACGTTTAAAAGCGCGCTGGTGCAGTTTACTGACTCTGTTAGACCTCAGCAAAACCAATATTCCCACTGTTATTACTGCTTGCTGTGCGCTCCACAATATCTGTGAGAGTAAGGGGGAGACGTTTATGGCGGGATGGGAGGTTGAGGCAAATCGCCTGGCTGCTGGTTATGCACAGCCAGACACCAGGGTGGTTAGCAGAGCACAGGAGGGGGCAGTGCGCATCAGAGAAGCTTTGAAAACCAGTTTCATGACTGGCCAGGCTATGGTGTGAAAGTTCTGTTTGTTTCTCCTTGATGAAACTTCTTGTCCCTTGGTTCACTCTACTTCCCTGTAAGCTAACCACCCTCCCCTCCTCCCTTCGATCACCGCTTGCAGAGGCAATAAAGTAATCGTTGCTTCACATTCATGCATTCTTTATTAATTCATCACACAAATAGGGGGATAACTACCAAGGTAGCCCAGGAGCGGTGGTGGAGGAGAGAAGCACCAGGAGGGGTGGGGGAGGAGGGAAGGACAAGGCCACACAGCACTTTAAAAGTTTAAAACTTATTGAATGGCAGCCTTCTGTTTCTTGGGCAATCCTCTGGGGTGGAGTGGCTGGGTGGCCGGAGGCCCCCTCCACTGTGTTCTTGAGCGTCTGGGTGAGGAGGCTATGGAACTTGGGGAGGAGGGCGGTCGGTTACACAGGGGCTGTAGCGGCGGTCTGTGCTCCTGCTGCGTTTCCTGCAGCTCAACCATATGCTGGAGCATATTACTTTGATCCTTCAGCAGCTTCAGCATTGACTCCTGCCTCCTCTCATCATGCTGCCGCCACCTTTCAGCTTCAGCCCTCTCTTCAGCCCGCCACCTCTCCTCCCGGTCATTTTGTGATTTCCTGCACTCTGACATTGCCTCCACGCATTCGTCTGTGCTCTGTCAGTGTGGGAGGACAGTATGAGCTCAGAGAACATTTCATCGCATTTTTTTCACCTTCTAATCTTCGCTAGCCTCTGGGAAGGAGAAGATCCTGTGATCCTTGAAACACATGCAGCTTACTCTTTCACGGTAAACCCTGCTGTTAACCTTACATACATAGCACATGTGCTTTCGTTTCAAGGTCGCCTTTTGTCTCCCTCCAGCGCGCGGCTAGCCCCTTCCCCCTCCCCGTGGCTAACAGTGGGGAACATTTCTGTTCAGCCACAGGCAAATGGCCCATCAGGAACAGGCACCTCTGAATGTCCCCTTAAGAAAAGCACCCTTTTTCAACCACTTGACCATGAATGATATCACTCTCTTGAGGATAACAGAGAGATAAAGAACGGATGTTGTTTGAACGCCAGCAAACATACACTGCAATGCTTTGTTCTACAATGATTCCGAAGTACGTACTACTGGCCTGGAGTAGTAAAGTGTCCTACCATGGTGCCCTCCCCAGAAACCTTTTGCAAAGGCTTTGGGAGTACATCCAGGAGAGCTGCGAATGCCAGGGCAAATTAATCATTAAACATGCTTGCTTTTAAACCATGTATAGTATTTTAAAAGACACACTTACCAGAGGTCCCTTCTCCACCTGGCGGGTCCCAGAGGCAGCCTTGGGTGAGTTCGGGGGCACTGGCTCCAGGTCCAGGGTGAGAAACAGTTCCTAGCTGTTGGGAAAACCGGTTTCTCCGCTTGCTTGCTGTGAGCTATCTACAACCACCTCATCATCATCATCTTCCTCATCCCCAAAACCTGCTTCTGTGTTGCCTCCATCTCCATTGAAGGAGTCAAACAATACGGCTGGGGGTAGTCGTGGCTGAACCCCTAAAATGGCATGCAGCTCATCATAGAAGCGGCATGTTTGGGGCTCTGACCCGGAGCGGCCGTTCGCCTCTCTGGTTTTCTGGTAGGCTTGCCTCAGCTCCTTAAGTTTCACGCGGCACTGCTTCAGGTTCCTGTTATGGCTTCTGTCCTTCATGCCCTGGGAGATTTTGACACATTTTCACAGAATCATAGAATATCAGGGTTGGAAGGGACCTCAGGAGGTCATTTAGTCCAACCCCCTGCTCAAAGCAGGACCAATCCCCAACTAAATCATCCCAGCCAGGGCTTTGTCAAGCCTGACCTTAAAAACTTCTAAGGAAGGAGATTCCACCACCTCCCTAGGTAACGCATTCCAGTGTTTCACCACCCTCCTAGTGAAAAAGTTTTTCCTAATATCCAACCTAAACCTCCCCCACTGCAACTTGAGACCATTACTCCTTGTTCTGTCATCAGCTACCACTGAGAACAGTCTAGATCCATCCTCTTTGGAACCCCCTTTCAGGTAGTTGAAAGCAGCTATCCAATCCCTCCTCATTCTTCTCTTCCTCAGACTAAACAATCCCAGTTCCCTCAGCCTCTCCTCATAAGTCATGTGTTCCAGTCCCCTAATCAGTTTTGTTGCCCTCCGCTGGACTCTTTACAATTTTTCCACATCCTTCTTGTAGTGTGGGGCCCAAAACTGGACCCAGTACTCCAGATGAGGCCTCACCAATGTCGAATAGAGGGGAACAATTACGTCCTAAAATGCCATTGGCCTTGTTGGCAACAAGGGCACACTGTTGACTCATATCCAGCTTCTCGTCCATTGTAACCCCTAGGTCCTTTTCTGCAGAATTGCTGCCTAGCCATTCGGTCCCTGGTCTGTAGCAGTGCATGGGATTCTTCCATTCTAAGTGCAGGACTCTGCACATGTCCTTGTTGAACCTCATCAGATTTATTTTGGCCCAGTCCTCTAATTTGTCTAGGCCCCTCTGTATCCTATCCCTACCCTCCAGCGTATTTACCTCTCCTCCCAGTTTAGTGTCATCTGCAAACTTGCTGAGGGTGCAATCCACATCGTCCTCCAGATCATTTATGAAGATATTGAACAAAACCGGCCCGAGGACCGATCTTTGGGGCACTCCACTTGATACCGGCTGCCAACTAGACATGGAGCCATTGGTCACCTCCCTTTGAGCCCGACAATCTAGCCAATTTTCTATCCACTTTATAGTCCATTCATCCGGCCCATAATTCTTTAACTTGCTGGCAAGAATACTGTGGGAGACAGTGTCAAAAGCTTTGCTAAAGTCAAGGAATGATACGTCCACCGCTTTCCCCTCATCCACAGAGACAGTTATCTCGTCATAGAAGCCAATTAGATTAGTCAGGCTTGACTTGCCCTTGGTGAATCCATGTTGACTGTTTCTGATCACGTTCCTCTCCAAGTGCTTCAGAATTGATTCCTGCTCCATGATTTTGGCATTTCGAAAACTGGAATGTAGTTCTGATAGCACGGATTACTCTCCCCATACAGCGATCAGATTCTGTACCTCCCGTTTGGTCCATGCTGGAGCTCTTTTGCGATTCTGGGACTCCATCATGGTCACCTCTGCTGATGAGCTCTGCATGGTCACCTGCAGCTTGCCACACTGGCCAAACAGGAAATTGACGTTCAAAAGTTCGCGGGCCTTTTCCTGTCTCCCTGGCCAGTGCATCTGAGTTTAGAGTGCTGTCCAGAGCGGTCACAATGGAGTACTCTGGGATAGCTCCCGGAGGCCAATACCATCTAATTGTGTCCACAGTACCCCAAATTTGACCCAGCAAAGCTGATTTCAGCGCTAATCCACTTGTCGGGGGTGGAGTAAGGAAATCGATTTTAAGAGCCCCTTAAGTTGAAAAAAAGGGCTTTGTCGTGTGGACGGGTGCAGGGTTAAATCGATTTAACGCTGCTAAATTCGACCTCAACTCCTTGTGTAGATCAGGGCTTAATGTATTCAGGGCCATCCATAAAGGAAAGTTAGGTTACTTGCAAAGAGATGTGTCTTAACACGTCTGATTAACAGCAGCATCTCGTGTAACAGTAGCCATGTGTGAATAACTTGACTTTTAGTTTTTTATTTGCTCTTGGATCCCATTAGGGTTCTTCCTCTCTTGGTCTCATTAAAAATTTTAGCCTTTTGTTATTAATTAAATGGGAATGTCTGTGGCCAGTGATTAAAGAACCGGCATATTGTGTTATACAAGTGATTTGGATTTTGAGGATTTCAGGAAATTAAAGGTAGGATCAAATTAAGTGAAGTACGGGGATCTGAAAATCTATCTTTTCTTTAGATTCTGGTGTCTAATTGGTAAAGCTGATCAGATACACCCCTTGTGCATGGGACCATCTTTTTCTTCTGGGTTTGTACAGCACCTAACACAATGGGATTCCGGGTCCATGATTGGGACTCCTAGACACTAGGTAATACAAATAATAAATAATCTGCTGTTTAAAGATGCTGTGTCATCAACTTAATTGTCCAAATGACCTGAACTGAATCCTCTGAGAGCAGATCTTCTGGTTTCGCTCATTCCTCACAATATAGTCATGGCTGAGTTAGAACTTTGAAAATACTGCCAGTTTTCTCTGGCATGAAGATTTGATCCATGTGGTCTGTCATTGAGCAGTATTGTATCTAACCACTGAGAAGGCAAAGACCCCTTTACTTGCCAATTAACTGTGTACGTCAATCTGCCTCCTCCATGAATCAGTGTTCTTCCCTATATTTTGTCAGATGTGATATTAAGTGAACATTTCCAGTTAATGTTTAGATAATATAAATCACAGTTAGGGAGCTCGATGGAGGCTACCCGAGTAGGCTTAATATAGAATAGCTTTCCCATGCTTGTCTGACATCCTCTCTCTGACCAAACCAGGGATTTTTATCCGTTGTTTTGAATATGTTGCCCTTTACTCATCCTCTATATTAGGAAATAGCCTTATGCAAACAGAGAAATTAGGAAAAGATGCTCAGCATAATTAAGTCCCCTCTGCCCCATGTGGATAAAGAAATTTTCAATTAAATATCTAATTTCATAAGTTGTCTTTTAAATTATCCATCTTTTTTTTTTTTTTTTTTTTTTAAATACCAACCAAAACACTTTGATTGCTGTTTTTACCCTCAAGTAACGGAATCCTCAGGAGAGGCCATTTTTCCAGTTCTGAGTGAAACATCAGTCTTTGACATCTTGTAATCTGGATTGTGATCTATGTTCTCTTTAAACATGGAGGGGTCTCCAAAATCTTCTGTCTGTGTTTTCTCCTATGCAGCTTTGTGGCTCTAGTGTTGGTAAGAGTAAGTGTACCCCATAGCACTTTTTGTGTAAAGCTCTTTCTAAACAATGCATCCTCAAAACATCTTGTTGAAGTAGGCAGGTTATTTAAACCTATTTTTCAGATTGGTTTGACTTGTCCTAGCTTCTGGCTAGTAAGAGTAGCGTAGAACCCCAGGAGTCCTGACTTCCAGTCCCTTCCACTAGCTCAAGGGTGGGCAAACTATGGCCCGGGGGCCACATCCAGCCCTTCAGATGTTTTATTCTGGCCCTCAAGCTGCTGCCGGGGCGTGGGGTCGGGGGCTTGCTCCATATGGCTCTCGGAAGCAACGGCATGCCCCCCCTCCAGCTCTTACGCCTAGGGACAGCCAGGGGGCTCTATACACTGTCCCCGCCCCAAGCGCTGCCCCCGCAGCTCCCATTGGCCAGCAAATGGGGCCAATGGGAGCTGCAAGGGCGGCGCCTGTGCATGGGGCAGAACGCAGAGCCGCCTGGCCGTACCTCCGCATAGGAGCTGGAGGGGGGACATGCTGCTGCTTCCTGGAGCTGCTTGAGGTAAGTGCCACCCAGAGCCTGCACCCCAAACCCTTCCCGCGCCCCAACCCCCTGCCTCAGCCCTGATCCCCCTCCTGCCCTCCAAACCCCTCGGTCCCACCCTCCTGTACCCCAGAGCCCGCACCCACAGCCAGAGCCCAAACCCCTGCCCCAGCCGAGAGCCCTCTCCCACACCCTGAACTCCTCATTTCTGATCCCACATCATAGCCCGCACCCCCAGCTGGAGCCCTCACTCCCTCCTGCACCCCAACCCCCAATTTTGTGAGCATTCATGGCCCACCATACAATTTCCATACCCAGATGTGGCCCTCAGGCCAGAAAGGTTGCCCACCCCGCTCTAGCTACTCGACAACACTGCTTCAAATGTCAGTTAAAATGACAACCATTACCTAAGAGTTCCAAGTGATAAATGACAAGTTTCAGAGTAGCAGCCGTGTTAGTCTGTATCACTTAAAAAGAAAAGGAGTACTTGTGGCACCTTAGAGACTAATAAACAGCTCACGAAAGTTTATGCTCTAATAAATTCGTTAGTCTCTAAGGTGCCACAAGTACTCCTTTTCTTTTTAAGTGATAAACGGTGACCATCACCCAGAAGTTTTGACCAGATTCCATGTTTGAAGGGAGAATGCTAAAACTGCCTGTCCATGTCTGTTCATTATCTTACAATCATCATGATAATACCTGGCATTTATATAGCACACTTCAGCTGTAGATTTCAAAGCGCTTTGCAAAAGTGTGGAAATTGAGGCACTGAGCAAGTGACTTAGCTTCTCTCTGTGAATCAATGGCAAAACTGAACTCCCATGCTTTATTTTTTCCCTTATGTTTCCGCCCATGGCGTGGAGCACGGTAGCTGGCCATTCCATGCCGCTGGCCCACTGGAAAAGCTGAAATCCCTTGCATGTATTATCCAGTGGCTTCCTGCCCCTTTACACTTTTTGTATTTTGGTCACTGTATGTAACTCTCAACTGATCTTTTTCTCACACTTTGCCAATATTTGGTCACTATTATACAGTCAAAATGGACAAACGTAACTGCCCTGTAATCGCCATTGTATTCAAAATCTTTTCCTTCTTAAGGCTGAGTGGTGATGGCATCATACATACTTTGGTGAAGCAGGGGAAGTTCATCTTCCTTGAATGCTGAATCAATATTTTTGTATTGGAGTCAAAATTTCCATGAAACTATACACTTCTATGGGAAGCT
The DNA here is from genome assembly GCF_965152235.1 of Eretmochelys imbricata. Lineage (NCBI taxonomy): Eukaryota > Metazoa > Chordata > Testudines > Cheloniidae > Eretmochelys > Eretmochelys imbricata. The sequence continues at coordinate 22,700,705 of NC_135585.1, forward strand.
CATTTCCCGGGTCACTAAGCTAGTCTGTTTTGGGAGTTCCTGCTTCCTAGAACTAGGTTGAGGTCTGTTCCTCACTTGTAAAGATTTGGAATTAAATATTTTGTGATTTAAAACTTCAGCTGCCTTATAATTGATCTGACCTCTGCCAATCGCACTGATCCACCTTTCTGAATTCTGTTGGTTAACCATTTCCCAAGCAGCCTATGTTTGTAGGCAAAACCACTGTTGCTAACTGCTTTCTCCCAGCAGCAGCTCAGACAGTCTGCTCTGCTGAGGTTTGGGCTCTTTCTAGTTCAGTGGCAATGGCCTGCAGGTATTTTTTTTTCTTTTAGTTTAATGCCCGTTGTGTAGCAATGCAATAAGAGGTGCTCCAGTCCCAGGGAGTGCTATAGGCATGCCAGACAATTGTTGAAGCTATTCCTTAATCATGGTTCACACATGTAAATGCTATTGTGTTGGCTCGTCTGACCAAAAATGATTAAATGTCATCTTTGGAAAGATGGTCTCTTGCCGAAGTCTGACCAAGCTGCTGAAGATAGTAATACATCCAGGATTCTTAAGAGACTTGTGGCATATTGTAATTTGGATCACCTTAGCAGGTGGGAAGTGCTAAGTATGTTCTTGCCAAGATTGCACTTACAAAAAAAAAGTCTAGATCCGCTATTGGTCACAGGGCCTCTATGAGCAGACATCTTGATTTCATTGGGTCACTCTTGAGTTTTAACGGGATTTCACGTCATTCCTTACCGAAGTACTATGGTAATCAGTATTTTAGAAATAGGGTGGCTAAATGTTTGCCAGCTGGACTGTATCCCTAGGGTTGCTTTTCAGATCTGCTTGGACATCCAGTGCATACATGTTATTTTGTGGGAAGCTGCAGTGGAGAACAAAACAGAAACGATACCAAAGAGAAGTAACTTTTGCTGATGTTCAAAAAACAGACTTAGGACTCTGATGATCTTGGTTAGCAGTGGGAGGGGTGGGGGATAAATGATGAGGGTTTCCATTGTTAGTTCCAACTTTGGTCTTGGAAAATTTTCTGCATGTCCTCTTCTATTTGTGATATGGAAGAAGAAAAGCATGGAATAGATCAAGTAAGTGGCCTCTGGCCCTTTTGATGAGGCAATCACAGTGCAATAATTTTTGGGAAATGCTTTCAGAAACTCTGAATGCTGTTAGTTTTACCCTCCTAGAGATGTTGTTTTTCACTGTGGGATACTCACATGAGAGTACAGTACTGCAAAAATGCATTATTTAAAGTGGACAGAGGGTTATCTGTGTTTTCAGCTCGTGTTTTTATTAGTTAGGAGAATCTTCAAAATGCTGTGGATCACTATATTAATAGCCACTATGTTAATTACTAAAAAGTTCCAAAGGATTTTTTTCTGAAGTAATGGATCTGTCTTTACTATCTTAATTTAACTTAACAGAGAACACCTTTGCGTAATTGAAAGTTAAGAAATGTTAAGGATCAGATTTCCAAAAAGAAAAAGCTTGGAAATACAGAGTTAAAGTTTTTATAAACAGTAAATTTGCCCATGTACCTACAATCTTTTGCACCATCCATGTGACAAAGGGACAAATTCTCTACTAGTGCAAATACGTGGGCTTCAGTAGAGCTATGCTAACAGAGAATTTGGCCCAGAATTATGTCTGTAACTACCGCAGTGACTGTCTGCGCTTATCACCTCCCCTTTATCAACAGTAATGGAAAATGTTGTAATTGGAACTTTAACAATGTTGCTGCTGTTGCAAGAACCAGAATAGAATCAAGCTTTATGTCTGTATTGTTGCAGAGCCCATCCAGCTAATGGGACTAATCAGTACCAGAATACAGGCAGTGAATCCGCAAATGGATGGCTCAGGATTGATGATAGGGAATGGGTTCATTTTTTTCCTCTTGGTCACCAGTTCAGATCCAGGTTTATTAGTCAGCAAAGGCTATTACTATTTTCAGGTACATATGAAATGGATCAGTCATGGGCTATAAGGTCCCAGTTGATACTAATTAAGTGCCAGTCTGACCCTGAGGATTGAATGGGAATTGAGACTGACAAAGACTCTTTGTTGACTCAGCTTGGTAGGACAGTGTGGAGAAAAGTCCCTGCTGCTGCCTCTCCTGTACCCGTTCTGTAGACAAATAGGATGGCAGACTTGAGGGTTGTCGATCCAACACTTTCCATTATAATTAAATCCATTCCTTATAACTGAACCAGCCTTCTGTCTCTGAAACCTGTAAGGCTACTTATTGCTGAGACGCTTCACTACTATGGTGATGGATGCTGTTGAAACCCCAAATGTAGGAGGAAATGAGTGCTTAATTTTTCATCAGTAGGACTTTCAAAGCCTGTAACTAGCCTGGCGCACAATGTAGTGTGTGTGTATGTGTCACAAATGACACTCAGTCTAGCACATAATTATTAATGACTAGGATCTTAGTAGAGGCCTCAGCTGAAATTAGGGCTGTATGTACACCTAGTAAGAGAGAGACCCTTTTCTGAAGATCTTACAATCTAAATAAGACAAGGTGAAGGGTGGGAGAAAGGAAGTATTATCTGTGGCACAGAGAGATTAAGTGACTTGTCCAAAATCATACAGGAAATTGTGACAGAGGTGAAACTTGAAACCAGACCACCTGAGTCCCAGTTCCGTATCTTTGCCAGAGGCCTATCCTTCCTTTCTGGTACAGCTATTTCCCTCTTACCCAGCAAACAGAGTTACAAACTGACCAGTCAACCACACACTTCATTTGGAACCAGAAGTACAAAATCAGGCAGCAGCAGAGACCAAAAAACCCCAACCAAATACAGTGTAATACTGTGTTAAATGTAAACTATTAAAAAACGGGGGTGAAGGAGTATTTTTCTTCTGTATAGTAAAGTTTCAAAGCTGTATTAAGTCAATGTTCAGTTTTTAAACTTTTGAAAGAACAACCGTAACATCTTGTTCAGAGTTATGAACGTTTCAGAGTTACGAACAACCTCCATTCCCGAGGTGTTCATAACTCAGAGGTTCTATAGTAATTAATCAGAAAGTGGAATTCTGAAGTGGTTTTACATTTCTGAATATTAAGAGCATTATTTTATTGTCAAAGCCAATTAGCATTGTATACAGAGAATATGTCTGAGCTCTGAATACTAAAGAATTGTGGTTGGGGGCATTATGTCATTGTTAGCATTAGCTTGGTAAATAAGGAATGATTTAAGATATTTTTAACTTTAAAAATGTTAACATTCTTGTTTAAGCAATATTTGTTTCCTTCATGTAGGGTCTGATCCTGCAAAACACGGAGTTTCTTCTGAAAGGGGTTGAGTTCTCTCAGCTCCCCTTGTCACTGGGATTTGAGGGTGTTCAGGAGCTGCCCAGCACCTTGCAGGATCAGACTTAAAATAATCTCTTGAGAGGCACACGGTTCTAATGTTCAAGTTTAACATAACCATAACCCATGGAGTGACTGACCTCAGACAGTAGTTAATTTTTATCTAGCCTCCCTGCGCTTATAGTCTGAGAGCAGAATTGCTTTCCATTTAATTGCGGAATCTTTCTGTATCTTAATGCATGTTGTTTTAGTTAGAACTAACCTGATATGGGGGAAAAAATTTACAACCTGTGTCAGATAATCTTTTGTCCTGAATCATCTCATTAACAGAATACACAGCCTCAATATAAGAAATGCCAGAATTAAGGTTGTCAGGTCCCCTTGTGCGTATGAATTATGATAATCTTTAATGACATGGTCACATTATTTTTTTCCCATAGGATCCCTTTCTCATTCGGTGTTCAGGATGGATGGTGCTTGCTTAAAGAGCAGCTATTTGTGGTATCTATTTTAGCCTCATTGTTGAATGTGTGGCCCCATTGCCATATTTACTGCACAGTATGCAAATCCTGATCTGAAGACAGAATTATTAATTTCATACTGTGCTTTTCTATGGCGCTCATTACTTAAGTATCTGCTTCCAAAATATTAATAAATTTATTTTTCAAGGAACCTCAGCAAGGTAAGGAGGTGGTACTATCCCCATTTTACAGAGAAATTAAGATCAGAAGTGTCCACCAATTTTAGGTGCCCAATTTGAGATGCTTGGGACCTGAATTTTTCACGGTACGTAAAGGGTTATGTAGCTCATTATGTTCAAAGCACAGCTCCCATTGACTTCAGCTTGCAGCTGTGGGTGTTTGGCACTTCAGCCAGTCAGTCCTATGTTGTCAAGGTGGGGACCCAATGAATGAGGAACACACGATTAGTGACCACCTGTGAAAAGTTTGGTTTAAGTGATGTGCCTAGTAACACACAGGAACTTTGTGGCAGAGGCAGGAAAAGAATCCAGTTCTCCCTGTCACTATGCAGCTGTCTTAACCACGAGACCTTCCTTTCTTTTCCTGCAGCCCCCCTCCATTTTACACCCCCCCACACACATACGTACACCCTGCCACACACACAATATGTGGAGTCCATCTTTTTTGTCCTTCAGCATTTTTACTGCTTTATTTAGTGCTTTCAGAAACAGATAACCACCAAAGCACAAACTGGATGAAGATAAAAGCATTACATTTCTGAAGCTTGACTCGGCTGCTCCATACTAATACGTGCATACAGGGAATCTGTCTGGCCTCTTGGCAGATTTAGCTTTTTTCCTTGAATAGTTCAAGCTGTAAAATAATTGTTCAACATTTGTCTTCTCAATTATGTGGATTTTTCCATGGTTAGTCAGTCTCTAACTCACCCATCCCATTCTGTGCGGGGGAAGCGGTCTCCCTCCTCTCATCTTAAAGGTGATCAGAAGTGCATAAGAAAGACTGGTCGTGTAACATTGTTTTATTTCTTTAAGATCGATAAAGAAGCCCTGAAAGGCGGCTTCAAAGCTTTTCTTTCTTCCTTGTTCTTTACACTGTAAGCATCAGGCCGGTCAGGTCTTACCTTTGGCTTTGTTGGAGGGCTTATTGGTGGGTGTCAGATATGAATGGCAAACTTAATCTGCCATTAGTTTTTTAAGAAAAGAGCTTTTTCCCAACTGCTTGTTCAGGTTTTTGAGTAATTTTTTTTTTTTTTAATGAAACCAACAACCCACCCCCCTGGTTTTAACAGTGTGAACAAAAAAACTGTAGTGCCACTATCCACCTGGTTATCTCTTTAATGCCAGTCTCCTTTTGGGTTTTGATGGACTGATCTGGCTTGATCTGGATCAGCTCAGCGGGATGTAACTTCCTTACTCTCTTCCCAGATAAACTTACTTGGTGGTTCTTCCACCTCTTCACTCCTTCCTGGTGGGATCACCGGGGCATCTTGGAAGGAAAATTCGAAGCACAGGGTAACCCTGAGCTACCTGCCAGATAATGGCAGACTCCCAAGGAATAACATAAATGCACACAATACACAGGTTTCAGAGGGGTAGTCATGTTAGTTTGTATCAGCAAAAACAACGAGGAGTCCTTGTGGCACCTTAGACTAACAAATTTATTTGGGCATAAGCTTTTGTGAGATAAAACCCACTTCATCAGATGCATGGAGTGAAAAATACAGTAAGCTCTGTGTGTGTGTGTGTACACACAGCACATGAAAAGATGGGAGTTGCCCTACCAAGTGGGGGGGTCAGTGCTAACAAGGCCAATTGAATTGATCCCCCACTTGGTAAGGCAACTCCCATCTTTTTATGTGCTCTGTGTGTGTGTACATGTACTGCTTACTGTATTTTTCACTCCATGCATCTGATAAAGTGGGTTTTAGCCCACGAAAGCTTATGCTCAAATACATTTTAGTCTTGAAGGTGCCACAAGGACTCCTCGTTGTTTTTACACACAATATAGTCAACAGAATAATTGTATTGAACAACAAATAAATATAACAGGGTAATCCAATATTCTCAGGGTCACCAGTGCCCTCCTATACTGATAGCAGCCATGAATTTCCCTGCTTGTGAGCTGATACAGCAAGAATAAAATTGTGTCCCATTGGTAGGTGTTCTCCATGGGCGCCCTTGATGACCTGGGACAATCTCTTCTGTAGCAACAATTAAACAGTTTAGCTGACTTAGTTCAGCACAGCCCAAAAGACTCACATGTGGGATAAGATGGCAAAACCCTCCACAGGTTTAATAGACAGTAGGTAATGAAAGTCCTTACCCGCTGGCTTGAGAATGCAATTCAGGGAATTGGGGGAGTGTCTCCCAAGCAATTTATCTGCCTCTCTAGCTACAAGATGGTGCCTTCACAATTCCATGAATGATCCTCAGGTTTACAGCTGAATCTGGACTCCTCAGAGGGGCTGACAGTCACAGTTGGCAGGTGTCCTCTTCAGACAGGAATCAGGCTGCTTCTGTTCCTGAGATTTCCCCTCACCATAAAGGGACACAGAGATCAGGGTGCAGATTATAACACCCCGTCCTAAAAAATCCTAACTCCTAATCTCCTACCCTAGAATTTAGATACTATCATTGTAGGTAGGCAGCCCTGACCCAGCAAGTGCATCATTTGCCAAGTGGTAACTGATTTATCTAGGGAGATGAAGATCTATCTCAGCCTGACTGGACAGGGAGTTTTACGTGTAAACTGAGAGTTATCTTGAGTAGGGAAAGGACCAAATTTAGGGGTATTGCTTCTGGGCACCCAGAGGCCAGTTCTCGGGTGGACCCTGTGTACACCCTGGGACACACAAGCTCACCAGACAGCAAGTCCTACCCTTTCAGTGGCTGGCTTCACACTCTCCCCAGATAACTTCTCTCTTCTCACAGTCCTCCCAGGGAGGCCATCTCACTGGGGACCTTTTGTGATCGGTCAGGCTAGCTCTACTTTCCTGACCTTTTTCTTGTTCATCCTTTGACTCTCACCCAACTTTTGCTCAGACAGTGTTCCTCCTCTGAGTTGGCCTGTCGCCTGAAATAGTGTCTCTGCTCTCTCCCTCTGGCTTGCTTAGCAGGCTGTGTCTGCCCTTGGCCCCCTAGCATCCAAGAACATGCCCCTCCCTGAGTTATTGGCACCCAGGGACCCAGGTAAGCTCCGTGGGGGATATGTAATGTTCCCTGTTAATTTCACTTTGTAGCTAGCATCTCGTGTTCCCTAATGCTGCCAGCTCCACAGCCAGCCGTAGTCTTCTGGGAAGGGCAGAGGGTCAAGGGGCAGACGAGCTGGATTTCTATTGTGTGGGGATTTTTTTTTTTTTACACATGTCCCACATCTTTTTTATAGTGTCTGAAAGTGGTCTGAGGAAGCAGAAAGGCACAAACCCAATCTCTCTTCCTATACAGGCCATATTTAAGGAAATTTGACACCTGAATATGACCAGCAATTGAGTTGTATGTCTCAGCTTTTCATAATCTATATATGCAACAAAGTAGCCGTAGGATGTATGTCCTCCGACTTCATGGGCTCAGGGTGGCTTTTGTGTGAAAAGCTAGGAAATGACTAAAATAACGAGCCTTTTTGATCATCTCCCTCATAGATGCCTTGATCTCAGGCATCCAGCGTATGCTTCTTGTGTGCAGGCTGTCTGGTGTTTCTCTAAGGGCAGGGAACTGTTGTAGACTGGGTTTCAAATCCTCTCCTGTCTGTCCCGCTAACTGGGTCTGATTGATCCTCCTATGGATTTCCTTTTGAGTCTCACGCCTCTGAGGTGCTCTGATATGGTACATTAGATGTCACATTGTCAGTGTTCTTAAATCATTAGTACTTATTATACATCCCTTTTTGAGGCTCTGTTTAAAGAGACACTGTTACACAAAAACAACATGACAATGTCTTGGGCCTACTTGCTTAAGATAATTTACAAAGAGGAGGGCTATGGAATAAGCTAGGAGAGTTTTTCCTTATAAAAGTTATATTGCTGTAATGGCGTCTCTCAATCCTCTCTACCTTTTGCTTAGGAGACTTGTGCAAATGTGGATCCATCTGCTGCCTAGAGGATGAGCCTCATGGCTTACTTAAATATCCATCATGACTTGTGTAATGTTCAGCAATAGGGGAGAGTCAAGACTGGTGGGGGCCATGTGCATTGTATTGTGGTGATTTCATCAAGTGGGCTTAACAGCCATTTAATGGATTTTGCAGAAAGCTTGCAGGAGAGTCAAAACCTAGGTGGTTACAACACAGAAGAAGAAACCCACACCCCTGGTCATTCGATCATCATGAGATGTTACTGGAACCGGTAAAGACATCTTGAAGTCAGTTACCCGTTAAGCTTGAGCCAGTTTGTGAACTGTACCTGTTGGATTCTCCTGCATTTCACACTAACCCTATGAAAATAGGCAAAGAACTACAAGAAAGTGTTTTATTTTGTAATAGAAAAGGCCTCAGAAATCCTATATCCTGGATTATGAGAAGAGCAGTCACTTTATGCTGCTATGCAAGCTTGTGTTCTGGGATTCATAATGCCTGGAAGTTAGAAAGCCTGGTTGAGAGGTGTTGAACAGTTCTAGGAGTTGTCTTACTGTGTTTTTTCTTTAAATCTTTGGATTATCTTTTTCTGCAAAAAATGAAAACCTGTGCACATCTTGGAATATCAAACAGCCATTTTACCTTTTGGTTCATATGCATCACTGCTTCCCAAAAGAGCTCTGGCCCCAGTGGTGGGCTGGGGAGGGGGTGAGGTGGTCTATTCAATGAGTTGCGAGTAAGGAAAGAACTGTGTTCAAATGGTTGAATTGCAACCTTGCAGGTGAGTGGCCTGTATATTGGGAATGTTAGCAGAAATATTTTAGTGCTTTTTCTGAGCATAGGTGGATTCTTCAGTTCATTTCCCCTTATCTGCATCACAACAAAATCTGAGTCCAGAATGAAAGTGGCAGGTTACTTTCAATCTAATGGTGGGGGAGGTGGAGGGAAGGAAGGAAGGAAGAGATCCCTGCTTTTTCAAAGCTAGTCTTCTGTCATCTCCTTAATCACTAATTAAGAGTGTGTAGTTTCTCAAGCATGCACAATCCTTTATAGCAAACAGAAGAGCTGACCATTGTCATTTTTGCCTTGACTCAAAGCCCAAACGACTATTACTAATGTTGGAGACAAGGTAGATGAGGTGGTGGTGGTGGTGGTGGTGGTAGTGGTAGTAATAATAATTAAAAAAAAAAGATAATCTTCTATTGGTGGAAGGTACAGACTTTCAGGCTATACAGAGCTCTCTTTCAGGTCTGGGGAAGAAAATCAGAGTGAGCTAAGTATAAGCTGGGACAGATTGTTAAATAATGAACGTTGTAGGCAGGCACTTGAAATGAAATGAGCAATTGAGGGTTAGAATGTTTTATAAATAAGGGGTTTGAAGTGGGTAATTAAAGGGAGCAGGCAGTGCTGGGGTGTTATACATTGTTGTAATAAGCTGTAAAACCAGCGTCTCTGTTGAGTCCATGGTTTTTTGTCTAGCAGAGTTACATATTTAAGTTCTCAGGCTCTTGAAGGTGTTGTGCCGATTTCCTTTGAGGATGAGTATTGAAAGATCAGACACGGAGTGATCACCATGAAAAGTGTTTGGCCCAAGGTGATATGGTGTTTTCTTTTTTATGATTTTTCTGTGCAAGTTCATTTGAGGATGTAATGATTGTCTGGTTCACCCACATCATTGTTGTTGTGGCATTATTAATGTTTTTTTCTTTTGATTTGTTGAACACTAATATTGTGCTTGGCCACTGTACAAAATATCCAAGAGACACAGTTTCTGTCCCATGGCCTTATAGTGTACATGGATGAACAGTGGGCAACAATTTAGGTGGACAAAGCACCACATGACCAGAAGGTGGATTCTTCACACAATTTTGCAGCAGTGTTTGAAATGGTAGAGCTACAGAGCTCCACTGATAAGCTTTGTGGGACAAGTGTGTTGTGAGGAGGGTTTTCACAGCCTTCCACACCAGTATTAGGGAGGAAGTTCCAGGGTAGGGCAGCATGAAAGGAGGGTCAAAGAGAAGTGACACACAGTGCAAAAGGAGTTCCTGAGGTGGAAGGTGTGTATTGAGGATCAAGGTCAGCAGGAGGTGGACAGTGGAGAGAGATGCAGGGTACCGCAGAGTTGTGCAGAGCTTGAAATCTACAGGGAAGCATTTGAACTCTATGTAGAAGGTGAGATGGTGTTGGTAGGTTTCAGTGAGACCGCTGATATGGTTCAGACCCGATTGAGATAGGAACGTCCCTCCAGACTGACGTTCAGACCGTTCAAGCCCATTTCCATCACTGAGCAATTCCCAAAAGCAGAACTATGGCGGCTATGTCAAAAATTGATCCCCTGTAATGTTTACCAATTGCCAGATAGTTAGAATTCTTCCCTGATCCCTTCTACAATAAATAAATGTAACATATGGAAGTACTTTAGTAATCAGTGCCTCACTGGACCAGAAAGCTGAATTAAATGACTTCTTGTAATGTTCCAACCAGAGTGAGAAATAAAGCAGGATAAAATTGGATATTCCACTAACGTCTCATGTATAAACAGAACTCTTCACTGTGCAACACTTGAATAGAAGATACAGCTTTCTTGCCTGTTTAAATAGCACTGCAATAGCTCAGTGGTTGGGGGGAGGGGATAGCTCAGTGGTTTCAGCGTTGGCCTGCTAAACCCAGGGTTGTGAGTTCAATCCCTGAGGGGGCCATTTAGGGATCTGGGGCAAAATTGGGGATTGGTCCTGCTTTGAGCAGGGGGTTGGACTAGATAACCTTCTGAGGTCCCTTCCAAGGATGATATTCTATGATTAGTAGAGATCTGCTTTCAGAAATAGCCTTGATAATGGCAGGTAATGCTCAGCTAAACTCAGACACTGAAATGGTACCATGAGTAGTGATTTCTAGATTGAGTATCTACAAAATTAATTGTAGACATCTGTAGAATTAGAGCAGCACTGGGCACAAGTGTTTGCTTAAACTAGATTGTATATTTCAGTTATAAACATAATTGAGGTTAACGTGACCAGATAAAAAGATACCATGTGTTTCTAAAGTGTTGTAAGTTAAGGTTCTAAAGAGACAACATTGGGGTGATTTTAAAACAAAGAACCAAATAATTTTATTAGGATTCTGATTCATTACCCAGTGTTATGACATGGGGATGGATATGTGTTTCAAATGAAATAAAAGGCAAATTCAGATAATGAAATACCAATTTATAATTCATCTGGATGGAGTAAATCTATTATGGACTTTGAAGCCTTTTGTGATCACTGACATTGTAAATAATTTTCTTTCCTAAAAAATATCCATAAAGCCCCACGCACTTAAATGCTTCATTGTGATACCTTGGTGCCTGACTTGTAAGCATATATCCTTTGTACTGCCTTAGAGTTGCAGATGATTGCGGAGGGGGAAGGACACTAGACTTCCAATAATTTCCTTCTGTTGCCACCCCCACCAGTCAGTGCCACTGGGCATGTTAGTGTAGATAATTCTGCTGGTAGCCGCAGGCATTTTGAGTATGTGTTTTTTTTTTTTAATACCGCTTAGGTAGTAGTAAACACCACAGACAGTGTATCAAGGGCTAGTATGGTTCTCTGTTATGCCATAGACAGTGGTGATCCCTTGTTCGGGAAGCAGACAAAACTAAATCATGCCCCTCTGCTCACTCCAGCAGAGCATACTCTTGTAGGTAACATTTCTACATGTCACGGTAAAGTAGATGCTCAGTCAGTTCAGATCACGGCATCTTTGTTCAAGCATCAGGGTAGAAACACATTCTGAACTATAAGTCCTAAAGATATGCAGATTGCAGTGTTCTGAAATAGGCTGTAATGCAAGAATGAAACTAAAGATGACAATAACACAAGGCAGCCAGCTATCCTTTATCAAGCCAGCTGATGTGTTTTCCTGAGAGCACCTGATTGAAAATTTCAATGCCCCTGATGCATTAGGTAGGCAGCACAGATAGAGAGGCCTGTAGGAAAGTTACTCAACCCTTCCCATTATGGGTACGTCTATATAAAGTATATTCGCATGAACCTCCCAGCTTGGCCCGACAGATTCAGGCTATGGGGCTCGCACTAGAGCTCTACAAATAGCTGGACAGCTCATGCTTTTAGCTTGCGGTTTGGGATGGAGCTCAGGCTCTGAAGTCTAGGGGAGGTTGGTGGGCTTCAGAGCCACAGCTCCAGCCTAAGCCTCAACTTCAAAGCACGGGCTGTCCAACTATTTTCAAAGCTCTAGTGAGAGCCCCACTAGTTCGAGACTGTCAACCTGGGCTGGGAGACTCACTCCAAAATGTTGTGTAGATGCACCCTATCAAAGCCTGTTTTCAGTGGCTTACAACTTTTCCAAACTTGAACTGTTTGGGCTGAAATTGTCCATGCTGGATGTCTGCCTCAGGTTGTGTTTTTGAAAAGTTGGAGGCATTTTTCAGAACAAGGGTTTGGGAAAAAATACATTGTTTTAACCAGGTTAAATTCTTACCATTTTGTTGAGGTGCCCTGGCATCTCCATGCTTTGGAACAGGGACTTGAAACTGGCACGGGATGACCCTGCTGCCAGTGAGGTGCCTTTTTTTGTCGTCCTCTTCTTGTGTGTTATCTCCATTACTGGAGGTTTGCAACCATTCTATATGATTCTCTGCTAATCTGTGTGGATGAATACTCTTTTTAATTCAGCCAGGATACCACGTTGACCATCTGTCACAGAGTCACCAGCCAGATGCTCTGGGATTGCTCTGTATGAAGCCAACCAGGACTCTGGTGTAGCGTGACTCCCCTCAGGGCACGCTGCCCAAGGCAAAAAGCCTCCTTGGCTACTGCGTTCCTGGGTCTGACCTCCAAGCATCCAGCACCCCTGTTCTCACCGTGCACTTCCCACAGCAGGTCCACCTGGACGGGATCCCTGGGAAAGCCAGAGGGGCTCTGCACCCCAACTCTGCAGTCAGCAGTTACTCTCAGCCAGTGAGTAAAACAGTTGGTTTGTTGGTCTACAGGAACACAGCGTAGAACAGATCTTGTAAGCACAGACATCATGAATTACAGCAAAGTCCATCTTGGGGGAACCCCAGGCCAGATGCCCTGGATTCCCCTCCTCTCCAGTTCCACCACAGCAGACTGTCTTGGACCCAGCTGTCTGGCCTCTGACACGCCCGTTGCCTCTCCTATGGTCTTTGTCCTGCTTCCCGGGCAAAGTGTCACCTGGTCGCATCCCCCTCCTGGTTCTCAAGTTACAAAGGGCCCGTCCGTTGCTTATGTGCAGACAAGTGGACAGCCTCACCTGCCCCCAAGGGCCTCAGCAAAAGTCAGACACCCATATTCCAACCACCGAGGCATTGGTGCAGTCCACAGGGAAACTGAGGTACACACAGTATTAATACAAGGCCGTAAGACTCACATATAACAACAAGGGGGGAAAACCCACTTCGTCATGCCATCCAAGATAACTTTTTTCTGCCATGTGTTCTGCCATCAACTTTCCCTTCCAGTGCACGTAAACATGCATTGCCCTCTGAACCCCTTAAAATGTGCCCTGCACATTGGAACTCTCTAAGCAGAGAGCTTATGAAAAGAAAGTCAATCATCTCCAATACTTTTTTGGTGATTACACAGTCTATCCATGATGTTTTCATAATTCTTTCATAACACCGTCATTCGAAGGATTGTAGGTTCTTTATTCTTTTATTGTTTGTGTGTACGTGTGTCACAGCTGTAATTTAACACAAACCAAATGTAAGTTTTTTAAGAGTTGGAATATAAACCGATTTATGTTCCCTCTCATCAGGTGTTTATTATTCCAGAATGTGTCTTTCACTCTTGCTACTCTGGTGCTGACTTCAGTATCCGATCTCCCATCTTCTGTAATGATGCTTCCTAAGTAGCAATAATGTCTGTCTTGCTGTCTGGAGGTATCGTTCACTGGAATCGTGCATATTTCACAGAATCCTTGCTTGCCACCGTAGTTTTCTGTCTTGTCCACATTCAACTCTAGACTCTATTCTTTGCCATATTAATTTATAAACTCCACTAACTTCATCAGGCCTTCTGAATCTGCCAACAGCACTTTATCATCTGCATAGCCTTTCTTCATTCCTGTCAAACTTTGCCCATATTTGGTTACGTTTTGAACCTTTGAAAATCTCACTTGGGACATGCTCAATAGAGACGTTTTAGAGTTCGGCAACTAAATCCTCCAAAGATTTAATCTGTACTGAGTGTGGCCCATCTCAGATCTGGAGAGACTGAGCAGGTCTTTCCCTGCAATTGCACCTCCCAACTGCTAGGGACCACCCTGGTGCTGGGCACTAGAACGAGAGTGCAAGGACATGCGGGCTCTCTCTCGCGCTCTCTCTCGCCTTCACCCCCTCCCCCGCTTTTAATGCTCCCCCTGCTGGCAGGAAGGAGGAGAAACAAGTAAGCTGCCTTATTGGAATGCAGGGAGGTGAGGAGCTGGACTGGGGGAGGGCGGGGATGGGGTAGCAGAGGGGGATACTGGTATAAAGAATTAAGGGAGGGCCATGGGGCACTAGGATGGGCAACCTTCATTCTGGCATTCCTTAATTTTTTAGTCCTTGACTTTACAAACTTAGCATTGTTTAATGTAGTTGCTTGGCATGTAATTTCAGATAGGCTTGTTACCTGCCTTTATTTTTTGATGGTTACATTTTTCCACGTCTCTCTGTTATTCTGTTTCTGTGTAGCAGGGTGGGTATCGTGTACTATAATTGGTATTTTAGCCAGTGTTTATTGATAACATGGTCTTTTGCCAAAGACAATTAGCAGTGTGAATTGAACTGTAAAGTTGCTTTCCCAAACTAGATAATTTTAAAAGAATAGAAAATCAGATAGGCGGGGGCTATTTTCTTTTGGCTGAGCTGTGACTGTCTCTGCCCCCTGCCCCTCCAAATGTAATATTTCGTATTAAAATAGGTATTCTACACAGTACTGTTCTGGCTTGCTCAGACCTCCAGCCTGCCATTAGGAGGCAAAGATTGTTTTTAGATGGTCTGAGTTTGAGTCAAAGACGAACACTAGGCATGTTGGGGCAGATTCTCCTCTCTCCTACACTGGTGTAACTGGGTGCACAATGAGATCAACCGGGTTTCTTCCGCTGGTTTATGGTAGTTTGGTTCATTGTAGTGGGAAGCATATGGTAATATCTAGCCTTGAAGAGAATCTATTTAGCTTATGCACTGTCCTGTTCATGTGTTAAATTGATGCTCTGATTGTTTATTGAAATGCCCAAGGGATGCTTTATTTTGACATTCATATTGCTAATGCTTTTGTCAGACAAGGTTATTTGCTCTTAAAGAGGAGCAGTGAAGATCTCCCCACTGCCAAGGTCTTACATATAATGCACAGAAGCTCCAGAGACTAAGATTAGTTTTTAAAATCTTATTGTGCCAGACCAGAATTAGGGGCTGCAGAGTTAAGTTAAAGATTATAAATTAGCATTTTATTAGATACTCTATTTCTTTATTTTAGAGAGATGAAGTGGTAAATAGGTGGAACCGCTAGCTGAAAGATTATCTGCTAGTGAGAGGTAGATACAAAAGACTAAGGGTATGTCTACACTACGAAATTAGGTCGATTTTGTAGAAATCAATTTTTAGAAATCGATTTTTTACAGTCGATTGTGTATGTCCCCACTAAGCGCATTAAGTTGGCGGAGTGTGTCCTCAATGCCATGGCTAGCTTCGACTCACGGAGCGGTGCACTGTGGGTAGCTATCCCACAGTTCCCGCAATCTCTGCTGCCCATTGGAATTCTGGTTTAAGCTCCCAATGTCTGATGGGACAAAAACATTGTCGAGGGTGGTTTTGGGTACATGTCATCAGTCGCTCCTCCCTCCCTCCATGAAAGCAAAGGCAGACAATCGTTTCGCGCCTTTTTTCCTGGGTTACCCGTGCAGACGCCATACCATGGCAAGCATAGAGCCTGCTCAGCTCACCGCTGCTGTTGTGAGCATTGTAAACATCTCGTGCATTATCCTGGAGTATGTGCAGAACCGGGCTAAGAGACGCCAGTAAAAGGATAATTGTGATGAGGACATGGACACAGATGTTCCTGAAAGCACAGGCTGTGGCAATTGGGACATCATGGCGGCAGTGGGGCTGGTTGATACAGTGGAACTCCAATTCTGGGCCTGGCAAACAAGCACAGACTGGTGGGACAGCATAGTGTTGCAGGTATGGGATGATTCACAGTGGCTGAGAAACTTTTGCATGCGTAAGGCCACTTTCCTTGAACTTTGTGAGTTGCTTTCCCCCGCCCTGAAGCACAGGAATACCAAGATGAGAGCTGCCTTGACAGTTGAGAAGTGAGTGGCGATAGCCCTGTGGAAGCTTGCAATGCCTGACTGCTACCGGTCAGTCGGGAATCAGTTTGGAGTGGGCAAGTCTACTGTGGGGACTGCTGTGATCCAAGTAACCAGTGCAATCACTGACGTTCTGCTATCAAGGATAGTGACTCTGGGAAATGTGCAGGTCATAGTGGATGGCTTTGCTGCAGTGGGGTTCCCTAACTGTGGTGGGGTGATAGACGGAACACACATTCCTATCTTGGCACCGGACCACCTTGCCAAACCGCAAGGGATACTTCGAAATGGTGCTGCAAGCACTGGTTGATCACAAGGGACGTTTCACCAACATCAATGTGGGATGGCCGGGAAAGGTCCATGACGCTTGCATCTTTAGGAACTCAGAGCTGTTCGAGCAGTTGTAAAAAGGGACTTACTTCCCAGACCAGAAAATTACCATTGGGGATGTTGAAAAGCCAATAGTTATCCTTGGGGATCCAGCCTACCCCTTAATGCCATGGCTCATGAAGCCGTACACAGGCAGCCTGGACAGTAGTAAGGAGCAGTTCAACTATAGGCTGAGCAAGTGCAGAATGGTGGTAGAATGTGCCTTTGGATGTTTAAAAAGCTCGCTGGTGCTGTTTGCTGACTAGGTTAGACCTCAGCGCAACCAACATTCCCATTGTTACTGCTGCTTGCTGTGTGCTCCATAATATCTGTGAGAATAAGGGGGAGATGTTTATGGCAGGGAGGGAGGTTGAGGCAAATCGCCTGGCAGCTGATTTTGAGCAGCCAGACACCAGGGCGGTTGGAAGAGCACAGCTAGGCGTGCTGCGCATCAGAGAGGCTTTGAAAACCAGTTTCATGACTGGCCAGGCTACAGTGTGACAGCTGTGTGTGTTTCCCCTTGCTGCAAACTCATCCCTTTTGTTGCTTTTAATTCCCTTTAAGCCAACCACCCTCCCCCTTTCAATCACAGCTGGCAAAGGAAATGAAGTAACTATTGTTTTGACACAATGCACTCTTCCCTTATTAATTAAAAAAAAGAAAAAAAAAAAGATAACTGACAAGGTATCCTGGGTGGGGTGGGGTACAGGAGGAGGGAAGGACAAGGCCACATTGTTTATTGTAGCCACACTACAAATCAAAACTATTTGAATGATAGCCTTCTGTTGCTTGGGCTATCCTCTGGAGTGGAGTGGCTGGGTGCCAAGAACCTCACCCCCTCCCCGTGTTCTTGGGAGTCTGGGTGAGGAGGATATGGAACTTGGGGAGGAGGGCAGGCGGTTAAGGGAGACTCTTTCAAAGTGAATCAAGCAATTCACATCAGACAGCACATGTGCTTTAGGCACAAGGTCGCATTTCGTCTTTTATATTGAGCGCCTGCTGGTATGGTGACACATCACACACGGCTGGGCAACAGAATTTGGAAGGGCTGCGTTTTTCAGGTGGATGTGCAGCACACACCTCCCCCCTCCCCACCGCATGGCTATTCTCTGGGATGATCCCTTCACCCCTTCCCATGCCATGTGGCTATTCTCCGGGATGATCCCTTTTAGCCAAGCGCAAACAATCCAGCATGAACAGGGTCCTTTTACTATTCACTTACAAAAATTCCCCTATTTCAACCAGGTGACCATGAATGATATCGCTCTCCTGAGGCTAACACAGAAAGATAAAGACCGAATGTTGCTTGAATGCAACCAAAACCCAGGATCATTCGCTGCCATGTTTTGTGCTGCAGTGATTCCAGACTACTTGCTACTGGCTTGGCATGGTAAAGTGTCCTACTGTGGAAGACGAAATAAGGCAGCCCTCCCCAGAAACCTTCTGCAAAGGCTTTCAGAGTACCTCCAGGAGAGCTTCATGGAGATGTCCCTGGAGGATTCCTGCTCCATCCCCAGACACGTTAACAGACTTTTCCAGTAGCTGTACTGGCCACGAATGCATCCCAATTCTTCAGGGCAAATCAAACATTAAACACTATTGATTTTAAACCCTGTACTGTAGTTACAAATGTGCACTCACCAGAGGTGTCTTCTCTGGCTTCAGGGTCGGGGATCCCGCCTTGGGAGGGTATTGGCTCCAGGGTGATGAAAAGGTCCTGGCTGCTGGGGAGAACGGATTCACCGCTTGCTTGCTGTGCAGTCTCCTCCTCCTCATCCACAAAATACTCCTCCCTGTTGCATGAGACTCCCCCCTTGCAGGTGTCTGCGGACAGTGGTGGGGTAGTGGTAGGGTCCCCCCCCAGAATGCCATGCAGCTGATCATAGAAGCGGCATGTATGGGGCTCTGACCCGGAGCGACCGTTTGCCTCCTTTGTCTTTTAGTAGGCTTGCCTGAGCTCCTTAACTTTCACGTGGCACTGCTGTGTGTCCCTGGTGTAGCCTCTCTCCACCATGCCCTGTGCGATTTTGGAATATATATTAGTATTTCTTCTTTTTGATCGGAGTTCGGCCTGCACAGATTCTTCTCTCGATACAGCAATCAGATCCAGTGTCTCCCTTTCGGTCCATGCTGGAGCTTGTTTGCGATTCTGGGGGGACTGCATGGTCACCTATGCTTCTGAGCTTGCCATACTGACTAAACAGGAAATTAAATTCAAATTTCCTGGGTCTTTTGTTGTGTAGCTGGCTAGTACGTTGGAATTCAAAGCGCTGTCTAGAAAGGTCACATTGGAGCACTCCGGGATAGCTCCCGGAGGCCAATACTATCGAATTACGTCTGCACTACCCCAAATTTGACCCAGCAAGGTCGATTTTAGCACTACTCCCCTCACTGGAGAGGAGTACAGAAGTCGATTTTAAGAGCCCTTTTAGGTCAACAGAATGGGGTTGGTTGTGAAGACGCATTCATTTTAAAATCTACCTAACGCAGCTAAATTCAACCTAACCCCGTAGTGTAGACCAGGGCTAAGTTGTGGGGGTAGGCTAGTGAGATCCAGGGCAACAGCTGGTGAGAAACCCAGGCTCCCTTTCCCCATGCAGCTGGGATTTCTAATTCAGTAGTGCTTTCTTTTAGTGTCCGCTTCTGACTAGAGTGGAGGACTTCAAGCTGTATTTCCATTTAAGTTCTACAAAGGGGAAGGAGCTTCATCTTGTCATTTCCAACTCTCTGAGCATTCTGCCCGCCGTGAAGAGTGAGTGGGGAAGTGGGCAGTGGGATCTGCTTCTCTAACTCTCCCTCCCAGCCTTTTTTGGGCCACTTTGTCATGAAAATAGCTCCAGCCTAGCTTTAGGCAAGCAGCAGTGGCATGAAATGGACATGATTCGTGGTAATGTCACTGTTGCTGGCAGGATTCTGAAACGCCAGTGAAACTAAAAAGAGTCTTGGTAATTTCACACCTTTTGCTGTTTGGTAGAACTATAAGCAGCAACATAAGGGGTAGGTGCTTTGCAGGTTCCCCTGTGTGACCCTGAGTCAATTTACACTCCATTCACGTTCATAATTCATCTTCACAATCATTACAGCCAGAAACTTACTTTTTCAGCGACAGCATGGCATTGGTTTTCTCAACACTTGATGGAACAGACTTTGTTAAAGTAGTGGAGAAAAGCAACAAAGCAAATTTAGTCACTCTTGGAGTTGAGGGAATATTTTACTGATTATAGATCCTAATCCAATTCCCCTGGTTGATTATGATGGTAATCCTAGAGAGACCAGTGAAATTAGTGTTTGTTTTCTTTCTGGCATGCAAGATTTTTTAATTTTTAAAATTAATTTTAAAAAATCTTAAATATACTCAGTATTCCCAGACCAAAAGTACATTAAGATAGAGGTAAGTTTGGGAGGACATGTCAGTAATTTAGGGTAAAAACAAATTACAGGGATAGTGCAGTTTTCTCAAAACCAAGCATTATAAATCCAAGAACTTCAGAGTTAAGGTTAAATTTAACAGAAATCCATCATATTAATGTATGGCAAGTTTCCCTTTTGGCATTCCCTGTTGAATAGATCTGATGCAGCAGATGGTATTTGAAAAGAAACTTTAAGATTAATGGTCATGTTTTGCTTCTGTTTCTCATAATTGAGAGGCTGGCACATAAAACTTCATAAAAACTCAAAGGTATTGCCCTTTCAAAATGCCTACCAATATCAATTGTTCTCGTCTGGACTGAGGGCATAGGCAGCTCTGAGTTAAGCTGTCATTTTCAAAATGTCCATGGTTGTTCTTAATGGGACTGAGACTACAGACTGCCCAATGACAGACAGCAGCCATTTTGAAATAGGGCATTTCTTCGTGAGTTTCTCTGAGGTAGAACACTATTCTTCAGCCTTTGCTGAAAGAGAAACTTTCAGTTGTAAAGAATAATGAAAAAAAAGACCATTAATCCTAAAAATGTCTTTTCAAAAATGACCCATTGCTGTAGATCTGTTCTATTTTTTTGTCTGCCCATTTTTTTATTTATTTTTATTTTGTAGATCGACAACTACCTGAGATGAGATCATTCAGGACAAAAAAAGTCTGAGACGGATGCTAAATTTCTTACAGCATCCACTCTTTAAAATTTTAACTCATAAACTAATTAACTGATTTACTTGTAAATCCCCAGAAAATTCATTTTGTACTTAAACAATAAGTGGTGTAATTTTGGGCAAGATATGTCCTACTTAAAACAGGCACTTAATCTCTTTATCAAGTGCAAAACTCAACTTGCACTTAGCTCTGTTAGAGCTGCAACCAGGGCCTCCATAATAAGATAGAATTTAAAAATTTCATGCATGAAGTACTCATGAATTACTCCTGGTTCTGCAGCGATGTGTCCTGATGACTTTTACTGACAACATCCATTGGGATGAAAGACCTGATTAAATGGGTCTCAATTAGTAGGATAACTCAGGTATTTTGTTGGAACGAAGACATTAGATATTCTCCAGGAGTCGGGAACATTTTCAGTCTATCGGAAAGAGAAAATCAGTAGACCTTGTTTGAATAAAGGCCATGAGAATTGTTGTGGGATTTGGGGAATTCTGTGGCCTGGCTTGTCATCCAAGTCATTAACATTTTCCATGCTCCTAAATTGTAGCTGCCTGACCGTTTATTTTGTGGAGTTATAAGGAAGATTAAGAAAAACATTTTTATTTCAGAGTTGCTGGGAGATGTTTGAGAGCATTTTTTACAAGTCTCCCAGGACAATAAGTTTTAAAGAAGCCTGGTAAAAAAAAACAAACCAGTCTTAATAGAGTTGGGTGCTATCGACAGAGAATTATAAACAGAGATTGTCACCCCCACCCCACCCCCAGTTTATATGTACTGTATGGCCTGTCCCCACCAAACCCCCCTTTCAATAGAGAAGCAATTCTTCTTCAGCTATGTCCTGTAAAAACATTTCATATACTGGCCAGCACTATTGACTTTAGCAAGAAATTTGTTTTTGGAAAGGGGGAAAAAAAGGTTTCAAATGATTCCTGCTGGCAGTAATGATACAAAAAAATAAACTTTAGGCACTGAAAAATGGCAGCCATGCCATTTCTTTTTAACCTTCCCACCCTTTCTTTTTAACCTGCGTTATTGATTACTGCTGTGCTTAAGTTAATATTAGAAATGGGTGTTTGACTTGTGGAGTATACTCTGAAGAGGGGGGAGGTATGCCTTATGTTTTACATGGCACTTCAGATCAGAAAACATTGACATGACCATTCAGGTTACCAAACTGTGGACTTGCTCATAGGTCCCCACCTACATGAGGAAAACTAATCATATTTGGCAGTGGTGGTCTGCCGCTGATCCCCTCTACTTCCCTTGGGGTTGAAAATGGTTTAACTGCTCGTAGAGATGGGTTGAAACTGTTTTATAAACATTTTAGTGGGTACCCAGTTCATCCAACCCCCCCTCTCTCTTTCTGCAATGGGGTTGAAGGATTTGTTCCTCTGTTCCCACTGCTGAGACATTTTCAGTGTCAGCTAAAGGGCTGGGAATGAACCTTCTTGCACTCACCATTGTCAGCACACGGTCACACTCGCACTATAGATGAGGCCATAGAGGAGGCAAATTCAGTGCTAGTTTGCTATTCATGTGCCGTCTAACTTTCATACAGGTTTGGGGGGCTTAAGGATCTCCCCCAAAGACTGGAATATGGTTGAATGTTAGTTTGCATCTTTCTCCACACCCTAAACATGAAAAACATCTTTTGCCCTTGGGGAAGGGAAAAGGAATCTCCAGCTGGAATTCATGATATTTTATTGAGTAAATGAGCAGTGTCATGGTTGTGTTGCAATCTCACTGGCAACACAAATGGTGTTTTGAGAGGGAACAGCCGTTTCATACACACTTAAACTGTCTTGAGCCACCACCCTCCCCACATGATCCTTCATCTTTTCCCTTAGGGGGAGAAGCATAGATAAATGAGTTAAGGAGGAGAGTTAAATCAAAAAGCTGCGTTTTGTCCCTTAAAAACAGTAGTTTCCCTTTTCTCTTTGCTTGTTAATACTGCATGAAATAATTTGTTTCATAAGTGTGTTTTGGAACATGGGGTCCCAAAGTGGTGCAAACCAGTGGGTTCATCTTATCTACTCTCCTGGGACTGGCAGAAGGAATGTGCAACTGGCCAGTTGTTGCACGTGCATGCGTGCGTGTGTGTGTGTGTGTGTGTGGGGGGGGGGGTTATGGGGTACAGAGGAAAGGGTTCATTTCTGACCTTAGTGTTCCACAGCACCATCAGCATATCTGGTTACTTCAGCGTTGAATAGTATCTTCCATAATATGACCTTTTCTGGATGATGGACATCTTACTCCCTTAGGTCCCTTTTAAGAAATCCAGCCATTATGTCTGATTGATGTGGGTCTTGGGTGTGTTACAACGCATGGGACCAGAGTTCTATTGTCTTCAATAGCCCAAGAGTCCCACCAACACCATTCCTCTTTTGTAGTGTGAATCATCCCCTTCAGGAATTTAATTCTATTAATCTACAAGGTGGTCTACACTGAAAACTTACATCAGAGCTCTCGGGGCTAGGAAAAATTGACACCCCTGAGAGATGTAGCTATGCTGACCTAATCCCCGGTGTAGACAGCACTAGGTTGTTGGAGGAATTCTTCTGTGGACCTAGCTACCCCCTCTCGGGGAGGTGGATTAACTAAAGTGACATGAGTGTTTACACTGAAGCACGACAGTGGCACCGCTGTAGACCTACTCCAGGGCGATTTACTTCAATATTAATCTTTTTGGAGGGTTGATGCAGCATATCCTGCCATGACAAATTATTCCTGGTAGCAGAGTAAGAAAAATAGGGAAAAGGTTGACACTTTGGGGCAGATTCTGCACTTACTTAAATTAGCATAAATCCAGAATAATTGTACTGGAACCAAAGGAGTCTTGTATGACTCACACCAGTTTAACTGAGAGCAGAATTCAACTTCTTTTCACTGCTGCT
The DNA here is from genome assembly GCF_965152235.1 of Eretmochelys imbricata. Classification (NCBI taxonomy): domain Eukaryota; kingdom Metazoa; phylum Chordata; order Testudines; family Cheloniidae; genus Eretmochelys; species Eretmochelys imbricata. Next base: position 22,724,243 of record NC_135585.1, read on the forward strand.
TTGAATATATTTGTTGGTTCCCTGGACCCCTTGGATCCATCTGGAAACTCTGTTGCCTTTTCAGCAGTAGGTCTGTTTCAGCTTCCTTATGACTGGAAAATCAAAAAAATAAAAAAACAAGGCCATGATCCAGCAAGGAGCTCCATGCGAGTGGACTTTCATACAAGTCACTGGAGCTCCTTCTGGTCTTAGAAGTCTACCCATGCAGAACTCGTAGCCAAATGGCAACTTACATTAGCAATGCTGTGTAACAACTACAGTAGAACGTGAGCTAAGTGGAAGGTGAGTGTTTGGTTTCCCTTTGAATTGCTGATATCAGCTGCCGCCTTAGCCCCACTGTCTAAGGGAAGCTTAGGGAGGGAGCAGAAGGGAGCAGATGATTATTACTGTCTCTCTCCCCATTTTCTCTTTGACATAGATGCTGGGATCTTCCTCTCCTTTGGAGATGAGTTCCCTGTGTTGCATTGTTGTAGATGGTGACATCAGGTGCACCTGACCCATCAGAATTTTGGCTTTGCAAGATCAGATTCTGAACATGAAGAGCACATGGAACTTTTTACATGGGACTCTGCATGCCTGCTGTGAGTAAAGGGAGCAGATCTAACTTTCTAGGTTCTCTGTTCACAAATCCCCCACATTCTGAGCATAATAAGAATAACTCTGTGTCACACACACAAACAAGCCTCTCTGGAGCTGTCAGTGCATCCTGTCTTCTCTCGTGTGTGTGTGTGTGTGTGTGTGTGTGTGTGTGTATGTATGTGTATGTATATATGTATGTATACACGTACCTCGGAAGCTCTGGGGCAGGAAATGGCTGGGCTTTGCTGAGCAGTGCTGCACCGAGCACATTGTCATTCTTCAGCAATAAACAGTAAGTAGTAGTCACTACAGAGGGAACTTTGAACTCTGAATGGCAAATCTAAAAGAGCTGGTGAGGTAAATTCTTTCCCAAGTCCTCTCCATATGTACAGGAAAGGGAGTCTCTGTGTGTTGAACAGGCAGTAACCTGGAAGTGAGGCCAGCAGATCACAAAGCATTGCATTTTTCCACTTACTCCCAGTGGATGCTGTGCAAGATGATTAATATTTTAGCATCTTTGTTCTTTCTGTTTTACTTTTAACACTGGAGCAGTTTAAATCACTCTGGAAGAAAGGGCCTGACACGTCTCCAGTTACACAAACAAGCAGTGGTGCTAGGGCTAAAAATGAAAGTAATGTTTTGGGAGAGATGAGGGAGACTTTAAATGTCTGTCTTCGCCAAAGGTCACTCTCCAGTTCTTCGATGGGAAACAGGAGTTAAGCTCATAGGTATTGCAAGGACTGGGGCTTAACTTGTTTATCCTAGTATCTGGGTGCTTCCTGTTAACCACATGTGTGCCTGAAGATAAGATGTACTACATCTATTGGACATACGTGACATGAAAACCTGAACAGAGACTGTCCTGTCAGTATGACACCTTCTGATGGGCTTCCTCACTACTTATGGAATTGAACTACAACTTGCACCGTCTTCGGCCTCTCAGTAGACAGATTTTAAGAACTAGAAGAAGAATGGGAAAAGGGATGGTTTTCCTTTTAAACAATGTTACTTTCTCTTAGGAAAACCAGAATAATTCTTGGGGAAAGCTTCGTTTGTGTTCTAGGTTTCATGTAGCTAAAGAAATAAATGAGATAAAATGCAACTGGTGCATCGCCTGCCTTTTACAAGAACAGCAGCTCAAATTGCACAGTAATTGCTAATTCTCATTTTTAGTTTGGGTACGGAAAAATCCAAGCTGATATTCAAGCCGCTGCTCATCCCCCACACACCTAAGAAAACCCCTAGTTTTATGGCTGACGTACCGTTGTGATCTGGTGGTTACAGCAAAGGACTGGCCATCGGGGTTCCTGGCTTGTCCACTGACTCACAGTGTGACTGTGGGCAGATCACTTAACCTCTCTGTGACTTTGTTCCCCACTTGTGAAATGGGGGCATACCACCTTGCATTGCTGGTGAAGCTTAATTTATTGTTTGCAGAAGTTGCAAAGTAGTCCTCTTGCTAAAGGGCTTTGAATTCCTCTGCTATAGAGTGCTAAACGATGCAGCCTGGGTACAAGCCCTGGGAAACTACCAAGTAAAAATGCTTGGCACCTTTAAGGTGCACAAACTATGCTGCTAAAGTCTCCCTGCTGCTGATTTAGTGATCCCTCTTTTGCTCATAGATTTTAAGGCCAGAAGGGAAACATGACAATCACCTAGTCTGATCTCCTGCACATCGCAGGCCACAGAACCTCACCCACTCTCTCCTACAATTGGCTCTTAACTCTTGCTGAGTTACTGAAGTCCTCAAATTTTGATTTAATGGTTTCAAGTTACAGAGAATCCACCATTTTCTCTAGCTCAAACCGGTAAGTGACCTATGCCCCATGCTGCAGAAGCTGGTGCCCCCCTGGGTCTCTGCCAATCTGACCTGGGACAAAATTCCTTCCCAATCCTGAATATGGTGATCAGTTAGATCCTGAGCATGTTGGTGAGACCCACCAGCCAGACACCTGGGAAAGAATTCTCTGTAGTAACTCAGAGCCTTTTCCCTCTAGTGTCCCACCTCCAGCCATTGGAGATTGTCAACAGCAGTAGCAGATGGGCCATATGCTGTTACAGGCAATCTCATCATACCATCCCTCCATAAATTTATCAAGCTGAATTTTGAAACAAGTTAGGTTTTTTGCTCCAACTACTCCCCTTGGAGGGCTTTTGCCATTAGTGTCTGCACTGCCTATACCACTTATAAAAACTGGATTTATCTAGGTGAAAATTATTGGTGTATGAAATTGCCATTTAATTCACGACTGACAACACTGAAAATGTAAACAAGTCTCTGAAAAAGGACATGTCATCTGGCTTGCCCTATCCTACAGACTAACATATCTGATTGCTGTGTTTAAACTTAACATAAAAAAAATTCCCTGAACTAATGATTCACTATGAGCAGATGTAATTATCTATGAAAAGGAATGAATCATGTCACTAGGGCAGGTTTTTTTCCCTTGCAGCTGCCTCCAATTAATATGTCTATCAATTCTGGGATAGTAAAAACATTTTAGTCCTACTGTACAAGTACTGTACCGTCATTCTTATATTCCACTTTGTGGCTCTACTGATTAGCGGTAACTTCCTAGTTGAGCTTTGGCCATAGAAGTTGCCTGTCCTTGGAAACTAAACTTTGGAGAAAATATACTTCAAAGTTGTAGTCCTTTTGAAAATATCCAATATACCATTTACCAAGAGGGATGTAGTTAATGGCTTCTCTTAAAGGTTTTTCCCTAGGTCCTTCTTTGGGACACAGAGAAGTAGGTTAGGCAATTTTTCAGCACTTAACTGAAATGATGGAGGAGGCTGAATCTTTAACAAACAGATCTTTTCATCCAACTGCAGGGTATGTACGTTAAATACGTTTTAAAGGAGAGTTCTAAGCAGTCTAAATAAAAATCAGTTTTCAGTCATTCAGGTTTCACTTGTTTGATATGTGGGTTGTCATAATCCAGTTGTCCATAGAATTTTCCAGTCTAATGTGTTTTTTTTAATTTTTGAGGACCTCAAGCAAAATCAAAACCTTTTTGGTGCTTTATACGCCATTAAAAGGGCACAAACCTTGTATTTTCCCTGTTCCTCTTCACTCTGGTAACCTAAATGCAAAGATGATGGTGTACTTTCCTCTCTACCCTTTTCTGTCTCCTCCTCAAAAAAATCATATGGTGTGAATTATCTCATCTCTTACTTTATAATTAAAAGCAAATAAGATTGAGAAGAATTGTTTAAGAATTGGACGACACACAAAACAGATATGGCCCCAAGGCAGTCATGGTTGTGAAATAGATGCAATAAAAAGTTTGTCATCTTTTGTTTTCCTGGAACTGTTGCTGGCATATGTATAGTAAACTGTGGGGTCAGTGAGCCCTAAGGGAAACAACACAGTATTTTCAACTATTCCTTTCAGTTTATTTATTGATCAGTAGTTGTTAGAACTGTGAATTCCTTAGAAAAGTGTAATCACTGGTGAACTGTGGTCTGCTGAAAACTATTTGCATTGCTGAAATGAAGCAAAGCTAATAAAATTTAATGAAAGTTTCGCTATGTTTCAGAATAACAGACTACCACAAAGGCACCTGAAAGGAGAAGCATGGCTCAGATTTCAAGGCTTCAGATTTATGTGTACCAAGGCAAACGTTGCAAAGCTGTTGTAGTTGTCATGTGGTCCTGTAAACTTTGACTTGACAGATGTGTGAGACACGGTAGAGGGCTGTGTACATGTGGTCATGGTTTAGGGGTAGGGCACTGAGGAGGGGAGACACAGATGCCTTGCTTTACAGATATATGGAGAGAGCAGTGCTGCCTTTGTATTCTAGCTTGAACCAACTGGCCATATTTTAGCAAGGATGTTTGATGTTGTCATGAGGAGTCTAGCTCATTTGTAGCAGTTACCCCTGCTAGAGAAGAGCATACCGCTGCCTGATATAGATTGGTCTCCTGCTGGGTAGCAAGTCATTCCACTGTAGGCTCACAATAACATTGGCTCTTTACTGCATTATTTGACTGCTAGTGACATATTGATATGAACTCCTGCGAGGAGAGCATTGGCTAAAATGAGGATTAAGAAGGAAACTAAGCAGATTGCAAGGGTATTAACAATTTGTTCACATTCCAGGGGAGAGGGGAGACAGGACTCAGTCTTCTATGATCTCTGTATGTGTTTTTAAGAGGATGTTTACTTTGTGATTTTAAAGCATGGTTATTGCTGCTGAAGAAAGGAAGTACATGAAGTTGCCTTTAGAAAACCAAAAGGGAATAAGAATGGCATTTAGAGAATGAGGCATCTATCAAACATATTGATGTTTGAACAGCTATAGTTGTAAGTAACAGCAATAATAACAACCAATAAAAAAAGGCCACTGTGTTGGAGGTGGGGAAGAGTAGAAATGGGTTTGATCTACAGAGGCATGGAGTAGTGGGTGGGTAGGTAGGTTGGTAGGTGCACTAATAGGGTGTTTTGTACCTCTGTACAGGGATTGTCATAAACACACAGTAGTTAATTATCAGACTGTCTCACTGATGAAAGCCAGGCAGTACAATATTTTTGTGTGAGTTTAGCATGATTGTCTATGAAAGGGTTATATAGCGTTTGTTTATGAAAGGGCAAAATCCACACAGAAAAATAGCTGCTCCTTAGTCATTTTCATTTTCCCAGTGAGAGTGTGATAGAAGATGCAGAATGTTTCATGTGACCTCAAAAATAACTTAAGTCACAATGTAAGAAAGCCAGACAGTTTCTTGCACCACCTGTATTGCGCTGTTCTCTTTGGTATTTTAATAGATAATTAATCTTGATTTTGTTGGATTTAAGTGTTTTATTTTTTGGCACATATGCACAACTTATTATACCATAAATCCCACACATTTCAGCAAATGTCATCCCAATTTGTTCCCTACAGCATAGACTACTACTAGTAAAACAGTCAAGGTCAGGAACTTGGATTCTTTAACCACTGGATTCAAGGAAACCAATTTATTCTGTTGCAGCAGAAAGGGGTAATTTCTTTTGGACCTGTATCATATTGGCAGCCAATCTAGGAAAGCCATAATTGCCTTAATGCAATAGGTTTTGTGGGTGCATTAATCTGTCTTAATTAAAACTCTTGCACTCCACGGATAGATATGCAGTGAATTTCTAACTATACAGTATTTTTATGTTCCTTTACAAGCATGAATTATTCGTTGTTCACTCAGTGTTTGACCTGTGTCTTGTATCATGAAATCGATAAAAGTATTCTCTGTACTTCCATCAGTTAAGGGATTTAGAGCAGTTTGCTTAGGATTGTATGAAGTGCCCTTCATATCGAATGATCCTGAATCGGCAAACAGGGGTTCTCGGTAGCTTTCTTGTGGCTATTTGTGCTGTGAAAGCTAGATAAAAAATTGCATCTTAAAGAATCTTGTAACCTAAGGCTTAAATGGGGTGCATGTAGACGTGGGAAGAGCATTTGCAGTGTATCCTGTTTTGGAAATGAATGTTGGATGCTTCTTGTTTCTGATCACTTTACTGTGTAGTGTTTTTCCCCAGGTTATTCAAGAAGTGTGTTGATTAGATGTCGGAATATGTAGTAGCATTTATTAAAACATCTAGTATGCAGGGGATTACTTTTCTACTTGTTAGAAGGAAGGAGGAAGTCCCTTTAATCTTACTGTCTGTTCAACACCTACATTAGCAAAGAGCAGGATGATTGTTTGACCTATGTCTCCGTTTACTTTATTCCCAATAAATAGCTTAAGAAAAATTCATCTGCGTCTCTAACCGAAGTTATCCTCTTTCATGATGTTTCCATGATTCCACTGCTTTTTGTTGGCCTTGCCCACTTCACTGCATGCAGTGTGTTTTCCCCAATGGCTGGTGGTCCATATAAACGGACGTTTGAATAGTGTCTGTAAGGGCTGATCTACTGTGGGAACGTACGTTGGCATAGGTACTTTTCCCAGGGGTGTGAAAAATCCACACCCCCTGAGAGACAGCACTAGGCTGACAGAAGAATTCTTAGCTACCATGTCTCGGGGAGGTGGATTACCTATGCCCGTGGGAGAAGCCTTCTCATTGGCATAGGCAGTGGCTACACTGAAGTGCTACAGTGCTGTGCCACTCTAGTGGTTTAATTTAGACGGGCCCTAATTTCATACAATATAGGATCAAGAGAAAAACTTCAGTGTGTTTTCATGAGGCATTTTAAGATTTAGCAATTAGCCATATTTATATGCTGTTGGATCTACTGATTTGCAGCCTTTTGAGATCTACTGATGACAAGTGTTATAGAACAGCCAGGTATTTATTTATTTATTTATTTATTTATTTTATTATATTGCTGTAATAAACTGTATTTTACATCTGTGGGGCGTATCTCAAAATGACTTACGAATGAGTGATAGAATGAAACGGTAACTGATAATACATGTTCCAGTTGCTCTTGAATCCCTGTAAACTTTCAGGCCAGTAACATATCACACTTATTTCCTTTTTCATAGAACATCTGTTTTGGAGACCTAATACATTTGCCTGCAAAGAAACCCAGCACACCTGTCCAATTTCTTTTGAATATTAACAGTTGATAGACATGCCTGGTTTGATACATATACGTATTTTCATTTGATTTTAATAAAATACCAGAAATAACATGTTCTGGATGGTGTAAAAAGGCTCGCTTTGTAATATGGTAGCACCTTGGTAAATAGAGCGACTTGGTGATTACAATACCACATAAGGTTTTTCTAAGTAAAATAAGCTCATTGTTGTAATGATTGTTTTGTTTCTGATATTTACATGGCAGTGATTTGTAAACCGGTTAAAACTTCCTAAATAAACAGTTTATGAACGCTCCAGTTGGAGTAGCAGAGGGAGAAATATGGTGCAGAGGCAAAGCCGGAAAGAGCTAAGATGAGATTTGAAGAGATGTAGAGTCAGCATGGAGGAGAAAGTGGAAGATTGTTCTACGTGCTCGATGCAGGAGGGGAAGATTTGGACCCCAAGAGTTCTGTGGGGCGGGGGAGGGGGGGATGTCCAAAAGGGGGTGCTAGTGCATCAGGAAAACTAGTGGAAGCCAGTTCGGTAAGATAGACTAGGGAGAGGGCTTTAGAAAGGTGAAAGCATCTCAGAAGCAGATCCTGAAATGAATGGGGAGCGAATGGGAGTGCTGGAAGATGAGGCTGATGTGTTTGTATTGCCTGTGAGGTATAAAGCCGTGGCTTTCTGCAGAATCTGGGGAGCTGCAATCAATAAACATGAATCTTTAGAATGTCTCTGGCAAATAGCCACGTTGGGCAGATAGTGCTGGAAAGGTTGATAAATCCCTTGAATTTTGCACAGCAGATAGAAGTGTAATTTATGGGGCACGTCTGTCTTTGATTTCAAGATGTCTTATACGGTACTAAGCAAGTAGTCAGTGCTTAATTAGCAATAATGAGGGTGGACCAAACCCTGAGATGAGTGCTCACCTTTTATTTGAGCAAACTGTCTCCCTGATATCAGCAATGATTATAGCTGGGGATAGGCTGCAGGATTACACCCCACTGTTGATGTGGTGTTGCAGAAAGGTGCTGAAAAGGAGAAATGAGGCCCTCCTAGATTTACTAATGGAATAAGTTAATGCCTTTGCCCTAAACCAGTGTCCTTGAGCTTTGATCTCAAGAGATCTCCACTACAGTCCAGGCTCCAACACCTTTTTAATCCAGAGTGGATGTGTGCGGCGGTCACACTGATGGACTGTGAACACCACATCCATTCTCAGCACTACCCCTTTGGGCTGCTACTCATCTTGGCTGGATTTGAACTAGTAACCAGAAGCCAAGAACTGACTCTCCCCAACAATATCCTGACTCTTCCAACTCTTCTTGTCTCAGGGACAGTAGCGGGCAGAGGCAAGCTAATGAGAGAGGTTTCAAATATGTCAAAATACTTCACACGTTTCACAAGTTGGAAAATGAGCTGGAAATGGATGTTGGGCCACATGTCGTTTCTGAAAGGGCAGCCGGGCTCCTGGGAGAAGGGTCCCAAATCTGGTCCAGCAAGCCCTGGAGAGTGAAGGTCAGAATACATTACTAAACAGTAATTGTATTCAAAATAGTGGAGAAAAGGGGCTGGATCCTCAGCTGCACCTGAGCTATGTGCCAGGTGTTGGGGTGCATAGGTAGGGGAAGCCCAGGATGGCTAGCACACAGTATGCTCTGGCTACACAGCCTTCTGCCCCCTACACTGAGCAGGCCAGTGTTGGTGCCTGGTGTAAAGCTGGTTTTGCACCACCTAGGGATTCACGCATGCAAGAACAGTCCCCTGCTGGCTTTTAAAACTAGATTTCTGCATCCTTTGCACTGCTCAGGCAGAGCAAAGAGTTGGAACAGGGCCCTGATCAGGTCTGAGATTTTTAAACCTTTCCTCTATCTTTCTCTTCTTTCTCCTGGGAACTATTTTTATAGTCACAGGATACATTGCCTTACCACCACCACCACCCCCCACCCCCTCCACTGCTCCAGTGGGTGAGCGATAGGTGCACTGTTTAAGTGCCTGAAAGCAGCCTGCCTCCAGCATTGCATCTCCTCATGCAACCCGGGCTGCTCCCTTCGCCTGCTACCCCTTGCTGTGTGCTAGCTGTGATGGAGCACAGTCCAGCAGCTGTGCTGAGATTTGCCTCTTAGTTATAATTTCCCTATACTAGGTGTTTCATAATATTTGGATCTTCATGCCTTTTATCTGGAAACTCACTGCAAGGTTTTGATTAGAGCTTTCCCGTTCACCTCTAAAGCAAAACGGGAGGGAGATGTCTTTGGAGGTGCACGTGCAGCACTGTCCTCTGCCTCTCTAGGCAACTCGTCTTACCCCATGTTTAACTTTTCAGTGTTTTACTTCCACTTTAAATCGGTGGAAAGGGGTGGAGGGGAAGCTGGGTACAGATTGATTGCACGACTTCAGTGAGCGCCTGCATTTTTCTAAACAAGCTGCAGCTGTTGAACTCATGGCACCTTGGTCTTCCTCTTATGTTGGCCACTTGAAGGGTAACCCCCCAACCCGAACCCGTTAATATTGGCCTGACAGCCTGGGCCAGGCTCACGGCAGGAACTCGCTAGAAACTATTAATCATTTGTCATTTCTGACACTAGAGGTAAAGCCGTTTCGTTAAAGCAACACACTGTCCTTGTTTCTTAACAGCTGCTTTACACAGTGCACTGGGGCCAGCCTGCGAGGAGACTTAACAGAAAGAAGCGAAAGTAAATAAGACATTGGTGGGTCTGTTAATCTGATCTTCTTTGCAGGTGGTGAGTTAGGGGTATTGCTTGTTCCATTTAAGATAGTGCTTGCCCTCATTCATATAGCACTATGATAGCAAAGGATCTCAGCATTTCACAAGTGCTTATAAGGTCTAATAATGCCAGATAGGGAAGTATTGATAAGTAATTGATGAGGGACCGAAAGTACAGAGCGGTGAAGCGACTTGGTCAAGGTCAGATGACAAGTCAGTGGGAGAGCTAGGAGTATCACCCAGGAGTCCCGACTTCCAATGCCCTGATCTAACCATTAGACCACACCTCCTCACTGCAAGGAAAGGTAGGCCAGAGAACTAGAGCTCCTCACTGAATGTTATTGTGCTCCTTTTCTTACAAATATACAGCAAAACATATTAATTTCCTGTATGGTGCTGTGCAGACTAGGCTCAAATACAGCATATGGTCAGTATGTTGCCATCGCAAGATGTGACGGTGGAATCTGCTTGGCACAACAAATAGTCAACGGTGACAGTTGTTAATCACTCTCTCGTCACTGACCCAACCATCTACCCCGCCCAGGTTTTGATCTCCCAAGGCACCTGTGGTCATCTCTGAACTGGGTTCGAACACGACAGGGCAACTGTGCAGCCAGTCTCTTTACATGCTGTTTTTCTAATGACCTGCGATCCAGCTGTCGTCAACTTCAGACTGTCATGTATCTTGTCAAGTGCCCACTGATTTATTTCAACGGCAGCTCTCCACCTGGCCGATGATGCCATTAAACGGCTGGGCACATTGCGCATACACCGGTGATGATGGGGCTGGATTGAAATTGGAACATTTTCATGAATTCAGCCTGCCTATTTGAAAGGGCACTGCGTGTGTGCATCTCTCATTTTTGCAACTAAAATTGGATTGGTGATCACTTAGGGCTATAGCTCCCTCTCAGTGCTGACACATAGCAACTGCATATGCATGCTTGATTTGTGTGTGCAGTTGCTCACAGTACTGAAAATTGGAACCTGATGCTTTAATCTGAGGTTGTCCACTTCCCAGGGGCAGGCAGAGGCTTATCTGTTAATGACCTTCTCTTAGCACAGAAAAGCAGACACCGTCCCAACGGAGGCCTTGCTGGAGCCCTCCAACAGCTGAATGAGCGACTGTGTGGGAAAGGGTTGTTATCTAAAATATACAAGATGAGGGAGGTGGTTGGATCACTGAGCATGAGTTGATGTGTAAGGAGAGCTGCTACCAGGACCACTACAGGAGCAGTTCTGCTTCTTGCACCACTTAGGACTCCTACAGAATAGGAGAAGATCTGACGTGTGTGGAGCAAGATACCGGCATTGGTAGCGCCAGGAGCAGGAACTAGCTCCTATTCTTAGCTTGGGGCCACTGCTGGGGATGCATGGTTTCAAGCCCCATCTCTGCATATATCTGGAGAAGCATCTGGCAGCCCAGTTCCATTGATTTTTCCTGATGGCCACTCTCAACTATTCCATCTGGTTTGTACCTGCTCCTCGGCTACTGGAATGCTATCTCCTGCAAACTTAAGCTGTATCAGCAGAGGAAGTTGAAGAGCAACTTTCCTCTTGGCTGCAGGAGTGTCCCATCAGACACTGTGCTAGGATGCTATCTGCTGCTGACATCCCAGAATAAAGTGGAAGGTCCCCTGCCCCTGCTTTCAATCAGGAAGTGGGGCAGAGACTGACTAAAGAGCAAAACCCTACCTCAGATGAAACTTAATCTGTTTTTAGAGGACTTCCTCCCCCCAAAACCAAGTTTACTTTTTTTTAACAGCCCTACCCTGAAAAGTCTCTGGGGGTGCCTCATTCTTCTTTAAATGTGTTGAGGTTTTCCCTCTCTGCAGTTCTGGAAGCTCCATAGTTCTCTGAATTGTACGTTTCTAGTCCAAAATGCCCTAATGAGTCTCTCTCTTCAAAATCTCAAATAGCATTCCACAGGGAAAAATTTAAAAAACAACATATGAGCTTTAAACAATTTACTCTGAGAGTAATTGGGTTTATACAACAGTTCATAAACCTTTAGCTGGTAAAAATCAAAGTACCATAATCTGAAAAGCAGATGGAGGAGGGGGGGTTGGGGGGTCAGGGTGAAGGCTTATAGAGTTTTCAAAGACAAATTGTTTAATTCTGTCACGAGCTAGGAAAACAAATAGTCCCGCTGCTAGATCGAAAACAGAAACATGTTAGAAATGAAACTTTAGTAGCTTTAAAGCATTGTTCATTCCACAACAAAGAAATCAAAAGGACCTTAATGGAAATATGTGATCTAGTTTATGAGAAATGAAAGGCAAAAACTTCTAAACCACATTTTACAATTCGGGCTGAATTTTAAAGTGTTTGCTTTCTCCCTCTCCCCCCCCCCCCCCCCCCCCCGCTTCCATTGGCTGACATTTTGCACAAGGCATCTGTTTTGTGTGAATCAGTAGGGGCTATGATGTTTGTAGGTCATTTCCTTCAATCAAGAGGGGTGGCAAGACTAGCCATAGTCTCTGACTAAATGGTAAAACGGTAAATGTGAAATGTGAGACACTATTCTGAAATCCCACTTTTCAGTGCAGCGAAACTATTTGTAGCGGATTCAAAGCTAGAAGCCATGCTCTGCCTCTGTAATGAAGTCTGCATTTGTACCCCATATTAATGCCAATCAGTGGCATTTAGTCAGCCCATCCTCTTGCCAGTGATGTTCTTGCTTTAGCTGGGTTAACAGACTGAGATCACCTCTAATTTCTGTATCAAGCTGGTTTGTATCACATTGTTAAAACAAAACAAAACCACACACAAAGCAACAAAATCCTCTCTATTTTTTCTTATTGGACTTCAAAAGCTTGCATTATAAACAATGTGTTCTGCCCAGTGAAAGCAACATTTTCTTGCTAAAAGCCATTGCCTCAGCCAATAAACAGCAGAAATTAAGAGTTCTCACTGGTGTTTGGTTTTCATTTATTATGGCATGCTTTTAGGAACAATACAGTTTGTCCATTTCTCCAGCGGGAAAATATTGAAGGTAAAATCTGCTTTTAAATAAGCTGGAACTAAATCGTTTGCCACTTAAGGGGTATATTTTCTGTTCCGCATGCATACGCATGACCCCCTCTCTCCTGCCTCTGCTCCCTCATCCCAAAAAATTAAAAGGCAAGAATGGTCAAGATGTGAACTTCAAATGTGGGGAACTCTGGAAAAGTGAAAAATGTATAGTTTCAATGATTTGTCTTTTGGTAACTGTTCACAGCACATTGGCAGCTCACGTAGGCTGGCATTTTGAAAGGCGCGTGAGGGAGGTGCCAAAATCGCATTGGCTTTCAATGGGAATTGGGTGCCTGATTTCCTTAGGCAGCTTTTAAAACCCCAGCAATAATAGTGAATTAGAAGTAAGGGATGGGAATGCCATGCAATAGTAAACAAGTGGTGGAGTCCCCAGCCTTAAGGAGGACTTAACCCTGGAAATCCATCCCGTGTGAAGATAAGCATTACATCTGGGAAGCCATGCTGGACACGTGCCACATTTGTGTACTTAGGGAATTAAAGAAGAGAAGAGAACTTTCTCTCCTTCCTCTTTCCTGAATTAGTCGTCTTCTTGAGACTTCAGTTGTAACTAAAAGTGTCATTCTCTGTCTGACTTAAGGTGTGTGCTGTTTTTAGTTTTCACATTGCAAATTGTATCAATCAGTAACAACTAGACAGTGCATACTTCTGTAGTCTTTCCTACAAAGACTATTCCCAAACACTTCAGAGTTTGAAACAGATGCCAAGCAGTAGGAAAGGAAGAGGGATAGTCAAGGGAGAAGAGAAGTTTTCATTTGAACTTGGAAAATGGATTGAATGTTGATGAGGCAGACCTATAGGAAAGCTGTACTGGGCACTAGCTATGTATGGCAAAGTGGTTCCTGATGTTTGTTCAAACATTGATAATACAACAAAAAAGAGAACTAAAGTTGTGACAAATGGGTGTTCAGCACGCTGTTCAAACCTCCTTGAGAAAGAAATAACACGGAACAGTCTTAAACCTCATTGTGGAAATTCAAAATTTCTGCTGCAACCACCATCAGCTTCATGCTTGGGTGACTGAAAAAGGAGGGTTGATGGACCAACTTTCCAACATGCCATCCCTTTTGGCCAGTGTCCTTGCTCCCCTCAGACTCCTCTTTTCTCCTGCCTTTCTGCAATTCTTTCCTGCTCCTCTGCTCTCTTCTCATCTTATGGCATTATATAAATGTTGTTAGTGATAGCAATGGGCTGCCAGCATTGCTCCAAGTGGAATCAGTGGAGAGTAATCTGCTTCCTCCCTCCCTCTTCTCAAAGGGCTGTCTGTCTCCACACCACTCTCACAGAGCATGTGGTACACTATTTCAGTTGCAGACTGAATTGATCTGCTGTTCTATTCACATGGAGTCATTGTCTGAGTCTGTTCATTCAGCCCCTTCCCTGCTGATCTTTTGCTCCTATGACTACTGTGGCATTTACGTCCCTTTGAAATATCAATGGAACATATTGCAAAGTTTATTTTTCTTGATACACCTGACACATTAGGCAGCAGCACTGTGGTTGATAATTGAAATGTTAGCTTACACTTTCCAGCTTGCAAGTCATGGCAGGTGCACTTCCTATGGCTTTTTCTTTGCAAAGAACATCTTATATCATAAGCAGGGAGTACTCTGTGCTTGCAGTACCCAGCATACAGTGGTTGGTGAAGTTCTCTTTCCACCAGTGCAGTTAGACTTAATAGTCAGCATCAATTAGAGATAGGGAGAGAGATGTTGTGATGAAAGTATCTTCACCATATCGGAGAGGTGTAAAGCATGTCTTGTTTCAGCATGTCAAAAATCAGGTGAATAAAAATTTACCACTGCAGCTGGAATAGCCTTTAACAAACATGTATTGTGCTGCCAGCATCTGCTTTTATAGCCCTGATAGGAATCAAACCACAATCCTAATAAAAAGAAGTTCCAAACACAGTCGCCTCACTTAGCTTTTAAACATATAATTCTGTCTGCTTGTAGATGGGGGAATTATAAAGTACATCAGACATCCTCCCAGAATGGAGGACACAACACAGACACAGAGCTACCTGAGGTGTAGTAAAATAAAGACATTAAGATGCAACTCTCAGCCATTTCTCCCGTGTCTGGCCTCTAGCAATAGACACCCAGGTGTAATCTTACTGCAAACAGATATTGATAGTGACAATAGTGTGATAACATTTTAAATGTATACTTAGAAGAGCTGTAATGAGATACAGGTGGTGTCAAATAGCAATAACCAATACCTAGAGGATAGTGTGTACTGGTCGAAGACTGACAAGGGAAGCAATGGGGAAATACACTGGACGATGAGCAATCAGAGAAATGGTAGAACAGGAAACAACAAGGTCTGATAATGGAGGAGGGAGGAGCAAAGTGGGAAGTGCTTGGATACTACGGTGCTGAGTGTTGTACAAGACCCATAGATTGCAAGTAGTCTGCAGTAAACCTGGATACTTAATAATACATTATGGTGGTCTAGTAGTAGTAAATACCTAGCTCTTATAGTGTTTTTCATCAGGGTACTAAAGGGAGTTTTCCCAGATCTTATCTTAGTTGGGAGCAAACTTCTGCGTGCTTTTCCACATGTGATGAGTCAGTGTTCTTAAATGCCACCCACGGAGAGAGAGAGAGAAAAGGCTAGACATCCGTACAGTAACTGTCCTGCTAGCAAACTAGCCACATTTTGTATATTATGCAGTGAAACATTTTTGCAAACCGATGTCACTGCACAATGTGGCAGTAATACCGCTAATTGAACAAAACCGCTGGTTTACAAGTCAAAAGCATGACGAAAACTTTCAGGTTTTGGAGAAAGCTAGAGAAATGGGGAAAGTTATTCAACCACCAACTGTGCAAAGGTGAATTAATGCTCACCACAGATCAATAGGAAAGATTGCCAAGAAGTTAGGACTAGAAGAATGAAGTAACCTTTAAATCACATGCATACAAGACATTGCAGTGTGTTTTTCATGGGAAGCTAGATTTTTATAATGCACTGGCTATTAAAAATATTAGAAGAAACTGAATTAAAGGCTCTGCAGTGTTTGTAAAGAGAGAGTTAACAGTAACCAGAATTAACAAACCTAATTTTTCTTGCTTGGATACCTTCTACTGATCAGCTAGCAGTCCCTTCCCTGCCACTAAAGAGCTAAATTAATATACTAAAATGAAACCATGTATAAAGAGTGCCCTTTTTCCAAAGGAAAGGAAAATCAATGACAAGAAAAGGAAATTTTTTTTTAGCAGCTAACTTACAAATATAAAACCTGGATAAATAAATGGCGCAGTGATCGAAATCTGCTAATTAACACTTTTTATTATATTAGCCGAGAGACTTTGGTAATATGATGTTATCCTGAGGCATTAATGAAATTATTTTTTTACTACAGTTTTATCCTTCTAAGCCCTTTTGGTGCTGGTTCCCCTGTGCATTTGCTATGCTGATGTTTGATACTTGAAGTTCCATTGACACCAATGGGCTGGAAGAGGTTTTATTCTCAAGAACTGGTCTATCCACTTACTTTACTAGCCATGAATACACTTAGGATTTCCAAAGTTTCTTAAGGAGTTAGGTGTGCAGCTGCTATTGAAATTCAGTGCGGGTTGAGTGCCCAACTCCCTTAGGCATCTAAGCATTCTAGCCTTTTAAAATAAAAAGACAGAGGATACAGGGAAGAAACACCCTGCACTGTTTTGGGTTTTTTGTTTGTTTTTCTTACTGAACTGCACCCGTAATTAATGCTCAGTTGCCGTTTCCATGACAAATCCGTTTCTTGGAGATTTATAACTCAGCTGTTTTCATTTGTCAGGCTAAAGCTATGGAATGCAGGTTGTCAGTCCAGATGGGAAACCTTTCCTTAAATAGAAAGCAAAGGAATAAATGTGTTAAAGTTTTTATTTAAGATAGGCAGCCAAAAAGTAGGATCTGAAATCTTGAAATAGGTTTTTGAACTGCTCTTTAACTAGAGAGGTTAAACTTTAAAATCTGAAAACTAGTACACATGTTGTCCTTGGTGTGGGTGTATGTACTGTGTGGATTTCTAGTGCACCTGCCACTGGTGATGCCAAACACTTAACCTTTTTTTCTTTAAAATGGCCAGATTATGTATTTGTAATAAGCAATAACTGCAGGCACAGTAGCTCCTTGTTCTTGTGTGTTGCTAAAACTTGTCAGTAAACACATAGTCGTGTACTTGATGGATGGGCCTGATACGAACGCTTGCATTGTAATGACTTGGAAACATTGTTAGTAGAGCAAGTGGGACACCTTTCTTTGCTGTTGCTGGTGCCATAGACGTGGGTCAGCAAGCTGGCCCCTATTCTGGTGGCACAAAAGGGACTAAATCTGGCTTAACTGGCATTGTGAGGATTGCCCCCGCAGAGGGGAGATCCCCAGGTGGTGTAGAGCTAGTTTGGTGCTCTGAAGATCTCCAGCTGCCAGTTGGCTCCAGTTTTGGTAGGTGGCATAAAGCCATGTTTGCCTCTGCCAGGTATTGAACCAAGTGCAGCTCTGCCAGACCATAGCATCTGGTGCTTTGTATTAATGGGAATGGCACATACAATGCATCGATGTGTTAAATTATCTGGACCTGATTAAGTCTTTCAAGGGAAAAGGGGAAAGGTCAATATATAATATAATATTATATATTAACATATAATGTCAACAGAAGTTGGTCCAGGAAAAGATATTACCTCACCCGTCTTGTCTCTTGCATATCCTGGGACCAGCACAGCTACAGCAACGCTGCAAACAACACACGAATGGACATATATTTGTATCTGCCCTCATTGTGAGAGGTGGTATTGAGAATCCATACCAACAGAGAATTTATCCCTGGATATTCAGCCATTGTCTTCAATAGTCGTTCTAAAATCAAACAGCTCACTTTTAAGTCTTGTTCCACAAGTTCAAATGGTAGCTTTTAATACTTTAATGTTGCCCTGTGAAATATATTGAGAAGTTAGGGATGTCAGGATTTACAGAGTGCTGTAATAAAGCTAGCCTTGTAAACCAAAACAGTGTTTATCAGGATACAATTGAGAATCCAATACCATAATTTATTTTGATTGCATCTGGAATCTTCTGTTTGACTTCAGAAATAATGAAAGAAGACCTGAAACGTTTTGTTTGTTCAACTAGTATTTGTCCTAGTCAGAGAGATGTCCCAACCCCCTTCTGACTTCATTCTTTTCTGTTTGTTGTAAGGTGTTTTGGGACACTGTAAATACTTCAAAAAATCCGCTTTTTAAAAACTGACAAAAATTGTTTACATGTTTACTGTTTGAGCTGCTTTTTCCTCTGTATTAACACAACTCTCATTTTTAAGGTGAGATATCAAAGCCCTGAATCATTATAAATGTTGACTTTAAGAGCACATGCACATATGAACAGCTAATAAAACCTTATGGTCCCCTATATTCTCATTCACACTCTTCCTTAATAGATCTTTTCTTTTTTGTACATTTGTAAAGGGAAAAGCTTGAATTCTTGTTTGACCAGTGAAAATGTTGATGGCTGAGTTATGAGCTCCGGCTGCTGCTTCAATAAAAGTTGGCACACAAACTTGCACCCATGCATTTCAAAGCGATCAGACTGCTAGCTTCTGTAACAAACAGAACTGCAAAATAAGTGGAGTGAGGACTGATAATCTTATCACAGACTGAACAGATTATGTATTTATGAAACTTTTGATAAAGAGGAGGCTTAAAATTTCCTTCCTGGGCTGGAGTTTGTCACACTCTGGAATTTAGAGCTTGTGCATGGAGATTAAGGAAGCGTTTCACCATGATCTTCTGAAGTGTCTTGTGGACACTTCACTTAATGGTACTAAAACCTAAGCCGTGTATAGCTTTTGTTTATGAATCATACTGGCCCTCTCAACAAATGTGCAGTGTGGAGGGGGGAAATTCATGGAGGCATAGAGCAGCCCTATGAGGTGCTCCCACTATGGAGCTGCCTCAGGGACTGAGGGGAGGAGCCACACTAAACAGCATGCTTACAGCCACAGCTGCAGAAAATCCATGGGGTAGAGCATGGAAAGTTGCCATGGCCAAGGGCAGAGGATAGGGAGAAGGAAGAAACCCTTAGCTACAGCTGGCCAGGATCCAGATATTTGGGGGCCCATTATCTGTGGATGCCCAGCTTTATCCATGTGTTGTTTTTTTAACCACTTTCCTCGTGCATCTGTACTTCTACCCATTCTACAGACTTGAAAGGGAGAGTGAGTGAACTCTGGCTCCGTTTTTAAAAATTATGCTCTTCTCTCTGGGCTTTTGGAGCTCCTGTCTATAAATGTGTTAAACTGTGCTCTCATCTGTTTCCTTCACATCAATATCTTTTGTGTCTTATGGGACAGACTTCTGGTTTAAAGTGTCATGGTTTATATAGAAAGGAGGACAAATGCAACTCAAATTTGGGCTGGTATCAAGGAAATTCTGATGATGCTGTAGGAAATTTGGGGGGTGATGTGTGCTAGATCGAGGCCTTTCCTGGTTGGTAAAGGCCACTTTGACAAAGGAATGGCTTCCTTTAAGGAAGCACTTCTGAGACATCTGTGCAAGAAGCCATCAGGTAACAATTTTGCCTGTTACTGACCTAATTCTATCCTCCCTTTTCGGGGAAGATGGTTGGGAAGGTTGAGTTACAACAGTTCTGGCAGTAGCAGGAATCAGAGTCCCTCAACACAGTCAGTCTGATTTCCGACCTTGGTATGGTGATGAAATTGTGCTAGTGAAGTTAGTTGATGAGCTCCTCTCATTGATGAATGCAGATCAGGGATCATCAGATCCTCAACTGGCATAAGTCAGCATTAACTTCAGTGGACCTATGACCATTTACACCAATTGAGGATCTAGATCCAGGAATCCAGGTTGATTCTTTTTGATCTATCAGCTGTCTTCAATACTGTGAGCATACTGTATTGAGCATACTCAATACTGTGAGCATACTTCATACTGTTGGTGAATTGTTTGTGGTCTCTGACAGGGGTTGACAGAGCTTCCTTAAAGTAGCTTCACTTATTTTTATCTGTGATCCCATAGGGTCATACTGGGTGATTGTCTACCTCAAGACATACTGATGGGGGATACTGTAAAGTTCTCTCTCTCTTAGGCCAGTAGGTATGGGCTATGGTGGCTCTAGTTCACTGACACTCAGCCCTAGATCTTCCTTACATCCAGCCATCTTGTTGTAGCTGAGCACATCATTTAATGCCGAGATGAGACTGGGCGTTTTGGATGAGGCCGAGCTGTCTGAGGCTCAATGCAGAGAAGACAGAGATGATGTTTGTAGGTTGGTGGAAGTAACCTGAACAATTAGCAGAGAATATATCAGTCCCTTTGAGGGTGGGCGCCTGTTCTCTGTTTTGCAGGTTTTGTTGGGCTTTTGTCACTCCTGGATGCAGCAGTTGTCAAAATCATTTTGCCATCTGTGCTTGGCGAAAAGGAATACCAACTTTTTCTGTGGGATGCAGACCATGCTACCATTCTGTGTGCCTTATCACCTCAAGATTAGATTACTGCACTGCAGTCTTTGAGGCTACATCTTCAGATCAGTTGGAAGCTTAAGGGTGAAAGCTGGGTCCTGTTGAAGTTACTGGAAGTTTTACTCTTGACTTCGGTGAAGCCAGGATTTCATCTCTTCTCTTTCAGAACTAAATCCTACTCCTTTTTTGAGAGACCCTCATGAGTTTGTTAGAGTATTTATGAATCGGGGAGACAGAATTTGAACCCACAGTGATTAATTTGTTTGTTACCCTGCGAGACCAGGGTTGGGCCTGGCCATTGTGGCCACTGCTCCTCTTGCTTTCTAAACTTGGATGCATCATTGAAGAGACTTTGCTGGTCTCTAGGTAGACAGCCGTGATGTCATATTAGCACATGAAATGATCAGTGTACTGAAGTGCTGCTAACAGTGCTTCTGGAAACTCTTGAGATTTTTTTTTCTCCTCCCCCTAAATAATTCATCCTACTTTGCTGAAACTCTGAGAACAGCTAGAATGAAGCATGAAAGCCCTGCTCTGGACTGGCCGTTGGGCTTAAACCAGATGCACAATGAAAATTCCTCCTTTTTTATTTTTAAAAATTAAATGTTTTGCATACTAAACATGAAGTCTGGTTTGGAGAAGGTGGATGGCTATGTCTCTGCCCTTACTGCTGTGAAATCACCCCTTTGATCGTAGTCCAACATTATCCCTGGGCAACTAGGACGACAGATGGAATCTGAAGATGGTACTGCTCCAGTGATAAAAAAGTGAAACTTAATGAAGAAGGAGCACCGCCTTGGAGAGAAGCAGTAAAGCCAGCATCAACACATATTCCATTTTCTCTCCTTCAATTTTACATTCTGTGTAATACACTTTTGGTATTCCTAGAACTGTAGCATACCATTGTTCATTTTTTCCAATCCTTTTAAAAATCTACTTCTAAACCAAGTGCTCTTAATTGTTTAAAAATTCTCATTTGTAGAAACCGTGGTGGCAATTAACGGTATTTCCGTAACTTCTAAAGTACGTTTTTAACATGCGCATGCAGAATATGGGAGTTCCTACCTAAATTCTGGTCAGATGGGAATAGTTGCTATGGTTAATACTTTTGGACATGTAAGTCCTGCTTTTTTGGTCAGATCTTCTTTAATTTGGGTAGGAATAACTTTATGAATTATACATCCCATATGGATTGGACATCTCAGAAATTGCAATACTTGAACTGTCTTCTGCTTGCATGTGTTTTAAGGCTTCTGAAAGGCTGTTCAGAAACTGGAAAAGCTACTGTTTTACTTGAAAGTTCTTGCATGTAAGAGGGGCAATACCGGTTATCTTAAAGCAAAACCTGTTGACTGTAATTTTTCCTTGGGGACAAAATGGTATTAGCCCTGTAATCAATGGCGTAAATCTCTTTGCAATGGAACAAATGGTCTCTTCAGATCTAGGCAAGATTTGAGAAATCAGACGTCTTGCAAGGTGCTTGAGAAACTTCTACAGCAGCTCCCAAGTGGATAGGCCTTTGTCCTCAAGGAAGAAGCCTGCCTCTGAGGGTTATCCATCAACATGCTGCTAACATCACTCTCTGCTGCTATAAGTCAAAAAGAAAACTTCACAGTTGTGTTTTAATGAGTCATCTGCTTTTTCTAGTGGTCCTTTCATTAGTGATGTATTGTTAGGCAGATCAACGGCACGCAACTTCAGTGTAGATTTGTTGCCCACTGAATCGTTACATATGTCTTGGCTTTTGAGTAAATTCGTTTCATGTCTATTACAGGAATATAGTGATTGTGTGAAGACTTGGGAAGATAGTGAGGTAAAGTAAAGAAACTTTTATAGCTATTCAGAGTTTCCTTCTGATATTGGCACATTTCAAATCATACTTCTGACTGTGTGTTAAAGGGGGAACAAAAATGTGAAGTTAGGGCTAGTTCCGTCCTTTTTTCTTTATTTTTTTATATCCATTGTTTAAAGTCCTACTTTATTGAATGAAATGAATGAAAACTCAGACATATATGTCTGTGCAAGTTCTGTCATAGAGTACATTACAAATACCGTAGAGTGCAGGGCAACAAGCCAATGGAAAAGGAAGAGAAACTTTTCAGATAGTGACCCTCCCTTACCTGATTAACTGGTGTGAACACAATTATGTAAATGTTCATGGTTAGACTCCAGTGTTTACTACTGGAAAACACTGTACTCACAGAGTTAATGCTTTCTCTTTAAACACAATTGTGTGGAAAAATTACTCAGTAGCATTGCACCTGAAGTCAGTGATTTGAAGATCTCACTGCATGTTGAGAAACCTTTTGGTCTTTTTCTTTTTTCATAGTGAGAAGAGCACTTTGGCTTTCACCCTGAGTACATAGATAAGATATTTACGGAACATAGAAAAAATATTTACAAGACAATGGGCCAGATTCTCCTACTGACTTGTAACCCATGCCACCCAATTGCAATCAGTGTTGTTGCATGGGATATATGCTAGTGGCAAAAATAGTTCAGTAAGTTTTGTAAACTGGAGTCAATTTGCCTTTCTGATTGCAGAGTCCATGGGTTACAGTTAGTTAACTCTGCTAACTGGAGGTCTGTTCTACACATACACACAGCCTTTAAGTCAATAAAGAAAGGGATGCAAAACTTTTGTTGGGAATGAGGGGGAGAAACAAGTGACCTGGCTTTATATTCAAATGCTTCCAATTATGGGGACTGTTATCTCATCCCAGATAGCTGCGAAAGGAAACTCAAAATACTACTTTGTGTAAATATAGTTATTGCCTGCCTTATATCACTGAGAGTTCTCAACACATCTGGATTGAAAGTAGTTCCAGTAACATTAAAGCATGCTATTTTGGTTGGCACACTGAGATTATGGTACATGCCAATTAGTAATGGCTCTTGGAAACAGGCTGCTTTAAAACTCTCCCTGAACTATTCCCTTGAGAAATTATTCAATTAAGTACAACTAAAATTAATGCTCATGGTTTTTGTTCGAATAAAACAAAATAAGCAGCTGGGAAGGGAAACTTTTGGTGTGTGTTCTAAAATAACAGTTGTAGTTAATAATTGTGTATCCTGGATTCAGTGTTACCGTTTGTTTTCTTGGGATCATTGTTTGATTCTGAATAATCTGATGATCGTTTACAGCTGATGGCTTGGGACAGTTCTTTTCCATTGTCTAGGATGATTTGCAAATGTATTAATTAACTTCAGACATAGTATTTGGAGATGATATAAATAAAAGATCCATTTTGCTTGGATGTTTAGCAAAATTTGATTTGGCTATATATCCATCCCTTGTGAACTATTTTGGGTCAAAACGAGTGATAGGGTCTATTTAGCTGTGTTTGTTTAATACCATGTGACAGGTGTGAGGGATATGGCAGTCCTGGAGACATTCCATCGATACACATAGCAGATGATAAAGGACTCAGTAGTGAAGCAAATATTTTTCTCTGGTCTCCACTAGTAGGAACAACATATATGTTGTCCTAAAGTACACCAAGCTTACACAGATCCATCACATCAGATCATGGTGGCATCAGGCAGTGGTACTCACCCACTTCAGGGTGGCCTGGAGATCAAACATTTCAAAAGAACAAGGGTCCACAGTCAATACTTGAGGGGTAGATTGCTCTGCTTTGCTCTACTGCTCTTGTGCCTCTCGTGGGGTATGACAGGAGAAGTAACAACCCATAATTGCTCCAGTGGGAATTCCCTTTGTATAGAAGAGTCCCTGGGGGGTTCAGGAACAGTCACAGCTGGCTCCTACCCTTCCCTGCCTGCAATCCTTGGTGCAAGGGGCATACTGAGGAGGGAGGGAAACATTGTACTCTATCTGGAGCTGATGTGTGGTCCCTAGGTATCTGGATGCAATTTAGAGTAACCCCTGGGCTGGGGCAGGGAATTGGGGTTGTTATCTAGCTGTGAGGAGAAGAGGAGCCATCTTTTACTAGGTGCTTCCTTAAGCAAAGCCAGTCAAGCTCCAGTTTGTAGTCACTGGGGCATGGACGGTCGTGCCTAATGGTCAGAGTGGAGGATCAGAGGCCAGGAATCAAAGCTAGAATCCGAACCGGAGCCGGGGTCAGGAATCCATCCAAATGTTGAGCTGGAATCAGTGTTGAGTCTGGAGGGGAGTCAGTCACATACAGACGTGCCTAGGGTCAAGCCAGGGTCAGGAACCAGGGAACAGTGCCATGGTCAAGCTGGAGTCAGTCACATACAGTAGCAAAGATCAAACCAGAGTTGGAACAATGGCAAAGTCAAACCAGTTAGGAATTAAGGTTCAGTACAACAGCAGATCAGGAGTCCACTCAGCTGCTTCCTGTGCTGCCTCCTAGCTTAGGTAGTGTGTCTGGGTTAATTGGTGGGGCTGGATGTCTGCTTAAATCAGGATCTTCATCGGTGGAGACTCTGGTGGGCCAGAGTCCTGCTAGCCCCCTTCCCCTTGTAGTTCCAGAGAGCTGTTGGGTGACAGGGGTGGTCTGGGCACCACTTGGAAATGCATGGGCCTGTGTTCCAAGACCTGCAATTCCTCACACTGTCCTGCCCTGCTCAGCCAGACAGGGAATAGGTAATGCAGCAGCCAGAGCTACCATCCAGAGCTACCATGATGCAGTGGGGGAGCAGCTTAGCAATTACAACAGTGGAGGGACAGCAGGTTCTCAGAGCACACCCTGCTCACGCCAGAGATGCTGGGAAAGCAGTTGGGGCGGTGGCATGTAGCAGGAGAGCTGATTCAAACACTTAAGTTTATAAATCAGTGTCTGGAACATCTTTAGTGCATAAACAAACATACATTTTCTTTTGAACACCGCAACCTTCAAGGGCCATTGGTCAAACACCCCCTGTATTAGGAGGGGCTCAAAGAACTGTGACAAAAACAGGACAAAATTTCCAAAAGGAGCATTTGATTGGTTCCTCTGCAAATGTTAGTAAATATTTTCCTTAAAAAAAAAACAAAAACAAAAAAAACCCACCCCTGGAAAATTCAGTTCTCCATAAAATGGCCGCTGTGCCAAAGTGGAGATCAAATTGGATCAATAGAGTGTGAAACAGTCCTTTGAGTCCTGCTTCCAGTGCAAAACTTAACAGAGTCATCATAATGGAGTCCCTACTGATGCCTCTGTAATAATAGTTGTATTAAACAAGGCAAAGTTGAAGTCAATAGAAACACTAACGTACTTTGAATTTTAAGCTTTGGGGGTAAATTGAGAAAAAGCACCCATTTCTACTGAGGCATTGCCCGTGGCACATCACACAAACGTGAGATCCTTGCAAAAACTGGGCACATTAGCTGAGTTGGAGATAGATTGAGAAGCTTGGCTCTGAATTTCCTTCCTGTATTTTTCGGCTTTCACTCTGTATTGATGTTACAGCTGGCATATGGTACTTTAGGTTTCTGATGTACTTACATTAGTTGCAATCTTCATTTCATATCACTGCCATTGAACAATGCTTTCTTTCTTATTAACGTGTAATTGTGAGGTTTGGATGTGTACAGAATGGCATTCAAAGTGTAATTCATTTTCTTGGCATCTTGTTCTTCTCTTGAGGCCCCACGGACCTGGAGAGGGGGAATATACAGATTGGTTGGCTGCCAACCTAGATTCTTGTCTTATTGTTTTTTTGGGGTGGGTGGGGTGGGTGGGGGGGCGTTGCGAAGCATAAAGTATTATGTATTTTAATTTTCAATATATTTTTCGTAAGGCTAACTCCAATGTCCATATAAAATTGCATATTCTATGACTCGCGCATTGGGATATACTGTAGAGATACATTACGCGTGTTCTTTTAAATTGAAGAATAAATCATTTTGTAAAGATCTTTTTTGTGTGTGTGCTCGCCTGTACTGTTTTTCATGTGGCAATTTCTTCTTGGCTTTCTTTACTCAAAGGGCAGAAAGAGTGAGATTCAAGACATGGTTGCCAAAACCAAATGAGTCTTTTATGTGTTTTAAATAAATCAGAAAATTGTTTCGTGTAAAGCCTGGTATGAAAGTGGGAACTCGGGCTGTAGAGGGCCTGTTTTCTGTAGAAATTCACTCTTCCCTGGGACTCCATATGTGGTTAAGGAGAATGATAACAAACTCCAAGCCTATGGGGCAGGGGCACACCTGAATATGACATGGGCAGAAACTCTGAGTCATGTTGGGATGTAAAGAAACCCAAACCAAACAAATTCCTTTCCTGCTTCAGGGAGCAGGCTGGGGGGAGACATTGTTTCCTGTAAAAGAAAAATGCTGTTTTCTTAAATAGTGAAGTTTTCTGCTCTCCAGCCCACTGTCTGGCTTGCACTTGTTTTAATGGAGTTCTTACTGTGCCTCTCCCTCTGTCCACGCTCCAAGCCCCTCTCTTTCCTGATTAATTCATGAAAAAAACAGGGAGGAAGGGAAATAGTAATAATTACTTTATTTTATAACACCCAGTAGTGTCCTAAGCACCTGATATGTGCCTCATAGGCTGCATTTATTTGGCTAACATATGTCATAGTTGCCCAGACTTTGCCCAACCGAGGACTGCAGTGGCAACTTTCCAGGAGCCAGAGGGTTCCACTGAAGTTGCATAAAATAAAGCAGATTGCAGCTTCTTTCATTAGCAATAGGCAGCTGCAGCCTGCAGTGACCCCCCACTTGGACCAAACTGAAGCATTGCATGCTGGGATCTGTAATATCTGCGACTCTCACTTCTTGATTAAAGTGTATGGCATTTATGCTTATATGTTGCATTTTGACTACTGGCATAGGTTATTGCTGTTAGTCCTTCCAGGAATCAGTACGATGGTAATAGGTAAATTTCATGTCTGTAATGAGATTTGCATGATCTAGAACAACGGTTTTCAGTCCATGGTCCATGGACCTCTGGGAGTCTGTAGCCCATGCCTAAGATTTCCAAAGGGGTCCACAGTCCAGTCGAAATTTTTTAGGGGTCTGCACTTGAAAAAAAGGTCGAAAACCACTGATCTAGAGTTGTTCAGCACCCCAGGAGCTAAACGGAGAAAGTGAGTTAGAGTGAGGATTGGTGGGACTGACTTTATTATCAAACAGAGACCAAGAAAAGGAGTTGAGGGTTCTGGAGAGTGAATTGGAGTGGTCCGAAGAATATCATTTCTGTCCTGCCGGAAATTCTGAGGTTTAGAAATTTCATTCAAAATCAGGAGGAAAAGTCAATCTCAGAACTTTTCGCTCAGTGAAATATACTGAGAGATTTAGATTCGACCTCGTGAAACATTTAATTTCAACTTTAATGTTTTGACCATATATTTGTTATATATATAATATATCATAATAATAAGGGGAAACACAATAATAAAGTTGACATGAAATGTTTGGGCCTGATTAAAAAAAAAAAAAAAAAAACCCCGCAGAAAATGTGACAAAAGTGATCCATTCCCATGAAACCTGCAGTATGGCAACTGGACTGGGATTTGAGAGACTTGGATTCTATACCCAGCTCTGCCACTAGTTTGCAGGATGACCTTGGACAAGTAACTTCACCTCTCCATGCCTCAGTTTCCCCATATGTGAAATGGGGGATAATAATGACCTGCTTTGTAAAGCACTTTCAGATCTTCTGGTTGATAGTTATACAAGAGCTAGTTGATACTATTTGTCAAACAGTATTTTCCAATGGACGACTATTCCATCAGAAAATATTCAACCAGCTGTAGAATGAATTGGTAACGGAGTCTACGGGGAGAGGGAGCAGGGACCATGACGAGGGGTCTGAGAAATCATGGATATTGGAAATCACAGAGAGGCTTGGTGGAGACATGAATGATGGGGAGCAAGTGGGGAATTTGTAGATGAGGGTGGTGGTCATGGTGTATCGACCTGTGTTTTTTCATGTTAAACAGTCACTGTGGGACAGGTGACCTTATGGAAATAGAGCATCTAAAAATTGCAGGGTTTTGTTTGTTTGTTTTTAAATCTTATTACATGCAACAGTCTCTCCTAATACCTGGTCTGGGTTCAGTTCAGGGTTTGCCTTTGTGTTTCCCCCAGATCCTGGATGCAAGTGACCAGATGTAGTACTGTGCATATCCATTTCCTTTGGAAATGACTTATGGCTGTGCTAACGTGTGGTATGTCCATCCCAGGGGAAGCGCTGAAATTATCCATGCCACGGCTGGAGAGAATGAGAACCACTCTCTTTTAGAGAAGGCTTGAATGTTTTTCTGAATTTAAGTAAACCAGAGAAAGTTGGGGTTTTTTTATGATTTCACTGTAGTTTTCTACAAAAGCAAAATCTTTAAGCAAAAAGAGATACAGAGTCTTTAATAGTTTATCTGAAAAGAATATTGTAACTTTTGTTAAATTCAACTCAGCACCATTTTTATTCCCTGCCTTCTCCGGTGGTCTTTAGCATAGTTCTATAGATTCCTAGCTGTTGACAAACCTGATCTAGATTTCATTTTTACTCATTTTAAATTGTGTAAATACTCCCCCAACCACGCTCTTTCCACTGCCAGGCTGTTATTCCACTGTACTAATTTCAGAAGGTATTTTTCCACGGTGGTCAATTTCATTTGAATAATTTTAGCCATAATTGCACATGCTTGAATGGAAACCAAAATTCAGAGAGTGAGTAGTCTGACGCTACTCTGTCACACTGCAAATATTTAATTCAAAGACAGAGTAAATACACAGCAATGATGATTTTAAAGATCTTATTTCTGCACCATTAATGTGAAGTTTCAGGATTCTGAAGCCTGGTGATTAAAAATTTGTTGTAGTAGTAATAATAATCCATCACTGACAATGACGATAATATTGTTGCAATTCTCTTCTATGTCTGTGCATATAACTCTGAAGTCCAAACCCAGATGCATGGAGTCAGCCATACTGAGGGCATGGGTAGTCCATATCTGTGCTGTTTGATGATGCAGATCTGTGACGCCTTTCCCAGGCAGCCTGGAGACAATTTCATCTATCCCGCTCGAACCTGTTGCATGCTAATCTTGTCAGAGACCGCCAGTGAGTCCTGTTTTGAACTGTTTGCTTGAGTTCTTTGAGTTTGATGCCAGCCCACTGGAGACTGCTCTTCAAGTTATCTTTGAAGTACTTATATGGATGACCCTGTGATGGGTCGAACCCCCATTCTGGGTTGCTACCTGATGTGCTGGGATCCTGCTGAGTCCTCCTGTCCCACCAGCCTGGGTTCCCCTTATTCTGTGTCGCTCTGACAGGCTCTCAACCCCTCTTCCAGAGTGCACACACAGGTAGGGACACACCCAGCTGTAGAATCGTACAGTGTCTGCAATCAGCTTTCTCTGGGAGGACTCCGCTCAGGGAATTGCCCAGCATTCTGGCGCTCAAACCCTCTGGAGTGTAAACCCAAAATTATATTTGTCTTATGCTGTATAGAGATCTATGCAGTGTAAGCTCATGGAATTCACTCCCTCCCTCAATGTGGAGGAAGATATGCACAGCTACCCCCTCCCCCCATTATAAATTGCACAAACTGGCTTTTGGAATAAACAAAAACCAGGTTTATTAACTAAAATAAGTACATTTTAAGTAATTATAAGGGATAGCAAACAGATCAAAGTAGATCACCGAGCAAATAAAACAAAACATGCAAACTAAGCTTAATAGGAATACTGGCTACAAATAATAATTTCTTACCCTAAATGTTGTTTCAAGCAGATTGCAGAGTTTCTTGAAAGTAAACTGCATCACTTACAGCTTAAATCTTCAGGGATTCCTTTTACAGGCTGACCTTTCTTGCCTGGGCTCAGCCCCTGCCTCCCCCAGATCAATTCCTTTGTTTTTTCAGGTGTTTTCATCAGTCTTCCTTCTTGGATGGGGAGAATATGGAGAAGAGCCAAGATTAACTCACTCCCCAGCCTTAAATACGATTTGCATATTGTGGGAATGCTTTGTTTCCTAATTTGACCCCCACCTCCTTCCTGTGGAAAAGTACCAGCATTTCAAGATGGTATCCTGTACCAGGTGACATGATCACATGACCCTGCAGTGTCAAAGCAGCATCCCAGGAAACTTCTCAGGAAGGAGGGAGATTAGTATCTTCAAAGTCCTATTGTCCTTCCTAATGGTCCATCCAGGCTGATGGCATACTGTCTGGTGGATGTTCCCCAAGTACGCACATAGGAATATTGACTATGAAACAATTACAACTAACTTCAGAAACAGAAATGATACATACAATTTGGATAATCACATTCAATAAATCATAACCTTTCCAATGATACCTCACATGACCCATCTTGCACAAAACACATCTGTTTTGCCCTATTTGTAGCATAACAATATTTTATGAAGAATATGGGGCGTAATGTCACAGACCCTTCTTTCTTTTGCCCTGCCTCAGCTCCTCCCATTTGTTTTGGGGGGCGGTGGTCTTCCATTCTGATGACATGTCTGGTCTACCTATGTTGTGCTCTCAGTAACATTTCCTCAGTGCTGGCTGTGTTTCCTTTCTCAAGGACCTTAGGGAGGGTGTGCGAAATTGCTCAAACTGTTTAATGTGCCATCTATAAAGAGTCCATTTCTCAGAACCATAAAGGAGAGAGGTTAGGACCACTGCACTGTAGATCTTCAATTTGGTGGAGAGACGAATGTTATATTGGTTAAAGACTTTTATTTGAAGTCGGCCAAGGGCTTTACTGATTCTGAAGGCAATTTCCTTATCAAGGGAAGTCACTAGAGATGGTACAGCCCAAATACTTGAACTGGTCCACATTTTTCAGTTGTGTGCCTTTGATGGAGATGGCTGGGGCATTGGAATGAGGTGCTGGTTGGACTAAGACTTCTGTCTTGTTGAGACTGGTGGTAAGGACAAAGAGCTGGGATGCTTCAGAAAATCTATCAATGATGACCTGAAGGTTATGTCATGTCTATGGGCCATCAGGGTGCAGTCATCTGTAAAAACTGCTTTGAGAAGATCTCTCTCCAGTGTGATCATGGATGATTTGTATGAACCTTCTTGGATAGCCAATTTATGTAAAATAACCCATAGACCCTCTGTTGACCTTATCAAAGCCTTTGGTCAAGTTGATGAAAACTGCATACAGGTCCATATTCTGCTCTAAACATTTTTCCTGGACTTGCCTTACCACAAAAATCCTGTCTGTAGTACTGAAAGCTCGTCTGAAACCACATTGCGCTTCAGATAGATTCTCAGATATGTTCACAATGAGTTTGTTCAGTAGAATGCAAACTAGTATTTTCCCTGTTGTACAGAGGAGAGAAATGCCTCTGTAGTTTTTGCTGCCTTTGTTTTTAAACAGTGATACAATAATAATAGCGTCTTTAAAGTCTTGTCGCATTTCGTCTTCTTCCCAAATACTACTGAAGATGTAGTGAAACACCTCGATAGTCTTTGGGCCTGCTGCTTTGTACAGTTCTGCTGGAATTCTGTCCTTTCCGGACGCCTTGCCAGAGTTCAGTTGTTTGATGGCTTTCATAACCTCTTCAATTGATGGAGGGAGGTCAAGATCTTCTTTGATGGGTTTCTTGGGTAATACTAAGTAGAAAGTATTTAACAGTTGCTACTAAGGCCGGTGTTTCCATTTTTGAGAATAAGACTTTGAAAAGGAATATGCACCGTTTATATGGTAGATAGGTGATTGATCCTTTACAAGTTCACTGCAGCCATCAATATTGCTTTGAATTTGCCGTGACTGATGTAGCATGACAAAGAGCTAGCTTTTTAATCCTTCTGGTTCATCAAATGCAGTTAAGTTCTAATAATTAGGCCCAGATGGATGGTGCAGTGATGGATTAAAAGTGTAATACTTCTTTAAAAATGTTTTTTCAGTTTTAAAAAAAGTATGTATGTATGGTGCCTTATGGCTTCAGCAAGGTATCTTGGGCTAAACTGAAATAAAACCTAAACACATTTTCCTTCGTATTTTTTTTTTTAAATGGTTCCGTTATACACTATCCTCCCTTATATACCTCTGTCTGGCTGGGCAATAGTAGATGGAGCTCATTTTGAGGCTGTCAAGTCACTTTACTTTACTTTCCCATGAAGGCTGCTTTTTATCAGTACATGGTTGTCCTTCCCCATCCTCTAGGAGCTGGTCCTGTACTTTCTCCCTCCTCTTCTGGTTTGGGAACGAGTGACCAATAGTGGAGCCTGGCTTTCTTGCAGTGCCACAAAATGCACTATGCCGAGGGATGAAACATTGACCTTGCTTTAAAATAAAATAGTGTCAGGCAATTCAGAACACAGCAATCTGCCTACTTATCCACACAGACCACCAAGAATTCATCCTCTTCCCACCCTTGTCTACCCTCCTCACTGTCTTTTCTTTGGTCTTAAGAGTTGTTCAGGGTTTTGGCCCTTATTTACAAATACCTACATGGGATTAATTCATGTTACTTGACGGTAACCTGAATTAATCCCAACCTGTTGTAATCTTCATAATCATGAGATCCATGACAGCTAGAGCAATGGAATTGACAACCTGAAGAGCAAAAGTCATACACAAAGAAGGAACTTTTGTGGCAATTGTCCCATACAGAGACCATCTTGTGTTCACCTTGGTAAATCGGTAAAGCGCTCAGAAAGCATTGTGACACTGTGAGATGAGAACCTAGATCTCTGAATAAAACCTGCCACTACAATTTACAGCCCAGATTTTCAGAGTTTGTCTTCAGAAACGTTTTCAAAATTTCCAGAAATCTGAATCTTTAGGAGTCCACATTTCTCTGCTGCCACCTTCCAAAAAAGGGATCAGAGGCTGGTTGGTGATAGGTGTTCGTATGCTATGGAGTTTCACAGTTAGCTATCTCCACAATTCTTCCTCCAGAAACCTGTGTAGTTACTTGGGTCACCCAGCTCATCATCTGGGGTTTGAAAATGGCTGCAATTCTTGGTTTGGTAGTTGATCACTTTGAAAATATCAAGGGAATGTGTGTGCATTTTTAAGGGAGGGGTCCAGTTTTATTAAAGGCCGGTCAACCTGCTTGGAAGGCCAGATCACATCATCAGTTTTTAAGCAGAAGTTCACATTGATATAAATGGTACAATGCAATCTAATTTCTAACTGATTTAATGCATATTTTGTGTTGTAATAAGCCCCCAAACTTCTCCCACTTCAGCTGTGCCTGGATTACTGAAACACTTTAAGTGTTTACAGCACATTTTATCTTCTGTTCTGTGATCCTCCTTTCCTGAAAGAAAAATCTCAACTAATTTGGGTGAGTTGGCAGTTAGTGGGGCATCTTTAAGTGTGGTTTGCAGTGCAGTGTTACAGCAACGTCCTTCATGAGGTCAATGGCAACCTTTCAGTGTTCAGCTTGCTTTCCCATTCTGCTGTGTAGGAAAATAGGAAGCTTTCATTCCTTTGGTTGTCTATCAATCTCTGCCTATTTATCTGTGTTCCTTCACTGTAAAAGAGTGGTGGTGGGAAGAAACTTGCATTGAAAAGATAAATGTTATGCTGGGCGGAAGGGTGCCATGGATTCGTCTCCCTCGGCACCCTTGGTGGATAATCTGATTCCTGCCAGTAGTCTCTTTCCTACAGCCGGCTCCTGCTACCTAGAAATATATAGATATTGTAGCAGTAAAACAGAGAGTTGAAAAATCTACCTTCTAAAGTAAATATACATTGTAGTCAAATCATACTTTATTCCGTTCAGCAATTTCTCTTAATATACATGATGGTCAAGCGCTCTTAGGAGTCTGAACTGAACTGGGACAGTGGAGATGGAGGAGGTGCGTTGCCCAAGCAGTGGTGCTTACAGGTTTTATTCCTTTAAAAGGCTGTGGGGTTCTGGGGGAGGGGCACTGCTTGCTACACCTGCTTCAAGAGGTATAACCCACTCTCTCCCAGTACAGTCATCAGAGTATGTGTAGGGACACAGACTTCCTTCCTGTTCCCAGAATTGCCCTCTGCTGGGGTGGCTAGGTCTGCTAAGCGTGTTGGTTTCTCCTGCTGCCCTTTACATCACAGCCTTTTGGGCCAGATTATGCTTGGCCT
Source organism: Eretmochelys imbricata (assembly GCF_965152235.1). Classification (NCBI taxonomy): domain Eukaryota; kingdom Metazoa; phylum Chordata; order Testudines; family Cheloniidae; genus Eretmochelys; species Eretmochelys imbricata. Next base: position 22,758,497 of record NC_135585.1, read on the forward strand.
CCTGAGCAAATGATTTGGGAGGGGGCTCTTTCTGCTGTCTTTGCCCCCTTGTGTCGCAGCACACCTGTACAAGGGAGGCCTCACTTAGTCCTTAGCACTTATGGGTATTAAGTTTTGCCAGGAACTTCGTGGAGCTCATTATCTTTGTTAAAAATGTTGTACTAGAAGATTAGGACACTTGTGTGGTGTTGTACTGGAATTGCAATGAAATTGGCTCAGCTGAGCTGATTCCATTTATATTTAAAGCAAATGGTGACAGAAAATCTTTGGGAGTTCAAAACGTTTCACCCAAACTAGATGCAGTGCAGCTCTTTGGAACAAAAATCTCTCTCTCTCTCTCTCTCATATTTATTTTTATGGGGACATGAGTCATTGCTAATATCCTGACTCAGGTAGTGTGGGACGAGAAGGATTTAGAAAGGATACAAGCATAATACCTTGAGCTTTCAGACAAAAAACGCTCCTGGTTGCATTTGTTTCTCCTCATTTAGCTGCAGCCTGTTCGCCAGGATGTTTTTCAAGGAGGATCTGCTCGGTGTTGGCAAAGGAAAGTATCTTATTTCCCAAGCGTGCTTATCATTTTGTCCTTGACAACGATGGGAAACTGAATTGTGAAGGGAACTTTCAGCACGCTTTTTTTTTTTTTAAATTTAGAGGCAAACATGAGAAAACTCTCCTCTGCAATGCATGCAGCATTGTGCTGGCTTCCTGTGTGCCCCATCACACAAAACAGATGCAGCTTTCCAAAAGTTCTGTCATTGCAGCCTTTAGGCTTGAGAAGGGGGAAGAAGGAAAGGGAATTAACATCCTGAGCTAAACCCGTGATTCAAACCTTGTGTCTGAATAAGTGGTGGTTGGGAAAACAGTTTAAGATGAACAAACAGCAAGATCTTCACCAGTGTAAAAATCACTCCTAGATAAGGCTACGTTTTAGTTACGGGTATTTTTAGTAAAAGTCATGGACAGGTCATAGGCAGTAAACAAAAATTCACAGTCCATGACTTGTACTATAGACCCCCTGAATAAAACTTGGGCCGGGTCGCTTGGGTGCTGGGGTGTGTGGGCCAGGGTCGCTGCAGGTGCTCGGAGGGATCGCCTGGGACTTCTGCTGGTGCTGGTGGGAGGGCACAGCAGTGTGCAGCCCGGGATCCCTGCTGGTATTTGGGGGGCTGGGCATGTGCTGCCCGGGACCCTGCTGGTGCTGGGGGATGGGGAGCTGGAGGGGCTGGCAGGCTCGCTACCTGGATCCATGTGTCCCTACACTTCTAGGGGGAGGGAAGGCCAGGGGGCTCCCTGTGCTGCCCCCACCACAAGCTCCGGCTCCATAGCTCCCATTGGCCAGGCACTGCGCCAATGGGCTCTCTGGGGGCGGCGCCTGAGAGCGCACACAGCACACAGACCCCCTGCCCCATCTGCCTAGGAGCTGCAGGGACATGCCGGCCACTTCCGGGGAGCTCCCCAAGGTAAGCACCACCCTGCATCTCAACCCCCGCTCCAGCCCTGAGACCCCTCCCACACCCATACTGCCTCAACAGCAGCTGGTGCTGCTGGCCCAGAGGCTGCCTGATCTGCTCAGGCAGCCCCAGAGCCAGCTGCACCAGCTGCTCCAGAAGTCATGGAAAGTCACGGAATCAGTGAATTCTGTGACCTCCGTGACAGACAAACAGCCTTACTCATACCAAATGTAAATACGGTAGAACCTCAGAGTTACGAACTGGCCAGTCAATGACACATCTCATTTGGAACTGAAAGTACACAATCAGGCAGCAGGAGAGACCCAAAAAAACCCCAAATGAATTACGGTACTGTTAAATGTAAACACTAAAAAAAGAAAAAAAAAGTTTTTGAGAGGATTTGACGAGGTAAGACATTGAGATGGTTAAAAGCAGCATTTTTCTTCTGTATAGTAAAGTTTCAAAGCTGTATTAAGTCACTGTTCAGTTGTAAACTTTTGAAAGAACAACCATAATGTTTTATTCAGAGTTACAAACATTTCAGAGTTACGAACAACCTCCATTCCTGAGGTGTTTGTAACTCTGAAGTTCTACTGTTGTTGTTTCATTCTGTCCCAGGTAAATATACAATATTCCTGTTAGTTTGTATAAAAATGCTACTTTGGCATTGGAGTAATGAGCAGTCTAGATGAGGAGAACAAACGGAGAATGGGGGAAATGGGAAGAAAGGCAGAAGTAGCTAATGCCTGGCCATAGAGCTCCGTTAATATAAACATTAACTAGTTTAATAGAGGGAAAGGAATACAGATGTAATATTTTAAGATTCAAAAGTAGTACAGGATTCTTTTCAATTCCAGTTCCTTGTCGCCTAGAGATGACTTAGACCTGATGCTATGCATTTTTGCGCTAAAAATGACTATGGGGGAAGCTTTCTAAATTAAAAAAAAAAAAAAAAAAAAGGCAGTAACATCCTTAACTCCTGTTGACTTCCCATGAGAGCTAAGTACCTCCCTGCCACTTGTGCTTATGGAAATCTCCCCCTGTTACTTCATAGCTACTCGGTCAGCTATGTACAAAGGAGAAAATCATGAAGTGAATTAAAATCTTGATTTTTTTTTTTCTCCGTGTAATCCACTGACATGGTCAGGCACAGATTTAATTTCTTTGTTTCCATCCACAATTGCTACTTGGGATGGAGAAAAAAATAGATATAGTGGAAATATGCATAAGGAAAGTTTATTTTCTTGCAGCAAATGCTAGAGAATAATTTGTTGCCCAAGTTTTATTTTTTTCATACATCAGTGGAAAGCTTGTGTCTGGTTCTAGATGTATAAAATAGTGTTTTCTAGAAATCATAAGAACAAGTAATGACATTAACGGTGTCAACTGTGCTTAATTCTGCATTCCTTACACACCCAAAAGGTCTTGTTCACGTTCATTAAAAGTCTTGGGTTATTTGTGTGTCACCATTTGTGTACAGAGCAGAGAGGAACTTGGGAAATCTCTTGTTTAAAATAGCTTACCATAATACAGTCAAAGCAATAAAGGTCTCATACTGCATTTGGTAATTGCGCTGTTTAACCCTCAGTCAGTGTGTAAACAGGGTATTATATGCATTAAAAAATTAGCAGGATATTAACATATTTCAGTATCACAGATGTAACATAATTCAATTGTGCTCTTCTTTCTTTTGTCTTTTTTTCCTCAGTCAATTAAGTCTTGAAGTTTCATTAGCGCTGTAACTGAGAAATGCAATACTAGGATCCTTTTGTGCACAAATGACTTCATAAGTCACCACCTGCCAGTTGACACTCCAGTGAGCCCGAACTTATATGAAAAGATACTGAATTGAATTTATTAAGACCTTGATCAATAGCAGGGAAAGTGCGAGAAGTGTAATCAGAGGAAGATGTGCTGAAACCTTATGCGGTTTCTGGCTGCTGTCCCTCTGCTAATTTGTACTCCTTGATTTCATTCATTTATCACATGAAACTCATTCCTAACTGCATGGTAGAAATCAGTTGAAATGTAGAGGATTCACACATCCAGAAATAAGTAATGTGTGTACATTTCTAAACAAAATCTAGAGGTGCTGACCATTAAGAAAGTGATCTGAATTCTATTTCTAGTTGGCAGGATGAATTCTGAGGAAATTTTAAATGGCAAAGTGGTCTTCTTTAAGGTCTGTGAGAATAGCTTTGTACCGTATGCCTAGATCTTCAAAATTGGGTGTGTGTAAGTTTTGGCACCCTCTTTTGGAAATCTCAACCCAGGCTTTTTACCTAGTTTGGTTTTTAGGACAAGGATACATCCAATGAGTGCATGGGACTGGGCAAGGCTTGGCCTGGAATTTCGTTGTCCCTCTGTTAAAAAGTATGTGCAGGAGAGCCCTCTTCCAGTTAATCAGTGTGTTGTTTTTGTTTTGTTTCTTCCACCACCAAACAGCTTGGCTATAAGTGGAATTGCCATTTGTACATTGCAGTGTATTGAAACAATGTGAAACTTTTTAATTTTGTCCTGCTGCAATCACTGCAGTGGAACTAATGCTTGCAGAAACATTTACAGAAATTGCAATTGTGAGCCTCTTCCATAAGAATATATAGGAACAGCCAAGCTGGGTCAGACTAGTGGTCCATGTAGTCTAATATCCTGTCTTCTGACTGGGCAGAGCCAGATGCTTCAGAGGAAATTAAATAGAACAGGGCAATTTATCGAATGATCCATCCCCTGTTGTCCAGTCCCAGCTTCTGGCAGTCAGAGGTTTAGGGACACCCAGAGCATGAAGTTACATCCCTGACAATTTTGGCTAATAGCCATTGATGAACCTATCCTCTATGAAATTATCTAATTCTTTTTTGAACCATTAATACTTTTGGCCTTCACAACATCCCCTGGCAAGGAGTTCCACAGGTTGACTGTGCATTGTGTGAAGAAATATGTACTTATGTTTGTTTTAAACCTCCTGGCTGTTTAATTTCATTGTTTCAGAGTAACAGCCATGTTAGTCTGTATTCGCAAAAAGAAAAGGAGTACTTGTGGCACCTTAGAGACTAACCAATTTATTTGAGCATGAGCTTTCGTGAGCTACAGCTCACTTCATCAGATACATACCGTGGAAACTGCAGCAGACTTTATATTACATGTATATACACTTATATTACATTTATATTACTTTATATTACATTTGCAAATTGGATACTATTAATTTAGGCTTAAATAGAGACTGGGAGTGGCTAAGTCATTATGCAAGGTAGCCTATTTCCTCTTTTTCCCCCCCCCCCCCCCCCCCCCAGATGTTCTGGTTTAACTTGGATTTAAACTTGGAGAGTGGTCAGTTTGGACGAGCTATTACCAGCAGGAGAGTGAGTCTGTGTGTGTATGGGGGTGGGTTTTTGGAGGGGGGTGAGGGAGTGAGAGAACCTGGATTTGTGCAGGAAATGGCCTAACTTCATTATCATGCACATTGTGTAAAGAGTTGTCACTTTGGATGGGCTATCACCAGCAGGAGAGTGAATTTGTGTGGGGGGGTGGAGGGTGAGAAAACCTGGATTTGTGCTGGAAATGGCCTAACCTGACGATTACTTTAGATAAGCTATTACCAGCAGGACAGTGGGGTGGGAGGAGGTATTGTTTCATATTCTCTGTGTATATATAAAGTCTGCTGCAGTTTCCACGGTATGTATCTGATGAAGTGAGCTGTAGCTCACGAAAGCTCATGCTCAAATAAATTGGTTAGTCTCTAAGGTGCCACAAGTACTCCTTTTCTTTTTAATTTCATTGTGTGACCCTTGGTTCTTTTATGTGAAGGGATAAATAATGTTTCCTTATTCACTTTCTCCACACCATTTGTGATTTTATAGACCCCTATCATATCCCTCTCAGTTGTCTCTTTTCTAATCTGTACAGTACCAGTCTTTTTAATCTCTCCGCATGTGGAGGCTGTTCCATCCCCTAATCATTTTTGTTGCCCTTCTCTCTACCTTTTCCAATTCTAATAGATCTTTTTTTGAGGTGGGACAACCAGAATGGCATGCAGTGTTCAAGTTGAGGGCATACCTTGGGTTTATATAGTGGCATTCTGATATTTTCTGTCTTATTATCTATCCTTTTCCTAATGGTTCCTAACATTCTCTTTGCTTTTCAACTGCTGCTGTACATTGAGCAGATGTTTTCTGAGAACTCCATGATGACTTTGAGATTTCTTTGAGGTAACAGCTAATTTAGACCCCATCATTTTGTGTATACAGTTGGGATTATGTTTTCCAATGTGCATTACTTTGCACATGTCAACATTGAATTTCATCTGCCATTTTGTTGCCCAGTCACCCCATTTTCTGAAATCCCTTTGCAACTCTTCACAAAGAGCTTTGGACTTAACTATCTTGAGTAATTTAGTATTGTCCGCAAACATTGCTACCTCACTGTTTATCCCTTTTCTAGATCATTTGTGAATATGTTGAACAGCACAGATCCCAATACAGACCACTGGGGGACCCCATTATTTACCTCTCTCCACTGTGAAAACAGACCATTTATTATTCCTACCCTTTGTTTCCTCTCTTTTAACCAGTTACTGGTCCATGAGAGGACCTTCCCTCTTATCTCATGACTGCTTACTTTGCGTAAGAACCTTTGGTGTGGCACTTTGTTAAAGCTTTCTGAAAGTTCAAGTACGCTATATTAAGTGCATCACCCTTGTCAACATGTTGTTTTGACACCTTCAAAGAATTCTAATAGATTGGTCAGGCATGATTTATATCGCAAAAGCTGTGTTGACTCTTTCCCAACATATCACAGTCATCTGTATGTATGATGATTCTGTTCTTTTTAGTTTCAACCAATTTGCCTGGTACTGAAATTAGGCTTACTAGCCTGTAATGCCAGAACACCTTTGGAGCCTTTTTAAAAATTGGGGTCACATTAGCTATCCTCCAGTCATCTGGTACAGAGGCTACTTTAAGCAACAGATTACATACCACAGTTAGTAGTTCTGCAATCTCATATCTGAGTTCCTTCAGAATTCTTGCGTGAATCCCATTTGGTATTGGTGACTTATCACTGTTTAATTAATCAGCTAATTCCAATACCTCCTCCGTGGACACCTCAGTCAGGGATAGTTCCTCAAATTCATCACCCAAAAAAGAATGGCTCCATTGTGGGAATCTACCTCACATCCTCTGCCGTAAAGTATGCATTTGGCCTTTCTGCAATAGCCTTGTCTTCCTTGAGTGCTCCTTTAGCTCCCTGATTGTCCAGTGGCCCCACTGAGTGTTTGGCAGACTTTCTGCTTCTGGTATACTTGAAAATATTTTTGCTGTTTAGTTTGTGTGTTTTGCTAGTTGCTTTTCAAATTCTATTTTGCCCTGCCTAATCATATTTGTACACTTGTCTTGCCAGGGTTTGTGTTCCTTTCTACATTCCTCAGTAGAATTTGACTCCCAATTTCCTAAATGATGCCTTTTTACGCAAATCACCACCTTTAGTCTGCTGTTTAATGGTGGGGCCATGTTTCTGGTCCTCTTGCTGTTTTTTTGATTTGGGGGTATACATTTAGTTTGTTTGGAAGTGATGCAAGAGAACATCAGATATTAATTGTTGTGTTTCGCTGCTCCTTTTCCCCAGAGATCATCGATGACCTCACCAATTTGGTAGCAAATACGGATGACAAACTGCGCAGTCAAACCCGGCATGTGAAGATGGTGGACAAAAAGTCAACTTCCTGTGGTAGGAAATGGCTTGTGTACTTCTATACTCATATTAAATTCACAGGAACAAATTTATCCCTGGTGCCAAGAAAGTTGTATGTGCTGTGGTTTCCCTCTCAAGAAAATTCTTGATATTGTTAATTGATGAGATTTAAAATGTGGCTGACAAAGGTAACAGTGTTGATATAATATAATTTAAGCCCCCTTAAAGTATCTGACTAATTACCACATAATTTTCTGGTTATAAAATAGCACTATACAAAATCAATGCAGTACACTTTAAATTGATTGAAAATTGGATAACTGATCTCAAAAAGTAACTGTAAATGGCAAATCATCATTCAGTGCTGGGAGGGGATATTTCTAGTGGGGTCCCACGGGGATTATTTGTTGATCTGGTGCTATTCAGTATCTTTATCATTGCTCTGCAAAACATAAAATCATTGCTGGAGAAGTTTTCAGTTTACACCAAATTAGGGGAGTGGTAACTAATGACCGGTCAGTTCTACACAGCGATCTGGATCGCATCATAAACTGGGAGCCTCACTTGAACATGTATTTCAATACCACTAAATGCAAGGCTGTGCGTTTAGGAACCAAGAATCTACGTCATATTAGTCGGATGGGAGACTGTATTTTGGAAAGCTGTAACTGAGAAAAGGACATGGAGGTCGTGGCAGAAAATGAACTGAACATGAGCTTTCAGTGTCATGCGGTGGCTGAGAACAAATGTGATCCTTGGATGAATGTCAAATAGAAATGGTAATATGGCATTGTTGAGACCATTACTGGATTACTGTGTTCATTTTTGTTGTCCACAATTTCCAAAAGGGTGTTGACAACTTAGAGAGAGTTCAGAAAAGAAGTACGAGAATGATTTTGAGCTCTAGAAAACCTACCTTGTAGTGACAGGTTTCAGAGTGATAGCCGTGTTAGTCTGTATCAGCAAAAAAAACGAGGCGTACTTGTGACACCTTAGAGACTAACAAATTTATTTGGGAATAAGCTTTCGTGGGCTAAAACCCACTTCATCAGTTGCACGGAGTGGAAATACAGTAGGAAGATATATAGATATAGATACACACACACACAGAGAACATGAAAAAATAGGTGTTGCCATACCAACTGTAACGAGACCAATTAATTAAGGTGGGCTATTATCAGCAGGAGAAAAAAAAACCTATGTAGTGATAATCAGGATGGCCCATTTCAAACAGTGGACAAGGTGTGAGTAGGGGGGAAGGTGAGAAGGTGTGAGTAGGGTGGAGTGAGAAGGTGTGAGTAGGGGGGAAAAAAATTAGCATGGGGAAATAGTTTTTACTTTGCATAAAGTTTTTTTTCTCCTGCTGATAATAGCCCACCTTAATTAATTGGGCTCGTTACAGTTGGTATGGCAACACCCATTTTTTCATGTTCTCTGTGTATATATATCTTCCTACTGTATTTTCCACTGCATGCATCCGATGAAGTGGGTTTTAGCCCACGAAAGCTTATGCCCAGATAAATGTGTTAATCTTTAAGGTGCCATAAGTACTCCTTGGTTTTTTCCCTACCTTATAGTGAGACACTAAAAGAGTTCAATTTATGTGACTTAACAGTGAGAAGAGGGCTAGGAGGACACTTGATTAGTCAATAAGTGCCTATATGAAGAAAAGATGTTTTTTGTTGATAGAAGGTTCTTTAATCTAGCAGGCAAAAATCCACTGGCTGTACAAATTTAGATCAGATTAAGGCATAATTTTTAATAGAGGGTAATTACCATTGGAACAGTTTACCTAAGGATGTGATGAGTTTTGTTGGATTTTTTTTCTATGAGATATTATGCTCAAGCTCAGTCAGAAGTTATCAGTTTGATACGGAAATCACTTGATGCATTTGTATGGCCTGTGTTATGAAAGTGGTTAAGCTGGATGATCATAATGGTCTCTTCTGGCTTTAAATGTATGAATCTGTGAATTAAATTGAACTGCTTGTTTTCAATCTGTTTAAGTGAAGCTCAGATGCCAACTACAGATTAGTTTGGCAGGGGAGTACTTTTCCACCTAACCCAAAAATTATCAGCTGTGGAAAGAATCATAGATATGACTGACATTTTTATTTTGTAATTTTTTTGTGTGTTTGAAACTCAAAATCTAGGCAGGCTAAACAAAATTAAACTTAAAGTAGTATCTGATATATTTGCTCCTGAATCCTGCCAATTTCTGTGGTTTTACATTTATTTTCTATACCAGTGGTTTTCAACCCGGGGTCTGCAGATTGTCTAAGATTTCCAAATGGATTCACACCTCCATTCGAAATTTTGTTAGTGGTCCACAAATGAAAAAAGCTTGAAAATCAATGTTCTGTATAACCGTGGGAAACTGCCAAGCTAAATGACAGTTCAGGGGAAATAGTGAAAATGACTGCTTATGGAATGCTATCAAACAATATCTAGTGTGTCTAATAATTTCTCAGCTCTTAGATATATTTTCCCCCTTTCTGAAAGTTTCTTAATATAAATATAGTATCCAGACAATGTTGCAAGATAATTAATCCCTCCCCAACAATTTAAGGTAGCGTCTGTGATACAGGTTTTGAGAGTATGAAGCTGTAAAACAGGGAAATTAGGAGGATCCACAGACTACCCTCTTACCCTGTCCGCATTGGGAAAAAAATTCTTTGGGTGAGGAATCATAGAATCATAGAATATCAGGGTTGGAAGGGACCCCTGAAGGTCATCTAGTCCAACCCCCTGCTCGAAGCAGGAGCAATTCCCAGTTAAATCATCCCAGCCAGGGCTTTGTCAAGCCTGACCTTAAAAACTTCTAAGGAAGGAGATTCCACCACCTCCCTAGGCAACGCATTCCAGTGTTTCACCACCCTCTTAGTGAAAAAGTTTTTCCTAATATCCAATCTAAACCTCCCCCACTGCAACTTGAGGCCATTACTCCTCGTTCTGTCATCTGCTACCATTGAGAACAGTCTAGAGCCATCCTCTTTGGAACCCCCTTTCAGGTAGTTGAAAGCAGCTATCAAATCCCCCCTCATTCTTCTCTTCTGCAGGCTAAACAATCCCAGCTCCCTCAGCCTCTCCTCATAAGTCATGTGTTCTAGACCCCTAATCATTTTTGTTGCCCTTCGCTGGACTCTCTCCAATTTATCCACATCCTTCTTGTAGTGTGGGGCCCAAAACTGGACACAGTACTCCAGATGAGGCCTCACCAATGTCGAATAGAGGGGGAAGATCACGTCCCTCGATCTGCTCGCTATGCCCCTACGTATACATCCCAAAATGCCATTGGCCTTCTTGGCAACAAGGGCACACTGCTGACTCATATCCAGCTTCTCGTCCACTGTCACCCCTAGGTCCTTTTCCACAGAACTGCTGCCTAGCCATTCGGTCCCTAGTCTGTAGCGGTGCATTGGATTCTTCCGTCCTAAGTGCAGGACCCTGCACTTATCCTTATTGAACCTCATCAGATTTCTTTTGGCCCAATCCTCCAATTTGTCTAGGTCCTTCTGTATCCTATCCCTCCCCTCCAGCGTATCTACCACTCCTCCCAGTTTAGTATCGTCCGCAAATTTGCTGAGAGTGCAATCCACACCATCCTCCAGATCATTTATGAAGATATTGAACAAAACCGGCCCCAGGACCGACCCCTGGGGCACTCCACTTGACACCGGCTGCCAACTAGACATGGAGCCATTGATCACTACCCGTTGAGCCCGACAATCTAGCCAGGTCTGCCTGCTTCAATACTGCCCTTTTGAATCTACCCCAGTGGGTCTTCCTGTGTTTGCATAACAATTTGTGCATACATAAACAATAGACTGGCCTCAGATAGCTAGTTACTCTTTGGCTGTCTGATCATTCGGTTATCTTGTAATAACTGTGCTAGGCAGTACATACAGTAGAACCTCAGAATTACAAACACCTCGGGAATGGAGGTTGTTCGGAATTCTGAAATGTTTGTAACTTGGAACAAAATGTTATCGTGGTTCTTTCAAAAGTTTACAACTGAACAGTGACTTAATGTAGCTTTGAAACTTTACTATGCAGAAGAAAAATGTTGCTTTTTAACGTTCTTAATTTAAATAAAACACGTTTCCTTGCCTTGTCAAATCCTTTTTTAAACTCTCCCTTTATTTTTTTAGTAGTTTACATTTAACACAGTACTATAGTTTATTGGGGGTGGGAGGGGTTTGTTTGTTTTTGGGGGTCTCAGCTGCTGCCTGATTGTTACTTCTGGTTCGAAGTGGTGTGTGTGTGTGTGTGGTTGACTGGTCAGTAACTCTGGTGTTCGTAACTCTGAGGTTCTACTGTAGTTCTAACATGTTACTGTTAGCATTTCTCAATCATTCTCCCCTACTGCCAAGCATGCCCAGCACAAAAAAGATTTAAAGTCAGAAAATGTTTTCAATGTTGTAGCCATGTCGGTCCCAGAATATTAGAGAGGCAAGGTGGGAGAGGTAATATCTTTTATTGGACCCGCTTCTGTTGGTGAGAGAGACAAGCTTTCAAGCTTCACAGAGCTCTTCTGTGGGTCTGGGAAAGGTACTCATACTAAACAATCCGTTCAATCTTGTGTTTAGCTGTGACGCTCTGAGTACTTTTCCTAGAGCTGAAGAAGAGCTCTTATTTCACCCACTCTGTCTCTCTAAAGTCAGAAAAAGCTCGCAGATGAACATGACCTTTTCTAAAGAACTGACACCTCACAGGTAACTTTGCAAATCAGTTTTAGAAGTATGGGGCCCAATTCTGATCTCAGTGACGTTGGTTTAAATGCAGACTAACCCATTGGCTTTCAGTAGTGTTACTTCGGATTTATAAAAAATAATTGTGATCTCTTTCTCTCTCTCTGGCTGGCTCTTCCACACCCTGGTTTTTTAATCCTTAACATATTTGCATGAAAACAGTATCTTTGTTATTCCAGCTCTTATCTCTTCCTGTGAGTTGTGCCTCATTTTAATGTCTTTTTCTGACAACTGTCCTTGCAGAGGATTCTGACTTCAGCAGAGGAATAATTTAAGAGCATAATATAATATATTAGTGTGTTTGACACGGCATCATCAATATTCGTATTATCGAAGAACGTTAGCAGCCAACGTAGTAATAAACCAGAGAATCCCTGATGCAGTCAGAACTTTACGTGAAGTTCACACACGCACTCAGTGTTTCTGTGGCTGTCCTATTTCTGTGAACAGAATTTCAGATTCCTTAATGGACTTTGTCTCCCATCAAGTGGTGGGATTTATGCGCTAGTCTTGTCTATGTATTGAGAGAAAACTGGTTTTAAATGAAGAGATCTGTTGATGGGGGTTGTTGCAAAGAGCTGCTACTTTATTTTTACTGTCTCATTGGTTATGTACAATTGAGATAGAAGAATTAGGGTTTTTATTTTATTTGCCTTGCAATTGGGGTTTTATTGACACCTCAAGTGGAATTCTCAAAAACGCTCCACATTGGTCTGATTATAATAAGAACATAAGAATGGCCATACTGGGTCAGACCACAGGTCCATCCAGCCCAGTATCCTGTCTACCGACCGTGACCAATGCCAGGTGTGCCAGAGGGAGTGAACCTAACAGGTAATGATCTAGTGATCTCTCTCCTGCCATCCATCTCCACCCTCTGACAAACAGAGGCTAAGGACACCATTCCTTACCCATCCTGGCTAATAGCCGTTAATGGACTTAACCTTCATGAATTTATCCAGTTCTCTTTTAACCCTTGTTATAGTCCTTGCTTTTACAACCTCCTCAGGTAAGGAGTTCCACAGGTTGACTGTGCACTGAGTGAAGAAGAACTTCCTTTTATTTGTTTTAAACCTGCTACCCATTAATTTCATTTGGTGGCCCCTAGTTCTTATCTTATGGGAACAAGTAAATAACTTTTCCTTATTCACTTTCTCCACACCACTCATGATTTTATATACCTCTATCATATCTATCCTTAGTCTCCTCTTTTCCAAGCTGAAAAGTCCTAGCCTCTTCAATCTCTCCTCATATGGGACCTGTTCTAAACCCCTAATCATTTTAGTTGCCCTTTTCTGAACCTTTTCTAATGCCAGTATATCTTTTTTGAAATGAGGGGACTACATCTGTACGCGGTATTCAAGATGTGGGCGTACCATGGATTTATAGAAGGGCAATAAGATATTGTCCGTCTTATTCTCTATCCCTTTTTTAATGATTCCTAACATCCCGTTTGCTTTTTTGACTGCCGCTGCACACTGCGTGGACATCTTCGGAGAACTATCCACGATGACTCCAAGATCTTTCTCCTGATTAGTTGTCACTAAATTAGCTCCCATCATGTTGTATGTATAGTTGGGGTTATTTTTTCTAGTGTGCATTACTTTACATTTATCCACGTTAAATTTCATTTGCCATTTTGTTGCCCAATCACTTAGTTTTGTGAGATCTTTTGGAAGTTCTTCACAGTCTGCTCTGGTCTTAACTATCTTGAGCAGTTTAGTATCATCTGCAAACTTTGCCATCTCACTGTTTACCCCTTTCTCCAGATCATTTATGAATAAGTTGAATAGGACTGGTCCTAGGATTGACCCTTGGGGAACACCACTAGTTACCCCTCTCCATTCTGAAAATTTACCATTTATTCCTACCCTTTGTTCCCTGTCTTTTAACCAGTTCTCAATCCATGAAAGGATCTTCCCTCTTGTCCCATGACAACTTAATTTACGTAAGAGCCTTTGGTGAGAGACCTAGAAATCTTTCTGGAAATCTAAGTACACTATGTCCACTGGATCCCCCTTGTCCACATGTTTGTTGACCCCCTCAAAGAACTCTAATAGATTAGTAAGACATGATCTCCTTTTACAGAAACCATGTTAACTTTTGCACAACAATTTATGTTCTTCTATGTGTCTGACAATTTTATTCTTTTTACTATCGTTTCAACTAATTTGCCCAGTACTGACGTTAGACTTACCGGTCTGTAATTGCCAGGATCACCTCTAGAGCCCTTCTTAAATATTGGCATTATATTAGCTATCTTCCAGTCATTGAGTACTGTAGCTGATTTAAAGGACAGGATACAAACCATAGTTAATAGTTCTTCAGTTTCACATTTGAGTTCTTTCAGAACTCTTGGGTGAATGCCATCTGGTCCCGGTGACTTGTTACTGTTAAGTTTCTCAATTAATTCCAAAACGTCCTCTAGTGTCACTTCAATCTGTGATAATTCCTCAGATTTGTCACCTACAAAAGACGGCTCAGGTTTTGGAATCTCCCTAACATCCTCAGCCATGAAGACTGAAGCAAAGAATTCATTTAGTTTCTCCGGGATGACTTTATCGTCTTTAAGTGCTCCTTTTGTATCTCGATCGTCCAGGGGCCCTACTGGTTGTTTAGCAGGCTTCCTGCTTCTGATGTACTTAAAAAACATTTTATTACCTCTCGATTTTTTTGGCTAGCTGTTCTTCAAACTCCCTTTTTGGCTTTTCTTATTACTTTTTTACATTTAATTTGGCAGTGTTTAATCCTAGTGAGGTCAGTAGTAAAACTCATTTTGACTTCAGTGGGGGCAGAATTAGGCCACTGCTGAGTGCTTATGACAATCCCAGCCTAGATTCCAACAAATTATGACCTATTGTCATTTTGAGTGCATCCCCTTGGAGGCCCAGTGACCGCCATATTGAAGTCAGTGACAAATCTCCCATTGATTTCAGTGGGCGCATGATTGAGCCCTTGGTCAGGGTACTGTTTCTACTGAAATTATTGTTGACAATCCTCTGTCTTCCACAAGCAGATGATGTTTGTATGCTGCTTGGCTCTATTTCATTTCCATATAAGTGTATGCCAATGAGGGATAGCTGATGACACTTTCCACTTCCATTTCCATTAATGAAGCAGTTGTGTTGTCATTCAGCTTTTACCATCATGCTCACATAAACCATTGATCAAGTAAGTAAAAAAGCAGCGTAAGAAATATACTATTGATCCTTAAGAAGTTGGACGACACAGGAATGGCTTAGTGCAAAATATTTGCTTTTATAATGGAATTATTACATAATATTTTGTGGTCAGGTTTTCAAAGGAGAATGTGCTAAATTGCGTCACTGTTTCTTTGTATTCAGAACTCAAAAGCAGTCACAAATCATGATGTTTATATATTTGATTTTATAGGCACAATAAAGTACATACACAATTTATCATACCAATTTTGGCTCTAAGAAAAAAACCTGAAATATGGCTTTAAAAATATTAAGGGTAAAATTCAAGTTGAGATGCTTCAAACAATCTCAAACTGGAGATTTGAGAACAATAATGGAACAGATTAATTTTGTATCAAAGACCCTGATGTAAAAATACAGGCACCAAATAATAAGGTCTTATGAATGCTAGCATAGAGGTCTGCTGTTCAGTTTCACATGTATAGATAAGGTTAAATACTGAATTTGAAAAAAAAAAAAAAAAAAAGAATACTTGTACTGTTCTAAAATGCGTCCACTGAATAACAAAGCGGATTAATGGTCTGGTTTTTCTGAGTTTTTTCATTTTTTTTTTTGTTTTTTTTGTTCTCTTTTCAGTAGAACTCAAGGTTAGACTCTAGTTCTGACCGAGGTCATAGACAAGTGCCCTAACGGGATGAAGTCTTCTAAACAAAAGATGGGAGGGGATTGGCGTCCATGTGATCCTATACCATTTCTCATTCAGAGGACACTCCTTGGGTGGTCTCCTATAGCAGGCTCTTGGAGTAGGATTAAGGAGAAAAGGCATATTTCTTAAGGAGGCAGCAAGCAATGGGATGGCTTCTTCGCAGTGAAAGAAAGTGCAAAGAGAGGAGCAAGTTTTATATTTCTGACTTCATGGTTATATCGTCTCATTCTTAACAGTAGTCTGGGGAGGAGCCTGTCTTTGCCATTGTTACTCAGGACCACTCTGAACTTCCAAGAAAATAGGAAGCAACTATGAATGAATTTACATATCAGTTGTGCCCTTGGCGATTTTTCTACCACGGTAAAATTAGATCTAATCAGTCAGGGTTTGTTTCACTTTTAGTTTTTCTCCTGTTCCACAAGGTGGCGTTGCAATCTAATAGCCTTTCTCTAGGAACTCGTTTGTTGATGGACCCAGTTAGATGTGTGTCTAGTGTTCATTTCACTTATCTTTTGATAAAGGTTTCTGAGGAAGTTGAAACTAAGACTCAAGCTACTGTAGAGTAAGTTGGGAACAGGCTTCCTTTTTATCTTAACCAATCACCAGTGAATTTGAATTTTAATGCAGCGTTTTTGCCAAACTTGCTAGTTTGTTTTTAGTTTTCAGGAGGCTTCAATTATTTTAAAATAGAGTAGCCTGGATTATATAAGGTTTCCTCTAGAAAGTAATGATTCATGCAGACTGTGGCCTTTTCCTGCCAGACTCTACGATCCCTCTGTTCTCAGTAATAGTTATTTTTGCCATGAACTTAATTTGCTTTATAAATTATGGATGATAGTTACTCAGGTTTGTTCCTCTGACGTACATTGTGTGTTTAGATGAGCAAGTCTCTATCAATTTATTTATTTATTTTTAGAGCAGTGGAGGTCTAGTGTGACATTAAATCAACCTTTCCTGCAGTCTGTTTCTCAGAAAGGTTACACCAATATTCTTCCCGAAAGCTGCATTGGTTCTGAGTCACCTGTCCATGCTTGAAACTTGATTAGTTTTCTTGGCCTGCCAAGTTGTATGTTTCTCTGTGTGTTTTTTTCCTCTTGAGTTTCTTCCATTTTTAAGAAATGCTGTCCAGAAAGGTGTTTCGTGTGAACAACTGAGACAGAATGGTACAAACAAAAGAAGTGTATTGTGTACAAAGTGCAAATTGGACCAGCAGCACTGCTCCCTCAACAGGATGGTGTGGGACAGGAAAATCGGAGCCTCCACTTTCCTGCTGCTTAGCACTAATGTTAAAATAGGTGTATTCCATATAGCAATACCATGTTAATCATTTCTCATAATCAAGGAATCTGAACTTCTACTGCAATGAAGCTAAAAGACTGCAGCATTTTATTTGATGCAGTGATGAATTAGAAGAACCTAGTTTATGCCATTTTTACACACAAGGGCACACGCACAATCAGATACCTACGGCAGTTACTTGGGTTTGTTCCTCTGATGTACAAAATATAACAAAAGGCAAGTAAGCTGCAACGTGAATGGAGGTTTGGTTCGTTTTAGCTTTCTTGTCTTTTGCTGTATATTGTCTTTATACAAAAAGAAAAAGAGTACTTGTGGCACCTTAGAGACTAACAAATTTATTTGAGCCTAAGCTTTCGTGAGCTACAGCTCACTTCATCGGATGATGCCCTGCCTCACAGAGGTGTGTGAGGATGCATACATTAAAGATTATGAGGTGCTCAGATACTATGGTAAAGGCAGGCAGGTAAGCGTCTGTTTCTGTAGGGTGCACTGTTAGGATGTTTGGACACTATTCATTTATATTGCAGTAATGTCTAGAGGCTCCACTCAAGGAGCAGAGGCCCACTGCTTTACGCACACATCATAAAAAGGCAGTCCCTGCCCAAAGGAGCTTACAGTCTAAAATGACAGCAGCAGGTTCATCTAAAAGTGCAGCGTGGAATGGAGAGCTGGAGGTACAGGAGCAATGACAGGAAAGGTACCTGTTGTAGCAAATTGACATGAATGATTTGTCACAGCATTCACAAAGGAGGACAGAGAATTGATTCAAGAGTCAGAAACACGTGTTCCAAGGGTTGGAAGAAGAAATAATGAAGGGGATCACTCAGGGGTCAGACCAGAAGAAAAGCTAAGGAAAGGGGTTTAGAATTAAGTTAGTTTAAAGTCTGGGTTAAAAGTATTTCCAGGTACCACACCTTTCTGGTTGTCCTCCCTGTCAATTTCTGTGGCTTTACACAACACTTTAAATGCTTTCACAGCAGGGAAGAAGAAAAGACCCATGCATGCATAAGGGGAAACTCATCTGCTACTTGCTGTACAGGTGCAATGTGAAACAGTGACAGGAACAATGGAGACAGTATACTGGGGAGAAAAGGAGAACAACATTTTCCCCTCTAATCTTTTGGATAACTAAAAAATAAACAAAAACAAACGGGATGAGTGGATTGTGCTGTTCAGTGCGAAAAAATGTAAGGTAATGAGGCAAGACACAGATTTCAAAACACAATACAGTAGAATCTCAGAGTTACAAACACCAGAATTATGAGGTCAACTACACACCTTGTTTGGAACTGGAAGTACACAATCAGGCAGCAGCAGAGGTGAAAAAAGAAAAAAAGCAAATGCAGTATAGTACTGTGTTAAACATAAACTGGCGGGGGGGGGGGGGGGAGAAGGGAACACAGCATTTTTCTTTGGCATAGTGACGTTTCAAAGTTGTAATAAGTCAATGTTCAGTTATAAACTTTTGAAAGAACAACCATAATGGTCTGTTCAGAATTATGAATATTTGCATTACAAACAACCTCTGTTCCCAAGGTATTCATAACTCTGAGGTTCTACTATACATTTTCAAACCTATACATTAGCAGCTGCAAAATGTAAATCTGTAGTAGGATCTAGGGACAAGAGTGGATGGCTCTCAAACCTTTGGCACAATCCTAGGAAACAGCTGAAGCAACGAGTTCTGGGTTTATAAATAAAGGCATTGAATTCAAGTCAGAGGAGAATATTCTAGTGCAGCATCAGTGACTGATGAGACTAAGGCCTGGTCCACACTGTGTGTGTGTGTGTGTGTGTGGGGGGGGGGGGGGTCGATCTAAGATACGCAACTTCAGCTATGAGAATAGCATAGCTGAAGTCGATGTATCTTAGATCGACTTAGAATCACTTACTTCACGTTCTAACGGCCGCTGCCCTGTCGACTCCGCTTCCGCCTTTCGCCATGATGGAGTTCCGAAGTTGTCGGCAGAGCGATCGGGGATTGATTTATCGCATCTAGCGTAGACGCGATAAATCGATCCCCGATAGATCGATCACAACCCGCTGATCCGGCAGGTAGTATAGATGTACCCTTAATTTGGAGTAATGTGTGAAATTCACTCAGGTAATCTGATTTAAAAGTATCTGATGGAGAAACAGGTACACTGGATCACAATCAGAATAATTAATTGGAATGCAGAGAACTATACAGAAACAAAGTGTTTAACATACATAAGTATATAAATAAAAAAAAACAGAGTAATGCATGCAATGCACTACCCTAGCAGTGACAGGAGCAATGTGAATGGGTTACTAGATACAGTTTGTAGAACAGTTAGTTATGAATAGAGCTGGTTGGAAAATGGGCTTTCTTCCTGGGTAAAACTTCCTTTTTTTGGTTGGAAATTCAAATATGGAAATTAGAGCTGTTGATTAATTGCAGTTAATTCACATGATTAACTCAAAAAATTAATTTCAATTACAAAAATTAATTTTGATTAATGAGTTTTAATAGCACTGTTAAACAGTAGAATACCAACTGAAATTTATTAACCCTTTTGGATGTTTTTTCTACATTTTCAAATATATTGGTTTCAATTACAACACAGAATACAAAGTATACAGTGCTCACTTTATATTATTATATTA
The DNA here is from genome assembly GCF_965152235.1 of Eretmochelys imbricata. Classification (NCBI taxonomy): domain Eukaryota; kingdom Metazoa; phylum Chordata; order Testudines; family Cheloniidae; genus Eretmochelys; species Eretmochelys imbricata. The sequence continues at coordinate 22,778,184 of NC_135585.1, forward strand.
CCAATATTTGTACTGTAAAAATTATAAAAGAAATAGTATTTTTCAATTCACCTCATACAAGTACCATAGTGCAATCTCTTTATCATGAAAGCACAACTTAAAAATGTAGAATTTTTTTGTTATATAGCTGCACCCAAAAACAAAACAATGTAAAACTTCAGAGCCTACAAGTCCACTCAGTCCTAAATCTTGTTCAGCCAGTCGCTAAGAAACAAGTTTGTTTACATTTACGGGAGATAAGGCTGCCCGCTTGTCACCTGAAAGTGAGAACAGACATTCGCATGGCACTTCTGTAGCCAGCATTGCAAGGTATTTATGTGCCAGATATGTTAAACATTCGTATGCCCCTTCATGCTTTGGCCACCATTCCAGAGGGCATGCTGATGATGCTTGTTAAAAAATAATGCGTTAATTAAATTTGTGACTGAAGTCCTTAGGGGAGAATTGTATGTCTCCTGCTCTGTGTTTTACCCACATTCTGCCATATATTTCATGTTATAGGAGTCTCGGATGATGACCCAGCATGTTGTTCGTTTTAAAAACACTTTCACTGTAGATTTGACAAAACACAAGAAGGTACCAATGTGAGATTTCTAAAGATAGGTACAGCACTCAACCCAAGGTTTAAGCATCTGAAGTGCCTTCCGAAAACTGATTGGGACGGGGTGTGGAGCATGCTTTCAGAAGTCTTAAAAGAGCAACAGTCTGATGAGAAAAGTACAGAACCCGAACCATCAAAAAAGAAAATCAACCTTCTGCTGGTGGCATCTGACTCAGATGCTGAAAATTAATATGCGTTGGTCTGAACTGCTTTGGACCGCTATCGAGCAGAACCCATCATCAGAATGGACGCATGTCCTCTGTAATGGTGGTTGAAGCATGAAGGGACATATGAATCTTTAGCGTATCTGGCACATAAATATCTTGCAATGCTGGCTGCAACAGTGCCATGCAAACATCTGTTCTCACTTTCAGGTGACAATGTAAATAAGAAGCGGGCAGCATTATCTCCTGCAAATGTAAACAAACTTGTTTCTTAGCGATTGGCTGACCAAGAAGTAGGACTGTGTGGACTTGTAAGCTCTAAAGTTTTTCATTGCATTTTATTTTTGAATGCAGTTATTTTTGTGTACATAATTCTACATTTGTAAGTTCAACTTCCATGATAAAGAGATTGCGCTACAGTACTTGTATTAAGTGAATTCAAAAATACTATTTCCTATTTTTTACAGTGCAAATATTTATAATAAAAAATAAATATAAAGTGAGCACTGTACACTTTGTATTCTGTGTTGTAATTAAAATCAATATATTTGAAAATGTGGAAAACATCCACAAAAATTTATATAAATAGTATTCTATTGTTAAACAGCGCGATTAATTACGATTAATTTTTTTTAATCGCTTGACAGCCCTAATGGAAATACTTCAGCCGAAAACCTAAATAATTCACAGGATGACTAAACTTTGATAGCAAAATCCCATATTTTAGGGGCATAAAAGAATGATGGGGGTCTGGAGAATGGAGTCTCTGGGACTCATCTGTAAAGGTATAAATCACACACTCTATAAGATCTAATAAAGGTTAGGCCCATTTAGTGAGCAACAAGTGGTCAGATTTTTCTCTTGTGAAGGAGGGAGGGTGGCACACAGTATGCTTATGAGAGTAAAGGGTGGGTGAGGAAAAAAACAGGCAATAGACAGAAATTGGTGCAATAAAAGATATTACTTCACCAACCTTGTCTCTCTAATAGACACCTAGTTAATTACATTTACATATGCAGCTGTTCAAATAGACTGAACTTCACCAGTGCTTGTTTGCACCTAGCAGATTTAGAGCAGCTGTTGGCAGCCCACATACCACTAAACTGGTACAATCAGCCTAAGCTGAGACGCTAAGCACCTACCTCACCCAAGCCATCCATCATCCCAAATGGCCAAGTAATTAGTTATATTTGAATATAAAAAGGAAAACTTGGAATTGTCTGAAATATTCAGGGGTAGTTGCTTACAGTTTTGTTTCCTAGGATACATCTCAGAATTAAATCACCAATTTGAATTTCCAGAAATAATGCTGAAACATGTTAATCGGTAGGTTATCAGAGTCAGAGACTAACTTGATGGTGCCCATTCTTTCATAGCATAGTTGGTGGCTTTGTTTGGGTTTTTTTTAATCATAACTTCCATGTCATGACTTTGAATTGCTTTAAAAAAGTCCTGATTAACTATTTGTACAAAAGTAATTTTTTTAATGTTGTGGTAGGATTTTGAAACGCTGCTTCAGTCCTTTGCTCCTCAGCCTGCAGTAGATAGGAGAGTTGTGGAGGCCTCATTCTCTGTCCCTCAGAGGACTGAGCACCTTGTGTTCTTTTCAAGGCAGATGCCTCCAGCCCTTCTTAGCTGGAAGGTGGTGGTAAGGAACTAGAGTAGAGGTGGGCAAACTGCGGCCCACGGGCCACATCTGACCTGCGGTACCCTCCTACCTGGCCCTTGAGCTCCTGGCCAGGGAGGCTAGCCCCTCTCCCCCACAGCCTCAGCTCACTGTGCTGACAGCGCTCTGAGCGGCAGGGCTGCGAGCTCCTGCTGGCCAGCGCGGCTGCAAGAGCCGCCGGCCTGCCCCGGTGCTCTAGATTGTGCGGCAGTGGGGCTCGCTCCAGCTGGGCGGCACAGATGCTAGTCCTGGTGCTCTGTCTATATGTATGATGTGTATGTTGTTCTGCCTCAGTATGTGGGGTTGGGCTTCATGATCTCGCAAGATCCCTTCTGCTCCTGCATTTCTATGATTCTGGGAAACACACTTTATACTTTTTTTTTTTTACAGCCCTTTATGGATGATCACTTCAAAAAACCCCTATTTCCCCCTACACGCCCTCTTCAGAGAAATGTTTGAAATAATGTTAGTCTTTTGATGATGATTTTCCACTTCCTTGGATGGACAAGTTTATATGACATAGGCCGTAAAAATGGTAGGCAGTGTCTGTATTGTAGTTTGGTGAACACATGGTCTTGCCCATGAGTTGGCTAGGTAGAAATGCCCTTCACCTGTTCATTAACTGTCTGTTTAAAAATGTGCATGCAGTGTTAGTTAAGAGCATGGATGGGTTTTTATTTTAGGTGGTGGAGGGTGTGGGGGGAGATCTTTCTCATTATCAAGCAGAAGCAACTGCTTAGGGCCTGGTTTATTTACCTAATAAACTGGCTCTGGTATCGTCTAGGAAATGCTTACATTTTTCAGCTAAGAAATCCTAGTAACAGGCAATCAGGGGTCCAGCACTCAGGTCCGGAGTAACAACAAAATGAAGGTCAGCTAATATCGCTGTTATTCTCTTTCCCGGTGGCCATGACAGCGGAGGTGGTTTATTTGAAGATCCCAGACTCAGAGTCATTGCTTGCATTGTTAGCCTCCTGAGTATTTTAGGCTGTGCCAACAGTTTAGGATATTAATGTATTCTACAGATCAGTGAACGAAGAATTCCTCTGCACTTCTTTCTTCTTTCGATTTTTTTTTCCCGCCTTCTCCATGCACTTTGTTTGCAGTGTCTTTGTCTAGTGGATGTTGCTGGGCATTTCTAATGAGAAAGCAAAGAATTGCTGTGGAGGAGGAGAAGCAGGGGGAGGGTGTGTTTAGCACTTTCAACATTTTAAGGTGAAGTTTTTACAAGATGGTCAGGTGCATAGGAATTCCTCTGGTTTGGGAATGCAAATATACGGTAAAAAGCTCCCTTTTTGACACGTAAAGCTCCTTGATTTGCTTCCAACAAGGAGAAAATACTATATTTTTCTCTGCAGGATGCTATGCCTCAGTGCTTCTTTAGTATTCACCCCAGCTTCATTACCACAGCCACCTCGCAGCCCACCCTGAGCAGCTGCTAAAAGGGGGAAAAATTAAAGCAATTCCTACTCCTGGTGACTTACTGCCAGGCAGTAATTAGGTTCTGTTTTCAAGGAGCGTTATCACAGGGAAGCTCAGAAAATGTTGCGGGGGGCGGGGGTTGAGTGGAATGGATTTATTGAGACTGCCACAGGATTTATAGAATGGCAGCTCAATGGAAATAAAACCTGGTTTCATGAAGAGACAGTTACCTAATAATAATGAAGCAGGTCAGGGAAAGGAATCTGAACAGGTTTTTTAATATGTTCTGGTTCCCTAGCAGGAATTGTACTTATACTTAGATATTTTTTAAATATATTCTTTGATCCCTCATGGAAATGTTAATGAGCCAAAAACGGCTAAAGAGCTCTCCAGACATTGCCCTGCTTTGGAGAAGGGTGGAATGAAACGCAGACCCTGTGGAGGGCTGCTGACACACAAGAAGTCCCTTTGTTTCCTGTTTTATAAACCAGAGACATGTCTAAAATTGCAGGGAAAATGCGAGCAGGCTGAAAAGGCTGCACAGAAGGCAAGGCATTCTATATTTAAAAGAGAAAAATTGTCAACTGGCTATTAATGCTTTGGTCTGACGGGCAGTGTACTCTGTGTGTTTGAAGTCCAGAATGAAGGTACTCTGAAGATGTAAGCGGGATGCTTTTAGGCTGTCTTTCACTTAGACTTAATTAAGAAACTTTCAGGCTTTGTCTCTAGGGGGCCCATTACGTGTGAAGCTCTAGCCCACTCTGAATAGCTGGCTCAGCCTGGAAAGTGTATACATGCACACTGCTTTTGTGTTGTGTTGCCAAACTGAAGACAGTAGCAAATGCAAGCTTGGCAATGCCAGAGGTCAACCTCTGTTTATAAAAGTAAACCCACATCCCCCAACAGAATGCTAGAGCAATTGTCTGAAAGTTCCTACGGGACCCAAAACTATCCAGCCTTTATAGTCGACGTATATGGGTAAACAAAACAATTAGTGGGGGGTAGAAGAGGTTTTGTTCATCAGTCTTAATGGTGGGTTGGAGGTTAAACCAAAAGGGCAAACACTGTTCCTTAAGAAACTAATGTCTGTGTTTTATAGAGGGAGGAATACTAGCCTTCAAATTTCATGGGGTTATTAGATTATTAGCTTTTAGAGAAATGACTTGAATAACTAACTAATATAGTAATCTTGAACATCACCTAAAAGAAACTTTAACGTTAGCAAGATTAGAAAGTGTCTTATTTCAAAGCCGGTGGAATAATAATTTGTGACGCTTTCTCCAGCAAGCTGAGACCAATTCCCGATAAATATTGAAACTCTTCACATGATTTCCTGTCTTCACATCTCTTAGCTGTAATGGACCAATACTGACATGGTTTGCATCTTTATTGAAAATGTCAGTTCAGAAAAACCCAGTTTGACTAACACCGATGAAGAGATGATTATGGAAGGTAATTAGCTCATCTATAGTAAATCATCTCTCTCAATCTTCTGAGGCACAAATGTGGGCCCTGTCTACAACCACAACCCAAAATGAGGAACAAATTATAGGTTGCTAGCCCAGAAAATGTGAAATGATTTATAATGCATGTCATGCTGTAAACTTACATGGAGCTTGACAAACATAGGTAGTCGTGTTCCCTTCCTTTGAGATTTGCAATCCACGTTACGCAAGGCAAGACCCCGTGTACCAGTGCAGGACAGGGAGATGGGGGTGTTTCTGAAGATGAGCAGCAAGTGGCAGAATTGCTTGAAGAGGTGAATTTCAAATAGGGGTTTGAAGGAGGAAACAAAATGGACGCTTCGTGGACAAGGACCAGAAGTAAGATGACTTCTGATTGAAGGGGCAGCATAAGAGAAGGTACCAAGCCAGCAATCAGAGAACAGCTTTGAGGCAAAAGACTTGAAGAGTGCATAGAGTAGCGCGTCATAATGAGAGATGAGACATGGTGAGGAGAGACTGAGGAGTGATTGCATAGGGTGTGGTAGGTGAGAACAAGAAGTTTGAATTTGATTTGGCAAGTAACAGAGATCACCCAGTGGAGGCAGTCAAGAAGTGGTGATGTGGTGGATGGAGAGGACTACTCGCAAACAGTGCTATTTTGGGTAGTTTGTCAGGGAGGGCTGAGGTTTGATTAGTTCAGCCCCAAGTTGTTATGGAAATTATGTCATTAGCATAGAAAACATTTATCTGTAATCACAGTTTAATTCAGTGTTCCTGATATAAAGTATAATTAAATGAGAACACGAAGGTGAATTTAGATTTGAAATGAGAGACAGGTCAGAGGTATGATTGTCACATCTATGTGAAGATTCTGTCTTTTGCCTCACCCCCACCTATTTGCCTGCCTGCGGACACCTCCATGCATTTGCATAGCAGGGAGTTTGGTTAATTCTTAGACTGAGGCTTTGTGTTGCCACATTGCCACTTCCATCTGTCTCTGTGTCTGCATGTAAAGGATGAAAGGCAAATCTTCTGTAAAATATCTTGCTTCATCATAAGGGGCACAAACTTAAGCAGCATCTTTTATTCATTCGCCTTGCAAGTTCCACAAGATCAGAGAAAACCACCCATTTCATAGATTCCAAAACAACAAGGGACCATTGTGATCATCTAATTTGGCCTACTGTATAACCCAAGCCATATAGAACTTCCCCAAAACAATTCCTAGAGCAGAACTTTTAGAAAAACATCCAATCTTGATTTTAAAATGGTCAGGTAAGGAGAATCCCCTGTGAGTGACCTATGGTAAGTTCCAATTGTTAATTACTCTCACTGTTGAAAAGTATGCCTTATTTCCAATCCATATTTGTCTAGCATCAACTTCCAGCCATTAGATCACATTATACCTTTTCCCTGTTAGATTGAAGAGGCCATTATTAAATATTTGTCCCCATGTCGATACTTCCAGACTGTAATCAAGTCACCACTTAACCTTCTCTTTGTTAAGCTAAATAGATCAAGCTCCTTTAGTCTGTCACTATAAGGCATGTTTTCTAATTCTTTAATCATTCTCGTGGCTCTTCTCTGAACCCTCTCCAATTTATCAACGTCCTTCTTGAATTGCGCACACCAGAACTGGACACAGGATTCCAGCAGCAGTTGGATCATTGCCAAATACAGAAGTAAAATAATCTCTCTACTCCTACTCAAAATTCCTCTCTTTATACATCCAATGATTGCATTAGTTCTTTTCACCACAGAGTCACACCTGATTGTTCACCATGACCCCCAAATCTTTTTCAGAGTCCCTGCTTACAGGGTAGAGTCCCCATTCTGTAAGTGTGGCCTCCATTCTTTGTTCCTAGATGTACAGTTACATTTAGCCATATTAAAATGTGTATTGTTTGCGTGCACCTGGTTTTACCAAGCTATCCAGATGGCTCATGTCATAAATATAAAGGGAAGGGTAAACCCCTTTGAAATCCCTCCTGGCCAGGGGAAAGCTCCTCTCACCTGTAAAGGGTTAAGAAGCTAAAGGTAACCTCGCTGGCACCTGACCAAAATGACCAATGAGGGGACAAGATACTTTCAAAAGCTGGGAGGAGGGAGAGAAACAAAGGGTCTGTGTCTGTCTGTATGCTGTGCTTGGCCAGGGATAGACCAGGAATGGAGTCTTAGAACTTTTAGTAAGTAATCTAGCTAGGTATGTGTTAGATTATGATTTCTTTAAATGGCTGAGAAAAGAATTGTGCTGAATAGAATAACTATTTCTGTCTGTGTATCTTTTTGTAACTTAAGGTTTTGCCTAGAGGGGTTCTCTATGTTTTTGAATCTAATTACCCTGTAAGATATCTACCATCCTGATTTTACAGGGGGGATTTCTTCATTTCTATTTACTTCTATTTTCTATTAAAAGTCTTCTTGTAAAAAACTGAATGTTTTTTCATTGTTCTCAGATCCAAGGGTTTGGGTCTGTGGTCACCTATGCAAATTGGTGAGGCTTTTTATCCAACATTTCCCAGGAAAGGGGGGGGTGCAAGTGTTGGGAGGATTGTTCATTGTTCTTAAGATCCAAGGGTCTGGGTCTGTAGTCACCTAGGCAAATTGGTGAGGCTTTTTACCAAACCTTGTCCAGGAAGTGGGGTGCAGGGTTTTGGGAAGTATTTTGGGGGGAAAGACGCGTCCAAACAGCTCTTCCCCAGTAACCAGTATTAGTTTGGTGGTGGTAGCGGCCATTCCAAGGACCACGGGTGGAATACTTTGTACCTTGGGGAAGTTTTGACCTAAGCTGGTAAAGATAAGCTTAGGAGGTTTTTCATGCAGGTCCCCACATCTGTACCCTAGAGTTCAGAGTGGGGGAGGAACCTTGACAGCTCAATATCAGTGACCTGTGCTCGTCATTATTTACTACTCCCTCCATATTTTTTTGTCATCCGCAAATTTTCAATGGTGATCTTATGTTTTCTTCCAAGTCATTGATAAAGGTGTTAAATAGCGTAGGGCCAAGAGCCAATCCCTGTGGGACCCCACTGGAAATACACCCGCTCTATGACGCTTCTTCATGTGCAATTACATTTTGAGGACTATCAGTTTGCCAGTTTTTAATCCATTTAATGTGTGCCATGTTAATTTTATATTATTCTACTTTTTAATCAAAAAGGTCAAGGTCAAACTGCCAGGACCGGAGAGACTTCTGGCCCCATCAGTTCTCTGTGAACCGTGAGAATTTATAAATGCCATATGGTTTCCAGCCCATGCAGGTCTCTTTGTGCTGCACTGCTTATGAATCCAAGAACATAGAAATTTTTTCATTATGGCTCTTTGGACACCTTAATAGTAGACTGCTCTGGAACAATGAGCAAGTGTTGCAGTCCTGCTGAAGTGCTTACACTAAGAACCATATCAGAACCATAGTACCTGTAAAGGCCATTAGCAGTGAAACGTTCCTTAACATTAAATGAAAAAAATAATTTTAATTCCACTTCAAAGTGAAAAATTAAGGACTTAAAAGTCAGGAAATTCTAAATGTTGGGTTCTTACAGAAATATTAACTGTACTATACGATTCATCCTGAATATTTTTTGTCAGATCTTTAATTACATAAACTAGCATATTTAAAAAAGAAAAAATACTGTATATGAACATTAACATTTAAAATTGCTGTTGTCTGTGTGCTGAACTTCTTTACCTCAATCTTGCATTAATTTTTTTCTTTTAATACCACCTAATAAATATCAGCTTTTAAGCAATGTAGAAAATTTTAGTAACACCTGTTGGTGGAAAAAATAGAATCTAAAATGATTTTTCCTGGTTATTATGATACCAAAGATCTAACAGGAAGATAACTAACTCTTCTATGTTTTTCTGCTGCTTGCTTTTGGATCTTTTCAAGCTGTGTGTATAGGCATTATGTTCAGATAGGTTTTTGAGTTTGATAAATGTTTAGTTAAAATTAATCACCAATATGTATCATTGGAGGAAACCTCAGGTTTGATTATGAAAGAAATAGGATTGAAGTGCAGAGCTGGATGGATTCTCACTCTGTCCCTGCATCCAACCTTTTTGGTGTATATTGAGAGGGAGTCTGGTCCCCAGGACCTTGGTAAATTTTCATCTTACTATTATATTCTTCATTTTAGTTATGGTTCTTACAGGCTATAATTTCTTCTCTCGTCTCTTGGTTCCCCATTTGCTTCTCTTAGGTCTCGTCTACATGGTGTGTTAGTGTGCACAGCAGCAAACCAAAGTGTGACTACAGTTCACTAAAAGTTCCTTAAAGTGCACTGTACCAGCGTCCACAGAACAAGTTAGGCTATGTCTACATTGTGAGCTAGGAGTCTGATTCCCAGCTTGCCTAGAAATAATCATGCTAGCTCTTGTGTGAGTTAGCATGCTAAAAATAGTAGTGTAGCTGCACTAGCCTGGGCAAAAAGGCAGCAAAGACATGGGCTAGCCGCCCCGAGTATGCATCCACGGGGTTCAGGTGCATTTGTACTTGAATCTGATTTTCTTCTCACTTACGCTGAATGCAATCGGGATTAGCTCCATTTTAGTCCGTGGAGTATAAGTTAAAGGTGAATCAGATAAACAAAAGAAATCGTATTTTTCAATTCTCCTCATACAAGTACTGCAGTGCAATCTCTTTATCGTGAAAGCACAACTTACAAATTAGAATTTTTTTTACATAACTGCACTCAAAAACAAAACAATGTAAAACTTTAGAGCCTGCAAGTCCACTCATGCCTACTTCTTGTTCAGCCAATTGCTAAGACAAATAAGTTTGTTTACATTTATGGGAGATAATACTGCCTGCTTCTTACTTATAACACCATCTGAAAGTGAGAACAAGTTTTCACATGGCACTGTTGTAGCCGGTGTTGCAAGGTATTTACATGCCAGCTATGCTAAACTTTCAGATGCCCCTTTATGCTTCGACTTGTACATTGTACATCTTTTGACTTTTTTACAGTGCAAATATTTGTAATCAAAAATAGTAATATAAAGTGAGCACTCCACACTTCGTATTCTGCATTGTAATTGAAATCGGTATATTTGAAAATGTATAAAAACATCCAAAAATACTTATAATAAATTTAAAATGGTACTGCCATTAAAACTGCAGTTAATAGTGATTAATTTTTTTAATCATTTGACAGCCCTAGAGCCTATATATCAGTCCTGAGGTCAGGTGGTTAGACCTTTGCTTGTAGATTGGCTGGACTCATAGGACATATAGATAGTGACCTCAGGGGACCCATCAGGCTCAGAAACAACTCATAGGCAGGCTAAGAGAACTAGAAATCTGAGAACCCAGGGATGAGGGCTACTAGGATGATCAGAGGAATGGAGAACCTGCCTTTCTGACCTTAATATCTATGAATCTATGAGAGGTTGGCTTGTTTAGCCTAACACAGTGAAGGCTGAGGAGAGAAATGATTGCTCTGTATAAATACATCAGAGAAAGAAATGCCATGGAGGGAGAGGAGTTAAGTTAAGGGCCAATGCTGGCACAAGAACAAATAGATATAAACTGGCCATCAACAAGTTTAGGCTTGAAATTAAATAAGGGTTTCTAGCCATCAGAGGAATGAAGTTCTGGAACAGCCTTCCAAAGGGAGTAGTGGAGTGGGGGGAAACAAAACCTAATTGGCTTGAGGACTGAGCATGATAAGTTTATGGAGGGGATGGTATGGTGTAGTTGCCTCCAGTGGTGTGTGTCCCATCCATAACTGCAATTAGCAGATATAGGCAACTTCCAAAGATGGGACACTAGCACAGGAGGGCTGAGTTACTATAGAGAATTCTCTCTCAGGTGTCTAGCTGCTGGGTCTCATCCACATACTCAAGGTATAACTGATCACTATATTTAGGCTTAGGAAGGAATTTCCACCCAGGTCAGATCATCAGAGAGACTGGGTTCTTTTTGCATTCCTTTGCAGCATGGGCCATGGACCACTTGCTGGTTTGAGCTAGAGTAAATGGTGGATTTTCTGTAACCTGAAGTCTTTAAAACAAGATTTGAGGATGTCAGTAGTGCAGCCAGAGGTTATGGGCCTGTTGCTAGAGTGGGTGGGTGAGGTACCATGGTCTGTGTTATTCAGGAGGCCAGACTAGATGATCCCTTCTGGCCTTAAAGTCTGAACGTCTATATTTCCATGGAACGTAGGGAGCTCTGAGTAATGGACCTTATTCATACCTTGGTGGGAGATGTGTAGTATCTCAGATAAGTCATTTCCTGCAGGATGTAAGGAAAACTTTAGTGATCTAGGCTGCTGGCCATAGGGAGCTAATGATCTTTTCATCCATCTTTAGGTGTTTTTATGGCCTCCATTACTATAGTATGGCTGTGTCTCACAATCTTTAATGTAGTTATCCTCACAACCCCGCTGTGTGGTAGGGCAGTTCTGTCACCCCCAGTATATAGATGGGGAACTGAGGCACAGACTGCAGCTATTTCTTCACTGCAGAGTTTACCTGGGTAGGGCATTTGGGATAGCTAAACCCACCTGCGAGCAGCCAACTGCATGGCCACACTCGAGTCATACCCATGTGTCTACTGCAGTAATCTTGTGAAAGGATTTCTGGTGGTATGTTCTAGGATTGAGCTACTCTGTGAATTGTTTTGTGGTGCATTGTGGGACATCTTTTCTGTTTTTCCCAAGATCCTGTGCAGAAGTATTCTTAGTCCTTCAGCACAGCAACCTGAAGCACTTCCAGCTCTGCATGCACCTCACTTCTGTCCACTCCAGCCTCTGCCAGAACATGGATCAGCACAGGGTGACAAACTGTTCCTACTTGTGGCTGCACAGTTAATGCAGCAAGATGCAGTTCAGCAGCTTGCAGTCCTCAGAAAGTGGAGGTGGCAGTTCTTGGCAAGGAGATTATGCCAGCTAGATGCTGACATTGCAGAGTGGAACCAGCTGATGCAGGTTGCTGTCGCTGTGGATTCCCCCTATGCCAGTGGGCCCCCAAACTTTTGAGGGTTGCACCCTTTCTTACCCCAGTCCCCGCCCTGCTGGGGCCGGGAGCGAGGTCGCGGCTCCAAGGGGAGGTTAAGGGGGCTGAGGCGGGAGCCGCAGCTGGGGGTAGGACTAGAGGTGGGGTGGACCTCTGCCCTGTGCTGATGGGTGGTTACGGCACAGGATCACAAGCACTGAGAGGTGGGACTACATTATTATGCAGATCTGGGATGACCAGCATTGCCTCCAGAATTTCCTCAGGAGGAAGGCCACCACCTTGGAGTTAGCTGGGGCAAGTTCCTCACACTCCAGCACCAGGACACCTAGGTAAAGGAGGCCATATCAGTCCAGAAGCAGGTTGCTATTGCCAGACCGCTACAGGTCAGTGGCTAACAAGTCAATTGTTGGTGCAGTAGTGATGGAGATTTGTGAGGTGATTTTTGCTGTGGGTTAGCCATGCGCGGTGGATGTTGCTAATATTCCCAAAATAACAACTGGCTTAGAGAATGCAGCCGTCATGGCATACAGGGCCATTGTTTGCCCACCACAAGGAGCACATCAATATGTCAACCAGAAAAGATTCTGCTTGATCATTATGCAGGCCTTGGCTGACCATAAAGGCAGATTCATGAACGCTAACTTAGGATGCACCAGCAGGGTGCTGACTCCAGGGTGTTTGGTAAATCTGGACTTTACCTGTTTGGAGAAGAAGGGATGTTATTCCTTCCAAATAATATGGCTATCAGTGGGGTGTCTGTGCCTGCTGTAACTTTAGGGGACCCAATCTACCCTCTGTTGCCTGGAAGCTGTACCCCGGTGTATGAGCACCTGGCAGAAGAAGGTTTAATTACATTATAAGTAGTTGCAGGACAGTAGTAGAATGTGCATTTGGCCAACTAAAGGCAAGATGGCGCTGCTTACAAAACCATTTGGATGCAAGTGTGCCCAATGCCATAATATAAAATACTGCCTTAAGAACAAATACAGTCAGCCGAGCTGCTAGTCAGTAAAATATGTAAGCAGTAACAATATTGAAAAGTGCTATGTGCATGAAAACGGTCACAGTGATGCCAGTCTGAGCATTATCATCTCACTGGTAATGGAATTACACACTGTCAGCGAAGCCTTTTCACCTTTCCCCATGGTTGCATGGGGGTCGAATGAACAGGGTATATCTGCTCATGCGTACTTCCATCCTCGGACTGCCTTGACTGACTCATTACCCGCCCCATCCCAGAATTGTCCAGTAGCTGCTTTGGCTGCAGGACATGCTAGCACGTAGGAGAGTCCACTGGCAATGGTGCTGGTGCAGACACTCGTGTCCAGAGCTTGCTGGTCGTCATGGCGATCAGCTGCTCAAACAGCTCCCTCTGTTGCCATCCGTCCTCCTCCCTTGTCCTTCAGTTGTGCTCTAGGGACTTGGCTGTCACTTTGTCCTTCCTCTCCTACCCCAGCTGCTCTTATGCAATTCAAGGTGCCTCTCTGACCTGCACCCAAAGTCACCATGCGTTTCTTGCAGCAGATCACCCCTAATCCATTTTCTCTTTCCCCGAGGGGCCTGTGCGGCTGCCTCAGCCCAGCAGGGGTGGAAGGTATTGCCAAGGCAATGAAAGAACATATTACGTTTTTTTTCTTCTTATCATGGACAAAAGTATATCTACCCTTTTACATTCTGTGTCATGGCAAGGCCACAAATCGACACTTGGGTAGGCCTTTATTTCAGCTCTACACATTAGCCTGGTCAGCAGCAGCTCCATCCATGTTACCAGCCCACAGAGACTATGGAAATAATTTCATATTTAGTTTATTTGAAAAAAAATTAGAAGTTTTTTGGACTTGGGAGAGGGGGAAAGTCATTGGACTAGGACCTGCTACTAGTTATAGTCTTAGCAGTATTTCAGTCAGTACTGAAGAATGTTAATCTGCTGAAGATCCCAGGTTTGAAGAGAACAACGCTTCAAGTCCTCTGGTAGAAGACCATCTGTGTATGCCAAGGAGATATTTCATTGCCTGGTGACTGATCAGCAAATCAATGTCTAGAAGTGGCTAGTAAGGGGTGGGCATAGAAAGTTTACCTTGCCCAGGAATCTCCTGTATTCAAAACTTGCACACATCATCAGCCAAGATCGGGGAATAATTTACTAGATAACTTGGTGCACATAAGCAGGATGTTGAACTGGGATGCAAAGGGTGCTAACAGATCTGCCTTTTCACACACACCTGCCACCTGGACAGCGTGCCAGAAGTGCCAAGAAGCCCAGCACCAGAGTACTTTCCCACTTAGTACAGCTGGTGGGACGTAGCTGGAACCCATCTATACTGCTAGTACCAGTACTGACAATCCACCTGTGAGAGAGAGGGACACATTAATGTCAGATAAGCATGTAATCCCATTTTTGAAGTAATTTGTTAGCAGTAATCAGTTAAATCCTAGGTAGAATAAATCAGTAGTTGCATTCTTAAATGTTTTTCTCCTGTTGGGATCACAGCTGAAGCAAAGGCTGCCTCATAGCACATAATATCCTCCATAACAATAATTGCATTGCTCACAATCTGGCGATACCCTCCCTCTTACACAGTAATTTCCCCACTAAAAATAACAAAGCTTACCCACCTTCTCCACTTTCTTTTCATTCCCAGTTGGATTCACAAAGCCTGAATTGTAATAATTCTTCTTATGCGCTTTGCAGTGGCTTCGTAGTAAGCAACCACCTTCTGAATCTTGGAAGATGACAGGAAGACAGTATGCTTGGTGTCTAGGTTAAGCTCAAGGAGAGGTTTTATAAAATTAACTTGAGCCATTTTCTTCTTCCTAGCTGTGAACGAATTCTGCCTTGGTCATACTGTATGCTTCTGTAGCATCACACAGGGTAGCCTAAGAACAAATAATAAATAATAGGAAGGGGCAGTTTCCTTTTCATAGAATTCTAGAATATCAGGGTTGGAAGGGACCTCAGGAGGTCATCTAGTCCAACCCCCTGCTCAAAAGCAGGACCCATACCCAATTAAATCATCCCAGCCAGGGCTTTGTCAAGCCTGACCTTAAAAATTTCTAAGGAAGGAGGTTCTACCACCTCCCTAGGTAACGCATTCCAGTGTTTCACCACCCTCCTAGTGAAAAAGTTTTTCCTAATATCCAACCTAAACCTCCCCCACTGCAGCTTGAGACCATTACTCCTTGTCCTGTCCTCTTCTACCACTGAGAATAGTCTAGAACCATCCTCTCTGGAACCACCTCTCAGGTAGTTGAAAGCAGCTATCAAATCCCCCCTCATTCTTCTCTTCTGCAGACTAAACAATCCCAGTTCCCTCAGCCTCTCCTCATAAGTCATGTGTTCCAGACCCCTAATCATTTTTGTTGCCCTTCACTGGACTCTCTCCAATTTATCCACATCCTTCTTGTAGTGTGGGGCCCAAAACTGGACCCAGTACTCCAGATGAGGCCTCACCAATGTCGAATAGAGGGGAACAATCACGTCCCTCGATCTGCTTGCTATGCCCCTACTTATACATCCCAAAATGCCATTGGCCCTTCTTGGCAACAAGGGCACACTGCTGACTCATATCCAGCTTCTTGTCCACTGTCACCCCTAGGTCCTTTTCCGCAGAACTGCTGCCTAGCCATTCGGTCCCTAGTCTGTAGCGGTGCATTGGGTTCTTCCGTCCTCAGTGCAGGACCCTGCACTTATCCTTATTGAACCTCATCAGATTTCTTTTGGCCCAATCCTCCAATTTGTCTAGGTCCGTCTGTATCCTATCCCTGCCCTCCAGCGTATCTACCACTCCTCCCCGTTTAGTATCATCCGCAAATTTGCTGAGAGTGCAATCCACACCGTCCTCCAGATCATTTATGAAGATATTGAACAAAACCGGCCCCAGGACCAACCCCTGGGGCACTCCACTTGACACCGGCTGCCAACTAGACATGGAGCCATTGATTACTACCCGTTGAGCCCGACAATCTAGCCAATTTTCTACCCACCTTATAGTGCATTCATCCAGCCCATACTTCTTTAACTTGCTGACAAGAATACTGTGGGAGACCGTGTCAAAAGCTTTGCTAAAGTCAAGAAACAATACATCCACTGCTTTCCCTTCATCCACAGAACCAGTAATCTCATCATAGAAGGCGATTAGATTAGTCAGGCATGACCTTCCCTTGGTGAATCCATGCTGACTGTTCCTGATCACTTTCCTCTCATATAAGTGCTTCAGGATTGATTCTTTGAGGACCTGCTCCATGATTTTTCTGGGGACTGAGGTGAGGCTGACTGGCCTGTAGTTCCCAGGATCCTCCTCCTTCCCTTTTTTAAAGATTGGCACTATATTAGCCTTTTTCCAGTCATCCGGGACTTCCCTCGTTCGCCATGAGTTTTCAAAGATAATGGCCAATGGCTCTGCAATGACAGCCACCAATTCCTTTAGCACTCTCGGATGCAACTCGTCCGGCCCCATGGACTTGTGCACGTCCAGGTTTTCTAAATAGTCCCTAACCACCTCTTTTTCCACAGAGGGCTGGTCATCTATTCCCCATGTTGTGATGCCCAGCGCAGCAGTCTGGGAGCTGACCTTGTTCGTGAAGACAGAGGCAAAAAAAGCATTGAGTACATTAGCTTTTTCCACATCCTCTGTCACTAGGTTGCCTCCCTCATTCATTAAGGGGCCCACACTTTCCTTGGCTTTCTTCTTGTTGCCAACATACCTGAAGAAACCCTTCTTGTTACTCTTGACATCTCTCGCTAGCTGCAGCTCCAGGTGCGATTTGGCCCTCCTGATTTCATTCCTACATGCCCGAGTAATATTTTTATACTTTTCCCTGGCCATATGTCCAACGTTCCACTTCTTGTAAGCTTCTTTTTTATGTTTAAGATCCGCTAGGATTTCACCGTTAAGCCAAGCTGGTCGCCTGCCATATTTACTATTCTTTCGACACATCGGGATGGTTTGTCCCTGTAACCTCAACAGGGATTCCTTGAAATACAGCCAGCTCTCCTGGACTCCTTTCCCCTTCATGTTAGTCCCCCAGGGGATCCTACCCATCCGTTCCCTGAGGGAGTCGAAGTCTGCTTTCCTGAAGTCCAGGGTCCGTATCCTGCTGTTTACTGTTCTTTCCTGTGTCAGGATCCTGAACTCAACCAACTCATGGTCACTGCCTCCCAGATTCCCATCCACTTTTGCTTCTCCTTTCCACTTTTGCTTTTCTGTCACTGCATCTTGTATGAAGGGAGAAGAGGAGAGAGGTATTAAATTACTATCTGGGAGGGTTATCTGAAATGTGTATTTTGAAGATCCATGCACAAGGGGCATGGCCAGATGTGGCCATGACATCACTGTTATTACCAGCAGCCTGAGCTATTACTGTGGAGAAGAGATTTTAAAAAATCAGTCATGAGCTATGATTTATAGGCTACAAAGAAAGTTCCCACAGGTAGGGTTTAAAAGACACATTACCATGACATCTGGTGACTGGTCAGAGTTCCTGCTGACTTAGAATGGGGAACCCAGGATGTATCTCTCAGAATAAGTAAGGGATTTATGGGAAGCTTGAATTCTTCCCAGAGCATTTCCTCAATTGCAGTCAATCCTTTGCTAGGTCTGAGGAAATGTAAGGCCTCAGATGTTTTGCCTAAGGCTGTATGTGTTGTCAGTGACCACTGGTTGGCCATTCATCTTGGGTAATGAAGTGGAGGGTTTTATTCGGTTGCCAAATGCCATTCCCTGCTCAGGCAGAGCAACAGCTCCCTATCCAGTAGCTTGTTTCTGCCTTTGAGATGGGTATCCTGGCTCAGGATGATGCCTGCCAGGTAGGATTGCCAACTTTCGAATCACACAAAACCGAAGACCCCTGCCCAGCCCCTTCTCTGAGACCCTGCCCCCGCTCTCTCCATCCCCCCATCACTCACATTCACCGGGCTGGGGTGTGGGAGGAGGTATGGACTCTGGGCTGGGGGTGCAGGCTGTGGGGTGGGGCCAGGGATGAGGGGTTTGGGGATAGGAGGGGGTCCCGGGCTGGGGCAAGGGGTTAGGGTGCGGGGGGGGGGGGAGGGTTCTGGCTGGGCTGTGGGCTCTGGGATGGGGCCGGGGATGAGGGGTTTGGAGTGCCGGAAGGGACTCCGGGCTGGGCTAGGGAGTTGGAGTGAAGGGGGGGAGGGGGGCTCTGGCTGGGACTGAGGATGATGGGGTTGGGGTACGGGAGGGGGCTCTGGGCTGAGCCAAGTGGTTGGGGTGCGGGTGAAGGCTCCAGCTGAGGGTGGGACCGAGGGTGAGGGGTTTGGGGTTCAGGTGGGCTCCAGCCTGGGACAGGGGGTTGGGGTGCGGGGTCCCAGCAGCGCTTACGGTGGCTCCGAGGAAGTGACCGCCAGGTCCCCGCAACCTCTACGTGCACACCCGCAGGCACCGCTCCCCACAGCTCCCATTGGTTGCAGTTCCCAGCCAATGGGAGCTGCAGAGCCGGTACTCGAGGTAGGGGCAGCATGCGGAACCTCGCAGTCCCTGGCCGCTCCAGCGTCTAAGGGCTACAGGGACCTGGCGGCCATCTCCGGAAACCACATGGAGCTAGGGCAGGTAAGGAGTCTGCCTTAGCCCCGGGCCTCTGCTATGCCACTGACCAGACTTTTAATGGCCCGGTCGGCAGTACTGATCAAAGCCACCAGGGTCCCTTTTTGACAAGGTGTCCCAGTCGAAAACCGGACGCCTGGCAAACCTACTACCAGGAGTTTGCGAAGCGTAATTAGCATTTCTTCCCCCATTTCATAGGACTGTTGATATACTCGATAATCCATAAAGTGAGTCTAAGTATATTAGCTGGCTCTGTACCTTAATTGGAAGATAGATTGCCATGTATTGGTGTGCAGGGATGACAGCTCAGACAAGTGTGCTCCCCAGGAAGGCCACGGAGTGTGCTGAGTTCGGCAGCAATTCTCATTGAAAAAGTTTGCTTTAAAAAGCCTGGATACAAGTGAGGCATGAATTTGCACTATCTGGTTAGAGAACCCTCATTTCAGAGACTCACATGAGTAGGTGTCAGGTCAAGGCAGCTGTGTACAGATAACCAAGGAACAGAGTATAGATGGGGTGGAGAAGGGAGGAAATTAGAGAGGGGAGAGTGAGGCTGTGGAGAAGGGGAGAAATCCCAATAGGCCCATCTAAAGGTTGCCCACATGGGATTAATTTAATTGCCCACAGTGGGTGCCTTTTCAAAGCTTTCCAGTTGTCCCCTATTTCTTACCATTGGTATAGGGATTCCGTAGACAATGTTGCAGTAATGTGATATACAAAGGCAATGGAAACATTTTTGAAGGTGACTCCTGCAACCGTGTTCGGATATGGCTGCACTGGTTTGCATTTCTGGTCTTATGAATGGTAGATGATTCCCTGTGCTGTAATTTTGTAGAAAGGAAAATTTTCAAATATACCCTTTAGTGAAAAGGCCATAGTTAGCTCGGCTTGTGGATAAGAGTTGGGGTGTAAATCTGTCTGCACTATTTGTATAAGGCTGCTGGATAGTGGTCTTGAATAGTGCCTTGCTTCTTGCTTGAGACTTACCTTTGCATTTGTTGGAGCTTGATAAAAACCAAGGTAGTTTCAACAAAGGAGGTCTTGAGGGTAAAGGCACACAGGTTCTGTGCTGAAGGATTCTCAGCTGCTCTCTCTGCCCAGCATACAGTCCAAGAGCTACTCCTGGGGGAATACTGCACCACTGCGCATGCGCAGAAATCATGTCCCCTGCAGATTTTTTTTTTGCTTCCCTGCAGAAAAATGACTTTCTGACAGGGAAGCAAAGGGATGCCGCAAGAGCAGTCACGCACCACTCCCTAGCTGCACAGGTACATTGTTTCAGGCACCCGGAGTAGCTGGTGGAGAGGTAAATCACCCCAGGGCTGGGGACACCCCAGCCAGTGGCTCCTACCCTGAGCCAGGATAAGCTGCTCGTCCCGGCTAGGCTGGAGGCAGGAGAGGACGGGACTTCCTCTTCCCCTGCAAGGAGTGGCTGGGGCTGGTCAGACCCACCACCAGAAACCTCCCCCAGCTGCAGGAAGCTCAGCATCTTCCCCTGCTTTCTGCCCCACTGTGCTCCTCAGCTTCAGGGGGAGGGGTCACTGTTTGGGGAGCTGCTCCCCTGTCCACCCAACCTCCATGCATCTGAACCTCCCATACCCAGACACCCCTGACAAGCCTGACCTTCACCCAGAACCCCCCTAATCCTCCATATCTGAACTCATCCCATTGAATCTCAACCCTTGCATCTGGAGCCTCCCTGCACCCAAACCCTCTGCCTCCTGACCCCCACACCTGCACCCAGACCACCCCGCACTGAACTCCCTGCACTCAGACCCCCACCCTGAGGAGCCTGAGCCCACACATACAGACCCCCCTGACCCCCAGCTAGGTGCACCCAGACCCCCACCCCACCAAGCCCCACTCCCCCAGAAACCAGACCCCCCTGCTGAGACAACCAGACCCCTACCCCATCAAGCCCCACTCCCCCAGAAACCAGACCCCCCTGCTGAGACAACCAGACCCCTCCGCTAAGCCCCAACCACTTTCACCTGGAAGCCCCTGCAAAGTCCCGTTGCCCCTGCACCTGGAACCAAGCCTCTGTGCATCCAGATCCCTCCACACCTAGACCCCCCCACTGAGCTGCCTGCACCCAGATTGTCCCACACACAATTCTCTCACCCCACACTTGGATCCCCCCACACTGAGCCCCTCCACACTTGGATCCTGCCTGGTTGAGCCTGCCTGTCCCATACGTGGTGTGCCTGGGGCAGAGGGGCTGGGCCCCAGGGTGTTTTTGGGGCAGGCCCAGGCCTTGTGTTGTGTCAGGGTTGGGTGCAACCTCACTGGTTGGGTGAAACAGTGGGGAGGCTGTAGAGTGATCTCCTACCTTTGTAAAGCCAGGGGCCTGTGCTCCCCACTGCCATGCTGGAGACTCTGCATTTATTTATTGACAAATAAAATTTGTGGAATATTAAAATATTGTGTGCAGAATTTTAAGTTTTTTGGCGTGTAATGCCCTCAGGAGTAAAGAGCAAGTAGAAGGATAATCAGACCTTCACTCTCCTGGGACAGCCACACTAGATCGTGAAGTGTCCAATTCAGAGCACATGTGGTTGCCTCTAGATCCTGCTCAGCTGGTTTATCCCCTAGATCAATAACCCTAATGTTCTTTGAGGTGGCCTCCACGTATTCCTACCTGCATGATGTGCCCCTGACACCACTTCTCCATGCTCACATCTTCTTTATTTATACATTTTACGTCCCATATCAGAACTCTCTTCCTCCTGTGACTATCTTCCGGAGATTAATCCCGTGCTCCAGTTCAGTGACCTGGCTCCCCAGGCCTTATGCTTCTTGCTCATCAGTGATGGTGTATCCTGAAGATCATCTGTCTGCATATGCCCAAGGATTGTACTTTTGAAATCATTTCAGTGTTGTCCTCGGGCCCATTGAGAGGGAAGGAGGTTGTCACTGCCCTAGAGGGTCAATCTGAGTTACTGGGATTGAATAAGGCTTTGGTGATGCTGGAATTTACTTTCAGCAGCTGTATCCTAGTGTGGCAACCTCAGATCCTCTCCTTTCTCCTACAAGGTGCTTTTCATTCATTGAAAAAAAAAAGTCTAAAAAAACCCCTGTCTTTAGTAAACCAGCATCAGGTGACCAAAGAGGGAGTTCAAGCCAGTGCTCTCCTGTGCATGCCATATTGCTCATGCCTTGTGCTATTCTCTTTCCCTTTGATTTACACAATTGCACAAAGTGTAAATCAAAGGGAAAGCCCCAAATTCACAAAAGAACGGTGAATAGCATACACTGTAACGTACCAGATGAAAAAAAGAAAAGGGACTCTTCTAAGCTAAGAAAATTCTGTCCCTTAAACAAATAAAACCCTGTGACGGAGCTCATTGACTGAAGCTGCTGGGGAGCAGCCTTTCATAGAGGCAGTATTTTTCCAGCAGTCCTCTTTCTGCATAAAGGGAGTGGCCACAATAGAACAGGAGCTTCATAGTCTCAGAGATATTAAGGTCAGAAGGGACCATTATGATCATCTACTCTGACCTCCTGCACAACGCAGGCCACCAAATCTCACTCGCCCGCTCCTGTAATAAACCCCTCACCTAAGTCTGAGCTATTTAAGTCCTCAACTCATGGTTTAAAGACTTCAGGTTGCAGAGAATCCTCCAGCAAGTGACCTGTGCCCCATGCTGCAGAGGAAGGCAAAAACCCCCCAGGGCCTCTTCCAATCTGCCCTGGAAGAAAATTCCTTCCCGACCCCAAATATAGTGATCAGCTAAACCCTGAGTATGTGGGCAAGATTCACCAGCCAGATACCCAGGAAAGAATTCTCTGTAGTAACTCAGATCCCACCCCATCTAACATCCCATCACAGGCCATTGGGCCTATTTACCATGAATAGTTAAAGATCAATTAATTGCCAAAATCATGTTATCCCATCATACCATCTCCTCCAGAAACTTATTGAGTTTAATCTTCATGTTTGTCTTCTGCTCCTGGGCATTGACACTTTCCTGTAACTTCCTGTGTAATACGTGATACAAAGTCAAACACATAAGTCCTTTTCACTAGGGGAACTGGATTTCTTGCCACAACTGTAACTTTTAACTGGTCAAATTGAAAGTTGCTGTGTTATCGCTGTATTTATTAAATGTGCACCCCACTGTAAAACAGCAGCTCCTTTCAGAGATAACTGCTTTACTCTGGGTCTTATTCGCAGAGGTCCATTTGAGGGTACCCAAAGGGAGTCAGTTGCCTATGTTCTCTGTGTGTGTATTTGGATTTGGTGGTGATAACATTTTTATTTGGAAAATGATGGAATTTCTTTGAAGAAAATGGCTATTTTACTGGTGAACTGCTGAGTGTGTGCTTGCTTCGCTGCTGAAGCATTCTCCCTGCAAAATTAAAATTTAGCACCTCTTTGAAAAGTTAAATGAAAGTCCATTGGAAGAGGGGTGTTTAATGCTGCCAGAGAAGTTCTTGATTGCAGATTGTCCAGAAACTGGTAATGAATGTGCACTGTCAGGGCCTAGGGATTTGCAGTATGAATTTCCCAGGGTCTAATCATCTCAGAAGGTTGCTGAGTGTGACTTCTTCCCCAATAATCTACTTAACTCAGTAATTTACCCCTCCTTTCACATTGCAATGAAAATGAGTCTCCCGGGTTGTTTGCATGCCAAGCAGCTCCAAATTGTGCAAGCTTTGAAGGGGAAGTTTTGAGTTAATTGTAGCAGCTTGAACTAATGGTTTCTCATGTTCACTGGCAAGTTAAGTGAAGAAGGGGACTTAAAATCATCCTTTACTGTGAATACTATTATAGGCCACACCATGTGTTTCGAAAGCTAAAATGTTAAAAAATGTTTTGCCTTGCTTAGGATGTTTTCCCTATCAAAATCAGTCTGTAAGGAGAGTGATCACTTTACATAAGCTATTACCAGCAGGAGAGTGGGGTGTGAGGAGAGAAAACCTTTTGTAGTGATTAACACCCATTTTTTCATGATTTGTGTGTATAAAAACATCTTCTGTATTTTCCACAGTATGCATCCGATGAAGTGAGTTGTAGCTCACGAAAGCTTATGCTCAAATAAATTGGTTAGTCTCCAAGGTGCCACAAGTACTCCTTTTCTTTTTGCGAATACAGACTAACATGGCTGTTACTCTGAAACCAGTCTGGGGTAGTGGTTCTTAACCCGTGGCCACTTGGGGACATCCTCGGGGCCATACAGATAATATATATATTGTGCAGATAAGGCCCACGTAACCCATAGAGGGCTGCGTATGTGGCCCACAATGGTAAATGCCGAGAACCACTGATCTGGGGGGGAAACTGTCTGTCTCTTTTTAGAAATTTGGATTTGCAGATAGAATCTGCTGTGCTAATGTCACCTACTGACTTGGGACCAAAGGAAGTTAACTGGGAGATGTTTCTTGGCAGTTGATCTTACTAAACATCTCTTCTCAAAGTCTTTAAAACCCTCATAGAGAATTTAAAAAAATGATTGCTGTTAGGAAGCAAACTAACTGCCACACCCAAACCTTTATTAAAGAGAAAAAATGTAATTGGAGCAAAGAGAGGGGAAGCTTTGGATAAATGTGGATTTTATTTAAAGAGCATTGATGTTCCATGGCTTGTCTTAAATCGGAGGTTGCCCCTTTCAGGGCTGCATCAGCACCTTACTGCAGTCCCACAGGCTGCACCTAGAAAAAGTAAAATCAGGCAATCTGCAGCTGCCCATATCTTTAATACAGCGTGTAGCCTGCACGGACTAAAGGTGCCAGCATGACTGAGCTGGAGCAGGACCTGTTGGACAAACTGCATTCCACTATTAACGAGCTGTCAGAAGCCACATTGTAGAAGTCCCCTGGCTCCCTTCAGTCACCTCATCTGAATATTGAGCACCATGTCAGTTTGGATCATGTCATTCTTGACCCAAAGCCCATCGAAGGCGATCTGTTTTTTTACATTGACTTCAAAGGGCTTTAGATCTGGCCCCTGAGCCTTGATTCTGAATGTAAATCCAGCTGGGCAGACCCTTGTACCTATGTGAGGCCCAGCTGACATCAGTAGGGCTCCACATGGATGCCTGGGTCAGGCCACGCAGATCTGCTTGTTGGATCAGTGCCCCAGACAGCACAGGGTCTTTTCATAGTGTCCTGTCCTTAAAGGTGGCTCGATTAACAGTAATAAAACACACCCACAGGTGATATAGATTATAACAGAGGAATGATAAATCTGAAGTATAATTTTAAAATGCATCTTTGTATAATCTGATTGAAGACAAGAATAAAAACCCATCATTTTACAGTTTGAGACACACCTTTATAAGAATGAATGAAGGGGATCTGGGTTTTTTTTCCATTTGAAAAGACTTTTAGTGTTGGTTTTATATGTGAAACTTCTGCAGACTTGCACCATCTGGCTTGAGTTACTGCTCTGCAGATAGGAGTCCTCCTAGAAGTCATGTAAACAACATTACTTTTTCAGTGGTAGCACTAGTGATCTTTTCGACTGTTATACAAAGCAAAACACCGTATTTGTTCAATTACTTGAAACTTTGATATTCAGCGTATATTTCCTGGGGTGGAGTAGGTCCCCGGATTCCTTTAAGGTCCCATATTGCAGTCACCACTCTTCTGACCTGAAAAACAACACATTTGAAACTGGTAATGCAGTATGTACTGCACTTAACCTGTGGAACTCACTAACACAAGATATTAAAGCAGCAGAGAGGGGCTGCTGTTAAGCAGCACAAGGCACTCCCACCACCACCCACATGATTAGTCTTAAGCCCTTGTGTACAATTGCAACAGTGTGTAGGGTCCATGTAGCTACACACTCCTGCAAAAGGCAGCCTGTGTCTGGATTCACTGCAATGTGTAGCTGTATGCAGCAGCGAAAAGATCTGGCAGGGTGAGGCAGTGGGGATGCCAGAGCCTTTCCCCACTGCCAAAGTCTTTCCCTGCAGCAGGGAAGGACTTTGGTAAGGGGAGCTGCTGGAACCTCTCCCCGCTGCCAGTGTCTTTCACTGTATTGGGGAAAGGATCTGTCGGGGGGAGACAGTGGGACACTACACTGCTAAAAAGAGCAGTATAGATGTGGGAGGTACTGTTTGGGTGTGTAGAGAGCCGTGTAAGGTACATACCTAAGCAGTGCCTCACCGTCTACACTGCTATTTATACCCATGCTAGCTGGGTGTGCAGTGTCTGTACGCAGTCCCACATGGCATTCTGATAAGTAAGCTGGAGAAATGCGGGCTTGACAGAACTACCATTAAGTGGATCCATAATTGGTTAAACCACCACAAACAAAGAAGTAACTATTAATGGAATGATGTCATATTGGAGGGAGGTATCAAGTGGGGTTCCACATGGATCTGTTCTGGGTCTGGAGTTGTTTAACATCTTTATTAATGACTTGGATGTAGGCATAGAGAGCATACTGATCAAGTTTGCAGATGACACAAAGCTGGGGGATTGCCAACACTTTGGATGACAGAGCTAAAATTCAGAGGGATCTTGATAAATTGGAGAACTGGCCTATAGACAACAAGATGAAATTCAACAAAGACAAATGTGAGGTGCTACACTTAAGGAAGGAAAAACAAATGCACAAATACAGAATGTGGGATAACTGGCTTGGCCACAGCACTGCTGAGAAGGATCTGGGAGTTGTGGAGGATCACAACCTCAACATGAGTCAGCAATGCGTTGCTGTTGCAAAAAAAAGCAAACGCAATTTTAGGTTGCATTCTCAGAGGCATAGCATGCCAGTCAGGAGAGGTGATAGTACCGCTCTACTCAATGCTGGTTAGGCCTCAGCTGGAGTAGTGTCTAATTTTGGTCACCAGTGTACAGAAAGGATGTAGAGAAACTGGAAAGGATCCATAAAAAAGATGGAAAAAAGTTGTTCTGTTTTGCCACAGAGGGTAGGACAAGAGGCAATGGGTTCAATCGACAGCATAGCCGATTTAGATTACGTTTCGGGAAAAACTTCCTAACTATAAGAACAGTAGGACAATGGATCAGACTGCCTAGGGAGGTTGTGGAAGCTTATTCACTGGAGGTTTTCAAAAGGAGGCTGGATAGTCATCTGTCTTGGATGGTTTAGACACAACAAATTCTGCATCTCTGCAGGGGGGTTAGACTCGATGACCCTTGTGGTCCCTTCTAACCCTATGGTTCTATGATTCTAAGTGTAGTCCTTTCCTTAGTATACTGTCTACATAGCGCTTCTAATCGTTGCTGGCCCACCAAGTGAGAACCAGGTGATCATCAAACACAGGACATGCGTAGATCTGTGCTCCACTCACTGCTGCTCACTCATCAGCTTAACAACCTAGATGTTTTCATCTTT
This sequence comes from Eretmochelys imbricata, assembly GCF_965152235.1. Lineage (NCBI taxonomy): Eukaryota > Metazoa > Chordata > Testudines > Cheloniidae > Eretmochelys > Eretmochelys imbricata. The sequence goes on from NC_135585.1 coordinate 22,805,307, forward strand.
TCTTCATCCCTCCCTACCTGCTGAGGTATTCAGTTTGTAACATCAGCCACTGATGTATGAAAGGAAGACCAATGAGTGAATAGTATGTACAACATCGAATTTTCGTTTAGTGGGAAAATCTTGCTTTGCAGTGCTTTGTCACTGCAGTTAGTAACCAGTTGGTCTCAAATGTCCTAGTTATAATGAACCAGAAGAACCCACAAGCTGCAGTTCCATAACATTTGGAGATGCATTGTACCCCGTAAAGGCTCTATTCTGCCGGGTTGTGATACTTTATCCTTGATCCAGCAAAGCATTGAAGCACATGTTTAAGTATGTGAACGGTCCCATAGATCTCTATACCTTGCAGGATCGAGCCAATAAAGAATTTCTTCCAAACATCCTGACTCAAATAGTAATATCCAGGAAGGTATTTCATTCATTTTAATGTCGCCTTAAAAGGAAACATTCCTAGCTACAACTCCTTAAATGTGTAGACATATTTCTAGACCAAGACAAGGCATAATCCAGCAATTCTCTGATATTTGAGGAGTGGAGGAAAACTGCGTGGGATTGTCTAAATAAACATAGGTAATAGGAAAAACCTCCTCTCTCTTTTTGAGTTCTGTGGTGGCAGAAGTTAGTTTTGAATGTATTCGTCTTTGCTGAGCTTTTAACGAATTAAGAGTAAACTGAAACATATTGAAAAAGTCTATAATAAGCAAATACTCCAGAGAGACCTTTTAGTGGCAAGGTGATTAATAAGGGACACTTCTGGTAATACTATCAAAACAGTGGTACTGGAAAAGCATGTGGAATGTCCTAAATTCAGGGGAAGCGGTAAAATTCAGACAAATGAGCCACAACGATTTATATGCCTCTTTACTATTTTTCTTCCTAGAGGTGTAAGGGGAATAAACTATGAAAACATTACTACAGCACTAGATTCAAGGGAAAACTCAGTATAGTAAGATAAGCAATTTAATTTCACATCAAAATATTTTGTACGGATCAATTTTTGTCTTACAACGGGTGCATTCACTATACAGACTTCTTTTTTGTGAGCCTCCATCCGTAACTCTGGCACTATCTAAAGAGTAACACTATAAAGAGTTCAAAAAGGTGGACACGTTTCAGGGCATGAGAACACGGTACAGTATATATGAGGACATGGTTTCAAACCTTATTTCCATGTGCGGGTTCTCCCAATTCCCCTTCTGTTTTTACTACCCTTCTCTGTTAGGAACAAAAGTCTCCAGTGGTTGGTGAGTATAGAGGGGTTACCCTGGATTGATCTGTAACAAACACCACATTCAGTCCCAGGGGTACGTCCAGTTCAGCCCTGCATTACTCATGTCACCCAGTCAGTTTTTTTCCCCCTGCTCTTTGTCCTTAATGCAATTATTTCTTTATTTCCTTTAAAGGCATTTATTTTGCAGCTGCTGTGGCAGCTTATAGTTGTCATATGTGATGGCAAAGGCAGAGAACTATAGTTCTATAAACTTAGCAAAGGTTAGGAAAGTATTGAGATGAAATAATGTGAGAATTTTCTGTCTTTTTTTGTACTTCATTTTTGCAAAATGAGAGCGAACCTCTTGTAATGTACTTGCATAAATTGTAACGTTTTGGCACCATTCAAGACTGCCTTAAAAAAAAATTAGCCACCCGAACACAGGAGACAAAGCGGTCTTCCAAAACCAAAATTATGTGTTGTGCACTAGCATTTAGGAATCAAAGATCTTTGTGTGTGTGTGGGCTCTGACAAATGCAATTTTTTTATTTATTTTGCAGAAACTTCTGTTAACAGTTAGATTACTTCAGGAGTTCAGGAAGGACTGAATTCCCTGCTTGGTCTACATGAACAAGGGTTTTTAAATTGCTACTGAACTGTGGTATTTTATCAGCCTTTCTGTTCTTCAGACTCAGTTACCCATAGACTTTTTAAACAATGATTGTGCAATTTGAACGTAATTGCTCATCACAATTCTGTGTTTGTTGGCTAGAGGCTATTTCTGAAATATCTTATGTCTTACCCGGTCTGTTGTTTCCATTGGCACTTTTATAACGGTGGTTTCTTAACAGCTGTAAGTGGCATTAATAATAAATATTTAATTGCTGTTTTCTGCAGTATTTAGATGCTCTGGTTGGTTTGGATTGCCAAAGGGTGATCATGTTTCTAAGAATATTGTTCATGTTTGAATTATTTATTAAAACATTTTTCTCAACAAAAGTGCCATATTTATATATCAGCAAATGTACAGGTACTAAAGATATGTTTCAGCAAAAGTTAGGGGGAAACCTTTTACTTACCCAATTTAGTATATAACCTCTTTTGAGTTTTCTTAGCAGTGGGTTAATTGTATTTAAATTTCTGAGGACCATGATGAAAGATGTGTTGCAGTTGCTTCCACCATCATATTTGTGAGATGATAAATATTTCTCCACTTGAGTGTTAACCTTATCCAGGTCCATCTACTGTTTAAGTCTTCCTAAAATAGTTGAGAAAAACATCATCCCAATAGCTCCATGCCTGTGTGAGATTGAGCATGCATTGGAAGAATTATGCATGTTTCTGTTCTACTCGATGCTCATAAAATTTCATATAAAACTACTAAATGCTTAAGGCATGAAACCTAGGAACACTGTAGCATTGTCTAGAAAAACTTTATGCAGGTGCTCCTTGACTGTACTGCAGCAGATGGTTAGAACAGGTTTTGGTTTTTTTTTTTAAAGTATTATAAAAAAAACAAACTTCCCCTCTCAGAACACCTTGTATCAGTTGTGAAATCAGAATATAAAGTACTACACAAGTAGACTTGTGACTGTTAAGCACTTAAAATAACATTTACTTGCCTCACAACAGCTTATGAAGGAATTGATCTCGATGTATAGTTTATAGAAAATTTTTCTTAAGGAAGGTGTGTTGTGCTATCAGGCTTATATGCAACATGCATGTCTCCTCACTGTATTTAGTGAAATTACTAGAAACTGAAGAAACAGTAGTTTTTACTGCATGAAAACGTAAAGTACAAAAGGAACTCTCTTGTCCGTGGAGAGGAGGGCCCTCAGATTTTCCTCACTATGAAAAGTGTGGCATTTGATTTAAAAATACAAAGCCTAACACAATTGAAAGTTCATAAAGATAAGGCGTAGGCTTTGCTACATTCAGTTCAACAGCTGCCGGAGCCGAGCTGGCATGATCAGTTCATTTCTTTTAGCCTTGCTGAAATGAAAAGTGAGGGAATGGTGTCTGAAATGAATCAGTTTGGATACTAGAGGGAAAAAAAATCTTTAAAAAAAAAAAATCACACTACTCGTCTGTTCAAGTCTTATTGGACTGGGAGTGAACACTTGGCAGAGAGTAATAGAGGATACACTAGGCCTCCTAACCCATAGGTCATGTACTAGTATTGCATGAGACATCACCCTTATAAAAACGAGAATGCAAAGACTTCCATGTGTTTGGCACTACCTCCAGGAGCACAAACTAAGAGTCTGAGGCTGCACACACTTAAACACAAGGTGCATGGGAGTGCTCACGTGAGTAAATTGACTTACTTGCATACGTCTCCATAGGACTAAGGCCTGATACTGTAATTGCTGACTACTGGGCATAGTACTACTAGCATGAACAGACTCAGTAAGTCAATGGGGATTCTTACCCTATAGGGCTGTGCAGAGCAGGAAGTGCTTCACCCAGTAGTAAATGCCCGGAGCGATAGACCTGGAAAGCTTTGTGTTTATCATCCTTCTGTCCATGAGATCATGTAATAAGAAGAGGGAAATGTGACACAGTATCTCTCATAATAAGGTAAATGGCTATCTTTGTTTCCATAGGATATTTCGTCCTGTGATGGGGTTCACAGGCCCCACAATAAACCAGAGCAAGGCATGGGGCAGTACTGGGCTAGGGAGGCCCTGCCTCTAAGGAACTACAGGGCATGCTCCATGTAGAGGGACAGTTTAAAAGGGTCCAGGTAGGGCCTGGGGCAAAGGAGTTACAGACTGCACCAGAAAGTGAGGCTGATCCTGGAGCTGTTGGAAGAGTGACTACAACATGGGTAAGGCCACACCAGAAGCAGTGACCCATATCCCCCGTTTTGAGTTGGAAACCCACAAGAGGCCCCAAAGAATGGGTCATTGTCCCCCTGGCAGGCTAAGCTGATTCTACTAGGAATGTGACCGTGCTCCAAATAGAGGTGCCACAGCCTGGTAGGAAGTGTCCCGGGGAGTGTAACTTGGGTGGAGCGGTGAGTGGTCTGCGCACTGCAACACCCCTTTGGGCCCTGAGTCAGGAGCCAGTGGAGTGGTTGGGCCTGCTCCCCCTCCTGCTTCCTCCGCATCATGACAGAACCCAAAGGGGAGAAGAAGGGGGATGCAAGAGGGACTGAGGCTTGCTGTGTATGCCCTGGCAGGGCCCCCTCCAGAACAAGCAGATAGAGAACTGTAGGCCTGACCACCAGGCCAGCTGGCTGTTGGGTGGGCTCGCTAGAGGATACATAAATGGCTCCCATTACTGTGGCATCTGAGTGTCTGTTAGTCACTTGTGAATTTACTCCCTTAACCTTCTTGTGAGCTCAGGTGCTATTATCTCTATTCTACACACGGAGAAATTGAGGCCAGAGAGATTGAGTGACTTGTTCCAAATCTCCACCAGAGTCTGGGGCAGAACCAGATATTGATCCAAGAATAAGTGCCCAGTCCAGTGCCTTATCCAGAAAACTATCTTTCCTCCTTTTAAGGCCCCAGTTCAGGAAGGTACTTACACATGCGTGTTACTTTAAGCACAGGTGTAGTCTCACTGAAGTCAGTTAACACTTGTGCTGAGCCTGAATGTGAATATTGTGACCCAGATTAGGATGTATCTTGCAGTCCCCAGCTCCAAAGGAGCCCTTCCTTCGTTAGGCCACAGCATCCTGCTATTTGGGTACCAGACTCTTCCACATCGTACATTTTGTTGATACCTCATTTTATAAAATAAACTTTTGTAGACAGAGCTACCAGAAAATAACCATTGGTTCTTTATGCAGGTTCTCTGCTGCATGAGAGACCCAGCCAAGGGGTAAGAGTTCTAGAAAGTGTGTGTGTTTTCCTGTGAGTTCATCAAGGAGAGAGAAAGGGGTTGGTGGTAAACAGAACTAATGCCAAGTGCATCACACGCTCCACAGAACTAGCTCTCTGCAGAAATCTTACTGCATGTGACAGCAGTAGGCAGACAAAAAGAAGTGAGAGAGTGGCCATGTCTAGCTATAAACATGAGCAGAACTAAGCGCAATTACTAACACAATTTAGTTTACCATACACTTCTGAAATCCCTGAGAGAGGGGAAAAAAATAATTTGTCCCATCTGCACTACATCTTGAAGTCGGAGGTGGAAGCCAGAACACATCTCCACTTAGGGTGTCGAGATAGCGAGTGTGAAAAATCGGGACAGGGTGTGGGGGTGTAATTGGTGCCTATATAAGAAAAGCTCCAAATACTGGAACTGTCCCTATAAAATCAGAACATCTGGTCACCCTGTCTCCACTCCACCATCTAGTTCTCAACCATAGCCACACAGCCACTTCTAAAGGAAAAATTCCTTCTCCCAGAGCTGACATAGTAACACGGGTGATGTTTCAGCTACTCTAGCTTTGTACTCAGTGCACCAGAAAATGTACGTTTCTGCTTCAGACCCTGGGAAATTGCAAAGGGAGGCAACTGAATGGTGTAACAATCCAACAGCAATGCAGGCCTTGAGAGAATAAAGAAAGAAAGAAAGTTATGCAGAAGTGGACGTGTGTAACCAGTTTAGATGTGCTGTGTGTAATTAATCCTCTTCTGCAATGTTTGTTTAGACATTATAAACGTATGAATCTTTCTCCATGCAGTACCTCAAAAAGTATTTTACTTTCTGGTAGGTTTACCTCACACAGATATTCTGGAGCAGTGCTGCGTACTTGTGCATTTGCCATTTTATGGGTCCTGCTAGTAGCTCCATATTTGAGGTTGCCAGAGTCCTTCCATTTTTGACTGTATTTTTCACCCATTTCTAATTTTTTTTAAAAGAAAAATCCACACTCCTTTTGAGCTGGAATTTCTCATGCTTAATCTGTGCACAGGTGATTTATGGTGCTAGTGGGGCTATAATAGAAATGCACAATATTATGAAGTGAATTGAACAGACCATGCTGAAATGTTTATTGCTGTCTTTGAAATGTAACACATTGGGATGATGGTGCGTCTCCAAGAAAGAGTGAGAGCTAAGCAAAGCTTGGCTCTCAGGGTATTTTTAGTATTCCAATAAAAGACTATGCTTTTAAAGGAAGTCGCTTATTGCCATCTTGCAATCAAGAATGCACAAGTGTTCCAGGGAGTGCAAGAAATATGCTTCAAGAATGTAAGAACCATAAGGAACTAATCATTAAATATTCTCTCCTCCTTTTCCCCTCCCCATCCTCCTCTGATGGAGACACTGGAAGTTTTGTTGTCTGTATGTAAAACTCAGCCATTATGAGTTTAAAAAAGAAATGAAGTGCCTTCAAAGCCTGTCCCATTTTCAAAAGCTCCTATTCCCCCGTGACTTAAGTCCCATTGGCTAGGGATACCATTTTGAAAAGTGCCTAAGAGTCAGGTTTGTAAAGGTATTTAATTTGGCCCTAAGTGATTTTGAGAACCTAAGTCCCAGTTTCAAAAGTGACTGAGGCACTTAAAAGCCTGAACCCAGGTCTGCGTTACATGCAGAGCAGTTTTTCATCCTATATCGCTTAGAATAAGTCTGAGAAGAGACTTGAACCTGTTTCCCACGCCCCTGGCTAGTGCCCTAACCACCAGGAGAGAGAGAGCACATGCTCGCATCCAAAACCAGATATATCAGCCAGTTTTGTTTTCATGGAAATGTTGGGAAGGTTTTGAGTTGTTCCAGTGCAGAACAAAAACAGATTTGGAAACCTTGAAAGTTGCCACGAAACAGAATTGTCACTTCTGGCCAACTCTATCATTATCCATATTTCCTTCTGCTTTCTTCCCTTCCACACATGCCATGTGTCATGACATGGGCATGTTAGCCAGCGCCCTGCTGCTTTATTCCATGCAATTGAGGTGGTTAAAACCATATTTTTCAATCAATTTGTCTCCATTCAGATGTTCAGACATGCTTTAAAAAGCCTAGAAGTGCTTGTAACTGCTATCACATGCAGCAGGCATGGCAGCCCAAGCTTGTGTAATTGTCCCCCTTCACCCACACCCGTAAGTACCCTTGATGCTGTTGCATAAATTGGCAATAACAGCATGCCCTGCGTTGCCACTGCATTAGCTTGTGAAACGTAGCAGTGGAAGCTTTGTGAGGTATATTGACTGACGCCATTTCCCCACCTTTGTTTGTTTTCCCTGTTTTAATCTGTTACTAAGAGCTTGACTGGCATGCTCATCACAGTGTGACACACAGAGGAAGAAGTGCATCTTTTCTCATGGCTCTTACAATGAAATATCAATTTGGGGCTGGTGTCTAAGCGGATGTAACGTACCTCTACCCTTGCAGAATCCTCATTGGGTAAGTGACCCCAATTTAGGCCCAGTAGGGATCCCTTAGGCTCCAGTGCTCATCTGCTTATTGATGTGTCATTTATGCCCTTGGTGTTTTTTGGCTCACTGAGATGGACTGTAAGGAAGGAAAGCCCTGCTGGTGTAACTCGCACGCTGAGGGGCCTGAAGTCACATCTGCCAACAGTCCTGGTTTAGCTGGGATTGAACACCCATCCCAGGCTCTTGGTATCCCAGCCAGCACTCTAGGGTCATTGGCAGGTATGCTCCCCACTCGGCTGCCCTGTTTGCTCCAGGCAGCTCTAGCCTAGCAAGGAGGGTAATCACTGTTTTTTTCATACTAGAGGGAGGAGTGGAGTGCCAGCACTTCCCTGGCCTAGGTCCTCCACAGCTGCCTGCTCCACACTCCAGGAAAAGAACTAGCATCTCAGTGGTGCTCCACTCTGTCTCCCGGAAAATCACTTGCAATCCCCCCTGCTGGCCTCGGCTGTAGTTACTGTGCTGGAGGGAACAAGGCAGCAGAGTGAGGAAACTGTCTGTGAGGGTGGCAGGGTCTGAGCTTGAGAGGGTGTGTGGATGTGTGCATGCAAGGAAGGGTGTGCCAGAGGAGTGCTGCCCTGGGGCGGCAGGTAGGCAAATTGCTGGAGTGCTGCTCTGCTTACCTCTCTCTGCTCCTCAGTGCCCCCTGCTGGCTGCCTCCCCTTGCGGGAAGCCCCTCTCCCCCCCCTTCCCATATAAGGATGAGTGCCACCTAGCCGTGAGGACCTGGTGGGAGGCCTGTGATCATGCCAGTGCAGGGAGAAAAGTCCCTTCAGTGTGAGGAGCAGAATGAGGAGCAGTAACGTTTTCACAAGAGAGTTTTGCAAGTAAGCAGCTGGAGCACTGTGCTGTGCTGAACTTTAGGATTATTTCTGCTTTTTTTCCTTTCCCTCCTAAGAAAATGGCCTAAAATTCACCAGATCGTCCACATGACCCTTCAGCACTTGGGAGCCTCTCGGCCCCCATGCCCCAGCCTATTAAACTAATTGTCCCTGACACATGTGTCCTATATTGGCAACTGTGAGAGCACAAGAGTCACAGGGAAGTTGACTACCAGAGCGCATGAAAAGCAGTAAGTTACAGTAAAGCTCACTCTTTCTTAACCCCCCCTCCCCTGTTTTGTTTTGTTTTTTCCCTGACCCACCCCGTCTTCTGGCACCTTGTGAGGTGCAAGTCTGACTGACCCTATGTTACTGTATCTTAAGCTGTGAGGAGTCTGGAAGAAAGAGTAAACCAATTCAGACTCCCTTAGACCTGCATCTCAGTTTGGCCCGAAGTGTAGACGTTCATAGAGAATCTCTCCTTGTTAGCTCTATAATCAGCTTTTATGTTCTGAAGGGGTAAAATACCCCTGAGCAGGGGAGGCCTGTGTACCATTTAGGCACTGTTTTGAGGGGCTAAGAGGGATGTAAGTGGTGTCCAGGCCCTGTGCTAGCTCCTTGTGCAGGGGGCAAATTTCACCTTCAGTGTCGCAGGTACAGAGGAGATTTTCTTCCCTTGTTATCCAGCGTGGCTGGTTTAGTTTGGGTTGGGTTTTTTCCTTCTGGTAAAACTTAGTTCAGGATTGTGAGTTTCTCAAACCTTTAGGAGTCCCGTTCCAAAGTATAACGCAGTTATTCAGAAATGCAGCACGTCACTTGACCCGTCTTACATCCAGGTCTCACTCATGTAAGGGAAAGGCAGCTGCGAGGGGGAAAATTGGAAAATGTGTGTGTTTTAAAAAAAAGAAAAAACAAGCCACATCTGAAAATCCAGTAACTGTGTCAGCTGATGACCTTTTGGGTTGGAAATAGGTTGATGATAGCAATGTGGGGATGGACAAGGAAAGCCTATGAAGTCACTTTACGGAGAACAAAAGGAAAAAGCATTTGAATGTTTCCAGCTTCTCGCTTGATGAGATCTTGGTGACCTTATATACAAACATCTCCTATCTGATGCTTCCTGTAGAACAGACATCAATACAAGGCATCAGACAGAGGTGAGAGGATGTTGCCAACTCCACCCAGAAAACAGGTGATGTGTGAAAAACACCCAAACTGACTCTTAGGGGAAACCTGTGTATTTACATTGTTTGTTAGTTTTTATTATTATTATTTGTATTGTGGAACTACCTTGGAGCTCCAATCACAGACCAGGACTCCACTGTGCTGGAGAGACCCAACAAAAGGATGGCTCCTGCCCCAAAGTAGCTTTCTTGTATACTGTAATCAGCTGGCGTCTCAACAAAAGTATAGAAAATTAAACACATAATTGTGTAGTGGTTATCACCTGTCAGAGCTCTCCGCTGAAATATGAGCGCAATATTAGGTGGGAATAACAAAAGTGTTTATAAGTGATGTTTGTGTCTTTGAATGGCTAGAAAAAGCTTATACCATTTTTACTAGTAAATCTACACCCAGTATGTATTTGGGCAGTGATGAATTGTCTAAAAATGTTTCATTTGTTTTGCACTCATACGGAGGTAGGGGTAATTCAGACAGCTAATTGCCTCGATATCAATTGTTTTAATGTGCTTCACTGAAGCTGCAGTAATCCAGTAATGTTTGTTTGAAAAAAGGTAAGTGGAAATGCTGCTTCTATGATTGTGCTATGAACTAATTTGTATTGTTTATAAAAAGTGGATAATAGTTCAGGTTAACCAGATCTGGCTCCATGTTCTCTATCCAGCAGACTTGCCTGGAAATTGGGACTAATAGATTTTATTCCCAGTTCTCTCTCTGTCTTTTCTGTGTTTCTTAGGCTTTGTCTACACTGGCACTTTGTCTGCGCAACTTTTGTCATTCAGGGGTGTTTAAAAAAAAAAAAAAAAAACCCCCCCCAAACGACAAAAGTTTTACCGACAAAACGCGCTGGCGTGAATAGCGCTTTATCGGTGGAAGGAGCGCTTTCCTTCCAACAAAGATGCATAGATTCATAGATATTAAGGTCAGAAGGGACCATTATGATCATCTACTCTGACCTCCTGCACAACGCAGGCCACAGAATCTCACCCACCCACTCCTGCGAAAAACCTCTCACCTATGTCTGAGCTATTGAAGTCCTCAAACCATGGTTTAAAGACTTTAAGGAGCAGAGAATCCTCCAGCAAGTGACGTGTCCCCATGCTAAAGAGGAAGGCGAAAAACCTCCAGGGCCTCTTCCAATCTGTCCTGGAGGAAAATCCTTTCCCGACCCCAAATATGGTGATCAGCTGAACCCTGAGCATAGGGGCAAGATTCACCAGGCAGATACCCAGGAAAGAATTCTCTGTAATAACTCAGATTCCACCCCATCTAACATCCCATCACAGGCCATTGGGCCTATTTACCATGAATATTTAAAGATCAATTAATTGCCAAAATCATGTTATCCCATCATACCATCTCCTCCATAAACTTATAGAGTTTAATCTTGAAGCCAGATAGGTCTTTTGCCCCAACTGCTTCCCTTGGAAGGCTGTTCCAAAACTTCCAAAACTGCTGCTCCTGGGGGGTGGACTTTTTTTGTTGGTTGGAGAGCTCTCACCTGCTGACAAACAGCAGCCACACTGTGCGCCTTTTAGCAGCACAGCTGTAGTGGCTCAGCTGTGTCGCTAAAAGCTTCGTAGGGTAGCCATAGCCTTAGACAAATCACTTAGCATGTCTGTGCTCTAGTTGCCCTATCTGTATAATGGAGATAAGATGCACCCATCCTTCTTTAAAACGTTTGGAGAACCTTCCGTTCATTCTTTACCCTCTCAAATACCTGCCTTCCCATGTAACTGGTTGCTGACTTGGTGTCTACATAGATGTACAGTAATCGGTTAAGTCATGCTTCCATATTGTTTTAAAGCAATAGACCTCAACCACTCTAGTCATTGCCAACATACCTTAGAAAAGTGTGTACCTTAGAAAAGATATAAACCAGAGTGTTTTGTAAGGACAAAAGAGGTATTTGGAAACTATATAGAGAAAAGCTTCTGGTATTTAGAATGCTATAACTATGCTCAGTGAAGTAATCTTCTATCACAGTTAATTTGAAGTTGGATATTAAAAAAACAAATTTTCCTGAAAGAGCTTGGAAAGTCTTTGAAATTCCACTTGGAAATAGTTGAGTACACCCTCTGGCATTGATTTCGTTTTTAGAAAAGTAGCAACAGATTTAAAAAATAGCTCCAAAAATGAATTGAGATAGAACAATGATAGCTTAGGGGGAACACTTATCTCATTTCCTTTCATTCCGTTGGGGTGTGCATGTGGTTTGGGACCATAAACTCTGGAGATTATTTGATTGTGGAGACACTAAACATTTTGGATTTAAACTCACTGCACACTTCTTCTGACTCTGACATATATGAATTCCCATCTCATTCTTTCTTTTGCTTTTGATTCATCCCTCACTTTATTTCCTTTGCCAGCAGTCAGCACTTGGTAGTAAATACTAACACATGTTCAGGCTCTGATGGCAAATGATGGTATTATTGGTAATTGTAAGACTTTATTGTGACCAAGCATCCACTATGGTACTACAGCTGACTTCCAATGCTACGTGGCAAAAAGGAAGAGCAGGGGCACTATTTCAGTCATACGTTTAACAAGATGGATTGAGGGATTGTTACAAAGAAACACAAAACCTCTCATGTTTGCACTCAGATCATTAAAGCTTTTGATAAGATTGTCCGTTAATATGGAGCTTTATGTGTAACTCCAAATTTGATAACTTGTAATATTTTCATATCGCATAGTGACCTAGCTTTTGCTTTCCTCCAAATGCATATGTTCTCAGGGCGCTCAGCTTCTTTCAGACATATTCATTTTTCTTTAGACCCGATGAAACATATGGCTCTCTGAGCCTTTATTAGCTGTTCCCAAAGTCTGTGCTTGATTTGTTGGAGGATTGCCAATGATTTTGGTGTCAGAGTTGAGAAGTACAATTGTAACATTAAATTTCTCAAGTCATACCTGTTAAAAAGAAGGTCAAAAGCAATAAAGTGTGTAGGTTTCTTCGGGTGGGTGGGGGTGTAGGATAATGTGAAATTGCAGACTTTTACACAGACATATCACACTGCGGGGAGGGGGGTAGTTTGGCTGTCACAAAATTAATAAAGAGCAGGCCTCTAGAGGATGTGTTTCAAATGATGCAGGTGTAGCAATCAGGGAGTGTATTTACATGCAAGCCAGCTTAATAGTGTGGGATTTATACTAAAGTGGTTCTTAATGCAATACAAATTGAATACCCTGTCTCACGTTAAAACAGAAAAATATAGACTGAAAGGTTTTATGGCTTTTGGGATGGGGGGGAGCGTGGGGTTGTGATTTATTTAGGGAATATGAAGGAAAGATGGATTTGTTAGGTTGTTTGCCATATAAAACTAGTGACTTTGGTGTATAAATTGAATTCATAGCCTTCCAAGTTGGTTCTCTGATGTCTTGAAGATAAAGGGTTTTTAACAGATTTGTTTGCCATATACCTGGCAACACTGAAAAATTAACTTAATTAAAAATCAGGTAAGGTATTTTTCCTTAAACTGGGACATTAAAAAGAAGTTCACAAAGAAGGCAGCAGTGACGCTAAAGTCTCTCCTTGAAAATTCCTCTTCCCTGCTTTCCCCTCCGTAAAGCAAATACTGTGTTTATAAGTTAGCACTCCATGTCATTTGTGATAGATCTGAGGACTTATTCCTAAACTCTGGGTACACAGTTCTGCAGAGATATAATTTTCTTGGCATGGGTCGCATTATATATCCAGATAATGTAATGCTACACCAGGCTCTTTAAAGTCATTATGTGATATTTTTATTGTTTTTACTTCACTGCATAATGACACAAAAGAGGCACCAATCTACTCTTCTAGGTACTTTTGATGTAATTGAGAATAATAATACACCTAAACCAGCAGCAAAACTTCAGAAAACCTCAAACAAGGCTCCACTCGCAATGGCAAGGTTCTCTCCACCAAACCACCTCCTCCATAAATGATCACCACAAAAGCAAAAAAGAGCCTTGCAGGGATCCCCAAAGGTCTGCACACCTGGGCTACTTTGAGTCAAGGGCATAAGATAGTTCCACAGCTGAGGGCTTCTCATGGGGAATACTCTGTTGAGCTGGAGTCCCCTCCATGAGTACCCATGTTAACCACAACTGTGGAACCGGTGGAGAATTACCTCTTATGTAGGCAGGTCCTAAACCATCTAGGGCTTTTTAGGTTGAACTAAGCACCTGAAATTCCATCCAGAAAACCAGCAGGCAGCTAGTGCACAGCACTGAACCCTAGTTTCCTGTGTTCTTGATGTACAAAAAAATCAAACCAAAACCCACACAGCTTACAAAATGGGTGGTCCAATTTGGCATCAAGTTCAGTTTCCAGCTGGCTTTTAACCCTTGCAGAGTTCATCACACCACTCCAAGTGATAAAGGCATGGATTGCTTAGTCAAGTTCACATCCGAAAGAGATGTTTCCCACAGCTGCTATGGTGTGGAAAAGAAGAAAAAAGCATTCCTGGTCACAGCAGCGGTATGATTCTTTAGTACCCCCAGACTGTGAATTCAAATGCAAAGTGGTGGACATGAGCCATCTGTAAGAGGGGGAGAGCCTATCCTTGCCATATGCTTTTATTTATTTCTCCCTGATTCTAAAGGTGCCATCAGTGCTCTGTGTGCAGAACACGGGTTATGAATATGCTTCAGAACTCAGCAGGTTAAAGTGACCATAAAAGGACTTTCACAGTAGAGTTCTCACTCTCCCTCCCTTATCCCCTCTCAGCTGCATCTAGTGCCCCCTGGTCCCTCTCTCACCATCTTTCTCCTAAAAAAAACAGATGAGCCTCTCAGCACCAAACCTGGATTTGCCAAACCGAGGGGGAGTGGCAAATTCCATGATTGAAAATCAGGCATGGTGAGATCAAGAGCATCAGATATTTGCAGGGGCCATGGTATCACCTTGGGGGCTGGAGAAAGGGTTTCAGACCTTTTAGGGCCCAAGCTCTTTGGGTTTGCGTAGGTCAAAACTAGTCCTTTAAATTTCGCCGGAAATCAGTTGCACAGAGCACAAGTGTAGTGTGTTCTCTTGAGTGAAACGCTTTAATACGCCAGTAGCTGCAATCTGCACTAGCTGCAGTTTCTAGCTAGCCTTAAGGTGCAGCCCCATTTAAAGCACATTACAACAATCCGGCCTCAAGTGGTAAAGGCCTTGGGAAGCCTCCATCCTAAAGGAGAGGGTGCAACCTTTGTGCTGAGCTCACATGGTAAAAGTTGTTCTTGGGAGGTCCTCCTACCAGGAGGTACAGAATCAGCTGTGATCTAAGATGACCCTCAAGTTGCAAGCCTGAGAAACAAGCAGCAAACGTTCTGCCCTCACTATATTCTTCTTTCATGTCGTCTTGTTTCTGCTTGCATGTGAACCTTATGGCATTCTTACCTGAGCTGTGGCTCAGCCAGCTGAACCCCATTTTCTGTTTGGCAGTGGGTAATTCTCTCAGCTGCACACAATGGGTGGGGTGAGATGGAGAGATGGAGCTGGGCGCCATCTTTGTACTGTAGACACTATAAAACCTGTTCCCTCATTAGCTCTCCTGACAGCCGCATGGATGTGTTGAGCAAGAATGGTGACAGAATGGAACCGTGCACTGAAAATGCATGAGAGCTGCCTGGGCTGGAGGACAGTTATCCAACACTATGCCCTGGGACCTGTAAGAAAGCCAAGGGCAGAGCCATTCAAGAGTAACTTATCCACTCCTTCTAGTGTCTGCAGATGTGTCAGCACCAGCTCCTAACTTCAAGAATGTCAAACTGATAAGGGACTAGGTGGCTCAGGGGACTGGGTCAGATATGCCAAGGCATTCCGACTGCCATCACTTGTTTGTATCTGAAGCAGCTTGGTAGTGACTTATCCCATTGCCATAAGGTAGCTATGTGAAATGAACTGGGGGTCTTGCAGTTTTTTATACCAATATTCACTCCCATTTAGCTGAGGCAGATTGATGGTGTGGTTGTGGGGAAGCTTCCATTGCTGTTGCTATATATAGTCAGGGTCCCAAAGACATCCCTCCTCTGGATCTAGACTCAGAGTGAGTTGTGGGGCTTGCATGCAGGGTGAACAAGAAAAGCTTTTCAGCTACAAAGCAAATGCCTTTTCATTATAGAAATGAAATTAATTGCTTCTTGCTTGCAAATGATACACTGAAGAGAAATATCCTTAATGTAATGTTATGTTTTCCACACTGTCTATCCAGCATATTCCTCAGATTGTTGAAACTTTTGCATTTAGCCAGTAACGTTATATGTCCCCTTTTAGAAGCTTATTACTGTATGTCCTAATTGGTACCATATTAAATGTGAGTAGTCGGTATACAGCAGGTATGGAGTGACTTTTAATGGTAAATCAATAGTCTGATAGAAGCAGACCAGAAAATTTTTGACATTTATTCAAGAGGGAGTTGTCAAAACAAGACATATTTATGACAGAGTTCCTGAATGCCTTTTCAAAGGCTCTTGAATTGCTGCCAGACTCTAAACACGCTCAACTTCCCAGGAGCTATATTCAGCACAATAAGTGGATATTTCACAGTAAATATTGGCATGCCAGAAAATGGGCATTAAACATTGACTTGACAAGCAACAATTGGGTGCGTTTTATATGTCCAATGTGAAAAGCTGTCTCTTCATCAAGTTGTGCTCTTGTGTAGAAACTTCTACTAAGTTCAGACCGTCATTACTATTAAGAATTAGAAGTACTCTAAAGAAATGGTGAACATTTGGCCTCAGGCGCTCCCATAGCTTCCATTCCAAAAGGCAGCAGGAGTAACGGAGATTCTTGACGAGTGATTCTTGGCTTTGGCTGGCAGTAGGCATTTGCCGGTGAAACTAATGTGGTTCATTATCATTTTTAAGACAGATTACAATGTCATTTACTGAATAAGACAAACTGCTCTGTAGGGGGAGGGTAGCGCTAAATCCTGATTAGGTTATAAATGGGGAAAATAATTGTATGGTCTCATTCTGCTCTCTAGCTGGTATTTCTTTACCCATCTTTCCAGCATACTTGAAACTCTTGCGTGGATGTTGTAAAGTTACATGTACAAACAGGCCCTGCAGCCTGGTCCACTTTTCAGCTCAGGACATGAGCTCTCACAAACTAACCAAAGTGTATCGTAGAATGGGACTCTTCAGAGGAGGTGCTGAGATTTCACTCAGTGTCTTTCACCCTTTGGCATTGGTGCTGGATCAGCAGGTGTCTCTGTACTGCTAAGGGTTTGCTCCTCTGAAAAAGATGGACAGCCCTGACTGCTGCTTGTTAATATCTGATCATAGTCATCAGTGGGGTAGAGCTGGTCCAAAAAACTATTTTCACAAAAACACATTGAAATTGTTTCCATATTAAAGGGTTCAAAAAGGACCCAATTTAATATGGCTTCTTTCAGTTTTTAAAAATATTTTGAAAATTTTATACACCCATTATTGAAAGAATTATGAAAAATTTTTCATTTCAGTCAGCTCTACGTACAAGTAGCATGTTAAAATGTCCTGCTAAATCCCATCACATTCCTTCTTGAAATTCCTCCTACAATTTCAGATGGAACAGATATTAGCCTCCTTGCAGATGCTTTTTGTGGTGCTTGCATGTGTGCTGTTAAACAGTTGCCTAGTTTCATCCCAGAGGTGGCTGCATTTCAGTGGTGGATGAAGTGATTCCTATGTATTGGTTCTATATCTCTCTAAGTGTGTTAGGTTAAAGACAGTGTATCAGTGCAAGATTATCCTAATCATAAACCATACCAGAATGAATCACAGTTGCCTCCAGTTTCCCAAACCCCCACTTACTTACTATCTTCATAGCATCTACCAACTGACGCAAGTGCTCCCTGCAGAAGTTTTTTCTGGGGGGGGGAGGAAGGAGGGAGGGAGGAAGGCAGGACAGTGACATAACTGCCCTCCTCCTTGCCTCTCCTGCCACAGAAAGAACTTTAGTCTTCATGGGGCTTTCCCTGTCTCTACAAAGTGGCAGCAAGCTATGCTTGTTCTTCCCCTGACCTTCTATAGTGGGACCGAAACACTCCTGCTGCCACTGTCTCAAACTCTGTTTCTGAGATGCCCCAGGGTGCATCTCAGTGCACTCCAGGTGAAGGGCTTCCATGGGGCATGAGGCTGCCTCATGAAAAGAGAGGCTGAGGTGCAGAGGGGTCTCCCAACTTGTCATTAGTTTTGACTCCTGCTCCGCAGTCTGCTCTCCCAGGAGCCGGGGTGCCGTTGCCAGGATGATGCACTCCCCTCGCCTGTAGTCTGGGAAGTGAGGGGTTCCTGAGTGAACCTTCACCTGCTCTGGGGCTGTGTGTGGGAAGTGGGTATGTTTCCCAAGGGTGAAGGGGATCTTCACTCCCTAGGTGGAGTAGTAAAGGGTGAGGAGAAGGACCCCGTAGTTCAGTCACTAGTGAAGGAAGGACAGGCTGGTGTTTTCTGTAGCTGTGCCTGGCATGCTAGCAAAGAGTTATCAGCTCACAGCCCGCAGGTTATGGTCTGTTAGTACCTGTGAACCCGCTCGCTCCCCTGATATTCAGCACATGTAGTATTCAATTCATCCTTGCCCCTCTTGGATGGGTGAGCATCCTGGTGGATCCAGTTTGTGTGCTGTCCAAAATACAACTGGAGCTCCTGTTTTGGTGGAGATTCAAAAGCTTAGTCTTGTAGCGTAGCATTTCCCCTCACTAATGGCTGCGAGATTTAGACAGAGCGCATGTTGAGAGAGAGCATTCTGGATTCCCTACATCTCCAGGATTGGCTAACCTTCAGCAGCATCCATATTCTAAATTCATCAGACTAAGGAACTACAAAATAGCTGTCCAGTGGTTCATGTTTGCTGATTTGTTCCATTGATTATATGCAGATTATTACTTGCATTTCTCACCTTCTCCTCTTTGTAAGCTTGTTAAACGAAGGTCTGCATCAGCATTTCTCATACTAGTCACAGATGCATCTGTTGTTTCTTCCATTCTCTGTAAGTCCTGCTTACCTCATCACTGAGTTTTTCATGTGAACTTTCTTTGAGATGTTCCTTAGTGATGGGATGTTTACACTTCACAGTACTGAAGCAAGAAAAGCCCAACAGGCAGAGAATCTAGAGTGCGTAATTACTGTCAAATCGTGTCAATGAGATTATTTATGAAAGCATGTCACACATTTTGCAATTTAGTGGGCACAAAACAACTTTATAAATCCATATCCTTGTAATCGTCTACTCCATATAGGCTTAAAAGTATTTGTTGATGATGCACATGGTCATCTGCTGCTTACTTTAGTGTTTCCAAACAAAACTCCTAACTTTATGTATACCAGTTTCCTTCAAGGCGCAAAACTTATTTTTTTTATTTTTCATCATGCTCTGCTGCTATTGTATTTCACTTTCTTTTAAATCTCCTGGTCATGCTCCTATTGCATGTTGGCAACATTTTGATTAATCCTCTGCTTTCCTGAAATCCTGCTGTATAATAATTCTGTTGATAAACACATTTACTTGGGAGTTATCACAGAATAGTTATGTCCAATTAATTTTAGTTTGTATCATTACTAATTCATACCTGTAGAGTATTTTGCAAGAAACCAATCTCAGTTGTCTCTTAATTGCTAAAATCTCTGAATTCAGTTACATCAAAACTGCACTGAGGATTTTGACCCTCTAAAACTTTTTCCGACAGCGCAAAAACATATTGGACAGGCAAAGTGTGTCACTATAATCACATGCCTTATTTCTCCCAATTCCAGCAGCATCGTTCTCTCTTAACCATGCCGTCAGAGAGAAACACCCCAAAATGTACAGTACATTTTAAAAATGGAGACTGAGTTCAAACATGGTTAAAATGTATCATATTCTAAATTTCATCTGATGCCTTTGAAAGTTAATGGTCAAAGTACAAGTTTACAGGTTAATTGGTTTGGTTAAATGCACTATTCTTTCTCCTTTAACAGAGGAAAAACAAATATCTCTCTCTACCTATATCTGTGCTCATGTTTAGCATCCATCACTGGAATATCTACATTAACATGCACTAGGGAACTTGGAATGTGTGTCAGCAGGGTACAGTTAGTGCACGACACTCTAGTGCACACTAGATTTTACACTCCTGTAGTGCGGACTAATGCACAGTGTAGACAAGTCCTCAGTGCCTCTCCAGAATCGCAAATAACAACCATCAATCTCTCTCTTCCTTCTTGGGGAGCAAGTTCCCTGATTACAGGCCAGAGTCTTACCCGGTGCAAGTCTGCATAGCTCCAGTGGACTCAGCTTGCTAAATGTTAGCTGAGAATCACCCCTGTATTGTTGGGGCGGGGGGGGGGAGAGGTGTTTGTCGGGGAGAGGAAGTTACTGAGGGAAAGACAAGTAGAAGAGAAGAGTTTTGTGTTCAGTTCTGTACACAGTGAGGCTCAGGGCTGCTCTCTTCACCTTGTAGAGATGAATTCCATAGGTTAAGTCCAACTCCTGCTTATGTCTGTCTCCTGCCCTTATGAGACTTGGTTTGTTGACAGGCTCATGGCTTCAGTGATGCACTGCTGTCATGGGAGATGATGGTTATGGAAGGAGAGCTGATCTCTTAGAGCTAACGCTGTGGGAGGGTTTTGACTATAGCAAGGTTCTCTATTAAATGGGCAGCCGTGCATAGGGCAGAGCACCAGGGTGATGTGTCAGGGACAACCAGTGCAGTTAAATTGACAGGCTGGAATGTTTTATTCTTCTGGAGCTTTTTTCGGGGCATGTGGCTCCAGTATTTGATGTGAGTTGTGATAATCAAGGCTGAAGGTCACAAATGGATAGTTCACCAGGGCAGTGGTGAGCCAGGTGGCTGGGGCAGCGTTGCAGTTTGCCATCCTGGATCTTTGGAGTATCCAGTAGCTTTGAGAAGACCCAGAGGACCCCAACGCTGTGGATCAGCTTATAGTTTGAAGGCAGATGCTCTTGATCAGGGAGGGAGGATCTGTGAATCACTTCTCTCTTCGTACTGGCTTCTCCTTAATGTTGCCTGGGTTTAGCTCTCGACAGCTGCTCTTCCTCCAAATTCTGGTGTTGGCTAGTGTTGGGAGAGCTGGGAGGGCTTACATGTCATGTACAGAAGAGGTAGAGTCACGTGTTGCCTGAGTACTCTGCCGGCATTTCATCCATTTTTGTCTCACCGTGCTGTATGTGACCAACGGCGCTATCAGTTCTTATCACAGGTCATTTGGGGAGGGATGGGGAATGGCCAGTAAATTTCATGGACCAATTCCACTTAAAAATTAGCAGACGCTGTGTAGAAATTGTTGGGAAGGGTTGTGTGTGAGTTACTCTGCACGGATCGCTTGCTTTCATTTTTCTCTTCCGTGGTAGTCAGTACCAGGGGTGTGTGTACGGTAACAGGATAGTTAATTAAAAACTCCTCTGGCCCTGTGGCTTATTCCCCCGTGAAATGGCAGTGCTCCATCACATGGTCATTGGTTGCTGTGTAAACGAACACGATGGGGAGAGGTGCTCAAGGAATTTAGGTTTAAGCCCCCTTTGAACATCAGTGGGTGTTTTGGGGCCTAACACCCATAGGCTCCTTTGAAATTCTCGGTCAGAATGGTTTCCCATGCAGCACCAACAGCTCTTTAAAGAATGTGTTATCTACCCTGAGATTTATGATTATTCCAAGAGTTTCCCAATTAGAATAAGAGTTGATGGCCAAGAACAAGTATTAGGCTAAATTAAACATGTTTGACTCTCTACAATAGTCGACTTGTTTATCACTGGGGAAGCATGCTAATATTGGCTTCTATGGTGTGTTAATTTAACAAACAACTTTATTAGGAAGAGCCAAATCCATGTCTAGTGCTGTGAGATATTGACCGGGTCAGACTGGGCACGTGGTACTAGTTCTAAATTCAGATGAAAAGTAAAGTTGGTGGCAACCACATTTCACTGGAAAAAAATATGGCCCACTGGCATAGAAGCTGTTTCTGCACAGAAAACATGACACTATTTATGAAGAGCCATGTCTAATATCCTTTCCACTTTGGAAAAAGAAGTTTATTTTAATACATCCTTTTTAATTGCTATGAGCTGGACTTGTAAATATTGTAAGTGGTTGAGTAATAGTCATCTGTTAGCAGACCAAATGGAAGGGACATTTTTTCCACTCTTTGAGCCCTAATATGGTTCGCCCGACTCTAAAGGGGATACTTTAGTGCGGATGTTTTAAAAAAAAAAAAAAAAAGTCTGTTTAATAATTCAAAGATGGTTTAATCTGAGGGGAAGCCGGTGTGTGGTGTTCTGTTGAGTGAAATGCATAGGACATTGTGAAGCTATCCAGGAGGTTTTGCCAGGTGTTCTAATGCTAGGGGACTTGTCATTGTTTAGGAAAGAGAAGGGTTTATTACCAAAATTTGCAATGATGCACTCCATTTGCAAGATGTAAAACTTGTATTTCAGTTAAGAGGGGCAGGTTATCTCCCTTATGTTTTGGAGGTTAGAGAGTACTGCAGCAGAGTTAGCTTCATCTAGCAAGATATCACAAAACATGGTCTGGGAAAACCACTGTCCTTTTATCTCCGGCTTTCAGTCAGTCTGTATTGTGAATGAGAGAGAGCTTTGTGAGACTCAAAGGCAGAGGGCTTGCAAAATTCTAGTCTGTCATTTTCCTAGAGCAATCTTTTTTCTTTTTAATATGTGAATAGTTTTGTCCCTCTCCTCCTGCTAAGACTGAGTTTTGCACCTGAGCTAGTAAATTGTCATAACATTTTGTAAACCCAGTAATGTACAGCATATTGCACACAGCAGGTTTGCGCTCTCAAATTCTTTTTTAAAATGTTCACCGCCATTCATTTTCCTAAGTCAGATTTGTTTTGCACAGGTTTGTTGTGGTTTTTTGCTTTGCAAATAACTTTGCCTTGTAGTAGTCAAATTATTTACATCCCGGCAGCAATCTTCCTATTAAATTTTAGCACTCACCTGTCTTAGAGAGAGAGAGAGAACTAATTTATGATTCCGTAAATTCTACTAAACTTCACCAATCCTGCATGTTTTTAACTATCTTAATGGGACTGCTTGGAGTGTGTCGTGATAACCTGGTGTCCCTCTTCAGGACAGGGGCTGAAGTTGTGTGGTGACTTTTTTAATCATTCACCTGTAGAATAGTTGAATTATTCTTGGGAAGACAGAACCAGAGACCAAATATACAGTGTCAGTCCTGATAGCTTTAAGCAAACTACCTTTCATAAATGATTTTTGTAGTCTGATTTCTATACATATATTAACATGTAATGATCTGGTTTTAGTTAGAATTGAAAACTTTGGGTAGCCAAGTTTCTACCCTATGTTATTGTTTAGGGTGATGTAAGCGGACTCAAAAAGTAAGTTTCCTTTTTCGAAAAAAATCCTTCAGATAAGACGAAGACGGTAACTTAATTTTGCTTTGTCTGTTTCAGGAATGTTGGTGGTGATTGTGTTGTTGCTGATTGCGATAGCTGTGGTTGCCGTCTGGCCAACACACTAACACAAATGCGGGGACCACCAGAGATGCCACTTAGCAGCAGCAGAGCTGGCCAACTTCAGAAGATGCGAACAACTTCATTGCAAACATGTTTTGTGTCTTAAGTAAACTCAGTATTAGAATGACAACGTTTCTGATGCAATGCACAGCCAGAGGGCTGTGGCTAGTTTGGAGCCTTTGAACTTCAAAAGGACTCTCTCCCTCCCTTGGTTTTGTACTTCAGAGGGACACAACTGGACTAGCTGCATCTTTTAAGCGATCTACCCTTCAGTGCAACTGACTCTAAGCAAGCAATCTGCCCCTTTTGTTGAGAGATCAGTCGTCCTGAGGGTTTAACATACTGTATACTGCTCCTACGTAGCTTGTGTGGTATATGTGTGGACTTCCCCCTTGCTTGCTAAATGATGATCTTTGGAACCAAGATTTTGCATCTTATAAAGTTATAAGGAACTGATCTAAACTAAAATTCAATGAAGTTGGAGGGTCAGAGAGCAGGCACAGCTCGAGAATGAAAAGCCTGGTGAGGGTAGAACGGAATATAGGGACTCAGATGTACCTTACAAACATAAGTAAGTATGAGACAATCTTTGGCTGTTGTGAGAGAATTACTGGTGGTGTTCTGCACAGAGAGAAATGCAAACAGCAGTGGGTCTTTCCAACATTTAACACAACTGGGTGTAGAACAGTGGAAAGCCCAACTGCCCAATGTGTGTTCCTAAGGGAGAAAAGTGTCTTTCTGCTAACTGTACTCCAGGGTAATTACCCCAACTGACTAACTGCAGAAGTCCTGATACAGAGAATAGACTAGTCTCAAGATCAGAGATCTGCACAGCTTTCTTTTATAATTTTTCATAACTGTTAAAACTGCAAAGGAAAATATTATGAGTATTAAAAAAAAAAATGAAAAAAGTATTTAATGCTCATTGCTGTCCCAAAAATTATTTTATGTGCCAACTTAATTGTCAGAACTGATAAAGCAATAATAACACTGAATAAAAGTTGATCCATTTACATGCTGCTTTTTATTGACATGTTTTTTATTGTTTCCAATAATGTCTTAATATTTTAAAAGCCTTTTGTTTGTTTCCTAGAGATTGATATTGAGGAGAGAAAGAAACTGATTCCAGAGACTTCTGGTTTCATTTGAAATGTCTCTTTTGTACTTTTTAATGTTTTTTTTCAGCCCCAAGCTGGTGCTCACATGTCTTAATCCTTAAAAATGGAATATGTGCAATTATAAATATGCATTTAATTCTTGGCACGAGCAATCAAAACCCTACCTCTCCCAAACCCAGTGTAGTGGGTAGCAGCAGTGCAAACCTGGTGTGTAGAGCTGAGATTCAAGAGACCTGGGTCCTAGTCCCAACCCTGCCACTGGCCTGCTGCATGACCTTGCACAAGTCGTTTTAATCACTCCATGCCTCAGTTTCCCCATCTGTAAAATGGGGATAATGACACTGCTATCCTTTGTAAAGCACTTTGAAATCTATGGATACAAATCACTCGAGAAGAACTAGGTATTGTTGTTGTTAAGCTTCTGCAACAGCATCTTCTGCCACTGTGCCTCAACCCAGACCTAAGAGTTCAGGCTCCTTGAGTCAGTCACACCGGAGCATATATTGAAACTATGGTGCTCATTGTGATGGTGGTCTTCGTGGTGCTCAGGTAACTCTGGAAGCTGGATGGATCTAGAAGAGTTATTTCAAAATGACTCTTCATTCCAAATTTTCTTTGTTTGATAGAAAATAAAATAAAAAAGGTCAAAATCAAAATAAGTTTTGATTGATCCAAAATGAATGTTTTCAGAATTTTGGTTTGGGATGAAAAAAATTTCAAACTCTGTTTTTTTTCCATGGGGCAGAAAATCTGTTTTCCAACCGGCTCTTCACAGCCTGAGCTATGGCACTCCTTGTTGATGTTTCAGTGTCTGGGTAGCCAATGATATGGGAGGCAGGTACACAGGAATAGTTCAGGTGAACAAACCATTAAGTGAGTTTTAACCTGGCAACGACCAAGGGAAGTGGGGTAAACACAGCCATGTACTAGGGAGTGACAAATACCTTGTCTTCTGTGCAGTAGAACCCAAGGACTCAGTGCACCTCCATCCTGCATTGCTGGGAAAGGCTCTTCTTAAAAGATCTGAAGAGTCAGTTAAGTCAGAATTGTTTAGGCCTAGGGGTCATGCCTGTTTGCTCATTGTCACTTGGAAAGGAGCTCTGTATCCAAACAGCTGGAGGAGAAAGCGGCAGGCCGTTTAACCACTGCATGTTTTGCAGGAAGTTCTCAGTGACCTTATTGCTTGACTTTTTTCCAGTGCAAATGGAGCTTTTAAACCCAGCCACTCCAGCTGAAAATGAATAATTGTGGTTCCTGCTACTGTGATTAAAATCTGCATTCGAGCAGTTTCTGTGTTAAGGAACCTGAAGAACCTGGCTTTTAATTAAAACTGCCATTTACGGGGGGGAATTCAGGTTTTATTTGAAATCCCTGGATACACTGGTCAGAATAAATTGTGCTACTGTTCTGTGCAACGTTCTGGGTCCATTCTATAGGGGCTTTTTAAACAGCGCTCTCTGATTTGTTGTATTCTTGGGGGACAAAATTTCTGGGGCATAAGGAAGGAGGAGAACCAGTGAGTCTTACTGTAGAAATATTTAACAAAGAGGTCCCTAGATTTGCCCTTTAAGTAACATTAAACACGGCATGTGGGTGAGGAGTTTTATTAAAAAAGAGAGAAGTGGATTTGGCAGGGCTTTCATGGTGTATATGGAAACCTTTTCTGTTTTACTGCTCTTTGGAAGGGAAGGCTAAAATAAACAGACTGGTTTCATTGTCTACAAGCGAGTGGAACTGAAGAGTGTGAAGTGTGATCAGTCTGAGTTCAGTGCATTTTCGATTTATTCTATTTAATGAATTTTATGAGCTGGTTGCTGTGGCATCTGGGCACGTGACACAAATTAAAATCAAGCAACAGGTTTAAATTGCCTAGAGTAGACACCAAGGACACCCTCACTCCCTGTACAGAGCCATGTCAGCCCATCATAAGCCAACCACCACCATCCCCAGCAAAGGTCCATATAATCAGAGTCATGCTTGATCAGAGAGATATGCCTTGCATTGTGCATTCATGTTGAGACTCCCCAACTGCAGTGGGCCTGGTGGCTGATGGGAGCTTATCTCACAGCTGGGAACCCTCTGTCTCCAATCTCCCAGGAATGCATTTTAGGGGAGGATGAGCCAAAGCAGCTTAGCTTAGTGGGTGCATAGACAGAGAGGTCACCTGTAACAAAGCCAGGACCGAAGCTATATCTAGGACCTTAGAGTTGGAAACCAATGCCTTGAATGTCCCCTAGCAGCAAAGGGGAAACCAGTGCAGTTCAACATGCTTATTAATTTGGTTTTAAATACACTCAACTAGAAATAAGGGACTTTTTAATAGCAAGGGTAAGTAACCATTGGAACAGTTTACCTAGAGATGTGGTGGATTCTCCATCACCTGAAGTCTTTAAATCAAGGCTGGATAGCTTTCTAAAAGAGGTGGTCTAGCTCACCCGGAAGTTATGGGCTTGATGCAGAAATTATTAGGTGGAGATTTTAGGCCTGCTATGCAGGAGGCCAGATTAGATTATCACAATGGACACTTCTGGCCTTAAAAATCTGAGAGTAAAAGAGCCCACTCTGGTATGAATTAATACAGTGCATAACCCTGCTCAAGCTTACCCAACCTGAAAGGGAACCAAATCCCTGGGCTCTCGTCGCTAGGAAACTTGACATCCAGGCAGACCAAGTCAGCTGTTCCACATGCATCCTGGCCAATAAAACCTCAATCCCCAGGTGCTCATCCCCAGGGATCTCACGAGGTTTGCAGAGGTAGAGAGTTCTCCTTTCCTTCTGTACCAGCCTGAAATGTGATAAGCAAAGTGCCCTGTGCTCACTCATGGTATGTCTACACTACGAAATTAGGTCAAATTTATAGAAGGCGATCTTTTAGAAGGCGATTTTATACAGTCGATTGTGTGTGTCCCCACATTAATGCATTAAGCACATTGTATATCTAAGGGCGGAGTCGGCGGAGTGTGTCCACACTACCGAGGCTAGCGTTGACTTTCAGAGCGTTGCACTGTGGGTAGCTATCCCACAGTTCCAGCAATCTCCACCGCCCATTGGAACTCTGAGTTAAGCTCTCAATGCCTGATGGGGCAAAAACATTGTCGCAGGTGGTTTGGGGTACATGTCGCCAGTCGCCCCTCCCTCCATGAAAGCAACTGCAGACAATCATTTTGCGCCTTTTTTCTGTGTGGGCGCCATACTGCTTTCAGCAGACAGTGCAGTAGGACTGCCAACCATTGTCATCGTCATCCCGCACTTCCGCTGCCACTCTGCTTTCCTGATGCTACAAATCCACCTTGCAGGTCCTCTATACGACCGTCGTCATCCACTGCTTCCTTGGCACTCTGTTCTCCTGGTGGTCTCGCAGGGCCGCTTCCGCTGCAGCTCTGCTCGGCTGCTCTTGTCTCACCATACCACGGCAGGCATGCAGCCCACTCAGCTGTTGTGTCCTGGCAGCAGACGGTGCAGTAGGTCTGCAAAACTGGTCATCCAACCACCGCTTCCCCTGCAACCCTGCTCTCCTGCAGACGCCATACCGCGGCAAGCATGGCGCCCACTCAAATCACTACGGCAGTTATGAGTATTGTAAACACCTCGCGCATTATCATGCAGTATATGCAGAACCAGAACATGCAAAAGCAGGCGAGGAGGCGACGGCAGTGCGGTGACGAGAGTGATGAGGACATGGACACAGATTTCTCTCAAAGCATGGGCCCCAGCAATTTGGACATCCTGGTGGCAATGGGGCAGGCTCATGCTGTGGAACGCTGATTCTGGGCCCGAGAAACAAGCACAGACTGGTGGGACCGCATAGTGTTGCAGGTCTGCGATGATTCCCAGTGGCTGCAAAACTTTTGGATGTGTAAGGGCACTTCATGGAACTTTGTGACTTGCTTTCCCCTGCCCTGAAGCTCAAGAATACCAAGATGAGAGCAGCCCTCGCAGTTCACAAACGAGTGGCGATAGCCCTGTGGAAGCTTGCAACGCCAGACAGCTACTGGTCAGTCGGGAATCAATTTTGGAGTGGGCAAATCTACTGTGGGGGCTGCTGTGATCCAAGTAGCCAACGCAATCACTGAGCTGCTGCTATCAAGGGTAGTGACACTAGGAAACATGCAGGTCATAGTGGATGGCTTTGCTGCAATGGCTTTCCCTAACTGTGGTGGGGCGATAGATGGAACGCATATCCCTATCTTGGGACCGGACCACCAAGGCAGCCAGTACATAAACCGCAAGGGATACTTTTCAATGGTGCTGCAAGCACTGGTGGATCACAAGGGATGTTTCACCAACATCAACGTGGGATGGCCGGGAAAAGTTCATGACGCTCACGTCTTCAGGAACTCTAGTCTGTATGAACAACTGCAGCAAAGGACTTACTTTCCAGACCAGAAAATAACCGTTGGGGATGTTGAAATGCTTATAGTTATCCTTGGGGACCCAGCCTACCCCTTAATGCCATGGCTCATGAAGCTGTACACAGGCAGCCTGGACAGTAGTCAGGAGCAGTTCAACTACAGGCTTAGCAAGTGCAGAAGGGTGGCAGAATGTGCATTTGGATATTTAAAAGCACGCTAGTGCAGTTCACTGACTCGGTTAGACCTCAGTGAAACCAGTATTCTCACTGTTATTACGGCTTGCTGTGAGCTCCATAATATCTGTGAGAGTAAGGGGGAGATGTTTATGGCGGGGTGGGAAGTTGAGGCAAATCGCCTGGCCGCTGATGACATGCAGCCAGACACCAGGCGGTTAGAAGAGCACAGCAGGGCGTGCTGCGCATCAGAGAAGCTTTGAAAACCAGTTTCATGGCTGGCCAGGCTATGGTGTGACAGTTCTGTCTGTTTCTCCTTGATGAAAACCTGCCGCCTTGATTCACTCTACTTCCCTGTAAGCCAACCGCCCTCCCCTCCCCCCTTCGATCACCACTTGCAGAGGCAATAAAGTCGTCATTGTTTCAAATTCATGCATTCTTTATTAATTCTTCACACAAATAGGGGGATAACTGCCAAGGTAGCCCGGGAGGGGTGGTGGATGAGGGGAGGAGGGAAGGACAAGGCCATGCTGCACTTCAAAACTTATTGAATGCCAGCCTTCTGTTGCTTGGGCAGTCCTCTGGGGTGGAGTAGTTGGGTGCCTGGAGCCGCCCCCACTCCGCGTTCTCGGCGTCTGGGCGAGGAGGCTGTGGAACTTGGGGAGGAGGCCGGTTGGTTAGACAGGGGCTGCAGTGGCAGTCTATCCCTTTTCTGCACCTCAACCATACGCCAGAGCAGATCAGTTTGATCCTCCAGTAGCCTCAGCATTTCATACTCCTCCTCTCATCATATTGCCGCCGCCTCTCCTGTTGCTCCAACAATCTGTCCTTTCGCACATCCCTCCTGTCCTCACGGTCCTTTTGTGCTTTCCTGGACTCTGCCATTGTCTGCCTCCACGCATTGTGCTGGGCTCTGTCAGTTTGGGTGGACTGCATGAGCTCAGAGAACATTTCATCACGGGTGCGGTTTTTTCGCCTTCTTATCTGCACTAGCCTCTGGGACGGAGATGCTAGTTGCAGCGTTGAAACATTTGCAGCTGCGGGAGGAAAAAAAGGGAAATTAAGATTGAAAAAGACACACTGGCCATTTAAAAGGAGGGGGCTGATGTTTTCAGGTTAACGTGCAGCACAAACCCAACTAACCCTCCCCTCGCCCCCCAATTCTCTGGGATGATCGCTTCACCCCTCCCCCCACCGCGTAGCTAACCGCAGGGATGATTTCTTTTCAGCCACAGGCAAACAGCCCAGCAGGAACGGCCACCTCTGATGTCCCCTTAATAAAATTCCTCTATTTAAACCAGGTTACCATGAATGATACCACTCTCCTGAGGATAACACAGAGAGAGAAAGAACGGATGTTGCTTGAATGCCAGCAAACACCAGGACCACACGCTGCCATGCTTTCTCATGCAATGATTCCAGACTGCGTGCTACTGGCCTGCTGTGGCCTACCATGGAGGACACAATAAGGCTGCCCTCCCCAGAAGCCTTTTGCAAAGGCTTTGGGAGTACCTCCAGGACAGCTTCATGGAGATGTCCCTGGAGGATTTCTGCCCCATCCCCAGACACATTAACAGACTTTTCCAGTAGCTGTACTGGCCGCGAATGCATCCCAAGTCTTCAGGGCAAATTAATCATTAAACATGCTTGCTTTTAAACCGTGTATTATATTTACAAAGGTACACTCACCAGAGCTGCCTTCAAGGTCCGGGAGCCCAGGTTGGGAGGGTATTGAATCCAGGGTGATAAACAGTTCCTGGCTGTCAGGGAGAATGGTTTCTCCGCTTGCCTGGTGTGCGCTATCTTCAGCCTCCCCCTCCTCCTCATCTTCCTCATCCCCAAAACCCTCATCCCTGTTGCGTGAGACTCCCCCCTTGCAGGAGTCCACATACAGGGGAGGGGCAGTGGTAGGGGCACCCTCTAGAATTGCATGCAGCTCATCATAGAAGCGGCATGTCTGGAGCTCTGACCCCAAGCAGGCGTTGCCTCTTGGGTTTTTTGGTAGGCTTGCCTAAGCTCCTTAAGTTTCACACAGCACTGCTGCGGGTCCCTGTGATAGCCTCTGTCCTTCATGCCCTTGGAGATTTTTGCAAATATTTTGGCATTTCATCTTTTGGAACAGAGTTCTGATAGCACGGATTCGTCTCCCTATAGAGTGATCAGATCCAGTACCTCCCATTCGGTCCATGCTGGAGCCCTTTTGCTATTCTGGGACTCCATGGTCTCCTCTGCTGATGAGCTTGCCACACTGGCCAAACAGGAAATGAAATTCAAAAGTTCGCGGTCCTTTTCCTGTCTACCTGGCCAGTGCATCTGAGTTGAGAGTGCTGTCCAAAGCGGTCACAATGGAGCACTGTGGGATAGCTCCCGGAGGCCAATACCGTCAAATTTCATCCACATTAACCCAAATTCGACCCGGTGATGTCAATTTCAGCGCTAATCCCCTCGTCGGGGAGGAGTACAGAAATCGATTTTAAGAGCCCATTAAGTCGACAAAATGGCTTCGTTGTGTGGATGGGTGCAGGGTTAAATCGATCCAATGCTGCTAAATTCGACCTAAACTCGTAGTGTAGACCAGGGCTCAGTGTGGTCAAGCCCTTCAAGGTAAATATTAAGGGATGAAAACATTCAGCTCAACTAAATGTTTCTTCATAGGAAGGCTGAGCATCTCCCAAGGCCTGGATTTCTGGATGGAAGCGTCCTCCTAGAAGAGATCCTTTGTCCCCTGTCAGAAAAGTCTATTAGACAAGCAGTGTAGCTGTAGCTGTGTCGCCCTTGGAGGTGGGATGACGTGACCCGCTAGTGTGGACCACGAACTGCTCTCGCAGCGTCCAATTGCAAAGTAGACAAAATTCCCTTTCTTCTGCCAGCGCCTGATCCTGCACTGTTTGTACTTGCAGACTGGAGTCACAGCTTGCACTAGCTGTGTGTGCATCAGGATCTGAAAAGAGATTTCAGATGATGATGTGAAGCCATTAACAGCCCTGGAACCCGTTAATGGTACTGGCTAGATTTCTATGGGAAGTGTTTACCTTGCTTTGCCAGTGGACGGCTCCCCTGCTTTGAGCCGTTCCTGGTGTTTAGATTGTTGCATAGTTTTCTGTTGAATGAACATGTGCTCTGGAGTCTAAAATGCTTTTCTCTCTCTTCACGGTTTCCAATTTTAATTTCTCTTTGTTAAGAGGATAAAATACCAGAGTGGGCCAAAATGCCAAGTGCAAACTCTCTGATGTTCTGCTGCTCAGTAAATCTGCTGTGAACGGCCCTTATTTCTGTTGGAGTCTAGTTCCTACGGTCGGAATAAATGAGCCCTTAAAAGCTGTTACACCTTGTTAAATTACCTTTCTTATTGTTTATTTCCTGCTTCTGCTGCTCCAGGAAAGGTCATTTCCATAGGCACTGAGCATGTCAGGCCAGCATTCACCTCCCAGAGCCAGTCGCCAGCCAGGGTTACCCCAGAGCCTTTTGAAGGGAGGAGAAGTGAGAATGCCACTGACGCTACTGAGAGGTTCTGGGATTTGTGCTGAGGGCGGGGGATGAAAGGCCGAGACAGGTGCTAAGGCCGCATGTACACCCATTGTTCAGCTGGGAATAGGCTCATTTCCCCCATTTCTCTGCGCTGCCGCGGTTTCTCCTTCACAGACCATTAGCTAAAAGCAGGAAAAACCTGGTAAATCTATTTTCACTTTTTGAAAGCTTCAAGCAAGATTCCCGAAGAGGAGGTGGTGGTGGCGTGTTTGACCCATATGCCTCTGCCATAAAGCTCTGAGATTGCTGACCTCCAAGATGTTTTTGAACTAATAAATTATCATAGACATTAAGGGGTAGAAGAGACGGTTTGGGTCGCTCAATGTGACCTCTGTGCAATTCACAGGATCTTTGCCCGCATTATTCCCTCTCACAGCATTTGGCTGTCTGGAAGTCTCCCCTCCAAATATCACCCTCTGCTCTGCTTAACTTGTCATGTAATGTTTTAATGCTTGGCTCATTTCTTCCTGAAGAAGCTGCCTGGTATGAAATCTAGCCATACTCATGGTCGTGCAGTGTCAGTAACGGCTGACACCTTGAGAGCTTTATTGCAACTGGTAGGGAGATTTGTAGTTTTCAACACAAGTCACTCTCAGAACAAGCCTGGGCCAGATTCCTGAAGGATGCATGTTCCTTTGCCATTCTTACACCTTTTCCTCAGGCTGCATTTCTCCATGTCTTCTGATGAGTTTGCCCTGGATCTTACCAGCATGTTCTAAACCCCACCTCCTCAGAGACCTAACCTGAAATGCTGTGGGGCCAGCAGAGCAGCTGGAGAACAGGGAGGGGGAGGAGGTGTGAGGATGGGGGGGAATGAGTGGAGGGGGAAAAAGACAAGGGAGTACATTATTCATGTCAGGGTTGGCCCTGGCCACGGGTTCTGGGCTTTGCTTGGCTTTCTCAGGGTGCTTGCTCTGCAGGCTGTGTCAGCAGGACCTTGTCCAGGAGCAGGGAAAGCCCTAAGGAGTCCTAGCCCTGTCCCCACCATGGGAAGGGATTTCTTTAATCATCCATCGGTTCCCACGTGCATGGAACTGGATGCGGCTGAGAATGCCTGGAAGCAGAGCAGAGTCATGCAGCATGGCTCAGGGGCTTGCTAATGGGACACACGAGCCTAAGTCGCCCACTCAAACCCATCCCACCCCATTAGTCAGTCCCATCCATGGGATACTCAGCAGCCTCCATGTGCTACATTGGGTAGGCAGGCTCCAACTGGACAGGCATCATAGAAACCACCACCTCTGGCAATAATTCATACCTGCTGGCATCCTCAAGGAGAGGCCATTTAATGCAGCGCCCTGGAGTCACTGGTCTGGCCGGGGCTGAGGCATGGTAGTGGGGCAGTGGAGGGAGGTTAGCTATGCTGCTGCTTGCGTTTGTACCAAGAGCTGGAAACCTGGCTACTCTCACCAGCACTAAATCCCCAAATACTGCTGTTTGCTGCTGGCATGGACTGGCGCCAGGCTGCTATTTTACTGTTCGGCTTTTCGCTCCTCCCTTGGCACCCATCCCGAAAGTGTTGATTGCACAGTTAGGGAACACCCTGCATCCACGGGGCTGATCCCAACTCTGCTAAGAGCTGATGGAGCCCAGCACTGTCCGAGTTCAGGCCTGTATCCCACAGCGTTAGAGCTCCTCTTTCATCCCGATGTCACTAAAGAGACTGGCCTAGGACGAGTACAGTTTACAAGAGTTTATTCAACTGGTTTCTGACTTTAGTTCTACCAAGTGGGTGCTGAACAGTTACAAGCTCCATCTGGTTCAGTTACAGCCATCTAACAAAACAAAACAAAAAGACAACTTGGAAAAAAATAAGAAAATCCACAACTTTTTCACGTCATTAAATATATTCATATATAATAACCATAATATATTAGTATGCATTGTAAAGAAACATTGCCCAAAACAGTATGTAATGGTCATAACTAAACAACATTTACAATTCAAGATATTAACAGAGATAAAAAACACAGGTTTTTCTGCCAGGTCTGTGTAACAGGAGAAAAGGTGGGTGGTGTGTGCAGGGGAGGGGGGAAGGGACACAGAATGAAACAAACAAAACAACTTTTGTTTAATACTACTGTCGAGTGATGATTGTTTTGGCATTTCAGCTGCTTTCCAGAATCGCTTGGTTGGCACCGCAGCCCTTTTACCCTGTTACAAATTCCACGTTACACGTCCTCAGGGGACCTCGGGATCTATTTACTTATTTTTGTGTTATTCAAGTTACCATAATGTTCCACCGTTGTGTGTGACCCTTAATGATAACTGCCGGTACAGAACTCTCCGAAAGCCCTTCGCCCTCTCCCTGGGCCCCCGGGTTTTTCTCTCGTTGTTCTGGATGATTATTTTGGTTCTTTCCCCTGTAAGACTCAGATGCGGGTTTTTTTCACATCAGTGGAATGTTCTGACAAGGGGGAGCAGTACAGCGTGACTTTTAATTCACATCAGCCACTGGGCTAGCAGGGCCGAACTAATCAAGCGGATCGGTGGCTGCTTTTAGGTGGTGGGTATAAATTCCTTGCTGGCTGTGATATGGGGTTGCCTTATTGGCTACCTCCAAATGAAGAGCTGTAGGATTCTTCTGAGGAGAAGTTGTTACCCAAAAGTTACCCATGGAAGTTGTTACCCAAAGACTATAATCCTGGCCCTTCTAAAGTCCAGGGGGGTTGTCCTTAAAGAGAAGCCAGCAACCTCTAGGAAATACGTACTTCATAAGACACCCCCTGAAAAGTAGATTGTTTTGCTTCGCTTTACCTAGTGGTAACGGAGATTGTATACGTTATACATGCTCAGTATTCTGTATGATCGTATTACGCACAGCTAAAGAGGGATACTTGTTAGCTGTGGGCAGAGCCAAACAAGCCCCTCAGACTTGTTGGTAAGCGCAAAAGTAAAAAAACAAAACCAAAAAAGACAGTATTTCTTACTAGGCTTGCACAGCAGGGGTGGGGGTTTGTTTAGAAAATCTACATTATTACGCTTCTGGTTAATAAAATTTCTGAGCGCTAGTTTGTTTTACATCTCATACTAACTATACAAACTTCTTGGTTTTCTTTTTATTTATTTTCTTTTTACTGTCTGGAGTACCCATGGCCCGTTACAGCTTTTCAGCATATAAATATTCTCTGTTGGAGGCGTGAACATTTACTGTGTGTTCTTCCGGGGCTTCTTCCAAAAATGTTAAAGGCAGTAGTCTGAGGGTTGGGGCTTTTCTTTTTAAAGTTAAATTTTTTGTTTTGAATGCCGTCCTAGGTGCCGGGCTCCAGGTTAATAATGCTAGCTCCACAAACCCAAGCATGGAAATGTCTGCTATTCTCCGGCTAGCCATTGCGGTGGATGCGGCAAGTCCGCTTGGAAGGCAAAGCTGCGGCCCCCGAGTGACCTTGCTGCAATTCAATGCGCATTTGGGAAATGCGAGGGCAGGAGGAATGTGCTGCATGCCAGCCAAACCTCAGAGACTGGGGCGGATACCTGTGCTTTGATGTTATACTAAATGCAAACTTGGGGGCTGGGGTTCTAAAAGGCACCAAAGGGTGCCCACCTACCACTGAAACTCACTAGGGGTTGGGCTCCTCACTCCAGCCACAGGCTACCTTGGAAATCTCAGTCAGAAAACGTCTTTAGCCAGTTGAATGAGCTTTAGGATTATCAACAGAGCATCCTCGTAGCGTTACACAGCGGCCTGCCTAGAGGTCTCCTAGAATAGCAGGGGATTTTTTTTGCAAATGTTCCTTAGCTGGAGATAAGGTTTTACTGCATGTAATGGCAGGGTGATGGGACTCAACTGGGGGTGCTGTTCCTAGGAATATCCCACACCACAAGGGCGTACGGAACAGCCGGGTGCCATGAAGCACAGATAGATCTCCAAGCCAATGCAGGCTCTCAAGGACTGTACTTTGGCCCAGTCTAATTTGATCAGTTTGGCCAAAATGTTATGCTCTCAAGTACATATTTAGGCCCCTGAGGGTGAGATTTTCAAAAGCATGCAAGTGACTTAGGAGCACTAGTCCCATTGACTTCAAAATCGTTTGCCTTTAATACCAGTTGCCTTTCTTCTTTCTGTCCCACAGTCAGTAAAAGGGGATGCGGGATAAATACTTGGTTTTGCTGAACGCTCATTGCCAAGAAGCGTTCTGCATATTTTCTCTCCTAATGACTAAATTTACTTTAGTTAGTTAAGCCTTGTAATTCACACCACGGGTCAGACGAGCTCACAGGAGCTGGTTTCCCTATCCCAGCCTTGAATTTCAACTCCGCAAGCCTGCTCTGCATTTCAGTGGGCACCTCTCCATTTTACACCTATTTACATCGCTGCCTTGCTTTAGAGCAGTTTATGTCATTATATAAATATTGTCAATTGCTATAAAACCAGGCCAAACTGCTGGAAAATGTCATAAAATGGATGTTTCCAAGTTTCCTAACAGGAAAAGTATCAGGGAGGTTTTGATTTTTGTAGCATGGGCATCGTAGAAATTTGAGTTTGAATTGTGCATCCAAGTTGCGCCCATTTTTTGTTGTTGTTTTACAACCAGTTGCTTGTACAAGTTGTGTGTGAGTGCAAATCTCCTTCTCCCCTTATGAGTCTAATGTGGAAGCTAAGAAAAATCTGCACCGTGGCTTTAACAAAGCAGAAGTGCCACAGGCTCCATGCAGGAGTTAAGCCCCTCAAACCCGAGTCTCAGCTGATCTGCCCCAACCTCTCCGCCTAGCAGAGTGTTATAATGGTGAGGTGCTGAATATCAGCAATGCCTACAGGAAGCCAAGGGAGTTGAATACAGCCTCTATCTAGAAGAATTGACCTCTGTGGACTGCAGAGGTTCTCTCATTTATATTGGCAGATTATTGTCCTGTTTTGGGAAAGTTTTGTTTCTACAGTGGCTAAATGGGTAGAGCCTTTTGCATATAGTCACTTTGGCTAGTGTTTCTCCTGGTGCAGGGCTATGCATCGTTTACACCAACTGGGGCTGAAGTAGTACACAGGTCTTTTATGCTGGCCCCTCAGCACAGGTGAATCTGCGTTTGAAGCATTGCATTATTACCTGCTGCTGTAGCACAAATCCCCAAAAGACGCACATTCAACCTGATGCTGAACAAAAATCTCCACCTCTCGTCGTCACTGGCATGAGAAATGAGACGACAGGCGGCCAGCTGTTCTCAGGGACACATGGGGACTCTCAGGGGCAGGAAGTAACGTGACTGTGTGGGCTTCCCAGCAGTTTGCCCAGTGGGGCCTTCATCTTCTGAGTAACATTTAAAGGCTGGGACAGGGACGGGAGGGTTGGGGAAGGCGCAGAGGACCGTGAAGGGCTAGTTGGGTACAGAAGTGAAGCTACTGCCAGCAAAGACTTGGAAAGAAGCCTCTAAGCAAAGCCTGGGCACCAACCTCCCTTAGGTGCTTCTGCAAATCTTACCCTCCTGTCTCCTCAACTCTCTGGATTTAACGCAGCGATGACTGGCCATTGGCAAATGGGACCTGGATTATTAAACGCTAGACTGAGGATTGTCAGCTGGGAGGTGGATCCATATGTACCGTGATGTGGTTCCGTGCATATCTTGTGCTAACCAGCTGGCATCTAAACAGCATGCAGCTCTCCTTTGAAAACCTGGATTTGAATCCGACAGGAATAGCTGGGCCATGCTTTCAAAGTTAGGTGCATGTGTAACCCACCGACGATTGTGTCTTCTTCTAGCGGCTGCTCCACATACAGTGTAAAAGGCCTGCTGTTGTGTGGGTGCAAGCAGGTACTAATAAACAAGCACCATCACACACGCTCAACTTTGAAAATCTAGCCCTATCTCTTAGATACTGTACAGCAGGCAATTGATTATTAGAACTATATTTTACTGAAGACCATTCAAGTAACCAGTGTTAATTGATCCTCAAATATGTCCTCAGTGATCAATTTCTAATTAGTTCCCCTACAATAATTGTCTCGTTCAACCTAAGATGAGAAAATGTGATTCAGGGGTAGGGAAGTTAATTTCCAGCAGTGCCGTTGGTTAGTTTCTTGGCTTTGGAACTAGCAGGCGTTAGCAGTTTTAAGGCAGTTTGGCGTCTGTGATCTCTTAGACACAAAGGGGCGAAATAAGCGAGGGGACCACGGGAACTGGTAACTGAACAAGCCTGGGTGCTGTGGCGATCGAGGCAGTGCAGGCCCCAATCCGGCCTCGTGGCGCAATGGTTTCTTTTTGTGAGTGTTTGTGATTTTTTTTTCTGTACTATGAGGTGCAAACTTGGCAGTCCCACAGAAGTGATTCCCCTACATCCCACCCCCCGCCCCCCCCGACACACACAAACTGCAAAGTGAGTTCCTTCACAAAATCCCTAAGCCCAATCCCTATCTGCTCCAGGTTCTACACAAAGCAGCATGCATAGTCTCTCTTTCTCTCGCGCTCCGCTGCCACCTCTTCCTTTAGGCTTTCTTACACTTCCCCTTCTTCTCCCGTTGCTGGAACTTCCTGAGCCTCCGAGCCCATGTGTCCCTCCACTGTATCACCAAGCTGCTCTTGTCCGCTACGATCCCATTCTGGTCCGGCGAGTCTTCGTCATTGCCCAGCAGCAAGTACTTCTTCATGGGCTTGATTTTCGGGCACTTGCATGCTATGTCCTTGGAGCGGATCCACAGGATCTGGTCTCCACGCCGTATCCGGTTGGTCCCTTGTTTGTACACAGAGATGATGTTGACGGTGAACTTCCACCAGTCGCCAGCTTTGTCGGCCTTCAGGATGTGGATCTGCACAGCTAGAAAAAGACAAGAAAAGGAAGCAAGTTGAGGCTTATTTTTAACTCCAGCTAATAAAGCACTTGGGACAAGGACCCGTCACCTCTGGTGACCAGCCTCTGGAGGGAGGAACCAAAGGTCAAATAGCTTTGTGGTGACCACATGTGAAATGAGCTATTGTCTGAAGCCAAATCCCCCTGAGCCAAAGTCCACGTTGCAAAAGCCACCACACCAGTCGCTGCTAATTAACTGCTGTGCAGGCCATCTGAACAATGATGCCAACCATTGCCTGGGCCACAAAGAATGCGCTCCGGTCATACCCCTTAGGCGTGGTCCCAGCAAGTCAGGGATGAGGCTTGTTAGTGAGATGCTTGGAGAGAAGTTTTGCCCTGCTGCTCATGAGGTACCTATTCTGGGCCTAAACACAGGGCATCAGGCTCCAGGGCCATCAGTTCAGGA
Organism: Eretmochelys imbricata; assembly: GCF_965152235.1. NCBI lineage: Eukaryota > Metazoa > Chordata > Testudines > Cheloniidae > Eretmochelys > Eretmochelys imbricata. The sequence continues at coordinate 22,844,647 of NC_135585.1, forward strand.
GACTTTCTGAGCACAAACGTCTGAAAAAACTAGACTTACTCCCCACCCCCAAAGCACTTGTTTGGGAGCAGTGAGGATTGCTGCACATACAGCATGTCTGAGGATGAACTGTAAAAGCAAGGAAAGGAAAAGTGCATCCCCTCTCATCTGCTCAGGCACCCACCTTGCCATCACCACAGCTACTGTACACCACAGAGTATGCACTAGTGCCTTAACACCACCCCCTGGCTCCTTCTGCCCCAGACTGGTCTCTCCCAGAATCCATGACTGGTAGGTGTGAATGTCTGGGGAAGTGGTACAGAGGGTGGTGCGACCTGGCAGAAAGGTCTGAGCTTTGCGGGGTCAGTGGAGGTTTCAGCTAGATGGAATAGGCTCACTCCTACCTGAGAGTGGCAATTAAAGGGACCTGGTTCAAAGTGGTCATCTGACTCATGGCAGAGAGAGGGGCCACAGGGAGACCCCACCCAGCAGGTCAAGGTGGAGGCAGACATCAGCAGCCCAGGTGCAGAGCTGCCAGTATCCTAGCAGGGGGTGTCCTGCAGAGTCAGGGAGCGTTTGGCCTGGGTATCAGGAAATGGTTCCTGGGATAGGGTGTCGGCCTTGGAAGAGTCTCCCAAGGGAAGGGATGGAAGCCCCAGTGCCTGTGACTAGAAACGGGGCAGCGGGGAATGCTCCTGCCCTGTAGGGTCACGGACTGGCTGACCTGACAGGCCTTCATCACTCCTCTCTAAGTGGAAGGAAGAAAGCTAGAAATACGGTGGCTTCTGAATGCTGCCCATGGGAGCCTTGGTTCCAACTAGTGCCCAAGTGCTGGGCACTGCGTATAACACTCAGATACACACAGATGCACCCAGGGCACTGGACTTCCATTCAGCCCCTCAGAGCCTTCAGTTTGCTGTGTCTTAGCTATGGACACTAACAATGGAACAAGCCAGAGCCCTCTCTGCCTGATGGCTCTGTGACCACCTCGCTGCTTGGTTTCCATGGGTGCTGAGCTCTCCCTATAAGGCATTGGTTTGTTTACCAAGGGGAGTACAAGTAGGAGCAAGTGTAACTGTTTCAGACCATGGAGAGATGGCTCCTTAGCTGATGTAAATCCACAAAGTTCAAAGGGCTTCGGTGGAGCTACACTTGATTTATGCTAGCTCAGCACCTGGCCATTGTTGTTTCTGGTAGAATTATTTGCAGGCCCCTGTTGGAATTTGGTGAAGCCCTGGCCTCCAAGGTAGAAGCCTGTATGGGCCTGGGATGTGCTCTCCTTTGGACCATCCTGCCTTCAGACAGCTCAGGGTGGAGTTCTCTGTTGTGATTCCCTCCATACCTGCCCCTCTCCATTATTCAAAGCACTGCTGTTCCACCCGGGGCAGGGGAGGGGGGGTGAGGGGCAGGGATAAGGGCCAGGAGTGCCGAAGATGCACACGGACAAAGTTCAGAGTTATTCGTGGTTCTTGTGGTGAGAGAGACCTGTCCAACTTTTCTCTCAGATGTTTCTGGGCATCCTGAACTTTGCACTCCAGGCTCCATGTTCCAAACACGGCTATGATGGTAACCGTTGCCATGTTTGCCTCACCAAGGGATTTGACACTCATTATGAACTTTAAAACAATAAATAAAATAAAAAGTAAATTGGGTTCATGTTTGACTGAAGTCATGAAGGTAACCATGGTGACAAAATGCACCCCTTCTGCTTAAAGCAACAGGGAGAGAAGTGGGGGAAATAAACCATCCAGAACCCTTATTTTCCTTGGACAGAGCTGGCCAGGACTGTGCAATGAATTTCATTACAAGATATTCTCAACATTTACTCAGCAAAACGGCTGCTTGTTAGCCTGCTCCTAGGGCTCATTGCCTTCTCCCTGGGCGCAGGACGGCTGGGGTGGTAACACGCAGCAGAGAACAAACACAATTCTCACACACACACCCAGCACACCTAGGTCTAGAATCCCCTCTACTATTTGAGCACCTTGAGGTGGCATTAATGTGCTTATCCTCCTTGTACACCTGCCACTAAGCGGCGATGTGATCTCTCACACCCAAAACCAATACTTGGCAGTGCAAGTTAGGCATGTACATGAAAGAATGGCCATACTCCTAAAATAGGAGTAGCAAAGGTACTTAGGTGCCTAACTCCCATGGATTTCAATGGGAGTTAGGTGCCTAAATATCTCCCTAGATTGTGACATTGCAAGTCACTGCTTTTAAGATGCTATCCCTTGTACAGGTCACTCCTGGGGCATGGGGAGTTCGCCATGTTGGATGATACGCTACGTGAATCTACATCAAATCTGCTATTTAGTCTGATACCTGAGCTGCTCTGATGAGGTATGTGGGCCTATTCTGCACAAATCACCAGCATTTATGGAACATACAGCGAGCCCGATGCTCACAGGACAAGCTTGGATGCCCGAATGCACCTCAACACCATGACTCTGCAGCCAGGGCTGCTGGGTTGGGCATGAGAACGGCCCTTGAAAATGGAAGGCCTGTTACATGGCCGTGAGTGAGTGAGAAGTGGGATTTCTGTGGCTGGAGAATTTGGGCTTGGGGGTTATCTTTTGTTTAGGTTTTTGAGGAATATTTTTCCATGGCCTTGCAGATGAGTGAGATTAGCGCAGGAGAATGTAAAATGAATGGCTAGTTTGATAGCGGCCTGCAGCTCTGCATTATCTGGACTAGTGGCTCAGTGTCCTAAGATGTCAATCTCTTTCCAGACCTAAATCTGAACTGCATGACAAGTCACGTGAGTATGGTGACCTCCATGTGCGTTCATCTAGCCATGTCGCCTAACCAAGAGGCACACGGACACCAGGGATAGTCTCTGGTTAGAACAGGCTCTGCACTGGATTAGCAAAGGAGTGCAGCTGGTCAGGAATGTAAAGGAGCTGATGGAGCTGGAGAAGGCCTGGTCGTGGCATGATGGAGGGGGTGGAGGGTGCTGCCACTCAGGACAGAGATGTGGCCACAGCACTGTGGGGGGATGCAAGGGAGTGATGTGACCATACCCTTTGGGGATTAGCTGCAACAGAAGCTGGGCTGGCCCAAGGAAATCAGAGTGGGCTAGCAAAGGGCAACTTGCGTGACAGCTGCCCAATCTCCTTGCACAACTGGCCCGTTTTCCAGGAGAGAGTCACAGCCCAGGCTGAGGCAGGTTCTGGTAACGCAGCACTTGCAAGCAGCCCTTTCTTCCCAAGACTTGATTTCCCCATTGGGAGGCTGTTACAGGATGCATTTAGCAGCTGAGTTAAATGTCCGGCATCTCCTGTGAACTCAGCCCATTCGCTTTCTGAAGGAAACAGGATCTAGGATATCTCCCACAGAGATCTCTCTTCGCAGGAGAGAGGACACACCTGGGGTTATATTGACCAGCTGCGCAGAGACCAGGTGGCTGGAAGACAGTTTAGACTAGGACAGCCTCCCCATTATTAACACAGGACTTCAGCCAGTATTAACAGTACAACATCCTCATCACCCCTCCCTCCCGGCCAGTTTGTTCCAGCTGTTTGGACAACGTGCTTTTGGAAATAGCTCTGTGTTCAGAGCTGGATCCCAGCCCTTGCGACTGCTCAGATTCAGAGGTATGCAGGGGAATTGGTTTGACCCATTGTTTCATGGGCCCATGCTGCACTGAGCCCAGGCAGCTGGGCAGCACGATCTTATAAGTGTCTCCCCTCTCCAGCTGCATCCTGGCACCACTGAGCAAACAAGACACTGTCCTTGTGTTCATGTCACTTTCTGCAAGGGAGGGAAGTACCTAGAATGGAGGTGAACAAGCCCTAAGTCCCAGGCTGACCCCACGGTTTCAGCTTCCCTTCTCTGTGCCCCTGGCCTGTTGCATTTGATCTGAGGCAGCGTCTCAGGTGCCATTCAACTGAATTAGAAACTGAATAAGTGGATCCGGCCCTTCCAGAGCAGAACACTAACCCCGCTGCCCAGAACAGCAGAACATGCGTAGATGTTACCAGCTGACTCCACGCAAGTCTCATCATACCACACCCGCCCAGTCTAACCTTCCATCTTCACAACCCCACTGCTGGTGACAATGGCTGCCCAAGGTGTGCACAGCATGGGATGGGAGGAAAATAGAGCCATGTAAGCCTCTACAAAGCTGCAGAAGTTTAAGCTCCCTCCGCTTATAACCTGGGGACTACAGGAGGGGATAGTGCATCTGAGTTCAGCCTGGCTGCTGCAACTCCAAGAGGAAATGGTCCAGAGGAGTTGTAACCACCTTCCTTTTTTATGGGACAGGAAAGGAAAAGGTCTCTTACCATTGCGGGGGGGAATCTGTAAAGGGAGTTGAGTAGCAGCTATTGTGCTGCCTCGCAGAACAAACCGCTCCTCCCTTATGATGCTCACTTATGTGCAGCATTCTGCACCCAGCGTATGTCAGTCAGGGCTTAAATCAACAAGGTCTGAACATCGGATGGAAGCCTTGCTGGGAAAAGAAGCTGGGTCTCTGCCAACCGCCCAAGGACCTGGATTTCCAAGAGCATCGAAAGGTGGTCCCAATGTCCATGACAAATCTGGGATTGCTGTCTTATTAGCACTTCACTGGCCAGGCTCTGGTTTTGTCCATCTTATTTGCAGAGGCCATCTGAGGCCGCAACACTGATTGGCTGCTGATGCCCACACCAGCAGCCAGCTGGAAATGTTGAGGGCGGAAGGAAAATTAGCTGGGAGTCAGCTCAGAGAAGTGGACTGAGCTGGAGCCCAAAATCCCTGCTTTTATTGCACAAGACTCTCTCCTGCCAAGAGGAAGCATAGGCTGTTGGTCAGTTACCATCTATTAAATTTGTATTAAAAATCAACCAAGCAGGCAGCTTAGCCCTGGGCAGAGACCTCTTCATGGGGATGGTGCTTGCAGCTCGATCTCAGCTTCCCCAAAGTTGAGGGAAAGGTTCTGGTTTGGTCCACTGTAAAGAGATTGGCTTGAGCCAATGTTTGGCCCCAGATTTGAATCTTCACAAAGTCCAAGGAGGCTTGGATCTGGGGTTCAGTGCAGGCTCATCTCTGCTAGCACCTTTCAGCAATGACCCCTATTGCTAATTACAGCCCATCGCTAATGGTCTTGTAAAGATATGCTGTTGAGATCTGCACAAGCTGAGGAATGAGGTAGTGATATAGGGCTCGAGGGCTGCAATCAGGCTTGGTGAAACTCCAAAGCCATGAAGTTCATGTGTTCATAAGCAAGAAGAAGAATTTTGGATGCTTCTCTGTTCCTTTGAAAATGTTGGGATGAGGAGATGGTTCTTAGTTTAGCTGAGGCAGTTCACCAATCTCTGGCTGGGGTGTAGAGAGGCAGAAATTTAGAGATGGGCCAAACCAAATCCCCAGATCCAAACACCCAGACCTGGATCTGGCAGATAATGGGTAGTTTGTTTCATATCAACAAAGCCCAGTGCATGTTTCTGATCAATTTTTTTGATTGGCCAAACAGGGCTGTTCTACTCCTGCCTATCTCCCACTTCCTGAGCATACAGGTACAATGCAGTGCTGGTGTGTGCCTGTGTAAAGATGAGATGGTTTTTTTTGGCCTACATTATCTGCAGAATCTATGATCCAAAGGTTCAGTCCCTAGTCTAAGAGAGTTCAGTGCAGAAATGGTGCTATCCTTTCAGCACCACAACTGACATTTCATAGCCCAAGCGGAGACACTAACAGGTGCCATCAGGGCACGATCAGCAAGAAAATGGGAACGTCAGCTGACTGTTCCTGGGAAATCCCTCGCTCAGTTTTGGATTCTGTCATTTATGGGATGCAGGGAGCGGAAAGTGGAATGACGGTGACCCCCGGGGACGTCTCGTAAGACATTCAGTGGTGTGGTGCACTGCTATCTGCCATCCCTATGGCGTCTTTCACACTGAAGAACCCAAAAGCACAGTGCAAACTACTACTTGTATATTGCGGTATCCTTTCACCCACATGCGGTCACCTCTGGAGTGGAACGCAGAGGCTGTTTAACGGTGCCTAACAGCACTACTTCAACATTACACAACAAAGGTGACGCTACATCGTAATCTAAAGATAGCGGGAACAGGCCTCTTCCTGGTGTCCTTTCGGAGGATCCAAAAACTAGGCCCTGTGATTGACAAGGGCTTTCTTCCAGCTCCCTTGAGTTTACACCTGTGTTCTGATACCTTCAGGATACTAGACTGCACCTGCCATGGCAACATTCAGAAGGTCCAGGAGCGACCATAGTTCTTCCATGCCTAAGAGCTGGTTGATCAGAGCTAGGGTTTGGATCTGGCTCAGGTGCTGAGTGGGATGCAGTGTAGGTTATGAAACATCTTCAGCTACACCGGATCATTGCATTATACACTAGCTTCAGCCCCTTTGTGAGACCATGTCTGGACCTAGCCAGTAGGGTGCTGGGTACTGGTGTTGGTTCTGATCCACTCTCCAGTGGTTCTGGGCTGAACTGGAACCTCCTTATGGAGGAGGCAGGCTGCTTGATGGTTGTCACGTAGCCACCTCCTTCGTGTTACCACCAGCCCCTTTTATTGTTTGCGTGCCCGCTTCCGTGGATGCTGCCTCTGTCCCAGCCCATGTCCACTTCTTTTTGACATGTGGCCCAAACAGAACACTAATCACCCACACTGCCCTGTGCCCAGGGATCCACTCTACTGCCATCTTCACCCAGATGCTCCACTACAAGCCATCCACTTTGCACCACTCAGGCAGCTGATTTAATATGTCTCAAGTTGAGCACTGAAATTGTAGGTACCCCAAATATCTCAAATCACTTCTGAAAACCCTAGGTCATTGTCCCTACTCAGAGCTCACCCACAGCAATGGAACCAGAGGTGCATTATAAAGCCCTATCCAACTCCTTCGGTTATCAACTGCCTGATAAGAGTTTTTGGCAGCTATTGTTTACCCAAACAATTCACTGCACATGCTACTTACTTTGTTATACTTATTTAAAGCACCAGTTCATGATATAGATTCACAGACATTTCCGGGTGGAGAAACCCATCCATTCACCTAGCCCATCCTGTGCCACTTTCACCAGAAGTGAATGCATTTCAAACAGGAGACAAACACCGGCTCTGGGCCCTGAGGTCTGCACAGAAACTTAGTCTCCGTTGCTGCCATGAACTACTGTAGGGTTGCCAGATTGGTGATGCGTGGTGCAGTCGGAATTTCCATTCATAAAAATGTCAGTGTTGTGGATTCAGTTTCAAACCACAAGGAGAGAAGGAAAACTGATTTCATTACTCGAGTAATGGAGCATTCCGAGTCGCTGCGTGTTGATGAAACAGAGCCGAAATCTGGAGGCACCTTCCTTTGGCTTGTTAACCTGTTTGTTTCTTTTGAAGAGCTGTCAGTCAAACGAAACCCATGGCAGCTGTAAGCAGAAAACGGAGGAGGAATGGGCGACCCTGCTGTATGTTGCAAAAAGTTGACATAACATGTCTCTTATTTTTGTCTTTCCTCCGATGAGGGAACTTCTTACTAAGTTGGCTTCCAGGAAAGTGCCTCGTGGGGAAATGATTATGCAGACTTCATGTATTTATTTGCTAATTGTGAGCTGAGAGGAATCAATAAAACCAGAGAGAGGGAGAAAAAATCCACTGGAAGTTACAGCACTGGACAGGAGACAAAATAAAGAGAAATCACTTTATGGGAGATCCAAGCTGGCTCGGCCCAGAGGATGTAGTCATGCCACTTTTTCCGTTTTCCAACCTGCCTTTGTAGTTCTCAACAACAAAACACTTTTGATTGGATTTTATTTTTTGCCTTCCAACCTCTTCATTTACAATGCAGCCTCCTTATCCATCTGTCTGTCTGTAAGATTTACCATGAGCCATGTCAATCCTGGAGGGATGCAACCTTTGTTATGTAGGTTGAAAAAAGCCCTAATCAACCACCCAAACAAAAATCTCTGACCTGTTTAGATGACAAATGAACATTCAATCCACTGAATTAACACTTGTCAGAGCAACACATCTGCATCGAAGGCCTCATATGCAACACGATTTAATGCTAAAAAGTGTGTGTTGGGTGGAAGCTGGTAAGTCCACAAATACCTTTACAAAATTGCAAAATACATATTTTTTTTAAAAAGGGCATCATGAGTGCCAGATGCTTTCATGAAATCTGAGCTCTGACCACATATTTCCCAGACTAATGTGAAGGTAAGAAAATGTGAAGATGAGCCAGTTTTTTATTTTTTTGGAAACAAGTCTTTGATGTCAAAGTCCTCTTTTTTTTTTTTTTTAATTAATGAAGTGGAAGGACTGAAGGCTTAGGTGAAAGCTTGGCTGGCACAGTCACTGCTGTTTTCATTGACAGAAAGTTTTATGCTCCAACCTTGCATCTAGAACATGTGGTTTCCCTGGAGCTGAAGGAAAAGAAATGGTCTTTCAAATATTATTTCCTCTAACTGGTGGGTGACTGTGGCCAAACGTCTGTCACCCACCTCTGGGGTTCCCGAAGGAAGCTCCTGCAGTCAGAAGGGGAGTGAAAACTCAAACCTTTGCCTTTGGTTTTCTAGTGGTAGTGTGGAGTCACCTTCCATGTCACCAGGGAGGGCTGAGTTTGGGCAGGATGATCCCCCAATGGCACATTTAGATGGACTTCTCTGCTAGGGGTGAGGGGAGACTTTCACTGTCTGCCTTTGGTTAGCATGTTAGCTGGGATGAGCCACAAAGGTCAGGGGGGTCAGTTTTCAAAAGCACCTACATGACTTAGGAGCATAAGTCTGATTTTCAAAAGTGACTTAAGAGCCCACTGACTTTCAATGAACCTTAAGTTTCTGAGGGCCAGATGTTCCAAGGTATTTAGCAGCCTAAATATGTGGATAGACGTCTACTGGGATTTTCAAAAGCACCTAAGCAGGTGAGGTGCCTAATGCTCACGCATTTCATTAGGAGATCCAGTCCTAACCTGCTTTTGGAGCCAAAGTCACTTAGGTGCTTTTGGAAGTGTCACCCCAGATCACCAGTGCACACCCCTACCCCAGATCACCAGTGCACACCTCTAGTGTAAATGAGCTGCTTTGGTGCAAATTACTCTTTTTAAATGTCTGGAATAAACCACACTGGGGTAAGCCGCCTTGTACATCAGGGCAGCACATCTGCATTGGGGGTTGCACCACGGAAATGGCATTGTTTTAGTTACCCCAGTGCATTAAAAAACAGGGCCTAAGACTCAGGGACCCTGTTGCCCCTCAACTTGTGTCCTTGTTTACCCCCATGCAAAGTGGGGGGTCAGTGTGGAATGTTAGCAGGCCGGGGTTTTATACCCACTTCCACTCATTTGGATGGATGTTAACGATGACATAAGTTGCAAGATAACACGATAAGAATAGTCATAAGCAATAATAATAATGTTGTTATTGCTTTAAATTGCCATAAACAAGTTGTCACCTAGACAAGGTGCAGAGCAATGAAGAATCAGATACAAATCTTCAGACTCAGATCCTCAAAGGTGCCTAATTCCCACTGAAATCAATCCCATGGGAGTTTGGTGCCTAAATACTTTTGAGGACCTCGGCCGAATTCCAGAGGGAGGCGAAGGCCCTATCTTGGTTAGGAGAAAAGGTGCTTTTCCAAGGAGCGTTAGCAAATGTGGTGAGAACCACTGAGGGCACCCACTTTCTCTCACCCGTGCAAGGCCATTAGCTGCATGTGTTGTAACCCGCATCAAACCCAATGAGGCCGCTTGTTTCCATAGCTACATGTGCACTGTGTACCATAACCGACGTGGGCCGGAGGGCAACTGAAGGACCAAACCCACGTCTCAAACTGTTCTCCCCAACTCCACCTCAGTGGCAACCACCCAGCTCACCCCTCAGGCTGTCTCCTCAACAGCCTCTCTAGCCTCATGTGACCCTAAGAGCCCCTCAGTGCCAACTGGCCAGGGCAATACAGGAATATCCTGCTCCTGGGCTGTACATTCTGGTTCGCCAAAGAATATCATGTGACATCTGAAATCAGTCATTAATACCACTGTGAAATGTACGGACAGATACTATGTCAGGTGTCTGCCGGTACCATGTCCCTGCAGTCTGTATCAAGGGCAGCATTGACAAGTGAGTTTCTGCTGGACACAAGGTGATTATGCCTGTCTCTGATGCTCACATGTATATTAAGCATTGTAGGCCAGCACAGTGGAAGCTTCATTTGCATATGAAGTCAGTGAGGGGTGGGAAGTTAACAGGGAGGGTGCACACTGGACAATAAGCTCCAGGGGCTCATCCTTACTCTGGGAACAGACCATGAACTTCGGGCCTACAAGGCAAAGGCCAGGTTGACACTCCTTCTCCTGTACCTGCCAAGCAAACAGTGCATTGATAGTCATGAAAACAGGATCTGAAAACGCCAGAGGACATTTGAGGTAGGATAAATTGATTTAGCCTGCAGGTTAGCCTGCAAGGGTTGGACTGTAGGAAGCATGTTATAATTTGGTTTTATATGTAACCCTTTTGTTACCATTACCCCTGCTCCCTCCCTCTGAAATGATGATCTGTGATAATGAACTGATGGCTGGTTTCACTATAACTATATCTCAGTGCTGTGGCATTAAATGAGGTGTGGCACCTGTGATGAATCACATATGCTGGTGCGTGCACTGGTTCCTTGGGGACAGGAGACCTGTTCGTTCTGTGAGTGCTCAGTGGAGAAGGTGCTGGATGCTACAGGGGACCACCTGAAAGGTGCGCATGGATTGGGGGGGGGGGATGCACCTACTGGTAGCCTGCAGGGGAAAGCCCAGAGGTGCCTGTTTGGGTGGCTAATGGGCTGGTGGTGTCAGGGAGCTGTCACACCTTGTCTCATTGATTTTTCTCATTGGGCCTCATTGGCTAGGCCTGCAGGTCTTGTCTGAAAATAGCCTAACATCAAACTTTGAACCCAACGAGAGGAAAATTAGCAGTGTGCATCACTTTGGGGTGGGGAGAGGGGGGCAGGAGGGCAGCTCAGTGCAACGTGACCTCTGCGACAGCTCCAATGTTTTCCAGTCACTTGGAACCTCCCAGGGGGCAGAGAAGCCAGTGACAAATATCACTGCCGGGCGCTGCGGCCTCTCTGCAATGATGATCCCGCTGTGGTGGCCCATGAGCCCAGCATTCCAGAGTCGGCAGACAGGCCATGCTCCTATTCCACAGATGTTTACTCCACTAGCTCCTGAACCGTTCCCCTGACAGAGCTGGACAACTAAGGGCTAGGGCATGTCCCTCTCGCTTCCGATCTCAGTGCAAGCTACTGCTGGGCACCCTTGTGGAGTATGATCTCATCAGAGCCTTTTGGGGTTGATTAACAACTTAACTACCTCCCTCTTTCCCCCTGCCTGGCCCCACTGGGAACTGGCTTGGCGAAGCACATGGCCAGACAGCGCAGCAAAGCTCAGGAGAGAGACATGCACATTCGCAGCCCATTCCTCCTCCCATCGTCGAGGCCCAGCCAGCCAGCAGGGAGATCAAATCAGCATTTAGCCAAAGGAAGCTTTGACAAGCCAGCTGGTTAACAGGACTGGTAACCTCTCCCAGCGGGGAAGAAGGGAACTTCCCGCTGCAAGGCATCACCCCCATTGCATTCACAGTGGTGCTCACATGGCAAGCCACAAAGCCCACCCGATGATCAGAGGCAAAGTGGATTAGTCTGAGCCCTGGCATAAGAAATACATGATGGGCGAAATTGCTGTAATTTGTAATTGAGGCGAGCTGTTGAAGCAACCAGCGGGTGCCCCGTAAGCAGCCATGTGATGCTGCTAAGTTCCAGCAATGTACCCCCTGAGGGGAGAACAAAATCAAATGAGTCACAGCTTTCACAGAGCTCTGGCTGCAGCCTGGGCTGATGACACCAGTTTTCAACACGGAATGGCTCCTGTCCAGTTCCTGAATAGAATACCTTGGGAGCGCACAGCTCCAGCGGCCAAGAGCAGAGCAGGCATCCCTCTGGCTGCCTTCGCCTGCTTGTTTGCTTTGGGCTTTGAAAAATCAGCTAGCCACCTTCTTCTTAACTTCTCCCCTAGCCCTGCATTTGCAAAACTGGCTGTTGCTTTCCAGGCTCCCAGCCGGTGGCGCAGGTACCCGGGCAGGCCCACTCCTAACTCAAGCTAGTGAAATCTGCAGGTGTGGTAGCTCAGGGTTAATTCCACAGGACAGCGCCTCGTTTGGGTCAGCAATGGGGATTCTTTCCTTAGACCATTTATGTACTCCTCTCTCAGGCAAAAGGCACACTGGCCTTGATGAGATGTCTGTCTGACTCAGGAATGAGTCAAACCAGAGTAAAGACTTTGTTTGTCTCCAAGGCCTGGTCTACACACACAGTTAGAATCATAGAATATCAGGGTTGGAAGGGACCTCAGGAGGTCATCTAGTCCAACCCCCTGCTCAAAGCAGGACCAATCCCCAATTAAATCATCCCAGCCAGGGCTTTGTCAAGCCTGCCTGGGTTTAACTAAAGATGGGGTGTGAAACTAATTCAATTAAACCGGTGCAGCTTTGTGCGTGGACGCTCTTAACTCGTTGGAAACCTGGTTTATAGCTGTTTGGCTTGCCGCTGCAAATTAACCAGTTTTGAACTGATACAAGTGTATCTACACACTGGTTTGCATTGGTTTCACTTAAATCCTGATTTAAGTGAAACCAATGCAAATTCCATCTATTGCCAGGCCTTTTGTTGTGGTTAAAGCTCTCAGAGATACAGCCCTGGAGAACGAAACGCTCTGCCTGAATACAGGACAGGTACAGCACGGGCGGCTGCAGGACCAGCCACCCACCTCTGCACTACAGCACTAACATGCCTCAGCCAGGATGGTGAGGGACTCTCCAGAGGTGGGAAGGATGCTCAGTTGTTATGGGCCATTCTGCCCTAGGTCCCTCTCAAGTTGTGGTGGCATGGACACCTCGCCGCTGGGAACTGAATCGAAACCACCGAATTTACTTTAGACACACCCTGAAACAGCCAACAGATGGCAATATGCTGCTGTGATCTTTGAACAGGGTAAGAACCGGCAGCCCCTCCCCTGTTAGCGCAGGTTACAGTTTCATGTGACATAGCTACTGACGTCCTCCAAAGGTCTGACTGAGGTCTTTGAACTACGAGGATGATGTGAGGACCGGATATGTCAATTAAAAAAATAGATTTTAAAAAAATGTTGGAGGCCATCATCATAAAACACCAAATGAAAGCAGCACTGTCAACCCCAAGAATTCAAAAAGCTTGAGTCAGGTCCTGAAAATCACGAGGTTGCCTTAAAAAAAATCAGGAAATTTTCAGATGTACCAATTTGGGATTCTTTTTATTTGCCTTCTGGTTCCTGAATCTTTAGGGTCCCTGTTTTTAAGCTTTTCTCCTTAGTTACGAGGCCTAGAAATTTACTACTTAAAAAACAAAAACACCCGCCGCCCCTCAAGGAGCTTCTGACATAATCACAGGACTCCAGAAGCTAGAGCTTTAAGAAAGGCATCAGATAGTGTGAGAGTTGGCAATACTGTAAAAGGGTAACATTTCCTAAAATGTTCGAGCTTCAATGTTCATCTTTAATGATAATGTTAAAAATAACAGGCTGAACTTACTTTTGGGTGGCGTGTGTGTGAATTTATTGCAGAGAAGGTCTTGGTATCTTGTGGAAAGAGTCTCCAAAGAACCCCAGATGGCAGGTACTTGATGGAAAATGCCACCATGCAAACTGGGGTGTCTAGCATCTCATTTTATTGTGAGTGATAACATATTAAGGGAAATGCACTGATTGCACAGGATTACTGCGATGCTTAATCAGTCAACGTTTGTAAAACACTCTGAGTGCCTCAGATGGAAGGTGCTGGTGAAGGCTAAAGTGTGGCTGGGGTGCATCCTGGAGAATCTCAGATGGGTTTTGCTTTTGCAAGCCCTAACCCAAACCCAGTGGTGGCTCAGGGCCAGGTTCCATGCTAAGTTCATGAGGGTTTGACCTGTTTTTATAAGTGACACAGGTACCAGTTTATTCACTAATAAGCCTGACTGTGGGCTACACCCAACTATCCTTGTGGTAGCTGGGCACCCCACAAACACTAATGTATTTACCCACATTGCACTCCTGTGCTGAAGGGACATATCATCCTTGTTTGATAGCTCAGGAACTGAACCACAGAGAGATCATGTGACTTGCCCAAGGTCACACAGGAAGCCAGTCAAGAGCCAGGATCTGAACCTAAATCTAGCCAACTTTAGTCCAGACCCTTATGTGCACCTGTTCGCTTTTCACTAACCAGGGTTGGGGAATGCAAATTCTGCTACCATTGAAGTCAATGGCTGTTTTGCCACAGATGGCAATAGCAGCAGAAACAAATCCCCTGTTCCTAGCTCATCTAAACTTTCCATGTTTAAGGGCAGTCCTGTCAGCTGGTTCTAGTTCCATCCTGCCTCTCCAGCAGCGTTCATACCAGTGTTGGAAGACGGCGTTTACGCTGCGGCATTGTTTTATTGGTTAGGTTCACCCGTGTCATACCAGTTTAATATCAGAGATTTATGAGGTTTAATCTCTTGCTGTTTGAGAGGGTGTGACCCATTCAGGCCCTTTCCTTTTCGCATGGTCTAATTCATTCGTGGGCCAGTTTTATTACAGCCCTGGAGGAGCAGGTTACCTCAGTGCTCCTCTCCCCCAGAATTTTCCTTTGTCACACAGCGTTCCAGAGCATATGGACGCAGTTATGCTGGGGATTTCACAGCCATTCACTCCCGCTCCATGGACCTTCCCCCTGCATTCAGAAATATGGTTTCTCCACAATAATACGGAGAAGAGGTCTCTCTTCTGGAGAGAGGCTTTATAAAAAGCAGAGGTATGGGTTATCCCCTGCCTCGCTCTCTCAGTCTGTCCCTAGGGGCCTCCTCAGAACGGATCGTTTTAGGTTTCTATGTGGAATACTTTTTAAAAGTTGCCTTTTCAAAACATATTTTGATTTTTCCATGTGCCGCTGCCAAGATGCCTTTCAACAAAGGGGTGGCTAACCGAAGTTTCAGCGAAGGAAGGATTTTTCCAAGAAAGGGCAGAGTGAGAAGATGATCTCACCTTTTCGAATAGGATCCCACCGTCTCCCCCTAGCCCCTCTTCCAAATGTTGATTGGGAAGGGACTGGTGAGTCAAGGGAGTGGGGGTCGGCCAGCTGCCGGGCAGCATGGTATGCAATGGCAGTCAAGTGATTTGCTGGTGGAAGGCTTCCCCCTGTCCCACTAATTCCTCTTGCTCCCCTGGGTGTGCTAAAGGGATGTGGGTGTTGGGGGGGTCACTTCCTGCTACACTCGGAAAGGGGCTGAGCTCTCTGCTCTCAAGGAGTTTGCTGCATGGTGCACAGGGAGGACAGCTTTGGCTTTTGCTTTAAGAAGGGGCTTGTGGTTGCCTCCCTTTCCTGGGCAAGCGAAACTGTTCAAAGCCAAAGAGAACTCGCAGGCAAGGCTGGATAGCCCCCGAGATGTCAGTGGGAGTGGACAGCATCGGGTCCCTCTGGAGAGGCAGGAGGAAGGGTTCATTCCTAGTTTGGTGACACTGTTCACACTGGGATCCCCATGAAGAGGCTACAAATCTGCTCTCTCTGGTTTCAGTTGTGCAGGATCGGGTCCATGCTGGGGCAAAGGGAACCCTCCCAAGCGAGGTCAGAAGGACTGTGAACAAGAAGTCTCAATGCCCAGGGTTCCTGGGGGTAGATTTATTTTTGCATTTGGAGAGGAAGGGAGGGGGGGTGAGAGAGAGAGAGAGGAAGGGAGAGGGAGAGGGAGAGAATGTATAATGCACATGTCCGAAAGAATTAAGAGATTAACAGCTCTGGAAATTGAAACCCTCTGTTTATTCACAGGCCAGGTGTGGTGCAGCACAAACATACCAAGGGGCAGTTAATCTTTCCTTCCTTGGCCTCCTAATGACCTCAGCTTTGACCTGGAGGTGCTACCTTCTCTAGAGGTCAATACCCATTCACTTTCTATGCTGACCCAGGCCTGTCCTCAGCCCCTCCAAAGCCACCAATTAGCCCATATCCTATTGTGCTAGGGAATGGAGCCGGGAATCCCTACAAATTCAGCCTGTGGTTTTGCTTTCTCCTTCATGGCTGCTCAGGGTTTGGCTTCACTGGGCCCGGTGCCAGAGCCTTCAGGTGAGGACAGAGCGTCTGGGACTGCCAAAGAGATTGTAATGGAGATTCCGAAGCTGAGCTGGAAATGACAGTATGCTTCCCTCCTCGGAGAGCGGAACAGCCAGAGACTCGAGGGATGGAAAAGGGCTATTTAATCCCGTCCATCTCCCTGCCAGCGCCAGACTGGCCTGTCCAGTTCTGTGCTATGTGGGCCAGGCAACAGGGGGATCCCTTAGGAAACTTATTCCACGGGAAGTTTATATTCAGTCTAAAAGTCTCCATACTTCACTAAATTATTCCTCTGCCTCTTTGGACTTCAGACCCTTCTAATACCTGCAGATTGTTACTGTGCTTCACGCTATGAGGATTTACCTCCTTCAGCTTGGCCACATGAAGCCATAACCACTTTGGGTTTCTCTTCTCTGAACTCCCTCCAACTTGCCTATATCTTTTAGTAAATAGTTGCCCAGAAATGATCATCACAATTGGCCCAATTCTCTTCTCCCTCCCAGCAGTGTAAAACTGCAGTAACTCCACTAAAGCCCATGGTAAGAATAGAATCAGGCTAATATTCCAGAGCTGCAGAGAGAAGGGCCTCGGGCTTCCCTGCTTTGTGATGGTGTGTGCCTCTGTATCTGCATCCCCAAAACTAGACTAGCCCTTTTTCTTTTGGCAGCTGCTATTTCTCCCCACATCTATGAGCAGCTGGGTTCCAAACTGAATCTCGTGGTGATCTTTCTTGCTCAAATCTCGAACAGCCTTGGCCAGGGCCGGCTTTACCGTTTTTGCCGCCCCAAGCAGTGAAAAAAACTGTCGCCAACTAATTGCCGCCACGGATGGCAAAGGGAAGAAGCTACCGCTGAATTGCTGCCGCGGCCGGCGGAACAGAGAAGCTGCCACCGAATTGCCGCCGCAATGGAAACACTGCCATCCCTTTCTGACTGCCGCCCCAAGCACCTGCTTGGAACCTTGGTGCCTGGAGCTGGCCCTGGCCTTGGCCCAGATCTTCAATGGTATTAGGTACCGAATTCCCGTTTTTCAATAGGAGTGAGACACCTAAATACCTTTGAGGATCGGGATCCTTAGCCATTGCCCACTGATGCCAGTAATGAAACTCCCACTGACTTTCATAGGCCCTACCTCCCTTTGTGTTATTTTGCTCCCTTCACTGCTCCTTCACAGAGTCATAGTCATAGATCCCAGGGCCAGAAAGGCCCATGTGATCATTTACACAAAGGCCTACATTCTTTGTTCCTAGATGTATATATTTACATTTAGCTATAGTAAAATGCATAGTGTTTCCTTGCAGCTAGTTTATTAAACAATCCAGATTGTTCTTTATCACTGATGCATCATCTTCATTATTTACTCCTCTCCCAATTTGTGTCATCTACAGACTTTATCCATGATGATTTTATGTTTTTTTCCACGGCATTGATAAAAATGTTAAATAGCGTAGGGCCAAGAACCAATTCCTGTGGGACTCAACTAGAAACACGCAGTTTACACTTAGATTTTGAGACATATTGGTTAGTGAGCTTTTAATGTGTATCATGTTAGTTTCGTATCTGTCTAGTTTTTTATCAGAATATCATGTGCTACCAAGTCAAACACCTTGCCAAAGTCTGTGCCCTGGTCTATACTAGGACTTTAGGTCGAATTTAGCAGCGTTAAATCGATGTAAACCCACACCCGTCCACACGATGAAGCCCTTTATTTCGACTTAAAGGGCTCTTAAAATCGATTTCCTTACTCCACCCCTGACAAGTGGATTAGCGCTTAAATCGGCCTTGCCGGCTCGAATTTGGGGTACTGTGGACACAATTCGACGGTATTGGCCTCTGGGAGCTATCCCAGAGTGCTCCATTGTGACTGCTCTGGACAGCACTCTCAACTCAGATGCACTGGCCAGGTAGACAGGAAAAGAACCGCGAACTTTTGAATCTCATTTCCTGTTTGGCCAGCGTGGCAAGCTGCAGGTGACCATGCAGAGCTCATCAGCAGAACTGACCATGATGGAGTCCCAGAATCGCAAAAGAGCTCCAGCATGGACCGAACGAGAGGTACGGGATCTGATCGCTGTTTGGGGAGAGGAATCCGTGCTATCAGAACTCGGTTCCAGTTTTCGAAATGCCAAAACCTTTGTCAAAATCTCCCAGGGCATGAAGGACAGAGGCCATAACAGGAACCTGAAGCAGTGCCGCGTGAAACTTAAGGAGCTGAGGCAAGCCTACCAGAAAACCAGAGAGGCGAACGGCCGCTCCGGGTCAGAGCCCCAAACATGCCGCTTCTATGATGAGCTGCATGCCATTTTAGGGGGTTCAGCCACCACGATCCCAGCCGTGTTATTTGACTTCTTCAATGGAGATGGAGGAAACACAGAAGCAGGTTTTGGGGACGAAGAAGAAGAAGATGATGATGAGGAGGAGGTTGTAGATAGCTCAGAGCAAGCAAGCGGAGAAACCGGTTTTCCCGACAGCCAGGAACTGTTTCTCACCCTCGACCTGGAGCCAGTACCCCCTGAACCCACCCAAGGCTGCTTCCTGGACCCGGCAGGTGGAGAAGGGACCTCCGGTGAATGTACCTTTTAAAATACTATACATGGTTTAAAAGCAAGCATGTGAAAGGATTACTTTGCCCTGGCATTCACGGCTCTCCTGGATGTACTCCCAAAGCCTTTGCAAAAGGTTTCTGGGGAGGGCAGCCTTATTGCATCCTTCATGGTAGGACACTTTACCACTCCAGGCCAGTAACACGTACTCGGGAATCACTGTACAACAAAGTATTGCAGTGTATGTTTGCTGGCGTTCGAACAACATCCGTTCTTTATCTCTCTGTGTTATCCTCAGGAGAGTGAGATATAATTCATGGTCACCTGGTTGAAATAGAGTGCTTTTCTTCAGGGGACACTCAGAGGAGCCCGCTCCTGCTGGGCTGTTTGCCTGTGGCTAAACAGAAATGTTCCCCGCTGTTAGCCACGGGGAGGGGGGAAGGTTGAGGGGGTAGTCACGCGGTGGGGAGAGGCAAAATGCGACCTTGTAACGAAAGCACATGTGCTATGTATGTAATGTTAACAGCAAGATTTACCCTGAAAGAGTGTAGCCACTGTTTTATAAAATGTGTCTTTTTAAATACCGCTGTCCCTTTTTTTTCTCCACCAGCTGCATGTGTTTCACAGGATCTTCTCCTTCCCAGAGGCTAGTGAAGCTTAGAAAGAAAAAAAAACGCACTCGTGATGAAATGTTCTCTGAGCTCATGCTGTCCTCCCGCACTGACAGAGCACAGACGAATGCGTGGAGGCAAATAATGTCAGAGTGCAGGAAAGCACAAAATGACCAGGAGGAGAGGTGGCGGGCTGAAGAGAGTAAGTGGTGGGCTGAAGACAGAGCTGAAGCTCAAATGTGGCGGCAGCGTGATGAGAGGAGGCAGGATTCAATGCTGAGGGCTACAGCCCCTGTGTAACCAACAACCCTCCTCCCCAAGTTCCATAGCCTCCACACCCAGACGCCCAAGAACGCGGCGGGGGGGCCTCCGGCCAACCAGCCACTCCACCACAGAGGATTGCCCAAAAAAAAGAAGGCTGGCATTCAATGAATTTTAAAGTTGTAAACTTTTAAAGTGCTGTGTGGCATTTTCCTTCCCTCCTCCACCACCCCTCCTGGGCTACCTTGGTAGTCATCCCCCTATTTGTGTGATGAATGAATAAAGAATGCATGAATGTGAAGCAACAATGACTTTATTGCCTCTGCAAGCGGTGATCGAAGGGAGGAGGGGAGGGTGGCTAGCTTACAGGGAAGTAGAGTGAACCAAGGGGCGGGGGGTTTCATCAAGGAGAAACAAATAGAACTTTCACACCGTAGCCTGGCCAGTCATGAAACTGGTTTTCAAAGCTTCTCTGATGCGTA
The DNA here is from genome assembly GCF_965152235.1 of Eretmochelys imbricata. Classification (NCBI taxonomy): domain Eukaryota; kingdom Metazoa; phylum Chordata; order Testudines; family Cheloniidae; genus Eretmochelys; species Eretmochelys imbricata. Next base: position 22,864,600 of record NC_135585.1, read on the forward strand.
CCGCACCCTCCTGTGCTCTTCTAACCGCCCTGGTGTCTGGCTGCGCGTAACCAGCAGCCAGGCGATTTGCCTCAACCTCCCACCCTGCCATAAACGTCTCCCCCTTACTCTCACAGATATTGTGGAGCACACAGCAAGCAGTAATAACAGTGGGAATATTGGTTTCGCTGAGGTCTAAGCGAGTCAGTAAACTGCGCCAGCGCGCCTTTAAACGTCCAAATGCACATTCTACCACCATTCTGCACTTGCTCAGCCTGTAGTTGAACAGCTCCTGACTACTGTCCAGACTGCCTGTGTACGGCTTCATGAGCCATGGCATTAAGGGGTAGGCTGGGTCCCCAAGGATAACTATAGGCATTTCAACATCCCCAACAGTTATTTTCTGGTCTGGGAATAAAGTCCCTTCCTGCAGCTTTTGAAACAGACCAGAGTTCCTGAAGATGCGAGCGTCATGTACCTTTCCCGGCCATCCCACGTTGATGTTGGTGAAACGTCCCTTGTGATCCACCAGAGCTTGCAGCACTATCGAAAAGTACCCCTTGCGGTTTATGTACTCGGCGGCTTGGTGCTCCGGTGCCAAGATAGGGATATGGGTTCCGTCTATGGCCCCACCACAGTTAGGGAATCCCATTGCAGCAAAGCCATCCACTATGACCTGCACATTTCCCAGGGTCACTACCCTTGATATCAGCAGATCTTTGATTGCGTGGGCTACTTGCATCACAGCAGCCCCAACAGTAGATTTGCCCACTCCAAATTGATTCCCAACTGACCGGTAGCTGTCTGGCGTTGCAAGCTTCCACAGGGCTATTGCCACTCACTTCTCAACTGTGAGGGCTGCTCTCATCTTCATATTCATGCGCTTCAGGGCAGGGGAAAGCAAGTCACAAAGTTCCATGAAAGTGCCCTTACGCATGCGAAAGTTTCGCAGCCACTGGGAATCGTCCCAGACCTGCAACACTATACGGTCCCACCAGTCTGTGCTTGTTTCCCGAGCCCAGAATTGGCGTTCTACAGCATGAACCTGCCCCATTAGCACCATGATGCATGCATTGGCAGGGCCCATGCTTTCAGAGAAATCTGTGTCCATGTCCTGATCACTCACGTGACCGCGCTGACGTCACCTCCTTGCCCGGTATCGCTTTGCCAGGTTCTGGTGCTGTATATACTGCTGGATAATGCGTGTGATGTTGAATGTGCTCCTAATTGCCAAAGTGAGCTGAGCGACCTCCATGCTTGCCTTGGTATGGCGTCCGCACAGTAAAAAGGCGCGGAACGATTGTCTGCCGTTGCTCTGACGGAGGGAGGGGCGACTGACGACATGGCTTACAGGGTTGGCTTCAGGGAGCTAAAATCAACAAAGGGGGTGGCTTTACATCAAGGAGTATTTCAGGCAGGACTTCACGGAGGGTTCCAGTAAGAAATGTGCACCTAAGTTATTGTTCTTATTGGTACAAGGAGGTTAGTCTGGCCTCTGATTGATACATGGCTAGATTTACCTCGCTGCACCTTCCCTGTGAGTGACTGCAGTGTGACCTAGAGGAATGAGCCCCCTAGATCGGGGAGGAGGCAAAGGAGTACAAAACAAATCTGGTCTATTTCTTGTTTTGATCCACTCCATCTATCTTTTACATCTTTGGCTGGCAGCAGACAGTGCAGAAGGACTGCATGCCATCCACATCTCATGGCTGCTCGGCAGAAGACGGTGCAGTAGGACTGCTAGCAATCCGTATCGCCTGCCTGCTCACCATAAGACGGTTCAATAGGACTGACTGCAGGACTAAAGAGAATGACCTGGTCAAGTAACTCCAAATTTAGTCCCTGCGCCCATGTCTGCCCAGGCGCTCCCAGCCGATGTGGCCAGGAGCACCTCAGACACGACGCTGACGGCTACCAGTCGTATTGCACCGTCTGCTGCCACAAGGCAAGGGGTTGCTGCTACTGTGTAGCAATGCCATCCCGCGTCTGCCAGCACCCAGGAGACATAGGGTGACGGTTACCTGAGCGGGCTCCATGCTTGCCGTGGTATGGTGTCTGCACAGGTAACTCAGGAAAAAAGGCGCAAAACGATTGTCTGCCCTTGCTTTCATGGAGGGAGGGAGGGAACGGGGGCCTGATGATATGTACCCAGAACCACCCGCGACAATGTTTTAGCCCCATCAGGCATTGGGATCTCAACCCAGAATTCCAATGGGCAGCGGAGACTGCGGGAACTGTGGGATAGCTATCCACAGTGCAACGCTCCGGAAGTCGACTCTAGCCTCGGTACTGTGGAAGCACTCCGCCGAGTTAATGCACTTAATGCACTTAGAGCATTTTCTGTGGGGACACACACACTCGAATATATAAAACCGATTTCTAAAAAACCGACTTCTATAAATTTGACCTTATTCCGTAGTGTAGACATACCCTGGGTATATTACATCAATACTATTACTGTTAGCAGCCAAACTTCAGAAATAGACATCAAGTTGACATATTTATTTTCCATAAACCCGTCTTGACTGGAATTAGTGATATTATCCTCCTTTAATTCTCTATTAATCGAGTCCTCTCACCTGCTTAATGCTGTCAGTGAATGCTTCAACATATCCAGTAGCTCTAGCTGCTTGGGCTCAGCCCCTTGGAGCGGGAGGCAGTTTAACATAGTTCCTGTTCATCACTAGTTAGGCACAGACAGGAAAACCAAGGCTTGAAATGTAGGGATCTAAATAAGTGGCTGGCTTTTCAGAGGTGCTGAGCACCCATCACTCCTTCAGGTCTAATACTGATGCCAGGTACCTGATCCAGGTTCCCAGTTGTAATGGCAGAAAGGCAGATTCTCTAGTGATGCTGATGCAGCCAGCAGCATCCTGGACAAGTGTAGCTCGAAATTCTCACTGGTGACCACAGAACTGCTGCCTGAGATCTCCATGGGCTTGGAGTCAGGCATCAATGCTCACCCTGGAGTCACATGGGCAGAAACTTCCCTGGGCCAAATTCCCTGTCCAGTTATGATTGCTTTGTGTGTCTCCCATAGGGAAAAGCAGCTTTAAAGCTAGCTTAACTGGACAGTGTAGGATTCCTCTTGGATTGGGGAACCCTCCACAATGTAAAGCTAGCAAAGCAGCTCCAATGCTCCCCCCACTACCCAGCATTTGAGGCCAGGCTGGGGAATCTCAACACCTCTCTGATCCTAGATTTGGGATTGGCCCTCTGAGACCACAAGCAGCTGGAGTAAAGTAGAGCAACCCTGAGGCTAATCTAATTTGCCCAGGCAGTAGCCTGGTGGTCAGACAGCTCTGAATGGAGTAGGCACAAAGGGCGGCTTAAAGAATGGCTCAATACTTGAATCTGATGGGGGATTGCATCACATTCTAGTGCTGAGCACAACTCGGTTGGACCAGAGTATCTGGTCTAAGACCAGGCCTATGCTTTTACTAGTACAGCAATGTTGGTTGAGGGGAGGGGGGGAGATTTTTTTTCTACATTACTATACTGGCACAAGCTTTAGTGTGATGCAGTTATGCAAGCCTGAAAGGGCTTTTACTGGCATAGCTTAATCTGCTTGCTGCCTGGTATCAGCATTACCGGCAAAATAACTTTTTCACCAGTAACCACACCTGCACTAGGAGCGTTAGCTGGTGTAGCTATAGAGGTGGAACTAAACTGGCAAACCTTTACTAGTGTAGACCTGGCCTATGCCACTGTGAATAAACAGAAGACAAATGGAGCTGCAGCAGACCAAGTACATTTGACTCCAGGGGCTGGCCTGCAGAGAAGGCTGCACCTCCATTAGAATAGAAACCCAGGGTGTAATTCTCCTTTCCCTTGCACGTTGCGTGTCATTCACCCCTGTGGAAAGTGGGAGTAAAATGCTATCCGGTCAGAATCCTCTTCTCACTCACACCATAGTGCGAGTGTCCCACACCCTCTTTGCACAACTGAGAACGACCACACAAGGTGCAAAGCAGCTGAGAAGTAATCTCTGCCATGCACTTCTTCACTAGGCCAGGAAGATGGGGGGAGGGCGTTCTCCTCACCAACTTCATCCCCAAACCTAGATACCCTCACAAACCCAAGGCTTCCTAGTACATCGCTTACAAAGCCCTGAGCTCAGAAAGTTTAACCTCCCAGTTTACCAGCTCGGTCTTGTTTTCTGTGTAACAGGGATTTAGCAAAGTCATTAACTAATTCCACTTAGTAGTAAAGTAAAAAGAATTTTGTTCTACCCCAAGTCTCATTGAGGTTTAAATTGAAGTTGAGTCCCTCTTACATGGCTTAGCTCAAAATATTTGTACAGAATATACTTTGCGGGAAACAGCCTTTTTTAAAAAAAGCACAAATAGATAAAAATAAATAAATAAAAAGATCTGCTTTGAGTCACTGAATTAAAAAGGAAGATAAAAAGCCCTATTGAACAGAGCTATCCAGATGATAGCTTCCCGCTTTAGCTCACAAGAGAAGTAACCATGTTCAACCTAATTAGGGCCTTTTAGGACATTCAGAGCTGCTATCATTCTGTAAAGTTGAGGCAAACTGTTTCCTAATTGGCTTCCCGCTTGGGTGTCAGTCAAAAAGTCTTTATTATCACTCCGGGCGCCTTTTCAATCCTTTATTCCCTCCTGGAATGTTTCGGAAGCTGGGCTGCCCTCACCTAATGCATGCTTACAAGGCCCCGCCAGCATGAGTGCCGGCTAGCCTATGTGGCTGGGATTGCTCTCCCCCACCCTCTTCTCCTTGTTTCATATCCAAGGAGTACACATTTTGACACCCTTGGATGTTCCTTCATTTGACTTGATACCGTTTGGTACGTTCACTCAGACACCACTGATTGAAAAAGTAGAGTCCCAAATGTTCTTTAGCCCCAACTAAGATGATCTACTGACCGTAGGCCTGTTTGGGCATGGGAAACTGGTATGAACTGCATTATGGGTGTGATCCTGGGGGGCACTGAGCACCTCCACTTCAGAGCCCCTTCAGTGGAAGTGAAGGGATGCTCCACTTCCCAGCAGGGTCTCAGCACGTCACAGGATAGGATCGGAACCCAACCCCTACACAAACTTCCTTGGGACGTTGTTGGGTTGTTGTGGTTTTTTTAAACAAATGTTGCCACTGGATGGAACAAAAAATAAACAAAATATTGCAACTTCCAAAGCTCCCTCTTTCTTCCTATGCATCCCGCTAGGATGCTTCATTGCAAGTATAGGTTTTTGTACTGTTCTATACAGGTTTTCATATAGTCTTCACAACTGTAGTATCTGACAAGAGGTTTCCCCCTTAAAGCAATAGCATGAGATTCTTGAAGCCTAAAACTTCAGTTCTTCTTTTAAAAAATGTTTCACAAAAACCTAATAGAGATTTTTTTAAAAAAATAAATAAATAAAAACAAGATTTTTGGGGGGTGAAACAACCCTAACCATTGCCATGCTGTAAAATTCCTACACTGCAAGACTCTGCTAGTGCGTGAGAACCAGGATCTGTAACTGACTGGAAATGATGTTGAAACTAACTTGTGAAATGCAAAAAGTCAACACACAGCTTCAAAGCTGAAAAGTGCATGTGATGTTTAAAATTATTTCCCTGTAATAAGTGAAGGCGCTACTTGTAAGTAACACTAAGGAAGACATTTGTGGCAGATTTTAAAATAGGATTTCAACTCCCTGGGGCTCGTGTATCAGTGGGAGCAGAATTTGGCAGGGTCCTTTTTAATAATTCTGTAGTGAATGCATTCCAGCCCTGCCTGTTCATTGTTGCAGAATGGGAATGGTCTCGCATTTAAACTTCAGAACACATTTGCCATGTGGTATAAAGCAAGAATAAACAGGCAGATTTTGCATTCAAACCCTGCACGGTGGGACTGGCTGGGAAAGTCTTGATTGCTGCTGTTTCAAAGTTTGCCCTCTCCCCCCCCCTTCCCCATGTTAGAAAACAAAGATTATAAATTATTCAGGGTTTAATTCTGTAAATGCACGATGGAATTTTATTTCAGAGGGAGGGAGGATGGGTGAGAGCTGGGGGGGGGGGTGGAAGAGGAGGTGAGTATATGTACAAGAACAGGGCCCTCTTCTTACTGCCCCTCTGTGCGCGCTTGATCCCGTGAGTTCACATGAAGCTGTCAGAATACAAAGCCAAAGCAGAGCATCTCAGAACACAGAAATTTCTGCCACTGCCAGGAATTCCCTTGTATGAAAAAGATGTTGTGAAGGAGTGTTAAATGGAAATTAGTTCTGCGTTTGCAAACACTTCCAGGATGTGCCGGGCGGCTGGTGTGACTACACGTTCCGAACGAGGAGGAGGAGGTGCCATTACCACTGCTGCTGGAAACTTTGATACAGAGAGGATGCCTTTTTATTTTTTTTCCAGAGGCCTCCAGCATTCAGCTTAGCTCATCGGGGCTTGCTCCAGGCATCACATTAAAAACTGGCCCCGGATTGACACAGCAACAGTTTGAAATCAACATGTACAAGTATGCTGATCAGCCCCAAACATGACACGGGTAGGGTACGGGGCTTGGACGATAATATCTTAGCCCCCCAGCGAGGGAGACAATGGGATGGGGATACAATGCGCCACTTGTGGTGAATGGGAGGAGTGGGGATGAAATCAAGACACCCACAGAAATAAAACATGGCCAAAGAGTGTCTTGTAATTACTTCATTATTCATTGAAGACCTGATTTTAAAATATGCCTGGTACATCTCTAGGAGCATGTACAATACTGAACCTAACAGGCAACGATTACAAACAAAAGGCCCTAATAAATACCCTAGGCCAGCTCCTAAGTGGATTAGCACTGTTGAGATCACTGGAGCAGTGTATGCAATGCATGCGTGTGTGCCCCTGAACCAGCTGTGCCCATAGGAGGATTCCATCTGGCCCCCAAACGCACCTGGAGGATGCCATGTTCTCGACCTACATGGCAGGCTACGCACAGTGTGGGCTTGTATCACATGGGCGAGGTCATGCTGCAGGGAGGATGCCATTTTGCATGCCCATGTAGAACTGCATGCCTGACTAAAAATGTCGGGCCCTGCCCCTGCAATGTGCTGAGTTTCACCAGCTGCGGATCTGAACACTTTTACATAGTGTATTATACATCAGTCCACTCCCCCGCTACATACAGGCAACAGCCAGTGCGTAGAGATGGACTCTGAAGATCAATATACACAGGAGGCTGATTCTCATTTAGACAAAGGCCTCTTTACCCCACTCAAGCAGCATCAAGGGGCTTTAAAGTGAATACAACTGTAATTCACACACACTTTAAGTCTTCTTTACTCTGCCAGAGTGAGGTAAAGGGGCTTCCGTTTAAGGGAGAAGGTGGCCCAGCTCTGCCAGGGCCCAATTCAGTTTCCATTACAGTCAACGGGAAGATTCCCATTGACCTCAATAGAAGTTGGCTCAGGGCCTCATCCTAGTGAGGAAAGTGAATTCAGGACTGCAGAGGCCTTGACTGCACACAGCCTGCTGCCCCCAGTCTCCCACCCTAATAGGAAAGCCCCCATGGAATTAAACAGAAAATGATCAATTATCTGTAGGATTTTTGGACTATCCTATAAAATGTAATAGCATATTAGATCCCTAATGTAAAATTCCATGGGTGACTTTAAAAAAAAACAACCCTATAGAAATGGTCTCAGTCCCTGTAGGCATGTTTGAAGTCATTGCTACAAACTTCAGTTACATTTCTACAGAGCCCTATTGATTCCATCCCTAACAGATTGCACGGGAATTTTCCATCAATCTGATTCCTAGCACCTAGAATACCCCCAGCTAATTGCAACTGCAATGGCAACACTTGGGAAGCAGGGCTGATGTTCCCAAAAGCCAAGACTCAAACAGATTCTAACCTCATTTAACTTCAGCTAAGCCCACAGTAAGTCTGTTTACTTCTTTGGAGACCCCTCAGTGAAATGCTACCAGAGTATCTAGGATCAGAATGAGGCCCATTGGGCTCCATAGATGAGACTCAACACTTTGAATTGCATCTGACACTGGCCCAAGAACTTGTCAAAGATATTGATGATGTAATTAAATTACAGCTCCATTACAAACTTCTTTTTGTAAAGATATCTTCATGACCAAGGATCTAAGCATCAACCTATCATTAAAGGGTACAAGAAACACAAAGGGTTGATGTTTGGCTCAATACAGAAGTAAAATTCTATGGTCTGTGTTTATAGACTACATGAGCTCAGAGTCTCTTCTGTCCTTAAAAATCTATGATACCTCTCTCACATACACTAGTGTGAATCAGGAGTAACTCCATAGAAGTCACTGGCAAAACTAGTGTTACAAATGAATCAGACCGTTTAGCGTAAGTATATCAGTTCCATCTGGTATTTAGCTGTGACTCTTATACCTTTCCCAGACCCGAAGAAGAGCTCTGTGTAGCTTGAAAGTTTGTCTCTCTCACCAACAGAAGTTGGTCCAATAAAGCTTGTCCCCTACATTTTAGGGGCAGATAGTTTAGCTTAGGATCTCATTGGGTTCATTTTATCTACATTAAATCAAAATAAAAAACAAAAGTGTGTAACCAACAGCTAACCCTTAGGGGCCAGGCTCTTGCTGGTATTAACTGGCACGGCAACATTGACTGCAGGGGCCTCTGTACTGCTACGTCATGCAATGTGACGCATCACTTCCCCTCTTGCCAAATTATCTCGCTACTCTGCCCAGGAAGTGCCCGAGTGTAGGAAGTTAGGGCTTTGGAAGTGGAAAAGCATGGATGATCTTAACCTTTGAAGCTGGGCTTTTGATTAGATGTTCCCATCTGATCTGGAAAACTGTAACTTTCCAGACAAATGAGATGGGAGAGCTTTTGATTGTGCAAGGTCTGACTTTCCCAATGAACTGAACGCCATCCTAGCTTGAACAATCATTAAAATCCTACTGCATGAAACACACAGTATTCTCTTGCTAAGACACAGCCGACCGGTCACTGTGTCTGCAGACATTTCTCTTCCCCTACCCCTTGTTTCAGTCACTCTGAAAATTGCTAAGCACTAACGATAACCTGTAGCATGGAGCCCAAACCATGAGACTTCCGTGCTATGGGGAGAGTTGTGCCTGGTGTAGCTGGATGGGGAAGCGTATATGCACTCAAATGACAAAGCAGCTTTGGCCATCTGTTTTCCAAAGCCTAAAACAATTTTTAAAAGGTCACTGCCATAACTGAGTATGCAACATTTGGGCTGAGGCGTGGGCATGGCTGCAGGGGACTCTAGGTAACAGAGAATGCAGTGCTGGGCTGGGCAAGGACCCTGGGGAAATGGTATTCACTGTTCATTGTACATACTTTTAAAGCATCACTGTGTGTTTTAGAAGTGTCATTGCACACACATGCATCACTGCGATTTAGAGCCTTGCTTAGGGCGGCTGATTTCATCTCTAAACCATAGGAAAATAATGCCTAAAATACAGGTTACAATAAACTCAGAGCATGGGGCAGGAAGGAGCAGAGATTGCACTAGAGCAGAGATGAAGCTGTACAGGAATCCTGACCTTTTTGCTCCTTCCATATGTACCGAGTTCTTCCAAGGTGCACCTGGAAATGCACGTGGTCCCTTCCACATACACGCCCCTCACCTGCACAATCTGTGTCTACGCTGGGCAGAATACATCCTGGGTTCAGATATGCTAGAGCTCATCCCTTGCAGTCTCATCTAATACAAATGAGGCCAATTGCATTTCAGGAAAGAGATGTTTTTTAAAAATCCCCCTCACTTTAAAAACGCTGAGAAGGCCAAGAATGCACCACTCACCATAGTCTTTCTTGCAGTATTTCTTCATGTTAATCTTCAGCTTCCCCTTGGACGCCTTGCAGTATGAGTCACAATCTGTAGGGGGGAGAGAAAGCGAGAGGGCAAGAAAAGATTAACAAAACAAATTAGCCTTAAAAATGCATAAAAGGCTGGGGGAGGGGGAAGCGAGAAAAGCTGCAGGCTGCCATGAATAAGCAGCATGCCTGTGATATCCATCTGCCAGGCCCCGATTGGGTCGTCTAGCAGGGGCATTCAGCAAAACCTTCCTTTCTAAAGAAAGCCTTTTACAAAGGAAGCCATCCTCCCTCCTCCCCGCCTGACGAATCCCTTTAGCTGTCTTCGCCGGGCTGCCTCTGCCTTCATGGGAGAGCCCAGGGCCTCCCTTATTGTGCCACCCAGCTCTTTTGAGAGCCACACAAATTCCCCCTGTTCTTAAACTGCAAACTGGAGCCTGATTAAAGCCCACAGAGGCCTCATTGTCACCCCTAACCCAGGCCTGTGGCAGGCTTTGGCATTCATTGCAGAGAGATTCTGGCTGGGGTCATGCTCCAACAAAAGAGGTCAGAGAGGAAATTAGCAGCCCATGAAGCATTAGCAAAGCCTTTTGGTGTCCACTCTACTGGAGTGTGCAAATAAAATACCCCAGTAGGAACATTTCATTTCTAATGGGCCCTACTGCTGTGACATGATGATTTTACTCCTCGGAACATCGGCCTGTGTTCCACTGCCACTAATGTGATGGAGCCGGGACTGTTGCTCTGGCAGCGCTGGCAACATAGTGCTGTGCTGGCTGCATTTCAGCCCACTGGGTACGGAGTTATTCCCGATACGTCGGTGGCTCCTCCCGGCTCGGATTTTGGCAGAGCCATTCCAGTTTTGACAGGGTGGGTCTAAGTCTGGCCACGTGGCTGGAGCAGACAACACAGCATGAGGCATACGTGCTGCAACGTGATGACGTAACAGCAGTACACTGCATTGCCATAAGAACGTAAGAGCAGCCAGGCTGGGTCAGACCAAAGGTCAATCTAGCCCGGCGTCCTGTCTTCCGACAGTGGCCAGTGCCAGGTGCAACAGAGGGCAAGAACGGAACAGGTCATCAGCAAATGATCCATCCCCTGTCGCCATGACACTCCACTGTGATGGGCAAATATATTGGCACAAGGTGGTGACAAAATAACATCACATGCAACCATGCGATGGCCATGTTGTCACGGCCACACTGCACCTTGACACTGTAACAATTTTAAATGACTTCGATGTTGGTGCTTCCACCATTGGCTTTAGAGGTTCCCCCCGAAGGGAGGGGGAAATGTAAAGGGAGTGAAAGTTTGACTCAGGCAGGAGGCCAGACTGAATCAGGGCAGATATCCACACAAAAATACCCACTCTCCAGCATCTCTCTCACCCCTCTCCCATTTTTAAGCAGTTGTTTTGTAATCCTTAAAAAAATGCAAATGCCATTGAAATGCCACTGAGAGGCACCAGAGCTCTGTGACTGAGGGCTGGGGAGGAGGAAAGCAGGAAAGGGAAGCAGTGTCAGTAAAGGGCAAGGCTGCCAGGGCACAAGCAGCTGATGGGAAGTTGCAGGTGACTTTCTGACACACCTCCCCGAGCTCATGTTCTGACCCGATTCAATCTGCTGCTGGAGAGAAGCCTTTGGAATGTTCTGAAGAGAACCGTGCAGTTTCTGCCTGCATCTCCGCCGGCACTGGACCCGATCTTCTGAAGCTGCTTGTAGCACCATTGCCGCTTACAACCTTGTGGCCATTCTACCTCTATTTCCCCGTCATACAGGCCCCTTAAAGAACTCACTCAGTCTCCAGTGACCTTGTAAGGTCAAATCCCCTAATTCACTCTTCACCAGCACTCCTCAGGCTGACAACAGATTTTGTCAAATGTCCAGAACGAACACACAGCTTCTCAGCTCACCTTCTCTCCTGTAACTCCAGCATGGTCTGGCTAGGACTCTGAACCAGCATAACTTGCTCCTCATAGCTGCTCTGTCCATCAGCCCCAGCTCCACACAACATCCTGTTTCCAGAGCATCCCCTGTTTACACCCAGGCCACCTGTACTGCCTCTGGCAAGCTCAGCTACTTTCCCAGCCATGCCCTTCTCTGCAGCATCCTGCTGCCTTTTATATCAGAATCACTAGATTCCTCTCAGGTGGGGTTCATCTTGCAATCAGGGCTGCCTTAGCCCCAGGCTTTCCAACCCATACACAAGCCACCCTGTTACACTGCTCTTATTATTTGCATTACGGTAGTGCCTGGAGGCTTCAGCTGAGATCAGGGCCTCATTGTGGTAGGTCTTGTCCAAACCCATAGGGAGAAATGGCCCTTGCCTGGAAGACCTCACAATCTAAATAGACCAAGGGTAAAGGGGTAACAGAGGCACAGCGTGGGGAAGTGACTGGGAACTAGGAACACCTTACCCACCACTCTCCTAACCTTGGAGAGGTGCAGAAAGAATGAGAGGTTTCTAAGCCCACTAGGGCCTTTGTAGTTGCAATAGCTATTTGAAACTTGAGTTACTCTCCAGAATTGCTGGGGACGTTTGTTCTATTGAACCTGTGCTGACCCTGGTGGGAAGTCAGCACTCCAATGCGTGACAAAAACACAGACCTCTGCATTAGCCCACTGACTTCTGCTGGGACATACCAGGCATGCCTAAGTAGAAAGCATCAATTGTGCTAGCCTTACTCCTCAGTGTATGTATCCTACTCCATGAGTACTGCCACAGATTTCTATGGAGCAAGTTACTACTCAACAGGAGCAAGAGTATCAAAATACGGTCCTGTGTTAGGTAGAACCAGTTGGAATGCACCTCCTGTATTGCTAAATATACAAGGTACAGCCAGGAGAAGTGCAGTTGCCCAACACCTTAATGTTCCATTAGTTTCAAAGGAATTTCAGTGGAATGGTATCAAATCAACACCTATCCCAAAGGACCAGGAGTCAGGTTTTCAAAGGTATTTAGGCCCCTAAAGATGCAGATAGGCACTCAGTGGAATTTTCAAAATGTTTAGATGCCTAACTTGATGGGAGTTAGGTGCCTCAGTGCTTTACAAATCTGGGAGAATTCAAATCACCTGATCCCAGACCCGGCCAATTGTTTTGGTGCCAGGTCATGTTTAAACCCAGAAGCAGATTATTTTCTGGTTCTGGTTGGGATGTGGCCACAGTCTTGCTAAGAGACCAAGATGATAGAAATTCCACGATGGCTAATCTTCCAGACTTCCACCAATTAGGGCTAAAATCTTGCAAGATCTCAAAATCTAACTCTGATTCCACCTCCAACCCAAGCCCTAGCCCCCAGGCTAATCCTAACCAAATACACACCTGGCCTCATCAGCCCATCTCCATTCGCTCCTATTGTTCTCCAGACACTAGTCTCTTGACTGCTATCAACTTTATTCCCATCCCTCAGAAGAGTGCAAATGATGATAAATTGCTTTGTGCTCTCTAAATATGATCTAATCAAAGTTGGGGCCAGAAGCAAAACCTATCATTTGAAACAACACGGTTTTCCATGCCAGAAGCCCTGCTGAGATTCCCTACCATGTTCCCAACCTGCCAAGAACCTTTTAAATGGAAAAGAATAGCCGAGGGCCAACGGATTACAGAAATCATTACGGCTTTTTGTTTTCTTCTTCTAATGTGACCCTGAATGTCAAGCAAGACTTGAAGTTTGTCCAATAAAAGATATTACCTCACCCACCTTGTCTCTCTAAGCAAGACTTGAAACACACTGGAACAGAGAGTGGATATCCCATAAAAGCATTGGCAGAAAGCTTTAGCTGGAATCTTTTATAATATCTAGCTCTTTCTTTCACTAACCCTATAGGGCTTGCATTCTGACAATCGTTCAACTGCTCCATCCTCAGAGGTTTCGTGTGTAATCCTTAAACCTGTCTGCGTGTCATACCCTCTGTAGGGGTAGAGAAGGGCCAGAACTTGGTTGCAATTCATATAAAGGAGATTCTTTATGGAGGCTGCAGTCACAGACAGATCCCATGGTTCTCTCTGGCTCTCAAATTGTACTGACTAATGTCACCATGAAGAGCTACCCTAAGTCCTGGCCTGAACTTTGCAGTCATGGAAGGAACTGCTGATTACCCTGAATTCCCTTTGTTCAGACTACAGGAAATGCACTCTCCTCTTTTTGCAGTGACACTAAATGGCAGGCCAATGTTTGCAGTGGGCCAGACAACACCAGACCATCCTTTGAGGGCACAGGCCATGTCCAAGATGGGTTATTTTAATGTCGACAATGCTGAGGTCCTGTGAAAGGTTCCAGATGATGAACACTGAAAGAAAACTTGTGTGGAAGAGTCTGCAAAGAGAACAAGGCCCTGACCTAACCAGAACAGACAGGGCTCTGCCCGAACACATCTGGCTAAGCAACATGCAGATCTGAGACAAGCAATCAGATTCATTGAATATGCAGCTAATGGGATTCTAGTCAGGAACAATGGGCAGGATGTTTTCTGGATACTAATGCACTACGATGATGATTATTACCAACACTTTGCCTTCCTATAGCACTTGTCATTGCAAGATCTCTAAGCTTTATAAATACTCACTAATTAGGCTTTGTAATACCCATTTCACAGAAGAGAAAATGATGCACAGAGAGATGATTTATCCAAGGCCATACAGCAAGTTAGTAGCAGAAGAAACTAAAACCCAGGAGTTCTATCAATCTGCTGCCCTAACGGCAGGACAACACAGGGAGCAAGTTACCACATCCTGATACTTGTACCAAATGAAGTGAATGAAATGAGCAGCAGGGGTATAATGTTAGTTATAAGCTAGAGCAAAAATACCCTCTTGGATGAATGGCTAATGGTTGCCCAGCCAAATCTACCCCTGATGGTGGAGGCTGCCTTGTGTCTGCTAGCTGGTGGGGGGACATGACGAGTAGACAGAGTCCCTGATCTGGGTCAAAGCTCACTTTGGGAGTGCACCACCTCTGCTAAAACCAAACAGGAGATTGTCATTGACTGAGCCAGCAGGAGCTGTTCTGAGCATGTCAATATGGGAATGCTTTCTGTCCATCTCCTATAGCTTGCCCTGTCTTAGCATCAGGTCCAGAAGTACTGCTGCTAGAGAAAGTGGGATTAATCCCAAACCAAGAATCACCCTGGCATTTGTCTGGAACCATGCATCTCTTCAGGAGCTTCAGAGAAGTTCAGCAATCTTTTCTCGTGGCTTAAATTCTCTGCATTTCCCAATCACCAGGCTGTTCTCATAGTATTTTCAGTTGGGCTGAGATTAGGCACTCCAAGAAACCTGCCCTTGTGAGGTTTCCAAACCCATGAGCCTGGGATAAGATTCAGAGAAGTATCCAAACTCGACTGACTCTCCAGACCGTATGAGCTCGGCCAGCCAGCATGTACTTCCTAAACGGATATCACATTGAGTCAGCAATCAGCACATTGGAGCACCGCGGGCTCAGTTCTGCTTTTAGGGCAGGGAGTAGCATTGGGGCTGGTGATTTTTAACATGACAGGAAACAGCCTAACGGTGCCCAGCAGGGATTGCTGGTAGCTGTGGTGTGAAAACATCCTCCCTGCTTCAGCAGCTGTGGATATGGAGATACTGTGAGCCTCATGCACCAGGTGGAACCAGTTTAGTTCTTAATTAACTATCTAGTTCTCTGTTCTGGGCCTGGCACTCATCACTGTCAATGAAAAGTAATTCCACTGAAGTAAGGGAGAGCTGGATCAGACCTTCCTACTCTGTCCTCTCTTCCTTTTTCTTCCTCCTCACATCTCTACTTTCTGGGCCAGGGCCTCAACTGGGTTAAATAGAACTCAATGGGCCAATTCCCCAGCTGGTATAAATCAGCATAGCGCTAAAGAAATCAGGAGGGCCAGATCCCAACTCATGTAAATCAACGTAGCTCCAGTGAAGTCAATGGGTCAGATCCCAGCAGGTGTGAATCCGCAGAGCTCCATTGGAAATCAGTGCTGATTTACATCATTAGTGGATCGGGTCCCCTGGCTCTCTCTCTCTGTCTTTCACCTTCTGAGCTCTCTCCTTTCTCAGACTGCTAGATAACCCACTGGAGACCGTTTCGGATGACAAATTAAATCTCTGAAACAAAGCTCAGATTTTGTGTTTGCGAATGAGCTATTCGCATACTTAATATTAAAAAGGTTACCTTTTAGCCAAGCCAAATGCACACAGAGAGCGCTGTAGTTTATTACACTAACGTTGCCTAATGATTAAAAAAAGATTCCGCTCGAGTCCATGAAACATCATTTCAACAGCTCAGACTCCGGTGGAAAGATTTACTGTGCTGCTGCTCCCTTGCTGAAAGCTGATCGCCGAGCCAAGCTCCAAGGGTTGCTGGGTGCGGCGGTCGGAAGTGGGGAGGAGACGCGACTTGCTGACAACTGGAATACGCTGAGCACTGCTGCAACGCATACAGACCATTAAAGGGATGCAGGATTCTCCCTGCCTCAATTATTTCTCCCTGTGTTCTTCCTCACCATACGCCCATTGCCTACCAGGCTGAGTGGGAGTGGTCTGATCGTGAAAGGTGCTGAGTATCCACAGCTCCCACTGGCTTCCATGAGAGATGCGGGTACTCTCTTGCACACCTCATGGGTTAACAAGGGCCACCCATGGGGTAATCCTCTCTAGACAAAGGACATGGCTGAAGCATCAAGAGCGGGAGCTGCTTAGCAAATAGGTGAATAATTTTCACCTTGGACATTCTACTCACCCACTGTCTCCAGATGTAGTGATAGAGACCAGGATGACATAGGGCCTGCTGCGAGAGGGAGGGGAACCTGTAGTGTAGTGTAGGAACTGAGCTGTAAGGGCAATTGGGAAGAGTTGAGTTGCCATTTGTCCTGGTCCCATGGGGAGCAGTCCTGGGCTTGAGGTTTTGCCCTCTACTCTGCCTCTCAGGGATGGGCTGGAGGACAGAATCAATCCTAGCTTTTTCTTAACCATTACAGCTGCTGCCATGTCACTGTTCGGTAATGTTTTGGCGGCCATAGCACTAAAGGGCCAGGTGACTTCCTTGAGTGGGTGGAGACTTTCCACCCCAAACAACTCCTTTGTTTTGAACCTTGCTTCTCCGGCGAGAAAGCTGGGTTCTCCCATCTCTTCTTGCCTGACAGACAGGATCTCTTGCTTGAGAACCTAGCGTGCTCTCCCCCTGTACCCAGCCAGCACAAATTGCATCTGGGATCCGCTGAGTCACAAGGTTACACTGGCGCTCTCATGGATTAAAATCTATTTAACAAGGAGCAGGGCCGTCCCTAGTTATTCTGGGGCCCTACACAGCCCCCCACAGGGGGTGGTGTGGGGCCCCAGGCCTCTGTAGGGAGGTGAGTGGGCAGGCTGGCCCCAGGCCTCTGTGGGGGGGGGGGTCTGGATTGGGGAATGGGGGGAACCACCCCCCCAGCACTCACCACTGGCGCACCTGTGGCCAGGTTGCTGCACTTCCCGCTGCCGGTGAGTGCAAACCCAGCCCTGCTGCAGAGCTCAGGGAAGTGGGGGCAGGGCTGGAGCGGGGAAGAGGCGGGGTGGGGACGGAGCAGGAATAGGGGCCCTGGGGAAGAGCTGGAGCAGGGGCTGGAGCAGCACGCAGCTGCGCAGGGCACTGGGAAATTTGAGGCACCAAATTTCCCGGTGCCCTACGCAGCTGCATACTTTGCATATGGGTAAGGACGGCCCTGACAAGGAGAAACCACAGTACAACTCAACACTGGTCACTAGTCCAGCATCTTCCATCTGAGGGCTCAAGTGCATTACAAACCTGAACTAACCGAACCATAAAAACTCCCTTCATTGTATCATCCCTGTTGCTGACATATGGGGAAATCAGGGCCCAGAGAGGTTTAAAGAGCCAGTTTTCAAACGTGGACACCTAAATCCATATCCTTGACTCTAAATACCCATTTTAAGCACCTAAATTCTGATTTAAGGGAGTAGATCAGCATTTGGGTGGCAAACAAAGGACATCAAATGCCTACTTTAGGCATCTATTTAGAAACTGGAAAACACAGGAAATCTGAGGCAGGGCTAAAACCCAAACCTCAAAATTCCCAGATATATGTTCCTCCCACCAGCCCATGCTTCCCTTTCCGATGGGCTGAAGACCTGCCAATATCAAAGAGAGGGAAAACATCATGAAAAAAATCCTACCATTTATAATGGGAGTGACTGAATGGTTTTCCATGAGAAAACACGAACTGGGAAGGCAGTTGCTGAGTCTGAGTGTAAACTGAGCAAGAGGGAGTTTGGAAAGACACAGTTGGTACTACTTGTTTTGAGAGCGATTCAAGGTCTTAGAGCAGGTAGCAGGCAGCTGTTTTGTGTCCTTTTCAGCTTAGTAAAATATGTCAGCAATGCATTTACAGGCTTCATGGCTCTGCCTGTCCCCTTGATCTAGCTAACTCGCTGGCCGTGTGAAGGGCTTCCGCGGCTAAACACCTTGTTTGTTTTATTAATTTTTTTTCTCCCGAAAAAAATCACTTTAGTTTAAAAAACAATGTTCTCCCTCCATCTTTTCAGGGAGTGTTAGTGCTGGTGAGAGCCAGGCATGGTGCAGTCAAGTGCTGGACAACCAGCCACACTCAGCTCAACCAGTGCACCTCCTTCCTGATCTGGGAGTAAGCTGAGTGAATAATGGCTTTTTTGGTTCAGGAACTAACCTGAAAAGTCCAAAAAAATTTTCAGATCGATTCAAACTGAAACTATATTTTTGGATTTTTTGCTGAAGCAAAAAAAAAAAAATGAAAAACTTTCATCTAGGTCAACCCAAAACAAATTTTTTTGGTTTTTCATTTTGTTTTGGTTAATTTTTGGGTGGTTTCCTTCCTCCCCCTTTTTTTTTTCTAAATGAACCACCTTTCTAAGAAAAATGCTTTTTTAATCCGAAAAATGGAAATAAAATGTTTTGAAATGGTCAAAATGAAATATTTGACTTTTCAGAATTTTTTTTTTGACATTTTTTTCAGGCCAAACTGTTGTCAAATTCAATCCAAATTCACTAATTGTTTCAATGCTCCCCAAAATGTATTTTTTCTCCAAATTTAGTATTTGCCAAACATTTTCTGCCCAGCTCTAGCTGGAACACGTGCAAGGCAGGGACTTCCCATCTTACCCAGTTGCACCCTGGCTTTAGGATGCCTACTAGTGTTCACAAGGAGAGGCTAAGCTGCAACCAGGAAACTTACTTCACTTGTGATTTAAAGATGATCTTCACAGCACTACTAAAACCATACTGCCGTAGTGGAAACCAAATGCCGCTCAAAGTGTTAGAAACATTTAAAATCATTTTCAGATTTGGGTGCCTAACCTAATACTGATGTAACTGCCTAAATATAGATTTAGGTGCTTAACATTAAGCAACCAGATTTGAACATTTGGCTTTAGCCCATCAGTGACTGAAACTCACCCCCGGGCCCTGCTCCTGCTGCACAGTCACAAGGTTCAGATGCACCATGGATTGCCATCTTTCACCTGCTACAACTCAGAAAGCCTCCCCTCCATGAGACGGCTGCAGAAGTTCTAGAATTAGTGCATACAGGCTGTCTGCTGGTGTGAGGTGAATCTGGTTGTCCCCCCCAACCCCCAGTAGTAAGCATTCTTCAAAGTGTTCGAGTTTCTTGTTCTGCGCCTTTTGGGTATGAAGTCAGGCTGTCATAGAGCAGATCAGGGACTACGGAGTGTTTGGATTTCAAATGCTCCCAACTCTGGCACTTCATCCTATTACAAAGATCGGGTTAGTCTGAGAAATTCAGATCTGGGTCTTGCTTTGTATCTCAGACACCCACAAAGGGTTCTGGATCTGGGGTGTTGGTTTGGGCCTCTCTGTTAAAAAGACAAGACTGTAGGGAAAAACAGGCTTCACCTCCCCCTCCTCTCCATCCCCCTCCTTCACCTTTTCCCCCCAGATGCTCCCTGTACGCTCCAGTGCTGCTGTATTGTAGATGTGACTAGTAGAATGAATGAGAGGAAGGCTGTATCAAGAGGCAGCTGATGGAAAGTAAAAGACCCCATTTCAACTCGTTATGTAGCAGAATGGCTCCTACCCTGTTTATCTATTGTGCAGGTTTTAAAGAAAGGCTAAATGAGGTTTATAAAGTGCTTTGCAATTAGGGTTGCCAACTTTCTACTTGCACAAAACCAAACACCCTTATCCCGCCCCTGCCCCACCCCCTTCTCTAAGGCCCTGCCCCCACTCACTCCATCCCCCTCTTCCTCTGTCACTCATTCTCCCCACCCTCACTCACTGGCTCATTTTCACGGGGCTGGCTCAGGGGGCTGGGGTGCGGGAGAGGGTGAGGGCTCCAGCTGGGAGTGTGGGTTCTGGGGTGAGCCCAGAAATGAGGAGTTCAGGGTGCAGAAGGGGGATCAGGGCTGGGGCAGGGGGTTGGAGCACGGGCTCCAGCTGGGGGTGCAAACTCTGGGGTGGGGCTGGGGATGAGGAGGTTGGAGTGTAGGAGGGTGAGCTGGGCTGTGATTGCGGGGTTCGGAGGGCAGGAGGAGGATCAGGGCTGGGGCAGGGGGTTGGGATGAGGGTGTGTGTGTGAGGTCTCCGGCTGGGGGTGCGGGCTCTGTGGTGGGGATGGAGGGTTAGGGGTGCAGCAGGCTGGGATCGAGGGGTTCGGAGGACAGGAGGAGGATCAGGGTTGGGGCAGGGGTTTGGAGCCTGGAGGGTGGTCGGGGTGCAGGCTCCAGGTAGTGCTTACCTCAAGCAGCTCCCGGAAGCAACAGCATGTCCACCCTTCTGGCTCCTACACGGAGACGCAGCCAGGTGGCTCTGCACGTTGCCCTGTCCACAGGCGCCGCCCCCGCAGTTCCCACTGGCTGCGGTTCCTGGCCAATGGGAGCTACTGGGGTGGCACTTTGGGCAGAGCAGCGCACAGAGCCAACCAGACAGACAAAGGCCCGGTCAGCAGTGCTGACCCGAGCCACCAGGATCCCTTTTCGACTGGGTGTTACAGTTAAAAAGCAGACACCTGGTCACCCTATCTGCAATGGTAAAGTACGAGGTGAGTGCTATGTATGATTGCTAAGGTTCCCAGCTAATACCTGACCGTCTACTGAAATAAAAGGAGTTAGAGCAGTGAGGAATTTGGCCCTGAACTTTTGGACACTTCTTCAAGATGACCATCCAAATCTTTTGTGCTTTGCCCAGCACTAGAACCACATCAGGCTCCCATCCAAGGAGGACGGTTTTAATATTTCTGCAATTTTACCACAGCTGATGTTTCAGTAGCAACCATTAGAATAATTCTATAGAATGCCCGTTGTGCTGCCCAAACATGCTCCCTCCAAACTAGCTGCTACTTTATGTCCTTTGCTGGCCTTACGCCCAGGGGAGGGGAGAGGAAGGGATGCTGCAGGAATTGCCTTTTTATTTGCATACTTAGATATTGGACATGGATGGGGGAGTGTTAAAAATTTACTGTGCCTAAAGCACAAATGGTGGATTGTTTTGGCACTGCAGAGCAATTCAATACAAAGCCTGGGTGGGTTTATTAGAGGGGTGAGTGACTTGCTGATTACTTTCAGATTTTGCATTGTGTGAATTGCAATATGAGGCACAGCCATACAGGGGACATCATCTCTTGGGATTCAGACAGAATTGTGGAGACAAGGAAAGGAATATGTATTATTCTGGTTATTTATTTTGGCTTGGAACTGATCAGATTATTATATTTCAGAGCATCCTTCTTTCTTTAGCATAAAAGCAACCTAGTGACAGCCCTTACTGTAGTCACTTTAAGAGCCATGGTTTTAACACTGTTAATTTCTTCTGCATCACCCCACACACTTTATAATATCATTGACAGGGAAATGCTGAGCATTACCATGAAATATGGTTATCTGCAGAGTCAGTTTAAATCAGGGTGGACCCCTGTAGCTGTGATGAATTACAGTAGTTAATATGTGTAACATGCTTTGAAAATATGAAGTTCTACATAACTGCAAATTATAATTCTTAATTATTATGATTATTGCATTAGAGTGGAATTGCACGCCACTGATATGAACCCCAAATGCACCTCAAAACTCAAAGTTTGGGGAACATTTGCAAGCTATGCTTTTGGGCTGAGCCTGGGATTAAGGTGCCATAATAATATCATAATACTTAGTATTTTATAGGGCTCTCTATGGGCAAAATACTGCACAGATATCCACAAAGATGGGTTAAAGGACGTGGGTAAAGATTATTATCCCTATTTTACAGATGGGGAAACTGAGACAGAAAGGTGAAATGACTTACCCAAGGCCATCCGATACTTCGGTCTACGCTGGACAATTACACTGTTAGAACAAAGTACCCTAGCATGATATTAAACACTCAGGCTCTGTTCAGACTCGGAAAAGGAAGTGTTTAGCAAACATATCAGCTAACAAGGAGAATGGTGTTCAGAAGGGGTGATGGTCACACGTCCAAGGACATGACAGTGCTGGTTTATACTGAGTTAGGTTCTAATATGATACAGTTTTCCAGTGCAGACAAAGCCACACAGAACCAGGATTCAGAACTCAGGACTTTCCATGGCCCAGCACTGGTCTCATTCCTCCAGGGCACGCTCCCTAACATCTGCCACCTCCTGACTTTGTCCCTGGGCCACAGGCATGAAAGGGTAAAGTCGTTGCACCAATGCAAATCGACTCAAATGTTACAATGTAGCATTGATACAGTGTCACTAGCCCAGCTTTTCTCAAACTGGGGTTCCTGACCCAAAAAGGGGTCACAAGCTTATTGCAGCGGGGTCGCGGTATTGCCACCCTTACTTCTGCGCTACCTTCAGAGCTGGGCGGCTGGAGAGTAGCAGCTGCTGGCCGGGTACCCAGCTCGGAAACAAGCATCACTGCCAGTGGCAGTGCAGAAGTAAGGGTGGTCTGGTATGGAGTGGGGGAAGGGTCATCACAGCCTTCGTTCACTGTCCTCTGAGATCCAGCTCCATCAGACTCAGCCTTGTCTACACTAGCAAGGGTTGTCCGGTAGAGCTATAACGGAAAACTCTTCTAAGGCTTATTTTGCAGGTATAGCTGATACCACTTCCTTGAGATAAATTAGCTACACCTGCAAAAGGACTATTTTGCCTGCATAACTGCACCTACAGGGCTTTTGCCAGCACAGCTGTGTCAGTTAAGGGGCAGGGCCGGATTAACTGGGAGATACCATGATCACAAAGGTGGTTTTCCCAGGGCAAGGCTCATCCATTGCACTGCGGGTGTGCTGACCCCTGCGATTTCCCCAAATGCAGGAAACTTGACTACATAATTTGTGTTAGTGGGGGACTGCATTCATCCTCTCCCCTGGAAAAAAAACCAAACTCCTAGGCTAATAAAACTATAGCCTTAGGCCCTCCTATTTTCAGGCCCTGCTGTAGGCCCTCCATTCCATATTGAAGTAACAGCTGAGTGACAGTAGCAGGGCCATCGGAAATCTTTCCTCATTAGATATTGCTTTGTACAAATTAATCCATCAGGATTGTGAATTCAATGTATGGTGGTTGCAATATTTTTTGCAATATGTAATTCATATTTAGGCCTTTCCCTCCCATTAGCCTTTGGCCCCTCATAACCTTAATCCGGCCCTGTTCAGGGGGTGATTTTTTCATATTCCTGACATAGCTATGCCAGTAAAACTTTGAAGTGTAGACCAGGCCTAAGGCCACAGGCCAAAGACCGAGTCTACACTTCAAAGTTATGTCACATGAACTATGTTTGTATGGTTAAAGTGGAACCCCCCAGGGCAGATCCAGTGATACTGGTATAAAAGTGCTCATAGCAGTGTAGCTTCTTCAGGGTCAGCAAAGCACAATATGCTATACCGGTGCTTTATAACAGTATAACTCCATCTGCTTCAGTGCTTTCAAAGTGCTTCAGTGCTTTCTAAATAAAAAAAAAGACAAAAAGCCCCAGCCCTCACTGACATAGTTATGCCGGTAAAATTTTAGAAGTGCAGCCCAAACCTAAGATCTGGTCTATGGAGGAAAAGTGTACTGATTTAATAAATCAGTTGGATTTACTGAGCCAATCTAACCTGATCTGGATGAAGCTTAACCCGGTGCAGGTGCATCTGTGGCGGGGGTTTGCATCAGTTTAACTAGATTGACTTTGAAATGGATCTAGTTAAACCAATACCCTCGACTAGCATAGATAAGGCCTGTTTCAAAGAGACACTTATGTTGCAGCGGGGCTGTTCCGTAGCTGAATAACTCTGCACTGATGAGTGCCGTAGGAAGATAAGGTTCAAAATGGCACTCACTCAAGGCAGGACGGGTCAGATGCAAACAGGGAGCCAAACTGAGTGAGGTCTGCAGCCCCACAGGCAATTCCAGCAAGGAATAACTGCCATTAACCTCACTCTTGGAACAAGAAGGTGCAGATAAGCCCACAGCAATGTCCTTTCTTCTGGCTGAACAAGATTGATTGAAAAACAAATTGGCGCAAATAAAGCATGTAATTAGATTAAAGCCTCTTGCCCGGAGCTGCCGGGTTGGAAACCGAAGCCCAGGCTTGTTGCAGGAGCCAAGGCCCTATTAGTATTCCCATCTCTGCCCCTTTCATCCCCTGCAGCCCGGCGAGAATGCCACATCCAGAAGGTTCTGTTTGCCACCATGTAGTTATAACCCAGCAAGCAGGATCCTTTTGCGCCCCATTGAAGGATGCATATTGGAATAATCGTCAAAAGTCCCCACCCAGAACCTCTCTCCCCTCCCCTGCACTGCTCTGGAAACAATCGCAGCTGGAGCTTCCTCGGGGCAAGAGGAAGGCCTGATGGCTCCAACACCACTAGCTGAAGCTAAGATTCCCCATTTAGAGCAAACGTTTTGATGGAGCATCCGCCTGACTGTGCGTCTCTTTCAGTCTAGAGTTAATCTGTGTCTGGCTGAGAGGAGTGACACATGGAACTCCCCCACCCCACCCCGGTACTTGGACACCCAGACAGACCAGCAGTCCCTGGGCTTGGGGGAGTAATGGGATTGTCCCCTCCTAGAGCCTGCAGGAGTGCCAGTCCCAAAGGGTTGGGGGAGAAGCAAGGCCCCCTGGCCCCGTCTCATTGTGCAGCGCTGACCAGACTGTGCACAGGGAGAGCAGAATCACGGTGTGCACCCTCCCCGCCAAGCACCGGGGAAGGGATCGTGTCTCACACCTGGGGAGGGATGGCCATGCAGCATCTCCAGCATGGGTCAGCGCCACAACCCAGCCCTTAACGTAATACCCGTTAATGGCCATTAACTCTTTCACTGCTGGTTCCCCATTGCCCCTGCCTGTGCTGCCATCATCTGTCCATATTCCCTGGGAAAACAAAGGGCTGTTAAACCTTCACCAGCAATGGTCTCCTTCCTCACTCTCTGCATGGAACTCTCGAGCAAGCTGCTTTGGCCACAAGCTTGGCAGTTCTTGGGTATGCCCAAACAGCCCACGAGAGAACACAGGAGAGGCTGAGCTGCCCCATCCCCCTCCCGAGCTGTACTTCCCCAGAATTCACAGCTGTCTGGTTCAGAGGCAGCAGGTCCAGAGCTGGGCCTGGAGGCTGAGGCTCCTTTCCCGCAACGTTCTGGGTTCACTGGATCAGGCACTGAGGTTTGCTCCAGTCTATTGTTATTGTTCCAGACGCAGGCAGGCAGAGGGCCCCTGAGACACATATTGTAAAGCACCAAAGCGGAGACAACAGGGAGTGATCCTGAATGAATTGGACCTCTGCCCCCCCCACTTGCACATGGCCGTTCATGCTACATCGGAATCCCCCGCACTGCGTGCTCCCCTGGGCTCCTCTTTGCACCTCCAGATTCCACAGCTCAGCATGCCGAGGTGCCCCCTGCGGAGAGTGATGGGATAGGTTCCCGGGACGCTCAGCTGCCTGGAAGGCACAATCTGCCCCAGCATGCCTGGGGTGCTCAAGCTACAGTCAAGCAGCTAAAGTGAAAGTCTGAGAACACCAGGAGGACACTAGAAAACAAGCCACCATATAAGCAACTAGGCTTTGCAGTCATTTGTGCCTTCATGTCAATGGGTGGCCACATGTCACCCCCCCCCCCATAGCCTCAGGTCACTCTGCAGGCAGCCTGCCTCAGTTTCCCCCATCAAGGAGCTTCTTAAATAAATGCCACACACAGGCTTTCCATCCAGTACCACTTGTTCCTTGGGGCCTGAGGTTTTATTAATAAAACAGTCCAAAATATCAAATCCCTTCTCAACACCATCCATCTACCCGTCACTCCCAGGCCTTTTCTGCCTGTAGTCTTACTCCCAAGCAAGTTTCAGCAACCTCTGTAATCCACCCTAGTCTCCCTGAACTCCCACCTCTGCAGGTTCCTGCTGCCCTTTATAGGGGAATCAACTGATTCCTGCTCCTTAGCTACAGGATTGGCTGGTCCGAAGCCTCTAGCCCTTAAGGGGCAAGCCACCCTGTTATATTCCACCAGAGTCTTTACTCACTTGCTTCCTTTTAAATTTGAAACAGCCACAGCCCCTGTCTCCAGATCCGAACCACACAGACACTGCAGCCCTGCTCCCCAATATTTCTTTGTACACACCATCCTACCATTAACCAGATCAATTACATCCCAGCAGCCAGGCCCCAAGGTGCAGCTGCCATTGGCAACTTCTGTCGGGAGTGAATTTAAACCCTGAAGCTTTTGGCTTGTTTACTAAGATTCCTGAGTCAAACTGCAAGTGCTCAGCCTCCCTGCATCCTCACAGGAGAAAAGGATCAAATCGGAATGGTCAAAAATATTACATTGGCTGAAGGTTGGGGGGGTGGGGGGGGTGGGGATGGATCAGCCTGCAGCAAGTGCCTGGAAAATGCCTCATATATCCGCTGAAAGATACAAAGCGAATGAATGCAAGTCTCTCTGCTGGAGAATCAGAAATCTCATGCGGGCGAGGAGTGACTGGGTGTGAGTCCACTCTTCACTCCATCCAGCTGAGCTTGCCTGGTGCAGGGTAGAATGCGTACTGCATCCTATAAAATGGAGCAGTAGTGGCAGCCTTTCACCCTGCGCTCTCACAGTCACCGTGCTGGATTCAGGCCACTGCTCCTGAGAGTATGTCTACACTGCAGCTGCTGGTGTAATTTCCAGCTCAGCTGGACGGATGCACACCAGCTTTGGTTGAACTAGCATGCTAAAAATAGCAATGTAGCCACGGTAGCACAATCAAGACACCCAAGTACAATCCCTCCAGAGAACCTAGGTACCTATTCAAGTGGCTAGCCAATGCCACCATGGCTACACTGTTATTTTTAGTGCACCAGCTCTATCAAAGCTAATGTATGTATATCTCCCGGAGCTGCATCTGCAGTGTAGACATACCCTCAGGAGCCATGCCTCTTGGAGCTTGTACTGCAGAGGTGAGCCTGAGAGCTGGTCCACACACTGAGTTGCACTGGTTTAACGTAAGGTGTGATTTTCAACTGATTTAGCTAAGCCTGTGAACAAGGCTGAGCAGCAATGCTTATTTCGCTTTAATCCAGGTTTATTTTGATTTATTTTAAAGAACAGGTTTACATTAAACCAAAATAAGCCACTCTTTAACCAAAAAAAGTATCCAACCAAGGGTTTGCACCAGTTTAAGTAAACTGATTTAACGAAACCAATTTAACTGAACCGGTGCAATTTTGTGTGTAGACAAGGCCTCATATGCACACACATATGCATGCATGCACAAATGCACACGCACAGGCACGAATGCATGTACACAAAGGGACATATACACACATATGAGCGCACACACATATACACACACTCATGCACATGCACAGCCATTCACACGTGAACACACACGCACAGAGATACTCATGCAGATACACAAGCACAGAGACATGCATGCACACCCACACATACACTGAGACATGCATGCACACCCACACATCTGCACACACAGTGAAGCTTCAAGCCAGGGTTTAATCGCATGAAACTTACAACACACTTCTCTCCAGCCCAAACCACATTTTGTCACCAAGGGAACACAGCCGGGAGCTTTTCCTCTGGAGAGCCAGCCACAAGCCACAAGCCTTTATTCCTATTCCCGGCTTGAAGAGCAAGAGCCCCCGAATTTGTGCTCCAACTGCTGACATACTTCAGAATTCCCTATTACAGCTGCCCTCCAGGATACCAACTTGCAGAAAGCTCTAGTCTGCGTGATTAAATACATTAATAGGAAACCATCTGTCTTCAGTAGCATTGGCCACTTTATAAATTACCAGCCAGCCAGCAGCTCCCTGTCAGAACGGCCCATGCACTGTACCAGCGCAGTGAGGCATGGAGCATGTACAGATGGAAAGGTTGTAACCCAGAGGCGGAGTCCGTTGCTTATTGGAATACAGTGAAAGTTTCTCTTTAGAGGTGAGCTGAACATTTTAATCCATCATCTGACGTATTTACAATCCAGGATCATTAGCAGCATACACACACTGGGCAGAATTAGTTACGCAGAGACGCCAGTGTAAATCCAGAGTCACTCTGCTGACATCAACAGAATGACTCAGATTTATATCATAGAACCTTAAAGTAGAATTTCGCCCATGGATTTTAACATAAACACATTTTAAAAGATTTATACTCAGTCCCCTTCCATTCCCCTAAACCAAGGCCTTGTCTGGGCATAGAAATTGCACTGGTTCAAAAAATGGTTTAGCTAACCCCATTTAGCAAATCCCAGTATGGACACACATATGATGGTTTAAAACTAGTTATTGTGGAGTGGTTATAGAATTCCTGGTCCTCCACAATTACCAGAGACAAACCAGCATGTGTTGCAGCAGGGAGCGTAAAAATGTAGGAACTTCCTTGTTTGGGAGGTCTCCACTTGCTGTTTAAAACATGGCTCTTGGTATCTGTGTCTACATGGTGTCAGGAGTGAATCCCTCTCTCCAAAAAAGGAGTTGTGACACTGGCAGGCCAGGTGCCAGCTTGTGCCAAGGTCCCCATGTCTCTGCTGGGGACTTCTGCTGGAATCTGTCTGGCTCACGTGGGGGTTAATATTGATAAAATAGGTATTAGAATTATAAGCAAGTGTGTAATGTCTGGACTCTTATTGAATGCCTGTGAGTTGCTGCCTGTATTAATCTTACTTGTAATATCTGTGCTCCCTATTGTAATGTACCATTTGAGCAGTTGTCTTGTGAGCCTCTGTGACTGTGTGAATCGCCCTACAGGGGAGGGACATTAATCAGTGTGAAGATTTGCTCTTCTACAGAAATTGTTATGCCCCTCCCAAAAGAAGAGACCCATCAATACCAGACAGGCTATGGGTGGATCTTACAACTGGAAATGCCCCACATCTGGATTGAGGAATCCTCAACAAAAGGAGTAACGCCTCCCATTGTTGTATTGCTCTCGTCCCTGAGAAGATGCGTCATGCAAGTGGACTCCTTCCATCAGCTGATTTTGCGGCTCAGAGCACATGGCAGGACAAGGATAAAAACCCCAAACCAAAGGAACTAAGGATCTCTATGCTGCTTGGACTCTGGGGGGAAAAGTGTCTGTAGGCATAGAAAGAGATCCCCAGCTATTTAGCCTGAGTTAGCCCTAAAGATCAACTAGAGCTTGCTGATGATAGAAGTCTCCCCATGCTGCGCTGGGCATCACAGCATGGGGAGTAGATGGCCAGCCCTCTGTGGAAAAAGAGGTGGTTAGGGACTATTTAGAAAAACTGGACGTGCACAAGTCCATGGGGCCGGACGAGTTGCATCCGAGAGTGTTAAAGGAATTGGCGGCTGTGATTGCAGAGCCATTGGCCATTATCTTTGAAAACTCGTGGCGAACAGGGGAAGTCCCAGATTGACTGGAAAAAGGCTAATGTAGTGTCAATCTTTAAAAAAGGGAAGAAGGAGGATCCTGGGAACTACAGGCCAGTCAGCCTCACCTCAGTCCCCGGAAAAATCATGGAGCAGGTCCTCAAAGAATCAATCCTGAAGCACTTACATGAGAGGAAAGTGATCAGGAACAGTCAGCATGGATTCACCAAGGGAAGGTCATGCCTGACTAATCTAATCGCCTTCTATGATGAGATTACTGGTTCTGTGGATGAAGGGAAAGCAGTGGATGTATTGTTTCTTGACTTTAGCAAAGCTTTTGACACGGTCTCCCACAGTATTCTTGTCAGCAAGTTAAAGAAGTATGGGCTGGATGAATGCACTATAAGGTGGGTAGAAAGTTGGCTAGATTGTCGGGCTCAACGGGTAGTGATCAATGGCTCCATGTCTAGTTAGCAGCCGGTGTCAAGTGGAGTGCCCCAGGGGTCAGTCCTGGGGCCGGTTTTGTTCAATATCTTCATAAATGATCTGGAGGATGGTGTGGATTGCACTCTCAGCAAATTTGCGGATGATACTAAACTGGGAGGAGTGGTAGATACGCTGGAGGGCAGGGATAGGATACAGAGGGACCTAGACAAATTGGAGGATTGGGCCAAAAGAAATCTGATGAGGTTCAATAAGGATAAGTGCAGGGTCCTGCACTTAGGACGGAAGAACCCAATGCACCGCTACAGACTAGGGACCGAATGGCTAGGCAGCAGTTCTGTGGAAAAGGACCTAGGGGTGACAGTGGACGAGAAGCTGGATATGAGTCAGCAGTGTGCCCTTGTTGCCAAGAAGGCCAATGGCATTTTGGGATGTATAAGTAGGGGCATACCGAGCAGATCGAGGGACTTGATCGTTCCCCTCTATTCGACATTGGTGAGGCCTCATCTGGAGCACTGTGTCCAGTTTTGGGCCCCACACTACAAGAAGGATGTGGATAAATTGGAGAGAGTCCAGCGAAGGGCAACAAAAATGATTAGGGGTCTGGAACACATGACTTATGAGGAGAGGCAGAGGGAACTGGGATTGTTTAGTCTGCAGAAGAGAAGAATGAGGGGGGATTTGATAGCTGCTTTCAACTACCTGAGAGGTGGTTCCAGAGAGGATGGTTCTAGACTATTCTCAGTGGTAGAAGAGGACAGGACAAGGAGTAATGGTCTCAAGTTGCAGTGGGGGAGGTTTAGGTTGGATAGTAGGAAAAACTTTTTCACTAGGAGGGTGGTGAAACACTGGAATGCGTTACCTAGGGAGGTGGTAGAATCTCCTTCCTTAGAAGTTTTTAAGGTCAGGCTTGACAAAGCCCTGGCTGGGATGATTTAATTGGGGATTGGTCCTGCTTTGAGCAGGGGGTTGGACTAGATGACCTCCTGAGGTCCCTTCCAACCCTGATATTCTATGATTCTATGATTCTCTATTATCTTTTGAAACATAAGGCAGTGACTAATTTGTGTGTCTATGTTTGCTTGTTTTAACATTTTAAATAACTCTCTAATTTCCTTTTCCTATTTAATACATCTTTATATAGTTTATTATAGGACTGGCTATAAGCCAGTATACATGGTATAAGCCAATATACACCTGAGATTAACTGAAGCTGTGCAGATGAGCTGGTGTTTCTTACACCAATAAGTATCAGTTAGACCCAGATCTTACCTAGCAAAAGCTATAGCAAAAGTCAGAATGCAAGAAACTACAAAGAACAGCAATGTGACTTACATGTTAGCAGCAGAGGGGACAATACTGATAAAGTAAAGAGAAAAGACACAAATGTGAAAGGAGCAATCAGACCAAATTTATAACATACATAGAGTGCAGATCTAGAGCGTCTGAGACCAAAGAACCTTAATAGGAGGAAAGCTTGGGAAAGCTCTGGAAGATGTGGCAAGACACCAAGCCACAGATGGCAAAAATATCCAGCAAAAGAGACAGAATGTAGTAGCTGTTATAAAATGGGACATTTTGCAATAGCATGCACGTCACCAAGAGTAGTGGAAACAATCCCAGATGGAGTGTTGTCATCAGATGACAATGAGTTCATACTTCTCAATAGAACAGACAGCACCTTGGTACACAAGCATTAAAGCATTAATCTAAACCAGGGGTTCTCAAACAGGGGTCATGAGGTTATTACATGGGGTGTCGCGAGCTGTCAGCCTCCACCCCAAACCCCACTTTTTCTCCAGCATCTATAATGGTGTTAAATATATAAAAATGTATTCTTAATTTATAAGGGAGGGTTGCACTCAGAGCCTTGCTATGTGAAAGGGGTCACCAGTACAAAAGTTTAAGAACCACTGATCTAAACAGTGAAAACCTTAAATTTAAAATTGATACTGGGGCAGCCATCACTGCAATTCTAAAAAAAGATTATAACTGATGCCAGGATGGATATCTGCAAAAACCAAATAAAATGTTATGTGGGACTAGTAACGAAACATTGAATGTTTGTGGCCAGTTCCTTGGGAAACTAGAGAAACGATGGAAAATTCTTCATCAAATAATAAATGTAATACAAGGACTGACAACTCCTCTACTAGAGTTGCCAGCAATACAAGACTACATGTCATAGAGAAACTGCAGTGCACTAATGGCAAAAAGCAAACTAAACAGGAGATGTAACCACATGTCTTCACAGGCTGGGAAAGCTGTCAGGGCAGTGCAAAATAAATTTGGTCCGCTGTCTCACACTGCATTCCTATACTCTTGCTAGGGAAAGTCAAAGAAGAATGAAAGAGAATGGAAGATATGGGAGTTATCTCCCAGAGAGAAGAACCCACTCACTGGCGTGTGAGGATTGTAGTACTACCAAAGCTCAATGGAAAAATCTGAATTTGTGTCAACCTGACACAACTTAATGGAAGTGTGTGCAGAAAAAGACACGTGCTTATTTTGTACTGCCCTGACAGCTTTCCTCGCCTAGTGACCAGATACTGTCAAGTTACCAGAAGCCAAAGTCTTCTCAAAGTTAGCTGCTATAGCAGACTTCTGGCAAATCCCCCTTGCTAAAGAATCTACACCATTAACTACATTAATCACCCTGTTTGGAAGGTACTGTTTCACTTGTCTTCCATTTGGCATATCTTCAGCACTAGAACATTTCCAAAAGAGAATCTCTCCGATTGTGTCAGGTTTGCCTGGCATCCTTTGCTAGGCGGATGATGTGTTAGTATTGGTATCATAGATGCTGGCTTCCTCTGGGCTCAGGGGGTGCTCAACCCCCCAGCTCCACCCCAAGCCCTGCCCCCCCGACCCCTTCTCCCAAGTCCCCACCTCTGATCTGCCTCTTCCCACCCCCGCCCCACCTCTTCCCACCCAGTTCCACCCCCTTCTCAGAGTGTGCCCCATCCCCACTCCTCCCCCTCCCCCCCAGCACCTCCTGAATGCCGTGAAACAGCTGATTGTGGCAGCCGGGAGGTGCTGGGGGGAGGGGAAGGGGGAGCTGGCTTCCAGTGGGCATTAAGCATATGCTAATTTTTTTCCCTGGGTGCTCCAGCCCTGGAGCACCCATGGAGTCAATGCCTATGTGGTATATGACAGAGAGAAAAATGAACATGATGAACGACTACATGCAGTTTTGAGATGCTTCCAGCAAGCTGGCGTCACTCTGAATGAGAAATGTGAATTTGGAAAGGAGCAGATAAAATATGTATGACATGTAATTAGCAAACAGAATTCAGACAAACTGAAGGCATTACTCACCTTACCCAAACCCAAAGATATTTCTGCTGTAAGAAGATTCCTGGGCATGTTGATTCATTTTGGGAAAACCTTACCAAATGTAGCTCATCTAACAATCGACGTCCTTAATGGTCACAATATGTGTATTTAGGGTAGCCGACAACTAAACGCATTTAAGAAAATAAAAGAACTACTGACATCTCCACCTATTTTGGCACAATATTCGATAAATTATCCAGCAATGGTAGCAGCTGACACATCTTCATATGATTTAAGAATTCACACAAAAGCAGCCAGAAGGAGACCAGAGACCTGTTTCATTCATAATAAGAAGCCTCACGGAAACTGAGCAGTGGTATGCTCAACTGGAAAAGGAAGCTCTAGTAGTCACTTGGACCTGTGAATGGCTCAAAGCATATCTGTTTGGCTTGAATTTTAACATAGAAACAGACCACAGGCCCTTAGTGGCATTATTGGGTTAAAAACCACTGGCTGACCCTTTCATCTAGCATTAAAAGATTTTGACTATGGCTGATGACGTGATTTTCTTTCAACATTGAGCACATACCAGGGAAAGCACGCACAGAAGCAAACACTCTATCTAGAGCCCCAGTTGAGCATCCATCAATGGAAGGAGGAAAAGCTTTAGAGAAATGTCAAAATGTACACTGACCTTGTTCTGCCAGAAATTCCAGCATCTACCAGCTGATTTCAGCAAATTAGAGATGAACAACTAAAGGATGAGACTTGCCAGAAACAGACTCAACTCTGCCAAAGAATTCGGCTGCGAGTCAACTTCCAACAGATCTGGCAGGACCAAAATGACCTTCACATGGTCAGTGGCTTACTTCTGAAAGGATGGCACATTCTTATCTCTGCGGTAGTTCAGAAAATGATGCTCTCCAAAATCCATGAGGGACACCAAGGTATAAACAAGTGCAGTGCACACGCACAAAACTCCATATGGTGGCCCTGCCTGAGTAGGCAAATTCAGATGTTAGCAGAGGGCTGCAAGTTGTGTAACAAGGGGGAAAAAAACTAATCACCAGAACCATTACTTTCTACAGAGCTATCTGGCAGACCTTGGCAGGGGGTAGCCAGATTTGTTTTCCTGACAAGGACACACATACGTTACTGTAGTCAACTACTTCTCCAGATACATTGACTTGGCTATATTTACCCAGACAGCATCGGCACAGGTCATCCAGAAACAAAAGTCAATATTTGCAAGACCTGGAGTCCTGAAATCCTAATAGCAGATAATGGGACTCAATTTATTGCTGAAATATTCTTAGCATTTGCTCAGGACTTTGATTGTGAATATTGTACTTGTAATCCACATTTCCCCCCAAGCAATGGGGAGGTGGAGAGAGCAGTGCAGAGTTTAGAGAGACTTCTACAAAAATCAGTGGATCCATATAAAGCACTCCTGGCATATCAGTCAACAATGCCTGGGCCTGGACTATCGCCAGCAGACTAAGGATACCTTTACCTGTGGCCCCAATGCAGCTTAAACCTAAGTGGCCTGACCTGTAGGAATTTCGAAAATGGGATGCTGAAATAAAAATTTGGCAGGAACAAAACTTCAATGTTTGGCCCCGAACAAAAGCACTTTGTGAACTGAGACCAGGGAACACGGTTTGGCTCTAAAGCTCCCAGACGTTTGGAGCAGTTCAGAATCAGGCAGAAACTCCCCAGGTCCTACCCAGAAGAGACTCCAAAAGGACTTCTTCAGAGGAATCGGGTTCATCTTCAGTATTTCCCAACACAATGAAGAGACGATCTAGGACCTGCAGGTACTCTATCAGGAAGTTCCACAGGGAACTTCACGTGCAAGCTTAACAGATGTGAGAACATGCTCTGAAGGACTGTTCAGACCCTTTCCCCCCCACCAATCTTTAGAATACTGCTCAGGACTATTTAAATGCAACTGATAAGAGTACAGAGTAGTGTAAATAGTTTTAAGGAATCTGGAGTTTATTTTGAATTGTCTGTATATATATTGGTTTATATTTTATGTTTTAATCTTTTATTATAAAGAAAGGGAGATGTGGAATGGTTATTGAATTCCTGGTCCTCCATAGGTACCAGAGAGCACAGGATGTGTTGTAGAGGGGAGCTTAATAAATGTAGGAACTTCCTGGTTAAGGAGTTCTCTAGTTGCTGCTTAAAGCATGGCTCTTTGTTTTTATGTCTTCACACTACACTTATAAAGGTTTAGTAGTGCCTTAAAATTTACCACACAAGCTAAACTGATATATGCTGGGATTAAATCAGTATAAAACAGAGGCTTCGCTGCCCCTAAAGGTGGTTCTTTAAAGCAATATAAATAATGTGCATTAGCAATCCCACTGTATGATCCTAGTGGAGACAAGAATTTACCGTGATGTAGCTAGGCAACCTCAACACTATGTTTCACCCCTGGGGTTGACCTTGCTGAGCTACAGTGCCTTGTTTCCACAGAGGGAGAGGTAACACACCTGAGCTATCTTGCTGTAAGAGCACACCTTTTTTGGCAACGATGACATAGCCTAAGAGTGCCAACTCAGGGTTGTACACTGGTTTAACTTAACTGGTTAAAAAATGAACTTGAGTTAACCTGGTACGACTTTGTGTGTAGACCAAACCGATAAAGGGCAAGCACCTTTTCTGTGCTAAGTTAGTTTCTTACTATTTTATGAAGGTTGGTTGAGTGCACAGTGGAAGGGGAATTTTGTGATTTCACCAGATCTGTGGACAATTCCAGTTTGAAATCAGATACCTCCTTAAGCCTTTCCTTACCTGACATATTGTCCAGAAAGAACAAAATAAAGCTGTATATGAGATATTTTGCTTGTCCTTTTAATTCTGAATTTGCAAGTAGAAAAATATAGAACATTATGGGAAACTGACCTGTTAAAATGATCCACTTCCCATTCACAGAAACAAGCACACGTCAGAAATATTTCAGACCTGCTAAAGAAACAACACGAATGCCTGACACTGCTGGGCACCGTTCCCCAGGCATTCACATCCTTCACCTCTGGGCTCCTGGTTGGTCCTGTTCCATTGAGAGGGCTGTGCAATCACAGGTCTCTCCTGTGTAACTTGTGCCAAGCCAATCTTTTGCCACCAGAAAACCCCACAGCATCTCAGGGCAAGTTCAAGATTCACAGGATGTGGCTGTCGCTGCAGCTATGCATGCTGAGGACGGTTAACGCAAGCTCCTTGGAGCACAAGGCAAGATCCTTGTTACACAAGGCAAAGAGCAGGCCTCTGAGTTTGGGACAATTTCAGCAGGGAGCTGAAAATTCATCCCATAGGCCTGCTGAGCCAGTTGTTTGGCCCCAGCCTGAGAGCATGGTAAGGACCCCTCAGAGAGGTCAGCACAAAGACCTGGTGCCATCCTGGAACTGACATGCCTTCTGCTGCTTACCAAATCCATCCCTCTGCTGGTGTAACTCAGAGCTCCTGCAGCCTGCCACTGCCCAGTGCAGAATCACTGTCGTGTAAGAACTCCCTGTCCACTCCCAGTCTGTCTCAAAGAATTCCCTTCCCCTGGGGAATTCACCGGCAGCCTGGCAGGGGCACTTTGGGTGGATGCAACGTTGTGGGTTGGAGACAGTTCTGAAATCTTGGCTGAAATACCATAAGCTGAAGCCAGCAAGTAACTCCTGTCTAGTCTTAGACTAGACCTGGAAGTACAACCACAGAGGAGAGTCTGGATCTGGAGGTTCCAATTTTAACTTAACCAAAGTTCAAAGGGCTTCAGGCTCAAGGGTCTGATTTGGGGCCAACTCTGAGAAAAATACGTTGGCTGTTTTTTGACTCTGAGCCCTGCATCACTTTCACATTGCCTTGCTCTTGGTGCTGGAAATCCAAGAGCCCCATGAACTGGGAGCACAGTCTGTAAGTGAAGGAAATATCCCCGGTTACTTTCATTCCACTTAAAAATACGAAGCAAAACCAAACCTAGCTGAGGACATCTTCAGTACACACCCCAGAGAAGAAACCTCCTCCTGCCTCCAGCCTTTCCCTTCCAGATGCTTCAATCTCTCCACGGGAATGCCATCAAAAATAATAAATCCCTCCCCGGCAACAGAAAAGGTGATCTTGGCTGCCCTGCATTCTGAGGAGACCGACACAAAGACTCTAACAAGACTCGACTCCCAAGACAAAATAAAAGCCTCCATAGAAGGACTTTTGCTTTGCAAGGGATAAGGGTGGGTGTGGGGAGGGGGAGTGAGATGCACTTATAAAGGCCATCCACGCTCGCTCCCCCTGCCCTCCAACTCCTACCAAGATGCCCCATTGTTGCAAAGTAGCAGCATCCACCTGCAACACCAAAGCAGAGCAAAAATAATAAGAACTGGAGGGGGAAAGGCAGACAGCTTTCCTTTGTGTTGGTTGGGGAGTCCCTAGTGACCCCTCATAGCCTTCTAACCTTTGGCACAACCTTTGGCTTCCTCCATTATAAAGGGATCTCATTGTGAGGTGTTATTGTTTAGAGCAGGAGTTGGGTGTTAAACATGCTGAACGCAGCAAAGGAGCCTGGAGTTAAGAAGACAGCAATAGGTGGAGCAAATGAAAGGGCTAATGGAGCCATGCCCAGGGAGAGGTCCCTGAGACGTAAAGGCCCAATCTGGCTTCTAATAATACTGTTTAATACAGCGCCCCATCAAAAGATTATGACAGGATGTTTGGGAGTCTCTAAATCTCTTGAGCCTTTTCTTTTGGAGGGCAGGGGCAATGTGATTGTTGGATTGAACATGGGGTTGGGAGCTAGTTCCAGTCCCATCTCTGACAGATTTCCTCTCTGGATTTGGGCAAGTCACTTATGCCAACTTTTGAATACCCGGACTCCTAAAGGAAGGCCCTTAAATCTATACTTAGGCACGTGATTATGTGCTGAGTGTCTGCAGCTGCCATTAACTTTAACTGGAGTTACAGGGGATTAGCACCTCTGACCTGATTTTCACTTAGTTAGGTGCCTGACTATGGACAAAGGTGCGTAACTTCAGGCACCCCCATTCGGAAATGTTTCTCTTAGTTTATTAATTCTAGGCACTAAGTCACCTAGTGGTGGAGTGACACTTCCCTAGTATAATTATGGATTTTATTCAGATTATGGTAGCACCTCCAGTGTGCTGCTTGGTGCTTTCTAAACAAGGAATTTACAGTCTATGAAAGAATTGTTGGCTCTTGGGAAGTATCCACTGGGAAATGGGAAATGGCTACTGGGAATTGCTTGGCATGGGCATTGACAAGAGCTTAGTATGAGATTAGCTGTGACCAGTAGAACCCACCACCCACTCTGCACACAAACATAAAGAGATGAACACAATATGTGCCTGTTCCATTCATAAGCAAGAGCAATTTTGGCATGAAGAGCAGATATTTAATCATGGTAAAACCAGTCATGTTACTGGGAGGGGAGACCATGGGTCTAGTAGGATCGGGACATTTGGTTTATGTTCACACGGTTGATTTATGACTTTATCAACCCCTGGAATCTTTTAATGAACGCTTCCTCCAAATCTCTCCCTCTAGAGTATGTCGCCATAAGAACTTGGGTGTAGCCAATAACCCCGCTCCCGTCCACACACAAAACCCTTTCACC
Source organism: Eretmochelys imbricata (assembly GCF_965152235.1). NCBI lineage: Eukaryota > Metazoa > Chordata > Testudines > Cheloniidae > Eretmochelys > Eretmochelys imbricata. Next base: position 22,903,425 of record NC_135585.1, read on the forward strand.
CATGGTTCATGGTGCTTTCAACCCAGACTAGCTGGTTTGGGTGGGGATGTGGGATAGAGCCTGGGTTCTGCTTTCACTTGGGCTGGGAACCTCCCCACTTTGCAGTGAAAATGCAGCTTAAACCCCTTGAATGTTGATAGTCCTTCACTGCCTTCCCACAATTCACCCCGTATGCCCAGAAGGGCAGACAAGATTTCCCACAATTCATGAAGAAAGACGCATACAGAGGCTCTGCTTACTGCAGCACAGAGAACCATGGGATATGGTCCCAGAAATCCTGGTGACACACATGGGAGTGTGCAGCACCAGTGAGGACGTGGCAGGGCTTTGCCATGCGGCTGCTCACACCCAGGCTAGGCTAGGTGAGGGACTCAAACCCCGGTGCCGATCACTCTGGCTAACTCTGAAGTGAAGACATACCTTGTGATTCACAGTGACCAGCCTCCCCAAAATATCTGAGCCATAAGATTTTTCCTGTGAATACAATTGTGTGTTATTTGTAAGGATTTGGGCATTTTCAATGGTGACATTTCCATACAAATGGGTGGATAGTTGACATGTTTTGAAGAGAATGACAATGCTGTTCTCTGCATTAACACAAAGATGGGCTCACAGGGGTTGATTTCAATTTCTATGAGCCCAAGATAACAACCAACATTCTCTTGTGTCTCTGCCCCTCCTCCTTCCCCTCCACTCCCCCTCCATGAGATCACATTTGCATCAGTTCACAGAAATGGAATTGACTTCCTCCATCCTCCTGCCAGTGCAGGAATGTTCCCTACAGTATGTTCTCCAGGGTTTTCCCCATCCAGTTTTCAATAACCCTGGCACTTGAATAATCATGTTTCACAACAGCTCTTGCAAATTAAATGTCACAGTTTTACACAACAAAGAGGATGAGTAAGGTCATTGGAAACCTCCAGGAACTGTTGCTCCATTCTGCACCCGGATCCTGTGGTAAACCTTGGAAACATGACAAGTCTGCCCACCCTGCACCATGGAATTTCTCTGGTGTGTTTTTCCAGTTCCCCTGGGGTGACCTAGCAGTGCGTCATTGGCCTGGGATGGCATCTCGCACAGAGGCTCTCAGTCCAGGAAGGAACTTGGGATCAGAAGGAGGGGTTGTGAGTGTGGGTGTCTGGGGACACAGCAGGAAGGCGGAATTACAGTACACCAGCCAAAGGGCAGTCCTATAGGGATGAGAAGCCGATTTGTGAAACACCCCACATTGCTATTGGAGAGGAGCCTCAATCAGAGCCCCAGACATTAGTCCTCTCAAACTTGGGGAAGGACTAAATATAGTCTAAATATAGTGCCCATATTTAAAAAAGGGAAGAAAGAGAACCTGGGGAACTATAGACCAGCCAGCCTCATGTCAGTCCCTGGCAAAATCATAGAGCAGGTCCTCAAGGAACCCATTTTGAAGCACTTGGAGGAGAGGAAGGTGATCAGGAACAGTCAACATGGATTCACCAAGGGCAAGTCATGCCTGACCAACCTGTTTGCCTTCTATGATGAGATAACTGGCTCTGTGGATATGGGGAAAGTGGTGGATGTGATGTATCTTGACTTTAGCAAAGCTTTTGATACGGTCTCCCACAGTATTCTTGCCAGCAAGTTAAAGAAGTATGTATTGGATGAATGGACTATAAGCTGGATAGAAAGCTGGCCAGATTGGCGGGCTCAACGGGTAGTGATCAATGGCTCTATGTCAGTTGGCAGCTGGTATCAAATGGAGTGCCTCAGGGGTCGGTCCTGGGGCCGGTTTTGTTCAACATCTTTATTAATGATCTGGATGATGGGATTGCACCCTCAGCAAGTTTGCAGATGACACTAAGAGAGGTAGATACGCTGGAAGGTAGGGATAGGGTCCAGAGTGACCTAGACAAATTGGAGAATTGGGCCAAAAGAAATCTGATGCAGTTCAACAAGGACAAGTGCAGAGTCCTGCACTTAGGACGGAAGAATCCCATGCACCGCTACAGGCTGGAGACCGACTGGCTAAGCAGCAGTTCTCCAGAAAAGGACCTAGGGATTACAGTGGACGAGAAGCTGAATATGAGTCAGCAGTGTGCCCTTGTTGCCAAGAAGGCCAACGGCATATTGGGCTGTATTAGTAGGAGCATTACCCCCAGATCAAGGGAAGTGATTATTCCCCTCTATTCGGCACTGGTGAGGCCACATCTGGAGTATTGTGTCCACTTTTGGTCCCCCAGCTACAGAAGGGATGTGGACAAATTGGAGAGAGTCCTGCGGAGGGCAACGAAAATGAATAAGGGGCTGGGACACATGACTTACGAGGAGAGACTGAGGGAACTGGGGTTGTTTAGTCTGCAGAAAAGAAGAGTGAGGGGGGATTTGATAGCAGCCCTCAACTACCTAAAGAGGGGTTCCAAAGAGGATGGAGCTAGGCTGTTCTCAGTGGTGGCAGATGACAGAACAAGGAGCAAAGGTCTCAAGTTGCAGTGGGGGAGGTCTAGGCTGGAAATTAGGAAACACTATTTCACTAGGATGGTGGTGAAGCACTGGAATGGGTTACCTAGGGAGGTGGTGGAATCTCCATCCTTAGAGGTTTTTAAGGCCCAACTTGACAAAGCTCTGGCTGGAATGATTTAGTTGGGGGTTGGTCCTGCTTTGAGCAGGGGGTTGGACTAGATAACCTCCTGAGGTTTCTTCCAACCCTAATCTTTATGATTCTATGATTCTAAGGTTCGGATCTGGTCCTGGACTTTGCAGCTCTGGCCCAACTCTAGTCATTATTGAGATGTTGGCCCACTAAGGAGGAGCTCAGAGCTGGGGAAAAGGGTGCTGTAAACACATCTATTTGCACAACATACCAGCCAGTCCAGGTTGCTCACACGCCTTGGGCTCTCCCAGGGGTAAATCGCCTGCTCCTTTATCCAGAAATAATTGTTGATCAGAGAAGAAAGAACTAAAAGGAGCCAAATCCAGTCTTTCCTCAGCCCAAACCCCCATTGACTTCAATGGGAGAATTTGATCCAAGGTGACAGAAGGCAGGGGCTGGCAGGAGCTGACAGCAGCTAATGCAAACATAGGGAGACAGGGCCGGATTCTCAGCCACGGACAATGTGTAATGCTCTGCCCAGGCTCCGACTTTCAGCTACGGCTGTGTAACTAGTTAGAAGGATCATCACTTTAACCAGTTACAGGTCACCTGGCTCAGTCTGTGTCCAACCAGCTGTGTTACTGCCATCCTAGCTGTGTCTGTCACGTTGACTCATCCAGGTTGGTATCAGTGCAAGTCCCACTTGACATTCTCTTAAAAAAACTAGGGAAATGTGGTCTAGATGAAATTACTATAAGGTGGGTGCACAACTGGTTGAAAGACCAGACTCAAAGACTAGTTATCAGTGGTTCACTGTCAAACTGTGAGGACGTATCTAGTGGGGGCCTGCAGGGGTCCGTCCTGGATCTGGTACGATTCAATATTTTTATTAATAACTTGGCTATTTGAGTGGATAATATGCTTATAAAATTTGCAGATGACAAGCTGGGTGGGGTTGCAAACACTTTGGAAGACAGGATTAGAATTCAAAACAACCTTAACAAATTGGAGAACTGGTCTGAAATCAATAGGATGAAATTCAATAGATAAGTGCAAAGTACTTCACTTAGGAAGGAAAAATCAAATGTACAACTACAAAATGGGAATAGCTGGCAAGGTGATAGTACTGCTGAAAAGGATTGGTGGGTTATAATGGATCACACATTTATTATGAGTCTAGAATGTGATGCAGTTGCAAAAAAGGCTAACATCATTCTGGGGTGTATTAACAAGAGTGTTGTATGCAAGACATGGCAGGTAGCTGTCCCACTCTATTCGGCACTGGTGAGGCCTCAGCTGGAGTAGTGTGTCCAGTTCTGGGTGCCACACGTTAGGAGAGGTGTGGACAAATTGGAGAGTCCAGAGGAGAACAACAGAAGTGATAAAGGGTTTAGAAAACCTGACCTGTGAGAAAGGTTAAAACAACTGGGCATGTTTAGTCTTGAGAAACGAAGACTGAGGGGGGACCTGATCACAGTCTTCAAATATGTGAAGGGCTGTTCTAAAGAGGATGGGGATCAGCTGTTCTCCGTGTCCACCGAAGGTTGTACAATGTTGGGCAATTGGGATGAGGACAGTCTAACTTAGTGGTCAGAGCAGGCATTGGGACCCAAGCTTTGGAACCAGAGACTAAGTTCAAGCTAGAGTCAGTAGTCGGTAGCCAGAGCCATGGGGCAAGCTGGAGATCAGGAACTGGCTATCAGAGCTCAGGGTCAAGCTGGAGTCGAAAGTCAGAAGCTGGAGCCCAGGGTCAAGCCAGAGGTCTGGAACTGGAGGGAGCAGGGGAGCAGGCAAGGAGGGGTTCAAGGCAGGGGCAGGACCGAGGCAAGGATGGGTGTAAGGCAGTAGCAGCAGAAACAAGGTAAGACAGGAGCAGGGGCAGTGGTGGGCATGAGCATGGCAAAGCCAGTGAGCTGCTGCTGCTGGCTGGCTTAAGAGCCAGCCTGCTGGCCCTCCGGTGGGGTGGCCAATCCAGCTGCCTACTGGAGGCCAGCTGCAGTGATGCGGTTGCCTGAAGACAAGCTCTGATGCAGGCCCTGACTCCTGACAGACAAGCAGTAATGGGCTTAATCTGCAGCAAGGGAGAATTAGGTTACATATTAGGAAAATCTTTCTAACTCTAAGGGTAGCTAAGCTCTGGAACAGGCTCCCAAGGGAGGCTGTGAAATCCCCATCGTTGGAGGTTTTAAAGAACAGGTTGGACAAACACCTGTCAGGGATGGTCTAGATTTACTTGCTTCTGCCTCTGCGGGGGGCTGGACTTGATGACCTCTCAAGGTCCTTTTCCAGCCCTACATTTGGAGCAGAGTATCCCAGGGACATGCCCAAGAAATGCCAATGCACCCTGGATGGTGTCCTAATGCACACAGAGCAGGGAGGAAGAAGAGCCAGCCAAACCAGTTACACAGAGTTAGGGTTTCCTGTCTGAGTTAGAATCTGAATCCTTCCTGCACCATCAGACATTGCTGTCTGCACTGCTAAAAAACAGTATTTCAAAGCGGTTCCTGGAAGATAAACATATGCTTCCCGCCAGGGTGGCATACTGCCATGCTACTGAGTATTAACCACTCGGTGTATAGGCACAAACGACACTCCAAACCAACGCTGTCACTAATTGGTGACAAAGTCCGATAAACGTTGTACTGTAGAGAGGACTAATACGCTGATGTCCCTGGAGTTACTGCAGATTTACATTGGTATAAAAGAGATCAGAATCTGGTCCATGGGTTTCTCCCACTAATATCAAGTGAAGTATCATGCCTTCAGCAGCAGATAATATGTTACACTTCAGAGAAAGGTGGACCCCTCTCATCCTTCCCTTCATGGGCCTGCACCACTGTGTAGGTTGAACAGGAGGGTGTGGGATTGTCTCCTAACCTCTGCAGTGACCAGCTGATTGCCCCTCCCAGTCAGATTTGAGTGCCCTTATCTCAGCACATGACTGCAGACATTATTATCAGCCCAACAAAGTCTAGCCACCACATTGCCTCTAGGGGCTGAACTCCACTGAAGTTAATGGGAGGTTGCCACTGATGTCTCCAGGAGTAAGAGTGGGTCCAATGATTTAGGTAATTGATCGAGAATGGGCCCAAGTTTCAAAGTTTAGATCCAGACCCAGACTATCCCCAAGTCTGGGGTGCTTGGATATCTGTGTTTTGGTTTGGGCCCTAAGTTCTGGAGGGGCTCAGTGGAATTCCATAGATCATCAGCTTCCAAACTGTACTCTGTGTTCCTTGCACCCCTTGCTGATATTACTTACAGAGCAGGGAGGTCCCATAGCGCTGGCCACTTGTTGCCAGATGCTAAACCGTACTAGAAGATCCTAACAAGACATTAAACCCTTTCCTAATGGCACTTTGCCATGTAGGCAATTGCTGCAGTTACTGCCAGGGGAGTTATGTGACTGTGAATGGGAGGCTCATGTGCCTATGAATCCTCATGAATGCGAGTGGAGGTTGCCTTAAGACACGCTCCCCATTAAGCTGTGCTCAACACTATGGAAACGTCCATTTAACTTTCTGCCCTAGAGCCTTTCCGGCCACAGGGCATGTACGTCTGCGCAGGTGGAGAACATTGTCGGCTTCCTGTGGAAGCCCCCTAATCTCTCTTGCCATTCTGGATTGTTTGGGAGCAATGGCGGCTGGTACGTCTCTGCAATGCTGATCTGCAATGGAGAACAGGCAGATGAAATTAAACCCCTCTGACCTTCATCCAGACTGGAACCGGGCATGTTAGTTAGTTGTTGACTTTTTTAGTTTAGGTTCAGAAATAGTTTGGTCGCTTGATGCTGCTGCTGTCTCCCTTTTGAACGGTATTTCTTTCGGGCTTCCTGGTCCTGGCCAGACCCAGAGGCCGGGGTGCTAGAACACCATGAGAGAGGCTGTTTCTCTTGTTTTCTGGGCCCACTGCAGGCAGGAAGTATCAGCAAAGTCAGCTCCAGCTGAAACTTACAGACCCAAGAGGTTCAGAGAAGCAGTGAACATTTTGCAGGCGGAGACCGAAATTGTAGTGTAAAGTGGGTTTCTGCTTGGCTAGGGGAGTGCTGCCTATGCTTTTCCAAGTACGACAGAAAGTGATCTGAGTCTCTGGATGAACATGAGGGGCCCAATCCTGTGGTGTGCAGAGCCCCTCTCGAGAAGTGCTAACCCTCCTGATCTGTCACATAAGTCAGTGGGAGTTGAGGGTGCTCAGCACCATGCAGTATCAAGCCTTTGGCTCCCATACTCTGCCTGTCCATGCAACTGGCAACTCCTGTATCAGAGTCCTGCGCTGATCTTTATTTTGGAGTCGCTTTAAGGACAAATACAAAACCGTCGATAAGGCTGCTGGGTGGATCAGCTCAGCATGTGAGCTGGAAAGAGAGTTTTCCCTCCTGGAGAAATGATGTTTTTAAATGAACGTTTTCTAATATTTCTTATAAAGTTTCTGTTTGCCCAGACTGGAGCCATAGCTCGTGCTTGTGTTTTTTTCCAACTGAGGCTTAGCAATAGGAACTGTCTCAAAAGGCTCTCACAGCTTGCAGGAGTTTGGTTTTTTCCTCCCCTCGAATCGATTTCAAATTGTTCCAACACAGAGAGCAGCTGCCCGCCTCACATCTCAGGAGCTGATTCCGGAAGATATCAATCCTGGCTGCACACTACAGGAACTCCAGCTGGGCCTGATTCAAACTCCATATTGGATCCTCCCCAAACAGAGGGAACATTTGGATCTGGAGCCTAACTTTGCAGCTGGCTCCTATTTCTCTAACAGCTGCATAGAGCATTCCATGGCTGATGAGTCTAGGCCAGGATTTAGGAAGATCCTATGGAGGCAGCCCAGTGTGTGTGGGTCAGCTTGCAAGACAGTCAGAGATCCACAGGGTCAGCAGCCTCAGTAAAGACTATCTTTTATATTCACTGCTCTAAATCCCACCTCTTCCTTAGCGGTAGGAAATCAGAGGGCCAAACCCAAACCCTGGAGCCAGTCACCTTTTGGGAAAGTTCAGATCTAGACGTGGAATTTGCTAGACCTATTTCCAGTGGGAAGTCATTCAAGGCTGCGTATGACCCCAAATCACCTGTATTTATTTATTTAGGTAAACTTACTAGTCGAAATCATCCACCTAAGATAATTGTTTCCAAGACAATCTGGGCCAGATTCAGATAACAGAAGAACTGACTGGCAGCTTTGCTCCAGCTTTGTAAAACTTCCCTCACGCCTCATTGTTTTTCTCCTTTACTGTGCCTCTGTCTGGACCTTCCATGTTGCAGATAGGATGGGATGCCAGGAAAGGCTGTGCTCATTTCTGTCCTGGCTAGCAGCAGGCAGCAACAAAAATCCCCAGATATCCTGGCCTGTGCAGCAGACCCTAGAGGGTGACAGAGTGTGCACACAGCTCGTACGAGCAATGGAATTTGAGCTGCTTTACCAAACTGATCCAGATCTGTTAGGGACAAACAGAACATTCTGCAACCCCACTGAAGTCAATCTTGTTTTGCCAACTTACACCAGAGCTGAATTTGGCCCATCCTCTTTTGAGACTAGCCCAACTGTACCTTAGCTCCTCAGAGACTTTAAGGCCAGAAGAGACCATCGTGATCATCTAGTCTGATCTCCTGCACATCGCAGGCCACAGAACCTCACCCACCCACTCCTGTTAGAGACCCCTAACCTCTGGATGAGTTACTGAAGTCCTCCAATCTTGATTGAAAGACTTCAAAGTACAGCGAATCCACCATTTGCTCTAGTTCAAACCAGTAAGTGACCCGTGCCCCATGCTGCAAAGGACGATGCAAACCCCCAGTGCCTCTCTGCCAACCTGACAGGGGGGGGAATTCCTTCGCAATCTCAAATATGTTGTGTGGGCAAGCCCCGCCGGGAAGACACTTGGGAAAGAATACACTGTAGTAACTCAGAGCCCTCCATCCCTAGAGTCCCAGCGCTGAATATTGGAGATATTTGCAAATAGCAGTCAGGGATGCGCTGCATGCCACTGTAGGCAACCTCATCATACCAGCCCCTCCATAAACTTATCAAGCTCAGTCTTGAAGCCAGTTAGGTTTTTTGCCCCCCACTGCTCCCCTTGGGAGGCTGTTCCAGGACTTCACTCCTCCGATGTTTAGAAACCTTTGCCTAATTTCAAGCGTAAATTTGAAAACTTGATGGCCAGTTTATATCCATTTGATCTTGTGCCAACACTGGCTGTTAACTTAAATAACTTCTCCCACTCCCTGGTATTTATCCCTCTGATGTATTTATAAAGAGCAATCATATCTCCCCTCAGCCTTCCTTTGTTAGGCTAAACAAGCCAAGCTCTTTAAGTCTTCTTTCCTTGGAGACACTAATTCAGTTGTTGGCTAGGAAGCCACTTTCTGCCAGTTTTAGCTACAAACCAAATTAAAGGAAGCATCATTCCAGGAGCTGGTTTCAGAAAACCTCCCCCTAGATTTCTCTCTGGATTTCAAGTTGAGTGGCCCTTTGCAGCCGTACCACAGGAGCCCTGGCTACTTCTCCTGGAGCAGCAGCCTGCAAAGACGCTGACTTACAGATTGTCTAGGAAATGCTGTGGATTTCAGCAGGCTGCCTCGGAGGATGTGTGCAGCGGTGGAATCTAAACGGCGCCGAGATCCAGAGCTGTCTGACGCTTTGGCCAGATAATGAAACGGAAGGAATAATATATGGAAGGTTCAAGCTCCCCAGCTGAAGTGGTGCTTAAAAAGTCCAATAAAAATTGTTATAAAAGAATTATTATCAGGCGCTCGGGCATGCCCAGCCAATCAGATTGCTCAATTTGGCTGAACCTTCCTTGTGCTTTTAAAGAGAGGGTGCCTTGTGCTATGATCAGCTTCTGAAAAGATGGATTGTTCCATTGTAACTGATCCAGGCAGGGGAACAAGGAAATCCTAATTTCAAACAATAAAGGAATCCAAAAGACACCGCTGAGTCGTTTTTCATAGTTCCCAGATTGTTGGGATTCTTGGTTTGCTCTCCAGTCTGTTTGTAACACTCTTCTAGCAGTCCGAAAATAAGAATTTCCTTTCCTGCTTTAGCCCTCAATCAACAAAGCACTTAAACATGTGCTTAACTTTAAGTACTTTGCCCAATATAGATTTTTTTAAAAAAATATTTATTTTATTAAAGCTCAGAAAAGTAACAATAATCCACATACAAGTTAGCTCACGAAATAAACTGTAGTTAGAGCCATCTCTCTGTGCAAGATGCACATGGCTACAGGCACTGGATAATGACACTGTGGACATCAGTGAAACAATGAGTAATAACAAATGCTCAGCTATATTCCCATGGGGCCTTTCATTTCAAAATCCCTCAGAGTGTTATACACAAGGATCACTTCACCTGTCACTGAAATGCAGGCTAAACAGGGCAGCTGTGCGGTGCTTAATTTGTAATGAAAGAGGGGCTGGGGCTCAAGCAATTTTTTTACCTTCCTAAGTGACGCAGTAAGCCCAGAGGTGCCAGGGCTACGCCCTCCGAAGCCCAGAGGTGCTGGGGCTACGCACGCCCAAGCCTAGAGGTGCCAGATTCAGCCCTGGCAAGCCCTGGCACAAATTAAGCACTGCAGCTGGGTAACTGCACAGCAATCCTAATAGGGGTGATGAGCATGGATAGAGGGCTTTAAATGTCCAGTGTTTTGAGGCTCTGGGTTCAATTCACCCTGGCTGGAGCACCAATCTGTGCTCCAGGATGATTTTCCCAGGAGGCATGGGAGCAGGCAGTCTTGCCACCGGTGCCCTCCCGCAGGGCTTACACCCAGAGACGAACTTCTGTTGGTTGAAAGCTTGTCTCTTTCACCACAGAAATTGGACCAGTAAAAGATATTACCTCCCACACCTTGCCTCTGTGGAACAACTCAGGGCAGGGTGTGAAGAATACTGTATCCAATCAATGTGGCAAGAGGAATTTTGGGTAGTCAGCTACAATTACCCGAGTTGGAATTTGGCCAGGTCATTGCAGCTGGCTCTTGACTTTACAAAAAGAGCTGTTTTCTCTCTGATTTTCTCCTGACTTTGAAATCAGCACTCGGATTGGGGAGGCATGTCACCTGCAGACACTCGGCACTGTGTAGTCACCTGAAACACAGGTGGAGAAAAACAGTCTATTATGTCCCTTTAAACGGGAGTGCTGTCTGACAGAGACCGGCAAAGAGTGCAAGAAACATCCACCCAGCCTGGATTCACTGGGGCTGCATGTGTATCCCCTTTGCATTCACTCCCTGTGAAGATTTGAGAGGTTGAGTTTACTGGCAGGAAGAATGGCCATGAGGGAGAGAGTGAGCATTTTCAGAAAGCAAATCTGAGGCTCATAAAGATGAATATTCGCAGCAGAGACCCAATCCCAAGAGCTACACTCATCCAATCAGAGGTCAAAGAGACACCAGGTGACCTGTATGTCCAATCAAAACTAATTGAATAACTTGAATTTCTGATACCGAATCCTTGGGCTTTAAGGTGCTTGCAAGTAATCCCCAGGCTAAGGATCATGTTTAGAGATGAGCTGACGGGTGAGGTGACCGATGAGGAATGTATTGGAACAGAGTGTAGGCAATCTGCACACAGAGACCTGGACTGAACCAGTTCCTTGTGCAATGCTCATCATCATCATGTTCCCATTACGCCTCTGGCGGTTAGGGCAGCGACGAAGCTCCTCCGCTCCTCTGCTCCTATCCATTTCTGGCAAGTCTTCCAATGGTTCCCGAGCTGTGCCCCAGGTTTTTCAGCTCAGCTTCCACAGCTCTCTTCCATGTTGTTTTCGGGTGCCTCATTTTGGCTTGCCTTCAGGTGTCCATCTTATTGCTATTCTGGTGATGGAATCAGTTTCTATCTGAAGCACATGCCTCCTGGTAATGATGGTGCTCATATCTTCTTGGCTGCACTGTGTGAATAGGTCTTGGTTTGAGATTGTTCTGAGCCAAAAGATACAGAGGATTTTTCTGAGGCAAGTTTTATGGAATGAAGACAATTTGGACATGTCATACTTTCTCATTCCCCAGCATTCTGCACTATAAAAGTACGCAGCTCTGATAAATCTTGAGTTTGGTTTTGGTGTTGTATTTTGATGATTTCCAGACTGTATTTAAGCTCCTGAAGGTGTTCCTGCCTTTATTGATTCTGTTCCAGATGTGCTGGTTTATTCCACCATCCTGGCTGATGGTGCTGCCCAATTATGTGAATGTTTCAACATGGTGAGAACATAATCCTCCAACCATACTGGTGATGGTGAGGCAATATTAAAGGTCGAGATATCTGTCTTATTGCAGTTGATTTTCAGTCCAATTTGCTGGCTGAATGTGTTGAATCGAGTTTTTTTTCTTGTATATGGTGTTGGGTATATGATAGGAGAGCGAGATCATCCGTGAAGTCCAGGTCTTCAAGGGATGAGAAGGGTGTCCATTTCATGCCTCTTGGCATGTCTTCTGTTGTATGCCGAATTACAGTCGATCGCAATGTTAAAGAGAATTGCAGACATGACACACCCCTGACGTATGCCTGTTTGACTTCAAAACCGAGCTCACTGTGATCAACACTGCATGTAAAGTTGGAATAAAAGCTTTCTATGATGTTGATTATATGGAGCGGGATTCCATATGCCCCCAGAATGTGCCATAGGCTGGTCCTGTGAATGCTATCAAAAGCCTTCTCAAAGTCTATGAAGTTTAGGTAGAGTTGCCGTTGCCATTCTATTCATTGTTCTATTATGTATCGTAGAATGAAGTTCTGGTCTGTGCATCCACGACCTTTCCGAAAACTGGCTTGCTCTTTTCTGAGAACGCTAGCAACTGTCTCTGATATACGCTGGACTATGATCTTACATGATACCTTGCTTGGCACAGATAAAAGTGTGATACCAAGCCAGTTATTACAATCGCTGAGAGTCCCTTTCTTTGGTATCTTCACTATAACCGCATTGGTTCACTCATCCTTTCCCCCCAGAGCCCAACCATGCTCCCCCCGCATCCCAACCCAGATACCCGCACCCCCTCCCCACCATAGCCCAGCCATGGGGTCCCCCCTTGCCCAGATATCCAAACCCCTTTCCCCTCAGAGACCAGCCACAGGGCCCCCCCCGTCCACTCATATTGGTCCACTCATCTGGCACTTTTTCTCTTTCCCAGACTGCTATAAATAGAGGGGCCAGGATAGATGCTGCTAACTCAGGATTTACCTTGAACAATTCTGCATTCAAATAATCCTTGCTAGGAGCTTTCCCATCTTTTAAGGATTTGAGGGCTTGAACGGTCTTTTCCTTAGTTGGTGTGTCTGTGTTGATATCAAGATCTTCTTCTGCTTCCCGGATGTTTGCTTCCTCTTTAGGTGGCTCTCTGTTCAGCAATTCTTTGAAGTGCTCTGTGCATTTCTTGTTCTTTTTCTGTTGTCAGTAAGTGGCCTTGTTTGTCCCTCATGAGAGTGTTTGTTGGTGTCTGTTGTTTACCACTGATAAGCCGTGTCATTTTGTAAATGTTCCCTTGTTCATCATGAGCAGCTGTATCTTCTGCTTGTGTTGTCAGATTATCAATATAATGTCATTTGTCCGCTCTCACAAGGCATTTGACCTCCCCATATGCCTTGCTATACCGCTCATGATATTTGTCCTTTAGCTTCTGGGATTTTGTGTCTAAAACTTTTTTCTTCAGGGCTCGTCTAGTTTCTATGGCATTCCATGTACGGGATGTAATCCACTCCTTTCTTCTCTTCTGCCTGTAGCCTAGACAGGCTTCACTGCTTTGTTTATAGATTGTTGTTACTTTGTCCCACTTCTTGTTGATCTCCTCATCTCCATTCCCCTCCTCTTTATCAAGGTCTGCAAGTGCCTGAAACCTGTTGTTTAAATACAGAATGAAGGCTTTCTGTATTTCAGGGGACTTTAGCTTGTCAATGTGATAATGTCTATGGCCCTTGTTTGGTGGACCCACACTTCTCAGTTTTAGCTTGATGGAGGCTGTCACAAGGTGGTGGTTGCTGCCAGCATCTGCTCCCCTTCTCACGTTCACATCTGTCAGTGAGCATCGCTATTTGCCATTGATCATCATATGGTCAATCTGGTTCTTATCTCTGACATTTGGAGAACACCATGTCAGCTTGTGAATTTCACAATGTTGAAAAAGGGTTCCGCTGATGACTATGTCATTCATACTGCAGAAATCACAAGTCTCTCTCCATTTTCATTCATGGTGCCACACCCATGTCTTCCCATTGCTCTGTCATTGTTTGTGTTGTCCTTACCGACCTTGGCATTCAGGTCTCCTATGACGATAGTTAGGTCGTGGCATGGTACTCTCTCTAACTCCGCCTAATGTAAGGTAAAATTTGTCCTTTGCTTCTTTATCACTGTCATTTTTCGGACCATAGCACTGAATCAGGGTGATATTATTGTGTTTCCCTTTCAGTCTGGCTCTCATAAGTCTGCTGCTGATGGGCGTCCATTCAAGCAGGGACTGCTCCACTCACTTCTTCAAAAGGATGGCAACACCCTCATGGTGTTGTCCACCATCCCGTCCAGAATACAGAAAAGTTTCTCTGAAGGCTGTTGTTAATCTCACTGATCCTGTCCATCTGCTATCACTGACACCCAGGATATGTAAGCTGTAGCGTCTCATCTCTGCTGTGACCTGAGCTAATTTCCCTGTTTCGTACATTGTCCGTACATTCCAAAAACCAAGTTTGGTTTTTGTCTTGGTGTTGAGCACTTCAGTCTTCATGCCAGTGGCTTCCTTTTGGCTGTCACCACTGGCAGTCATATGGATCATTGACTTCTGAAGGCCATCGAGCACAGTAATGGTCGATCTCTCCAACACTGTTTCCTTAACATATTTCGTTTTTTACGGGACAGGATTGTTAGCCCTGTGCCTAACCACCAACGTGGACGACCAGGGTGTCTGTTTTGTCTGGCCCCTCCCCCACAGACCAAACCAGCATGGTTGAACCTGCCAGGAGCAAAAAGCCCCCAGCGACACAGGCTCTGGGGATCATTAGAGCACACAACCTGTCCCGCCACGACAAAGGACAGACACCAGCAGATGGCAATGCAGCAACAACAAATTCAATATACTGGTATATAGCCCCTTAAGCTTGAGCCTGTGCAGCAAAGGTATGGAATGTGGCATGTATTTGGGCATACGTAAAAGTCTGAGAGCCTGCATGAATGTATGCTGCTTCATTGCAACCAGGCAGGAATGGGGCCTGAATGGGGAGAGCATTGCTAGGCACCTCAGTAGCAAGATGATCATGCTATGGCCAGTGTCATCTCAGACACACCCGTTCTTCACCCTTTATGCTTCCTGTTAGCCTTTGCTCTTGCTAAACACTTACCACAGCTCAGTGCAGCGGCTGCACCTTGCATACTATAACTCATGCCTGAGCGTGGCCTCCTTTCATCCTCCACCTTGAGCTAGCTTCTGCACACCACACAAAGACTTGCAGAATCCAGGCCCTTGCATCACCCCAAGCCATCACTGCATGTGTTCCCAGCGTGGGCGATGCCAGGGACGGTCATGTGAACCAGCTGTAACAAAATACCACCCAACCCAACCAGTTTTGTAACATACGTGTTGATCTATCTGTAACAAGTCCCCAGTGTCCTGGCTGAAAGTAGCTCACTTTCAGTTCTAGGGCCTGAGTCTGCTCTCATTTACACCAGTGCACTGATCATTTACACTGATGCCAGGAAGGTAACATCGGTGTAAAGCCCAAGGGAGATCAGAATCAGGCCAACAGGTGCCTTGGACACAGCTCAGGCAACCGGGTGGGACCTGCCCAGCTGATCTGCTGGCTGCTCAGATGACCGTGTGAAAAGAATTGTTGGTGTAAGTCCAGTTCCAAGAGGGCAAGTGTCAATGGTATCAAATGCACCATGACGTGAGACACTAACTGACTGTCTCGGTAATTCAGGGCAAATACTGGGGACCCGTGCAGACTGAATCGCCCTCTGAGCCCCCAACCCAGGGCAGGGCTGTGGTACACTGGTGGGGAAGAAGGGGCAGTGGACTATTGGGGTGGGCCAAGCTTGTATCACTGCTGCCAGTGGCTGGGGAGGATATCAGCCTCCAGCACTCCCAACCCAGCAGAGTCCACATATGCATCTCCGTGGCTACAGAATATCCATATTCATCAGCATGGCCTGTGATACACGTACCAGTGTTTTGGTATGACATTGATCACACTGCAGTGTATTGGGACGTGGTTGTGAGAGGGCCCCGACGCATAACATAAAAACCATACTGTTCCCTGGCCTCGAGACAGCATGCTAGTTCCACCCTGTGAGCATCAAATTTAATGTTCCATCTGCCTTGCTCTATCCGGGTCTGAGCCAGACCTTATGCTGGAATTTACCATTGTCTGATGGAGCCGACTCGGTTTTACTACAAACTGCAGCCTGCGAAATTTCCTAATGGACTTGCTGTCAAACCCCCACTGGCATACTGGCAGGATTAGCCCCTTCGCTGCACATTGATGTACATTTATGTACTCCTCTTAATCTGAGACCTTTTGGGAGTCCCCCAGACTGAGATTGGGTTCTTGTACATTCCCACACATTTCAAGAACAGCCGAGATGTCCCTCAGCACCTTCATCATATGTATCGCACCCCAAAGGAGGCTTAACATACAGCACCAGCGAGGGCTTTGGCTTTAGTTCCTTTGGCAATTTGCTTTCCTGTCAAGGGAGAGCAATGGGACAAACTTTCCCTTAGCATTCCAACCAGATTGTCACAAGCATATTTCCAGATTAGCCCTTTAGATCCTGTTCCCCCTGGCACCTGTTGCACTGCTGTCACTCATTAGCGTCCCATGGAAATCATTAGGGTTTTTGGATATACCTGATATTGTGCATTCAGCAGCACAGCAGTTGTGCTGCCCCTGGAAGTAACTGATGCATTTGATAGCTTTGACTGGTGTGTTTTGCCTTGGGACGTATCATTCATTTTAGCAGCAGCCCAGCAAGCGTGCTCCACCTCTATGCACCTGCAATGATTAGCAGCTCAGCAGGTGCTCTCTGCCCAGTTGTACCTGGAACACTCAACAACACAAGCAGATGCACTCTGCCTGGATGCGTCTAGACGGTTTGGCTGCTATCAGACAGCTGACGGCTTTTAATCTTTACACTGCAACAGATGAAAAATTGTACAACATTTCAAAGGTCCTAGAAAGGGTCATTTTTCTCCAGGATTTCATAGCACACTACTGGGGGCAAAGGGATGACCAGAGGCTTTTTATCTGGACAGCTAAACAAATAAACAGCATCATACGTCTTATTCATCTCCTCTCCATTTGTGATGCTCACTTTCTCACCAGTGCTGAACTGCAGGATGGTTATCCATGATCAGTCTCAAGTTGCTTTCTTTCTCTAAATATAGATTGTCTGAAACCACTGCCACAGTTACTGGTTAAACTTCGAAAACAAACACATTACAAAGAGAAATGCCAATGTAAAATACAGCGCTCTTATCCTTATTTTGAATCCAGTCCATTTTATCACTGTCAGAAACCTTGGTAAGGCCACATGAGTTAATTTTTCGCAATATCACCGATTGGTACATGTTTTCCCATAAACTGGTGGCATAGGGTCATTCTTTGGTCACTTACTTATGTCAAGCATTTCTTAACTCTGTGGCCTAGTATGGCTAAACTGAAATCTTACAGGCCTCAGCCTATAGGCCTTGTGTTTCAGCCCTACTTACTTATATACCAAAAACCTAATGATCTCTTCTAACTACTGATCCATCTTATACTTCTATAATCCTATACTGTGTGGTCACTTCCCTTGGACTTTGTGTGTTCCTAGAGACTCTACATCTGAAGCAAGTAGCAGAGGTGACTTTCACTCTACTGAGCTTGAAACTGTAGCCACCAGAGCTGAACCTACAGTGGTATAACACCCTAGTACAAAATTTGCTTTAAATAAAATAAAAGGCTACATATGCATTTCCACTGAGAACAGTCATGTCCCTAGGAAGGAACTATTACCTCTGTTCAGTATCAGTGAGAGGCTTCAATCAGGGAAGCATGTTTAGTACTGGGGACTTTGCACAAGAATGGGGTATTTGCAAACTTAGAGAAACTCATAACAAAGCAGCAAGGATGAAGAAAAGTTTGGAAAATAACCTTCTGGAGGAACTCTGAGAGTCTGAGAAGATAATTGCTCAGAGGTGCACCATGACAGCCTAAGGAGGAAAGGGAGCAATAGCTCTTCCCAGTGAAAGACAATAAGACAAAAGAAAACAGGCTGGAGCTGTAACAAGGAATGTTTAGATTTGTGGTTGTGAAATGTGGAACAAAGACCCAAACATCCAGTGTTTTCAACTTAGTTGTTCCAATTCTGCACAACTGCCTCTGTTGCTAATCCTTCTTACCACTGCTTTATTTACTGTTGAAACACTCATGAATCTCTTCTCATCTCATGTACGAATTTGCTGACCTTAAAAGACAACAGCTAACAAACTGACCTAATGTCAGTGCAAGCTCTCAACCCCAAACCCAGGTTAAGTTGCATGCAGTTTGGGGGAAATTTGTTTCTGCACAGATTCATACTTCGTACCTGGGCCAGGGAGACTGCAGTTCAGTGAACAGTTTTCATGAGGCACCGACGAGAGTTACAGACTCCAGGCCCTCAGATATTTCTTGCCCTGAGCAACAGATTTCCCCTCTTTAATCCGGGCCACCAATCAACCCAACAAGACAAGTTGAAATTCAGTGTTGCTGCTGCTGTGACTGAATGACACAGGAGGAAGAGAGCAAAGGCTTAAGCGTCACTGCTAAAGAAAACACTGAGCAGGCTCAACTTTCCATGACACTGCAGACTAAAGCCTTCGCCCTTTTGCTTTCCAGATATCCCTGTCCTGAGAAGGGTTACTAAGTACCGAGCAATGTGACTGGCCTGAAAGTTCACTGGGTGAAAAGTCCTGCCACCGAACAGTGTGAGGGACTCTGAGTTCAAGTCAAGGTGACATCCATCACTTTTAGTACAAAATCCCTAATTTATGAATCCTCCTACACTGCTGGGACAAAAGTAAACAATCTCTGCTCCTGAAGTCCCGCACAGAGACAGTACTGTTCAAATATTGCAGGAATCTACAAGCCTTTGGACATCATCAGTTACCATGTCCACTTTCCTGGGGGACTCTTGCTTGCATTGTGATTGCCTGTTGAGACATGTTAGGAAACTATATATAAATCTCTGGCAAATCACTTTGTGACACAGGAGCAGGGGTGAGGGGTGGGCATTCTTCTACGACATACGCTGGTATTAATCAGGAGCAACTCCATTGTAGTCAGTGGGATTGCACCGTTGTAAAGATGGTGTGAGTGAGAGGAGAACCAACTCTGGGGTCTTCAGCACCGACATCTGCACAGTATAAAAGTATTTGTTTCTCGTGCAAGGAGGAGGAGCATGTATGGGAAAATAAGAGGGTTCACATGTCATGAGGTGCCTGGGCTGTCTCAGAAAGACTTGGGTTTATCCTGGATCTGGGCCGTTGTACTGAGGCTGTCAATCTGGACATTATAACAAATCCACAGCCACCTAAATATTCCACGGTTATCCCACGGCCCCTTGGAACTCCATTGCAACAGACGGGCTGGAAGCCAGATGATCCTGCTTTACAGCTCAGACTTCTATCGTGATTATCCTCTAGCCCTTACTAGTGTTGGGTGTAAGGCAGTGGAGGGCAGTGGTGCAAGTCCATGCACATCTATCCACGCCCCTCCCACCCCGCCCAAGCCAGCACCTTGCACTGAATCTCTGTCCCAAACCTAGCCCAGCTGCTCTTTGACTATGGAGGGAAGCCCTTCCATACGCCCTGGCTTAATCGGCTGTAAGGAGGGAACGTGCCATCCTGGCTTGCCCGTGGGTTTGGGGCAAGCAAAAGATAATCACTTTTGCCCTGCTGATGAAGAACAATTGAGCTGGGCACTGTGGTTCCAGTGTCCCTAGACAAGAGAAGATTTGTAACCATGCAGGTGAAGCTTGGCTTCTAGTCCTTATCTCAGTCTGGCCATTATGTTTCAGTTCCAGGCGCCCCTCTGGGCAACCCCAGACTAGAACGTCATATACATTGGTAAATACATACAAACCCAGTCAATGCAGTCACAATGTGTCTCCTCCGAAAAGTCTCCCTGCGTTTCTGTCTGTGCATTCACATGATGCAGGGTCCCAGAAGTGCCCACCTGCACAGGCATTTTGGAGCTTCTCTCTGCAAGCACGTTCTGGGCTTTAATTGGTATTAGCTTATTCCAGTACAGGTAACAGAACCAAGGGGATGCCTGTAGAGCGATAACCTCCCATTTCCCCTGCCTTCCTCCCCAAAATGACTTTTACTCTTGCTTATCTATCCAGGAAGCCTCCCTCCTCTGCCCACTGAAACCCTTTTCCATCAGTGCATCCATCAGTAGAGTGGATTAAAAAAGAAAGGAAAATAACATACCTGCAGGTTCTTCTGTGCTGCTGGCTGCAGTGGTGGGTGGAGCAACAGGAATCTCTGTGCAGGAGAACGAGAGACAGGAGGGGAAGAGAAAGGATAAAAAAGGGGGGGTGGGCATTATTTCAAGCTCTGGAGAAGACTGAGCTATCCACACATCCCACTTGCTTTTACTAACTCCATCTGCACTGGAGTTGCTTGCACAGTCTTACATGTGTCACAGTAAGAAAGCAAAGGGTTACACTTGAGATCCAATGGTGCTCTTGCGGGATACAGAACCTGCCCCAAGTTGACAACTGCTTGTGTTGCCCAGATGGGTGTAATATAGGAATTGGGAGTTCATCTCTTTATTTTTTAAAATAAATAAGAAAAAGTGCTTAATTCAAGATATGGCCTGGGGCTAAAGCAGCCAGTTTTAACCGTATTCTAGCCAATGTCAAACAAACTGAAAGAGAGAACGATGCTAATGTTTGCTTCTTCTGCTTAGTTGTTGTGTGGATGCATGTTTCAGGAAGTGATCTTTGCAAATCATTTATTTCCAGTGCAGTAGGCTATGCCATGTGTCAAGTATGCACCTTATTGTATCTCCTTGGTGGGACAGACATTTTATCTCACATCTTGAAGGAAATACAAATACCTCTATTGCTAGTGAAATGTTCCCTGCTTTAATTTCCTAGTCACTGGATTTTAAGTATTTTCATACATATTTGAGGCCCTATAATGCCCCGGATCTGCATGACCAACTCTAACTGAGCACAGCGATG
Organism: Eretmochelys imbricata; assembly: GCF_965152235.1. Classification (NCBI taxonomy): domain Eukaryota; kingdom Metazoa; phylum Chordata; order Testudines; family Cheloniidae; genus Eretmochelys; species Eretmochelys imbricata. The sequence continues at coordinate 22,924,162 of NC_135585.1, forward strand.
TCAATAGGATGGAATGCAGGATATGATCCTAAGTGCAGTGGGATGATCTATTCTTCCCTCAGTGCACATGGAATGAAAACTTTTACATATTTAGAGCAAAGTGCTGGGATTTCTGTGCATATGCGAAAATCCTGATAGGAGAAGAGAATATGAGTCGAAATCCTCCATGTGAATCTGAGAGCAGAATTTAGTCAGGGGAAAACAGCATACATACTAAGGCTTGAAATCTTTCTCTTCATGACTTGTGTGGCTCCCTCCAAAATCAGTATAAACCATACAAATGTTTGTGTTGGATATTTGGCCGTAAGTGTATTCCTGTTTGTTACATGGGCTGTGAATTTTATGAAAGATGGAAGTCTACTGGATTTTGAATGGGGAAAATATAGGCAATGGTAAATCAGAGAGTTAAATCAGAAAGTTAAAGACAGATGGAGGAACCTGTTCTAGTCAAACTTTACCTGCTTCCTCCCTGTCTGTGTCATGAAAAAAATGCTTAGTACAAAAACCATTGCTCTGCATTCAAAGTATCTATTATGCTGGTTGACATTTTCTAAGGATGAAACTGTGCTTGAAAAAATCAGAGATCATTGTGAGCAGAATTTATATAAGTTTTAACAGTTTTGGCTGCATATATTTGGCATATGTATATTTCATTATATATTGGCCCTGCAAAATTCTAGTTGTCCTCTTACCCTGGGGCAAGAGATTTTTACTGATGGGCAAGTAAAATACACTTTCCTCCCCATGATCACGATTGTAAAGAATATTCACTAATTGTAAATTGTCGTGACAATATATACATATAGAAACAGGATTTGTAACTAGTCGTCAGCTCTGAAATTATTCAAAATGTACCCCCAAAATGTGCGGGTTCCTTAAAACAATATTTTACAATGAAAAAGAATCAAAACCCAGTAATACGGAAAAAAAATCTCCTGTGGAAGTGCTTAAAAGCCTTCACGCACCATCAGATTTTCTGTCAAAGGCAGAGCAGAGTGCCTGCATGTTCTTTAAAATGCCAGCAGTATGCAAAGCCAGACATCCAGCCACTAGAGAGCAGCTTAGCATTCTAGCAGGCTGATACTCCAGCAACCTGACTGTCTCTCAGGCTGATTCCACGAGTTGGCATGAACATGCTCCTCATTGTGCTCACTTTGATAATGTTGAAATTCTGTCTGTCTTTATGTAGCGCAATGCAACCCAGAGGAGGTGATGCAAGGAGCAACTTACCCTCTGATTTACCATGGCTGTTGGGGACGGTAGTGATAAACCTTTGCACATATCCATTGCAAAACACACTGGAGTGTCAAGACTATGGCATCTTGGGAAACAAGCGTCTGCTTTTGGCTCCTGCTGTCCCATTGCAACTTGGGAAAGAATGAATCTCAAATGACCAAAACCCACCATGGAATGCATACTTGATTCAGTAATAAAAGTGGAAAAGGGGTATCTCTCCATACTTAGAAACAGTCATCATCTCAGCCAGACCTTGGGAATAGACAATGCTGAAATAGACCCATGGTCTCTGATAAAGACTTGATTCTTTCAACCTTCATCTTCCTTTTTGTCTTAACACCAGGAAGTTAGCAGGCAAGGAAGGCTGCTGTCTACTGCCCCTCCTGCTTTCCAAGACTACTGTGGTTTTATTTTTTTGTTTTGCTTTTTAAGTTTAGAATTTTGACATTTGGTTTCTGTTACAGAAGTAGAGAAGGAGGGACTGAAACAACCATATGCACATAACAGACGCACAGAGTTATCCAACAACAGCAAAGACAACAGGCAGCACAGCGAATGGTTCAATTGAAGAGCTTAGGGGTTAGCATTCGACTGAAACACAGAACACACTGGCTAGCTGTGCAGATGTGGCTCTCTCTAAGATTGGTTTGCAAGGGGGTATAAAAAGGGGGCTGGGGTTTTACAAAGGGAGAAAAAAAAGGAGGATGCAGCCTGGTGCTTGTTGCTGTTGTTGTTTTTAAAGTGTATTTTAAATCAGAAGATTAATAAAAACTTTAAAAGACAAATAAAAATGTCAAATGTTCCACATTTCTGGCTGGATCATGTGAGGGTACAGTCCCATTTAACAGTCTGGGTGTGCGTGCTTGTAGAGCGCTCAGCTGCTTTCGATATGCTTTTAGGATGACAGCAACTGTTAATAATGAACCCAGGCAATCTGCTGGGTTCAGTCAAAGGGCCTTGACAATACAAGGCAAGGAAAGAAAAACATCAGAGCAATTTGCCATAGGAACCAGGATTGTGGTGGCATCTCAAAGGAAATAAACACTCAGGACACCCTTTGCATTACAGAAGTATTTGCAAAGCAAAAATCAAGCCCTTTTCTAAAGCACCCAGCTGTTTGATTAAGTGGGTTTTAGATTGCACTCACATAACCTAACCAGTGTGGCAAATGATATGCATGTAATCTGTGCATATATCTACGGCATATATGCACACACTACATGCAATCTGTCCAGCTAGGAGTTCACAAATGTGTTTTCAATTAAACACTGGTAATTGAGCATGTAAAATCTGGTGTTAGTAACCATTCAACCCATTTGGGTTTCAGTGGCTGAGCTGCTGTTGGCTTTTTTAAAGGTTAATTCTACTATGCTACAGACTTCAAAAAGAGTGGTCCACGTACTTATGCAAGGGGCAATGGGAGATCGGCTTTGCTGGTAGCCTTTGGCACATCGATTGCACGTGATGCCAGTCACACCATCTTTACAGGGACATTGACCTGTGGTTTGATTACAGGTTTTGCCAGCTGCACCCACGGGATGGCAATCGCATGCTGTGGGGGGAACACACAACAAAAGGGTCAGAGGGGGGGAGGGGGAAAATGTACAATGTCATCTAGCAACAATATCAAAGAGCGCCACCTATGGTATGAGACAGTATTACACTAGAGCTGCAGGACTAGGCAGAAGCAGCAGTGATTGCCACAAGGTTTCCACAGCTATCCGTCCAATATAACGCTACTGCATTTCTGTAGCCAGCAATCCCGTCAACCTGAAACGAAGGTGGCAATTTATAGAGGTTGATTTAAACAGTCACTAGGCAAGTCAGAGGGGATGAACAAGCCCACAATCCAGTTGCTGAGGACATGGCGAAGGCAAACCGTTCTGAAGGCAAAACATGCACCTAGTTATGTCAAACCAAGTGGACAGTGTTTAGTGGAGGCTTTATCTGCCTCCAGATCTGAGCAGCCGAGGTAGCCCGGGGTCTTTTAGAGCATTGCTGTGATGACATCCACCCTGTGATGTTGCATTAATTCCAGGAGTTCTGGGGTTGGGAACGGTGGTCCCATGGCTGGGAGCGCCAGGAGAGGGAGAGGCAGATAAACATGGTGATTCAGGAATCCACACTGCCAGGGTCACTGCAAAGTCACGCCGCATGTGCTATTGGCCAGTTCATTAACAGAGGAGAACGACTTCTGAGAGGAGTTGCACATCTGCCGGGTGGGTTTTAGCTGGAAACTATTTGGTTTCAGAAAGGCCCTAAATTCATTTCACCTCTTATGTAAGAACCTACTTTTCTTACTTTGCCTTTCACCCTGTTCCTGCTGAGCAGCACCCCCTGCAGCTGGTACTGTGGGCGTAGGAAGAAAATGCCCTGGTCTTTTTTTCCCAGCCTGGGGTACCCGCTTCCTGGCTTGTCCCACGGTTCCATTTCAGGTGGATGGAGGTTTGAGTGCAGGTGTGAAGGGCGCGAAAGGGAATGCAAAATCTGCACTTGAAATGACACTGCGTTACTTTCCCACGTCACTTACTGTGCAGCTGTTTGTTAAAAGCATCAGGGACTGTAACCATCACAGCGCTTCATGAACACAGGCTCAGAGGCTCATTAACGTCCCTGTTTTTCATATGCTACACACTTAGGGCCTGATTGTGGCCTGCCCCGCCGAGATGGGCAGTGATGAGGAACATGCGAGGAGCTCTCCTTCCCTCCTCTAGCATTCTCCTGCAAGGTCCAGTCACAATCCCCCTAAGAAGCACAGACCCCACTCCCTCTGAGTGTCCCATTTGCTGCTAGCGACCCTAGGCGTTCGGTGAGGGCAGGGCAACGGCTGTCCCTGCTTCCTATGCCCAAAGGCCAGCAGAACTGAGTGGGTATGGGAAGGGGAGTGTGTGATACAGCTGAATTCCACCCGAGGACTCCAGCCTGTTAGCATCAGTTTGAGCATGTAACTCCCACTGGTGCTAATCATGGACTCTTCAGAGGGCCCATCCAGGAGGTCCTCTTGTGCATCCCTGTTCCCCATTGTGGCAGTCTGTATCCCTTCACCTGATCAAGGGGAGACCAGGTCTCTCTGGGACACTCTGTGCTCCGATCTGCACTATGGCCCCCTTTTGAACAGCCAGTGACCATCCCATGCATGCAGCTTCGCTCCATGAAACCTTGTGACTCCCACCAGTTTGTCCCGAAGCCATTTGTCTCACCGAACGCATTGCCAAAGCCCCATTTTCTGTGCTTCGTTTGTGCCTATTCTGGAGTGTCCTTGACTGGAACAACACCTCTGAGACATCTAGACATCCAGACCCCCCTCCCCATACACATACACGCCGGTCATCTCTTAACCACACGTTACATAGTCAACGCCTCAGCTGTACTGGAGTCAGTCCCTCCATCCTGCTACATGTTGTTGTTCCTCTCTTACCCCTGCTCTGTGTGGCAGGCTTGCCTGGGATGGGGTACAGAATGGAGCACAGTGTCCCAGAGGGAGGGCTTACACCCCAGTGCATAGAGGGGTGCTGTCCCCCTGAATCCGCTGGCAGTGGCAGCCTGGAAATGCCCCCAGCTGCCATGGCAAGTAGAAGAAGGCAGTGACCACAGACCCCTTAACCCTGCACACACACCCCCTACACTGGCCCTGGAACTGCCCCAGCCTGTCCTGACACCATCGAGGCAAATCTTCTCTGAACTGCCCCTCTCCATTTCAGTAATAGGTTGGGGAGTCATTTGGGCCCAAGGTTGGGTGGGGGAAAAGAGTGGGGCACAAAGCTGACTCTACAGACCTGAATTCCTGCTGCCCTTCCGCTCTCCTCACAAAATCCCCCTGCCCCTCCTCCGGCATCCTCCCCCCTCAAATTCTTGCTTTCCCCCCCTCTGGCTTCTTTTTTCTTCTTCAAATTCCCCATGCCCCAGCTCTCCTCTGAAATGCCCTCCCCTCCCTCAAATTCCACCTTCCCCCCTCTATCTGGCTCTCTCCTTCCCCATCAAATTCCTTCCACCCCCACTCCTTTCCCTGCCAGCAAACTCCCCCTCCACCACCCTCTCTGGCTTCCATATTCTGCCCTGAAGTCTCTATCCCCCTCTTCAGTTTCCTCCTTCCCCTCCCCGCAGCCTCTTTCTTCCCTCCCCCATCTTTCCCCTTGGAGTTCTGGGAGGGGCAAGTGGGCAGCCTGCAGAGGGGCAGCTGCCTCGTCTCTGCCGTCTCTGCCATTCCCCTGCTGCCCATCTGCGGGCAGAGCCAACTGCCAGGAACTGCTAAGCTGCTCCTCAGCTATCAAGGAGCGGTTCAGGTTGGGGGGGGAGTGCAGCAGGATGCACCATTGTCCTCCATTCCCCCCTATGCCTTCTCCCCACTTCCACGTCTACATGGCTGAGAGTTTGGGGGAGGGGAGACAAGTGTCCCCCTCTACTTAAAATTTGGGATGGATGAAAATGCCCCTTCCACCTTCCCTCTATTCATGTCCCTAGTCACTTGAAGGACTTGTGGCAGCGTGAGGCAAAGGAAAAAATCTGGTAAAATGCCACCCTCCCCCGGCTTCTCGCAGAGCTGGTCAGGAAAAGTGGGGAGGGAGAAGAGTTTCCTGCAGAAAATTTTGACAGAAATTGACATTTTAATCAAAAAATTGAAAACTGCAAGTTTTTGTCTGATGTGGGGTGGGTTTTTAACTAAAGGTCAAAATTTTTCACAGAAAGCAGGCACTTTTGGTGAAACATTTAGTTTAATCAAACCCCAATTTTCCATCAAAAGACAGTTTTGATGGAAAATTTTTGGCAATCCAGACTTAAGATCAAAAGAGACAGGCTGTCTCTTCTGGGGAGGGAGCAGTGTGAGGAGGGGTATCAGGAACAAGCTACTCAGAAATCAGGGAAGGGTTGGCAGCAATAAGATATAGTTTAAAACTGTAAAAGGTTATAAAGGAAAACAATAAAAAGGGAATTGGGAAAGGGTTGAAAGAAATACAGAATAAGGAAAAGGTTAAAGATCAAAGACTAGCAGACAGGACAGGGTTCAGAACCAGGGATTTCCCTACACCCCCCCATGGGGGTGTTTACCTCCCCCCCGAATTCCCCCCCCCCCCCCGTTTTGTAAACTAGTTACATGCAGTGTTGCCAATTTAGTGATTGTTTGGAAATTTGAATTGAAATTGAAACATTAATATACACTTTAAAAGCATATAAAGTGTATCATAAAATATGTGTATCTGAAAAAGTATAATAGATTTGAAAAGTATGAATATAGACTAGCTTCCTTATACAGCTGTTGTTTTTATGACCATGTCAGTGCATTCATTTTGGTGATGTTGGCCAACCTAATAATTTCAAATTATGATTTGTAAGAAAGTCTAAATGAGCTCTCCCTGACAGCTAGTGATGAGCTGGGGGGGCTAGGGAGAAACACTTCAGGACCAGATTGTATTTACATTCACACCTAATCTACCTAGGTATCCAGCAGATAGAGCTGTGTTGCCCAAGTGATAGATTTTGTCTGGGGTTGGGCTACAAATCACTTGAATGCAGGGGGGTAAATGTTGTTATTCTTACTGTATGAGTACAGGGCAGTAGAACGTTACTTAGCCTGTGCTGATTGAGGGCATCAAGAGAGAGGCTGGGGACAGGTGTTTGGCTTGATGGTCTGCCTGAGTCACAAGTACTATTTGACCTGCCCCTCTCCACTGTTTAAAGACAGAGCTGATTAGGCTCCATAGAGAGTCTTTTGTTCTGTTAAGTGACCACTAAGCTGAAATCAGGTCTAAGTGCTTAGACCTGCTGTGGGACAGTGTTTCTGTGGAAGAGACGGCCCAGCCTGCACTAGCAGCGAGGTTCCCTCAGTGAGAGCGCAGCTGAAATCACTGAGAGCTGGGTGGAACCTCAAGAGACCAATTCGCAGAGGTCACAGTGGCAGGTGGCAGCAGAAGGTGATGGCGCAGGGCCATTGGCAACAGAGTGATGGAGTGAACAGTGGCACAACGAACAACAGTGGCCAGAGCGAACAGTGAGCAGCTGGAGGAATGAGTAAGGTGCCTTCTTGCTCCCCACCTGGGAGGTGAACTTATGTGAAAACATCTCTGAACTCTGAGTCTCCACTGACCAAGGACAACACTGGTGAGTTCATGCGAACAAACATGGCTGTGGTATAATACTTTCTATTTAGGCAAGAGATACCACACACTACAAACTGGAGGCCAATGTTAAATGCATTGTCATTTGTTCATCCTGAAGTTGAACACTGATTCCAAACAACACCAGCAAATGCTCACTGTCTTTCTGCAAGAAACTCAATTGACTGGCTAGACGCATGTGGTGCAAAAGTGAAAGATTCAACAGTTGAAAAAGTGAAGAACTCTCACAGAAAATTTGCATACATGGCTGATGAATGCACCAGTGCAAATGGTCATCAAGTATTAAGTCATTGTGTATGTTATCTTGATGTCAGTGGTAGGCCAGTACATGCATTTTTAGATGTTCAAGTTATAGAAGACAGATTGGCTGCATCTGTGACAACCCACATCTTAGAAGAGTTAGATGCTTGTCAGTTGGACCCCAAACAGATGGCTGCTTGTGCATTTGATGGAGCTGCAAACTCCTCTGGAAGACATGGTGGAGCACAAGCTTTGCTCAGAGAAAAGTGTTACCCTAGTTTCTCCCATACACTCTGCAGAGGCCATCTACTCCAACTAGCACTAGTACGAGCTGCAGACTCTTCAAAAAACATTTAAAAAGCTATACATTTAAAGTCTTCATTATATTCTTTTTTCAGCCGGAGTCCAAAAAAAAATGAATATCTTGGAAAATATAGAAGATACACTGGGACTGAAGTTCAGATTACTCCAACCTGGGAAAACCCTCTGGCTTTCTCATGAGCGATCCTTGGCTGTTGTCTTAAAATTACTCCAGCCATTATTACTGGCTTTGGAAAGTATCTACGAAGATGGGATGGATCTAAGTAGTGAGGCTGGTGGATTACTTTTGCCATTACGTTCAGAGAAGACTATTGCCATTCTCTCTCTTGTAAGTCTACTGTCGAAACCACTTGGGTCATTAAACAATGCCATCCAGGCATCTTCTACAACAGTAGTAGATCTTTGTCTAGCAATAGAAGCTACATTTGGATCAATCAGAGAGTTATCCATTGAAAAAGTACTGGAAGAAGCAAAGACTTCAGTCCAGAAGTTGACTAATGAAGGCATTTATATGGAATCCTTAAGTGAAGAGGACAAGAAGTGTTTGTTAAGACAACTGAAAAAGTACATAGACTTGATTTTTAAAAATCGACAACAGCGACTTCTAGATTCTACTCAACCTTTACGTAGCTTTTAGAGATTCCTGTCTTATAAAACACCGACAGTTGAGTGGAGTGAGGCACTACCAGCAATGGGGCAGCCATGTGCTCAGGACAGAATAGAGAATTTGAACACAGAGTGGAATATCATACAACGAATGAATGAAGATTTGACTTCAACTTCTTTTTTATCATCACTAGTTGCTCGACCCGATCTTTATGCTATGTTTCCTGGGCTGAAAGAAGTAGGAATTCATCTCTTGCTATGCCCAGTCACAACAGTTACAGCTGAGCATTCTTTTTCATCATTGAATAGAATTTTGTGTTTTGAAAGAAGTCGCCTTCTGCCTGATCATGTGAATAAACTAATGAGCATATCAATTAAAGGAATGGAAGTACCGGACGTATGAGAAGCCACCAAAGATGAATGCATTGCATTCAAGAAGTTTATTAACAGAGTTGTACAAAATTATAACAAGAAACCAAGAAGGATGTAGATGTAGTGCTTCATAGAAGGCTTGAGTAGCCAACTTTAATTTGTGTGATGATTTTAAAAACTAATAAAATGGTCATGAAACATTTTTCAGTTTTTACTATGGTGCCATACAGCCCACCTTCACCCTCACGGTCTCACCCCTCATCGGCCCTGACCCCCCGTAAATTTGAACACCCCACCTAATTTCAATTCCTGGGGAAAACACTGTTCAGAACAAAGAGTAGCTAGGCAAGGGTTAAATGCAATAAGGCAAATCCAGCAAGGGTTCTGAGTGGAAGACAAAACACTTTGTTGTGCATGCCGCCTCTCCTCCCCTTTGGGCCCATATATTGTTCATATAGGGCAGGAGCCTGCAAGTCCTCCATCCTATGAGTAATCCTTATCCACAGGAATGGCTCCATTGATTGCAATAGGACGGCTTCAGTGAATAAAGATTGCTCATGAGAGTAAGACTCACAGAATCAGGCCCGAAAGGTAGGGACCTTACAGGAGAGGGGTCTGTCTGTAAAGCACCGCAAGACTTTGTGGGCACCATATAAATAAATAGCAATACCACCTCCCTCTCCCATGATGTGATACTTTTGTGTATCCTGTCAAAATCTGCTTTTGTCATTTTTATAGCCATATCACATAGTAAACTCATTAGAGAGATAAGGTGGGTGAGGTAAGGTTGTCTCTCTTTCTAACAGAAGTTGGTCCAACAAAAGATATTACCTCACTCACCTTGTCTCGCTAATATCCTGGGACTAGCACGGCTACAACAACACTGCACATAATCAACTCATGTCTAATTGGCTGTCTACTCTCACCACTAGGTCTCCTTCAGCATTAATTGTACTTTGCTCTTATAAGCACCTTACAAAGGAAGATCAGTAGCATTATCTTCATTTTGGACGTGAGCACAACACAGGCACAGACGGGGCAGGGATTTGCCCAAGGTCTCACAGAAGGTCAGTGAGCCTGGAATGGAACCCCGACTTCCTTAGGGGCCCTATCAAGTGGGCCCCAATGATTCTCTTCAGCATGAGATCTCAGCCTGTCTTCTGTGACCTCCTGAATGGAGGGCAAATCCTGAATGGATTTCAGAACTCCCTTTCTTTAAGTGGCTCCCAAAACTTTTCTGTTTTGTAGCATGAGACTGAAAAGGAATAGGGAACATTATTAGGGTAAAATTCTTGCATTTGATCCTCACTGGTTACGTAGGACCTGCCCTGCAGATTCTGCAGTCATTCCATGCATAGAATTTCCATGAACAACACAGACACTAAAGGAGTACAGAATATCCCACAGAGATCCATAGGGCAGAGGGGAGAGGAGACTGCTCATCCCAAGATCTGAAAATATGCAGAGTTGTGCAACAATCTTTATAACTAAGCACAAAACTAGGTTTCTGGAGGGGTGTGAATCTTTCACCAAACTTGGGCCAGGCTGAAGAGAGACTCTGGGACCTGAGTTCCAAGTGGGCCCTTGCTGACAGGTGGAAACCATATAAAACTCAGGAGTTTTTATACTGGCCTAGATCAGACAAAGCTTGGTCAGACTTCACTGAAGAGAATGTTGAGGAAATGCTTATCCCATGTCTACTTTCTGCAGGTAATAAAGTCAGGGCACTGTCAGAGGCTTCAGTATGAAAAACAAGATGTTGAAACAAACTGATAATTTAAACAGTAACAAGTCATCAGGACTGGATGGTGTATGTCCAAGAGGCAGAAGGAATTTAAGAATGAAGTGGATGAGCTACTAACTAAAAGATGTAATCTCTCATTAAAATCTGATATCGTGGAGGACACAAGAGTACCTGATGCTATCCGTATCTTTCAAAAACTCAGCAGAGGTGATGCTGGAAACTACAGAGTGATTGGTCTTACGTCTGTACTGGTAAACTGCTTAAAACAACAACATCACATGACAGGGACAACCAGAGTGGCTTTGATAAAGGAGAACCATACCTCTCCAATCTCTTTCAATTCCTTGAGGGAGTCAACAAAACAGTGGGAAAAGAAGAACTAGTCAATATTATTTATTTGGGATTTCAAACAGTCTTTTACAAAGTCCCTCACAAGAGTCTGCTATTGTTGTTATTATTATTATTAATTACCTGCTATTAATTACTATTAATCACCAAAGAGTCATTGAGTGAGGAATAAAGTTCTGTGATAGTTTAGAAACTGGCTAAGAGACAGAAAACAGTAGGAATGCATGATTTGGTTGGTCACTTTTCAACATGGAAAGAAATTAACAGTGAGGTGCTTCAGTCTACAGGGTCTTGTGTTGCTTGTATTGTATTTATTATTGAACTGGGTGAGAAGGGAGATTGCAAAGTTTGCAGATGACTCAAATTTATTTTGGTCAGTCAAGACTAGAGACGACTGTGAAGAACCTCCAAGAGGCCTAATCACCAAGCTAGGTGAATGGGCAACATAATGGCAGATGAAACTCAATGTGAAAGCAAATGCATTATTGGAAAGAACACAGTGAACTACTGACACATACTGAAGAGTTTTAAATGAAGCACAACCACACAGGAAAAAGATCTAGGAGTCACTGAGGACTGTTCAGTGAAAAACATCTGGCTGATTTATAGCGGAGGTCAGAAAAGCAAACCAAATATTAGGTAGTATTACAAAAGGGACAGAGACTAAAAATGAATGTAGTATCATATTATCATCTAAATCAATGGAATGTCCTACCTGGAATACTGGGTTCATCTCAAAAAAGCAGGAATGGAGGCAGCCAACCAAATCAATAAAAGACATAGAAAGGTTTCCACACAAGGAGAGATGGAAAAGATTAGGATTGTTTAGTGAGAAGATGAGTAAAACACTATTGAGGAATGGCAAATAATGTACAGAATATGGAAGGTCAATCAAAATCCAAGAATAAGGGGGCATTCAATGAAATTAAAAGGCAACATATTTTAAATGATAAAACAAAACACTTCTTTTGTGCTGCACATAATTAACTTGTGAAACTCACTGCTACAAGACATTATGGCAAAGGCCCAACAGCAGGATTAGATTAAGAACATCTGCAGTTGCACTAGCTAGGATTAAAATATATACTTGGGATATACAAACCTCCTGTTTCAGGACACAAGCCAACTACTAATTGCCTGGCGATTGGAAGAAATTTCCCCCACGGGCATGGGTAATTGCAAAATTGTCTGTTGTGAGGTTTTATATCTTCCTCTGATCCAATACTGGGCACCACTATAGACATGATTCTGTATTTAGACAGATCACTGGTCTGACTGAGTATAGGCATTATTTTGTTTTTATGCTTCAGCTGAGATTAGAATGGAGTTTTCAGGCTTTCGAATAAAAAACTCAAAGCAAAACTCAGGGCTGTGAATGAGAGAGTGAGAAAGAAAGAGAGCTATTCCCTTGAAAAGTTTTAGAACTTGTTAGGACCTGTCTGGCTTGTGGCAGGTCACCAAGCAGCCATTACATGTCACAGGTATTCTCAGCTGCTAATCTCCAAACGCATGTGTGTTGAAAGAAAACAGAAGGACAAATTTCCAGGGTTCTCTCTTGTCAAGTGTGACATTTTGGAAGAGTGAAAGGACTTCGCATTTTTTGAGAATTAGCATCTTCCTGTGTTAAAGGAACTTGTTTCTTTGCAAATGTGCTGAGAACAATACAAAGCCCATTTCAATGGATAAAAGACGACTTGATTTCCTGGTATGTGTTTGGATTTCTTCATGTTGCACCATATCTGCAATGATAACTTCACAGCTTTCAGACCTTCCAGTTCCAGACGTAAAACCCCGGGTTTCGAATGACGTGTTCTGTGCTTTGTGGTGAGCAGTAAAATATCAATATAAATACTGAACTTAGCCTAGAGAAATATCTGTTCCTTTGCAGTGGGTAGTGAGTAAGGGTCCAATTCAGGAAAGTATCCTGTTTCAGGAAACCACTTAAGCACATGCTTAACTTTACATATGTGTTTAAGCGCCATTTAAATCAATTTTTCTAAATGTTTGTTTTGTGGGAAATTTTGAAATTTTGGCTTTTTGTTCCAATTCAGAATGAAAACAAATTTTGAAATGTCAGACTATCCCGTGGATCAGAAAGTCTGGTTTCCTATGAGCTTTATCTGGAACGGCAGAAGAATTATTGAGATATTGGGTCCAATCCATCTGGTATATCATATTTAGTAATTCACATATCGGTAAAGCCTGATTCTACTAAATTCACCTGGTTGGGGTCTGAAGGTCAATGAAACCACTGAGATCTGCATGATTTCCACCGAAAGCCATAAGGTAAATGTTCATCTGAAACTTGACCCCAGCCTCAAAATTCAGCCACCCATTTTCCAGAAGATTCTGAACCTTGGTAAATGATTTGGTGAATTGCTTTTGGCTTTTAGATTTGCAGTAAAATCCCAGAACAGGAAAGTGTCACATTGTTTGGAGATTCAGGGACATTTCACCCAGATCAGACATCCACACAGTTTCACTTTGAACACTATTCATATTCAAGATGGTGCAAAGAAATATGATTTACAATACCCTAGCTGGACTCTTGCACCTCCAGGGTGATTCACCTTTCGGGATAGCAGTCAGTTCTCCCTTAGGATTTCCAGCAAAGGCGGATTATGTTGTGGAGAGAACTCCGTGGAAGCTGGCTGCTCATGGGAATGCACCAATCAGTCACATCCCTTGGCAACCCTGGCCACATCCCTCCCCAACCAGATCTGTTCACTGCGGGGGGGAGACTTCAGCAAATGTCATAGCAGCTTCAGTGTGTTGACTCTGAACACTAATGATGACTATTTAACTACCAACATTGTTAACTAATTTACTGCTGATCATTTTAGCAGAAGCATTCAGCTACATTACCCCTGCAAAGGAATATCTATTTCCTTGAGTTTAGTACAGTATCATCTGGGCTCCTTTCCGCATCGCTTAGGAGATCCCGAGGTTTCTGGCCAACAGAAATACTAAGTCACTTCCTTATCAGGTAAAATCAAATAGCTCCTTTCCACTTCAAAGCGTACCTGCTACTGTGCTGTGTATCAAAGCCCTAATTTCCTGTTTATGGAACTAGAGCTCAGGGCAGCATTGTTAGTGGCATTATACCAATTTATTTATCACGTCACAACTCAGTCCTTGTACTGGGCATCTTCTCTGTGACATACCACCAGGCAGGTTCCACAAAACCCCCACGGAGCAAGAAATTAAATTAATCCAGAATAAGGATTTGAACAACTGTAATAAATCTAGTCTTTGGTCATTCATGGCATGCGCTAGCTTTGGAGATGCGAACAATGGGACAATTATTAGGGAGCTTGTAAACAAAGCCCATGCCCAACTGCCCATGAGCGATGATCATCATATTAAAGTCCCCACCCACAACAACCTGGCAACAATGATCTCCGTATTACTGACATTTTCAGTAATGAAGAGCTGAAAAAAATCTTCATTTTGTGCTGATCTCTACGGCCTGCTCCACACTTAAAAATTAGATCGACCAAACTATGTCACTCAGGCCTGTGAAGAATTTTGCGCCCTGTGCGACATAGTTAGGTTGACCGAACCCCTGGTGTAGACGTGGCTAAATCAATGGAAGAATTTTTCCATTAACCCAGCAACCACCTCTCAGAGACGTGGATTACCTACACAGATGGAAAAAGAACCTTCCGTCGATGTAGGAAGCATCTGTACTAAGGGCTTGTCTATACTACCGCTAAAGTCGATGTAATTTACGTCACTCAGGGGTGTGAAAAAACCACCCCCAAGCGACGTAAGTTACATCGACTTAAAGCAGTGTCTACACGGCGCTATGTTGGTGGAAGATGCTCTCCAGCCGACACAACTTCCGCCTCTCATTGCGGTGGAGTAGTTATAGTGCGTTTTCATCACACGTGCTACGTCGGTGCAGCTGCATTGATGCAGCAGTGCCAATGTAGTGCGGTAGCGAAGACAAGCCCTATCTTGCTACAACAGCACAGCTGCTGCAACTTACCTTTACTGCTGCAGTGTAGACATGACCTAAGTGCTTGCGTTCTGTTGCTGCTATTATGCAACTGTTACAAACACAGCACTTCACTCTCTTTGGCTTATTGAGCAAAGCGTACTTGCTAAGCACAGAGGTGAGAAAACTCTGGCAATAGTACAGGGCAGACTGTGGAGAGCAGGGAGCTCCTCCAGTGCTGGAGAGAAAGGGAAGCAAGGCCTGCAGAAATGTTCCAATCGGACCCACTCCTTAAGTCATTTCTAGAGCTCATTGGGAATTTTCTGACAAAACATTTTTCATCAGAAAATGCCGGTTTGTTGAAACCGAAACAGTTCATTTGACCAATTTTTCAGCTCACAAACATTTTGGCAACAGTTTCAAACTTGTCAAAACATTTTGTTTCAACAAATGCACAACAAAAAATTCTGGTTTTCTAGTGTGAAATTTAAGCTAATTATAGTAAAAAAAAAAAAATCAAATGGTCAAAAATCAAAATGATGAAAGGGTTTGATTGGCCTGAACCATTTTTTTGTTCGTTTGTTTGCAAATATTTTTGAGGATTTCAACTTTTCATCCTGATTTGGGACCAGAAAATTTTTCGATATCTCAGTGTTTCATGGGACAAGAAAACCATTTCTCGCCTAGGTCTACTTTTTTCTCTCCCTTTTTCCTAGATATGCATGAAGTGCCAGGTTTTCAAAAGTGACCTCAAGTGATTTTGGGGTGCCCATCTTGACACCTGAGGGAGAACTGATTTTCAGAGGCAGGTGCTCAGCACTTTGTGAAAATCTGGTCTCCTTTATGGTGTTTCAAGTTGGCCCTTCAATATGTCTACACCCAAAATCACTAGTCATTTCTGAAAATCTGGACCAGAACCTGCCTTTAACATTTCATTTTGTAATGTGTTCTTGATGAAAGAATTAAATATAAAGGCCACAATTTTCAAACCTGGGTGCCGGAAGTTTGGCTCCTAAATCTATTTTTAAGCACTGAATTAAAAATGGCCTGAGTTTCTGAAGTGCCAAGAACACACAATGCCTATCGCAGTCTTTTGGATCTGCATGTGCCAAGCATGCTTAAAAAATCAGGTCTCTCTTATTTAGGAGCCTAAATACAGGTTTGGGAGCCCAACTTAAAATATATTTAAATACATATATTAATTATATATTTAAATAGATTTCCCTTTATTTTCATGATTATGTGGGAGATTTTTTAACGTGCTTAGGGGAATGAGGAGCACAAGGCTCATATAAAGTCAGAAACATGCTCCTAAAGCCCTTAGGCAACATTGAAAATCTCTTCTTACATATGTAGGATGAAAGACTGGTCCTACTGAAGTCAAATGCAAATCTCTCATTGACTTCAGTGGGGCCAGGATTTCCCCCAAAGTTTCTAGTGCAGTCCTTGTTCCTTTTGGAGGCGCTTTGGATGCAGAATATTAGTTTTACGTTAGCCCTGTAATTGTTCAGGTCCGTGTTTCTCAATCCTGTTTACCCATCCCTGGTCCTTCGTTCCCCCCAAAAATGTCAGGGCTAGCTGTAAAGTAAAGGGTATTTCTATTCAGTGCAAAGCAGCTTCCTCTAGATTTCTTCTCCACCACGGCTGTGCTCACGTGACTGTTGCTGTGCATGCTGCTGCTTTTATTTTGTTGAATGAAACAAGCTCATTCCTGAAAGCCAAATGCCGATGCTATTACTGAGAGAGCATCTGTGGAAGAGCAGCCTGTCTGCGCTCCAGCAGGCAGGACACTCAAACACATGTGCGTTGCTGCTAGGCTGAGATATGATCAAAAAGCAGGGGGACTGGGAATACTTCTGATGTAACTGGGCACACTCCGACTTCGGAGATTTCACTAGGGAAGTCGACCGGACATGTCGGAGCAACATTCTGGGAACTGCACCGGAGGTCAGACATTGTTCCAGTGAGATACCGTCTTGTTTATGTCCAGATGTCTTCTCAGTCTTTTCGAAGGGATGTCAAAGGCCCCATCTTGTTCCTGGTCCTCCCCCTCCCCTAAGCTCTATCTGTTTTAAATTTGACACAAGGGATATAAGACAGTCTCAGAAATTTCTGAATCTTCAAGAGAGATGTCCCAGAAGAAAGGGAAGTGTTGCTGAAGAACACCGTGGAAAGACGGCTTTAAAAATGGCATGGTCTTCTGGAGCAATACCTTGGTTTAGAAATTAACTCATTGCCTTGTACTCCCTCTCCCCCATAAAGAAATGAAACCTCAGAGCTCCAGGCCTGCATAGGGCGAAATCTGCAAAGCCAGAGTTCCAGAAAGAGCCTCCTCATCTGAAGAGTTAAAAGGGTTGAAAGGAAATAAAATTATACCAGGATGGAGGCTGGGTGGGAGCAGTATGTGAAATCACTGGTTCCCTGGAGCCTTAAGCCATCCACAGCTGAAGTGATTTCTGGCATCGATGTGACTTCACTGTGATGTTATCACACAAGCATAGACATGGGGTTTTTTTTGTTTTTTTGTTTTTTTTGGTAATGAATTACTGGGCCAACTGGTGAGGATCTGGCATTTAAGGTTGCGCAGCAGCAGGGAACTTGTGCAGCAGCAGGCAGATGCTTTCAGTCTTCAGTGTGCGTGGCAAAGAACATCACCCAGCTCATGTTCCTTCAAGGGGAAATGGCTTTTGCAAAGCCCTGGTCTCTGCCATTCCGCTCGCCCTATATGTATGGCGTTCTCTGAACATACTGGCTCCAATTCAGAATAGCATTTAACTTTAAGCATGTGCTTAAGTGCTGTTCTGCATAGAGATGTTGTCCTGAACTGAGGCCAGGGAGAGAAGGAAGTCAGAGAGGAGCAGGATTCTGACCTAAGTTCAGTGAATTTGCAAAGGAACTTAGAACAAACACTGACACAGGGACACCCCCAGGGTAAGAGATAGGGAGGATTAGTGTTCCGCGAAGAAAGAAAATACTGAAAGCTTTAGCTAAACAAAGATTAAAAATACGAAATGGTGTCATGTTCTCTATGGTTCGTAACAAACCTGGGGAGCAGATCTCAAACACGCACCTTTCAACACAGCCACGCACTTGAGTGGAGACAGTGGGTCACTGTTGGTTGTGAAGAGAAAAGAGCCTGTGTAGTTTCCAGTATTTGCTTTTGTTTCTTGCTAATGATAAGGTGGATTATGTTTCATTAGAACCAGAACACATGCGCCAAGGGGAGAACAAGATTGAGGTTTTCTCATGGGGTCTCATCTGGCTTGAAAGTATTAGAAAGCATCTAGGTAACTGTGCAGAGCAATAGAAATTCTTCACTGTAGCCCTGATTCAGCAAATCATCGCTATTCAGCATAGCACATAAGCACCTGCTTAACTTTAAGCAAGTGCTTAAGTCCCATTAAAGCAAATACACTTAAAGTTGTGCATATTAAGTGCTGTGATGAACAGGTATGGGCTTTAAGTGTTTTGCTGAATTGGGACCAATATCTTCTCAATTGGTTAAAAATAACTTCAAAGCGCAATCAGACTTAGTACTTTCATCTGAGGCTCTCAAAGTGCTTTACAAAAGGGGCATAAAAATGATCATCCCCATTTTACAGACACGGAACCTAAGGTGAAGTGACCTGTCCAAGGCCAAATGGTTAGCCAGTGACACAACCCTCCCAAAGAGAGAGTTCATTTTACAATAAAACCTGCAGCAGTGGTTTGGACAATGACTGTATAAAACGTAGAGGAGTTATATTGTTGTATAAGGAAACCTTCAGTGGGATGGTCTGGCACTTCTGTAATTCAGCTCCTTCACTGAATTTGTTTTTCTGATGACAATATTTATAAATAAAACTATGACCTAGTGCTAGATGTCTGTAACCCTATCAAAAACTAAATAACCTACTTGGCCACATGGAACTGGAATACCCAGACATAGACACTGCAGTGATGAGGGTGGTATAAACAGGTACCTAGATTAGATAAAGTAAGTGCACACCATGGTGAATCTCAGGGAAGGTGTAGCTAGGCTTGGCAGAATCCAATTTGTTATTTTTGTATAATTTCAATGGATAATAGCAATGCTTATTTTGAAGCATTTTTAATTTTTTAATCTATTTAAGTTTTCACAGGTATGCGAAATTATGGGGGCAGATAATAATTATACAAGAACAGTAAATGCTGAGACTCTAAAAGTTAAAGTTACAACACAAAGTGTCAATATCGCATATCAAAATAGGCAAAGTAAATATCCTTCAATCAAATGGAATGAGTTCTCAAGTAGCATTTTTCTTACTTTGCCTGTCAGTAAATTTTGGTGATTATCGATGGGAATAGTTATTGTTGGTTGGTATATGTATGGTAAAAATCAATGGTTACTGACATTTACTGATAACGGTCTAATTCTTCCAAACCTTGGTGTAGAGCACTGTAGGAAAACAGGGTCTATGCTCTGCAGACCAACGCTAGGGAAGTTTTGGGTCAGTTGAATGTAGCAACAGGAGTTCTTGGGAGACCTCATCAGAAGTTGTGCTGATCAAGCACCAGATCCAAACTCATCCAAACACTGAGGACTGGGCTCATCTCTTGTCTTAATATCAGACTTAGATTCAGCTTCAAGGAGGAAGGGAAAGGAAAAAGGGAGAACTTTTATAAAAGAGGGTGACTCTTTTGGGCCTAATTCTGTTTCAGGCACACAGGGTGACTCCCTCCAAAAGAAATGAGAGCTCCAGGCATGCATCTAAGGGCAGAATTTGTCCCTCTCCTTAACCTGCTGAGGCCAAAGCATGGTGAAAGTTCTGACAATGAAAGGCATCAGAACCAGAGCTGTGCAGGAAGCTGGGAGTAAGACAGAAGCAATTTCTTCAGCATATCTAAGTATTGCCTCTAGGTTCAGTTTCATGATGTAACATTTTGATGTCAGCAACTTGCAATCATAAAAGACAGATGACTACCGATGGGTGATTTCTTGCCTAATTTTGCAGATGCAAAAAGGTTGCAGGTGAGACAGAATTATGGAGGTTAGTTAAGAATGGAGAAGACTGTGAGAACTCCTGACGGATCTAGCCAAGCTAGGTGAGTAGGCAGCATGATATCTGATGGAATTCAGTGTTGGTTGATGTGATGCACCTTTGAACGAATAATTAGAACCACCTTACTTAGTTCTAGGTTAATTTAACAACTCTGGGAAAAGACCTGGGCATCAGTGTGAACATCTACATGGAAACCTCTGCTCAGTGTGAAGCTGCAGTCCAAAAAGTAAACAAAATGTTCGTATGAATAAGGAATGGGATGGAGCATAATACAGAAATATTATGATGCCATTATATAAATCAGTGGTTAGCTCTTACCTGGGGAACTCTGCTCTGTTCTGGTCACCCCATCTCAGAAAGGAAACAGAAGGCAAAAAGGAGGCAACCAGAATGATGAGCGTCATGGAAAAACCAAGATATCGATTGCAAAGACTGGGATTGTTTACTTTAAAGAGGAGATGAATAAGAGGGGACATAAGATATACAAAATACTGAATGGCCCACAGAAAATAGGTCCAGCACATCCATTCATCATTTCTCATAGTAGAGGAACAAGGGCACATTCCATGACATTGGAAAGCGGCAAATTAAAAGTCGATAAAAGGAAATTCTTCATCGCACAGTGAACAATTCTCCAGGGGAACTCATTGCCACAATATATCACCGAGGCCAAGAGCTTCACAGGATTCAAGAAAGGACTAGACATTTATAGGGCTAACAACAGTGTCCAGAGTTATAATAGTAAGGATTTAAAAAGCAAAACAAACAACTGAATAAAAAAGCAGGCCAAGGGTTCTGGAATGGGGAAATAAACATTCCTGCTTCAGACCATCCTTTGAATGAGGATTAGGAGTGACTTTAACTGTGGACATGTTATTCCACAATTGTCCACTCTGGGTTTCCTTGAACTTTCCTCCAAATCAGCTGGTAGTGGCTACTGTTGAAGACAGGGCACTGGATTAGACGGACCTGTGGTGTGTTTCAATCTGTCACTGCTGATGTTCCTGTGATTTGATAAGTATAAGATACCTATCCAGTCACTTGTGTGCATTTCCTTATTGACCCTGCGATCTGAGCCTTCTTCTGAGGTTTGACCAGCACTAAGCACCCAGTTGAGTGGAAAGGAGGTAAATCTGACTCTAAAACATGGGACAGTTAGGAACAGAGTTTAGGAACACAGGTGTTCCCATCGGATCATTGGTCCATCACATCTCGCATCCTACTTCTGGCAGTGGCAAATGTCTTTGTAGAAGAAAGCAAGAAGAAAACATGGATGATGCTCCCTTTAAGTTGTGAAACAAAAGCATTGTACAGACAGTCCATGCAAAAGAGTGGTGCAGGATCAGAACAGAATCTTAACATTTAGCACAACCTTCAACAAAGTCCTCAGCTTTGTCTTGTTTTCTCTTCTCTTCCCTTTAATTTGTTCATTTGCCTTGTTATCTATTTCATACTCACCCTCTCCCTCTTTTCATATTTCCAGTCATTTTATAACAACAACAACAACAAAGGAGCTCAGTATCATTACCCCCATTTTACAGATGGGGAAACTGAGGCACAGAGACTTGTGCAAGCTTACTCAGAAGACCAGTGACAAAGTCAGGAATGGTCCCAATGGGCAAAACTCCCATTGATGTTCTGAGGAAAGGGCCAAAGTGAAACAACAGAGCTAGCTCTGGGCATTTGGAGGGGCTATGGAGCCCTCTCCCTCTTCTGACCAGGCGGTTTAGAGCCAGGAGTATCAAAGATGCTGCCCCTTAAATATCTGAAAGGCCCCTTAGGTGATGTTAATGCCTGCACCATATTTCCTGATACCAAACAGGAGTTAGGATGGAATCACCCTGTTATTTAACCAAATAACAGCAAAAGGCTTTTGTTAAAGCAAGCATGTTTATTTGCCATTAGGTGGTTCCCTCTTGATCTCAAGGACCCCACAGTCCTCATCTTTATGAAGCTGGCTCTGAACAAAGTTACTGGGATCCAGGCCTGGTGATTATCTCAGCAATAAATAACATGCTGGAGAACAAGTTTCTAGTAGCCTAGTTCACTTCACCTGCAGTGTCTGCCAGCGCATCCATTAGCAGATGTATTACCATTAGCAGCATGCGTGTGTGCAACCTGGGGAAATTGTCACATGCACAGATACCAAACTGTGTGTGCAGATACAAAATGGGGAGTTCTGCACACACACAGAGGTGGGAGTGCACACAGCAATCATGGAAATTACATGACAGTTGGCCCAATCTGTCTCCAAAAGGGAAACTTTCCCATTGAGCCTAGATGAGTGAAAGGCAGTAAATTCAGGAAGGATAGGGTCAAACTTTTTACACAGGGTGGGTAATAATCCTTCAGTGAAGATTTACAATTCTGCTCGAACTCTGTGTTGATACTGAGCTAAAATTGCAAGTTGGAGGGGGAAGATTAGTTTTCTTAATGAAATTTTTAATCTTGCATTAGGCGATCTAGCCGTTTCTCCTATCTGTGCCAAATCTCACCCCTCTGCAATAGGTTTACATTGGCAACTTTAGCACAAGTGCATTCATGGTTCATATCACTTGTCATCTTTTCATCAAAACCATGTAAATCCTTTCCCCACAAAGTTCAGAACTGTTTTATGGGAATGCTATAAAACCCTACAGGTTCTCTGTTACAATATAATTACATTAGGACCGATAGTCTGGCAAATATCAGGACTGAATTTAATCAAAAGAGCTAATGGAATCTATTCTACTTATAATAGCTTATGACGGAATCGGTTTACATAGGCTGGAGATGTGGAATTTCACTTGCAACATCATTGAGAGGTGTGTCGGGGTGTGGGGGGGGAGTAAATCAAAGTAAGCATGAAGCTTTATTTCGGAGGAAAGACCAATTTTGATTCTATGGTTTAGGGCTTGATCCTGCTTTCACTGAAGTCAGGGAGAGGCGGGGACACAAATGTTTTAAAAAGATATTTGTAAAGGTTTTTGCCCAACTGTTTTTCACACACAGTGTCAAGCATATTGGGATAAGTTCCTAGTTCAGCCGCCAGAATATAGGAGCATCCTATTCATTTAGGGCTGATCCAAAGCTCACTGGAATCAGCAGAAAGACGCCTATTGATTTCAATGGGCTTTGGATCAGCCCTATAGTCAGGCCTGCCAGCCAAGAGATACCGGGCTCGCTCATGCAATCTGACCTCTAAACCTGAAAGACATGAAGGCCCCTTCCTGACCCACTTGCTTCTCTCATTTTGTCTGACCACCCACCATCAGAAGTAATAGGGCTGCTCCTTTTGCTTCCAGGCTCTGCCCTGGAGAGCTTGGCGTAATCCCAACACTGCCACTTCATGCAATATCCCTTCTCAATCTGGCTCCAGTTCCCTTGCATGTGGTTTGCAGCCAAATTGCAATGTATGGCTGAGCAGGCTGCCAGTCTAGTAAAAAAGTTTTCCATGTGCCTTCATGCCATGTGCTGGCTGTTGCATGGGTCTGGGAAGCAGCTTCTGCATCCATTGAAATCTTTCTTTGTAAGAAGATAACAGGAAGGAAGCAAATGTACAGTAAATCAACATGAACATAAGAACATAATTCCTTAACAGGACAATATCAGGTTAAAAATCATCCTTACAAGCCCCAAACAAACACACGTTTCCTTACCTGCATTTCCAAGACCACAGTGGATTATTAAAACTGATTTTTTTTTAAAAGACTGCATTTTCATTATGCTCTTTGTTTGCCTCCCCTCCCCCCCTTTAACAAAAGCTTCACTTAGTCTGGACAGGAGAACTACCTGGGTCATTTTTACTTTCTGTTTACAGCTCATTCACAATTTGATCCTCATACTCTTGCCAAATGTTGCAATGTTGGGAACCAAAACACAACAAGGGACCTATTTATGGGTTTTTTAACAAAATGTTTTAATTGAATTTAAAAAAACAAAACAAAAACCCACCATGCAGACATTTCTAAAATCCCTTTGGTAAAACCCATTTTGTAAAAACCCATCTTTGAGGACCCAACTGAGTATATGAAAGTGTCCTTTTAGAGATGTGTCCTTTTGTTCATCTAGCATTCTCTTTTACCTTGCCATTAGATATAAAATAAATCGAGAAATGCAATCCTGTTATAGTATGGAGTGAAAGATGAAAAACACATGTATGAGGAAAAGCAATTTAGCTAAATGTGTCTGTTAGGTTGAATTAATGAAGTTGAATTATTACATACAAACATATCCAGCAGATCATTTATCGAGCACGTGTTATAAGTTCACACCAGGCAGCATATGCTTGCAAGAATGATTAAGTATGATGCATGCTTGCTTGACAGTTCTCTATCAATTTTATTTTCACAAGACACTGGTATTTTATTAAATGCATTCATTTAAATGTGTTAAACATAAAACGTGAATGGAGCATTGCAATGGTTGAAAGAATCAAGTCTTATAGAGAAACATTATCCGCTCTATGAAATGAAACGTGAGTCATTTGTAAGGCTGATGGCAGATGCAACAGGGTGGTTAATTTCTTAATTTTAAATGCATTCAGTCCACATGAGATTCTGGGGGATCCAAGCCCATCAACAGATGGTTTGGTGAGATGATAAATTAATATTGTTATCAATGGAGAAATGGCTGAAATTGTTAGATGATAGCTCTTTTTTAACAATTATTTTACCATTAAAAATATTTTATAGTAGAGCCAAACTTCATAAAGAACAACAGTGGAAAACGAAAAGCCTCTGTATTGTAAAGAGCTCAAGAAAATGATGGTTCAAAGGAATTCCACTTTCTGCAGGAAACTTCATTTCATCTGCGTTTGTATAGGACAATAGATTATACCAACAATAAACCATTCCAACTACTGTGAAATTGTGCTGAATAGCTGGAGAGTCGGGAGCTTCTCAATCATTAGCATATTTATTACGTACCTTTGTATCTATTAGCTCCAATAGCTGGGGTTTTGTTATAAACTATAGAGCGTGGGGAGAAGTATTCAAATTTGTTGAGCTCTAATTTCAAGAGCAGGAGCTATTCAAGAACACGCCACATCAAGATAAACTCATTGCAAAGTGAATTTAGTAGAATTAATTAGGATTGCAAAGTGTTTTACAAAGGTGGGTAAGCATTATTCTCATGGGGAAACTGAGGTATGGAGGGGTTAAGTCACTGTCCAAAAAGACACTGAGTCATTGGCAGAGCTAGAACTAGGATCTCCTTAAACATAACCATGGGCTTTAACCACAAGACCATACTGCCTCCTTTAGGTGGAACTTCATTTTTGTGCCAAGAGATAGCACCTGGTGTATGTACCACCCTGGGGGTGCTGCATGGGACTTGTGCTGTCTCTTTTTAAAGGGACGAATTGCACCTTTTGTGCCTGTGGAAAATGCTGGCTTGACAGGCATGGAGAATAGGTACCTCAGTGGCAATGGAAAACTACTCCATCAGTGAGCTTCGGGTAGGGGGACACCTCTGGGAGATAAAAAGATAAGGCCATTTTCATGGCCATTCTATCCTATGCCCAACCAAATATAATGTTGGAGAAGGAAAAGACAGCAGTAAAGAACCACTCTCCCGTTCCCCTAGAACACTGATATCAGTGTATCAATAGCAGTCAGCACAACCCAGCACAGGGACTCTGGCCATTGGTGAAAGGCATAATGGAGGCAGCCTATTGATTTGGGCCAAATTTAAGGGACTCCAGGGTTGGAGGATGGGGAGGGGGAGAAGCATGGGTGTAAATTGCCATTTGGCTGACTGTAGTGAAGTGACTCTGAGCTGATGCTACATAAAAAGTCTTTCCTTCCAAGCAGCTGGGCTCACAAGAGAAGCCCATTCCCTGCATAATGGAATCCAATCCTGCTATCACCAAAGTTGATGGCAAAATGTCCATTGACTTCACTGGAAGCAGCATTGGATTTAGACCCTGAACACTGTGACATCTGGATTAGGTGCACCAGATTAGATCAGAAGGGTGCATTCTGCTTCCATCACATGCAGCCAGGAGGCTTGGCCCCCACTGGTAAAGCCAAGCCAAAATAGTTCCTTTCCACTCACTAAAGCTTTAGTGCTTTGGACTGAGCATTGGGCATAATATCCACCATGGGGAAAGGCAGCTAAGAGACTTAGGAACCTACATTCCATTGGGATTTAGGTACTTTGGAAAATTTTATCCGGTTTCTTCCAGAGGTAATAAAAAAAGTTTTATGTTCCACCTGAAAAAAAAAGAACAAGTTAAAACGGCAACAATCCCGGCTTCCAGAGAGAAACTTGCATTCCTTTGAGATCCAGTAACTGACAAAAAATGACAAGCCTGTGTTGGAAATAAAAGTAAGTTAGACATGAAGTCTGCAGCAGTGCTAGCATTAGTGGGTACCAATGGAATGCTCCCAAGAGTAAACAAACAGGAGCAGAATATCGCTATGACATAATCAGTAGCATGTAAGCAAATCACTGGGTATTTCAGGGGTAAGGCCATGTCACCAGCTAGTACCAGGCAATCATAGTGTAAACACCAAATTTGCAGGACTTTGCTGCCTATTGCAGGGTATTGAATGACTGTCAGGTTTTCCATAGTAAGCAGGGAGGTGTCGCCCCAAACACCACTCTTTTGGTAAAAATCCCATAGCCAGCTGCACCAGCATACCAGGGGTTAAAGAGAATTATGTCTATTTCAGGTAAATTAGAGGGAGGATCAGAGCAACTGAAAGTGACCAGGCCAGGCTGATGGGTCAATATCTGAATCCTACTAGAAGCAGGTATTTAGGGTGTGTGGAAGAGTGAGGGGTGAAGAGAGTGTGACACAGAAGCCCATTGGTGGTTCACTGTTCTGTGTTAGCAACTCAGTGTGTTAGCAACACTGCACCCAGCACACTGTTGTCATGATATATACTCAAAGTGGCATGTAGTACATCACTGGAAAACAAATAACTCACTGATTATTGAGAGTACTTTGTGATGTATGTACAGTGTGTGTACGAAGAATTATGGATATGGGCTAGAATTATGTTCTTAAAATGTATTTGGCGAGAAATGCACAGGGCCGGCTCTAGGTGTTTTGCCGCCCCAAGCTCCAAGAGCGCAACTGCCCAAGCAAAAAAAAAAAAGAAAAGGGTTGCCGGAATGCCGCCCCTGGAATTGTGCCACCCCAAGCATCTGCGTGTTTTGCTGGTGCCTAGAGCCGGTCCTGGCAATTCATAAGCCCAGTCTGCCCTAGACAAAGAGATGTGTGTTTGTTAGTCTAACCAGCCTGGTCATCAGGCAGAGACAATGTAAGTACATTTACGTAAAAGGTAAACAAAGCCATCAACCTAACAAAAAGGTCTGTTTTCCATAGAAAATTTGGAGTTTTAATTGAAAAAATGAAAACCCAAGACTTTTCAGCCAAAAACCTGCGATTTTTGGCCAAAAATTTTCAGTTTTCAGTCACCATTTTTCAATTTTTTCCACGAGAAGACAAAATTTTCCTGTGGAAAAGAAATACATTTTCCAACCATCCCTACTAACTAGCTATTGTCAGCTGGGTATCTTTGTTTTCTGAACAGGGCATCTCACGCATGTAATTCATCTTCCTCCCACATGATTGGCTGAGAGTTGAAACCAGGCCTGATTTTCATGGTTTTATCCTTCCTTACCCTGTATACACACAATTTAGAAAGGGCTGAGCAGGACTTGGGGTGCTGGGGACCCCAACCCAATGATAGTGAGAGTGCTAATGTGCAGCCACCACCTACACCTGGCTAGTACAAGGCGCACAGCCTAGAAAGTAGACAGCATTGCTAAGTACTTCATCTGCAGTGTCAGAATCCCACCTAAGCCCATGTATCCTCAGACATGCCCATTCTCCACCCACTCCCTGCCCCCTTTGACCATGAACTCTTAAGGGGCACCTCTCCAAGACTAACTGTTGCTCACTGTAACCTAAGTCACCCCCACCCATCTCCTCTGTTCATACGTACACAAAAGGACAGCTGCCTTCGCATTCTGCAGCAGGTTCCTGTCTCAGTATCGCCAAATAAAAATGGTTTGAAAAATCAATGAAAGGGATTTGAGCAGGCCCAGATCGAATGACGACACAATGTCTGTGGAATTCCAGAGTACTAGAATTTCGGGGCTAACCCAACAGATCCTCCTACGCTCTGAAGGAACCCCTAGAGTTCTGGCTCGAGCCCAAATCACCTATGACAGTTTCATTTCCAATGAAAGGGAAAATTAAAACATCACATCAGAAAAATTAAATGATGATTGTCTGGTCTACTGAGCTGTAATAGATCTCCCTGCCTCCCTTTTTATTCTTATTTTGTCCAGAGGAACAAAGCTGTTGGTACGTGGATTAAATGTTCTCTTTTCCTTTCTCTCCCTCATGCTTGTGACCTATGTTGTGTGTACGCAGATATATGGATTCGTAAGAGATATGACCTTTGTCCTCCCTGAAGCTAAGATTGTTGAATGGAGCCCACTGTTTGCTGGTATGCACACCTGTGAGAAGGTGTGGGAGGCGGGGGACCAGAGCTTTGGTTTTTAATGTCAGAGATCCCTTTGCTGATCTGAATAACCGTAGCAATCCGTGAACACCTTTGTCTTTCTTCTCCTTTGGCTGCGTTTTCTTTTCCATGTCATTGTTTGTTCTTGCTTGCCTGGTCACACGTGTTTTGAATAGCTGCTCAAACCCACTGAATATTTGAGTGTGTATGTGTCTCTCTCTTAAGCTATGACAGGTGCAATAAAATACCCTTTTTCCCCCTAATGAGTGAGATTTGAGGGGGGGTCACGTTTGTCAGAAACAGTATCTAAATCTGCACAAGTCAAATTTTTGTCCATGCACATCAGGTAGTTGTGGCTTTGTACCATCTAAATGCTAGGCACAGCTTGGTGTTTGGTTAAGATCTCTTTAAAAATATGACCCAAAACATCTTCTTGAAACAAGCATTGCAAAATCTTTCATCCTCAGAGCAGAGATGCTTTTAAAAGATACCTTCAAACTCTGTTTCTAAATAGCCAGGGCTTGGTAGGTCTGGTGAGTATGGCTGTGGGGAGTGAGGGGGTGAAGGAAGAGGTATTTTTGTGGTTTGGCCTTTGAGAGGGTGGAGTGGGAATAGGCTTACAACAGAAACAGCTATAGAGATAGACAGGAAGGGAAGGGTTGGGGGGGAGCAGTCCGTTCAGTATTCCAGCAATCACCTTAGGCACTCCTTCCCTGCGTACCTTTGCATGCTTTCCGATGGGTGATCGGCTTGGTCATGTCCCGGTAGTAGCCCTCTTTGCAGTAGTGGCAATGGCGGCCTGCTGTGTTGTGCCGGCAGTTAAGGCAGACCCCTCCGCTCTTGCGGCCTGAAAGCTTGTAGAGCTCCATGTTAAAGCGGCACCTCCGGGCATGAAGGTTGCAATTACAAGCTGTGGGAAAGGAGACAAAAAGCAGAAAAGTTGCCACTTGTGGTACACGAGTCTCATGAACCAATGCAGAACTGTATCCTAGCCCCTTGACTCCCACTGACAGACTCAACCCCTGATCACGGGGAAACTGGATCTCAGCCATGGACCAAATGTAGGCTACTGGCCATTACCACAGAGGCTGAGGAGGAGGAGGAAGCTGGACATTAGTAGGTCAAGCTGACTTCTATGAACAAGAATCAATCTGAAACGCCCTACAAATATGCAAAGGGACCAGATTTTTCTTTCAGACATTGATGAAAACAAGTCAGTGGTGTTGCTCCAGACTTACACAGCCTAAATTGTAAGCCCCTTGGGGCTGGGAGTTACATTAACCATATGTTTATACAGCAGCTTGAACAATGGGACCCAGCCTGGTTGGCCCTCAATGCAACGTGCATGTTAAATTTAAGTTTAAAAAGAAGGTTATTTGTTACATTCATGATCTTGCACTTGCACCTGAGACTGGGAATGGAAATGCCAAAATACCATGGGAAGGACTGCTTTCCCAGCCTTAAGGGTAGCAAGCCACTGAATAAACCAGCTCCTGAGGGTATGTCTACCCTGCAATTAAAATCCTGCAGCTGGTTGGTGCCAGCTGACTCAGGCTTATGGGGCTGAGGTGACGGGGCTGTTTAATTGCAGTGTAGATGTTTGGGACAAGTTGTGACCCTCTCACCTTGCAGGGTCCTAGATCCCAGGCTCCAGCACAAGCCTGAATATCTGCACCACAGTTAAACAGCCCCTTAGCCCAAGCCACGTGAGCCTGAGTCAGCTGGCACGGGCCAGATACAGGTTTTTAACTGTAGTGTAGGCAGACCCTGAGAGATTTCCAATTGAATATTGGAGACTCCTGAGGCAGGGAGTTTGGGGAAGCACATCAGCTTTGGAGGGATCATCCCAACCCTCTAAGGTTACACCCTCACTACGGGATAATAGCGTAGGAAGTGGGACCCCTGGGCCCTCCCCTCTTACAGTCCGTCAGATGGGCCAGAAGCAAGAGCCTGGATCTCAATGTGCTTGAATTTTGGATGCAGATTTGAACTTTGGGGGCGAGGCCCATGTCTAGTTAAAATGGTGGTGCCTGCCTTTTATAGGCTTCTGCCACTTGGGGTCAGAAACTTTTGTGACTGTCAGCTTCACGGGAGTAACAGTATAGTGCCATGTGAACCGTTATCATCTACCCTCTGATTTGCTCTTGAAGCGGCAATGCATTAGCTAGGGTTAAATATAGATCATCCTGCAACCTGACAGACATCTCCTGAGCCTGTGGAGTCCAGTTCACCAATACAGAATTGTTCAGCACATTCCTAAGACATGCCTCCCCCTCCCCAGTCTCTACCCCACTTTTAAATTATCAGAAGCAAACTCTCCTTTCCCACCACACACACACGCTGCACAGAGTTAGGAGAGGCTCAGTTTGAGTGCATTTTAAGGATTTGAAATAGTTCTATCAAACCTTCCCCGCTAACATTTCTAAAAAGGTTTGGATTCTGTAGCCGCACCATTTCCTGTGTGTCTAGATCACAACATTACAATGCAACCTCCCGCTCTTTCACACCAGCCATTCTCAGCCTGCTGCAGGGATTGGGCCAACCTGACATTGTTAGTTAAATACCAAGCAGTCCTCTCTGTTGACAGTTACGCCATGATTGAACCTGCCAGGAGATGCCAGATCTCTCTGCCATATGCAACCTAATGTCAACATGGTGGTTATTTTTAACAAGGGCCAGTACAAAAGAAAACTAAGAAGAGAACATCAAAAGCTCAGCCCCTCCCCTGCCATTCCCCAGAGCTGTCAAGAGGCAGTTGCAAGAACTGTGTGCTTTGCAGAGTACTTTATAGCTTGTTTTCTTTTCCCTTTGCTTTTATTTGCCCTACAGCGCAGAACAATGCAGCAAAGCAATGCAAACCCACATCTGGGCCTCTCAGTTCTGCAAAGGGAAGGTGTCAGAGCTCTCCGCTCGTCACCTTCCTTTAGAGCAGAGACATCTTAATCCCATTCCTTCCTGTTTACCTCATGCTCCTTGCCCAAGACAAAGACTTGCGGTATTTGCTTAATTATCAAATTTCAGCCTAAAAATTACAGTGCGGCTCCATTTTATTTTTTCTAAGCAGTCACTGTTCTACTCCTGACTTGCAACCAACCTATCCCTACTGGGGAGCAAAATACCCTGCCTACCTAGAACAGTAGGGCAGAAAAGGCTTTCTGTGGTTTTGTTCTGTATTTTGTTTCATTCTCTCTGATGCTGTGAGGCTTGCTGGGGCTTGAACTAGCCCCCTCCAATCACAAAGCAGCAGCTCTGCCCCACAGCACTGAGATTATCTTTCAGGATATTCCCAGCCACTGGAATCCTTTAACACCTACCGGCTAGGAGAGTTCAACCCAAACATTCAGACTATCTCCTTAGCCGGGTTCATCTGCTAAAAGGGGTGCTACATCTGCCCTGCTAGGAATACAAGGACCTGTTGGTGTGGGGGAATTTCTGCTGGTAGGGTTTTGCCTGCACAACAGATGCATTCACAAATAGTGCAAGTGCAACTAACGAGGCTCTCGTCTAGAGCAAAAATAGGATCGATGCATTCAGCATGTTCTGGATTTTTTTTCTTGCAATTTTTTTCTTGATACAGCTGAAACTACAGTAAGAGGACTTGGTCCGGGGGGGTTACCCTTTTTGTGAGGGGAAAGCACTGAAGTGTTTCGTTTCCAATGTCTCCAAGCCCCAGGCCCTCTCCCCTGTGCTCTGCCATAGCCAGCCTTTCAGGCCCATCATGGCCCCCTCTCCTAAAGCAGGGGCAGGTGAATCTCCGCTCTCACTGCAAAGAAAAACTTTCTAGCCCTTTTCCCTGCAAAGGACCTTGGAAGAAAAACTAACAGCGGAGGCTGAAAGAAGCAAGCAGCTCAGGCTCCCCGTCAGCAGCAGGAGACTAAAGGGCTTAAAGATCCACATGGCACATACACTCTCACTGCTCAAAGAACATTTGAAGGTACCTCAGAGAACCCCTGGAGGGGACTCCATAGCCCCGCACAGCAGTGGGGAGGAACTGTTGCTGTTGGGGGCCAGCTCTGCATTTTGCCTTCCTCTCTCTCCCGGTTCTCTCTCATGTGCGCCAGTCTGAAAACCCTGCTCACTTCCGTCTGCCTGGCCTCAGCCTTACCTTCGATGAAAGCACCAAGGTGCCAACCAGCCAGCCTACCCTTCCCAGCAAAATTCCCCTCCCCCCGCCATGGCTCACACTACTGTTAGCTCCAGCAACGTACCAAATGGTCCCCTCCCTCCACCCACACACCAATAGCTTCCACAAGCTTTGTTTCTTGGTTCTCTCGCCCTCTCCACCTCCTTTATCTCCTTCCCTTCTCTTCTTGCTTCCCTCCTCTGTATGTCCAAACTGCTAAAGGATCTTCA
Source organism: Eretmochelys imbricata (assembly GCF_965152235.1). Classification (NCBI taxonomy): domain Eukaryota; kingdom Metazoa; phylum Chordata; order Testudines; family Cheloniidae; genus Eretmochelys; species Eretmochelys imbricata. The sequence goes on from NC_135585.1 coordinate 22,956,918, forward strand.
TTCCCCACAGCTCCATTTCTTGTACACAATACACCCCTGCGCTTAGAGCAAACTTCTGCATTGTTTCTCTTTTTTGGGTGGGGAGAGGGGGTTTGCACCAGGGTACACGTCTCCATCTATGTCCAGCTCATATATAAAACTTGGGAACCCCTCCCCCACCCCACTATTCCTTTCTGAGCCTGGAGAAGAGGGGGAACCATGAACCATAACATTTAATTTTCCTGCCTCCTTATCCTTGCTGTGGAATGATCACTATGGAGTGTCGGGCAGTGCCAGCTCTGTGGGCTTTTTGTTGGGCCTGCAGCTCCATAATCGTCCTATTTTATGCTGCTGCAGACACCTACACACACACTTGTGCCCATTTATTCCTTCCCCTTCCGATGCACCTGTTTGCAGAAACCATGGCCTGTTAATCAGGCTGGCCATTGGAAGTGCAGCTAATACGGGCTCTAATTTCATGAGAAGACCGGATTTATTAGAAACTATTGTCTTCCAGCCTATTCCTGAATGCCCAGTCACTGAATACTCTGGCACTATGTTCAGCTGGCCATCGGCCAGGACTAACTGGTAATTATAGTAGTTAGCCTGCTGTGCTTTATGATGCCTTTTGGGAAAGGTTTGATCTGACCAAAAAATAGCCATGCCATTTCCCGCTTACAATAGCATGCAGGGAGGGTGGAATAATGGTGGCACATTGAATAAAGATGAATGCAAAGGAACTGAGGCCTAGATGGGCCTTTTGCAAGAGCCATGTTGGGGGATGTGGCTACACCACAGCAGTCCCCTGACACATCCCTAAAAGCATGGGTCATATCTTGAAGTGTAGATGGGGCTGGATCCTTGCTTCAGCCTTGAGCAGAGCAGAGCTGGAAGAATTTGAAGATGGTTGGCTCCCATCTATACCTTGGTCATGAGCTATTTCAGGGAGTCTGTCATATCGGAACTGGGTCTCCCAAAACTTTATAGTTTCTACATCATATATATTCATAAATTTTATGTCCAAAAGAGAATTTCACTGGTTCCCTGTGTTGAGCCAAATAACTTGTGTGTGACTAAAGCATATTTTCCTGAAAGGCATCCAGTCGGCATGTGAAGACCTCAGGAGATAGAGAATCCACCACTTCCCTTAGGAGTTTGTTCCAATGGTTAATCACCCTTTGGTATGTTATTTTTCATTTGTCTTTGCCTAGCTTTAATCTTCAGCCATTGGTTCTTATTATACCTTTCTGTGCTTTATTACCTGCTGTTTTCTCTCTGTGAAGGTATTTGTACAACGTAATCAAATCACCGCTCGATCTTCCTTTTCATGAGCTGTGCCCTAAAAGGCTACCCAATCTTTCCCATGTTATCTCCTGACCTACGTAATTTCTTCCTTTATCAATAGAAATAATAATAATTGTCAATATGGTCAGCAGATGCTTAGCAGACACCCAAACCTACAGGTTAAATATAGAGCAGAAGAACATTGCATTTGCTGAGATCTCTAAAATGCCATTGGGTGTCTCACTGAGCAGTGGTACTTGCAGTGACTGTCTCCAAGAGTGCCCTGGACCTGAATTGCCCTATGTTGGCTAATTTTATTCTGCAAACCTGCAAATATTTCCCTCATGTTCTTCTAGAAAGGGCCTTTACCTGGACTACCAGGCCTAAGTGTAAACCAGTTAGTACCAGCTAAATGCAGATAGTACAAAAAACAGGGACAGCCAAACCTCAGAAGAGTCAGAGGTTTGGTTTAGGGCTGGTTGAAAAATTTCAAATGAAACATATTCCTGCTGAAAAATGACTTTTTGTCAAAAGTTTCCACAGCACAAGATTAGTTTTGGTGGAATTTTCCATCAGGAAAACCGAAACGTTTCATTTTGGGTCAGGTTAATATTAATCTCTGCATTTACTTGAGCTGCTGCAGTGCCTCATGGGAGTTGTAGTTCCAGTCCTTCATGCTCCCATTTGCTCCTAAGGGCCCAGCTTCCCAGAGGGATCGCATCCCTCATGGTGCACCATAACCTCTCCATTTTTCCAATCAGCACTACTTTAGCTAAGCTTCCAAAAGTCTGGTTGCTCATCAAAGCCAGCTGGGCTTTCAAAATTCAGCTGGAAGTCTCCAGTTCAGTTGGGAACACAGAACTGACTGTGACACAATGGAAGAAAACCCCTTTTTAAAGCTTTTTGGAACCTTGCATAAGGTTCAGATTGTGTTGTAGGTAGAGAGTCAGGATGTGGTTTTAGATGAAAGTTTGGGTCAGATTTTATTTTATCTATGTTTTACCATCCCTTGGAAGAACATGCATAAATAGGCAGTGCATTGGCTAATGTTGGGTGGCCTGGTCCCTGAGGAAAGGGGAATCTGGGAGAGTTTCTTCGGTTCCCACAGACTAGCTAGTCCCATCAGGCATGTGTGGTTTCATTTGGCATATTGGTTTGAGGTTTTAGGTGCAGAAAGATACAAAACCAGAAGCTGAAATGCAGAGGTCCTGAAACTCAAGCAGGCCAAATCTAGCAGGCTTTGCACGGCACTTTCTTTCCCCAGACTGGCAGGAGCTGGATGTTTTCACTCTATAATGACACCCCCTTCTCTTGCTCTCTGGGCCAGCAAGGCCTGAGTGTGCAGTGGAGGCAGCCTCCCCACTCAGTAGCAAGGTTGCCACCTTCATAAGGGCAAGCTCATTGTGCCACGATATTGCCTCTTCACTCCCTGATGCAAACAAAGGTGCACCCATCTGTCCCTGATGCTGCTAGCCCTCCCTGTGCAGGGACCCCACCCTGGAGGAATTGAGAGGCTTCCTCAAAGCAGGCAAGGACCCAGCAATGACCTCTTCAGTTGACGTCCCCATAGGTCCGCCAGTGACATCAGCCTCACCCAGCCCTCATAACCGAAGTAAACGCCCTGTGACCCAGCGCTTTGGGGAAAGGGGCTGGGATGTGTGGCAACACCCTCACCCCCAGTGCAGACATTACAAGGGAGTTCAGAAAGTCATCCCTCTGTGGAAGATCCCTCACTACATCACACTGAAATAATAATCAACAGCAACCAGCAATCTATTCCTACTTGCTGTGCTGGCTGACATGCCTCCGCCTAGTACAGCGGTTACACAGGCCACAGGGATAAGCCAGAGCTATCCCCACTGCTGGGTATTTGTCATCAACCACAGACTCGCAGCCTAAACCAAATGTAAATCCTTGCCCGGGACAATTTAGTTGCATGTGCTGCACATATGAGTAAGGGAGAGGGGTTGAAATAGATTTGGTTTGCCTGAGCTATCCCACTACGGGGGGGAAAATACATCAGCATAGTGTGGCTGTGAAAGGGAGACCTGCTGGCAGCGTGGACAGTCAGAGTGCAGGAGTGCAGTAAAGTCCGCGTGATAGAATGGAGACACTACATAATAAACAGCTATGCTTTGGCAGAGTCCACGAAATCTTCATATGAACACAGGCTGCAGAAGAAAGGAAGAATGGGCACTGTTTATGGACAAATAATGACTCATTAATGTCAAGTTACAATGGAATTTCCCATTACTGCATTGTCTGAGGCTGTGCCAGAGAAATTTGGCGTGCTTATCACCTTCGCACGCCTGCATCACACCACACTGAGGGTAGGTCTACAGGCAATCGGGAGGTGTGACTGCAACCTGTGCAGACATACCCGAGCTAGCTTAGATGTTAGGCATGTTGCTTAATGCACGACTGGCAGGCGTTTGGATACTGACAAGCACAGCATAAGAACCTATCGGGAACAGAATAAATGAGTGCACAGAGTGATTGGATTAGCAGCTGACGAGTCCGCGCTCACTCAAGCTGTAGCTTGAACCCCCTGAAGAGCCAGCCAAAGCATCTCTACGCTTGAGTGAAGGGGTTCTGTGTGGGGACAGGGACTCAAGTGGGACGGGGCAACACTCGCATTATAACTCAAGTTAACTCTGTAGCGCAGCCAAGCCCACAGATCGTAATAACAGTAACAAACAGGCACCTCTCTGGGGCTCAGTGTTGCCTCATCTGGAACACAGAGACACTAGTACTTACTGGAGCTGGGTGATTAGCTCAAAGCAGTCTGCAAAACAGTCACTGCAATGAAAAGTGGAATGTGCTTCCTGTCTGCTTGCTCCCCTTACAAGACTGTTTTCCAAAAAGCTTAGCTTACTGGCAGGAAGTTCAGAGAAACAGTGAGGCTTGGTCTACACTTGAAAGTCACATCAGCATAATTACCTTGGGCAGGGGTGTGAAAAGACACACCGCTGACTGATGTAGCTATGCCAACGAGACCCCCAGTGTAGACTCAGCTATGTCAGTGGAAGAGGGCTTCTGTTGACATAACGAACTGTCCTTTGGGGAGGTGGCATTCCCAGGCCAACAGAAAAACCCCTTTGATCTGTGTAGGCTGCATCTATACTACGAGACTAATCCCAGCATAGCTATGTAGGTAGGGCCTCCATAGTGCAGACATGCCCAGAATTTTTAAGCAAATATTAGAGAACATTCACAGAGCTTTACAGCGGGAAGTATTCACCCTCCAAAATCTGATTGGAAGAGTTCCCCACATCCAATCTGAGGAGAAGCACAAATCAATGACAGCTGGGTGCCAATCACCACCAACCACCACAGTTCAACATTTGGATAGCAAGAACTCCCAACAGACAATTTGTCAAAAAACTATGGGCCAAGGACTATTCGCTACAATTACCTGGCAGATCATTTGAACAACAAATAGGTTTGAGAAAAGCCTAACCTGCTTGTGAGCAATTTGCAAAGAGAGAAAGGGACGAACCTCATCAAATCAATTACTCTGAGGGTTATTTTCTCAGTTCTAATACTTACCACCTTTGTAAAGAGCTTCAAGATCACAGAATCACAGAATATTAGGGTTGGAAGAGACCTCAGGAAGTCATCTAGTCCAATCCCCTGCTCAAAGCCGGACCAACACCAACTAAATCATCCCTGACAGGGCTCTGTCAAACCGGGCCTTAAAAACCTCTAAGGATGGAAGCTTTGGAAGCTGACCAATAGTCACTACAAACATAGAAAAACCATTCCGTTTCAATCATTCCAGCACCCTGAGTTGCATACGAACCAGGTTGGATACTAAAAGAACTGACTGAAAACACTGCCTATAATGGGAACCTGATTTTACTGTGGTTTGAAAAATGTAGGTTAACTTTAAAAAAATACATCATTTTCATATCTGCCTCTGCACGGCTTAGTTCCAGACAGGACTGGAGTGCTAAAATATCAAGAGCTATTCCCAGTCTGTCCACATGGTATTTCCAGCCTGTCAGGAAACACCAAGGATCTCATGAGAGAGCTTGTTCCTGTGAGACTTACAGCCCCAATCTGCAGACCCGAAATGTTCAGATAAAAATCCAAACTCTAAACTTTTCAGGTCCGCCAATCACCAGCTGACAGGTGACAAGTAGCGCTTTCAAGCCTATGGGATTCTATGGCATCGTATATTCCTAACTTGTATTCTATGAGACACATCCAATCATATAGAATGGCTCCTTAAGAACTGTAAGTAGTTTATTATATTAAATATCAAATAATAACAATATCTATTTCCAATTACAGTGGATCAGAGTCCTCAAGACCTTACCCTTTGGATCCCATGCATTGTACTGAAATATTACTGGATTCACTGACAACAACTCAAAGTCATTTTTTGCACAGAGAAAAACAGTCTGCAAAGCAGCTATCTGCCCTTTGGAAGTTGTAGAGGTTTGCAGACCAGCAGAGGCCTAGAATTAACCTGAATGATTTCTTGTAAAAGGAATGAACAATGTATTTCAATCCAAGTGATGATACTAAAGCGACACTGTTTTTTTATTTTTAGCACCCTGCACAAATCAAGATGTGATTCTTGAAATGGTTTGAAAAGCATTGTTTATATCCAGTAGTTCAGACTTCAAGCCTAAGGCAAGAGTTAATGCAAGGGTTATCAGAGAAAGTACACAGCAGTTGGCCCCTGAACTTCCAGCTCAAGTTAAGCTCCTAGGTGTTTGTTAAGTGTTTATTTAGAGTCCAATTGAATCCACTTGGGAGCAATTTGTCCACTTAAAAACTGCTTGCCCCTGTAGTTACACTCTTTATCTGGTGCAGATCTCAGCAGCAGCCTTCCCAAAGCCACAGGGAGAGAAACAGTGTTTTGGAGTGGTGGAACCTTCTTCAGCTAACTGCTTCCTACAAACACTATTTGCTATTATTATCAGGCACTTATGTAGTATTGCAAATTTGCATGATGCTTTACAGGAAACAGAGGAAGCCAAGTTCCCAGCCCCAAAGAGTTTGCAATCAGTTATTCAGCCCCTAACATTTTTTGCACTAGTGTCTTTGAGCTGCTCCAGTAAGATTTTAAGGAATGAGCCAAAGCCATGAAATACAGGTCTGGGTTTGAAAACCCCACAATTGCGGTGTGTTCTGACCCATGGTTCTGGTTCAGACCCACCTCTAAGATGAAAAGGCTAAGCCCTGAAACTGGATTTATGGAATCAGTACAGCTGTTGCAAAGTGTGCCACTGGCACAGAGTTGTTACAAAAGCCATTGTTATGCACTTTGCTATCCTTCCACAGTAGGGGTATTTTACCTGACCAAAACCATCGTTCATTTGGAGTCTCCGGTGAAAGGGCAGATCAATAAGTAGAGTGTTAGAGGCATTGAGAGAACACTAGTTATCAAACACTGCAAAACTAGTAAATTCAGAATTAAGGTTCCAAGAAACTTGAAAGCACACTATAGTTTTAATTAAAATGCCCAAGACAATAAAGTAGCAAAAAGACAGAAAATTATACATTAAAGTGAGCAACCCAGAGAAACCAAGAATGGAGATTCACAGGTAAGGAACTCAAAAACTATCTTAACTCTGCTCCTATAGTTTCCCTGAGAAAACCAGAAACTTGAACTACTTCAGCTGTCCATAACAAACAATTTCATCTTAATGGTGACCACAAAATCTAGAAATTCTTACTCTAGCTGAATAATCTGTTCTCTTGTGTGCATAACTGCTTCATTGTGTGACCTGGAGCTATTAATGTGCATCAAATACTGTCCCTCACTGAACCACTCAGGAGGCTTATTTCATTTTGCATTGCAGGTCAATAGAGCAGCTATGGTGACTGATGCTCTACAAAGGCAACAGAGAAGCTTTCAGTATGAAACCTGAAGCCAAACAAAACTCCTCTGGCATCAGGTTTTGTTACAAATGCAGAACTCATTATCTGCTGAGTATCCTGGGACTTTCAAGAGAGTCTTGGTCCATTTGTGGTTTCAACTGAAACCAGGGGAAAATCAGCAGCTTCTGAGTTCACCTGGAGGTCTGAGGTACGTCTGGAATCAGAAGCAGCATGGTTTTGCGGGCTAAGGAAAGGCCAAGGAGCTACAAGCACCTGAGTTCTAATAACTGCTGAGCCACTGGCTTGTTCTGTGAACCTGGACGAGTCATCCTGGCATGGAAACATTTTCAGCAAGGTTGGGTTTTACAACATCTTGTTCTTACAAACTTCAATCTGAGGCCTACATTGATGTGGCTTTGCCCCTTTGAATTATTTCCTGCTCTTAGGCACAGTGGGCCCATTTGCACCAATTTCAGACTGACTCCAGTGGAGTTACTCCTGGTTTACACCAGTGTAACTGAGAGCAGAATCAGGTCCAACAATCAAGAATTAAGAGTAGTGAATATTCTTCCCTTTTCCTAGATAACAGGGGTCAGGTACTCAGCTGGGGTAAGTGGATGCCTGTTCATTGACTTCATTGGAGCTGCACCCATGTAGACCAGTGGAACACCTTGCCCTATGCAACATCAATATTCTCAAAAGGGATGCTCTGCCTAGATTAAAATATCTGACATGACGCCTGTTAAACTCTGCGGAAAAGACCCCTCTAAATACAGCTGGGTTGAGCAGCTGCATCAAATAAGCCGATGATAGCCCTGTCAGAGACAGAATCAAGGAGGAGCAGCTTTGCCTCACTTATACTATTGTCCCTCAATAGATAAATGCCGCAATCTGGCTGGGTAGAGGTCCAACCTGTCTGTGCCGAGATGGCCACTCAGTCGCCGGGATTGATTTTTTCCACAGCCAGCTCAGCACAAACACATCTTTCCCCTTCTTGGTCTCCTGCTTTGTGCAAGAGAAACAGAACACAGTGCAAGCCCTTGGGGAGCATCTATTGAGCCCTCCTCCCCTTCCCAATGGATTACAGACCTCGGCTTGGCCACTTGATGTGCCAGACACAGTAACACCAGTTTAACAGATTACAGCTCTTGGGAGGATGCATTTTGGTTTCGCGCTGAGGCCAGGCTGGCTCAGGGCAAAGGCTGGCAGATCAGCCAGTCATCCAGCAGAGCAAACCGAATGTTTGTGCTGCCACAAGGGAGCTAGGCTGAACGTCTCCTGTTACAAGGGGGAATTTGGAGTTTGTTTCATGATGGGATAAGCAACATTCAGCAGCTGTGCTCAGTCACTGTTTTTCAAGCAAAGGGAAGGTTTCCCCGAAATCTTGCAGCCACTGACTATAGTCTGAAAAAGGGGGCCAGCCACCTGATCTTCCATGGTACCTCCTATACTCTTACCTTCACCGGCCCTACGCTCCAGATAAGGAGGACTATATACCATTCCAACCAACAGCCAAAAGGGGCTGAACAAGAGCAAGGAGAAGTGCTGTCATCTACCCCCTCCTCCAGATGGTTTAGGCACTTCTAACCCTGCCAAAAGACCAGAACAGGGACCCAGGTCCTTGTGAAGGCTTAAGTTGCTTGGGCTGAACCAAATACCCCTTTTTATTTTAATTTAAATCATAAAATGTTTTCCAAAATATGAGAACCCTCCAAAGGGAATAAAGTCTCCTAGGTTGATTGATGGTTTGTTGTGCAAATAAGAGTTGATGTCAGGGTCTGGTGATCAAAAATGGGCTTCTGGCCTTCATACAGAGGTTCTCTAATCAGCAATGAGGTTCTCTAATCAATTTGAGCTTGTCATTCACCTCTGCTGAATGCATTGCTCCATTGCAGCAGAAAAGGCATCGCTTTAAGGGTCAGATCTTGCACCCATTGAAGTCAGTGGGGGTTTTGCCACTGACTTCAATGACTGCAAGATCAGGTCCTAAGACAGGAAGAAGAGTGTCTTTTATGGGACAGGGACGTCTCCTTTGCCAAAGTGGGAATAAGAAATGTTCAGCATCTCAGACTCTGCCCCTGTCAAAACGCCAGGACCCAATCAGGCACCACAGAAATTCCCAGGTGTCTCAGAATGTTAGTATTCCGAGAAGAGACTCCATTTCTCTCTGTGTTGTCCATACTGTTTGTCACTGAAGAATCTCTAGTATAATGTAAGAGGCAGTAAAACAGCTTGGCAGCAGAGTACAGCATATGGCAGCGTAGCAAGGAGCTGTTTCAGATTATGCTAGCCAGATCTTGGATTTTACTAGCAAACCACTCTATTGATCCAGATGTGTATTAAGAAACTGGCATTCCAGTAAGCCCAGGAATAAATACTAACACGTCTCCTTATCATTACCTTGATGAAATGTGACAGGCTGGTGAGAAATCATACCTCATTCAATCAACTAGGCAGTACCTCGATGGCATGGTGATTGGCACCGTATAAACATCTAACGCAGACAGGGACACACACAAGGGAGGGGAGTTGTGTTGTAATAACAATGGCAAGCCAAATGCTGAGGTATTTAGGTACATATAAAATGACGTGGTCTAAACTTGCTGTTACCACTCAAGAAAGAGATCTTGGAGTCATCCTGGATAGTTCTCTGAAAACATCCATTCAATGTGCAGTGGAGGTCAAAAAAGCAAACAGAATGTTGGGAATCATTAAGAAAGGGATGGATATTAAGACTGAAAATATCAGATTGCCTCTATATAAATCCATGGTACCCTCACATCTTGAATACTGTGTGCAGATCTGGTCGCCCCATCTCAAAAAAGATCTATTGGAATTGGAAAGAGTACAGAAAAGGGCAACAAAAACAATTAGGGGCATGGAATGGCTGTCATATGAGGAGAGATTAATAAGACTCGAACTGTTCAGCTTGGAAGAGAGATGACTAAGGGGGATACAACTGAACTCTATAAAACAATGACTGTTGTAGAGAAAGTAAATAAGGAAGTGTTATTTACTACTTCTCATAACACAAGAACTAGGGGTCACCAAATGAAATTAATAGGCAGCAGGTTTAAAACAAACAAAAGGAAGTATTTCTTAACACAACGCACATTCAAGCTGTGGAACTCTTTGCCAGAGGATGTTGTGAAGGCCAAGACTATAACAGGGTTCAAAAAAGAACTAGATAAGTTCATGGAGGATAGGTCCATCAATGGCTATTAGCCAGGATGGACAGGGATAGTGTCCCTAGCCTCTGTTTGCCAAAAGCTGGGAATGGGCAACAGGGGATGGATCACTCCATGATTTCCTGCTCTGTTCATTCCCCTGAAGCACCTGGCACTAGCCACTGTCAGAAGACAGGATAGGGGCTAGATAGACCTTTGGTCTGATCCAGTATGGTAATTTTATGATATTCCCATTTTACAGAGGCTCAGAGATTAAATAACTCACTCAAAGCAAAGCCAACCACTAAGAGGGCAAGGAATAGAATTCAAGTCTCCTCATTCCTGGGTCTGTGCCTAACCACTAGACCACACTGCATCTCTTGATGTGCAAGGTTGGAACTTAATGGGAACATTTGGCTATTTCCCCAAGCCTCTGAGCCATCGCTCATGTATATCAACAAACCTGGAGCCTTACACTTGTCACCAAGGGAATTCTGTGCCCCAGAAAGGGAACACCACAAACTAACATTAAACTCCTTAAAAAGACGCAACAAATGTATATAAATGAAGCCTTTGCTATGGATTTGTTGCTGTCATTGTGTTAGACTCTTCATTCTACCAACCATCTGGATTATTTGCTACCATTTTCCTTGCCTGGTAGGATGCCTTGAGTAATTATTCTCTTCTCTAATTGATCCCACGGCTGTTACTCTGAAACTTCTTGATGTGACAGTTTTGGTCTTAGTTCCCTGGACCACATCAGGAAAGTGACCCCTATGCAGATCACATACTCCCCTCAACAAGGAGCAGCTAGCTCCTCATTCTGAAATGCCACCCTTACACCACTGAACGGAAACACATTTGCCATTTGTTTTCTGCATAGGGGCACTGCAATAGAGTTAATTTATGTACGCCATCCCTGCAGGAGCCCTGCAATTTTCTCTGCTCTTGCTTCTCAGTAAAACAAGACCATTTCCATCACTCTAGCCTCCACCGCCCTATCCCCTCCCCCCCCCCCAGCTGACTGGCAGCCTCATCCATTGTGAATAGTGAAATTCTGTGCCCCCGGGGCTAATTGGTGCAGCTTCATGTAGTGTAGTAGATCAGCCTATAAAGCTGGGAGTCAGGACTCCTAGGTTCTAGTCCTGGCTCTGCTACTTGCTAGCAAAGCCATCCCACTTCTGTGCCTCAGTTTCCTCTTTCCGTGAGGTGGGTGTGATATTTCTGTACCATCCCTCGTGGGACCATTATGAAGCTTTTTGATATTTGTAAAGAATGCTGAGCTCTTCAGATCAAAGTGGCACATAGGATTACATTTAGAGACAAACAAGCAGATGGTTTCCTATCAGTCAAAACTGTTTGCAAGAAGAAAATTGAGGCAACAACGGAAAATGTTCTGTTTTCTCACAACCCCCTGAAAAAGGTTACATCGGAGTCAAACGGGGCTGGTTTGAACATTCAAAATGAATGGGGATTGGGAAAGCCTTGATTTGAATGGATTTGTAGTTCTGCATCCAAGTTTTCCAAAACCTGAGATCATTTTGTAAAAATGTGTAGCTTTGTCACCTGTTTGAAAATATTTATGAATTGCAGGCCCAGCGATGTATCAGGTAAAGCATTATGGACTTGTTAAACAGCCTGGGGTGTTGATTATAGCAAACCATCCAAAGTAAATCAATACCCCATTGAAGGTGCAAGCGGAACAGCAGCACTCTCAGCAGCAGCTCTGTCGCTATGAAGCTACCCCTCCACTGTATGTACCCAGTGAGGGGCTGTGCTGCAGCCAGAAGTGATCCCCCTGGTTACGGTCACAAGACAGAAGAGTTACCTCTGAAATGTGCTACACACATAGAGGAAGGAGCAAACTTCCCAGGCAATGTACCATGCAACCAGCTTTACTGCCAGTAATGTCAACAAGGCTGGCCAGAGAAAGCTAGACCCCACCACCCTGTCTGGAATAGTGGGGGCTACATGCAAAGGGCCTGTGATCTACCCTTCTTTTCTTCCTTTCTTCTTTCCTGATGTTTGCTCTGCTCACAAAGGCATTAACCCTGGATCCCTCATGTCAGGCCTGGGCTGTGCTTTCAAAACATCGAACAGGTGTGAAGAGCTTGTTACAGTTGTATTTGTTCAGCTATATTCCTGCCCCTTAAGGACTGTTGACATAGCGCTCCTTTGTGACCAGAGGCTAGCTAAACCCACAATCAACATAGCAGAGGTATGTCCAGGGATTTTATCAATGGGATCTAAGAAAGGAGGAAAACTGCAGCTTATATGACTGACACCTTGCTCAGTGTTATCACTAACGTGGGCATGAAAGTGTTTGAAAGTGTCAGGACAAGCTCTTTTCTCTCCCTAGTCCCCACGTCTGTTTTGATGTTTCACGTCTGTTCAGCACACCCATAACAGAGGCGAAAACAAGCAGGCATTACACGAAATAGAAGAGCGATTGTAGCTTTGGGTTTTTGTCTCCTGCAAGTCCCCTGTGCATTTTATGCTGGAGATTGGGTTTATCAAGAGTAAACAAGCTTAGCCAGTGTAATCAGGAGAGCAAAGCTACTATTCTCTGCAACAGATGATCCCTCCCGGAAAAATCTTGGACTGTTGTCTCAGCTTGATCAGGTCTAGACGGGGAATTTCAGGGAAGGTAACTTACAAGGTTGATTTCAGAGTAGCAGCCGTGTTAGTCTGTATCTGCAAAAAGAAAAGGAGTACTTGTGGCACCTTAGAGACTAACAGATTTATTTGAGCATAAGCTTTTCCGATGAAGTGAGCTGTAGCTCACGAAAGCTTATGCACAAATAAATTTGTTAATCTCTAGGGTGCCACAAGTCCTCCTTTTCTTTTTACAAGGTTGAGGAGTCAATGGATAATTCCTTTGCAGAAGGAAGATCTGTTGTCTCACTGGTATGCATGGGAGCTACATGTACTGTTCAGTGATGCAGAAAACCAAGGCCCTGACCACTTGTGAACATTAAAGATCAGATAACATCTTCCACAGAAGCAAGGTTAACCCAACTGTCCTGCATAAATCCCGGTGGGCTATTGTATTTTGTCTCCCAGAATTCCTCTGCAGTTGCCACTGGATATGTTATTTTTCACTTCCTGTCCCAAAGTGCTGAGCAGTGACACTCTGCACTGTCTAAAAGCTCTTACGTTTCACCCCAGAAGTGGCTGTAGTCCAGTGATGAATGAAGTACTATTATTTATATTGCAGTAGTACCTATCTATCTTGTGTCCTCCATTACCATAGTATCTGTGCACCTCATCATGTATTTGTCCTCACAACACTTCTTTGAGTGAGGACAACACTATTATCCCCATTTCACAGGCAGGGAAGTAGAGGCACAGAGAAACTAGGTGACTTGCCAAGGTCAGTCTGATGGAACAGGGAACTGAATGTGGGTCTCTCAAGTTCCAAGCTAGTGCTCGAACCACTGAAGTACCCTTTCTCCTAGGGGTCACAGTCATGGACCAGGATTCTGTTTTGCTGGGCTCTGTACAAAAACATATATAAAAAGGTCACCCTTGCCCCCAAAAGCTTACAATCCAAATATAAGACAAGAGATGGATACAGACAGTCAGGGGAAGCACAAGGGAATAGCGAGGTCAGGAGGGCAGGTAGCAGATGCCAGCAACGACTCTCCCTGAAATAGCATTGAAAGCCATTTAGCTGCCAGTGTAGACGGCCTTTTCAGCTCTGTTACAGACTGTGCGACTGAGACATGTTGGGATAAGCCGTCTGTCCCCACTTCTGTAACAGCTTTGCCACGTCTAAGGAACTGACCTCTTGGGACCACTAAGGACTCAGTTCTACAAGGGGTGAGGCATTGACCCTGCACTCAGCTCTTCAGAGCATCAGACTGTAAACCTCGGGGAAACCATCTCCAGTACTAGGCCAGGGGAGCCAAAGATGACTCATGGCCAGCAGCCACTCTCAGCAACGGGTCATTGTTCTAGTGTAGACTGACCCAAACCAAGGGACACCCACTGAAGTAAGCTGATGCCTTTCCAACCTCAGCACCTGTCTGAAGGCCTTCCAAAAAGAGAGCACCCAGTAAGGGTTGCCTGTCCCTTCCCTAGGAGTGTCTGGTATTGAACAGCACAGCAATCCCACTGAACCATGGCACATTTGCCAAGCTCTCATCTCTGGGTCCTGAGGGAGGACAGGAGTGAGGTAGGCAGACATTTGGATGCGTCTGAGGCAGGCCCAGCAGCCAACACCTGGAGCTATAGCTCGCCAGACACAGTCACTGTTCTGACTGTAGTGGCAAAGCCCCAGGCAAAGAATGTTACTGAAAACTGGAGGCAATGCAAATATTAGAAAATCCCAAAGGCTTTAAAGAGCTGCTTTGGGCAAATTTTACATGTAAAAGCCAAACACAAGAATTCAACATTCATATGTCATTTTCTTGATTTCTTCTGATATTTTTTAAAATGTTTAGCAAAGAATAATCAAGGATGGGAATTTCCCCATCCCAAATAGAGAGAACCTGCTCATCCCACGGCACCCACCGCATCCCTCAGTCGATCTCCCTTATCTTTGCCTCTTTTCCCCCCCTAGATATGGGATTAATGTGGGTACATTGTGAAAACGAGGGACATAAAGATAATCATTTTGCTGCAAGCAAATTTGTGTCCAAAGAGAAGGGTGGTTGCAATGCACTAGGCAGTAGTAGTAAGGGAGATTTGAGAATTATCCTACTAATAGCAGGTTTCAGAGTAACAGTCGTGTTAGTCTGTATTCGCAAAAAGAAAAGGAGTACTTGTGGCACCTTAGAGACTAACCAATTTATTTGAACATAAGCTTTCGTGATGCATCCGACGAAGTGAGCTGTAGCTCATGAAAGCTTATGCTCAAATAAATTGGTTAGTCCCTACTAATAGCAATGTATCAGAGCCACACCTGCCAGAATCCTAGCTGACATCTCATAATGTCACCTCCTCCTGTCTCCTGGGAGCCACTGTGGGGCTGGGTTCCAGGCAGCCTCTCTGCCTCACTTCACAGTTCCTCTCCCACTCCGCATCCCAATATCCCCCTGGGCATTAGGCCAGTGTGGCGCCTCGACAGATTCTCTGCATGCCTGGGAGGGGAGAGGGGGCTGAAAGGGAAGGGGCACTCCCACCAGCCCATCAGAAAGGACTCCCACTGCCCCCCCCCCAAACTGTCCCCAGGTTCCCACTGTCCCCCCTCAACAACTCCAAGGCCTCCACTACCGCCCAAGTTTCCAGCCTCCCAGTGCCCCCCAACACCTCCCAGGTTCCCACTGTCCCCCCAGTAGGGTTGCCAGGTGTCCGTTCAGGTCGAAAAGGGACGCTGGCAGCTCTGGTCAGCACAGCTGACTGGGCTGTTAAAACTCTGGTTGGCGGCTCTGGCAGGCTCCCTACCTGGCTCTGAAGGGCTCCCAAAAGTGGCGACATGTCCCTCTGATCTCCGAGGCAGCCAGGGAGGCTCTGTGCACTGCAGCCAATGGGAGCAGTGGGAGCAATGCCTGCACCAGCAGGGGCAGCATGCAGCTCGCAGAGCCGCCTGGCTGCCCTTACACCTAGGAGCCAAGGGACATGTCACTGCTTCTGGGGAGCCCCCTGAAGTAAGCGCTCCCCAGAGCCCATACCCCACACCCCCTCCCAGACCCCAACCCCCTGCCCCAGCCTGGAACCCCCTCCTGCACCCAAACTCCCTTCAGCCCACACCCTCTCCCACACCCCAACCCCTTACCCCAGCCTTGAGCCCCATCCTGCATCCAAACTCCCTCCCAGAGCCCACACACACCCCAATCCCCTGCACGAGCCTTGAACTCCCTCCCACACTCAAACTCCCTCCTGGAGCCTGCACACCCCCCACACACAAACCCCAACCCCCTGTCCCAGCTCCAGGCCCCCTCCTTCACCCTGAATCCCTCCATTTCTAGCCCTACTCCAGAGCTCACACCCCCAGCTGGAGACCTCATCCCCTCCTGCACCCCAACCCCCTGCCGCAGCCTGCTGAAAATCAGCAAGTGAGTGAGAGTTGCGGTGTGTGTGTGTGTGTGTTCAGTTTTGTGCGATTAGAAAGTTGGCAACCCTACTGATCCCCCAAGCTCCTATTGCCCCCCCCAACATTCCCCTAGCTTACCAGGCTCCTGTTGCCCACAAAAGGGCCCCTGGTCCCCATTGTTATCTCCCTCCAACAAATCCTTCGGCCCCAAGCTCCAATAGCAGCCCCCCCCCCCCCCCCAGCAGCTCACTGCTTCCCACCACTACAAATAGCTCCCTGGGCTTTCCCATCCATTCAAGTGTAACTCTACCCAGAAGGGAGATCTTGCCTTTTTGCTTCTAACATAGGGACAGCCTATAATGGCCAGCTGCAGCTGTGACAGGGATCGCAGCATTGCAAGCAGGTATTTTTGGTTCACCACACAGCTTTGCCAACCCTCATGATTTTAACAGAAGTCTTGTTTTGTCAAAGCCCCAGCTCCTGGAATCATGTGATCACACGAGAATCTCAGCTTTCCTTTTAAAAATAAATACATTTCTTCGTCCCTTGGTTGCAGAGAGAAGCTTGACAATGGCTCTGAACCAAAGAGCTCTGAAACTGAGCTGAGCATGTAACTGATTTTGGTGGCTGAACTGCAAAATCTGGGGTGTGGGGAAATTGGGGTTATTTTGAACCAAAATGAAAAACTGAACAACTCTGTTTGGGTGAAATGAAACAAACAATTGAAATGGCTCCACTTTGGAAATGTTGAAATGAACCATTTTCAAAAAAATGTTCTTCGTTTTTCATTTGGTGGAAACTCTTTGCTAAATCTGACCCAAACGGGTGAATAGCTTTGGGTGCCCCTGCATTTTTTCGGAGAATTTACCATTTGCGGGAAAATGTTTCCCCAGCTCTCCTCAGAAAACAGACGGCAAATAGAAAGACCTTAGAATGTTGGTTCCCCCCGTTCTGATCTCATTTTGAAGCCAATCTCATGATTTTTGACTCATACTGTCCTCTGTGTGTTTTAGGACTAGGACGGGCAGTAGAGAAAAATCCCCATTGTACTTTAAGTTCTTCAACCTCTGTCTCAGTGGAGATTCTCCCTGTGAGACCAGAAAACAAGCCAAAGCTTAGGCCATGCCTTAGATCTGGGAAGATCTTTGGATGGGCTATCACCAGCAGGAGAGTGAATTTGTGTGGGGGGGTGGAGGGTGAGAAAACCTGGATTTGTGCTGGAAATGGCCTAACCTGACGATTACTTTAGATAAGCTATTACCAGCAGGACAGTGGGGTGGGAGGAGGTATTGTTTCATATTCTCTGTGTATATATAAAGTCTGCTGCAGTTTCCACGGTATGTATCTGATGAAGTGAGCTGTAGCTCACGAAAGCTCATGCTCAAATAAACTGGTTAGTCTCTAAGGTGCCACAAGTACTCCTTTTCTTATGGCTTTGAAGCTTCAGACCTCTGGGTTGCACCCGCCTGTGTAGGCAAAAGAAGCTGTTACAAGTTTCCCAACTCCATTCTAAACTAAGAAGAATATTTGCTGCTAGTAACGGTTGCCACCAGGTGCTGGCTGGAGTTTATGGGGAGCTCATGTTTCAGAGAGGGAGAGATGATGTTGCTGGGGGGAAGGGACCTGGGTTACTGATGTTCTGGGGAGATGTTTTTGCAGAGGACTGTCTGAGGTTTGGAGGAGTGGGGCCAGATGAGGATTTGCACAATTTTAAACAAGGCTGTTAATTCTCTAAAGTACCTATATCCAGGCAGACTCAGGAGGAAAGAGCTTGCAGTAAAAAGCTAACCACAATCCTGTCACTCCAAGTGCATGAGAACCCGAAAGCCTCTTTTCTTTGCTTTCATTTTAGCAAAAAATTAAGAATTGCACATGGCTGTGGCATTTCCGAGGATATATTTGCATGCTTCATGGCATTATCTGGACAAAGGTATGTGCCAGAGCCCTCCAATATCTCAAGAATCCATAAGAGTCCAGCAGAACTGAGCCTTCTGCAAGGTCCCATGTGCCTGCCTGGAGTACCACTGGTCATGTTTATAACCCTGCCTCACTGTCAAAAAGAAGTGCTGGGAAGTGGAACTGAAGAATGACAAAGGAGGGCAAGGAAAGGAGCCAGGCTAGAGCCCAGCAATGGTGTTGACAAGCTGTGGAGCGAGGGGCAGCTGGGAGGGAAAGAATGAAGCATTTTGTGCAGCTCAGCCAGCCTCTCTCCATTTCCCCACTGGGGAGGGCTCAGCCACTGGATTCCCAAGAGTCTACAAGGCAGATTTTTATCAGACCCATTTAATTAGTTTATCACAGGCAATTAGCTTCATCGCTTAGACTCCCCCTAGAGCAGCTTACAGACCTGGAATGTGTCAAAGCCATTGACTTAGAGACTTGTGTTTCTCAAGCCAAGAAACAAGACATCCTGGAAATAGAAACCCTCTAAGCCACCACCGGGGAGAGACAGACATGAGAGGTTTGGCTAAGACCTTGATGTCACATAGCAGGGTACAGTGGGGCTTCTGCCTTAGCTGGCACAAGGAGTCTTGGGTTGCTTCAAGAGCTGATCAGTTTCCATCATGGAACGATTGGCAAATGGGCACTTTGCAGGCTCCTCAGAGCTAGCCACTTGTCTGGGAGGTGTGATACAGCATGGCCAGAAGGCAGCAGGAGAGTGATATAGGAGAGATATGTAAGTCCCAGGATGAGGAGAAGCCTTATTCCCTGTAGAGGGAAGAAAGGGTTCTATAGATTAATTAAAAGCACCTGAAGTCAATTAGAGCACCTGAAGCTAGTCACCTGATAAACCCCCCCTGCTTCAATCAGCTAGGGGAAGGAGTTGGAGCAGAGAGCAGTTTGAAGGAGTTGAAGTAGAGGAGAGTTTGGAGAAGTGCTGTGGCTGGGTAGAAGATCAAGACCCTAGGTAAAGAGACACCTGGCTTGTGCAGAGAGAGAGGGTAGGAAGCCCCACAAGCTGAAGAGCAGGAGAGGGAAGTAGCCCAGGGGAAGGAAGCACTAGTTCAGGCCCTGGCTGGGATGATTTAATTGGGGATTGGTCCTGCTTTGAGCAGGGAGTTGGACTAGATGACCTCCTGAGGTCCCTTCCAACCCTGATATTCTATGATTCTAAGTGGTTTACCACTATCCCTAGGGCCCCTGGGCTGGGACCCGGAGTAGAGGGCGGGCCCGGGTCCCTCCTTCTCCACTACCCTTCTCTGGGTTACTAGTGGGACAGTAGATACCCTAGTTCAGGGGCAGGAAACTGTGATCTGAACCCCTCCGCCCCCAAGAAGAGGAAGCGTGGGACCCATCATAATCGTACCGGCAATTTGCCACAGAGGGATCACATGCAGGGAAGACAACTGCTGAAGGCACATGGCAATAGGAAAGGCCTGATCACAGATAGGGTCCCCTCAAATCCTAAAGCCATTCACATTTCTATATAAGCCACAAACACTCAGATACAGTAAAAATGGTCTTTGTTCTTACTGAGCTTTTGGGGCCTTCTGTGGGTACCAACAAAGAGTTGAATGCTCCATTACCTTGCTCCTTTTCTACTCATTTATACTTGTACAAAGTGGTGCAAAATGCTATCACTGGTATAAGTGAGTGGAACACCAGAATTCTGATCTGGAATCATTCTATACCCCCCAAGCATGGGGGTGAGTGGCCTGGGAATCTATGAAACAAGGAGAGCATGCCCTTTTTGTTTCCTTTTATCTTTTTTTCAAATATTCCACTCCCCTGCAGTTCAATCCACTGTGTTACCTACCGAGGCACACCATGGTGTAAGACCAAACATCTCTTTGGGAGCTCTCCTCTCTGCTTCAGCTTTGTTCATGAATTCAGCCTAGTGCAGAATTTTGCCCAGGTTTTGCAGAGAGGAGATTGCATTTCCACTAGTTACTGGAAGATACTGGGAGTGAAGACTCCTGTGCTTTAGTCTGGGCTCTGACGCTGACTCGTGGATGCTTCTCTGAGCCTCACCTTGGGTCCTCTCACGGTTCATTTTCCAGTGCATCTGCCTCACAAACTTTTTAAATTAATTTTTCATACAGAATTCTTTTTGCTTGATGGATGCAGTGGGAAAATCTTTCCCAAACAGGAGAGAGGATTCCCTTCCCCCCCCCGGTAGATGTTTTTAATAACATCAATCATCTGGAAAAGACTTATTCCTTTCTGACCTCAAGACAACTCCTGGTTAGTGCATTCCACCCAGGCCACAAAACCAGTTTGAATTACTCCACATGGGCAGTCAAGAAGTTTTCCATAACAATGCACAATTAACAAAGGCCAAGATCCTGTGAGGTGCCGAACTACCTCTTACTGCCATTGACTTTGATGGGAACAGTAGAAGCTCAGCACCTCTCAGGATAACACCCGGAGTGCCTTGTGCCAGCTGTGTTTTCATCAACCTATCAGTTAGGGCAGAGCAGTGCCAGACAGTGTGCAGCCTCCCTAATTCTCAGGCATTTCCTTCCATCCTCCCTGTGTAGCCTGTAAGGACAACCTTGATTGTCCTGGGCCACTTTGCACAACATCACTTAAAGATGTTGTGTCAACCAGCGTTTCCGATGCGTGTGACTCCCTCTCGTTTTAAGGAGAGAGCCTTGAGCAGCGTAAACATGCTTACTGAACGTTCCACCACGCTCAGCCTTCCCACAGGGCGGGCGATCGAGGGGGACAGCTGGGAGGTGACAGGCCATGCCCCAGTATCCGGGCTTGGGCCTTCTCTCCTGGCTGCTGGTGCTCGTTTCCTCACGTGGCTGAAGGCCTGTCAGCACCACACCCTCAGGACGTGTGAGGCATGCCCAGAAAACCAGCCGAGATACACGCTAGTGCAGCCGCTGAAACGCATTTCTAAGATCCCGCCAACCTGGCTTTTTCCAGTGTGGCTGGGCGCTACAAAATACCATTATCCCTGGGCAAGCAACTTTTCCTCTGCCCTGTACTGCATGGGTACAGACTGTTGTAAGGTCAGATACATTAAGCAGGACCCAAAAATCACAATTACATGCACAAATCAACTGTTTCTCCCAACAGCCAGTCATGCATCTTACTTGTCCTTTATGTGTACCAATGCCTGGTTTGGGCGGATGCTGGATCATATTAAAGAAGTTCTGTATTAAAATCACAAATGAGTTTGATTCCCCATAGTTTAAATTCCTGGGTATTACTAATTAAGAGGTCTCTTGGTTTTTGGTACTGTTTCTCTCCCTCTATGTGTGAAACTTGCAAGCTGCTAATTGCGTTAGTACATTCTAAGACAGAGTCTGTTCTCAAAGCAATTCACAGAGAGAAAGAGACTCAAAGCAATACTCTAACAACAGAAACAGCACCCAGAGACTCCCCTCCCTTTTGTTGTATTAACAATTGTGATTAAAATAGAGATAGAGGATGTATGTGGATGGATGCTTGGTGTGGATAATAACTGAATGATCAGGGAGGTGCCAGTCTAAGAATCCAGTGTCCATTGGCTGAAGAAGGCGTCAAGTGGAAATAACCAGAGGACCCCCGGAGGGCAGACTGGAATCCACCCAACAGCCTCAAGAATGGGAGAACCAAAGAACAAGATAACATCTAGCAGCACGGAGCCCTCAGGAATGTGCTATCTGCTGATTGATTCAGCAACAGCATGATGAAGCAATTCCAATAGACTGGCATAGGAAGAAATTCCTATAAAAAGAGACTCTTAAAAAGTGAGAACTTTGGGATCTGATTCTTCAAACCAACTTCCAGGAGCATCAGATGAGCATCTGACAAGGCCCTGCTCCCTCCTCATGTCCAGGCCACCTGGCCAGTGGCTTGGCATGAGCAACTCTAAGGCTGGTAACTATGATAACTACCTTGCAGAACCTGTGTGTGTGTGTGTGTGTGTGTGAATGAATGTGTGAATAAATATGAGATTGAATGGAATGTTATAGCTGTAACTAACTGCTTACTATGATTCTTTCTGTATTCACAATAAATGTGGTATTTTGCCTTTTTCCCTTTAATAAGATCCTGCTGGTTTTTAATTTATTGGTATAACATTTTGGTGGAGAACTGCGAAAGGGGGAATATTGGTAAAAAACCTCAGTTATTGTAAATACTGGTATGCACACCACCAGCTCTAGTGAGCTAGGCATTTCTATTAGGTTAACCAGACCTGCTGGCCTCCAGGAAGGTAGCAGGGGAAAAACGCATAGATTAAGCTATGATTTCAGAATCTAGGCTGTGTCACTTGCTAAGTAATACCAGGAGTGACAAAGAGATATTTAAAAGAAAACAGGGTAAGCTTGTACCAGAGGGAGGAATAGAGTCAGAAGGAACTCCAACCTCACCTTTTGTTAAAGAAATCACACCTTTTAAACAAATCCTTCAAAAATTTGGGCACAGTCCTTGGACCAAACAAGCCCTAGCTGATGTTTGCAGTATTTCGGACCTAGAGGATAGATTGGCTCAGTATATCCTCATATACAAACCTTCTAGTGCTGCCAAAAGAGATGCAGCAGCAATTTGGTTGTTTTGGGAGGCATGTAAGGATTCTTCCCTCCGCTTGTCTTCATGGAAAGAGGAAAAGGCACAAACGGAAAAGGGAGCAGACAATTGGAAGGTGCTGGCTACAAATACCCAAAGCCAGCTGAAAATAGTGAAAGAGGAACTCCAGGAATACAAGAAGAGTGAAAAAGTTAACTCTGCAGAGGCTGGAGGGAGGCAGGTAAAGGGGGAGAAGGTCCTATGTATGGCACCCCCAGGCATAATTACAAAGAGAAAGAGTTAAAAAAAACAAAGTTAACTCTGCAGAGGCTGGTGGGAATTAAGCAGGTAAACTTTGTGAAAATGTTAAAAAGGAAAAGTGTTAGAGAAAGAGCATTCTTGGTTTCTTTGCAGCCATTCTGAAGGGAAAATGGGCCCTTTTCCAAAGGAATGTCTGTAAATTAGCCAGGCAAAAATAAACTATCTGATTAAAATCATTTGACTGGACAACTTAGTCAAATTTGCTAAAAGAACATAAGGGGGTTCTGTTGGAACTTAGCTGCCTCAAATGTATAAAGGGAATGTAAGATGTAAAAAAACAAAACAAACAAAAAAAAACAGAGCAGTGTGGAAGGGATGTTAAGGAAAGGAAAATGTGTATGTATCTATCTATGTGTGTGTAAATATGTAAAGTTCTAAGGACCAATTGGTTTTGTTTTTGTTTTAAATAATGCCACTAAAAATCCATCTGACATTTTAATTCAAAGTTGCAAAACTGACAGACCTTTTTGCTAGACACAGGTAATTAGTGTTGTTTGACTTTGGGATTTGGCATTTAACCCTTAAAAGGTAACTCAGTGCTTTACAAAATTTAAAATGTTTTTAAGTTGTGGCTGCAGCAGGGCAGTCAAAATCAGGAGAATAGAAAAAAAAATTGGATTCTTTTTGTTTGGTTGGTTTTTGTTTGTTTGTTTGATTTTGTAACAATAGCAGATGAGAGCTGTAGTAAAAAAAATAAATAATACGAAATTTAAAAAAGATAGGTTTCAGAGTAACAGCCGTGTTAGTCTGTATTCGCAAAAAGAAAAGGAGTACTTGTGGCACCTTAGAGACTAACCAATTTATTTGAGCATGAGCTTTCGTGAGCTACAGCTCACTTCATCGGATGCATACTGTGGAAGTGAGCTGTAGCTCACGAAAGCTCATGCTCAAATAAATTGGTTAGTCTCTAAGGTGCCACAAGTACTCCTTTTCTTTTTAAAAAAGATAGTGGCCCTCTGAAGCAACAGCAGGGGTGAGGTACACAAAACAAAAAGAAGCAATGTTAGAAACATTGAGTCTTAAAATGGCTGAGTAATCAGACTGTCACTTTGATAAAGGTACATGAAAACTCTGTAAGCAAAAAAAAAGAAATAGTTATACCTTATGTAAAAATTGATATGGATAATGTTATAGAAGTTAAACTATGGAAGGAATATGCATTTGCCCCAGAACATGCGCAGGGTATATTGTAGAAGAGGCAAAAGAAATGCAAACATACCATGCTACTTAATTAAAATGCTATTAGGGCTCCAAAGGGAGCCACAATAGGTTGGGTTTTCTTTTTCAGATTGCTGTGTGTTTTGGAAGCAGAAGTTAAAAGTAATCAAAACTCTGGTGAAAGTTGATTGTGCCCCTTTTAAGATAGAGTCTCTGAGCTGCTGATGGCTTTAAATCCAAAAGCAGGAAGTGTCTGTGAAAATGCAAATTACCTAAATGATAAAGGAAGGAAAGAACTAGCAGCACAAAGGAGCTGCAGATAAAGGACACACCTGGTCAGCAAACAAATTGCCTAAATAAAAGGCATGGGATAACAAGATAATTTTAATAAATTTAATGATAATAAGTATCCCTGTAACAACCTATAGTGTGTATGATTTTTGGAAAAACCCTTTAAGGTCATGTGGTAATGATGCTTCTCAGTTATTACCTGTAAATAAAACTTAAAGCTTAACACAGCAGGAAAAACATTATAAACTTGGTCTGCTGTATAAGAAGGAAAACTCAGGGATTTAATGACTAAACAGTGGGATAATTTCCCCATAACCCTTAAAAGATAAAAGCCATTGAAACCTGGCCTGCCTATAGAACAAAAACAGGAAAATGTGGGGGCAATTCCTCTGTTTTGCCTGCAATCAGCAAGGGTATTTGTAAAAGAAATATTTTAAGCAATAATCTGCCACCCCAAAAAGGGGTAGAAACATGTTCTTTTTGTCTTTCAGAAAATCAGGAAAAGCTGATGCCAGCTGAAAAGCAACCCAATACCATGAATCTACTGTCACAATAGCAATTGTGTTTTGTGTTCTGTGTTTTGTCTTGTTGCTAGCACTGTTGTGTGTTTAAAAAAAAATACTGAAGACCTGCAGGAACTTAAAAATAAATTAAGTTTTCTGTCCCAGCTACAGGACAGCCTGATACAAAAACAAGTACATGCCAATGTAGACTTGGTCCAAATTGGTCTGGGTAACCTAAAAGGCCGATGGAATCTTTGGTAATGGCTTAATACTACCACATGGCTTATCCATTTAAAAAAAAAAAAATAGAAATACGAAACTACACAGCCATAGCTATGGGATGCACTGAAATGCAGATACTTGCCCTAGCTACTTTGGAACACAAAATGTTCTGGGTCATATTGGGAAATATTAAGGGTTTGATGCATTTGTTAAAAAAGAAAGAGATCATTGTTTGACACTTATCAATATGAATGGATGCAATATGTTTCCAGTATTGTAAACCAGACTTGTTAATGGGAGAAATTGTTGTCAAAATTGCACATCAGCAGTCCCTGGAGGCAAAGGTATTGAAGGTTAACCCACTCCCCATATTACACATGGGATCCTTCTGGCTACCCTGGACCTTGAGCCAGTGGGCTGGGGAGGGAGGGAAGCTATTGGACACTAGAGGTTGTACCGAATGGACTCCTCAAAAGTGGGTGTGCCTCACCTTGCCTGTTGCCCCAGAACCTTGTTGTAAAGATACATGACTAGGATTCGCAAAAAGAAAAGGAGTACTGGTGGCACCTTAGAGACTAACCAATTTATTTGAGCATGAGCTTTCGTGAGCTACAGCTCACTTCATCAGATGCATACCGTGGAAACTGCAGCAGACTTTATATATACACAGAGAATATGAAACAATACCTCCTCCCACCCCACTGTCCTGCTGGTAATAGCTTATCTAAAGTAATCGTCAGGTTAGGCCATTTCCAGCACAAATCCAGGTTTTCTCACCCTCCACCCCCCCACACAAATTCACTCTCCTGCTGGTGATAGCCCATCCAAAGTGACAACTCTTTACACAATGTGCATGATAATGAAGTTAGGCCATTTCCTGCACAAATCCAGGTTCTCTCACTCCCTCACCCCCCTCCAAAAACCCACCCCCATACACACACAGACTCACTCTCCTGCTGGTAATAGCTCTGACCACTCTCCAAGTTTAAATCCAAGTTAAAACAGAACATCGGGGGGGGGGGTAGGAAAAAACAAGAGGAAATAGGCTACCTTGCATAATGACTTAGCCACTCCCAGTCTCTATTTAAGCCTAAATTAATAGTATCCAATTTGCAAATGAATTCCAATTCAGCAGTTTCTCGCTGGAGTCTGGATTTGAAGTTTTTTTGTTTTAAGATAGCGACCTTCATGTCTGTGATTGCGTGACCAGAGAGATTGAAGTGTTCTCCGACTGGTTTATGAATGTTATAATTCTTGACGTCTGATTTGTGTCCATTTATTCTTTTACGTAGAGACTGTCCAGTTTGACCAATGTACATGGCAGAGGGGCATTGCTGGCACATGATGGCATAAATCACATTGGTGGATGTGCAGGTGAACGAGCCTCTGATAGTGTGGCTGATGTTATTAGGCCCTGTGATGGTGTCCCCTGAATAGATATGTGGGCACAATTGGCAACGGGCTTTGTTGCAAGGATAAGTTCCTGGGTTAGTGGTTCTGTTGTGTGGTATGTGGTTGTTGGTGAGTATTTGCTTGACTAGGATTATGTATGTGGCATGAATTGGAATCACAAACTCAAATTGCCTCACAGTACCTTCTCTTAAATAGGCTACATAGAAATTGACACTGATGATTATAAATCTTAGTGTCAAAAGGGGGATTATGTTGGATCATATTAAAGAAGTTCTGTATTAAAATCACAAATGAGTTTGATTCCCCATAGTTTAAATTCCAGGGTATTACTAATTAAGAGGTCTCTTGGTTTTTGGTACTGTTTCTCTCCCTCTGTGTGTTAAACTCGCAAGCTGCTAATTGCGTTAGTACATTCTAAGACAGAATAAATGGAAACAAATCAGATGTCAAGAATTATAACATTCATAAACCAGTCGGAGAACACTTCAATCTCTCTGGTCACGCAATCACAGACATGAAGGTCGCTATCTTAAAACAAAAAAACTTCAAATCCAGACTCCAGCGAGAAACTGCTGAATTGGAATTCATTTGCAAATTGGATACTATTAATTTAGGCTTAAATAGAGACTGGGAGTGGCTAAGTCATTATGCAAGGTAGCCTATTTCCCCTTGTTTTTTCCTAACCCCCCCCGCCCCAGACATTCTGGTTAAACTTGGATTTAAACTTGGAGAGTGGTCAGTTTGGATGAGCTATTGCCAGCAAGAGAGTGAGTTTGTGTGTGTGTGTGTGTGTCCGGGGAAAAAAGGGGCGGGGTGAGAGAGCCTGGATTTGTGCTGGACATGGCCCACCTTGATTACCATGCACATTGTAGGGAGAGTGGTCACTTTGGATGAGCTATTACCAGCAGGAGAGTGAGTTTGTGTGTGTGGTTTTTGGAGGGGGGTGAGGGGGTGAGAGAACCTGGATTTGTGCAGGAAATGGCCCACCTTGATTGTCATGCACATTGTGTAGAGAGTTGTCACTTTGGATGGGCTATTACTAGCAGGAGAGTGAGTTAGAATCATAGAATCATAGAATATCAGGGTTGGAAGGGACCCCAGAAGGTCATCTAGTCCAACCCCCTGCTCGAAGCAGGAGCAATTCCCAGTTAAATCATCCCAGCCAGGGCTTTGTCAAGCCTGACCTTAAAAACCTCTAAGGAAGGAGATTCTACCACCTCCCTAGGTAACGCATTCCAGTGTTTCACCACCCTCTTAGTGAAAAAGTTTTTCCTAATATCCAATCTAAACCTCCCCCACTGCAACTTGAGACCATTACTCCTCGTTCTGTCATCTGCTACCATTGAGAACAGTCTAGAGCCATCCTCTTTGGAACCCCCTTTCAGGTAGTTGAAAGCAGCTATCAAATCCCCCCTCATTCTTCTCTTCTGCAGGCTAAACAATCCCAGCTCCCTCAGCCTCTCCTCATAAGTCATGTGTTCTAGACCCCTAATCATTTTTGTTGCCCTTCGCTGGACTCTCTCCAATTTATCCACATCCTTCTTGTAGGGTGGGGCCCAAAACTGGACACAGTACTCCAGATGAGGCCTCACCAATGTCGAATAGAGGGGAACGATCACGTCCCTCGATCTGCTCGCTATGCCCCTACTTATACATCCCAAAATGCCATTGGCCTTCTTGGCAACAAGGGCACACTGCTGACTCATATCCAGCTTCTCGTCCACTGTCACCCCTAGGTCCTTTTCCACAGAACTGCTGCCTAGCCATTCGGTCCCTAGTCTGTAGCGGTGCATTGGATTCTTCCATCCTAAGTGCAGGACCCTGCACTTATCCTTATTGAACCTCATCAGATTTCTTTTGGCCCAATCCTCCAATTTGTCTAGGTCCTTCTGTATCCTATCTCTCCCCTCCAGCGTATCTACCACTCCTCCCAGTTTAGTATCATCCGCAAATTTGCTGAGAGTGCAATCCACACCATCCTCCAGATCATTTATGAAGATATTGAACAAAACCGGCCCCAGGACCGACCCTTGGGGCACTCCACTTGATACCGGCTGCCAACTAGACATGGAGCCATTGATCACTACCCGTTGAGCCCGACAATCTAGCCAGCTTCCTACCCACCTTATAGTGCATTCATCCAGCCCATACTTCCTTAACTTGCTGACAAGAATACTGTGGGAGACCGTGTCAAAAGCTTTGCTAAAGTCAAGAAACAAGTCAAGAGTTTGTGTGTGGGGGGGTGGAGGGTGAGAAAACCTGGATTTGTGCTGGAAATGGCCCAACTTGATGATCACTTTAGATAAGCTATTACCAGCAGGACAGTGGGGTGGGAGGAGGTATTGTTTCATGATCTCTGTGTGTATATAAAGTCTGCTGCAGTTTCCACGGTATGCATCCGATGAAGTGAGCTGTAGCTCACGAAAGCTCATGCTCAAATAAATTGGTTAGTCTCTAAGGTGCCACAAGTACTCCTTTTCTTTTTGCGAATACAGACTAATACGGCTGTTACTCTGAAATCTGTTCTCAAAGCAATTCACAGAGAGAGAGAGAGACTCAAAGCAATACTCTAACAACAGAAACGGCACCCAGAGACTCCCCTCCCTTTTGTTGTATTAACAATTGTGATTAAAATAGAGATAGAGGATGTATGTGGATGGATGCTTGGTGTGGATAATAACTGAATGATCAGGGCGGTGCCAGCCTAAGAATCCAGTGTCCATCGTCTGAAGAAGGCATCAAGTGGAAATAACCAGAGGACCCCCGGAGGGCAGACTGGAATCCACCCAACAGCCTCAAGAATGGGAGAACCAAAGAACAAGATAACATCTAGCAGCGCCTAGAGCCCTCAGGAATGTGCTGTCTGCTGATTGATTCAGCAACAGCATGATGAAGCAATTCCAATAGACTGGCATAGGAAGAAATTCCTATAAAAAGAGACTTAAAAAGTGAGAACTTTGGGATCTGCAAACCAACTTCCAGGAGCATCAGATGAGCATCTGACAAGGCCCTGCTCCCTCCTGATGTCCAGGCCACCTGGCCAGTGGCTTGGCATGAGCAATTCTAAGGCTGGTAACTATGATAACTACCTTTCAGAGCCTGTGTGTGTGTGTGTGTGTATGAATGTGTGAATAAATATGAGATTGAATGGAATGTTATAGCTGTAACTAACTGCTTACTATGGTTCTTTCTGTATTCACAATAAATGTGGTATTTTGCCTTTTTCCCTTTAATAAGATCCTGCTGGTTTTTAATTTATTGGTATAACATGGATGTGTAATCCCAATATTAGTGCAGGCAAACTAGCCATTCCAATGCACATCTGACTTCTTGAGAATCAGACCCTGTGAGACTGGTTCAAGGTCACACAAGTAGGTAGCGTAGAGAACTCAGGCCCCCTGACTCGCTGTCCTCTGCTTTAACTACTAGACCACCCTTTCTTTCATACATGACAGCTGAAAAAGTTAAGGGATTGTCCAAACTGGAAAATTACATGGTGTTAGGGCTTGTCTTCACTGCAGAATTCACTCAAGTTATAACTCAAGTGTTGCTCCTAACTCGAGTCCCATGCATGCACAAAAGTCCTTAACTCAATTGTGGTGGTGTTTTTAACTCAAGTTGGCTGGCTGGCTTGAGAGGGGGCACGGGCTAAAACTCAAGTGAGCACAACTCATCACCTGCTAACATGACCACCCTATAGTTTGGCTGTATGATGAGTGGCACTCAAGTGCAGATAGTCCTCCAATGCCTTCCCACAATTCCTCCTCCCCTGCCCCCCACAGAAGCCCAGAAAGGATACATAAGTTCTCCCACAATTCACAGGGAAAGAACGTATAGTACGAGCCCTAAGAACCAGAGAATGTGCCCCTAGAAGTTCTATCAACACACAAGAGTGAGTACAGCACCAGTGTGAACCCAGCAACTTGTGTGGCCGGTCTTGCTTGAGCCAGGCCAACTCAGGAGGAGTAACTCAAGTGTGGATAACTCTGCAGTGAAGACAGATCCTTAGTTACCACGACTCCTCGAGGGCATGTTGTAAGGGCACATCTACACGTACAGCCCATCTGGTGCAGACACTCTATGCTGACGGGAGAGAGCTCTCCCATCGGCATGATAAAACCACCTCTGCGAATGACAGTAGCTCTGTCGGCGGGAGACGCTCTCTCACCGACATAGCGCTGTCCACAGCGGCACTTCCGCCGGTGTAAATTGTGTTGCTTGGGGGGAGGTGGTTTAGTCACACCCCTGAGTGACATAAGTTCTGCTGACATAACCTGTAGTGTAGACATAGGCTAACACTAAGTGAAATGTGACGTAGCATTCAGTGTAGACAGAGACTACCGTGTTTAACACCATGGCAGTAGGAGCACATCCAAATGCTGTGCTAGGAGAGAGATGCTCAAAGAGCCAGCCTGGAGCTCAGGGTTCCCTAGTGCTCAGGTGTGCAGAAACCACTCTTGCCTCTGTCCTTTGTTAATGGCTCAGAACTACACGGCGGGTGCTACAGCAGCGTAGCTATGCCACGATAGCGCGGTAGCCATAGATGCTTCCTACCGAGACCAAGGGGGGGTTTCTGTAGCTGGAGCATTTTTCCATCTACCTAGCTGCGACTACACCGGGGGTTAGGGCGAAATAGCTATCATGCTCAGGGGGGTGAATCTGAGTACTGTTGCTATGTCTATCTCAATGTTAAGTGCAGACCAGGCCTTAGCATGTCTTAGGGTATGTCTACACTGGCAAATTTCTGCGCCACAAGTTATACCAATTTTATTAAAATGCTGGAATTAAACCGCTGTTACGTGTCCAAACTGTGCTCGTGACGGTGGAGCGCATCCACATTAGCAGCTCTTGGAACGGCAAAGACAGCAGTGCATCGTGGTAGCTATCTCACTGTGCAACTGGCCACAGGGCGCTTTGGGAAGGGTTTGCAATGCCTCATGGGGCAGGCACAGCGTCACATGATGCAGGTTTCCCAATTCCATTGTTCCATGGGCATCCTACTACCTTGCCAGCTGCTTTTCAACTGAAGCGGGGGCGGGGGAAGGGAGTGTGTGTATGGAGGGGGGGAGACAGACAGTGTGTTTTGGGGGACAGAGCGTGTGTCAGCATGCTGTCTTGTAAGTTCAGATGGCGGCAGGAAGCAACCAGTCCTGAGGCAGGGGGAGGGGGAAACTCCGACATCATCCCCCGCCTCCCTCCCTGGGCTCTCTGCACAGCAATCTCTCTCTCGCTCTCTCTGACACACACACACACACATTAATGGTTTGCTTTGTGTCCTGGAGCAGATCAGCACAGTACGCTATGGCTGTCAGAAACGGTGCTTTGAAATGGGAGGGGTGCATGTCTCCAGGACAGCTGAGTTCAAAACAATGAGCAGAGCGGTCACTCGGGGCATTATGGGACAGCTCCAGAGGCCAATTACAGCACAGAACGCAATCAGGTGTCTACACTGGCAATAGAGCGCTGGACCCTCTGCGCAAATAGCCTTATGACTCTCGTCGACGTGGGTTTTTTTGCAGCGCTGCAACTGAGGAGTTTCTGCGCACAAAGTGGCTTGGCAGTGTGTACACGTCTGCAGTTTGAGCGCAAAAAGCTGCTTTACTGCGCAGAAAATTGCCTGTGTAGACAAACCCATAGGGCTCATCTATACGCAGACTGAAGCCAAACCAATGAAATCAGTTCACATTCACATCTTTCGTTATTTCAGTGCAAACTTGTGTGCACACTGATTTCAGATTAAGAGGGTCGGTTCAATTTAACTTATCTGTAAAAAAAAAATCTCTCCCCCTTGTATTGTTCAGAGGTGTTTTAGTTGGGAGGATCCAGTTGGAAATAGTTTTTCTGATGATTTCAAAAGCAGGAGAGAGCTTTCCCCGTTTCAGAGAGAGAAGCTTAGCTGCAGGTTAAGAGCTTTACAGCTTGCAGAAGGCGCATTAGAGCCAATTCTAACTTAAGTGACCTAGCTTGGTATTAAAACAATAAGACAAGTTTGCTCTCTTGGTAGAGATGAGATTTTGTCTTTTTGCTTGTGCCTGATTTAGGAAGCTGAAGGGTCATGGATCTGCTCCAGGTGAAGGGTTCTGTCATTGACTTCGGCGACCGTCAGTCTGACACACAACATGACAATCATAAACCATTATGGGCCAAATTCAGCCCTGGTTTAAGGTGTTGCAGTTCCATTGACTTCAACTGAGTTAGAAGTGTTTACGCAAGGCCTGAGTTTTTCCCTAGGGTAGTCTCAGCCAGAACATCCCCTTAGCACCTCAGACACGTCATGAGCTCTCATCTTGCCCGAAATTGTATTGCTTCGTACTGAGAATTTTCTCCTTGGTTTATAATCCTTATTGGTTTAATAACACATCACTATTGCTCTGGTTCCCCCCACCCCAAACCCAGATGTTATAGTCAGGGTGATATTCCAATGAATACCATAGGGCTAGTCTTCAGCTAAGCTCTGCAGTCTGTAAACAGCATTTAAACCACTGTTTCCTAATGTAATAACATTCCTCCAGGCCCGTAACATTCCTGACATCAGTCTGAATGCAGTGCACTGGAGCAGTGCTTCCGTTACAAACATCTGGGCTCCTAGGAAATGCAGTGCTTTGCTACCCACTCTGCGCTCTCTGTTAACACTTGTTACATTCTATTTGTTTCCTGCTGCGAGGATCATGCTTCAGCTCAGGGTTACTTCCAGGGCTGTGGTGAGCGTTGTGCCAGAGATCCAAACTATGGCAAACAAGTGCTTTGTGGTATTTTCTGGTTCAAAATCCTTATAATAAACATAGTAGCAGAGACTTTGCATTTGAGTTTCTAGCCCCAGCTGATTTATTTGGACATAAGTTTTCGTGGGTAAAAAACCCACTTCTTCAGATGCATGGAGTGAAAATTACAGATACAGGCATAAATATACTGGCCGTGAAGAGAAGGGAGTTACCTTACAAGTGGAGAACCAGTGTTGACAAGGCCAATTCAGTCAGGGTGGATGTGGTTCACTCCCAATAATTGATGAGGAGGTGTCAATACCAAGAGAGGGAAAACTGTCAACATAGTGACAATTGTAAAGTCCTGGTTAGCCACAGATTCATTACACCAGTGTCAAGCATTGGACTGTAACTGATGTGAATCCTTAATGCTGCATGACAAGCTTTGTTTCACTAGTAGCTTATGTAATGATCTGCCAGTGTATATGTGTAACCAGTACCCTCCACTGAGTGGCGTCAACCTCTCAGCTGTGTGTCATGTCCTCTATACTACTAACAGCGAAAGGAGAAGTGATGGCAATCTCATGAAACAGCAGAATCCCATGAAATTTCTAGAGCAAAGTAGTTCTGACAAGTTCAGCTGATCAGACCTTTTGAGGTCACCAGCCTTCAGGGTGCAGATAGTGTGTTAGCAAAGCTCGTTTTCCAGTTAATAGCAAAGCTATCATCCTCTGTCCCATGAAATGTGTTTAATTAAAGGCTACATCTGGCAGAGTGGACATGCAGAAGGAAATGGGAATGGGAGAGTGGCCATTTGTCTTGACAAAATGTCGTTGCAATAATAATGCTGTGCATTTCTGTGGTGTTTTCCCATTACAGATCTCAATGCACTTGACAAACATGCATGAATTGGACCTCACAAGTCCCCTCTGATTAGGTATTACAATCTCTAGTTTACTGAGGGAGAGGCTGAGGCACAGGGAATTTCAATGACACTCAGAAATTCACATAAGTCCGTGACAGAGCCAGAAAAAGAGCCCAGATCTCCTGATTCTGTGGCCTTGACTCTACATTTCAGCTTTACTCTCTCTGGGCAGGAAGCATCTTTTTGTTCTGGGTTTACACCCATTCCTAGCCCAATGGGGTCCTAGTCCATGGCTGAGTCTTTTAGGTGCTACCACAGTAGCAATAATAAATATGTTTATTGAAGTGGGAAAGTTCCCATTGACTTTAATGGTGCAGAATCAGGAAATAAAATAGATCGGCTATAGGAATTATTCTGGGGAAGTTCTATGGCCTGTGTTATACAGGAGATGAGATCAGATAATCACAATGGTCCCTTTTGGCCTAAATCTATGAAAAATAAACACTGTACTGCTACTGTGATCTAAACGGGCTGTGTTGTCTCATACAATCATAGGACTGGAAGGGACCTCGAGAGGTCATCTAGTCCAGTCCCCTGCACTCATGGCAGGACTAAGTATTATCTAGACCAGGGATAGGCAACCTTTGGTACGCGGCCCATCAGGGAAATCCGCTGGCGGGTCAGGACAGTTTGTTTACCTGCAGTGTCCACAGGTTCGGCTGAGCGCAGCTCCCACTGGCTGTGATTCGCCATTCCAGGCCAATGCAGGCTGCGGGAAGTGGTGGCCAGCACATCCCTCAGCACATGCTGCTTCCCGCAGCCCCATTGGCCTGGAACGTCAAACCGCTGCCAGTGGGAGTTGCGATCAGCCGAACCTGCCAACACTGCAGGTAAAGAAACCAGCCCGGCCCGCCAGCGGATTTCCCTGATGGGCCCCGTGCCAAAGGTTGCTGATCCCTGATCTAGACCATTCCTGACAGGTGTTTGTCCAACCTGTTCTTAAAAATCTCAAATGATGGAGATTCCACAACCTCCCTAGGCAATTTATTTCAGTGCTTAATCAGACTGGAAACAAAGTGTAAATGTTTAACAGTGAAGATAAGTAACCATTGAACAGTTTACCAAGGGTCATGGTGGATTCCCCATCACTGGCAATTTTTAAGCCTGGATGTTTTTCTAGAAGATTGGCTTTAGAAAGTCTTTTGGGACAGCTCTGTGGCCTGTGTTACATAGTAGGTCAGACAACCTGATCACAGTGGTCCCTTTTGGCCTTGGAACCTACAAATCTGTAGGACTGTGAAGTGCTCAGATACCCATGGTAATGGGGACCATATGAGAACATAGGATAGATGGATTCCAAACATTTATATAGAAACACAGGTATTATTCTCTGGTGAAACCTAACCAACTCCCATGCTGAATCGAATCAACACCTGTCATTTATACTAGAGAGAGAAAAAGTAGTACACTGGTGCTGAGCTATAAACACACATTGCGGGACACTTATAACATTACACTGACTTCATCCAGCTTGGGACCCCTGGGGACCCTCAGAGGCATGCACATCTTTAGTCGCAATTCTCCTGTCATGTATCTTGACAGGTTTGAAGGGCACGTCACAAATGATGACAAAGTAATGAAAATCATGAGTGAACTGTTCCTTTGCCCTGATCCCTCTGAACCTGAAACCCAGGTCTCTTGGCCTTGAATCTCATCCTATATTTATTTCTTGTGAGATTTCTCTTTCTTTCTTTGTTAAGGAACAAGAGGGTGCTGTTTTTAAAATTAGTTTGGTTTCAAGACAGCTCTACACCTGGAAGAGCCTCTGTGACCTTCTGTGGCTAACTGACTTCCTGAGATTCCCTGACCTGTGATTCCAAACTCTTTCTCTAATTAAACAGTCAAATCCTATTCTCCAAGCCTCCTAGCTCCTACCCTGCATCCCTGGCTATATGCAGAATCTTCTCCCAGAATCTTGGCCATTATTTGTAACCCTCTGGCTCTGGCAGACTTCTAGATGACCCTGTGTGGCCTATTTTAACTTTGGCTCTACTGTGTTTGCCTCTGCAGATTGCAACTGGCCAGGAAGTGTCTGTAATCCTTCTGAGTAAACCACACTGCAGGAAAAAGTGAACTGTATTTTTGGTTGCGCTCAGCCATCCAGGATAACTCAGCCAGTTACATACAGTTTGCTTCACAGAGTGTTAGAAGAAAAAAGTATAAAAGACTTTTCATATCAGCCTCTAGGATGGGTGCAAAATTGTTCTAGTAATCGGCAACAAGTTTTCTAGTGCTCTGTCCGATCTACTTTTAAATGCACCAAGAGATGAGGCGTCCAGCCCTTCCCTTCAAAAACAGTTCCATAACCTAACAGAATTAATTTCATTCCCTAACCATACCTTGTTAAACCCCTTGAACACCTATAATAAATTCCATTGGAATCTCCACTGAATCTTTAATGGCCACGACCCCTGTTCTACATCTCCCCCGAAAGACACCACCACCAGCTTCCTGCTGGTGCACTGGGCCCAGATCCATGAAGGGACTTAGGCATTGGGCCCAGATCCATGAAGGGACTTTGTGGGGGAGGGATAGCTCGGTGGTTTGAACATTGGCCTGCTAAACCCAGGGTTGTGAGTTCAATCCTTGAGGGGGCCATTTAGGGAACTGGGGCAAAAATTGGGGATGGGTCCTGCTTTGAGCAGGGGGTTGGACTCGATGACCTCCTGAGGTCCCTTCCAACCGTGATATTCTATGGTTCATTGCAATGCTGATCGTCACGGTGCCTAGTAAAATCACAGGAACTACACTGCGAACCACAGAGGCTGAGTCAGGCACTTAGGCAGCCTGTACAATAAATGGGGGGGGGGGGGGGAAAGGCGCTTTTAGAATGTGATCTACAAAAGCCAGCATGCTAGGCGGAGAGCCACCCCCACCAGCCATGGGAGATGCCCGTGACAGGGGGGTTTGCTAAGCCCTTCCCCTCTCACAGAGATAAGTGCCTATGTCTGGGCACCTCTTTCTGCTTGGTGATCTGCAAACGGGAACCTGTTTCCTAGAGCTAGGCAGCTTAGACACCTAAGCAGCTTCCTGCAGGAATGAGTTAGGGGCCGGCCTCGCGCCACACAAGACCAGCAGTGGTGGTGGTGCCCATCTTATAACTTTCAGCCCAGTGGTTAGAGTACTCACCTGGGATGTGGAAGACCCAGGTTCAATTCCTCCCCCTGCTTGAGGGAAAGGATTTGGGCAGGGATCTCCCACCTCTCCAGGGAGTGCTCTCACCACTGACCTCTACTATATTCTGATGTGGGGCTCTCTCCTCTTGAAACTGTTCCACTGTGGATAAATAATGAAAGAGTGGTTGGAGCAGGGGGTCTAGACCAAGGGTCTCCTTCCTCGCAGCTGGATGCTCTAGCCACTGCACTACAGAGTCCTTCTCGCTCGCTCTCTTTCTCTCTCCAAGAAATAATGGGGGCAGCAGCACCACGCTACCTCCAGCGGCCAGATTCTGAATGGGACCCAATCCAGTAGGCAGCCTCTGAGCACACCTCCTGGATCGTGCCCCACCCACAACTTGGACGGGCAAACACCTGTCTTCCCCTGGTTTGTGGCTCACTCTGGGGCTTAGGCAGGAGATAGGCATCCGAATGATAGAGGCAGCGATGTGCCTGCCCAGAGCCAGGAACACAGGTGCCAAGGAACTTTTACCCTGAAGACTTGGGCACCGAGCAAATTTAGGTACTTGCAGGGTTTGTCAGGGGTTTTGGGGGTGGCAGTGAAGCCTAAAACTGGGGCTTAGGCCCCCAACCCAAGACTTCAGTGCCAACATCTGGGGTTTAGGTGCCTAAGTCCCCTTGTGCATTGAAGCTTTGTCCAGCACTGAATCAATCAGTAAGACAACGTGTATTTGATTTTTACAACAAACTGTGTCTTTAAAACAAACTGTGTCATGCACCTGAAGAAGTGTGTATTTTACCCACGAAAGCTTATGTCCAAATAAATCTGTTAGTCTTTAAGGTGCCACCGGACTCCTTGTTGGTTTTTTGTCTTCAGGAACAGTCCAAAGAACTGTCAATGGGTGCAATATGTGAATGGTGAGATGTGCTTATTAGTTAGCTCAACCAGTGTATTACCTTTGTGTCTTCTAACTTGTAGGCTATTCTGTTCTGTGCAGGTTCTAAAACTGAGCATTCTTCATGGCCCCCAGCACCACGGCCTCTCACCTCCCAGTGAGGTAGGGGAACAAAACACACTAAGATCTGGGTTTTCAAAGGTATTTAGACATATAAAGGTGCCTCGTGGGATTTGCAAAAGCTCCAAAGCACCTCAATGTCTAACTCTAATTCAAACATATGGGAGTCACGTGCTTAACTTATTTTGGCATTTTAAATAATCCCACTACACAACTATCTGCACAGTTAGGCCCCTAAATACCTTTGAAATGCTGGGTGTAAATGACTTTCCCAAGGTCACACAGGAGATCTGTGGCAGAACAGGGAACTAAAGCCAGGTTTTCGAGGCTGGCACCCTAACCCCTGGCCTAACCATCTGTGGGCTCGTGTGTCGATGAAATAGTCCATGTTCCCTGCCCCTCCCCCGCCCCCCTGGCCAAGCAGAGTGTTGCACTAGAGTTCACACAGTCTGGCTGGGCCATCAGTCAGTCCCCGCTACCTGAGTCCCGCTGGGGAGTATGTGTTTTCTCCTTAGTCCTGGCAAGGTCAGCTAGTCCTGGTGCCCAAAGGGTCTGGAAACCCCCACAGTTCTTAAGTCTCTGGTAGGGTTCCAGCCTGGGCCCTTAAGCCAGCCACGCAGGATCAGAACTCAGTGACTCTGGCCATGCCCCAAGCTCCTTCTAACCTTCAGTGCTTAATTTGTAACAAAAGAGGTGCCAGAGCTCAAGCAATTTTTTTACTTTCCTAACTGATGCAGCAAACCAGGGATGCCAGGGCTATGAACTGCCAAGCCCAGAGGTGCTAGGACTCAGCCCTGGCAAACCTTGGCACAAAGTAAGTGCTGTCTACCTCCCCTGGTTTCCACAGACTTTTCATCCTGTAGAGCCAGTTGTCTTGTCTCAGGGTGCTATCCCTGCGCAGCTCTCGGCAGCCTGCTGGCAGGAGTTCTCTTCTCCAACCAACACATTCCCCTGGTAGCCACCCTGCCCCTTTGCTTCCCAGCTCTTTTATTCTCCAAGCTTCTGTGAAGCTTCCAATCAGCACTAGCCAGCAGTACCTGTATTAACCCCTTGATTGTTCAGCCAGCATGGGGTATATACACCCCTTGACATCATCCCATTGAGGTCTACAATCCCTTACAAAGGAAAGATTCACTGTGGTATCTGCCCACAGTGCAGTAAGGTGGGACTTAAGCTAACTTCCCGCTAGCCGTCAGGATAACAGGTCCAGTTTAGCTGCATTTTAGGCAGAGATGGAATTGAAATGGAAGCCCAGATCCAAACTTCTTGGGCCTGATTCTTATCTCACTTAAACGTAAATCAGGAGTTAACTCTGCTGGAATCAATGGAATTACACTGGTGAAAATCCAGTCTGAGTGAGCTCCGAATATCTGGCTCCAATGGGTCAAATCGGTCCCAGCCTGAAATCCAGCTCAAAATCCAAACTTTCCCAAATGCTGGGGGGCTGTGAATTCTGTGTGAAGACTTGGTCTGATTATGGACAAATATATGAGCTGCCAACTTGGATCTGACTCTGAATTTGGGAGTTTGAGCCAGGCGCTTCATTGATTTCAGTTTGGGCCAGTCGTTACCCATACTGGTCACAGCCAAAACACCATCGAGACAGGGAGAGGTCTCATGTCACCTGATTCAGAGCAAGAGGCCAGATCCTCAGCTGCTGTACTTGGATTGGAGCTGCTGGCTCTAGGAGTGTAATGTAAACTGTACTGCTCTAGTTTTCCTTTCTCACTCTCCTTCCACTGCCTCCTCCAAAAACTGACTGTTCGCTTCACCTCTCTCACTCATGGCTGTTTGGGCCAAAATGAACAAGACCTCACAGTGTAAGCAGCTATGAGCTATGTCTGTGCATCGTTCTGCTTAAGTGAAAACAACCATGCTGTGCCAGTTTAAATACAATTCCCCTTTTCTTACTTATAGAATGTGGGAACCTTCTTCCAGCAAATTCACTTAATTCCCAGCCCAGTGCTGTACTATGAAGCCCTTAGATTTCTTGGTGACAATAGCAGAGACTCTCAGAGGACAGCAGAGCTGCTACAATCAGTCTTGCTAGTTTGGTGTTAAGTGTTGGATGTTTGCTAAGTGCCCTGGGTCAACGGTAAGTACCCAGGGCCTGCTTCTTTGCCCACTCTCTGTTCTGAATCACTGCATGATTTCTCTTACTTGGGACCCACTCAATGCACATGTTTCATGCCAGTCTGTTTGACTGAGCTGTTTGACAGAAGCTGGGAATGGGTGACGGGCTGGATCACTTGATGATTACCTGTTCTGTTCATTCCCTCTGGGGCACCTGGCACTGGCCGCTGTCAGAAGACAGGATACTGGGCTAGATGGACCTTTGGTCTGACCCAATATGGCCGTGCTTATATTCTTATGCGCTGCCTTTATGCCAGCTCACCAGGACACCTGGCATCCCCTCTGGCCACATTCCTGAACCATTGTGGAAAGCTCGAGGGTTTTGTTTTCTTCTGTGAGGCTGGGATCTTGGTTTTGCACAAGGCAGAGGAGAGTAAGGGCTTGCCTACGCTTGAAATGCTTCAGCGACACAGTAGCTGCACTGCGGTAGCACTTCAGTGTAGACACTACCTATGTCAATGGGAGCAGAGGGGTTCTCCAGCTGACGTAGGTATTCCATCTCCCTGAGAGGTGGTAGCTAGGTCGACAGAAGAATTCTTCCATTGATCTAGTGCTGTCTGCACTGGGAGTTAGGTCGGCTTAACTCTCAGGGGTATGGATTTTTTTATATCCCTGACCAACGCAGCTGGGTCGAGCTAACTTTTTAGCTTTCAGCCTGGGCCCCTGTGATGGGATGTACAAACCCCACAGTGGAGAGGAAGGGGTTAAGGAGCTGCTCTGGGCCCAGGCACAGACTGGAGAAGGAACTTGCAAAGGGGAGCAGAGGAGCTCAGCAGCAGGCAGACAATGGAGGTGCGCTGACCCTGCATTCTCAGTTCCTGAGAAGGAGCACCACAGGGATGCTGCCTGAGGCCTGGTTATAGAGACCTGACCAAGCCTGCAGAGGAGGGATTCGTGACTCTCTGCATGTAGAGACTGTATCTTTCTGGTTTAGTTCTTTACTTTACCCTGGGAGAAGAGAGGGAATGGGTAGGAAGCAATGCAGGGAGGCAGCGCATAGCATCCCAAGGTGCAGGGTGCCTGTTAGTGGGCCCTGGATTGGAGCCTGGTGCAGAGTGTGGGCTGGGGTCCCCTACCGCCCCTAAAAAAGGACAACGACAGAAGTCTATCCCTCACCCAGGAACCTAGCTGGGGAAGACCCTGTAAGTACAGGGGAAAGCTCTGAATCAATTGCCAACTTCTGAAAACTTCTCCATTATCAGACCCTTTATCACTCTTTCAGAACTTGAAAGTGTGGCTTGGCTTTAGGGCTAAGTCACTGAAAGGCTGGACCACCATGGGGTGGAGCTGTAAAAAAAAAAGGGGGGGACGCCCAGGAGGAAGACAACCTGCCACACACCCCCGCCTGTCCATTTAGGTGGCAGTGACGGTGGCTGTCCCCCCTCCCAGCCCCTCACAATAACATTGTAACAGAGTCCATATCCACAGGTCATAGACAGGGGCTCCAGATGGAGCCCTGGGTGATTCCTGAAGAAAATGAAGTATAACAGGCTTAAGAGCAATGCGAGAGCTCCCCATCACCAGCTCCGGGGATGGTGGGTGGGGACAGGTGGTTGCATGAGATCCAAGGGAGAAGAGCATCACAAGTGGATCTCACTCTCCCACTGGATGGTAGGTAAGTGCCTGCCCAGCCAGTTCATTAAGATGGCCATTATTTTGGAAAGGTGTCGTTAGCCGATGGTTTTCCAAGAACCTCAGAACCCT
This sequence comes from Eretmochelys imbricata, assembly GCF_965152235.1. Classification (NCBI taxonomy): domain Eukaryota; kingdom Metazoa; phylum Chordata; order Testudines; family Cheloniidae; genus Eretmochelys; species Eretmochelys imbricata. Next base: position 22,999,107 of record NC_135585.1, read on the forward strand.
GGCAAGACCCAAGCCGCAGTTTATTAGGTTAACAAAATAACCTTGTGGTACAGACGAGCGCTCTAATTCCTCAAAGAAACCTTCTTGGGGCAGCTACTGTCCTTACCATGGGGACTCGTCCAGGTTAAAGAGCCGTCCCCTTCCCTCTCCTCCCCCAGCCCTGAAGGAGTTCCACTGTCTATCCATGGAAACCCTTGTGCTATCCCTATAGACTCAGACGTGGCCGTTCTCCTCAGCAGTCTGAGAGACAGCAAGTGCCCCAGCTCCTACAGGCACTTATCCACTACAAACGCACGCTGCAGCCAAGAGCAACCTTGCAAACGCCCAACTCTGTCTCCCTAGGAGGTACTCAGCCTGCAGCAGTGGGAGTCTCCGGGGACAGGCCCTGATGGAAATGTCATTAGCATGTGTCACCTCTCCCTGCCTGGAAGGATTAATCAGTGTGAGAAGCTCAGCTTTAACAAGCCCTTCTTGGTGTGTAATTGAGAGATATTTAAAAAGGCCCGACTGAAACAGATTTTCCAATAAAATTTATAGAGCATGAAAATGGCTTCAAGCTGGTGCTGCTGGCATTAAAGTTCAGAGGGTATTGGCCTTTCACATGTCAAGGCATGACCTCCTCCTCTGAGAAGAAGGAAACAAGCAAACAAAGAACCCCACAGCCAGATTAGTTAAGTCACCTCTGCAATGGCGAATGAATGAATCACTTTTGTCTGTGAATGACAAAAGGTGCAAACTTGTCCTTTCCAGAAATCTCTGCGTAGTTCTCTTATTACACAGGCTGTATTGCAGGAGCACCTGGAGACCTCAGCCAAGATCAGGGCCCCGTTGTGCCAGGTGCTGCACATACAGATGGCAGGAGATAGTCCCTGGCTTGCCGAGTTTATACTCTAGATAGACGAGATAGACCGGGAGCTGGACTGAAACTCACCAACCTTCAGCTACTACCAGCTTCTGGGCACCATACCCTGAGGCATCCAGTCACCACTTGAGTGTAATATTTACGATTTTCTGGGAGCACCGTTTTTTATGGCGAACACTAGGTGAGTTTTAATCCTTCACCGAGCCGTCTATGGACACCCTGCTGGTTCCCTCTTCCCAACTGCTCCCTCCATACTAGAGATCAGAGCAGGCCTGAGGCTGGATGAGGGAACTCTGTGTGTGGTAGACTTTCAGGATTGGGACCATCATGTTCAATAGCCAACCTGCTGTGGGAGTTCATGGTTCCCCTGTAGGGTAAAGGGGAGAGAACAAAGTACATCCTCCCTCCAGTGCCCAAGTTCAGGTTGTCAGGACCCACAATTCCTTTGAGCTGTGGCAGGTACCCTTCCTCCCTTTCAAAGAAATGTATCAATCATAATAGTCTAGAAATCCTTTGCTGGCTTTGTGGAGGGCAGGCATGCGCACCAAGTCTCAGAGGATCTCCATCGTTCTGTATATATCTGCAGTCCTCAAAGATTCAAAATATGAATCCTGCAGTTCGTACAGACTCTCTGGGGCGGACAGACCCACCCTGTTCAAACCACAGGTAAAGTAATAATCAGGGAATCATGGAAATGTAGGGCTGGAATGGATCTCAAGAGGTCATCTGGTCTATCCCCCTGCAGAGTGGCAGGATTAAGTACACTTACACCATCCCTGACAGGTGTTTGTCTAACCTGTTCTTAAAAACCTCCAATGATGGGGATTCCACAACCTCCCCAGGTAACCGGTTCCAGTGCTTAACTACCCTGACAGTTACAGTAGAACCTCAGAGTTATGAACACCTCAGGAATGGAAGTTGTTCATAACTCTGAACAAAATGTTATGGTTGTTCTTTCAAAAGTTTACAACTGAACATTGACTTAATACAGCTTTGAAACTTTACTATGCATAAGAAAAATGCTGCTCTCCCTTTATTTTTTTAGCAGTTTATGATTAACACAATATTGTACTGTATTTGCTCTCTCTCCCCCCCCCCGTCTTTGCTGCTGCCTGATTGCGTACTTCCGGTTCCAAATGAGGTGTGTGGTTGACTGGTCAGTTTGTAACTCTGATGTTCTTAACGCTGAGGTTCTACTGTAACAAGTTTTATCTAACCTGTTTCTTGCTCCAAACTAAGTCATTTTCTTTTTGTTCTACCCTGCTGGACATAGAGAATTCTTGCAATTCAGACTTGTAACTTCTTTGCCTCTTATTTGTTTAACAACTTATTTTTCCTATTTGATTTTTAATGCTTTGGATAATAATAATTACATAGAATACCAGCTTCTTTGGCATTACAGCTGGAAAACTTAAAAATAATGAGAAGCAAACCAAGTAGACCAATTCCAATTATTACTTGTCCCTGAGGAACATGCAAAGTTCTAGTGAGCTCTTTTCAAAACTTAACAGAAGCCATTTGAATTCTGTTCTTAGCAGGATCATTTAGCACACACACGTTCACCAAATCAACCCAACAATGCTCAGCTGATATTCTTTAGATAAAAGTTAAGTTATTGTTTTTTTCCCCACTGTTAGGCCAGAATGCACATTTTGGGATTCATGTTTTCCTTACTAGGTAGCCCAGATGGAGCCAACAATTACAAACAAGATTGTTCAGGGGATAGCCACTGAACTGGAATGCCTGGATGAGAACTGATTTCTGTAATACTCTGAATATATTAAACTCCATTTTGTTGGAGCACTTTTAAGCAGTCCTGGCTCTGAACAGAGTTGTTTTTCTGCTCTCATTTACACTAGTGTAAATCTGGATTAGAACTGGTCAGATTCTCAATATTCTCATTCTCAATATATCATTCTCAATATTCACTGTGACTTTAGATCTTCTTTCTCTTACTGAATTGCTAAGATGCGTCTATTTGCTGTTCAAAATTATACAGTTTGTGCAAACAAATTTCAGACTCTGCATCATTCTCAGTCTGCCTGCTTCAAGGATTCACTATTGGTGGTGTGTGTGAGTCATCATCTAAGTCATATGGTATTCTCTGCTCCTCCCTGACTGGATGTCTGAGGGGGAGAGATTTAGGTTCTCTCTGCTCCTTCTCAGGTGAAACAAAGGGAGTCAAAACCTCTGCTGCACATGCTTCTGGTTGGGGGAGCAGGTGTAAATTCAGTGGAGTCAACTCCTACCCCTCCCTCAGAGAGAGGATGTTGGGATGGGCAGGGGAGCAGTCAAAGGACTTCAATCCCTGTTGCCTGGTCCTTTAGGAAGCCCCTAGGAATCACAGACCACCTGGTGCAGTTTAGAATAGCCTCCAGGCTACCCTAAACTGCTCTGGGGCCAGAGCAGATTCTCAGAGAGCCATGACTAATTCCCTGACAGTCGCCCCCTCTGCTGTACCAGAATCTCGCCATGAAATTTCTTAAAAAGGGGAACTAACTTATAGGGAATAATAAATAATGACGAATGCTCTGGTTCACTCTAACTGCCTTTGTTGCATTGCACATGAATATGGATATTCCTACAGAGAAGAGCGACCCCCAAACATCTGTGCCAAGAAAACCCACTGCCACAAATGTTTCAAACAGAAAGAAACAAGGTGCTCCTAAATGTAGCCACTGGAGATACTGCGCCTGGTCAGATCAGGAGTGCGGGGCCATGAAATTAAGTCCTGTTTCCTGCCAGCAGGCCTGAGTGTCAGACCTAGGTGATCAAAAAATCTAATTTTATTTCTGCAAAAAAAATTCAAATGAAACAACCTTGAAATTTTTTGTGGGAAAATTTTGAATTTCCAGTGAAAAATGTGGAAATGAAACAGTAAAAAACCATGTTTTCCATTTCAAATGGAAATTGTCATTTAGTTTTGGTTTTCGAAAACCAAAGCAAACCTTTAATTAAAAGTAAACAAAAAGATTTCTGGGTTTTAAATTTTTTTCCAGCAAAAACATAAAAAAATTCATCAGAATCAAACAGGTTTCACAAAACATTTTGATGAAACTGACGTTTTCAATAAATAAAAAACGAACAGCTGAAAATTGTTGAGTAGCTCCCTCATTACAGGCACAGAGCTGGTCCGGCTGGAATGCCCGTGAACCCTCTGCAGTGCTCCACCAGCCCTGGTGTGGAGTAACTCCAATAAAGCATCCATTCATGCAGGTGTTGCGGTGTTTGGGTGCCCACTTGAGAGACAGAGGATTTGATTTTCAGAGGTGCTGAATGCCCCCAACTCCATTTGACATCAACAGGAGCTGTGGTTGCCCATCACTTCTGAAAATCAAGCCCATGATGTCTCCACTGGACACTGAACTGCCCCAAATTAGTAGCTCCTGTGGAACATTTTGGCCACAATCTTGTGGTTGTATATGATTATTTGTATTACCAGAGCACCTAGGAGCCCTAGTCATGGATCAGGTATTAGGTGCTGTACAAACACCAAAAAAAAAACAAAAAAAAAACCAGTGGTAAAATTACAATTACAAACTGTAAAATGGGGATAATAACATTAACTCATCTTTGCAATCCAGGGATGAAAAGTGATACAAAGGTGCTAAGAATTATTAGTATTTTATCATTTCTGCTTTCTGCTATTTTCTCTTTTCTTCTTCGCTGTTTAGTAGAGGGCAGAAAGGACTCCTGAAGCTTGGGGGTTAGTTTTTTAATCCTCACAATATTTATTAAAGAGTTAAAATGGGGAAAGGAAGCGGCCAATCGCGTGTAGGAATTGAAATGAAAAGGTCCGGATCCCCAGTGGGACAGGAAAGCGTCTAAGGGGAGGCACACGTAGCTACACATTGTTTCTCGATTCAAACATGGTATGGTGCACAAAAGGGGGCGAATAATATCACTCTCCCATGCCTTGCTGGTGATAATAATAAATAAAAAAGATGCCAGCAAGAAACATGATTCGGGATTAACAGCTCCCATGTCCCACCTGCTGGCTCGGGGTATTCTTCCATTTAATAGGCCTCCGGCTTCCTCCAACCCCACGCACCCCAGGAGAGGGTCTATCCCTTTCCGGGCCGCCATTCACATGCCCTGGGATCAAAATGCCTTAGGAAAAATTCCCGGCGAGCTGATCGTGTGAATAAAAGGACAATCTGTCAGTGACTCCACTTGAGCACAAACGCTTGGGAAATGGAGATGGGGGGAGCTCGGATTTCCTGGGAGGTGGGGTCGGTGGGGGGAGGGAGCAGCACAATAAGTTCCAGTTAATGACTCAACTGACCAGCGTGTGCTGGTCCCAGGAAGTGCAGGCAGCTCAGTGACTTCCCATGGACTCCTAATCTGCCATTATGTCGCCTCTTTAAGACGGCTTTCCTCTGAGCGTGGGTCCCGTCTTGGCCGCTTTGCTCTGAGGAACGAGGGCAGGGATGGATTGCCGGCCCCTTCCCCAACACCAAGATGTGTTGACAATGGTCAATTTTCTACTGACTTGTCAATTACACTGACAATATTCTGAGCACAAAGCAAGGCAGTTGACTGATTGGCATGACTGCTGCTTCCATGAATAGGCAAACCTCAGGGAGCTTGAGGGCCCAGTGAGTTCCTGAGCTAGTCTGGGAGACTTTTCAGTGATTTAACACTTGTTTTTTTCTCCACAAGGTGAATAAGTTAAAAAAATAAAGAGCTTTTCTAACTGGTGTGCAGCCTGGGCCCACTGGGCGAGATGGTGCTGGAGGAACCGGCAGAGCATTAACAGCACTGCCCCAGGAATTTTACAATTCCACCCTGGGCTCCCTGGTAGCAATTTTACTGCAGTCCTGAAAAGGTGCAACTCTTGTCTCCCCACTTTCCACCCCTCCTACCTGCACCCTGGAAGGCACCAAGTAGAGCACAGGACTGGGATCCAAGCTCTTGGCAACCCTAAGAGAGTCCTATGGAGAATCCTTATTACTCTGCTGCATGGTCACTTTAAGGGGAGGCAAAATCTACCCCTATTTTGGAGAGAGAAGAATCCCCCCCAAGGACAGGCTGGTCAGACTGGGTGCCCTATATACAAGGGACCTAATTCCCATGTACACAAAAGCCATTTTACACCACTCTGGGAGGGTTAAGGGGCCTCAGAGAGAGCATGAATTATAGAGTAACTGAGAATCAGGCCTATGGTCTATTGACTGGTTGTTTTGTCCTTGGAAAGTTCTCCTCTTCCTCTTCTCGCTGTCCCTTTGCTCACACACTCTCTGTAGCTGGCTTTCGTTCTGCCCCCACTCTCTCATCCATTTTTACTACAGGTGTTGTTGAAACCTTTCTCTCTCTACTCCTTTCCCCACAGACTGCCCCAATCCAAGCACAAACCCTCTACAACTGGAGCCTGAGAATCACACCATGTTTCAGTGGGTCAGAAATGAGCCAACCCCAATTTGCCCAGCCAACATTCATACAGCCCTTCCTGCGGTATGCCTGGTGCACTGCAAACATGGGGCCTGTCCTCAGGAGGTGCCAAGAGCTTTTAATTATCGTTGAAATCAGTGGGGCTGGACGGACACACCAGCCTATTTCCCAAAGCACCAAAGGGAAAGATTTAGATGGGTTCTCATTGAATCCAGGCAGATTCACTCACCCTTCGAGGTGGGATCTTCATTTAGAAACACGAAGGGAAATCAAGGGCCCAGGATTTCAAGCCACATGGAGAAAAATGCTCCATTCAGATTTCCAGAGTGAACCTTTTTGTCTTCCTCCTGCAGCAGCTGTTCTGTCTTCACCTCCTCCCCTCATCCTGCCCCATTGCCCCCTCTACTCCACTAACTTTTACAATGTGAACCATAACCTGAAATGACCAGCACTGCAGAGACCCCCAATTTCATCCTTACTTGCTTTCCAGTGAGCAGCCTCCAAATCCCAAACATCACAGGATTGCAACATGCTGCTTTGACACTCTTGTTCTTTTTTTTTTCCTGTCCAGTTTTGTTAACATCATTACACACACAGGTCCATGAGATTGTCACTTTAAGCACAGCTCTGGGTGAGTGTGGTAGGGAGGCACATAAACTGCAGTACCCCAGGAGACAAGACAAAGACTAGGGTATGCGGAGTGCAGCATGGATGCGTGAGTGCAGGTGTGAGACCCTTGTCCAGAACCTGTATACCCAGGGTCACTAATCAGTGCGGACACTCAAGCATGGGCTTAGAAATACCAGGTCTGTGGACTTGAGTCCCATAGTCCCTGGACTTACACTGCTCTATAAATATATCCAAGACACACACCTGAGTCACAATTCCACCCAAGCTTGTTCCGGAGGTGGGGTTACAGTGGCGATGGTAATCTACTGCTGGCCTATACCAACAATAGCCTGATGATCGTTAACAACAGTCCCTTGCCCCTACATAGACCCTATTGCTTAGTCTTTCTGGTTTTCAGGGGCAGAGAAGCCATCTTTATCTGCACTGCAAACAATCTACAACTAATAAATAATAAATGTGGGAGTATCACGATTTGATCAAGTACCTTAAACCAGCAAAACCTCAGTTTAGCAGCTTGACAATTTGGTGGCAGATATCTATTTTAGGTGTTGATAGGATGCCACTCAGTACCAGATAAGAGAGAGTTATTGCTGTATTATCTAGTTACAACAAGAGCTGTGCAAATAACAGATTTCTCAGTTCACTGGCAATTCCAAAACATTGGGGAAAAAATCATTTCAGGTTGACTCAAAAACGAAAATTTTGGTGAACCACAAAGTTGAAAAGAAATCATTTCGATGTTGTGCTTTTTAAAAAAGGGTTTATCTAAAAAATAACAAAAATTGAAGGAAATTTTGAAATGAAACACTGTTTCAAATAGAAAAATCAAAACATCTCATTTTGAAAATGTCAAAACAAAACATTTTGCTTTTTTCTGAATTTGTGTTTGTTAGTTTGTTTTTCGACCAAAACAACTGGATGAAATTGACAGGAATTTGCTAAATGTTCGGATGTCACCAAATCTGCACTTTTTGCCAGCATGAGTAAAGGTTGTAAGAGGGGACCCAAATTGAATACCACGTATGGAAAAGAGGACAAGGAAACACTTCCTGACTCCTTCTGCATTTGCCCAAAATTGTCTGATAGCAGCTGCTGTTACATTTTAAATTCTAGATACCCAATACGAATAAGGTCATTTACTGTACTCACCACAAACTAGTACTTCCTCACGGACTTCTAAAGGTCTAACAAAAACTGTTACCCCAGGGCTGTTCAGAGCATAGCTGTGCAGTCCTAAAATTAGGATGTCTCACTGGATAGGCTTGTAATAGTCTCAAGCACCTTCTCAAGGCACCTATCCAGGCATTCCCCATGTCAGCTACACCATGTGCAGGTCCTAGTGCTGGAGGGAGAGCAGTCTCCTGGGCAAGTGAGCAGGGAATGGGCAGAGCCCCCCACAATGTGCCAGCCCTCACAGCTAGGCCAGGACATGGTGGGGGGAGGGAGTAATCGGCACCAGCTGTAGGACTAGCATAGATTATTTCCCATCCAGCCCCAGAGAAAGGGGAGAACTGGGGACCAGACTGTAACTCAATCTGAGTCACAATCTGGTTGTTGATATGCTCATGGGGTGGCACAACTGTGCTCTGCCCTTACTCAGAGCTTGTAGCAAAGCCACAGTTTAGCTCAGAACAGGACAGGAGGAAATGGGGCAATGTTTTTTTCCAGCAGATATCACAGTGATTGGCATGTTAAGGGCCTCGATAAAACAGGGAGAAGAGAAATATGGGCCTGATTCTCTTCTTATTTACACCTATTTTACATCACTGTGACTCCATTGGCTAGAAAGATTTACTCCTCTTTTGCACCAGTGTGAGTGACGAGAGAATCAGGCCCTCAGAGTCTTTTGTTTGTAGAGCTGTCCTGGGACTCTCTGCTGGAGTGTTCCTCCCAGTTTGTATGATATTTGCACCTGTGGGGAGGGTTGAGTGCATCAGTCCGGAAGAAAATCAGAACCCCCCTTTGAGCCATTTTGAGAACCAAATCTTTCATCTAGCTGTTTGTTTTCCCTCCCTTCCCGTATCACCCACACTTCAGCCCCCATTTTCCATTCAGATCAGGATTTACAGTGGGATTTCAGATTACTTTGAAATACTCTGGTTCCTGAGCTAGTTTTAAAGCACCCTGCTGAGAGCTGACCAGGCAATCCAGTATGACACAACATGTTACTAGTGTGACTCTCAAATTCAGTCCCGTGCCACTGAGTCCAGCAGTGTTTGGGAGTGCTACTGTTCAAGGAGCACTTTGTATCACCCAGTAGCAGTGACTTCTATGGCCAGCTCAGGAGTAGCCCTGACAGCAGGTTCAGAATTAAGCCCCATCCAGTCTTCATCAGCCAGATAGTCAGTTGCATAGACAAAGTGTTGGGACAGTAGGAAGAGCAAAAGAGGGGAAAAAAGGCGTTGGGGGAAGATGCGGGGACTGAGATATGGCTGAGCCTCTGTGCAAAACAAAATAAACACTTTGTGGAGTCTCCCAGCCACTTTGGAATTCTGTAGGGAATCCAAACTGGAGCGTTCTGCCCTTTAAACTGAATGCAGTGGACACTTTTCAGACAACATCCCTTTATTCAGCCACGACGTGGTGTGCATCAAGGCACGCACGCTGAATATAAAATACAGGTAATTCTGAGTGCAGCGCTAGGACTGCTCTGTGTGTGGAGAAACATAACACTTTCTATCTTCTGGCCCAATCCTGCTCCCTTGGAAATCAACGGCATAGCTTCAATGGCCCAGACATCATAATCTTCTCTGTGTATCTTTACTCAGCACTGAGTGCACTGTTGGCACGCCATAAATCAATAATAAGTAGTGTTATTATATTGTTTTAAATCAAAGCCTGATAGGAAACCTAACCCTTTAATAGCCCCGAGGGACTCTGCTATTTGTGCATAATGGGCCTGGTTTGTGCAACATGTTGCGCAACTGTCAGGTGTTTTAATGAAAAATAATTTACATGCCGCAGCTGTAACTAGATCCCTGGATAATCCCCCGATAGGTTATATAATGATACACTACTTTTCACAACTTGGAAGCAGGGTTTGACTCATACCACAATGCATAGCTAAGATCCCAGAGGAAAAGGAAGAGGACGTATAAAGGGTCTCTGGATTCCAGGAGCTCAGCTTTGTCTATCACAAAGGCAACATCTGTATTACAGTCATTAGGGAAAGACCAAGTATTCCCCAGTGCATAGAGTAAAATGCCTATGTGTCCTAAAGACGTGTGTCATGGGATGAGCTGGCCCTTTAAGATGGGTTCAAGGCCCAGCTCTGGCCCTGTTCCTAGTTTAGCCCAGAATCAAGGTATTCTGGGACTTGTAGTCCAGAGAGACCATTGGCGTTGTAGGCTGGGTATGCTTGGAAAGCCGGCAGGGATGTAACTGAGCTCCTTTTTCCCTAGTAAGAGAGAGACTGGAGAAGGCTGAGACATCTAGTTGGCCTCTCTACCTGAAAGGAACAGGACCTGCTGTTGGGTCTTTCTAGGCCAAGAGAGTGGAGAGAGGTCTAGAAGGGCGACCAAAGAGCTGGAAAAGGAAGAGTGTGTTTTGAGCTAGGAAGAATAGAACTGGGTGGAACCTTAAAAGAGCAAGAGCAGCTTATAGGTGTGCCCACAGGCTGTGGGAGAAGCCCAGCGGCAATGGACTGACCGGGGGTGGCACTAAAGGCTGAGGTTTGCAGCTTGTGTTGGACTTTTTGTTTTGCTGGACTTCTGAAGGGGAGGCATTGGGGGATGTGACCAGAGGGATGAGCTACCCAACCACTGAGGGGAAAATGAGGCAAAGATTGTGCTGTCAGGAAGAAAAGTCCCAGCTATGGTCTCACACACAGCGATGCTTGTAAAAGACTGGCCTCTTCTCCTTCACCCTAGTCATAAGTCATGTCTCGGGACTACAAAAGGTTAATATCCCTGTGAGATGACAGAGGTTAGTGTAGTGGACACTGCTACAACCTCCCCTTCGAAAAGATAGACCAATCAATCAATAAAACATAATAACAACTGGAAACAACCACCACAAACTAATACAGCCAGTTAATGAAACATAATGGAGATGTCTAGCATGGCGGAAGGCAGGGGGAGGACCTGGATCCCACTGACAGTCAACAGGATTATTCTACCTTTTATTAGGCATCGGTTTAATAACCCCCATTTCTGACTCTCTGGCTTTTGAGCATGCAGCCACTTCTAGTTCTCTAAACAGTTCAGACTGATGTACCCAGTTCAGACTGATGTACCCAGTTCAGACACTAAAATGGATCCACCCCTTGGAGTCCAGGTTTGCAGCTCTCTGATGTTTGTCATTTTCACGGATTGGGCGGGTGGATGCTGCTTCTGTCAGTTCACAAGCGCTGTCTAATATTCCTCAAGAAGCAGCCAGAGTCCCCCTTGGCTTTTATTAGATGTCTTAGGACCAATGGGACATGATGGCATATGTCCTAGCTAGGATGGTATAGCTGTTACCTTAGTAGGTTGCCAGCAACTTTCTGATTGGAATCCAACATTTTCTCTCACTTGCAGTGGAGTAATGGTTCAGCATACCTGGCACAGTATTTCTTCTGTTGTGGTTTCCTGACATGTAACTCTTGTGTAAGTATTTCAGGTAGAATGTTTTTGGCTCTAGAAATTTGTTAGATGTTGACACCAAGGGTCTTGTTCTTCTTCCCATACCTTTCTGAACTGCTGATTCTAATAAAACATGGAGAGGCATGTTGTTCTGACCTAACAATGTGTCCTGAGCCGACAATGCCAAGCATGGATCCCTCCAAGCCACCAGGCCCTTTTTTCATCCATTTTAAAGCCAGAAGGAACCATTCTGATGATCTAGTCTGACCTCCTGCATAATACAGTCCAGAGAACCTCACCCAATAATTTCTATATCAAGCCTATCTTGTTGAGCTACAACATGCCTTTTAAAAAGTTATCAAGTCTTGATTTAAAGGCTTCATGTGATGGAGAATTCACCTTGTCCCTAACTAAGTTATACCAATGGTTAATTTCCCTCACTGTTAAAATTTGCACTTTATTTCTCCTCTAAATTTGTCTAGCTTCAACTTACAACTATTGGGGCTCTTTCTCCTAGATTAAAGAGCCATCTACTATACTTTGCACCTAACTCTTTCCTATTTATACTGACTTTTCGATTAACCCCATTGAATGTGAACAGAATAGGCTTGAAGTGATGACCACATGAACAGATATGTCAAAGAGAATTGCCAAAACAAGTCACTTGTGAACTATGGACCTGTTATCTGTTGTTGATGCCTCTCAAATGCCATGGTGAGTGAGGACACTACGATTCAAATAAATTTTTCCATCACTACCCAAAGTGTTGTGCAAAAGCTCAGTTTAAACACAACTCTGAGCAGTAGTACGCTACTAAGAGGTAATTTTCCCATTTAGATCAAATAAATCTGCACCCAACTTATACCAATGACAGCTGGGAATCTCCTGAGGTTTCAGTGGTTCTTTTGTGTTCTATTGCCTATATTTATTGCAAAAAGACAAGGAGTACTTGTGGCACCTTAGAGACTAACCAATTTATTTGAGCATAAGCTTTTGTGAGCTACAGTTCACTTTATCGGATGCATTCAGTGCTGTAGCTCATGAAAGCTTACGCTCAAATAAATTGGTTAGTCTCTAAGGTGCCACAAGTACTCCTTGTCTTTTTGCGAATACAGACTAACACGGCTGCTACTCTGAAACCTATATTGATTGCAGATTTCACACTTAGATCTTCAATGGTAGCATTCACACATGGCTAGAATAGAATAGCTCAGGCTCTGTTCTTAAACTGCTTACTACCTAGATACGTACTATGGATTATGCTTAGACCTTCTGAGTTTATGTTGGTGCAATATTATGACACAATATCATTTGCACAGAATCCATCCAGTGTAGCAATTTGATCTCAGTAGTCCCAAAAATATTTTATATTTGGAAATGTCTGGGATTTTCCTGTTATCCATCTAGCATTACTTCCTCAAATTCATGTAAGGTTGTGTTGTGTTGTAGTTTCTCATTTTAATTCTTCATATTTTGTTTTGAAAATGGGCAGTTCTTTAGTCATAATTGCTTGAGTCTCCTGCTGCTTTGCTCAATGGCTTTTGTAATATGGCTTCTATAAACTTATGGGGTAAAATCCTGGCTCCATTGAAGTCAGTGGCAAAATTCCCATTGACTTCAATAAGGCCAGGATTTCACCCTTGGTCTGTTTCTACCACAACCAATTTCTGCCATAAACATCCATAAAACTGCTCACGGAAATAATGGTCTGCATTTCTTCTTCCATCTGAACATAGTTGTGGTGTGTTCCAGTCAGTGGTTTGGAAGCACATGAATGCAAGCCATCATCTTCTAGAAGGAGGCCTCCAATCAGTTTCGTGATATTTTGTGACAACATTTTACTTTCCAAGATCTTATTTCTTGCAAATTATCCTAAAACTGTATTGCCTGTATTGCCCTCTGGCAGTATTCTGGGTGCCACTTTAAAAACAAATGAAGGGCGAATTTGCTTAAATATATTAACATGCCCATGAATCCTCTCAAGCCTCCTTGTTCTGGGATCTTACCATTTGTACAATTGTTCCTGCATTTCTTCTGCTGAGACAAACTCTTTGTGTTACTAAGTATGTGTCCTACATAACTAATCTAATTTAGCCTGATTGGGTATTTGTTCCCATTTGATTTAAGTTTCTTTGCTTTGGTATGCTGCTGGACATTGCACGGTTTATCGCTGTGTTGTTAAATATTTGCATCCAGCAGAGTATTAACAATTATCTCCAGCCGTCCAGATCTGGAACATGGTGATTTGATATACCATGGGTACTGAGGCAATCCTAAAGGGAAGCTACTTCAACCTATATCTACCAAAACCAGAGTTAAAGGGTCAGAGTTTTGCACTTTCTGTTTCCAGTTAGACTGGCTAAAACCTTTGGATTGCACCCAAAACTTCATTTGAATGTGAAATTGGAAATGGAACTCAGGTGTGCAAACCTAATGCGGACCTGAAGAACATGAAGCCCTTTGAGTGAAACTGATGAGCTTCTTATAGAGACAAGCCTGAGCCAAGGGACTCAGATCTACTTCTAGACATCCCTGAAGCTTGGAAGTATTTAGGTTTTGTGGTCCTTCTTGGGGTCCATCTCTAGACTCCAACTGTGCCCACTTTCCCTTGACAGGAAAGTTCTAAGCCGAGTGGCTCTACGTGGCAGGATAGTCCCTCATTCCTGGTCTTCTAGCTTTTCTATTCTAATAGGAACCCTGTTTTCAAGGTTCTGCATTTCATCTCAATCATAAAATTAATGTTAAGCGGAATACTTGGCTCAGCCTGAGGATCTTGAGCTATAAATCTGCACAATTCCCCCCTGTTTACGCCCCCACTGAGCTATTGTCACTTTGCCCATTTTAAGTTGAAAAACAAATCATTACATTTCCCAGGTGCAGATGCGTTTGTCTCTTTGCTCTGCTCCTTTCCAGAGGTCTTCGTCCTCTCTCTCTTTTTAATAAAGAGATTTTGCAGGCGCTTCATCTGAATGGAAATGCATAGCCTTGAATGGAAAGGAAGGAAGGAAGGAAATCATGACTTGGGGCACTGCAGCCACACTATTGAATTGATCTGCTGAGTAGTGGGCCTGGAAGTCACATCCTATAAAGGGAACAAGTTTTCATTGTCCCACTGCAGAGAGAGGCAGAGATGTTTAGGAGGGTGGCCAGTTGCTTGAAAGCTAGTAGCTACGTCAAGAAGCAAAGCAAGCTGACTAGCACTGGTGGGAACATTGCAGAGCCTGCTGACTTGCCCCAGAAATAGTGGGAAAAGGTAGGACAATTACAGAGGAAGCTGAGCTCTCAGGAGTTTTCTGCCAGTGAAGTGTGTTGGACAAAGTGGAAGGAAGGCTGGTCTTGTGGGTATTGGACTGATGTTCAAGTGTTCAGAGTTCAATTTCTGCTTCTGCTACAGACTCACCGTATAACCTCAGGCAAGTCTTAATGCCCAGTTCTCCATTGTCCTGCAACTTACGTAGTCGGTGTCAAATTTTGCCAGCTCAGAATGGCAGTGTCTTACACACCCTTTGCTCTGATGTAAATGATACAAAGGTGCAGGGCAACTGAGAATGAGGCCCTTAGTCTCTGTGGCCATGTCTTCACTTGGGAAATGGTGTCTTTTTAACATGAGTTAGTTAACCTGTGTTAAAATCAGTGTAGACAAGGCAGCTGTAATTTTAACGTTTGTTATCCAGTCCAGGTATACCGTAAGGGGGAGCCCTGCTATGTGTCTGTGCAGTGCCTAGGACAATGGGGCTCCCATCTCATTTGAGGCCACCAGGTGCTATCATAAACCTAACAGCAATAAAATGGCCAAATTCTAGAGAGATATGCATGTATTGCTCCTCTGCTTAGCCAAATGCTCTATCAGCCAGCTCTGCTGGGGTGCGGGAGCTCCAGCACCCCAGCCCATAAGGCGGCTGGGTGATAGTTATAGCTTGTTGTCTCCTTGGTGCCAGAAGCTGGTCTGTCTCTTAATACAATTGTAAAAATGGGGGAGGGTGTCTTATTTATTCATCTGGTGCCAAAAGACCCCTGTTTGGATTGAACGGCGATAAGAGATGACTGGGGCTCATCATGACATTGCTTTATGAGCTGATGACACTTTTATGAACTATGAAAGTCCCCAGAGAATTCTACGTGTTGATGCATTAGAGATGCCAAGATCTTCCCAAGTGAATGAACTTTCTTCACGTACTTTAATAGCTGGAGACTTTGGAATGTGGTTTCTCTTCTCCACGGCACTGGAGTCCTCTATTCTCCTCTTGCCCAGCCCAGAGATGGATTCCAACCACCTCCCTTATCTGTAACCTCTTTATCTCCCATCTGTGGCCCTCCCTGCAGTGTCTTAACTCTCATGCTCCAGACAAGGAGGGCTGAAAGGGACTCCTTTGGAAGCCTTCTAACTGACCAGTTACTCTTTCCTGGCGCCCACTGCCCTGTCTGTGATTATGGCTCCTACTCACCCAGAGAGAGGCTGGGAAATGCTTACTTTCAGCATCACAGAAATCTATGGGGCTTTGCTGGTTTGCATTTGCTGAATCCAGAGCTTTTGAGATCTGACTTCAGGAGAATGGATTATTAAAACACATGTAACCTAGCATATACAAACAGCCGACGAGCGGTTCGCTCATATCAAGGAGGCCACTAGATGGTGAAGTGAAAGTGAATTTAGGGTTTTATCTTAATCCCTGCCTGCAGACACTACAAAATTAAGGAACCATTTATACAAATCACAGGATTGGTAAACTCCCAGGACTAGCAAAACACCAGTGATACAGGTCAGGATTGGGACCCATGGCAGAGCCATGTCAGGGGCTGGAATGGCCAGTGGGGACCACGGGTGATGCAAGTCAGGATATCATCCATTTTTTGAGGGGTGCAAGATTGGAATAGTAGCGGGGTTGCTGCAGGTGAGATTTGAGATATACTGTGGAGCTGTGTATACTATTGTAAGGATAAATCCTACCTCTCTAACCTGTCAGATTGTTCTGAAAAAGCTAACAAAGAAGTGGATGAATGTGAGCCAGGGGATATAAATAATCCAGACTTTCCAAAGAGTTTGATAAAGTTCTGCACAAAAATCTATTAAGGAAACTTCATAGCCACAGAGTAAGAAGCAAAGTCCCTTTGTAGATTAACATTTGATTCAGAGAGCAGAAACAAAGGGTATGACTAAATGGCCAATGATTGGCATGCAGAGAGGTTAATAGTAGGGTAGCCAGGCCTCAGTAATAACTAATAATAATACATAGCACTTTTCTCTATTTTCAAAGCACTTTGCAAACATGAATTAGCTAATTAGTCAGTAATTTACTAATTAACTAGCACAGGGACCAATGGCACTCAGTATGATTAATGATCTGGAGAAGGGCTAGATAGCTTGAGGCAACATTTGTTGATGAAACAATAATATAGAATCATAGAATCATAGAATATCAGGGTTGGAAGGGACCTCAGGGAACTTTAGTGCGAGCAAGAGCGGAGAGGATGGAGAGGAGCTTGAGGAACTAACAAAGTGAGGTGACTGGACAGCATGAGAAAAGAGACGTTCTGATGTAGACAAGTTTAGGATATTATTTAATAACCTCACGGTCCCAGCAAATACAAGAGGAACAAACACTGTACACCTACTCTTTCAGAGCTGCTGTCCCATTCTCACCTTACGAATAATGGATAAAAGTTTCAGAAGTACCTTAGTCACTTGGGGTTAGATTTTTAAAAGTCTGTAAGTGCCTCCTGTGGACCTTTCACTGCCTCTTAGGTCATCAGTTCCCCCTAGCTGGACAGGAATCCCCAGGAAATACCCTGCACCTGAACCTTAGTTTTAATATCACATGATATAGAGCTCGGGAGCCCAGTTCTCATCTCGCATCCATGGGTGTAAATCAGGAGTCAGAATTACACTAGTGCACGACCAGTGTAATGACAGGAGAATCAGGCCCACAGTTTCTAGTGGCTTACATAGTGGAATGGGAACTGCCACTCTTTGGGGGCAAGTCCCACCCCCTACTCCATGCCTCGGTTTCCCCATCTGTAAAATGGGAATATTATGTATGACCTGTGCAGTAAGATTTCGTGCTTTAAAATCTGTAAAGCCATGTTGCATTGTTAATCATGGATTTGGGTTAGAAAATCACAGGAATCAGGTCAAAGGCATTTCCCCCATCTTCTCTCAGAAATTACCTGACAACTTCCATGGAATGTGTTAGTCCTCCTGGGAACACCACCACCCAACTGTGCGGGTTTTTTGAAAGGTCATAGTGATGCCAGGGATTCTGTATTTCAATCAGTGTAAATTCATGGCTTGGAAAAAATCTGCACTTCAATTCCTGCCCTAAACTATCACATGGCATTGCTTTGTATTATTACACAGCTGCCATGTTCCACCTCACAGGTGGCTGCATTCCAGTGGCTGAGGTTAAATTATTCTTGTCTATAGTTTGTGTATCAATTTGTCAAGTCTATAGAGCCCTTTTGAATTCTCTGGATGAAAGCTGCAATATAATTAAGAACTATAAATATATAACGTAGTATATTACATATATATTATAAACAAACAAAATATTTTCCTATCAACGCAAATGTAATTAAAATGCTTAACCATACTGATTCTTGCTCACAAGTGCAGGGTTGAGCTAAACATCAAATTCGCATCTGGAAGGAACTTTCCCTGCAAGGGAAATTAGCAAGGGTTTAGGGAGATTTTCTCTGTTCTCTAGGGCATTAAGCAGAGATCAGCTGTCAGGCTCATGTAGGCATCCCTTATGGAAAATTCCTATCAAATGTAAGCTTTCTGTGGACTTTTGAAAACTTCCTATGCAATCAAATATCTGTCTGTCTAGACTCCGTGGTATCTGAGCACTTCACAAATTCATCAATTTGTACACAAAGTAGAATAGAAAATGTAAATCTCTGCCACAGAATTCTATCGGACAGCTGTAAAAACCTACAGAAGGGTCTGATTTTAGAGTGATTCCTATAGAACTCTATTGGTTTCATTCCTATTCAGATCTACGGGACCTTTTCCCCAAGGGGTATCCCCATGGCTGATTTGCCAGAACATGATTCTACTCATCTTTGCTTTCTGCAGGTACCCAAAGGAATGACTTCAAGAGCACAGGGAATGTAATGATGCAGGTGTTACCCTGCTAATGGCTCCAAGACAATCTATCCTTATTGGGACCTGAACCACCACAGAGGTATCTGGATAAGCTTTTCCTCGGCTGTCCGCTGGGCACTGAGAATTTCAAATCCGGCCTGCCATTGGCCAAACGGCAGCAGACTGAATTAATTGTTTGCTGGTGGGTAGCAAAAGTTTTCAACTGCAAACACTTGATTCTGCAGATTCTGCAGAGAAAGAAAGAAAGAAAGAAAGAAAGAAAGAAAGAAAGAAAGAAAGAAAGAAAGAAAGAAAGAAAGAAAGAAAGAAAGAAAGAAAATTCTCCCATGCAGAACACTGTTCCAAGGTCAATAGAGAAAAACCCTGTGGCCTGAATACCCAATCCGGGGAGAATTCGGAGCCTGGCAGGAACCCTTGAGGGTTGGGTGTCTGTGTTGTCACACTTGTAGCCAGGTT
The DNA here is from genome assembly GCF_965152235.1 of Eretmochelys imbricata. Lineage (NCBI taxonomy): Eukaryota > Metazoa > Chordata > Testudines > Cheloniidae > Eretmochelys > Eretmochelys imbricata. Next base: position 23,018,110 of record NC_135585.1, read on the forward strand.
ACCATGGCTCATCCATCGTGCATCCACACCCTGGGGGTCCGCTTCTCTCCCTCATTCAATGGGGCTCTGCTCTTCCAGCATTGAGGAGGACAGTTGATTTGCAGAAGAAAAGAGAGTCCTTAGTGGCGCTGTCATGTCATCACCCCAGGGTTCACAATGGATTGTGGGTGCCGTGCATAATAGAGCTGGCTGTCTCTGTCCGCGCTGTGCTGGACCGTTCTCATGGCTCGGATTCCCAGAAGGCACAAATCCCATTCTCATGCTCTGCAGATGGATGCTGAGCAGAGAAGAGAGTGGAGTGTGTGCTGGGGAGAGAGGGGGAGCTGTTCTTGAGGATTTCTCCTCCTTGTTCTCACCTTTTCCTGGGGTGCCCACTAAAATCCATCTGAAGTAGTCAGGGTAAAAAGATATTTGTAACAGAAAAGTTCCAAACTGATTGCTCTCTCGACTTGCCCCTAGATGGCTAACACCTGGGTTACTTCTCAGGATCCACTGCCACATTCTCTCTGTGTCCTTAAAAACTGTGGGCGACATCCTCAACCATTGTAAATCAGCATGGACTTCAATAGAGTTACATTGATTTAAATTCACTAGATAAACATATGGCCCCCTGTCCAATTTGATAAACCACTGAACCCAACCCACAAAGGATACAAACAAGGGAGGTGAGGTTACCCTTCCTCTCTTCAAACCTGGCTAGAGGATTAAGACAAGAAGTGATGGAAGAAACAGATCAGGGAATTTGAAAATGACATTCATACTGCATCTGAGCTGCATGCCCAGGGAATCTGAATTCATTGCTGGCCCCTCTAGTTCCCTCCACCCCCGCCCTTGGAGCCAGCCTCTTGCTTGGCTCTTCTGATGGGGCTTCTCTCCATGTAATCTTGTTGGGACTGCGTTTGGGATTCTAGGTCTGTTGCTGGTGGGGGAGGGGAGTTGGGTGCTTTGGACTTTGCTCCCCTTCCCACCTCCCAGGGGAAGAAAACTGAAATAAAAGGTCCATTTCTTTAGAAAACAGGACTGACTATGTTTCCATGCAGCTTTCCCATCCTCCCCATCCGCTTTGAGTAATCTCACTTCTGGGCCTGAATTCATTCAGACATTGTGAGGGATTAGCTGACCTTTCTTTCAGCGCTGGGTAAGCTTGTGATGTTAAAGCTTCCCAAAAATTAAACTCTCAGGAGAATGTTTCAGAGGCTGGAAAGCCTGGAAGCTTGTTCATTTTGTACCAGCTGTTTCCCCATTGTCTGTTTCCGGGGCAGTAACAGTCAATCATTCACAGAAGATGTATTGTCCATTTCTGCTGGAAAATGGAGAGTTCTACCAACAGTCCTATCAAATGTTAGAAAACCAGTTAACGATGGTATTGCCAACCCCAAGTGTTAAAGTGACTTGGAGTGGCTAGAGGCATTCTATATGCGCAGTCAGAGCCAAATCCTGAGCATAAAGTAGTTTGACTTAGTGCAAAATGTCACAAGCTCACAAAGAGCGCGCTCTCTATATTGGCATAGCATGCTCTCCAGCCATATCACCAGATGGGCAAAAGCATCCCAACACACAGTGCTCTCAAACTCCCCATCAACGTGAGAAGGGGTGCATGCCCAGACCCCACCTGGCGTCACCCTTAGGGCCACCCAGTGAATTCGCAGGATTGAGCCAGATCTGGGAACTTCATAACACAATGTCTGGCACCATGCCATTAACCAAGTCAGGCTGACACAACGAGCCTTAGACTATGCATGTTCGATGATGATACAGTGTTAAAAAAATCACAAGTTAACCTTCCCATAGCAAAATCAGAAGGTTGCCTTACGTATCATCAGATTTTTAAAAAATATATAAAATGTGGGCTGTCTTTATTTGCCACCTTGTTTTTGAACATCTAAGAAGTCACATTTTCAAGCTTTTCTCCACATCCATGAGGGCTAGAAACGTACTATTTTTTAAAAGAATGTTGAGATTCTCATGTGATCCCATGACTCCAGGAGCTGGGGCTTTAGGAACACCGGTGGCCAGGCATACATAAAAAGGGCCAAAAATTACCCTGGTGTAGCTTCACTGATTTCACTGGACTTCCATTAGTGCTGAATTTGGCCCAATGAGTCCAGCTGGAGGAATCTGCTAATGGTCTCCCGTGATACACCATCTGTCCCAGCATCCACATGGCCCAGCTGGGGCACAGCTTCCCTACAGCTCTCTTCTTTATTGCTTGACCAGAAGCTCACAAGCACTCCTGGAACAGGACCTACAATATGGGATATACCTAGGAATGACATGACAATATGCAAAGAAACTGATTGGCTGATATTTTGTGACATCATGGCTGGAAGTCCCACTTCCAACTCTAAGAGGTGGTATTTCTGGAACTGACACTGGTTTCCACAGGTTTCAGCTTTTTCTGATGCAGGTGTACTACGTGTGTGTATGCTTGTAGCACACCTGTGCGTGTCTCTGCAGCTGTATGGGCACAAGTCTCCTGTTGTTTGCAGCAGTGTGACTCCACTGAGTTCAATATCATCACTCCCTGAGGGCGCGGGCCTGGCCACATTATGTGTGCAGCCAAATAGCAAGACATCTTGCTTCACCATTTCATCTCAAAGCCACATCAAAAACGCCAGCTAAAGTCAATTTCCCCCACCCTTTCTGAAACAGTTGAGCCTCTCAGACTGTACATCAGACATGACCTTTCTAAGAAACAATGGCACCCCGCGGTGCGGGACTATATTTTGGATTGATGGCGCATTTCTTGGTAGATAGACAACTCAGATCTGCATCCCCTCATCTCTCTGGATCAGCTCTTGCACGCTCCTTAGAACAACCCCATGAACCTAAAGATCCTTCTGTCTTACAATAGGATACATTGTGGTCACAGGGTGGTTTAACTCACAGCTTTACCACTGCAGCTTCTGGCGCTCCCTGTGAGCTCAACAACAAACAGCTATCTTGTTATGGACTGCCCTCTTTAGTATCTTGATAGTGGATGGATGTACTTGACATCTCCAATGATGCTGCCGTGACAACGGCTACATCACTTACACAACATCTAGTTCATTGTTTGTACCATCAGATGCTAATGCCAGAAGAAGACTCCCTGATTTTCACTGGTGTCAATAGGAGGAGAATCAGGCCCTACATATACATACAGCTATTAGACATTTAAACACCTGTGCTATCATGTTCTCTTCTGAAGAACCATCTCCTGAAAGTGTGGTTTACGGGAATGGTACCACACTGTACTGGTGGGTCGGTCCTGCCAGACACACTCTTCCTAAATGCATCCGCCTTTACTGATCCTTATTTGGCCCATGTTTATGACTTCATAGACTATCTCAAATCTAATTATATTTACTATGAGGAAAAACAGCCAGTTCATCTATGTCTGTGAGGTGCCTAGCACAATAGGGCCCTGATCTCAGCAGGTGCTTCTAGGCATTATAGGAATACAAATAATAAATAATAACTGAATAGTAGGAATAAGGGCCTGACCTAGAGCCCATTGAAGTAAGTGGACATATGTAGTCAGATATAAGCAAGAAGCCCCTTCAGTCTTCTCATCCCTCTTGCTTTCTCTGTACATATAATCTGACCCAAAATGTTTCCCATGCCAAATTTTTTTTTAAACCCAAGTGATCTGATGAACACTGGAGCGAAACAACGATCATGTTTTTTTTTTTAGTTTGTTTAAAATGTCCAGAAAATTTATCAGTATTTTAAATTTAAATTTTAATTTTAAAATAGCTGAAAATCGGTGCAAAAATTAACAGTTTTCTGGGTAAATATTGGGGCTAATAGTGGGTGATGGGAGGACAATCTGTACTGCCAAGGTTACCTAGCTGCCATCTCTCCTTCTGGAGACAAGAGCCAGGTCCAGGAAGTTCCTGCACTTCCAAAATTCAGGTGAAAATTGATAAAAACCAAATAATGGCCTTTGTAGAACCCGGGAAATTTTCAGTAAAAATCAATAGAAACTGAAAATGAAGAACCTTTAACAATGCTGTAATCTCTATAAAAGCAGCCACATTAGAAAAGGCTAGTCCTTGAAATGGTCAAGTTAAACATGACTACTATATAGGAGCTGTGAATTGGGGAAGAGGAACTAATGTTTAGTTTAAATTGTCCATCTAAATGGATAGCCTCTTTCCAAACTGGCTAGTTTTACAGACCTCATATCCTTATATGGCTATTCTTTCTTTGGAGCCTTGACTCCCTACCCATCACTTCCAGTATTTGAACTATTTGGGATTAGATAATACTCATAGCTGAAAAAAGTGAGTCTGATGTTAAAATCAGGGTAAAAATGAACACATCTATAGCTGCGCGGAAGGAAAAGTTACAAGTAATTTGAACAACCATAAGTACAACTTGAGGTAGATTTGAATACAGTATGTTAGATACAGGAGCTGGTTTGTTTATCCACTAGGCTGACGTCTTTGATTATTCTTTGTTGAAACTTATTTACTCCTTCACAGAACACAAGAACCAGGGGTCACCCAATTGAATTAATAGGCAGCAGGTTTAAAACAAATATAAGGAAGTATTTCTTCACATGACGCACAGTCAACCTGTGGAACTCCTTGCCAGAGGATGTTTTGAAGGCCAAAAGTATAACTGGCAAAAGAATTAGATAAACTTGCTATTAGCCAAGATGGTCAGGAACACAACCTCATGCTCTGAGTATCTCTATAAGCTCTGACTGCCAGAAGCCGGGACTGGACGACAGTGGATGGCTCACTTGATAACTGCCCTGTTCTGTCCATTCCCTCTGAAGCATCTGGCACTGGCCATTGTCAGAAGACAGGATACTGGGCTAGATGGACCATTAGTCTGACCCAATATGGCCATTGTTATATTCTTATCTTTGATAAGCATTACAGGTTCTTCTGCTGAGCCTTTCAAAAGTGGCCTCTGGATTCCTTCACCAGCTGGAACTCCTACAAGTACTTGGTGTGTCTAAATGGTGAGTGAATGTTTGTACTAAATTGCTAGGTGGGGAAGTAACTGTGGGCTAGATGTTGATCTCAGCTACAGTGGTATAAATCTGGACCCACCACCCTGAAATTAGCTGGAGTGACTCTGGATTGTCACCATTATATACAGGTTTTGATCTGGCCCTGGATCTCTTTATACGTTTGCACAGTGCTGAGTGTGCGGTTGGCATTAAACCAATAATGTTAATTTGCCCATGAGAAGCCGGATCTAATTAGCCTTCAGTGCTGTATAATTACACTGAAAATTACAAGAAAAAAGGTGAACCTATGGGCTATGGTATTGAAACTGGAACTAGAATTTGCCCTTCGTTACATATACTCATAACTGAAGGCCCCCAAAGCATGTTTCCTGGTTCCTGACGTATCCTGCAGAAATGCAACTCTGAATGAAAATCTTGTTCCAATTAATGCACATTTTGCTGCAATAAAAAAACAAGAAGCCAAAAAAGGAATGTTTGCTTCTTGTTTTCTACATGTTTGCTCTACATTTCCCCCATTAATAGGGAACTTATGAATATGGCTTTCCTGCAGTGAAGCTGCAGTGATTATATCTGCAGAATCACACAAAGAATACAGTCCGAATGCTTAATATTGTCAGGGCAATGAGAGCCCTGAGCCCCGTGAGCCAGCTCCTTTATAGCTAGCAACTCTTCTCAAGTCCTCACTGTGAGTCTCTCTGTTCTTTTGCTCTTTCCCACACTTTAGCAGGGCAGTGCACTCCTGACTGGTGACCTCTGCATTATTTTAACTAGCAAATATCTATGTATCAGTGTATACACATCCTTTTTCCAGTTCGCCAACACTGTCCAAACACAATGCAACTAACAAGGGATCTTTCACCAGCAATGAACGTGTGGTTATTCTGCTTCTCAAATCCAGGCGAGAGGGAAGATTTTAGAATACGCTGGAAATCCACTAAACTGTGGCCTTGACTGCATTTTGTTTTTTAAGGAAACAGAGTGATACTGCTCCAACAAGACCAGCCCCATGCTGCAGTTCTCTCATTAACAATCCTGCAAACCTGTTTCTAATCCCAAGGCTTGCTGGGCATGCGTTAAGACCCCACTAGCTAGCAATTGTTAAGAAACCTGCTGGTCTAGCACAGGAACAGTTTCAATACTTACACAAGGGCAATGACCTCACATTTCAGCACATTTCTCTTCCAACTATCCCAAACATGATCAGTGTTCAGGCTGGCTCAATCTCACTTAGCCTTTCTTCAGAAGCATTTCAGAGACTATGGGCCCGAGCCGTCTCCTACTGAAGGCGATGGAAACTTTGCCACTGATCTCATTGGGAGCAGAATCAAACCCTCTGGGCCTGATTTTCACAGGTGCTGAGCACCCACAAGTACAGCTGAAGCCAGAGGAAGCTGTGGGTGCTCAGAGCCTCTGGACATCAAGTTCTATGTTAGCTAAAAGAGAAAAACCACGGTGTTTTCTTTCTTTCTTTCTTTCTTTCTTTCTTTCTTTCTTTCTTTCTTTCTTTCTTTCTTTCTTTCTTTCCCTGGGCAGTTTGCAGAAGGCTCAGCTGACCTACATGTACTGTACATCCTATGTCTGTAGAAGTGCTGCATCTCCAGGCCCCACTGACTCTGACTTTATGCTGCTTTGCAACTTTCACCCCAAGCTACTGTGCTGTGTTAAATTTTACATTTCCCAGCTTGTCAGGAGCAGGTAGTGAAATATCTGAAAGAGTCTGAACAATGGTTAGAGTACAGTTATTTTGTAAGCTGTTTAAAATAAATGTGGTGTGATCTATGGAAACTCCTTTAAAAATGGCTGAGTGCCATGCTAAAGTCTCCTTCATTGAAAATGTTAATTCGCTGACACAGTGCATGTAAAAGCTGTAACTTTACAGCAAGGTTAGAAGCATGTACATTTATCACAATCATTGATATTGACTCAGAAACATCTGGTAAAGTTCTCCCCATCATGGAAACTCCATCTGCCCTAAAGCAACAGGGGAAAACACCAAATAACATAAATCTGAAATAAATGTTCAGTCTAAAGCCAGATTGCTCAAGCACGATCTGAAATTTACCAAACTCGGACTCCTATGGACCAGCTGTTACTGAGTATTCACACCAGCTATAGCAGGAAACTTGCTGCCTACATGCAAAGCATTACATGGTCTCCTCAGTTCTTTTCATGAATACTCAACAGATACTAAATGACTCTCCAATCAAGGCTCCATTCAAGCGAGTCCAGAATTGGATCCCAAGTATCTGTATTAGACAATCTAATGTAACGCCTACGGGATGTGGGATGTCTTGCTGCCACTAATCAACATGCCGACCTTTTCAACCATGACTTGGGTCAAGCTGTCGTACTATTCATTGCAAATAAATTAACCACAAATTTACTCCCACTGTAAGTCTCTTTAGCACTGCCTTGGTGGTGCAAAGGAGCCTTAGTGGAAATAAGAATCTGGCCCAGTGCAAACTCCAAATCCAGGTCTCAGTCTTTGCTATAATGACACTATAATATATATTTTACAGACATTAAACTCATCCATATTGGTTAAACTCTCTGTTATAAAATTATACTCATTCTGCATTTGGCCTTCTTTGGATAGCAAATAATTCATGAGCCAGTCCTGATTCTCTTTGGATAATGGATTCAATATCTATAAAGATTTATTAGATAATTTGGATGAATCGTTTTTGGTTTACAGGCTGTTCACAATGTTTTCACTTCAGCTATTCTCTAGTCATTATTTGTTGTGTGTCATAGGTCAGCCAAGTCACATGATATTGTTTTTGTTTCTTGATCGGCTTATCAAATTTTTTTAAACAGGAGACCAACACAGCGCAAACAAAGCACTTTTGGGCGCTGATGTTTGGATGAATCATCATTGATGAAAATTTCTGATCTCATAAACATTTTTGTGACCATCTGGTGACTGTCCACATGCTTGTGAAATACAAATAATGTGAAGCAAAGTTATAACTGGGTGTTATATTTATGGTTTTAAAATTTTCAACTATTTAATTAGCTCTAATTATTTTAAATCTGATTATTAAGCAGCCATTTTTTTTCAATGACTGCTGCCCACTTGGGAGAAATCTCGTTGCCACTAAACTCTTTGACTAGAATATTGGTGGAAAGTGGACTTAAAAGTGGCACAAACTCAGCTGAAGCCCCAATTTGCTTTAAAATTCTAATGAACAGTTGTAGATTATTTAAAGATACAATTCACCGCTTATCACAGTCATTTTCACAACAGAATAAGGCCCTGATGCTACATTATTGAAGACAACAGAAGCTTCATGTGACTGTAGAGTCCCTCCAGCACATAGCATAAAGCAGGATTAAAGCCTACCTCTCACGAACACTAGGCCATGTCTGGAGGTGGATGCATCCAGTTGGAAAGAAAACACCTGGATAATGACCCATTGCGAATGATGTTTAACTCTTTGCAGTTTCAAAGCACTCTACAAATATGAACTAAATTTTCCTGGCAGCCCTGTGAGGACAGGAAGCATTAGCCCCACTTTGCAGTTAGGACAGCTGAAGCCCAGAGAAGGTCAAAATTTTCACACTTGAGTGTCTGAAGTTTAGCCCCTAAATCCATGCTAAGGAAAAGTGGCCAGCTTTTCAGAAGTGCTCTGTGCACACAATTTCCACTGAACTCCGTAAGAGTTTCAGCACCTCTAAAAAGCAACCCAGAACTGGCTTGCCCAGGGCTACAAAGTGGTTAGAGCTGGATAAAAGTATTTTGGAAAATAGTAAATTTGCCAGAAAAATGCATTTTTAAGGACACTGAAACTGTTTGCAAATTTGGGTTGAATCTGGCGAATAGTTTCAGCCCAAAAGAAAAAATGGGGAAACAATTTGTTTCGACATTTTTGAAATAAATCATTTCAACATTACATTTTAAATTGACTTTTTTTCAAAATGGTGTTTAAAAGGTTTCATTCGACCCAAATGAAATTGTTCTGGTTTCACATTTCAGTGAATAAAACAGAAAAAATTCAGTTTCAGCTTGAATCAAACTTAAGCTGAAAAAAAAATTATTTGCTCAGTTCTAAAAATGAGCAAAGCTGGAGCAAAATTGACATTAGAACCCAGGCACTCCTGATTCCAGTCCTGTGATCATGGCATGCTGCACCGTACTGCATTCATTGAAGTCAATAGGGCTGTGCCGATTTGCCAGCCAAAGATCTGGACCAATATTTTTAAGGTTTTGTCAATTTTTGTGACTAAGTTTTCACTTCCATGTTCTGGACCTGTTATGACAGTGCTGAAATAGCCCATGAACTGGCTGTTCTCACACCACCACTGGCTCAGACCAGATGCAGAAGGGCCTGGATTCCAGCAAGAAAGCACGCTGTAGCCCAGTTTCTCAGACTCAAAAGCTTCCAGCATCCAAATTCTGAGGTGCTTATCCAAACCCAACTCTGAACCTTGTGACATTTCACTAACCCCAATTACAACTCCAGCGCAGAAATCTTTGTGAAGGAAAAACACTAGATTCCAGAATGACTGCTGAAGTATTAGCTGAGTTACAAAAACAAACAAACAAAACCCCATATAAGGCCATTTCATTTATCCTCCTTTGTCCAGTTTTGCTTCAGTGTGAAAGTCGCTCTTTAAACTTCAGCCGTTGGGCTACAACTGGCTGGGTCTCTGCTCCAAAGCGTCGCGCCGAGAGCTTTCCAAAGGAATGTTTGCACAGTTCAATTTATTTCAAAATATTCAGCAGTTTCCCTCTCTCCAACCCTTGGGTGACTCTCTGCCCAGGATCGGAGGGTGTAAAGTAAAGGGCCTGGGATCCTGGTCCACAGAGCCATTGTGTGCAAACACAAGCTGCTGTTTGTATTTGTCTTCACACTGTCGGAACTCAATTGTGCAAACTGCAATGCCTGCTGCCAGTGTGCCTTCAATATCTGCTCATCTCTCCCTGCCTGCCAGAGACCCTCTCCACCTCCCCTCCACCTCCCACCCCGTCCCTTTTCACTTTGAAGCAAAGTGATTTAATTTCACGAGACTTTTGGTAATCATATTAGAATCTCAAACGTTAACCAGAACCAACTCCCTACTGCAGAGGGGGGAAAAGACAGAAGAAACAGCCTGGCTCAGGATAGCCACAAATACAAGAGGAAGACAAAAATCAGAGCAGCTGCCTTGCTGGTTCTCATGTCAGCATCCGATTATGCCAATAAACAATAGCCTCTTGCCAAAGGTTTGAAAGCAAGGAAGCTGGGTTTGGCACGGACTGAGGATGACGCTCAACAGGTTAATCAGCTAATTTCACAGGATGTTTGTTGTGCAAGATTTGACTTCGTTTTAAAAAGCAGCTCTTTTCCCTCCACTATAATCGTTTCCTTGCATTCCTCTCACCTCTCATCACTGCCTATTGCATATATAGTATATCCATACCTCTGTAAAAGCCACCACAGTGAACTGGCTTCTGAAACAAGCTCACCTGCTCAGGTACCTTCTGACTTTCAGTTATTATTTTTATGACAGTAGCCACTAAAGGATCCAACTGACATCAGGGCCCCATTGTGCCAGGTGCTGCACAAACACAGAGTAGGAGACAGTCATTGATCTTACATATGAGCAAGGAGAACTAAGACAGAGAGAGATTACGGGCACATCTACACTGGAAAAAAAAACAACCCATGGCAGTGAGTCTCTGAGCCTGGGTCAAATGACTTGGCCTTGCAGGGCTCATGCAATGGGCTAAAAATAGCAGTGTAGACCTCCCTGCAGGGATGAGGTTTCAGAGCTGGAGAGGGAACAGCTACACTACTATTTTTAGCCCCGTAGCGCAAGCCTGAGTCAGCTGACCCAGACTTTGAGAGTCAGCATGGAGGATTTTATTTTTTTTTTAGCAGTGTAAACATACCGTAAGTGCCTTGCACCAGGTCACACTCAGGGTCTGTGGCCTCACAGGGAACTGAACCCAAACCTCCTGATTCCCAGTCCATTTCCTGAATCACAGGAGCTTTCTTCCACCCCTGACCTAGACGAGCTGCTGCCCATGACCCCTGAGACTCCCACTTTGAGCTTGGACTACGGTACCACTCAGGATGTTCACACACAGAGGCCTTGTCTGCGCTAACATTGCTCTAGCATCTGTACGGAATCCCATAGTGGACAAGACCACGTGAATCTGGCTGCCACCTGGTGGGGCATTTTGCTAAAAGACTCTGGTGTGTGGCTCCCAGCTGGAAGACTTTGTGGCCTCCTCCATTTTCCTTTAAATAAAGTTTATGGCAGTTGGGGAGATGGGTCAGGAAGGGTGGATGGATGGAAGACTGGGTGTGGGAAAAGACAGAGGAAGGGTTTGCAGATGTTTGTGGGGTTAGCGTGTGGCCAGCTCAATCCACCTCTGGATTTTCAGGGAAGACCAGTGAATTTCATGCTGACCAGCTATGTAAGGAAGACCCTGTAAATGTAAAGCTCCTCCTGTCCAGGGGTTCTTCCATGACATGAAATGCAACAAAGCATACCTGACCTGATTCCAAACAGGAGCATATCTTACAGGGTAATTATCATAATTGCAATTTGAGCAGTGTGTTTCTTAGCTGGTTCTTTTTTACTTTTGCTATTTTTAAACTCTCTTTGTCTATTAAGACATGGGAGACGAACAAAAAAATGTTAAATAGCTGGGGAGGGAGGAACGAGAGAGTGATGCACACAGCGAGCGAGAGAGATGGCAGCAAACACTGCCTATAAACAAATGCCGAATGGGATGGTGAGGGAGAGCCCAGCACTCCCAGAGAATGACAACAACTATCAGAAATTAAACAGCTACCCTGTAAAAGCGGCAAAGAGTCCTGTGGCACCTTATAGACTAACAGACGTATTGGAGCATAAGCTTTCGTGGGTGAATACCCACTTCGTCAGATGCATGTAGTGGAAATTTCCAGAGGCAGGTATAAATATGCAAGCAAGAATCAGGCTAGGGATAACGAGGTTAGTTCAATCAGGGAGGATGAGGTCCTTTTCTAGCAGTTGAGGTGTGAACACCAAGGGAGGAGAAACTGCTTTTGCAGTTGGCGAGCCATTCACAGTCTTTGTTTAATCCTGAGCTGATGGTGTCAAATTTGCAAATGAACTGAAGATCAGTAAAAAGAAAAGGAGTACTTGTGGCACCTTAGAGACTAACCAATTTATTTGAGCATGAGCTTTCGTGAGCTACAGCTCACTTCTCTTTGAAGTCTGGTCCTGAAGTGTTTTTGCAGCAGGATGGCTACCTTTAAATCTGCTATTGTCTGTCCAGGGAGATTGAAGTGTTCTCCTACAGGTTTTTGTATATTGTCATTCCTAATACCTGATTTGCATCCATTTATCCTTTTATGTAGGGACTGTACACTGGCAAGCTTTGCTATACAAACAGAGAGCCACACAAGGGAAGAGCCCTGTTGAAAATAGAGCATCAGGTCAATTTCTTTTTACTGATCTTCAGTTCATTTGCATCTTTGGACTCTAAAGAGCTGGATTTAGTTCCTGGCTGTGCCACAGGCTTCCTCTGTGATCTTGGGCAAGACACTTTACCTCTCTGTACCTCAGTTTCCCCACCTATAAAATGAGGATAATAATATTTCTTTTTCCCAACAATTGTCTGTCTTGTTCATTTTCATTGTAAGTCTGTGTTGAGGCCTCTAAGTGCAACTGTGGCATTAATTATTAATTTATTATTATTACATTTAAATAATGAAGTGCTCATACAATAATAATTCTTTTAAATCAACTGCACCAGCAAGCTACGCACACTCCTAAACTGCATAACTCCGTAAACCTATTGTGTTTGCCCTCCATCAGCTCACCCTCTTCCTACTGTTTGTCAGCCTGCACCCCATGTCTTTGGTTAGACTCATCACATCTCTAATGTAAGGGACACAAAGATTTAAGAGGTCCAGTTGATCATAGGTGGATCACAGAGGGAGAGGGGAACTTGGGGCTTTGGATAGGGTAACTAGCACCTTGAATTTCACTCAGAAGATGATTGGCAGCCAGTTCAGATTGCAGAGCATAAGGGTAACATTCTCTTGCTGGTTCACCTTGCTCAGAAGGCAGCTGTGCTAGCTTCCATGACAAGCTGCAGGCAGATCCTGGTACAATTGTCCAGCTTAGAACTGTCTAGCAGCAGCATAGATACATGTGGCAAGGCCTGTATCTGAGAGGAATGAGTGCAACATCATGGGCAACCAAAGATGAAAAGAGAAGTGTTTCTATCATTGATGCATTCTGGAAACCAAGGGGCAGAGATGAGTTAGACCCTGAGACTGAAACCACTCTGACAATAGATGGGCTGATGTCCTCAGTGGAGGGAGCCATCACAGACTCAAAATATGTCCACTTCCCTGTCAGTGTCACCCCTGCCTTACCCAGGCTGGTCTTGCACCAGCGGGCTTCCACCCAGGCTCCTACCTCTGCAAGACAACAGGAGAGTGAGGCAAGGAATACACCTAGCACTGATGGAAAGGCAAGACAGAACCCAAGGCAGTGCAGCTCTCACCACCTCTCAGCCTTCCCCAGCCATTTCACATAAATGAGAAACAGGGATGACAAGCCTGGGCCCTATAGAACTCCACAGCTTAGGGCTCAGAAAGGAAAGCAGCCACTCATCATTCCCTCTGGGACCTCTCTGACAGAAATGAGCAAAACCTTCTGAAAGCTATTCCTTCTGCCCCTGACTGGTGCCACAGTCACCTCATGTCAGTGGTCCCAATGTTCACTGAAGGATCTAGCAGTATTACCAAGGATGTCTGACATCTGTCTACTGTCTGAGGATATCATCATCTATAGAGGCTAATCTTGGTGTCAGGTGTTTTTATTGCAGTGTAGATGTACCCAACATGGTGGCAACCTGAGCTGATCAGATACCCTCCCAGTCCCATCCAAGACAATTCCACTGGGCAAGTGAAAGAAGAACTCTTAGAGTCCACTCCAGCAATTGTTCTATCCAGTACTTGACTTCAAAGTTAAAATAAATAGGTGGCATTTAAGGGAACTTGCCTTCCGAATGGACAGACAGCAGAAAGGTAAAGATGGACTTTATTAAGAAAATTGGGAAACTAGACGCATGTGTGTGTGTGTGTTGTGTGTGTGCGTGTGTGTGTTTAAAATAATTACAAAAAATGCCATCACCAAAGAAAAGCTCTTGTGAATGGCCAGCTCCACACAGACTAACATTAGGTCTACGGCAATGAAGGAACAGTGATTTGACACCCTTCCATCAATCAAGAATGGTCCTGGGTTATAGAAATCAATCCCGTGGTGATACAGCAGGATGGACTCAGTGAGCCAAGGGAGATTCCTTCCAACACAAGCAATGGTTCTATAACCAAGGGCTTATAAAAAGCTCAGCACCATTTCACCTTCTTCACGCCCCAAGGAGGTTCTCAGCCTTTTGGCTACTGCACAGCGATCAATTTGTGCTGGGCCTGTCCCAGTCTCCAATGGAGAGCTGCAATGTGAATAGCGTATCTGTCTGCCCTAGGTGTTAATATAGCAGCAATTGCCGTAGTACTCAGGTGCTGACATATAGGTTTTGGCACATTGGTGACATTGTAAGTTGCTTCCTAGACACACAAAAAGGTGACCTGGAGATCTTCTCCTCTCCTTCAGCATTACCCACTCCCGTCAGCTTGGACCCATCCTCTTGTCACTGCCATGATTAGAATCCTTGCCTTTGGAATGCCATCCCTGCGTTCTCTGCTGCATCCCCCTGACTCGCTCAGCTCCAGTCTCTTCTCCAAAGGGAACAACTTTCCCTCTGCCCCAGCCCAGGGCATCCAAACCACAGCCCTGGCTTGCACCTGGCATCCTCCTCTTTCACAGCTTCTCCCGAGCCACTGGAGGATATCTAGGGACCGTGCAGAAAGCCTGCACTGCAAATCCAGCCACTCCTCTTCCAGCACTGCCCCCTTCCTAGCAAAGCAGCTTCACTCTTCCTCCCTCAGTGAATCCAATGCTTACAGCCCCATGGCCTGATTGTCAACTCTAGCTCCTTCCTCCAGCCTTCTCTCTTTCTCCATTAGTCCCCTCCCTCTCTCAGTTCTGCCATGTTTCGCCCTTCACTTTTCTCCCAACTCTCCCCTCACCTCTCCAACATCCCCTCCTCTTCCTCCTCAGCCACATACGTTCAGATCTCTCCTCTCTCAGACTTTCATCCCAACACCTTGCTCTTATCCTGTCCTAACTACTAACCTCACTTGCTCCTATGTTCCATCTCCCTCACCCTGAATCTTCCCTTCCCTCTGGATCCTTCACCGCTCTATAAGCATGTCCTAGTGTCCCGCTTTTCACGTTGCTAAGAGAAAACCCAGAACTCTGAACCCAACACTTGGCAGGTCACAAGGAGATTTCCAGCCATTTCATTTTAAAATGTATTGATCTGTAATTCTGAGGTCTGTGCATAGACTCTGTTGATGAGTTGGGAATCTTAGACTTGTTTAAAGCTTTGCAGTTCACCTCCAAAGACTGGTTTAATTTTGATTTCTTGGAGATTGTTAATGTTTGTTAAATGATTAATGAGTGGTCTCGTAAAATATCATTTTCTTCTTGCATAATTGTTAAACCTAACAGGGCCACATTCTGTTCTCATTAAAGTCAATGGAAAAACTCATTGCATCCAATAGGAATAGGGCTGGGCCCAAAATAGATATTTTGAACAATCAGTCAGTATGAACTATGATATACACAAATAGTCTTAACTGGTCGAAGGGAAATTCAGATTGAAATTATTCATTCAGCACCTGGTAGTGCTGGCTTTTTATATATATGGCACATGGATAACAAGCTTATAAGTGCTCTTGAAGTACCATCAGGTACACTGGGGAGACTTTTCAGCTATGCTTTCATCCACATGGCTGTCAGTTTCATTGGAGAGACATGTGCAAAGATAGTGACCAGAGAACAATCAGGAATGTGAACAACTACCATCACTTTACGAAATCTTAGGTTCATTATCAGAGTCCAGATGCACTGCAGGTAGGGGACACTGCAGAGTGTGATAAACGTATGAAATTTTGAAACTTCCCTGTGCATGTCTTCTTCCTATGTCTAATTCCCATCTGGGGACAGCAACTGTCAAGTCCTGCTAACACCTCTGCATGTGAGCAATTGGCGGTGATCTTTTCTGGCTATGATACAGATTTAGACAAATCAACCTGTTCACTTCTCAGTGCATGAGGCAACCAAACAAGGGGTGACAGTCTGATTTCTCATCCCAACATCTCCCTTACGCAGATAAAAAAGAATCAATTTACTGTTAAAACAAGACAAGCAAACTCCATTTACTCTATCACGTACCCATGCTCCAGTTTGATGACTCAACCTCTAGCCTACAGATGGGCTTGTAGGCTTCACCAGGTAGCCCTTAAAGGTGAAGATATTGGCTGGTGAGTCAGTGAGTCAATAAGTGCTAGGTGTGTGTGTGTATGAGCTCATGTTCTTCCTACTGTACCAGAAGAACATCGCAGTTTTTGCCCTGGGGAAGGGAAAGCGCATCTCACAGGCTTGCATGAAACTTCTTCCCCAGTGATTTCACATCCCAAGAGGAATGTGCCAGCTCACCTTTCTGCCCACACATCTCATCAGTGCACTGCCCTACCTCACAGGGGACTGACGACAAGGCCCAAGACCTTTTCTTACAGCTCATCGGATCACCTGTCCCTTAGCTTTGGCAATTGCTCAGCTGTAGATTTCATGCCTAGTGGGTTAGAAGCAGAGATACTTGACTCACACAAAACTTAGATCATCTCCAATAAAATTTATATGTCAGAGACATCCATTGCTCAGCGAATTCCTGATTGTTTTGGATATTTATTGAAGTTGGCCTGAAAACTACATGAGTGTACAGCAGTCCCCGGGACCTCACTTTTCTGCTCTATTTTTCCATTTGGATGTAAGAGAAGTCTAAAATGTCCTTGATACAGCTCGCAAAATTTGTCCTCAACTACAAATCCCCTAAAGGCCAACAGGAGTGGCAGGATTCAAACTAACTTTGGGCCAAATCATTGCCTGATGTTGATTGGTGCAAGGATTAAGGGGATGTAAAGGCCTGGCGCTGGCTACCCACATCAGAAACACCTATGGCCCCTCCCTGTGTAGGCAGGCAGGAGAGGGCAAGGAGTGGGCAGTTCCATTGTTCTGCCACCTAATAGTGCTGGCCAGCTGGGGCATCAAGCAGCATGCAACTCACCAGATACAACTGCAGTTCACTACCTCCCTGGAACAGTGGAGAAACTGGCAAGACACTGTGATTCCCTACGCTGCTCCAGAGACAGCTGAACAACCCACTGCCCCTTGCTGAGGGCCAATCATCTGGTCACAATCTGGCCCTGAAGATGTCTCTTTGGCCTATGTTATGCAGGAGATCAGGATCAAATAGATCCCTTCTGGTCTTAAATTCCATCAATCTACTGACTGCTTTAGCAAGGCCATCTGCTTTTAATGGGGGAGTGAGCTATTCCATCAGCCTCAATCACTGTGTTAATTTTTAACATTCCATTATAAGCGATATCCCTGAAAAAAGTTTGAAAGCGAAAGTCCTATCCCTCCCAATGGTGTTCTTACCCATTTAAGGCAGAGTGATTTTCCATGTCTTCCTAGAAAAGTCTGATATTAAACTTAGCTCTTTTTGTATTTTGGTGTTCGCCCACTGGCCTTTCCAGTGATGCCATCCAATCTCTGAGAACAATGTTTGTAAGTTAACAGCGACGATCAGTAGAGAGGGGGCTGAGCCACAAATTTCAGATATGGATCCAAAGTTTTCCAGAAGTAGAGATCCAGAGTTTTGGTTCTGGTCCTTCTTCAGCCCATGGAGAGAACAAAAAAATGCTTCTTTTTATGGGTAGGCCCTAATGAAACATCAGCTTGTGAGCTGCTTCTGGGTTACACCGTCTCTCAGGATATTCTGTAATTATCAGGGGTCCTCCTTTGAAAAAGCTTCTGGAGTTTAGGGCTTTATCTTGACTGATTTCTCACTTACACCAGGGCTGCTAGGACTGGCATTCTGGGGGCCAGTTCCGATACAGCCCATGAGTTTGTTAGGTTTCCTCCTCCCCGAACAGGCTATAGCCTAAGAACAAATGTATCCAAGCTAAGCAATAGGAAAGAGAGGACCAATGAGTTGGGATTTGCCAGAGCCAGAAAAAGCATGGTTGTATGCCCAGCAGTTTCTCATGGTTGGAACAGAGCTGATACAGCAATGAGGAACCCTCCGTGGCCATGCCCAGAACAACCCTGAGACTACCCTGGCGCATGCCCTGGGAGTGAAGCTGAAAAGCTATTGGTGTGAGGGAGGAGAGGACGGGTGAAAAGAGACATGGTCAAGGGACAGCTGGATGCACCCTCCCATGGCGTGCCAGCTGGGAAGCAGCCCAGGTAAAAAGATCTAAACCAAATGTTGCCCTCAGCCACACCCATACAACCCAGGTAAATATCAGTGGGATTGTGTAAGTGTAAATGGAGGCCCAATTTGAGCCTCTATATTTAAAATGTCTCCTGGTCTGTTGTGACATTTTTCTATGGGAGAATACACCCAGACCCTGTGAGGTGCCAAGCATTTATACTGGGGTTTAATTACACGGGGGCGGGGGGGGGGAGTGCAGGAGCCTTATGTCAGGGTGCTATAACAGAGAGGCCTCATAAAGAGGCACAGGGTGCTGTACTAGACACATAATCTGCTAGTCACATGTCAGTGGCGGATTTTTCAGAGGAAAAGGTAACGCCCTGATGTTGAACAATTTATACGATACTACAGTATGTTCTTTCCGGACTGTGGCTGAGGCCGGGGGATTGCTAGCCCTTATAATTTTCTCCTAGATAACACTGCTTGGCATTTCTAAACCTACCTAGAAAGGGAAAGATGTTTTAATGAGTTTAATAAATATGCATAACATTAATCTGAAAATTGATTAATACGCATACCATAATTTCTCTCCAATCTGTCAGTTCTTTGGGGCAGCGAACTTACTCTTTGTGTTAAAGAACCAAATAAATGTTAGTCATTATTGCAATGATTATTAGTAACCACAGTGTATAAGTGTTTCCTGTCCTAATCTTCATCTAAGGTGTGGCAGCCTGAGAGGTGTTGGCTTTGGGAGATTGGCTGTGTTTTTGTTGGCGCACACTCCACTGAAGGCAGAAATGAGGCCGCATCAGTGGTTGCTTCCCAGATAACATCCCAGTACACAATTTTGCATTGTGGACTGTCCCTATGCCCTCCCTGGGGCCATCACACATTTACGTCTGCAATTCAATAGCACCAGAAATGCTAAGCTGGCCACAAATTTTCACAGAAAATCTTACAGACCAGAGAAGATTTCACACCATTTCAAAGGTCCTGATGTAAGGCTTGTGCTTCCCCACTTCAATAATCCATCGCTGGGTACTGGAACTGGCAAAGAGGGGGCTAGTTCCCAGCCAGGACTTCTTGCTTCCCACATGTGGCCATAAAGAGAAAGTGTTAGTGTGCTTTGGGAAAATAAGGCAGGGCTCAGACAGCCCAGCAACCTTGGTATCATTGGGAAACCAGTCAAGAGAGAAGAGCCTAAACTCCAGATGCTTTTTTCAAAGCGAGATCCCTGATAATCACAGAAGATCGGATTTTGCTCAGTCCTCTCACAGGCTGAACTTCCCTTGTAGCCAATGGGAGTGTGTATCAATCAGGACAGAATAAGGATGTCATGCTTTGGCCCAGAGAGAGGAGAGCAGAGATTAGCAGTGGACAAGCTAAAGGGAAGGCAAACCTCCAAGACTGGTTTTGTTTTAGCCTAACTGTGCTGGTTTGTTTGTGTAAAAACCTTTTTGTTGGAAATTAGTTTAACTTTAAGCTTCCCGAGAATAAAAGGCTGTGAGAAAGCTCTCCCAGTGCAAGGCTCACTTGTGAGACTACAGTTAGCAACTCTACCAGCTTATAGGCCAATACTTCTATGGATATTGCTTCCCATCTGGTCCTTCATAACAATGTCATCCATACCTATTATACCATTCTGCCTCATGTGGCAGAATGAACCTTCCTTAGGCTGTCCCAGGATTTAGGGCCTGATCCTAAGGGGTGTTGAGCACTTGGAAGTTGATCGAAATTATGGGTGCTCAGTAATACTTGGGATCAAATGTTTCTTCTGAAACAAATTCTCCTACACAGAATGGATTTTGAAGTAGAATTCCTGTAGACCATCCCAGCCAGAGGCTTTGCTTTTACTCCACTTAGTCCATGCAGCTCATTTGACTGCATCATTGACCTCACTTGCCATTTTTCTCTTGAAAAAACTCATACTGAACACATAGGCACAGTAATAATAAATAGCACTTTTCACCCACACTCCACAGCACTGTACAAGAGAGGGTATTGCATTGCCCTCCCCTCATCACAGATGGGTAAACTGAGGCACAGAAAGGGGGAAGAGGTTGATTTCCAGAGGTGATGAGCACCCACAATTCCTACAGAATGCAATAAGATCTGTGGGTTTTCATCATTTCTGAAAAGCAGGCCCTGTGCAACTAGCCCTGTCTTTGTTTTATGCCAGTTGTATGTAAATGCTGTTATTTCAAGCACCACACTGATGTGTTGCTCTCAGACAGGATAAGAACGTCTGCAAAGACAGCTTGAAGATCCTGCTTCAAGGGTCTGTGGTTAGTGAAGTGCACGTGTCTCCACTCATCACAGGAAAAAACAGCTGCTTCAAAGCTTCCACCTGCCATCAGCATGTGATACCCACCGATGAGCAGGACGAATGCCCAAGCTGCAGTACTGCTTCTGGCTTCCTGGACATTTGCATGGCCATTTCTTCACAGCTTCTTTCTCACTTCTCTTCCATGGGGTCCTGAGCTGAAGAATGAGTGTGACAGACCCTGCCCCCAACATAATGATTATCTGTGTAGCTGTCTGACGACAGCATCCAAACCCCTTCATGACAAGTACCAGCTCTGGCTTCTGCTCCAATCCATGTGTATGAAACATTAGCCTCTGTATTAATAATCCCTAGCTTTATATATATATATATATATATACACACAGAAAGAGGGAGAGAGAACTTATCATCAGTAGATCTGAAAGTGCTTTGCAAAGGAGATACATATCACAAGCCCCATTTTACATAGGGGAAACTGAGGCATTGGGAGAAGAAGTGAATTGCCTAAGGTCACCCAGCAGGCTAGTGGCACGCCTGGGACTAGAACCCAGAGTCCCAGTCCAGTGCTCTAGATACCAGCCCACACTGCCTCTAAGACTGAATGAGGGTAAAACTCAGCTAAAGGTAAGAAAACATGAGGTGAAGGGTAAGGAAATACAACACTTTGGATGTTGGGTCTTTGCCCACTTTGATTTGAGAACATTGTCGACACTAATATAAAAATACCACATTCAGGTCCATATAGAGATGCTGGCACACTTAAATCACAGCAGCACAGAATCCACTGGCTCAGAAGGGGCTCCAGAGCTCAGCAAATCCCCCTCAGATTTGCTTCCCATGAATTTCAGCACGAAATCCTGGAGCCACCTATCTCACTGACTAAGTCTCTCTTCTCTCTGTGAGCCAGATCCTCAGCAGGTGTCAACTGGGATAGCTCCACTGAAGTCAAGGGAACTATGCTAAGATATGCCAGCTGAGGATCTGGCCCTTTGTCTTCAGTGCTGAGGGAAGCATGGTCTGTCTTCTGCTCGTACTGGGAAATATGAATAGACCCAATATTAGGGCATGTCAGATGTGCCCAGATTCCACTATGATGGGCTCCCTATATGCATGTAGTAAATAAATACAATTGCAGTGGACCTCGTCCCCAGAGCCGCATAAGCCTCGAGTGCAGAAAAAATTAGGCACGTTAGCGGTTTCTCTATGAGACAGAAGAATTTTATCCTGAGCAGTTTGTTCCATTGCTGAACTGTCCTCTGAGTTATTATAAAATTTAAGCAAATGTTTAACCTTTGTTTTCCCATCCCTGCTTCTTCCCTCCTCCTTGATTAACGAAAATATTTTTCATGCAGCAGGTTTTCTAGAAATAATCACAGGAATCAGGCATTTAAATTGGCAAGTTGATAAATAACTAAATGTGTTATAATCCCCAAAGCACTGTTCCCCATTGCCAGGCAGGCACCTGCATGCATTTTCCAGGCCAGCATGGGATGTGGGGTTGGTCCAATGGCTTATGGAATAGCGCCATGGGTTGCCACAGGCCTGACTCGGACTCAGTTGCCAGTCTCAGCTTCTCACTCCTTGACCCACGGAGCTGGGAGAGATAGTCTTCTGCTGCTAAACAGCATCCCCTCAGGCTGATTGAAGAGAAATGTTGATGGGAAGAATTCAGTGCTTCATTTGTGCCAGGGCTTGCCAGGGCTGAGCCCTGGCACCTCTAGGATTGGCAGTTCACAACCCCGGCACCTCTGGGCTTGCTGCATCAGTTATGAATGCTTGAGGCCCAGCACCTCTTTCTTTACAAATTAGGCACTTGAATAATGATGACTGTGACATGAAGCTTTGAGGGCAGGAAGATTAAAGCTGGTTAAAATGAAGGATACCCAAGGGTTTAATAAAGCACCCGAGGAACTCCTTGGGGAAAAATACAACAGACCTCAAATCCCTGTGTAGAATTACAGCCAGATCCTCAGCAGGTGTCAATCAATGGAGCTCTGTTGAAGTCAATGGGGCTAGGCTGAGTGACATGAGCTAAGGATCTGTCTCAGAATAGTTTTTCTAATCGGTTTGCCCTGAAAACTTTTTCCCAGCAGCAACAACTGAAATACTAAAGTCCAGAGAGGAAGTTATTCATTGGTAGGATTTTGCATTTACAGTTTTCCAAGAGTCTATCAGTTACCCCTCGCCCAGTAAGCCTGACCTGCGGTTTCCCTTTAGCTGAGGAACATCGTTACCAGCAGACTGTTCTCACATCTAACTGTAGGATCCAACTCAGGCATGGGAAGGCTGCTATGGCAAACAAGGCTCTCTCCAGCCTAATGCAACGAGAGACTTAATGTGCATCTTGTGCCAGCTCCTGTAGCTGAAAAAACAATATGTTTCCCTTTTCACACTGTGATTGCAGTTGTTATTGTTAAACATTTTCTAGGCGAACAAAAATATAGAGCCAAAATCTGAGAGGCAAAGGGCACCTGCAAGTGCCATTGACGTCAGAGAGATGTGCAGGTGCTTACTTCATCTCACGCCCTGGCCCCATAGATTAAGCCAATGGTATGGGAACAAATTACAGAGGTCATGTTCAAAGTGCTTGCTCAATACAATGCAGTATATATTTATCTAATTGTGTTTCCCATATCCAAGGAAACCATGAGGGAATTTTATTCATGTTAATGGGAGTTTTAGAAGTGTTTTACAGCGGTTCTTATCTCTAACACTAAAAAAATTAATGAAAAGTTACAGAGCAAACTAGTGGCTCTAATCTACTGATGCTACTAAATCTGTTAAAAGTATGGGCAAGGTTCCCTGGCCTCTTTCGCAAGAATTACCATGGTCTAGCAAATATTTGAGCTCAGAAGCCATTTCACTGGTGGATTCTTTCACCAGTCCCTTCCCACTATAAAGGACTTGGATGCTTTATAACAGTTTGGGCTGGCATGCAATTGGCTTGGGTTGGCCAGACGCTGACGGGAATGGAACAGATCAAATAGTGCAATTTGCAGTGTTGTTGTAGCCGTGTTGGTCCCAGGATATTAGAGAGACAAGATGGGCGAGGGAATATCCTTTATTGGACGAACTTCTGTTGGCAAAAGAGACAAACTTTAGCACTACACAGGGCTATTCTTCAGGGCAGAGCAGATGATACCTGAAGAACCAAGGTTGAGAGGGGAGAGCAACACAGAAATATTATGTAACTAACTACTAGTATGTCGGTATGCCCTCTGCAATAGTAAACAAACCACCGTGCCCAAGTCTGTACCAAGTCAGGGACTGTGTCGCTTGCATCACTTTAGAACACTGTTTAAAAAAATCCTATTTGATTCACCAGGTTGTACATCTAACTAACTGACGACAATAATATATCTCCAAGCCACGTCCTTTCTCACCCTCCTCTTCCTGGAGCATGTTATTGTCTCACTTCCATGCCACATCCATCCTTTAAGCCCTGATTCTGCAAAGAGGTCCACATGGGTAGATCAGGTCTGGAGGGAGTTCCACTGATGTTTGATGGGACTCCAAAAGCGTGAAAGGTGTGGGTGCGTGGATCCCTTTGCAGAACTGGATCCTTAGATGATAAGCTCTTTGGACCCAGGACCTGTCTTTTCCATGTGAAGCTTCTAACTCACTGGTGGGCCCCATGAAATAATAAATAAGAATTAGAACTGGTCAGGAAAAGTGGTTTTTTCCCCCAGGGAATATTTTGACTTTTCATCAAAAAGCCAAAAGTGTGAACATTGATTTTTTTTCCAGCCAAAACAATACCAAAAATGGAAACATTTGAGGCTGACAACTGAAATTTTGGTTTTCAGGTTCTCTGATGAAAAATTTAAAATTTTCAAGGAAAGCAGATACTTTCTGCGAAAATTTTCATTTAGTTGAGAACCCAGCTTTCCATCAAAGGAGACAAAAAAGTTCCAGTGGAAGATGTCTGACCAGTCCAGTAATAAGAATAACAAAACTGACTTCAGGCTAATTCAGGTTTCAATGGCGGGGAACCTGGCATTCTGAACACTGCTTCTGTGAGGGATTTCACCTTCTCCACCTACTGAAGAAGATTTCAGAGTGAAGCAGGAAGTATCACTCTACTTCTGCTGACTTTTTCACCTTTCGTTCCCAACCTCTGTCTGCCTAAGCCAGGGTCTGTTACCCTTCAATGCATGTTGCAATTCCCATCTTTGCTCTCTGGATTTTGATTGTGATCCTGCTGCTGAGAGTGGGAGGAGTATTGCTGGGAAGTTGGTGGTGGTTGAATAGGTTTATTATGATTGTTATCTATGGGTGATTATTCTAGGCTGTATGGTCTTGGCAGGGCAGTTTGTTTTGTTGTGTTTGGTAGTGGATTTTATTTAGAACTGGTGTATTCTAATTCATACAGTACCTAGGGCGCTCTACAAACTGAAATACATAATCCCACTTTGAAATGTTGGTTTATAGCAGTTTTACCCTTCCAAAGCACTTGCTTCCTGATAAGTGTAGGGCATTTGTTGGAAAAGATGAACTGGTATGTAACTCAGAAATCTGAGGTCTAAGATCTGCTCGACACTACAGAGTTAGGTTTGTGCAAGGCAGCTTATGTCGACCTAACTATGGAAGTGTCTACAGTTAAATTTTGCTGCTGCCAATGTAACTGCCCCACTATGCCAACTTAATAACTCCACCTCCCCGAGTGGCGTAAAGTCAAGGTCAAAGTAGTTAGGTTGACACAGTGACAGTGTAGACACTGTGTTGATTATGTCAACTGTTACTGGCTTTCAGGAGCCATTCCACATTGACTCACCCTGACAGTACAATCGATACAAGCACTCCTGGTGAGGACACACACTTCCGACAGAAGGAGCAAAGTGAAGACATGCACAAACAATGTAATTACTGCAGCCGCTGTATGCCGAAATATGTTAGGTCAACTTAATTTTGTAGTGTAGACATAGCCTAAGAGAAAGTGGTGTTTTCTGAAGAATCCACTAACAGAATTATTAAAACAAATTTAAGCCCAATACACAGTAGCTTCTGGCATGAACTCCATGAGCTTCATCAGAATTACACACTCATTTCCTCTATCTCACAAGCTAATTTGGAACAAGAAAAGAAGGTGAGTGTCATATTGACTCCTGGAATGACTGAATGTGCTAGGGCAGAGGTTCTCAAGCTGTGGTCCGCGGACCACCAGTGGTCCACGAGCTCCATTCAGGTGGTCCGCGGATAGTTCCCTCTAAGGTGCACACCTGGGTGGCAACACACGAGAGAATGAAGGGCCACCCACCTAATTAGTGGAGCCGCGCAGGCATGTCCACTAATTAGGTGCCTGGACCCTGGAGAAGACACACATGTAAGGTGAGGTGGTGGCCTTGGGGAGAATAGGGGGTAGGTGGGAGGGGGCAGTGAGGTGAGAAGAGGGGGTGGGGGGAATTTGGGATGTGCAGGGCTGCGGCGGCCAGAGAAAGAGGTGACTTTCCCCAGCTCCAGGGCTGCAGCTGCCAGGGAGAGACAGCCCTCCTTCCCAGCCCCAGCTCTGTGGCTTCTGTGGCGGGGAAGAGATCCCCCTCTTCCCAGCCCCAGCTTGGGGGCTGCCGCAGCAGGGGAGAGAGGGCACATCCATCGCATTAGAAAGGTAAGACTACTGATATTAAAATATGAGTTGTGTGCTTTTATTCGTAGAACAAAAAAATGTTAATTATTATTATGGGTTTTTTTATATAGTGCTTTTATCCAAAGTGTTTTACAATAGTTAGCTAATGGTACAAACAACATTTGGAAAGATCATTAAGTGGTCCGCCAAGACCATCACCAATTTTCAAGTGGTCCGCGAAAAAAAAAGTTTGAGAACCACTGTGCTAGGGAATTTCCAGGAAGTATTACCAGTTCAAATGCATTGGGCCCTCTTACTCAGGCAAACAGATCTTACTCACGCAGGTAATCCCACTGCAGTGAATGGAACTACTCCGGTGAGTAAGGACTTGTGTGAGTTGTAAGATTGGGCTGTATTTTAAGTGTTGTCTATAGCGGTAAAGCACATAATTGGGAGTCAGGATTGAATCAAGGGCTTGGCTCTGTGTCATCTTCTGTGTGTGTCATCCTGAGCAATGTTGTTGTGGCCGTGTCAGTCCCAGGATATTAGAGAGACAAGGTGGGGGACGGAATATCTTTTATTGGACCGGTTTCTGTTGGTGAGAGAGATAAGCTTTTGAGCTTACACAGAGCTCTTCTACAGGTCTGGGAAACTTCAGGCTTGTCTACACTATGGCGCTGTGATGCTTCAATGCAGACACTACTTACACCAACACAGAATTGAGAGGGATTCTCCCATCAGTGTAGGTAATTCACCTCCCCAAGAGGCGGTACCCCAAGGCGGTAGAACTACCCCAAGAGGCGGAAGCTCTACATGGTCAGTATAATTACATCGCTCAGGGGTGTGGCTTTTCACACCCTTGAATGACGTAGTTATACCAATATAGGTCTGTAGTGTAGACCTGGCCTAATTTTCCAGTGTAGACCAGGCTTAAGTGTAGACAAGCACTTACTCAAGAGTGTCATAGTTAAATACAAGATGGAACAGATTGTTTAGCATAAGCAGTTATCACATATTTCAAGGAACCATTCAAGGTGAAGTGGCCCATTATCACGCCTCCAGTCACAGGGAGAAAAGGAAGGGGGTTGTTAGTGGGGTTATAGATTGTTGTAACAACGTCTAGCAAAGTTATGAATTTAAGCTCCTAGATTCATCGTTTGAAAGTGTTGGGCCAGTTTCCTTTGAGAATGAGGATACTGGATTTATGGCTTATTATAACAATCTATACAGGAAGAAAAGGAGTACTTGTGGCACCTTAGAGACTAACCAATTTATTTGAGCTGCTACTCTGAAACCAATCTATACAGGGCCGTCCCTAGCTATTTTGGTGCCCTACACAGCCCCCCCCACAGGGAGGCTGTGTGAGGCCCCAGGCCTCCGAGGGGGGTCTGTGTGGAGCCCCACCCCAGGCCTCTGCGGGGGGGATCGGGGGTGGGGGGACTGGCCCCAGGCCTCCATAGGGGATGGGAGGAAAGGGGCTGGCCACTTCCTGTGGGAAGTAGAGTGACCTGGCCCCAGCCTGCTTTGCTCCCCTGCCTCCCAGGCTTGGCCGGGAGGCAGGGGAGCAACTGGGAGCCAGGGGAGCGAAGTAGGCTGGGGCCAGGTTGCCCCACTTACTAGTGAGTGCAGGGAGCCCAACCACTTCTGGAGTCCTCAGGGGAGTGGGGGCGGGGCTGGGGTGGAGCAGGGGCAGGGAAGAGACGGGGCTCGGGCAGAGCAGGGGCGGGGGCCTGGGGAAGAACCAGAGCAGGGGCTGCAGGAGCTGGTGCCCCAAATTTCCTGGTGCCCCGTGCAAGTGTGTGCTTTGCGTATGGGTAAGGACGGCCCTGAATCTATAACCCTGTAACAAACTCCCCAGCTCCCTATGACTGGAAGGGTGTTAATGGGCCACTCCAGCTTGAAAGGTCCCTTGAAATATGTGTTAACTACTTATGTTAAACAATCTGTTCCACCTTGTATTTAGCTGTGGCACTCTGAGCAAGGCTATGTCTACACTGCATTTTGTGGTTCAAACTTTTTTCCGCCCAGGGGTGTGAAAAAACACCCCCTCTGAACAACAGAAGTTTTAACCATGAAGAGCACTGGTGTGGACAGCACTTCATTGGTGGGAGCCATGCTCCCCTCGATGAAGCTACTGCCCCTCGTTGGGGGTGGTTTTATTTTGTCATCAGGAGAGCTCTCTCCTGGCGAAAAGAGCGGCTACACTGTGTACTTTACAACGGCGTGGCTGTAGCAGCACTTCCGCGCCGTTGTAAAGTGTGCAGTGTAGACGTAGCCTAAGTTTCCCAGACCTGACAAAGAGCTCTGTGTAGCTCAAAAGCTTGTCTCGCTCACCAACAGGAGTTGGTCCAGCAGAAGATATTACCTCACCCACCTTGTCTCTCATCTTGAACAAGTCATTTCATATCCCAGTGCCTATTTACCAATCTCTAAAATAAGGAAAATAGCACTCATCTACCTTACAGTGGTGTGAGCTTAGTTAGGAGTGAAATTTATGCTAGGGAGCAGATTATTCTGTAATTATCTTCTACAGGGTTTCTTGCACCTTACTCTGAAGCATTTAATACTGGCCACTTTCAGAGACAGGACATTGGACTAGATGAACCAATGCTCTGATACAGCAATTCCTATGTTCCTAACAAATGCTTGTAAAAACGCTTTGAGAATCTTTGATTAAAGAGCTGTATGCATGGAAAGTGCTTAGTTTTGGGGATGTTTCTTATGGGTAAGAAAGCTATTTGGAATTCATGTAACTATAAATTAGACCCATAGAGCAATGTAATGTGGTGATTGTATATTGTACAACAGACATAGAAAGAAATTATCATGTTGACAGAGAAGAACACCAAATCAAGTGGACTTTTTGAAGTGTAAACATATAAGACTATTAAGGATGTGATCTTGAATTAATTCCAAGACATGCATTCACTTAACAAAAAACATAGCTCATCTTAAGGGGAAAAAAATAGGTACCAACTGTGGTGAGAAAGACTGGCATTCCTCAGGAAGGAGATATGATTTTCACTGCCTTTCCAACATCCACCCTGGGAATACACATTTTAAAGCACCTTCTTCTGTGTCTTCTTTTACCTTTGGCGGCCGGAGAGAAGTTTGGGTGATTGCTTTTCAGAAGTAAAATACTCAGCGAGACCAAAGGAAAGAAACTGGCTTATTGAGAGGTTTCAGAGTAGCAGCCGTGTTAGCCTGTATTCACAAAAAGAAAAGGAGGACTTGTGGCACCTTAGAGACTAACCAATTTATTTGAGCATAGGTTTCAGAGTAACAGCCGTGTTAGTCTGTATTCGCAAAAAGAAAAGGAGTACTTGTGGCACCTTAGAGACTAACCAATTTATTTGAGCATGAGCTTTCGTGAGCTACAGCTCACTTCCACGGTATGCATCCGATGAAGTGAGCTGTAGCTCACGAAAGCTCATGCTCAAATAAATTGGTTAGTCTCTAAGGTGCCACAAGTACTCCTTTTCTATTTGAGCATAAGCTTTCGTGAGCTACAGCTCACTTCATCGGATGCATTTGATGAAGTGAGCTGTAGCTCACGAAAGCTTATGCTCAAATAAATTCGTTAGTCTTTAAGGTGCCTCAAGTACTCCTTTTCTTTTGGCTTATTGAAATGGCAGCTCTGGCATGACAAAGGCAGTGCAGCATGGCAGAAAGGGGCTCTCTTTAGCTTGTGGCGAGCCTGGTATATTGTTCATGTGAATAGCTGGAGGATCCTGGTCACTAGGTGTTAATGAGAATCCCAGCAGTGGCTCTGCTCCAGATGTTGTAGGCTAACTGAGATAAATGACAGCTCTATACTGTTTACACATTTAAACAGCACTTACTAGCTTCACACTAGGGACTTGGAGATGCTATTTCCCACGGAGACCCACTGGCTAATCGTGTTGCACCTGTTAACTCCTTCATTACTGCCACTCTTTAATCTACCCGGTTATTTCTATGCTGGTCATTAATTGTATTAAAAATGAAAGTTATTCAGAACTCCATTGTGTTTGGAGTTTCACACCATACACAGAGCACAAAACCAAAGAAAGCTAATCTCACAATAAGAGGAGGAGCTGGACCATGCTTCCCTGTAGCCCTCAGATTTTCAAGGCCAAAAGAGATCATTGTGATCATCTAGTCCAACCTCCTGTATATCACAGGTCAGAGAAATTCCACAAAATAATTCCTAGAGCAGATGTTAGAAAAAAATCCCCTCTTGATTTAAAAACTGTCAGTGATGGAGACTCCACTACAACCATTGGTAAATTGTTCCAATGGTTAATTATACTCAATGTTAAATATTAACACCTTCTGTCCAGTCTGAATTGTCTAGCTTCAGCTTCCAGCCACTGAATCACGTTAGACCTTTCTCTGCTAGACTGAAGATCCCATTATTAAATATTTGTTCCCCATGTAGTTACGTATAGACTGCAATCAAGTCACCCCTTAGTTGTCTCTTTAAGTGACACAGATTGAGCTCCTTGAGTCTATCACTATAAGGCAGGTTTTCTAATCCTTTAATCATTCGCATGGCTCTTTTCTGAACTCTCTCCAATTTATCAGCTTCCTCCTTGAATTGTGGGCACCAGAACTTGACACAATATTCCAGCAGTGGTCACATCAGTGCCAAATATAGAGATAAAATAACCTCTTCCATTCGAGATTCCCCTCTTTATGCATCTCAGGATCACAGTAGCTCTTTGGGCCACAGTATCATATTGGGAGCTCATGCTCAGTTGATTATCCACCATGACTCCCAAATCTTTTTCTAAGTCCCTGCTTCCCAGGATAGAGTCCCCCATCCTGTAAGTATGCCAGACATCATTTGTTCATAGTGGTATACATTTATATTTAGCCATATTCAAATGCATATTGTTTGCTTGCACCCAGTTTACTAAACAATCCAGATTGCTCTGAATCAGTGATGTGTCTTCATTATTTACCACTCCCACAGTTTGTGTGTCATCTGTAAACTTTATCAGTGATGATTTAACATTTTCTTCCAGATCATTGATAAAATGTGAAATAGTGTAAGGCCAAGAACTGATCCCTATGGGATCCCACTGGAAAAACACCTGCTCAATGACAATTCCCCATTTACGATTACACTTTGAGACCTATCAGTTAGCCAGTTTTTAATCCACATAATGTCTGCTGTATTAATTTTATATCATTCTGGTCTTTTAAAGACATAGGGCCAGATTTGCCAGCATGCTCTGGCTGCTATGTGCCATGCCAGTGACAGAAAACAGCCATCAACCCAGTTTAACTGGTCAGAAAAGAAGAGGTTAGGTGTTGCGAAAGTGGCACAAAGCAGTCAGAGTGTATGTGTGAATCTGGACTCCATTCCCTTCAGCCACTTCTATACCCTGGCAATTCCATGGACTTCACTGAAGCTGCTCCAGATTTACACTGATGTGAGTGGGATCAGAATCAGGCCCTAAGGGATTGGTTTTACCACCTCCTTTGAAGACTTGGGATTTGGTGTCCTCAAACAGCAATACATGGTTAATGCCAATAAGCCACTTTTTACACAAGGGTAGAAATTGTAAGCATAAAAACCAAGGAATGTGTGTAATGAGCATACTCACGGTAAAGAGACAAACCTTTCCCTTTGTAGTCATTCCTTTCCTGTGAATTTAATCTTCCTAGTACTCCTGTGACCAAGGATTCCATTAACTTCCACAGTGCGAATTAAACCCTAATATTATTCTGCATCAAAGCTATTCCAATATACTCTATAGAATTATCTTCAGCAGCAAAGCATTTGAGTCCTGCAGCTGAGAGAACAGTCAAATAAAGAGCACACTCACATAGCTCTGTTTGTATCATTATTACCATTGTAACACAGGTAGACACCCAACAGACAAACTGAACTACAGGGCACCAAGGAGCTCATTTCACACAGCCATCTTTGGCGTAGGGTTTAAATAACAACTGTGCTATGCAAATCCATGGTTTCGGCTGCAGAACTAGTTTTCATAAACTATAGCCCAGCCGCAGACTTGGGAAGATCTCGGAGCATTTGTCTTCTGTGATTTATTTTTAATAATTATTTTCAGCAAAAATACAATGCCGAAGTGGCACATAGGAAGTTCTAAATTTCACAGGACGTTTATTAAAACCCCAGTAACTCATTTATGAAATATAGCTCCTTGTCTTCCATCTGTGAAAAACAGTGGTGCCTAAAAATTCACAGGGATTGTGAATACCCCTTCCACAAGCCTCAATTCATCCAGAATAAAATATCCATTAAAAGAAAGATCGGTACCACCACTCTTTCAGATTACACACATGTGTGTATAAATTACATATACCTACATACACATTCTGGACTAGATCCTCAGACGTTGTAAATCAGCACAGTTCAGTGGACTTTAACAGAACTCTGCTGAGTTACCCCAGTCGAAGATCTAATGCATGGATGAATGAAACATTTCCTGTATTCTGCTAAGTGTCACCAACCCTGAAACATTATATTTTTCTCTTTCATGCTGTTTAGGATTATTTCTGGAAGAAATTCAAAGTTTCACTAAAGAGAAGAATCTAGCTTTCCTACATCCATGAGTAATTTTTTTATTGTAAAAAGAAAAGGAGGACTTGTGACACCTCAGAGACTAACAAATTTATTTGAACATAAGCTTTTGTGAGCTGCAGCTCACTTCATCGGATGCATGTAGCTCATGAAACTTATGCTCAAATAAATTTGTTAATCTCTAAGGTGCCACAAGTCCTCCTTTTCTTTTTGCGGATACAGACTAACACGGCTGCTACTCTGAAACCTTTTTTATTGTATACACACATACATCAGTAACTGCTGTGCAGTTAAGACTGTGTTGTAATTTCCATTTAAAACTGGACTAAATTCTTCTTTTTCTATCTATCTATCTATCTATCTATCTATCTATCTATCTATCTATCTATCTATCTATCAAATCTGGTAGATTGATAGCAGAAGAGAGAGAACGTGTGTATGTTGGCAGAGTAGAATTCTACTAAAATGTAGACTTGACATGACAGGTTTAGAAAAGGTTTTGCAAAGCACATATGTCTGCATTCTGTATTAATCTTGAAGTATCTTAGCTGTATTAATTTTCTAAAGGAAGAAGACGTAGTGAGCCAAATAACCCTGTGCATTGCCAGTATTTTTCTTTGTTATTATTCTTGGTGTTCAAGAGGAAGACACAGAAATTAAATACTCTTTAAAGTCACATCTGATTATGATTTAAGCAAAGGAAAAACAAACTGTTCGGAGATGCTGCACAATGTTATTCTTATCACTGGAGCGGAATATTTTGGATGACAGGGCAAGTGATATATACTTTCTTTGTAAATAATGTGATTAAATATTCACAAATGATACAAGCACTCAGAAAAAGTTTCTCTCCAAGGGCTAGATTCTGTTTATGGTGGTGTAACCCCAGAGGAATGCCATCAATGTCAATGGAGTCACAGTGGTAGAAAACCAGTGTAAGAAGGATCAGAGACTTATGTATCATCAATGGCTAGAATTTGATGCAGAAATGAATAATACAGCATTAAGGCACTTTTAATAAAAGAGGTCCTCAGCTAGTGTAAATCAGCATAGCTCCACTGACTCCAATTTCCACCAGTTGAGAATCTACCCAAGATATGCAAGTGCTAAAACACATGTGATGCTGCTGAAGCATTTTATAAGTGAGTATTGTTATATGTTAACTAGTCTTGGAATGTGGCTTAGATGACAAGTAAAAATGAGTTATAGCTGAGTCTCTGTTTAATCTCTGGTGGGCAAGTTTTCATACCGCAGCATTACCAGCGTGTGACATGACTAAGTCTCTGGCTAGAAGACCCCAAAGACTAGAATGGTAGAACTGGCTGGGGATTTTTCATAGGAAAATGCTGATTCATCACAACTGAAACTTTTCATGGAAATGTAGGCGAGAGAGAGAGAGCGAGAGAGAGAGAGAGAGATTCACCACAGAAAAGCCATGGCCCAGACGCTAGGGCACTCACTTGGTTCTCTCACATTTTAGGTGAGTGTCCAAACCACTGGGCTACTTTGGGGTGGGTCTCACTCACTCTTGTTCTCTTTGATTTTTTGCACAAATATTTTGAAAGAACTAGTTTTTGCTCCAGTGCAAAACCAAAACAAATGCTGAAACCTCTCTTCTTTTTTTTTTTTTTCCTTCTGGCCAGCCCTGTAGAATATGGTTGCTACAGGCCAACTTTAAAATGTATTAATATGATGTGGGGTATGGGAGCATGACTGGAAAAGAGGGGCGGTTGTAGGTTAGATTAGAAGATTACTGGCAATGCTGGGAGTGAGGGGCAAAAGTGAAAATGTCTACAGGTCAGAATTTAGGTGAATGGGCAAAGCTGGGGGGAGATGCCCTCGGGACAAGAATGGGAGGGGGTTTGCTGTGTGACAGGATTAAGGTGCATTAGCAGAGATGTGGGGGACTCAGGACAAGGGAGTGTTGCAGATCAGCATTGGCAGAGCTGAATGCAGGAGCCTCAGGATCAGACTATAAGGGGGTGCTGGAGATCAGGAATAAGGTGCATGCCAAAGCTGTGTGGGAGCCCAAGAATGGGATAGCAGGGCATGCTACAGGCCAGGAGAGAGATACTTCAGCAAGAGCTGTGCAAGTCATGGGCTAGGAGAGGAAGGGTTCCTCTGAGTGGTGTTTGATGAGCTATCTGTGCCCACCTTATACTTGCCAATTTCTCACTCACTTGTCTTCTTGAATGTCAACATCACCTTTTAAAGGGAAAGGGAAAGCTGGGATGGGTGAAGCCTTCCTAACTGCTCCAGGAATATCTGCGCCTTGTCTGAGAACATGCAACTAACTACACACCACCAACCACAAAGCATCCTCCTGCCTGTCATTCTCAGGAACAACCCATGCCGGAATATTGCAGCACTGCCTGTAAATACGCTAAGAATCTTTCTTGAATGATAACCTAGATTATTGGAATTGTTTACAGCCAAGAGGATCTATATTTCTTGCCTCAGGCCCAGTTAAATAAATCATCCCCCAAGCACACTGCTGTTTCTCATTTCAGCCTTGGTCCTCATTCAAGTCCCTCATTAGAGACCCACAGTATTATTGGCTTGGCCAGTGTTTCTGCCTGAGACAGAAATGACACAAACACATCAACTCCACACAAACCCTCCTTTGCTCTCTCCTATTCATGGACCAATTGAAGGCACTTCACAGGGCTGGGACAACATCTTCAGAGGGAGTTGCTGCTTTAATTGATTTCATATAAAGTCAGCTGGAGAAAACACCACCTACTGTGTTCTCAGAAGGCGACTCATTGCCAGAGCTCTGTCAGTTCTTTGGAGCTATAAAGCCACTGAAACGTTCCTGATGCACAGCTTTATGAGCTGGAGGCTTCTCAGCTAGGCTATAACAGTCTGCCTTAAAAGCCGCCTGGATGGCCCACAACTGAGGAATTATTTACATTTAGGCAGGACTAGAAAGTGACCCTGCCCTTCTGGAGCTGTCATTGGATAAATATTTACTAACAATCCTAACCTCGCGCACGTCTGAATGCAATTCATTTGAGTCAGGCTTGACAGTGTATAGTCTGAGCTAACCGATGCAATTGCTCCCTAGGCTCGAACTCCTCTGCATCACAACTTATGGGGAGGCACCTGTGTAGCGTGGGCTGGGGCCTTAGTCTGTGCCCGGTAGATGTGTCACTAGCAGGCTTATTCCCCACCCAGAACTCATGAGACATGACCTGTCCCGGCTGCAGCGGGTTATGTGATCTTGGTGAGCCGGAACAAGGCACCTTTCTGCCTGGGCTTTCCCCGGCCATCTCTGACCCAACACCGCCAGCGTGCGGGGGCACTAACCCCGACCCCGCTGCAGCATTCCTCTCGGCCACCTACCACGTGCGCTAGCAGCTTGCGGGGCCCGACGCCGAGCCCCCCGATCCGCCTTCCTGCCCCACCCAGCCCCCCGGGGCACCGTTCAGCGGCACCGGGCCTGGGAGCGGGCGGGGGGATTCACCTGCACCCAGGGCTTGGCCAGGGTCGGCTGAGCGTCCTCTCCTAGATCTCAGGGCTGGAAGGAAGGCTCCATGCCCGGCTGGATCTCCCGCCCGCTTGCGAGTCTCCCCTGCGCCAGGGCCCCGCGTCCCGCGCTCTCCGGGGTCCCTGCGGCCGGGCACACCCGCCTCCCCACGCACCTTAGCCCCGGCGCTCTCGGGCCGGGGCCGGGGGCTTGACTTACCCACGCACTCGTTGGCCTCCCGGGCCGTGGCCCGCTGCCAGGGCCGGTCGTAGTGGAAGGGCTTGCAGCGGTCGCACTCGGGCCCGGCCGTGTTGTGCTTGCAGTCGCAGACCAGGTGGTCGTCGCGGTCGCGGACGCAGCGGGACGCGTGGCCGTTGCACTTGCAGCGGCCGCCCACCTGCAGGTCGGAGACGGCGTAGAAGTAGGAGTCGCGGGCCAGCTCGGAGTCGTCCTCGTTCTCGTCGCCGAAGGTGTGGAGGCGGCTGAAGGCCACCTTGATGTCGGTGGCCGTGACCCAGTCCTGCAGCACGGGCGAGTTGTCGAAGTCGTGGGCCGAGGGGCGGCCGTCCAGGGTGCTGAAGGCGATGAGGCCGCCGGCCAGCGGCCGCATGTCGGTGTGGGAGTCGGTGCAGATGGCCTCCTGCTCGTTCTGCTTGGTGATGGCGGCGCGGCTGGGCTTGGCGTACATCTTGCGGCACTGGGCCGAGTAGAACTGGAAGGGCACCCAGCTGCGGCCGTAGTCCATGGACTTGTAGATGGCCATGGACTCGGGGCGCGGCGAGCAGAACTGCAGGCTCACGTAGGTCACCTCGAACTTCTTGCCCAGCGAGAGGGTGAGCGTGACGTTGTGCGGGTGCTGCACGAAGTTCTCCGACTGCCAGCAGGTCAGGTTGTGCGGGTTGTTGAGGTCGGTGAGGAAGGCGGGCGGGTGGGCCCGCCGCGGCTCCGAGGCGTTGCAGAGGTGGCAGGTCCGCACGCGCTCCTCGCCCTTCTCGCTCACCACGCAGTAGCGGGCCGGCGGCCTGCCGCAGGTGCTGGACACCTTCACCTCCTTGCCGAAGGCGGAGTTGACGAAGTCCGGGATGCACCGCCGCGGGTGGCCGTTCTCGTCGTAGCAGGGGTCCGGCTGCGCCGTCTGCACCGCGAACATGCTCATGCCGTAGCCGCCGCGCGCGCCGCCCGCCAGGCACCACAGCCACAGCAGCGTGACCAGAACCCGCCAGCACTTCCCGGGCATCCTGCGGGCGCCTCCTCCGGGGAGCCTGGCGGCAAACAGAGAGAGAGAGAGAGAGAGAGAGAAGCGGGGAGGTGAAGCCGCCGTCACAAACCCAAGGGCTCCGCTACCCGGGCCGGCGAGGGAAGGCTGCAGCCCGGCAGATGGGGCGCGGAGCGCAGCCCGGCCCTCTCTGCTGGGGACCGGCTCTGCAAGCCGGGCGCTTCCCATCCAGCGGGATCGCTGCCCAGGCAGCGAACGGGAAGAGCCTCCCGTGCCAGGGCACTGCCCAGGAAACCCAGCCTGCAGCCCGGCGGGAAGCTGGCGGGTTGGAAGGAGAACTTTGCGCCTGCTGGAGGCAGAGAAACCCTGGCTGGATCAGAAGCGCAAAGCGACCCCGGCCCCCTCTCCCAAGCTAGCCCCCGCCGCGAAGGCTGGTGGCTTTAACCCCCCTGCAGCTGTAGCCGTCGGAGACCAACAGGTGGGACGCTACCTTCTTCGCTCGTTTGGTTTTCCTCCTGAGGCACAAGGGTAAAGTTTCTGGAGCTCCCGGGGAAGGTGGCACAGCCCGTCTTCAAGCTCTCAGCCGAGCGCTCCTGGCTTGTGGAGTGGAAGCGCTGGATGCTGAACGGTGTGTGGTTCAAAGAGCCCAGAGCATTCCCATCCTCAGACCAAAAAAAAAAAAAAAACAAACCCACACACACACCCAAAAACACCCTAGTGGCGGGACTCTGTCCTTCCCTGCCTCCCTCTCCGCGCCTTACAGAGAGCCTGAATGACGTTCCCAGCTTCTGCTGAGTTTGAGGTCATCTTAAAGGAGTGACATTCCGCTCACACAAGGAACACAACGACATCCACTGGTAGTTTATCAATAGGATGGGGAGAGGGGGAAACCAGGCAAAGCATCTAATTCAGAGAGAGGGGAGAGGAGCGCGTTGGGAGGGGGCAGGGGGCGACGGAGCAGACAGAAGGAATCGGGGAGAGCAGACTCTTTACTGCACATCGGCTATTTGAAAGCAAAGTTTTACAGCGCAGCAAAGACGAACCTTAGGCAAAGGAAGAGAGGAGCCGAGGCAGGGGGAGGGGTTTGCCGTTCCCACCCACTGCAATGGCAGCAGGATCGGGCCCTGCTCTCTTCCTTTGACAGTAGTAAGGACCTTCCTCGTGCTCTCCCTTGGGAAGTGCTGGTGTGTGTGTGTGTGTGGGGGGGTGTCCTCAGGCACAAACTCTGCTCTCGGTTACTCTATCGGCTCCGCAGGGGGTTGTACTGGGGGTCCTGAAGGGATCTGGCCGTCAGCCTTTAGCTCCCCGTTAGGTCCTTACTGTTATTTACCTCTCTGCACTCTGTCCGCGGGGCGAAGGGTTTTGTGTCATGCCAGGCACGGGGTGTAAAGACAAAGTCAGAGCAGAGCTTTCTGCAAGTCTGTTCGGGAAGCGATTGGGAAGGAGCAGCTGCGCCTGTTCAGAGGGAGCCGGGGAAATCATGTCTAAATAAACAAGCAGGTGCTGGGAGGGGGACTGCGCTGGTGTCTGAGGTTGAGAAAAGCCTTGGCACGCTGCTGAGTCGGTGGAAAGAGGAGTCTAGAGAAAGCTAGAGCAGAATCGGTACCCATCAGCTTCAGTGAACACAGGATCGGGGCCCTTTCCACCCAGGGTTCGGTCCCGCTCTTCGGGCTCAGGCAGAACGTCCATCGGCTGCTCCGGCCTCTCCCTGGGCGTTTTGCCCCAGGAAAGAGTGCAGGATCGGGCCCCTACAGCTGTACTCTCAAGGACGACTCTTATGCAAGGCCCTACGGGGCACTCCGTGGTTATACTGGGCGAGCCGGCACGAATTGGTCACTCTCAAGGCAGAGAACAGAGGCAAATCTACCCCGCCGGGGTTAGTCAGAGCGTTTGGGAGAAGACAGGGACCCTACGATAGGATCCATCCAGGTTTATAGAGCTGGAAATGTCCGCAGGCTCTAGCAGAGCACCGGAGCCCCCCCGAGACCTGGGCAGCCTCACGGGTTCCCGTCTCAGGTATATTCTCCGGGGAGCACATTGTCCGGGGGAAATAAAAAAACACCTACAAGGAAATTGTATGTGGGCGGGGGGCGGGGGGACGGGACTTTTTAAACTGCATAAAAGAAGTTCCCAGCGACTGTTGGGGTGATGGGTCCTGGCAGGACAGGGCCTCTTAGCCGCCTGCCGGGAAGATGTCAGAAAGGGGCGCAGATTTCAGCACCCTCCCCCGCAAGACTGCTTTCCGAAACCCTGCTAATCACTTTATTCCCCCCCTCCCCCGAATCAGAGAGCTCCTTCCACCCCAATTGCTTTATATACACACACACACATTGTATACACACACACAGTACACACAACACACATACATTGTACGCACACACAGTACATACTACACCCATTGTACACGCACAGTGTACACACACACGTCTACACAGTACACACTACACAGACACACACATTGCACACACATATTGTACACACACGTACCCAGGCGCGCTGTATAAAGTTCAGCGTATTTGTGTCGTTAGGGTACTTTCCATGGTGAAGGTCACTTCGCTGAACTTGCCGAGGATTCACTATTATGACCAGGGCCACCCCAGTTATGAGGGCCCCTGCAGGCTGGCTCTTCCCCAAGAAGCCCCTTTTAAGCCAGTTGTGGATGCGCGAACAATGGGCGCTTATTGTATTTGGTAGCGCAACGCCTGCTCCTGCCCCCCCTCGCTCACCCCCAAACTCCTCTGGACTCCAATTCCCCTTGCGCCGGGTGTTTTGGTGAATTGTTACCTCGCTTCAGAACAGCTAGGAGCGCTAATGATGCTGCATTAGCAAATGCAAGGGCTCCCGTCGGGCATGGGAGGGAAAAGGTCCAAATCAACCACTTGTTTGCATCCCGGGGATGAATCACAGCGTGTTTGGGCTTCAGCTAGACACCTGGAAATGCTTCTTGGGACGTTCATTTCACACCCTGCGTGGAAGAAGCTCCCTGCTGAGCCCTGCCTTCCCGACTGTCTGTAAAAACACAGCCGAGCTCCCTCCGTCAACCCGTAGCCCTTTCTTCCAGCTAAAGCTGCATCTCATGCTTGCTCTCGAGCGCGCAAATGAAAGGAAGCCCCCAGACTCCGCATCGGATTCCTTATCACCTGTGCTCCGGCTTTGGTAGTTCCTCACTAATTAGACCC
Organism: Eretmochelys imbricata; assembly: GCF_965152235.1. Classification (NCBI taxonomy): domain Eukaryota; kingdom Metazoa; phylum Chordata; order Testudines; family Cheloniidae; genus Eretmochelys; species Eretmochelys imbricata. The sequence continues at coordinate 23,058,664 of NC_135585.1, forward strand.
ACTGGATTATGTTACAGTGTAGATTATACAATAGAGGTGTCTATAATTAACAAGTTATCATGAAAACTAGCAAATAATCATACTTCATAGCTTCATCCTGAAAGAGTGAAACATATCTATATTCTGAATGAACCTATGAACGTGTCACTAATATTGATATGGTGTGTGTATTGTGAGCAGTGTTTCACTCTTTCTTACTGAAACTCCCAGCTCTTAGGACACTGATTACAGGTAAAGGAAAAGCCATCAATAACTTAAGAATAAACCGAAGAATAAATCAAAATGAGATCAGGGGACTGGCCCGGGTGACTTTCTATGGAATACCAAGATTTTGGATAGAATGGTTGTGCCTTTACCCACCCCCCTCCCATCCAGGATCACAGAAGATAACTTGGGGGGGGGGTGCCAAACTGCCTGAGTTGTCGCTAAACAGTGCACACTAGATAGCCTCTGTCCTCAGCTCACAGCACTGGGCCCCGGCAGGTAAAAGTTATTTTGTCCGTTAAAAGCGTGGCGGCCCCTTTAAAATCTTTCACATCAAACTTTTTCTAAAAGGCACGCGTGTCATTTTTTTGTCGGTTGTTCTCGTGGGCTGAATTCCCTCCGGTCTCAGTCCAACTTGGGGCCGCATCAGAAGACTAATTCCCCCCCACACGCCGCCCAGTTTCTCTGCCAGGCGGATCTACTAACTCCGGAAAGACACGGAGACTTGTTCAAAGTTAGTGGGCCGAGCTATTCTCGCGTGTTCCCAGCGGCTCTCGCTAGTTCACACTAGCTGCGTTCGACTCCATGGGGGTGTTCACCCTCAACGGGTTGTTTCCTCTCCCTGAACCCAAGGTGTCATTCCCGTGTGCGTGGGAACAAGCCCATTCTCCGGGAGCACGCCAGTGTTCGAATCCGGAGTGCTAGGGTTCTGTTCTAAAGCGTGTAGACAAGGATCAGACGCCTTTCAGGGGGTGAATCAGACATGATTTTGCAGAGGCTCACTGACATACCCAGCACATTCCCCACACCATGCCACCGGCCAATACAAGAGGTGAGATATTCCTAGACCTAAACGCTGCCAGGCACCAGGAAAGTCCAATCCAAAGCCACTGAGTCCATGGCAGCCTCCCCTCTCTGGGACTTTGAGCATCCCCAGGAGATGGCTCCCTGCTGGATAGATGCACTGGTTGGGAGGGGTGTCCGCAGGCCGGGTGCTGTGCCGAGCGCTCTAGGCTGGTGGGCTTGGCTGTGCACCGCCAGGATGCCCTCAGTGGGTGCGGGGCTGGCACAGCTTTCCGCCCCATTGCCAACCCCAGCGCCCTGCCCTGTTTACCGTCCCCCACCCCCGCCTGCATTCCGCCGAGCCCCTTGATTAAAAGGGCAGTTCTATTTCTCCAACGGAGGTGCCCTTTCTGCGCGGGCTCCCTATGCATTTGTCACTCAATCTCCTGGGCTCTGGCGCTCCGCAAGCTGCCCCCTGTCTCTGCAAACCGCCGCGATGACAAGCATTGCTCGGGGGATGGAAAGCGACGCGAATAGCCGCCCCCTCCCCTCCCCTCCCCCCGCCCCTCTCCCTCTTTGAATTCCTTGCCACCGAGCTGAATAAAAGGGGTTGTTGTAAATTGAATTAGGGCCTGATTAATCTGCTCCCGCTCCTGCTCAGCCCAGCGGGGCGTCTTTGGCAGTGCAACCGCTCTCCCTGCAGGGCAGCCGGGCTCCGGCAGCCTGAGCGCAGCTTCCCTCCGGCCCCCGGCCCCCAGCCCTCTCCCCCTTGACAGCCCTGCTGCTGGATGGATTTGTTAACTCTTCGCCGTGAAACAGCCCGAAAGCCTCCCCCCCGGGCGCTCTTACAGCTCCATCTCCCCAGGCAGCGCCAAGGCAGGATTACAGGAGCCTCATTAAAAGCCACGTTAACCCAGGACTCGGAATCGCCACGGGAGTTAGAGAGATTTGCCTGTCCCACACCCCACCCCCGCTCCCCGCACATACACCGAGGCAGGGGTGCAAGCCATGTTCCCGGCGCCCCCAAAGCCATGGCTCTAGGGACAGGCTCCCCCTTTATATGGAGCACATTTCAGGGTCCCCGGGGAGCTGGCTCAGGGAGAGGGGCTGGGGTGCGGGGTTACACTGTCCTCTCTGCAACCACCCCTTTGTTCAAAGCATTTTCCAAAGCAACCGGAGGGTGGGGATGGCTTCAGGTCCGACGCATCCTGCTGCTTCGAGGGGAAAACTGAGCAAAACGTGGGGGAGGAAGAAGTGGCGTAGGTGGGTGCGAACCGAACACCTCCAAATCTCCTTTCCACTTTGGAGGTGACTTCTCAGGGAGACCCACCCGAGGCTCCCTGCTCTCTGGGTTTCTCCCCCGGGGAAAGGAGCTTGTTTTAAAATTATATTTTTAAGCGCAGGGAAGTTTGAGGCTCCCCTCCCCCGAACGATGCGGTCTGACTGATCCTTTTCTAGTCCGTGAAACTGACACCCAGGCCAACGGCTTGGTCGCGGGCTAGGGGGAGGAGGGGCTGGGCGGTGGGTTTGATGTTAAAATGATAGGTTGCGCAGCGTGGAAGCTGCGGGGTTGCTCCGATTTGTTTTCTTAGCTCTGGTCCAATGACACCTTCACACTCAGTCAAAAGCCGAGCTAGAATTTAAAATACAAACTAGACCCTCCGACCCATCCCCTCCTGTTTTCTTTGATTGATTTCCCAAGTCAGTAGAGACTCCGGTTTCAAAAGTCTCGTTTGAGTCTTTCAAAAGTCTCCAGTCGGTCTAGTTAAGGGGTCCCGAAGCAGTGAAAAGCGTGGCTAGGCACTGGGAGATATTACATGCGTAATCGTGTTTCTGCAGCGTATTACATATAACTTTACACGTATATGAATTTTATATATGTGAGTATCCGAGAGTGTATTTACAAAAACAAGGCCTCTTTCGCCCTCTTTACCATCAAAGTAATTTTAAAAAATCATACGAAATGTCACACAATTACACCGGGACCACCTTCTAATTTAACGATTAGGAACACCCTGCAGTCAGTGTAAACCAGGATTGAGTTAGCAAGAAGTATGTTCCAGCGAGGTCAGCGGGAGGTGCATTTTTCAACTGAGGGGCTTTGCAGACAACGTCAACCTGAGAGTGGAGATCGACCCTTTAATAAAAGCCGACCACTGGAAGCTGCATTTATTGATTAATCTTGTCCTGGATTTATTTATGTCTATTTGTTCATGCTCGGTCGGCAACGACCGTGTAAATGTCAAAGTTTCTAGCCGCTTGTTCGCATCGTTTTACGTCGCTGTGGCTTTATCGATTTGATCCAGTACAAATCGCTTTCTCTGGAATAAAATCTTATTCTTAGATTTAAAAGTGCAGCGATGACAAAAAAACAAATCTAAAATAGTTCGAAGTGAACTCGAGAGGCCCTGGGGCGCCGCAGGTTTAAACGAATTCGCTTGGCTGGCCTTTCGATAACTGGGGTGACTTGGGAACCGACACGGAGGAGCGGTGGCTGTTTACGCGATTCCTGTGCTTTGTTCACATGCTCGGTGACTGCTGACCGTGCTAGTCGGTTTCGCTCTCCAGGGAATTTTTTAAAAGACGATTTTGCTGCAGTTTAGCAAATGCAATATATTTTAATCTATTCTGTCTTCAATAACTATCTAATGCCCATTAAGATGAGTTGGGGGGGGGGGATCACTTGCCATCTATGGAAACAGCGGGCCCTTCGTGACAAACTGAAGTCCCATTGCCGGATCTCAAGGGAGTTTTGCCTGAGGGCCCGATCCTTCAAATCCTAACCCAAGTGACTAGTCCTTGCTCATGCCATGGATTGCAGAGAGAAAGAAAGAGACTCCTCCGACAGCTTTTCAGCCGGCTACGGCTTTGCCGGTTCAGGACCTTCAGGATGCGGCCCTATTTAATTAGCCTCTTTTTGTATTAAAAAAAAAAAGGCGACGCACCCAGGGGCCCGATCCGGCAGTTCACCTAGGACCGCGTGGGAAAGCGCCGCTCAGGTGGGCACTTTCTGATGCAAAATTCCTTCTGGTAACATGAGTGAGCGCTCGGGTGGGCGCTGGAGCGGGACCCCCGGCGAGGGCTGGGGAAAGTGAGTGCGGGGCGGGCTACCCTTAAGACCTCTCCCGTTAGCTCGGGCGGGGCGGGGGGGGGTCAGGTACAGCTACCCCGCGCATTCCCGCCGGCCTCGCTCGGTGCAGCCCAGAGTTCAGACAGCTCATCGCTGGAGTCAGCACAAAAGGGTCCCTGTTTCGTTGGCCACTCGTCCAGTGGTGGCCGGCTGCAGCTCACACCCGTCCCCTTTGGATCAGCCCCGTCACGGGTACGGGAGCGGACCCAGAGGCAGATGCTCCCACAAGCGGGTTTGGGATAGCTACGCAAAGACCCTCCCAGAGAGGTTGTTAGAAAGCTCAGACATTTGTGCTTAGGAAAGGAAAGGGGTAAAGTGACTGGGAGGGGGTGTGTGTGTCGGCGGGGGGGCGGTGTGGGTGAGTGGTACTGAAGGAAGGAGAAACAGAGAGATTTCCTTTGTTAGACAGCAGGAAGAAGTTTTCTTTTTTAACCCCCGCCCGTGTCACGTTAGACCCCAGCGCTCCGGATTCATTCAGTATAAAAATCCATAACAACTGCATTCAGTGACATCCAAGTGCCGAAGTCTGGGGGCACAAGGCCGACAGGATCCAGCCCTTGGTTCGACACCGAATGCAGCACCGTCTTGTGGTATTTCTCTAATTTAGTTAAATAAGTGGCAGGAGAATTTAAGAGAATTGTACGGGTATCGGAGTGAAATCTGCCGGGTGGGGTATCAGTAGGGACGGCGGATTCTAACCTCTACTTCCTCTGTAGCAAACACTGTAAATGGGAGACCTTTGCATAACACATTCCTATTCATTATACTACAGCTCCTCTTTTAAATGCCCAGCGAGGGATTTCTTAGGCCAGACAACTCACAGCAAGTATTTCTTCAGTTGTCTTCAACTCTAGCATATGTTTCTAGCTAAACTACTCCAGATCAAGTTGCTGTTGTTTGAAAAATGGTTGTTTATGAACCTGATCCATGAAACAAACCATTTGACATGAATGATTAACGCTCTCCTTTTGCCTCCTTCAAACCAAACCCACAGGAATACAGCGTCAAGCTGACAGCCATGAACAAGGACAAGGTACAGTATCAGAGGGGTAGCCCTTAGTCTGTATGAGCAAAAACAGCAAGGAGTCCTTGTGGCACCTTAGAGACTAACACATTTATTTGGAGCTATAAACCACTTCATCAGATGCCTACTGTATTTTTCACTCCATGCATCTGATGAAGTGGGTTTTAGCCCAGGAAAGCTTATGCCCAAATAAATTTGTTAGTCTCTAAGGTGCCATAAGGTACAGTGTGTCACATTTGGCTGAAGACAACTATTTCTCTTCTGCTACTGAATATTCCTCCTGAATCAGATGGCAAAGCGCATGACTTGACTGCCTGTATCTCTGCCCTGGTTTCCAGAGGGAATCCCAGTTCATTATTTAAATATAGCCTGACAAAGGCTTTGGGGCAACTTTGTGCTGGTAAAACAATGGGAGGTGAATGGAAAGGAGCAGAATGTGGGAATGTCAGGACTTGTTGATGTGTGCTTGCATGCTTGTTTTTCCCCCTCCTCTCCATGAAAAGGGTCTGATTTTCACATCATCTGGATACTTTTAGCTCTCCACAGCAATGGGATGAACTGGGCTGACCTTCCTGGAGGTTTGCTTAGGGACAGAACAATGTTTGTCTTGTCCAAACACTATGAATTACTCAGTGCTCCATGACCAGCCCCACAATCAACTGATACAAATAACATGCACAATTAGGGGAACCCTTTTGGAAGAGGGAAAACAATATATAATAATAAAGTGCAGTGAAAGAGAGAGGCAGGCTTAATCCAGCCGCTATGGCTGGGCTGCGAATGGGGTGTCTGTGTTTATAGCAGTGTACACAGACAAGTGAGTTTGTGAGTACCTGCTAATACATGCTTTATGGCTGGGGTTTTAAAGGAGTTGGGTGGCCAAATCCCTGTTAATTTCATCTGCTCTTTGGAAATCCAAGACATATGTGGGAGTCTCTTGCTCAGAAGAAAATATCGGGTGAAATCTTGGCCCTACTGTAGTCAATGGCAAAATGTTCACTGACATCAATAGGGCCAAGATTTCACCCAGAATGGAGTGACACATTATTCTCATCAGATGGCCTAATAACCCACCAGTGGCAGAGGAGAGAGATCCACTTCTGGATTATGGAGGGTCACCAGTGAGGAGCAAGGATAAATAACGTATCCAGATCTAATCCACTGTACACTTTGTTTACATGGCACCATTTTGACCTTTTCCTCTTAGTGGGCTGGGAATAGAGCTGGGTGAAGATTTTTTGGTGAATAGTAAATGTGCTGAAAAAAGCATTCTGAGGGCACTGCAGCTATTCATGAATTTGGGCCAAACTCAGCAAACAGTTGTGGCTGAAAACCCTCCCTGACAACAACAATTTTTGAAATATCAAAATGATTCATTTTGAAAAAAAAATCAAAATGAATTTCAAAATGAAGTGTTAATTCAAAATGATATTTTCAGAATGAAAAGTGTCATTTTGATTGCACATTTCTTTTCACAATATCATTTCAAATCGACAATCAGAATGTTTTATTTTGATCCACTCACCCTGTTGTTTTTTGGTTTTTCATTTCAATCAGAAAAAACAGGGCAAAATCAGTTTTTTTCAAAATGAACAGATTTTTTTATTTCACCTTCTGAACCAAAAAATCAATTATTTGCTTAGCTCATTTGGGAACAATCTGAGTTTTTAGTTGCAGCATCTGGTGCCCCAAGAAGGAGGAATAATATGGGAAACAGGATGTTTTGGAGTGTCTGAATACATAAATGACATTTTGGTTGTTTTTTCCTTCTTGTGGGATTTTTTAAAAATTAAATAGCTCCCAGGATTCAAGGAAGGCTTTTGACTCTCCAGTGGTGGTTAGAAGTGACAAAACAAGGTAGAAAATGTTTAGATATGGTTATTTTACAACTATAGACTTATATACACTGGGCCGCAATTCATTGTTAACCAAAGGCACCCAAAACAGTACTTCCTAGATGCATAGATTCATTGATTCCAAGGCCAGAAGAGACCACTGTGGTCATCTAGTCTGACCTCCTGCATCACACAGGCCAGAGATAATTCTGGAATAATTCCTTTTGAACCAGACTGTATCTTTAACAAAAACCAAAACCCAGTCTTGATTTAAAATCTCCAGTGACAGAGAATGCACCATGACCATTAGCAAATTGTTCCAGTGGTTAACGACCCTCCCTTATGCATATGCAGTGGTGACAGCCATCTGACAAACTGCATCTACCATTTACCTGTGACTCCTTCCTCTTCACTCTGCCTATGAATCCCGGGCTTCTCAAATGTTTTCAGAGGGTACCACATCCTAAAAGAGATTGCCTCATAGACACTTTCCCCCCAAATTCACCATCACACAACAGCCCTGTGGCAACTACAGAAATGAGTTTCATGGAAATGTCTTATCAAGAAAGGATTTAATGTATTTTCAGTTTCTTTTAATGTGATTTAGAGTCCGGAAACAACCAGGTGACACACAAGCTGTCCAAGTATCCATTTTAGGATTTTATACCACTGTTCATCACAGTATATGAGGCTCACATTGTAAAGGTATTTAGACACCTAACTCCCATTCAGTGGGAGCTAGATATCTAAATAGCTTTTAGGATCTGGCCTCAGTGCCTAGGGTGGGATCCACAAGAGTATTTAGGATCCTAGACCTCAGACTTAAGTGCACAAGTCCCAGTTTGGGACCCATTGTTACCCGCAGAATTCCCGCTGAACCCTGCAGGTGCCTAAACTCATTCAGCACCCAAGTTCTTCAGAGTAAAAATTCCCTCTGCACCTAGGATTCTGCCCCTGGACCTGTGCACTGCTGCCTCCCTGTGGTTGTCCGGGCACCTATCTCCCACCTGACCCCTAGAGCAATTCACAACCCGGGGGAAAGATAGGAGTTCAGCTGCTTAAGTTGCTTGCAGGGCCTGACCCCTTAGGCATGGAGAGAAGCTGCTTACTAGATTGGGTTCCATTCAAAATCCAGGAGGAGGAAGAGTTGCCCACCTTATAATTTTCAGCCCAGTGCTTAGAGCACTCACCTTGGATGTGGGAGACCCAGGTTCAGTTCTCCCCGCTATGCTGAAGAGGAAGAGTGCGCCACCACTGGTCTATAGGATATACTGATGTGTGGCTCCCTCACTCTCTTCTGTTGAAGTCATTGTACTGAGGATAAATAATGAAAAATTGAAGCAGGGAGGCTGGCTGTGGGGTCTTCCATCTCCCAGGTGGTCTCATAACCACTGGATTACCCATTATGTCTTCTTGGGCCCAGTGACTATTTTAGTATTTATCCACAGTGGAGTAGTCATTGGGTGAGAGTGTCTGAGGTCAGCCCCCTGCTCCAGCCACTCTTTCATTATGCATTCACGGTGCAACAGCTTCAACAGGAGAGACTGAGGAATCCCCACATCGCAATATCCCGCAGCTGAGTGGCTAGAGAATGCTTGACGGAGACCCTTGTCCAAAGTCTCTCTCCCCCTCTGACAGAAAGGGGGGAATTCAACTTGAATCTCACACACTGAGAGCAGTGCTCGAACCACGGGGCTAAAAGTTATAAGATGAGCACTGACACCACTACCACCATCTCCTCCTCCATTTGGTGCGGAGCGAGGCAGGTGCCTAACTTATGCCACACAAAGTCAGCTTCTCCCAAATGTGGGATGTCCTATCCAAAGCCAGAATGGACTGTGTAGTGAGTCAGAGTGGCCTCCCTCCAAGCCTGACAGTGAGGGACCACTACACATCCCTGGTGGGTGGAACCGAACCAGCCCCGCCCCTGCCGAAGTGCACAGGCAGGACAGGAAGTATAGAGAGGTCCCCACAGCTCAGTTGGGGCCAACTTAGGGAACGAGGTAGACATCTCAAGCCCTCTGCAGGACTCCAGACTAGGCCCTGAGCCGTCCCACACCCTGCCACCAGACAAGAGGAGTTACTGGGACTGCCATCAGCCATCTGCCCAGAAGCCACTAAGGGTGTGTGGCCCATGAAGCCATGCCAACGGACTGCAGTAGGAAGTAGCCCAGGAGAACCAGATGTTAGTCAGGTTTGTGCTGTCGCAGTACAAATCAGTGTGTTTCGGTGGGATCCACCCTCCACTGTTAGGGCCCTGGGCTGGGACTCCCTGCCGCCTACCTCACCCCCAGGTTGGCTGCCTACTCACCCCAGGCTGGAAGACCAGTGCCTTGTCTGTGGCCTGCCCCAACCAGGAGGCTGTGGGCCCCTAGACTGTGATTGCTGTCTGCTCCAGCCCGAAGGCTGATGCTAAAGACTGCTTGCTGCTCTACCCCGCCCAGAGGGTCAGAGCCCCAGACTAGTACTTGCTGTCTGCCCCAGCCAGGAGGCCTTTGGCAAAAGACTGCTCCTGTCTCTGCCCTGCTCAGAGGGCCAGAGCTATAAATGGTGAATTGCTGTCTGCCCCTGCCAAGAGGCTTGGGCTAGAGACTGCTTGGCCCCACCCAGAGAGCCGGAGCCTCTAGAGCATCAATTGGCTGTTTGCTGTCTGATGCGATAAGGCAGAGTGGCCTACCTCCAAGCCTGACAGTGAGGGACCACTACAGACTACATTACATTTGCACATCTGGTAATACTCATCCATCCAATATGGGCTAATATATCTCATGAAATGCTGGGGTTAGAAATGGGTCCTTGATTTTACAGATGAGCTGGGGCTGCCCCTTTCTAATGGGATACAGCACTTGTTTCTAGCTTTGGAGATCATGAAATAGCAACTCTGAAGGGCTGGGAATTTCAAAACAGCATAAAGGATTTGTACACTTAGTTCCCATTAATTTAAATGGGAACTGGGCATCTAAATCTCTTGGGTGGCTTTGGAAATCTCAGACTAAACCTGCAACAATACTGTGTATTGGAAATAGAGCTGTTCACAAATTTACAGGTTTCAACAAAAATGAGGAGGGGGGAATTCAATGAACTATTTCACTGATAATTTCCTCCATTTTTTTTTTGCCAGCTCTAGTATCGGTCAGAAATTACTGAACATTTCAAAATTTTGATGAGGAAAATTTGCTATGGCTTTTTGGTGGAAACCACCTTTACTTTTATTAAAAAGCTACTTTGAAGACTGAAGTGGTTTCAGTTGAATTTTTAGCACAAAGGCAGCCTGGCTCTAGAAAGGAAGGATATTAATTTTAGGCCACAGTTTAACAACGTAGGAAAATAAAAGATATAAAAGACTGCAAAGTGACTGCAGGGGAGACTTATGAGTCAACATAGACCTCTCATCTTAGATATGTTTCTTCAAATGAAGACACAGAGAATATCAAAGGGGGTAACACCACAGATAAGGTGGCAAACACTACAGGCTGAGAAGGACTTTAGGGAGTTGATTATGGAGAAGATGAGGTCAGCAACGCATGAGGAAGGAATGGATAAATTTGGGGATTTTATGGCAACAAATATATTGGAAAGTGCTAAACAAATAGTGGGTGAATCAAAAGGAAAAACCTTTATTCAAAAATAAACTTGGTGGTGGAGTGAAAAAGTACAAGAAGTGATAAAAGATAAGAGAAAAAAGTTTAAACTCTGGCAAAGGAGTAGGAGCAAAGGAGACCTGGGGGAATACAAGGAAGTTAAGAAATTGGCCAGGAATGTAGTTGAGAAAGCAAAGGTCTTTGAAGAACTTTATGCTAGACTTGGAAGAAAGAAAGGGGAAAAAGATGCATATAGACTGGTGAAAGCATGGGACAGAAGTACTAAATATATAAAGGAAGTAAAGTTCATCAAAGATGAAACTGGTATTGTGTTGACTGATGAGTCGTATAAAAGATCAATGGAAAAGGTATTCTGAACTGCTTTTAAATGAAGAAAGCCCAGGAGAGCAATGCAACTTCAAAGTGATGAATTTAGATCTAGTGGAGCCTATCACGCCAGATAAAGTGGCAAACGCTGTGAAAGAAAATGAAAAATAATAAGGTCCTAAGCTCAGATGGAATCCCTAAGAAAAAGCTTGGAATAGAAAGCATCCATCTCCTGAGATCCCTGTTCAATTCAATCATGAGGTGGGAAAAGATACCAAATGTGTCAAGGAAAAGTATCTTGGAGCCAATATACAAGGGAAAAGGTGATGCTGCTGGCAATGGTACAAATTATAGACGTATAAAGCTGATGAGTCATGCAATGAAATTGTGGAAGAGAGTCATCAATAAGAGACCAAGAAGGGAAGTAAATATTAGTGCAAATCAATATTGCTTCATGCCAGGAAGGAAGGTCGACAATAGATGCTGTTTTTGCCCTAAGGCAGCTAATAGAAAAAATTAGCGAGAAAAGGAAAAATATTCACATGGTGTTGGTTGATCTGGAAAAGGTCTTTAACCAGGTTTCAAGAGAACTCATATGGTGGGGTCTGAGGGAGAAAATGGTACCAGAACTTTATGTGTGGCTCTTTCAAGCCATGTATATAGGTGCAACATTAATAGTCAGAACCTCTGGTGGTGAAACAGATGAACTATGGGTAAAAGGTCAGAGTGCACCAGAGATCAGCACCAAGCCCTTTCTGGTTTATCCTTGTTCTGAATACCCACACAAGCAACGTACGGATGGAGGCAGCTTGGTACATGCTGTTTGCAGATGCTGTCATTCTATGCAGTGAGGGAAAATATAGTTTCGAAGAGGATCTTGATAAATGGAGAAATGTGTTGGAGAGACATGGGCTCAAAATACGCAAAGGAAAAACAGAGTATTATGATATGTAATTTCAATATTGTGAACACTGAAGAATTATCCTTGAAATTAGATGTGCAAACAATACCAAAAACGCAGTTTGAGGTATCTGGGTTCCAGAATCCAGGAAAATGGAGGATGAAATTAGAGCTGGGATAAAAAATTCCTGGCTCAAATGGAGAGAGATAAGTGGTGTGCTACGTGACAGGAAGATACCATTAAGATTAAAAAAGAAAGTCTAGAAAACAGTGGTCTGTTCAGTTTTAATGTATGGTGCTGAGTGCTGGGCAACAAAGAAGAAATGTGAGCAAAAGATCTGTTCCACAGAAACGCAACAATTGAGAAGGATGAGTCGTGCAAGCAAGAAAGACCATGCGAGGAATGTGTGTATTAGAGACATGATCAAAGTAACACCCACAACTGAAAAAATGAGAGAGGGCAGGCTCAGATGGTCAGTCATGGAAAGCTCAGTCCTGACAACTAAGTGGATAAGAAAGTCCAATAGACAGAAGGAAAGTCCAACTCTGAAGGAAAAAGTCAGAGAGGCCGTCCCCAGAAGAAGTGGTGGGATGTCATAAAGGCAGATACATTAGCATGTAGTGCCATAGAGGTTACGTTTCTGAGCAGAGCACTTTGGAGGGAGAGGGCTCGCAGAGTAGACCCCATTTGATGGAACTAACTCAAGGAAGAAGAAGAATTTAACAAAGTAGATAAGCACTTGGCTGACTTTAAGCAAGTCAGTCCCGCTCACTCCAATGGGACTACTCACATGCTTAAAATGAACAAGTGCTAAATACTTTGCTGAATTGGAGCCATAGTAACCAAATCATATTATCATTTTAATTGCCTCAGCATTTTGAAAATAATCTTCCTGTAAAACATGGAAATCCATGACACTGTGGCATGATTTTCTCTTTTCCCCAGTCTAGGTCCCACCCTAAAAAGCAGCTAACCTGCAAAAACGTATTTCCATCCACACATCAGCCTGCCCTGCTGCTACAGTTGTAGACAGATGTTAAAGTGGCCAGGTCATACGTGAGCAGCAGGCTGATGAGCCCATTGCAATGGTACAGGAAGGGTGCCAGCTCGTAAGAGTTCTCATGTTGAAAGCCCTTTGTGCAAGGAGATATGGTTTATTTGCTGCTTTCAACTTCTTAGTGAAAAGGTGCATTCCCCTGTGGCAGCATCTTTGTCTACCCCTTGGACTGGTCTGTGCAGAGAATTATGACCTGTTTGCTCATTTGGCACCTGTACTGCTTGCACTGGAATCAATGAGAGCTTTATGATTGATTTCAATGAAGATCTAGTCTGCGATGCTGGACCTGATCTCCATGCTCTCCATCAATGCCTAAGGTCCAGATCCTGCAGAAACTTATGCACATGCTTAGTTTTACACATTGTGAGTAGTGCTATTGATATTAATGGGGCTACTCCCAGTGCAAAACATTGAGCACATGTGCAAGTCTCTGTAGGATCGGTGCCTGAGTCAAGGAATCAGAATGAGGCCCATAGTGACAGGCAGTGTTTAGTTTTGTATGGTTCTCAAGCTGCTTCCCTACACAGTTTGAAATCAGGATTCTCCACCCTCATGGTGCACTGGTTTTGTTTTATACTTACATGAACAAGGATGTGTGAAGAATGCCTGGTGTGTATGCATAGTTATTTGGTTAACACTGTACTTAGGCTTGGAAGGATTCAGTTTTTATCTGTAAATGTCGATTGACTTCACCATGCACACACACTGATGAAAAAATATTTCCATCCATAATAATTGAAATTTACAGATAGGCAAAGTAAGAAAAGTGCTGCTTGAGAATTGATTAGGGTTTGATTTAAGGCCATTTACTTTGTGTATTTTGATGTATGATGTTGACAAATTAGTGTTTTAGCAGTTATAAAACTTTAACATTTTGAATCTCAGCATCTAGTGTCATCAAATAAGAATGGTAAAACCCATAATTTCGCACAACTATGAAAATTAAATTGATAAAAATTTTAAAAATGCTTAAAAGTGAAAATAGACACGATCCATCAAAGTTATATAAAAAAATATCGAATTCTGCCCATCCTGACTTTACTATATAGATTGAGGAGCGGTGGCTGAGTTGTTAAGGTTCTTGACTACAATTGTGAGTTGGACGATCTCACACTCAAAGGCTTTCTCCAGTTCACCCAGCTGCAAAACAAGTGCCTGATCCATTAGGTTAGAGGCACGAGAGGTGGTCAGATGTGATGCTGGCCAAAACACTCCCTTGTGTGTCGACGGCTATGGAAACTGATGCACCTGTGTCAGCCTCGTGAACCATCTGTAGCTTGGAGCAAACTTTGACTTTGATATAAGGTGGGCATTTATAGGCCCTAGTTCAGCAAAGTAGTTAAGCACATGCCTAACTTTAAGCATGTGAGTAGTCGCAGTAAAATCAATGGAATTACTCACAGCCTTAAAGTTAGGTATGTGTTTAAATACCTTGCTGAATGGGGCCATAATTACCCCAAAACGGAATGCAATTAATTGCTGTTCTTATATACTAGGTTTCATTAACTGAAAATTTGATACTCACCTTGTAGAACCTTTCTCATATGCATTTCTCTAATCCACACACTTTATGATCCTTACGAAAAAACCCAGGCAGTCTCTAAACATCTGTCAATAAAGATTTACTAGTAGAGGTGCCATAGCAGTGAGGGCTCATACTTCTAAGATTTTGTTATTTTTACAATATACTGTACTATGCTTATAAGGGCCTTATAGTGGATGGCCATAAACCATGCTGAACAATTGTCAAAATAAGTGGAAAAAGTACATCTGGTGATGCATTAGTCTTGATTTTTACAGTATTTGCTAACTTGCCTGGTAATTCACAGTAGTCAATAATTTGTAACAGTCTTGTCATTAGTCTGAATTAGTAAGAGTCTCCTATTATATATTATTGGGTGCATTCACTTCTTGAATGCCTCTGGCAGCTGCATGCAGTATTACAGGCCTTTTCCTGCTCCCGGCACCCCTGTAGGTTATCAGCCTCACTTATAGATTCATAGATACTAAGGTCAGAAGGGACCATTATGATCATCTAGTCTGACCTCCTGCACAACGCAGGCCACAGAATTTCACCCACGCACCCCTGCGAAAAACCTCTCACCTATGTCTGAGCTACTGAAGTCTTCAAATTGTGGTTTGAAGACTTCAAGGAGCAGAGAATCCTCCAGCAAGTGACCCGTGCCCCATGATACAGAGGAAGGCGAAAAACCTCCAGGGCCTCTTCCAATCCGCCCTGGAGGAAAATTCCTTCCCGACCCCAGATATGGCAATCAGCTAATCCCTGAGCATATGGGCAAGAGTCACCAGCCAGATACTACAGAAAATTCTTTCCTGGGTAACTCAGATCCCACCCCATCTAATATCCCATCACTGGCCATTGGACCTATTTACCATGAATATTTAATTACCAAAACCATGTTATCCCATCATACCATCTCCTCCATAATCTTATGAAGTTTAATCTTAAAGCCAGATAGATCTTTTGCCCCCACTGCTTCCCTTGGAAGGCTATTCCAAAACTTCACTCCTCTGATGGTTAGAAACCTTCATCTAATTTCAAGTCTAAACTTCCTGGTGGCCAGTTTATATCCATTTGTTCTTGACAGGAGTGGCATAGCCAGGTCATACAATCAAAGTGAATCCCTTCAGGGGTAGCAAAACTGCAACAAACCTGTCTATCTGCCCTCACTAGGGTCTTCAGCCCCAGCTCTGGGCCCTTTAAATTCAGACCTCCACTTAGGCTTTCAAACGAGACTTGTGCACTTCTCCGGGCCAAGTCCTATATTTTTACCCATTCCTTCTAGATTTTAAGATCTCTGGGGCAGGAACTAGCTTGACATTGGAGTACAGAGCAGCACAGACTACACTGATCAGATTGGAGAGGTGATAAATAGGAGTAACATTTCCTTACATATATAAAACTCCCATTTCATTGACTATTTTGAATGAGTAAGGCTGAGCGGGATTGGGCCTTTTAATAGGGTGCGTGCACACACATTCAACATATAAAATGCTCAGATTTAACTCACAAGGAGAGAAATCTCCAGCCATGTATGTTGCTTGGGGCATGATGTGTCCACTAGCCAGGTTTTTTTTAAAATGATCTAGAGATGATCACAATGGTCCCTTCTGGGTTTATACTCTGTGAATCTGTAACGCCAATTCAGTATCCAAAATAATGAGTTTAAATGGCAAAAACAAAGCTGCAGTCTCTACAGAGATACCTCATGGCATACAAAGACTCCAGCGCCAATGAATAATTGAAATTTGCTAGGGCTTCAGTGTCACTCCCTAATCTTAAATTATAGAATGATAGAAACGTAGGGCACTAAGGGACCTTGAGAGATCATCTAGTCCAGCCCTCTGTGCTGAGGACAGAACCGAGTAAACTTAGGCCATGCCTGACAGGTGTTTGTCCAACCTCTTGTTAAAAACCCCCAGTGACCCCACAATCTCCCTTGGAAGTCTATTCCAGAGCTTAATAAACCTTATTGTTAGAAAGTTTTTCCCTAATATCTACCCTACATCTCCCTTGCTGCAGATTAAGCTCTTTACTTTTTAACCTACCTTCAGTGGACATGGAGAACAATTGATCACCTTCCTCTTTAGAACAGCCCCTTAGCATATTTGAAGACTGTTATCAGGTCCCATCTCAGTCTTCTTTTCTCAAGGATAAACATGACCACTTATTTTAACCTTTCTCCATACGTCAGGTTTTCAAAACCTTTTATCATTTCTGTTGCCCTCCTCTGGATTCTCTCCAATTTTTCCACATCTTGCCTAAAGTATGATGCCCCAAACTGGACACAGTACTCCAGCTGAGGCCTCAACAGTGCCAAATAGAGAGGGACAATTACTTCATGTGTCTTATGTACAGCACTTCAGTTAATTGACCCCAGTGTATTAGAGTTTTTTGCAACTGAATCATATTGTTGGCTCCTATTTAATTTATGATATACTATCACCTCCCGATCCTTTTCAGCAGTTATTCCCCATTTTGGAGTTGTGCCTTTGATTTTTCCTTCTCAAGGGTAGTACTTTGCACTTGTTTTTACTGAATTTCATTTTTATTGCTTTCAGACCAATTTTCCAATTTGTCAACATCTTTTTGTTTCTAACCCTGTCCCCCAAAGAGCTTGCAGCCCCTCCCAGCTTGGTCTCATTTGCAAATTTTATAAGCAATACTCTCCACTCCAATATCCAAGTCATTCAAGAAAATGTTGAATAATAGCAGACCCAGGGCAGGCCCTTGCAGGTCCCCACAAGATACACTCTCAGTGTTTGATAGTGAACCACTGACCATGGTTTTTGGCCAGCTGTGTACCCACCTTATAATAATTTCATCTAGACCAGTGGTTCTCAAACTTTTGTATTGGTGACCCCTTTCACCCAGCAAGCCTCTGACTGCGACCCCCACCCCCATAAATTAAAAACACCTTTTTTATATTTAGCACTATTATAAATGCTGGAGGCAAAGCGGGGCTTGGGGTGGAGGCTGACAGCTCGCAACCTCCCTGAGGGGTCATGACTCCCAGTTTAAGAACCCCTGATCTAGACCACATTCCCTAGTTTGCTTATGAGAATGTCATATGGGACATACAAATCAAGACATAGCACATCTACTGCTTTCCCCTGTTCACTGGGCCCGTAACCTTGTAAAAGAAAGAAATTAGCTTGGTTTGGCATGATTTGTTCTTGACACATCCATGTTGGTTATTGCTTACTACCCTATTTTCCTCTAAGTGCTTACAAATTGAATATTTAATAGTATTTTTCCAGTACCTTTCTAGGTATTAAAGTTACGCTGACTGGTCTATAATTCCTGAGGTCCTCTTTGTTCTCCTTTTTAAAGACAGATGCTATGTTTGCCCTTCTCCAGTCCTCTAGGACCTCACCCGTCTTCCATGAGTTCTCAAAGACAACTACTAATAGTTTCAAGATTTCTTTGCTTAGTTCCTTAAGAACCCTAGGGTTAATATCATCAGACCCTGCCGACTTGAATAAATCTAACTTATCTAAACTCTTTAACCTATTCTGGCTTGTGTTCCTTCACCTGTGTTGTTAATATTGTGTTGAGTATCTGGTCACCATTAACCTTTTTTCCCCCAATCAAAATAGGAATTAAACACCTCAGCTTTCTCAATGTCATCCATTATTAGCTGTTCTTCCCCACTAAGTAGTGGATCTACACCAGCCTTCATCTTTCTCTTGCTCGTAATGCATTTATAGAACCTCTTTGTATTGCCTTTTATATCCCTTGCTACTTGTAACTCATTTTGTACCTTAGCCTTTCTGCTTTTGTCCCCCATATGCTTGAACTATTTTTTTTGTACTCATGCTTAGTAATGTGTCCATGTTTTCACTTTTTGTAGGACTTCTTCTTGATTTTCAGGTCATTAAAAAGTTCTTGATGTAAGCATATTGGCCTCTTAGGCTCTGTCTACACTGTAGTTAAAAACCCATGGCTGGCCCAAGCCAGCTGACTCAGGCGCGTAGGGCTCGGGCTAAGGGGCTCTTTAATTGTGGTGCCCCTTAGCCAGAATCCTGCAAGCCAGACTCAGCTGGCATGGGCTAGCTGCAGGTGTCTAATTGCAGTGGAGACACACCCTTACTGTTCTTCCTTTCTTTGCTTTGCACTGGGATAGCTTTCCATTATGCCTTAAATATGGTCTCTTTGAGAAATTGCCAGTTCGCCTGAACTGCTTTTTCCCTTCGATTTTCTTCCCATGGGACCTTACCTACCAGTTCTCTGAGCGTTTAAGTCTGCCAACATGAATACATCTAATTATCTAAATAGTCCTTCACCTGTTCTTTTATGTGCTTTCCTGAAAGAAAAAGGAATACTAGGGAGAAGGCGTCCTACATAAGCCAGTGATATTGAGTCTGGAACTGCGGAATGAAATAAGAGTTGTTGCTGTTCTGACTGCATATGGTTATGTTCTAATCTCAGTCGTCAAGCCCTGATCAAAAAGAAAAAGAAATTGATGAATCTCAGATGGGAAATGCTTATTATCACCATCATCATTATAATCAAGGATAAGATATAACTACATGCAACATGTCTGTGAGCCTGGTGACATACATGGCAGCACTTTAAATGGACATTAAACCTCCTGACGATATATCAGCTCATGGTTATTAACTGTTATTTATTAATTAATATAATGTCAAATTAACCTTGCGCTGAAATATTTTTCAATGGGTGTAATGTCAAATTAAATCACTAATCAGCAACACAGGCAGCAGGTAGCAACATATTATCACTGATTACTAAGATAAAATATTTTCCCAGCTGAGATTCATAAATTCCTTTTTCTTTGCAATCAATTTGTTATAAAAAAAAGTCTAGAAGAAGAAGAAACTGCAGCAGCGCAGTATAGGACACAATAAAAGCAGAATCTATTGTGTTGGTATATTCACACAGAAACTTTAAGATGCCTCACTACCATCACGAGACCCCTTTTGTCCCCACGTTTCCTCTCCCCTTTAAGGCTGCGGGATCCCCCACTTAGGGAGCAGGCCCTGGACACAGGAAGCATCAGGCAAGGCGCTACGCTACCATATGGCTGTGCAGCCCACCAGGAGGGAAGCTGCCTGCCTGAAAAGCCGTCGGCTCCGGGGCTCGCAGAGGGGGCTGGGGGCCGGGGGCCAAGCCTGTCACGGGGGCCATGTGTCCAGCTGACTGCGGGGAGGAGCGGACGGGGCTGCCGGTCGATGGGAGGGAAGATGGGTTAGCGGAGGGGGATTAACGGCGACTCTCCTTGCGCCGCATGGAGCCCGCAACCTGGGGGAAGGCCCCAGGAAGAGATCCCGGAGCTCGGGCCGGCCTGGGCTGAGCGAGAGGGCCCCGGAGCGCGGCGCCCTGGCTCGGCTGGAGGCGGACACGTGCTGCGGGCGCAGCCGGAGCTCCGAGCAGCCTCCTGGCCGGGGCAACCTGGCGCTGTCCGCTCGGAGAAAACCCGCGATCCCTGATGCCCTCGGGGCCTTTGGAGGCCGGGCCGCGGCTTTGCAATCCTGGTCCGCGCTGCAGGGCACCCCCGGACCGCCCTGGGGCGCGCGGCGCGTTATATGGAGAAGGAGCCGGTGCTTGCAGCTCTAGCGTTAATGTCCTGCGCAGATTTCTGCCGGGTGTGAAGAAACCATCCGCTGCCAAGAGCTAGGGGGAAAGGGGCCGGTGGCGTGAAACCCGGCCAGCAAACAAACGGCGGCGACTATTTGCTTTAAAAGCCCCAACGCTGGGGTTGGGTTGCTATGGAACAACATAACCACAAGATGCAAACGAATCCGACGGGATCTTAATTTGGGCGATTTAAATTATAAACTGCTAATGCAGGGAAGAGGGTTTCATTGAGTAACTTTCAGAGAGAAAAACATATAGCAAATGAATTATATATATATATATTCATTTGTGTATAGAGAGAGAGAGGGAGAGAGATCTAATTGATTAGTTTTCAGAGGGATGTACCATTAAAAATACACTGATATATATTTATATTCAGAAAGGGAAATTCAGTCAGCTAGAGAGAGGGATCGGGCGGATAGATAGATAATTCTGACTGATACAGAAGGCTGAATTTCCATCGGTGGATCTATTTAATGTTTTCCTTAATTCGTTAAAGGCTCTGAGGACACGGCATGCCCGCTAAGCAGAAAGTGTTTGTGGAATCGCTTGCAAGGGAAGAATTTACTACGTAAGAAAAGTGTTTGTCATGTCACGGCAGCGTTTTCTTTTGAACCGAGGGGATTCTTTTAACCTCTTTCTTTCTTGTCGCCCTGCGCGAAGCGGGGATTGATCAAAACGGCCCTATTTGATAATTTGAAATCTCGCCCCCGTTTTGGTGGTGGTTTTTTTTTTTTTTAAGTTGTGCAAACTGCAACTCTTGCAGCACAGCCCGTGAGGCCATGGTGCGTGCCCTCCGAATGGTTTCTTCCCCCCTTTCTCGTGAATCTCGGGAAAGAAATAGCGAATTGTGCACTTAAAACTGAGTACTCTTTCTCAGGCTCGCCTTCAAACACTTGTTGCCCTTGCCTGCACAGGGGTATGGGGACTGGGCGAAACCTGCTGCATTTTTTCCAGTTGTGCCCGCTCCCGCTCCCCGGAAAAAGTTCGCATCATTCATCTGCCTTGCAAAAATTCCTCTGTGGGGAGGAAACAATGGGTGATAGCATAAGATAGCTCTACGGGTTCCTTTTATCCATGACCATCCTTGCATCTGGCTTTTTGGTAACCGCCCTTGCTCATGTCTACCCGAGAGAGGCTGTAAAAGAATCTCCCCTGTCTAGACCAGACTGGGCTTTTGGGGCGGTTGCAAACTGAAAACTCTCACTTCGAGCTAAATTTCACCGTTGCCTCTCAGCCTTTCAGAACCTTTCCCTAAAGGTACCGGTTCAGACCTCTCCGGAATTAGATCCAACGTGAAACCCATTGATCTCGCTCCAGTCCATTTCTTCTCTCTAACGGGAGCTGCTGCCTACTCGGTCCGTTTCAGGGCTAAATATGATTCCCCACAGGAGCCTGTACACTGGGTTATATCACCCCTCCCCCCCACACACACCGACACACAAAGTATTAAAAAGAATCCTGAAAATCTGAACATTATAAAGCGGCGTCTAGGGGAGTTCTGCCTCCGCGGAAACTCTCCTGAAGTTAACGGGATCCGATTCTGCTCCCAGTAAAGTCAATGAGGAGTTTTGCCAGGCTATGAAGTGCAGAAAACGACGGCCCTGCCGAGAGATATGGAAGTTTGATCGCTCTCAGAGTTTAAGGGCAAATGAATATGTTCTACTGCTCTGATACTGTGATCATTTTGTGGGGACTCAATTTTAGATCCTGCCCCTGTCACCTCGGATTTGAGGCCAGGGTGCGTCGGAGGTGAAAGGAGTGGAAGGGGGGGGGGGAAGGGGGAACTCGATGTAATGTATTTAAATCGCAACTTTTAATAAAATCTACACTATTTCAAAAGTCAAATAACTTTCAATGTTTCCATTCTTTACAGCTTTTTTCTTCTATTTTTAGCAATAAACTATTATTTTCACATCTGTTTGCAAACTATATTTCTTTTTATTTTTAGGGGAGGAGAACACGATAAAATTTTCCCCTCTAAAAAAAATAATAAATTTTAAAGTTTTTTTTTCTCCCCCAAGTAATTGTAAGTTTTATGGAAATCCAAAGAAGACCCCAGTTTGAAATAATCAGCAGCGATTTATTCCTATAGAGTGACAGTTCTTTTGAACAGTAACCGAATGGCATTTTCTGTCTTTCTGAAAGCTTTTCTTCCAGATTTTGTTCAGATTAGGCTGGGGAGATGAATGCAGGCATTATCCAGCCCAGTAGCTATTCTGAAATGCCAAATTAATTACCAAGGGCTGAATCAAGGCGATGGGGACTGGAAAGAGGGGCGGCGAGGTAGGGGGAACAGTTTTAGGTGTGAAAATATCGGTGTAATATCTTAAATGCAGATAATAGACTGAAAACGCGGACATTCTGACTGGGGTCATAGTGGGGAAAGGGTAGGAGTTCTGTTTGGTTCAGCATTGTGGGGGAATTCTCTAAAACCCAGGCCCCTCCAGCCACTTGTTGACTTGCTTTAAATTATTGTTTCCTGTCGCTCAGAAATCAACACACTTTTATAAAGCAGCGATGACCTTTCAGATTTCAGGTGGAAAATGATGTCAGAGGGAAATAAAATCGGCTTGCACTAATAACTTAGTGAACACGATTAGCGGTGGGGTGGGGGTGAGGAGTTAGAAGGAGTTTGATAAATTGTTTTTGGCAACAAAAAGAGAGGAAAAAGAGAGGAAAAAAAGAGTTGAAAGAAAGGGGGTAAAGACACCAAACTTCAAACTCAAGGACACTGAATCTCATGACCCAGATATTCACCAGGCTTTGCTTTTATGTCCTCCAGGGCCAGGAGGAGTTTATGCCTGACTTTCCAAACCCGTCGTTTATTTTGTCTCCTTTCTCACAATAGTAAACAAGCCCCCACGAAAAGACACGGGACTTTTTCTGCCTGAACGATACAAACAATTATCTAGACCCCAGTCTGCATGGAAAACGATAGAGCGGACACACAGATACACACGCACAAAGTTTAGCCCACAGGAGAGTCAAACAAGAGAAAGCAGAACGAGAAGCAGGAGCACTGTCATCCTATTATACATCAAATAAAAGGCACTGGATCTCCTCCAGGCAGACTGCAGCCGGCTCTTACCTTCTGAGAGACAGCCCAGTGCTGGAGGAAGTATTAGTGTATTCCGCTATTTAGGTCTCACAATCAGGGAATGATCAAGAGTTTGGGGAGCACGTCCCCTTTAAGATGCTCTTCCAAAATAGCCCACCACGTGGTGTCTAGCCGACTCTCCTCCTTGCAAAGCAGTCCTCTACCTGCAGAGAAGCCCCCAGAGCTGCAAAGGAGACACAGTGAGCTAAGGAGTGGGAACAAGGCTCTGAATGGGCAGGCTGTGTCGCTGAAATTTGTACCATGTCTGCTGTGGCATTTTGCCTTCGGCTGAGCCATTGGGGAGGGAGACTGTTAGGGATTTCATGCTTCTGTGAGCTCCAAAGGGCTAAATCAGGGAACCCTTGCACATCCAAAAAATGATCAACCAGTTGATTCTCTTGGGCCAGTTTTGTTTTCAATGAAAAGATAAAGGAGGAGGGAGGGAGAGTGTGCGTGTGTGTGGGGGGGTGTTGTTCCAAAAACTTCCCAGCGCACAAACATACCTGGCATGGTTTGCATTGCCCAGTGCCGAAGGTTACAAAAATACCACAGAGAATGGGTGGAAGAATAGAATGCATGATTTAAAACTCTCCTCACAGGAACCAGGAATGCTGAGTGCTTTCAACTTAGCAAGCGCAGGAAAAGGCTGGAAACTTGGACTGGGGGGATGGGGGGACAGGGACAGAAAAATAACTGTGTGTGGGGGGGGGGGCGGAATTATACTCCTTAGAAGTTGCACAGTAGCAAATTTGCAGGAATGTGTTGACATTTCCATTTGCAATTAGCAAACAGGGAAGGTTTGGTACATAAGGTGTTTAAAGGCTCCAGATCCCACTAGGAATCTAAAGAGGGATAACAGGGAAAATTAGAAAAGGAATTCTGGCTAGCAGAAATTTTCTCTGCTGCCTTCATACACCATGTCTGTGTTGTTACTAACATAAATATATTTCAGCTCACAGTTACATTTTATTAGTAGTATTATGGCAGTGCCTAGAAGCCCGGACTGATCAGGGTCCTGTTTTGCTAGGTGCTGAAAGGACTGAAAACTTGGAAAGCACCTGAACCAGATGGGGTGTATGGATTCTGGCTGAAACACCTAACAACAGTCCATGACTGTTTACCTTAACAACTTAATAAAATGTTTGAAGAATGGGTGCCCAAGATGGAGGGTGACAGGGAGAATCATCCTCATACAAAAAAGGAAAGAAGGCTGCAGTGATCCTGTGAATTATAGACTAATCATGCGTTCACCAACTATGTGGAAACTTCTACCAGCAATTCTGGCAAAGAAGATCCAGACAGTGCTAGCTCATAATGGAATGCTGCTTCCTGAACAAAAAGTCTGCATAGTAAACATGAGAAGGACAAAAGAGTGCCTCAGGCTGAACACAAGGATCACAGAAGATGCAAAACAAAAAAATAAAAAGGTAGAGATGATGTGGCTAGACTACCAAAAAGCATAGGACAGCATCCCACTTTTGTGGATTGTCGTGACATTGAAATGCACAAGGTTGATCAAAAGATCATTTCCTTTCTGCAACAATCTATGGTTAACTGGAACATATGACTCTAACTGGAAGGGATTCTCATTGATGAGGTCCAAATTAAAAGCAGAATCTTTCAAGGGGATTCCTTATCACCAATGTTGTGATGCTGCTATTGACATCCATGCTCTGTGAGATAAACTGTGGTTATCATATCAGCAAAGAGCAACCAACCAGCTAACCATTTGCTATACGTGGATGATCTGAACATATATGTATGATTACAAAAGGAGATGCAGAGATAGATAAGGTATAGAAAATTTTGGTGAAGATAGAAGGCATAATTATGTGTTGGTGTCTGTAAAGAGGGGTAAATTGGTACCATAAGATGGCATATAAGTTAACAAAGATACTATCCAAGATATTTCTGAGCATGGCCCCTCCAAATACCTTGGAATCAGGGAATTATTGGAGTTACTACATAAGGAAGTCAAAGAAGAAGTGAGGAAAGAATATTACAGATCAATAAGAACTACTCTAAGGACAAAACTCAACACGAAGAATTTCATCCAAACCATAAATATACATGTGATACCAGTACAGTGGTACACTGCCAGAATGATCAAGTGGAATCAAGAGGAGAAGAAAAATTTGACATGCAAACAAAAAAGCTCCTGGCAATGCAGAGAGCAATGAATATCAAACCAGTAGTGGATGGAATGTGCGTCTCATGATGTGACAGAGGAAAAGGTTTTCTCTCTGTGGAGGAAGCAAATGACAATGAAGATTACAACATCAAAATGTACAAGGAATCAGCCAAAGTAAAAGATCATATGGCTGCGATAACAAGCAATGGCCAAGTATGCATCCCAGACTAAGAAAGCGTAAAAGAAAGGCGAAAGCAAATTGCCAAAGAAAGACTTGAAAGATTTACACAAAAATTAATGCATGGACAGTGGTGGAGAGAGATGGAACCCATTAGTGATCAAAGATTAACAAATTAATGGCTTGTAGAAGAATACCTCAAAAGAGAAACAGAGATCTTCATTATGAGTGCATAAGAGCAGTCCTTTAAGGCTTAATTATTTGAAACAAAATTTACCAATAGAACTGCTCCACGAACTGCAGAATGTGTTCCAAAAAGGAAGAGATGGTGGAACATGTGTTCAGCACCTGCAGGAGCCTGGCTGGGAGAGAATATATAAACAGACACAGTGAGGTCGCCAAGTGTTTGCATTGGAGCCTCTATGGCAAGTACAGATTTAAATGAACCATGCAGTATTAAGACCACCAAATCGAAAGTGCTCTAGAGAACGAAGAGGCTAAGATTTTATGGGATCTGGCAATTGTCACAGACCAAATGGTGGAGGCAAAGAGGCCAGACATAGTTGTTGTAGAAAAGAAGACAAACCAGACCCTGTTAACTGATATTGCCATACCAGCAGAAAGAAATATAAAAAAGAAACAAGAAGAGAACAAGAAGTGTGAAGAACTCTGCCACAGAGTGGAACGATTATGGAAAACTAGAATAAAGACACCTCCAGTGATCATAGGAGCACTTGCAGTGATCTCTAAGGGCACAAATGGGCAGCTTAAGCATATATTAGGAGTGCAAGACATCATGATCAGTTTTCAGAGTAGCAGCCGTGTTAGTCTGTATCCGCAAAAAGAAAAGGGTTAGGGTTAGTAGCCACAGCTGGGCTGTGGTAAGAGCCGTGGCTGCCCAAGGAGCCGAGGCCACTGTGGGGAGCCCTGGACCCTCCCCCTGCCCTGGGCGGGAGACTGGGCAGCCCGAGACCAGGGCCTGGTTCATGCCTTCCCGCCCAGGGTGCCCCACTCATGGCAGGTGGTGGGTCCAGTCTCCCCACAGCAGCCTGGGTTCCCTGGGCAGCCATGGCTCTTACCACAGCCCAGCTGTGGCTACTGGCCTGGCCAGGGGGTGGGGTCTGAGAGGGGAGAAGAAGAGCAGGGTTTTTTTAAGTTCATTGTCCTTATTCTACTCCTCACTCCTTCCTTTCCTTAGAATCATGAAATCTATCATCTCACGATCACTTTAATACAGATTGCCTTCCAGCTTCAGATTCACAACTAATTCCTCCCTGTAGGTGAGAATCCACTCTAAAATGGCGATTCCAATGGTTACTTCCTCCACTTTATGAAACAGTTAGTCCCCAATTCCAATAACTTACTGGAAATTTTGGGTTTTGCCATGTTACTTTTTTAAAGTCTCCCATTATTACCAAGTCTTGTGTTCTGGATACTTCTGCTATTTATTCTAGAAATGCCTCATCCACCTCCCGTTCCTGATTTGTGGTCTATAGTAGACCCCTGCCATGACATAACCCCCATTTCCCCCCCTTTTATCTTTACCTAGGGAGGTCTGCCTCTCACCACCTTCTGGACCTCAGAATGAGTGTATATATTCTTGAAGCATAATGCAATTTTTTTCTCCCCTTTTATCTTGTCTGTCCTTCCTGAACCAGTGATACCCCTTTATTACAATATTCCAGGTAGGACATGTATCCCACCAAGTCCCTGTGATGCAAATTAAGTCATATTTTAGTGTGTGTACTAACACTTCCAGTTCTTCCGGCTCATTCCCCATATTCCTTCTATTTGCGTATAGACATCTACGATGTTGAGCTGATTCCTCCACTGATTTCCCTCTTGTTGCTCCTGTGACCCTATTGTAATTTTCCAGGTCACCCACAACATCTAGTCCTTTTTTGTGCTTACCTATGGGCTTTTGTCAGCTGCCTCCTCTGAATCTAGTTTAAAGTCCTGCTCACTAGGTTGGTGAATCGGTGTCCACAGATGCTCTTTCCTTCTTGTTAAGGTGGACCCCCTTTCTTCCCAGCAGTCCTTCCTGGAACAGCATCCCAGGATCAAGGAAGCCAAAGCTCTCCTGTCAAAACCATCTGTGCAGCCATGCATTCATCTCCGGGATATGCATGTCCCTGCCTGGGCCCTAACCCTGAACTGGGAAGATGGACGAGGACACAACTTGTGTCCCAGACTCCTTCACCTTTGCTCCCAGAGCCCTGTAGTCACTGTTGATCTGCCCAGGGATAGACCTGGCAATCTCATTAGTGCCCATGTGGCCGAGTAGCATGGACTCGTGGTCAGAGGCACAGATGGGCCTCGGCATCCTTTCCATAACATCTCGGATGCGGACTCCAGGCAGGTGGCACACCTCCCAGGATATCAGGTCAGGTTGGCAGATGGATGCCTTTGTCCCTCTCAGAAGGCAGTTCCCAACCCCCAGCACCTTAGGCCTACTCCTTTTGGGAGTTGTGATCATGAACCTCCCAGCCTTGGGGGCAGGTGGCTCGTCCTTCTCAGCCACTGGAGTCTGTTCCTCACCAGTACATCATACTGGTTCTTGGCCACAGTGGATGGGGGACCTGAGTGTGGGGTGAAGCACTATCTACTGCATGAGTTGGCCAGCAGCCAGCTTCTCCCCATAGAGCAGCTGGTTCTCCTTCCTACTCTGATGCTGCTGTAGTCATCTGTAGTTGGCTAGCATCCTCTATCCCAGATGTGTGTGTCCTGTCAAAATCCTCGTGCTCCTGGTTGTTACACAGACAAGCCACCTCTTTCTGCAGCTCTCTTACCTGCTTCTTGAGGGATTCTACCAACAGACACCTACAGTGGGTGGATCCCCCACCTGGCTTTTGTTGGCAGGGACATGCAGGATGCATTCCCAGCAAATCAAGACCAGGGCCTGGGTGGAAGCCTCCAGGGTGAGGCTGTATGCCTGACACAGACCCGCATGTGTGCGGGCAGAGGAAGAGCTACCAGTGGTGTTGATGACACACCATTTTCCTCTCATTGTGGGCTCTCCCTTGTAGAGTACCTGCAAGTTAAGGAACGGAAACTGTGACGGGGCAAGGCCAGATGGCTAAAAAAAGTAGTGGGAGATAGATATATTAGCTCCAGGCTAAACAAATCCCTGGTACCAGGATAAGTGAAATGGCAGCTGCTCCAGGTTAATTAAGACACCTGGGGCCAATTAAGAACTTTCCAGAAGGCAGGGAGAAGGCTAGGTTGATTGGGACACCTGAAGCCAATCAGGGGCTGGCTGAAACTAGTTAAAAGCCTCCCAGCCAGTCAGGTGGGTGTGCATGTCAGGAGCTGTGGGAGGAAGTTGTGCTGTTGGAGAGGCTGAGTAGTACACACCATATCAGGCACAAGGAAGGAGGTTCTGAGGTAAGGGTGAAGTGGAGCTTGAGGAATTGAGGGCTGCTGTGGGGGAAGTAGCCCAGGGAATTGTACATGTCATGTTTCTAAAAGGTCAGCTACCATAGCTGATACTATTAGGGTCCCTGGGCTGGAGCCTGGAGTAGAGGGTGGGCCTGGGTTCCCCCCCCCCCGCCACCTTTGCCCCCTGATTAATCACTGAGACTGGGAGACAACAGAGACTGTGCAAGGAAGGATAACTTCTCCTCACCTCCCTCGCTGGCTTATGATGAAAATGGCTCAGTAGGCAGTGACCCTTGTCTCTAGAGAAAGAAGGGTTACGTGGAGGGTCACAGTGAGCCTCTGAGGCTAGCGAAATCTGCCAGGAAACTCGGGACCCACGGAGGCAAGGACAGAGCTTTGTCACAAAAACAAACAAACAAACAAAAACCCCCAACAAACCCCTACCTCCCTGTTTTCCTTTAATGGTCAACTCAGATGGCTTATTTATTTTTCTCAGTTGCCTTCGTCTCACCAGCCATGTGTCTGGTGTGGGGCAAATCATTCTCTCCTGTGATTCAAGGTTGAGGTACACCAGTCCTATCAGGGTGATGGTCCATCTTCAGAGATTGATGTAACCAGAGCATTTGCAGAGGGCTGGGTGGGAAAAGTATGTATTGTGCTTCCAACAAGCCACTGCATAGATGTGTTGGCATAACTTTTTAACTATGTTTTGTCCTCCACTCTTGATGAAATGGGCACTAGGTGACCCCTGCCCTGGCTTGTCCCTCACAGATCTCTACAATTCATGGATGATCCATGACAAACAGAGCAGAAGGTAAAACAGTCAGCATGCCCGTGGTAGAAATCTTGTGCTGATTCTAACCAACTCTGTCATAAATATTCCTTGAAATCTTTAATGCTGCGACCCTGCAGGAAGCAAAGCAAAGTTTCTTTGCCTCCAGCAGAGCATCTGCTAAGTCTCAATCAGCAGATTTGGTTCAAGTAGTGGCCTGAGCTTTCTTAATTCACTGGCTCTTACAAGCCTCTCCTATTGTGAAGAAATTTCACATTACTTAGTGGGTAAAACAGAGTGGGCTTGGAATGAACCGGCTGTTTCTGTGGATGCAAGTAATATCTTGAGGGGACAAAGGCTAAGTCTTCTCTGCTTTGAGTTTGGGTCGAAGTTACTCGATGAAGCCAGATTGTGCCCATTTTCTTTGTGTTGAATAGTACCATATTCACTCCCTGGAGCACCACTAGGAATAGAAATGTTGTCATGGCTGTTTAAGTTTCAATGAAAACATCTTTAGTTTAAAATTTCCCCTGCAGTTAGCAACACTGACCTAGACACAACAGCCTAGTTCTAGTATCATATTAGCAAATGAGAGCCAACCTGAAACTAACCTGTCTAATTTCAATGTCCAAGACAGGTAAAAATTAAACAAGGAGCGTCAATGATCAGAATGCTAAAATAAACAAAATCTTACAATTTCCATAAGGCCATGTGTGCAGTTCTGACCTTTATCTTGCCAGCATCTCTATAAATTACAAAATATCAGTGTGATGCTGTCCGTTTCCCACACAGGTGATAAAAAGGTTAATTTGGGCCTATGAGGCCAGTTAGGCTACCTGGCTGCAGCTGGAGGGTGGGCCAGCCTTAATGAAAGATGAGGCCCAGCTGGGGATGGAGCTGGGTGCTGGCTACAAAGAAGGGAAGTGCAGATTAATAGGAGGCTGCAGGGGAAGAACTACAGTCCCTTTCTGAGTAATTGAGAGTGAACCCAGAGAGAGAGATGGAGAAGCCACTGGAGTGGAGCCTGCTTTGGTGGTGGGCAGGACCTGGAGCTCCAGGAAAGAAACCCAGGGAGGTGTTCAACTGAAGAGCTTCAGGAGGGAGTTTACACGATGGGTTGGTCCCTGATGGGAGAGGCCAGCGGGGGTGAAGGAGACACCTGAACTGGGCTTGGGAGAAGGCAGACAGCCTTGGGGATAGATGAGTATGTAGGATGCAGAGTGGAGGTAAGAGTCTAGGGAGGGAACCCTTGAGGCTGTGTGCTGCAGAAGAACTGAGGGCTGGGGAGGACGCATTAAAAGTTTATGCCCAAGGGTGAGGGCAGAGGTTGATTTTGTTGAGTTTGTGTTTCACTTCTGAGTTTGATGTGAAGACTCCAGGGAGAAGCCCTGGGGCCATGAGTCTCCCAGAAGAGTGGGACCCTGGAGAGGTGGAAGTGGTCAGACCGATGACCGGTGTGGCACACTGCCTGTTTGGGACATCGCTACCCCAGACTTTGAGGTGACCTGGCTGGAGGGCTGAGGCACAAGAGACAGACCACTGTGGAACTGGAGCAGCCATTGTCAGGGAGCTCTAAAGCAGGAGATCCTGCTAGGGTTGCCCAGCCACATGGGGGCACTCCAGCGGTGAGTCCACCTTTGTACGGTCAGTATAATAAAACAATACTGTGGTGATATATATCAGGGATGGGCAACTTTAAGGTACTAGAGGGCCACTAAAAACTTTTAGGTGAGGATGTGATGCTGGGGGCGGATGTCGGGTCCTGCTCCCAGGGCCCTGGGGATGGGGGGTGAGTTAGCATTTCCTGCACTCACATGTCCATGTGCAGGTCAGGCCCTCCCCCTGTGATACCCCTCCCTGCCCCCTTTCTGGCCCTGGTGCTGCTGGGTTGCCTGCCCTGAACTTGGCTGTGGCAGTCCAAATAAAATGATCTGGTGGGCTGTATGTGACCCCCAGGCGGACAGTTGCCCGTCCCTGATATATACTATAGAATTGGTTATGCCTGACAAGTCATGGTATTAACGTCTGTATACCTTGGGAGGCTCAACTAGCTTCTGCTAAGATTTCCTTCTTTGAATCCATTGTAAATCGTTGCGCTTCCCAGGTTGAGAATTTCTACCTCACCAAAAATCATTTGCAGGACCCTGATGTCTATTTTTATATGAAGCTTGCTAGATGCTCAGAGCTGAAGCCCTGGTCTTGGTATTTTCTCAGAATAGACAATGAAAAGGGATTTGATCTGGTGTAAAGTAAAGATTCCATCTGAGCAAGACTGAGAGGGAGGGAGAATGGCTTCGATTCAGTGTTAGGACCAGAGTTAGCCTCCTCGCGGCTCAAACAACACCCAGGTCGATTTCTAGGTAGGTCTGAAGACAGTCTGGCTTTTCCGTCTTTGTCCCTTATTGGTGATCTTTTAATGCCACTGGAGCTTTTGGTGACCATGTGATCACTAACCGTGTAGTGGCATTCCATGGTGAAAGCACCACAAAGAGGCTATGCCCTTTTGGGGCTTGTCTTGGGGATGACAGGACCAGAGATGGGACTGGAGGAAGGCTTTATTTGCTCTAAGAGCAGTTGTGCCTAAAGCTGGATCTACAGAGCACTTGGTTATAGACTGTCTGTGTGGAAACCAGCACAGAACATCATCACAGGAAATATCCTCATTGTTTCCCTGCCCTGTAATAATTCCTGTTGGACAACTGCTATACAAGAGGTGCTTGTGAATGGCTGTCTGAATTCTGAATTGGGGTTTGATTTGACCATATTCCTGCTCATGCTTTTTTGCTCTTTGTGAGCAGTTCAGGCAAACACAAGCCCTGTATTGCAGAAGGGAGTACCCCTCACTGCCAATAAACAAGAGAATCCAGTGCCACCAAAGGTATTTGCTATTGGTATTTCCTGTCCTCGGAATCCAAGGATTGAGGGTGCCAGAGCGTCTCAGTCTGAGACAGCCCTGCTAGATATGAATTGAGGGACTTCGTGGGTGGAGAGCAATGGGGGGCAAACCTGTCCTGCCACTTGCCAGACTGAACCTATAGTGTGGCTATATAGGACTCCAGCCACAGAGGTGGTCAGCCTAGCACCAAACAGACACAGCTCTAGTATGCACAGTGTTGAGATAAGAGGCATTTAGGGGGACAGTTAGAAATATAAAGGGCCGCCCTGAAGCACGGTGCATGGTACAGCTGCTATATCCGGAGCTTTGCAGAACTGGGGGAAATTTTCTGAATTTTGAAACTTTGACAAAATTTGAAATATTAAGAAAACAAAAAAACCCTAGGGAAATGTTTGGTGACTTTGCCTCCATTTCTCAACCAGTCGTAGAGCTGATCAGGTTTTTTTAATTTAAAAAATTTGTCACAATTTCAGACTTAGGCAAAGCTGGGAAACTTTTTTTCACAATTCCACTCTCCCACACCCCATTTTTCCCTACTGTCTGACCAACACCAGTGCTTAGGCTTTGCAAGCCTTACACTGAGCAGCTGGGTTGCTCTGAGAGCACTCGTGGCATGGAAATACCCCTTGCCAAAGAACTGACTGTTTACATTGCATTACAGTGGTTAGTGGTACCTCAGGGGCTTCTCACAACCTGTAACCTTGGCTGTTCCTTTAGCACTAGGTAAACAAATCTGCCATTTCCAAATTACTGGGGTGAGCAGTTTTGTGGTTTGTTCTGTTGTGTTGCGTTGGTTGTTATGGAGAACCACAATCTGCTTGGCTCAGGAGACACTGATTCAGGCCAGACTCAGAAGGATTTGACCAGACCACTGGGACTAGTAGCTCTGTTCTTGCAAGGAGTGTGGTGTGATCATTACTGACCACAAGTGGTCAGGGCTTCAGTTTAATATGTTCCGCCACCCTCTAGCTCCCATGTTAGAGCATTGCTGACCCCAAGCATCACCTACTGAGTGACCAGTACTCCTAGGAGGTCTTCCAACAGGTCTTCCAAGCATGGGTTAGGCTGAGCCCTGCTTAGTTTGTGAAGACCAGTGGTATCACTTGTTAGGGTTGTATAGAGGATGTCAGAGGTAACATAATGGTGTCACATCATAGTGTATGCACAACATGGTTCAGATGACACGTGACAGAGATTCATCACTGAATTTGGTCCACTAGTAGGATCATTAGCTTCCTCAGCTGGGTACTGACTGGGAGTGCAAAGTGAACATTGGTCCAACCCCCCCATGATATCCCATGTCAGGGTGCTATAGATGCAGGTGATAAGTGGAAAATAGATCTAGCTTAAATAGAAAAAGTGGAATAAAATCATGCCAAAGCTTTGCAGACATTACTGCCCATGCATTCAACAGAGCAAATGGAGCCATCTTGGTTGCTGGATGCTGTGAGTTGATCTCTTTAAACAGCAGGAGTGGAGTACCATGCTGACTCCTAGTAGCAAAGGTAATATTGTAATAATAATGCAGATTGATGACTAACACTTTCCCTCCTGCCACCTGCGGATCAAAAGGCCCCTGATACCTATCGGGCCTAAGCCGCTGGCAGTGGCAGAAAGTGAATACTTTGGTTTTGTTTGATGTCCCTGTAACTTGCACAGACTCATTAGGAACACACTTACCCTGTTCTTCAGCCCAACACGTGTTTCCACTGTCTAATCAAATTTGCCAAGTTCTCTTCCTGTTTTTTTGCTGGCTCCGGGCTGTGTGGCTCTCAGCACACCGACCCCTTTCTCTTTGGAAGTGGGCCCCGTTGTCTCTGAAAAAGCAGTGGAACGACCCAATTAGGCTGACTGCAACTCTGCAGCTCTTGAGCCATGGTGGGCTTTCCTGGTGTCCTTTTAATATACCTTTGGGAAGCAAGGCTGCCCGCACTCAAGGCCTGCTCCCATTCCCATTGAAGTCAATGCCATGACTGCTATTGACTTAGTGGGAGCAAGAGCTAGACCCTCTGTCTACTGTGAGTGGATAGGCCTAAATGAAGGAACAGGACAGTGGGAAACCTGTTTTTATTAGCCTTACCCAGAATTTTGCTTAATTAAGTATTTATTAAGCGGAGATGAAGTAGACTTGGAGTGGATATAACCTTTTTTGAAAGAGGAACACACATCCAGAAGGGTTGCT
The DNA here is from genome assembly GCF_965152235.1 of Eretmochelys imbricata. NCBI lineage: Eukaryota > Metazoa > Chordata > Testudines > Cheloniidae > Eretmochelys > Eretmochelys imbricata. The sequence continues at coordinate 23,093,266 of NC_135585.1, forward strand.
TGTGGACAGGAGATAACAGTATCCAGTTGGGGAGACCTCTTGTATTTCCTGTTCCGAGGAGATAGACCGATCGAGTTGGGTGTGAAAAGTCACTAGGCTGTATTGGCTGCAAAGAGCTCCCCACCACTGGTCCTGGAAATGGCACCGTATGAACAAAGCCTTATCTAAGGGCTGTCTCATAACTTCCTCTCTTTATCAGTTTAATTAATTCTTATTGTTGTCCAAGCCTGGCTAATCAGTGCCCATCAATAGGGTAAGCAAGAGGGGATGGATGCATCTGCTCTGAGCAAGCAGAGTGAACAAAGCTCTGTGTTTGCCCTGGCGGTGTGCTCAGTGCAGTGCAATAATGGCCTGCATCATTCTTGGTTACAGCCGATAACCCTGAGTGAGCTCCCCCTTGCCCAAACATAGCAGGTTATCAATGCCTGGCACGTTTCGGTGGGTACCACCCAGCTTGATCCATCTTCTTTGCAACAACAAAGTCATTGTGAGATGGTTTGTTTGTCGATCCAAATTCCAAGCTTTTTGCTGCGGCTAAGTCACACACCTACCTTCCCACCCCATCCTCTCCCTACTATGTACACACACTTCCTGCTGGCAGAAATGGTTTGAGCTCAATGTGATTCCAACTGAACTAGCAGCAAGCGAGCTGCGGTGAGCTGAAGATACAGCCAAAAGCCCTTCCTGGGAGACAGCAAGGGTAAGATGCTGGACTGGGATTCAGGTGGCCTGGGATCTATTCCCACCTCTGCTAGTTGGTGTTCCTGTGTTCTATGGCAGAAGCCACCAGATCCTGAGACAGCAGCAGTGTATATATTCAGGTAGTTAGGCCTGGTAGGCTTGCATATAGTTAGAATTCACAGTTGTTCAGATGCCAGTCATGTCTGTGTGGTTTCCTCATATCCTTAACCTTGTGTGGAGAGTGAAGGCTTCAGCCAGGGACTTCAGCCAAGTGAATTTACTTCTCTGCCTCAACTTCCTCATCTGTAAAGTGGGGATGATACCTACCTTTTTAAAGCTCTTTGAGGTCTATGGATGCAAAGCACAGTGCCACTATTTATCACAGGGAGCGAGAAACTCAGGCTCCATAGAGTTACTGTACATGGTTCCATAGTAACATACGGATAGGAGCAGGCAATGCATCTTTCACGTCTGCCATGGTCTGAGAACTCAAGAGATGGACACCACCTGCTGCCTGAGCCAGAGGCAAAGTATTGAAGTGACTGCTGCCAAGCGGGCTGGGTTGGTGGCTGGTGATTTAAAAACAAAAATATGGGAAAGGAGGAGGCTTATTCAGATACTCGTGGTGGTTTTTTTTAAAATGTTCCTTCCATGCTAGAGACAGGCAAAAAGCATTCCCCTGCCAACACACAACCAACCCAGCCTCTATTTTCAATCCAGATAGAAAACAGCACAGTCTTCCTAAATTCCCTCCCCACCCCCATGGCAGACTATGGCTCCTAGTTCTGAACACAGAATTCACTAATGCCCCCTTAATGGACTAAATTCCACTTAGTGCACTCATCGACTATCAATTCAGTGCATCAGTGCTGCTACATTCTGTCTCATCAAGAGGAAACCCATTCCACAAGTTCCCTGCCCCCTCTGTGAAATAACCTTTCTTTAATGTAGGGAATAAATATAAACACCTTTCTAATTCTGGTCTGTGAGCCAACTTCATATAGACCAGTAGGCTTAATTTTACACTAATCCTTAGCTCGTTTAAACACAAGGGGCCAGATTTTTAAAAGGCACTTAAAGATGCAAATAGGTGCTTAGTGGGATTTTCAACAGCACTTAGGAGCCTAGTTTCCCCCTAGTCCCCATCTGCATTTTTAGCTACCTCAGTAATTTTGAAAATCTGAGCTTAGTGTAAATGAGACTCAGATCTTGAGGGTGAAATTCACTCCTGGTCAGGGAGCCTGCTAGGCAGCTCTCTAACACCACATTCTACAGGTCATTACCCTCTGATCCCACTGAGGGTCACCAAAAGAAACTACACCATTTGCTCAAGAAACTCCCTGAAAAAGCACAGGAACAAATCTGCACAGACACCCCCATAGAACCACGACCTGGGATATTCTATCTGCTACCCAAGATCCATAAACCTGGAAATCCTGGACGCCCCATCATCTCAGGCATTGGCACCCTGACAGCGGGATTGTCTGGCTATGTAGACTCCCTCCTCAGGCCCTACACTACCAGCACTCCCAGCTATCTTCGAGACACCACTGACTTCCTGAGGAAACTACAATCCATCGGTGATCTTCCAGAAAACACCATCCTGGCCACCATGGATGTAGAAGCCCTCTACACCAACATTCCACACAAAGATGGACTACAAGCTGTCAGGAACAGTATTTCCGAAAATGTCATAGCAAACCTGGTGACTGAACTTTGTGACTTTGTCCTCACCCATAACTATTTCACATTTGGGGACAATGCATATTTTCAAATCAGCGGCACTGCTATGGGTACCCGCATGGCCTCACAGTATGCCAACATTTTTATGGCTGACTTAGAACAACCCTTCCTCAACTCTCGTCCCCTAACGCCCCTATTCTACTTGCACTACATTGATGACATCTTCATCATCTGGACCCATGGAAAAGAAGCCCTTGAGGAATTCCACCATGATTTCAACAATTTCCATCCCACCATCAACCTCAGCCTGGACCAGTCCACACAAGAGATCCACTTCCTGGACACTATAGTGCTAATAAGTGATGGCCACATAAACACCACCCTATACTGGAAACCTACTGACCTCTACTTACCTACATGCCTCCAGCTTTCATCCAGACCACATCTCATGATCCATTGTCTACAGCCAAGCTCCACGATACAACTGCATTTGCTCCAACCCCTCAGACAGAGACAAAAACCTACAAGATCTCTATCAAGCATTTTTAAAACTACAATACCCACCTGCTGAAGTGAAGAAACAGATTGACAGAGCCAGAAGAATCCCAGAAGTTACCTACTCCAGGACAGGCCCAACAAAGAAAGTATCAGAACACCACTAGCCGTCACCTTCAGCCCCCAACTTACACCTCTCCAGCGCATCATCAAGGATCTACAACCCATCCTGAAGGACGATCCCTCACTCTCACAGATCTTGGGAGACAGGCCAGTCCTCCCTTACCGACAGCCCCCCAACCTGAAGCAAATACTCACCAGCAACTACACACCACATAACAAAAACACTAACCCAGGAACCTACCCTTCCAACAAAGCCCGTTGCCAACTCTGTCCACATATCTATTCAAGGGACACCATCATAAGACCTAATCACATCAGCCACACCATAAGAGGCTCATTCACCTGCACATCTATCAATGTGATATATGCCATCATGTGCCAACAATGCACCTCTGCCACATACATTGGCCAAACCAGACAATCTTTACACAAACGAATAATTAGACACAAATCAGACATCAAGAATTATAACATTTAAAAAACCAGTCAGAGAACACTTCAACCTCCCTGGTCACTCAATTTCAGACCTAAAAGTCGAAATACTTCAACAAAAAAACTTCATAAAACAGACTCCAACGAGGGACTGCACAATTGGAATTACTTTGAAAACTGGACACCATTAAATTAGGCTTGAATAAAAACTGGGAGTGGATGGGTCATTACACAAAGTAAAAACTATTTCCCCATGCTAATTTCCCCCACCGTTACTCACACCTTCTTGTCAACTGTTTGAAATGAACCATCCTGATTATCACTACAAAAGGTTTTTTTTCTTCCTGCTGATAATAGCCTACCTTCATTAATTGGTCTCATTACAGTGGGTATGGCAACATCCATTTTTTTCATGGTCTCTGTGTATATATATTTTCCTATTGTATTTTCCACTCCATGCATCTGATGAAGGGGGTTTTAGCCGATGAAAGCTTATGCCCAAATAAATTTGTTAGTCTCTAAACTGCCACAAGTACTCCTCGGTGTTTTTTGGTTTTTTTTTTTTTTTTGCACTAACATTATGAACCATTTATATCCTGCTTAAGAGCGACGCAAACAGTGCATAGCCCATGTACTGCCCCCTCGGCACAGTGGCGAGTTTCACTTGTAATCATCTTCTCTCAAAACCAAATGATCCCCAGTGTTGTCACTCTCCCCTTCATGTGCTACACTGGACTCCCTGCATCTCACTAAAAGGACAGTCCAGTGGTTAGGGGGCTGACTTGGCAGACTTGGCTTCAAGTCCCTGTTTTGCTGCAGATTTCCTACATTGCACTAGATGTCAGTACAACCTGAGGGGGAGACTGTGGATGAGTCGTAACCACTCTGTGCCTAAGTCCCCTGTCTGTACCACATGGATAATAGCACTCGCAGGTTTGTTGTGCGGGTAAATACATTAAAGCTTGTAAGGTGCCCTCAGAAGTGGGCCAGATAGATTAAATGGGACAAGTGGTGCTGGTGTGGTGTCCCTGAATGTATATGCCTCACTCTTTTTGGTACAACATCGCTTTAACCTTTGCCTGCAGTTGTCCATTAACTTTCCTGCTCCCATTAGAAAAGCCTCTAGAAAGTGAGTTTCCTTGGCAAAAACCCTTTGATGCAGGAGAAAACTGTCACAGTAGGCGCTATGTATCTACACTACAAGAGCAATCATACTGGAGATCTGCAGTGTTGCCAGTAGATCATTTAGTATCAATATTGGCATGGAAGCAATCTTGCCAGGTAGCTGTGGAATGAGAGCGCTAAAAAAAAGAATTACCAGCACGAGATAAATGCTGGACACTAATTGCATTCCTGTGGAGCTGTTTCACATTTGCATGAATGGCAGCGGTACAGAACCTTGATTAGACCTGTTAATTCTCCAAGCCTGCTCTTGACTGCAGCTCCTCAACACTAGGATTACACTAAAGCTTTTCCTTTTTGTTTTGTGGGGGTGTAATCGCTCCACGCTGAGATCAAGGACAAAGGGCTGCTCAGATTCCACCTTCCACGCCCTTGTTTAATGCTTTGCACCTGCTCCCGGAGATTCAAAAGGAAAGGTTTAAATATCCCAGCAAGTTTCCTAACAGAGGAGAGCACCTGGCTATGCCCACCCCATCCATTCCCACCCAGTTTCTCTTCCTTTCCATGGAACTGTTATCTCTGTGCTATAGATAAATACACGTTTTCCTTTCTGCCTTCTTCTCTTGCCCACACCTTGCATCTTCGCTGTTCCATTGGAGAGAGCTGAGGGACCCAGGCCTACCGAGGGGTGTGTTTTACTGGCTTCCATGATGTGGAGGAAGGACAGGATGGGCCCAGTCCTCTGAGACTTCTAGGGTAAATTTGAGGTCTTGTGCTATTTGGCATGAGTTTTGGAGCTATGATAAGAGCCATGTGCTCAGGGACACTTCCTATTTGCTGGTTTCCAGTAGTTAACCCTCCCTCCCTTATCTGGGTCTCGCCAGGCTGTGTTAGTTGCTGCTTTGGGGCTAGGAAGGATTTTTTTCCCCATACCTGCAGAGGCTGGTTGGGTTTTTTCACCTTCCTGGCAGTGAAACCTAGGGGTTAAGTTTTGTGAAGCCAGAGGGCAAGAATTCTCCCCTTGCCGAAGCGCACAGTTTGGACCTATGTGAGAGTCATTTAGTCGTCACAACTTCTGGCAGGTGCCCAGTGAAGGAGCTCACTGATTTAGGCTCCAGATCGAAAAAGGTAACATAGTGGGCATGCCGAGGGCATCTCCTTATGAGATTGGGGCACTGGAGCAAATGCAAACCGGGGCCAGGGCACTACCCCAGTATGTAGCAAAGAGAGAGAGAGCCTGGAGCACTGGGCCTGGTGCAAGCAAGAGTTGAGGCCTGAATCAGAGGCTGTGAACCAAAGTCAGGCCATGTATTAGAGCAGATGCTCTCAAGTTCACTGTTCAGTACATGAACTTGGCAAAATTGTTGCTAGTGTACTAGGCTCTAAAGATTTATGTAAATATATTCCCACTAGTACAGATGTAGCATAAGATAAAATGGTTTAACAAAATAATGAATAGGGGTATTTGATCCACGTTATACGCTTGATGGTGGTGCTGGCTGGAGGTCGAGGTCCCCTCTTGCCTCAACCCCCGAAAGGGGGAAGGGATGCTAGTGGGCGAGCGAAGGCAGCCAGAAACTCTCCTGGTATGGTGATTGGTGCCTCCTGGGGTAGGAACCACCAGGATTGGCAAAGGATCCATGGGGTGTGAGTGACTTGCTGGGCCGTCCCCCGTGTAATTTGACTAATAACATTTCAGCCTGGTTAAAACTAGCACCATGTGTCCTTGCCTGCTTCCGTGCGGTGAGCTCACCAAGTTCCAGCTATCTGGCCCAGGGCTGTGCTTTCTGTGGTGATGATTTTGCATTAAAGAGTGCACTGTATGGGAGGATTAGTGGGTAAGCAGGCTCTTCCTCTGCTATTGCTATGCTGAGCAAGAGCTGCTAGGAGTATGGCTTTGACGGGTTCAGCAGAAGGGAGGTTCACTTTTGGCTCACTTGCAAGAGCTACTGCCTATGGACCCCCACCCACTCCGCTGTCTCCCAGTTTGTCTCGGGAGAGCATCTTGTGGTGGGTTGGGTAAGAGACCCAGCTAATTGAGTTAAATCAGCTCTAGCATCTGGCCACCGGCTGGTTCAATGAACAATGCCAGTGAAGGATAATTAATGATTAATTCACACGGCTGCTATTGTCATTACAACCCCGATTTTGCAAAGTGCTTAAGCACATGCTTAAGTCCGTCCCTGTTCAGCCAAGCACTTAACCGTGTTTAATGTTTGGCAGATCTTTTGAAGTCAATGGGACTTAAGTGCTCTGCTGAATGATGCTGTAGTGGGAAATACTTGGTTCGCCTCCCAGTGATTACATATCCAGGGGATGGATACCTGCTTTCTCACCATTTGATTCTTGGAAGCTCACTGGGACCTCATTTCACCCTTTCATCAGATTAATGACTGCTTCTTGGAGCAGGTAGTCCTGGAACCCACAAAGGGAAAGGCAATTCTTGATTTAGTCCCAAGTGGAGCACAAGATCTGGTCCAAAAGGTGAATATAAGGCTTTATCTACACTACCAAGTTTTGTCACCAAAAATCGCCTTTTGACGACAAAACAGTGAGTGCGTACATACTGCAATGAAACTTTTGTCAGGAAAAATGCCCAGTTTTGGCAACAAAGTACTTCCACCCCTATGAGAGACTTTTTTTTTCTTTTCCCTTCCCTTTATTATCAACAAAGATCCAGTGTCGACACCATGCCTGCTTTAATAGCTTTATTTGGCCTCAAGGAGGTGTCCCACAATGCAGATCCTGACCTCTCTGGTCAGCAGTTTGAACTCCACTGGCCTGCAGCCAGGTAAACAACAACCAACCCCTGCCGCTTGCAAGCCCAAGGAATTTTAAATTTCATTTCCTGCTTGCTGGCTCAGCATAGGGAGGTCTCATGGCATCATGGTAACCATGGCTGGCTATTGCACCAAAGGCTCTCCCGCCTGGACTGCCATGGAGCTGTTGATCAGTGTATGGGGAGAGGAGTCTGTGCAGTCCCAGCTGTGCTGAACGCATAGGAATTGGGATGCCTGTGAGCACGTTTCTCAAGGCGTGTGTGAAAAGGGCTATGATCGGGACACCCAGCCGGGCAGAGTGAAGATCAAGGAGCTGAGGCAGGCGACTGTAAGGCGAGGGAGGCAAACCGGTGCTGCACCTATGACCTACTGTTTCAATAAGGAGCTGGGCAGTGTCCTTGGTGGTGACCCTGACTCCATTGTCAAGAGCTGGGCGGATACTTCGGAGGGAACGGAGGTGGCAGAAAGGGAACCTAACCTGGGGGATGAAACTATTGATGAAGAGGTGGAGCACAGGTGCCAACTTTTGTCAGCGCCGGTGGGTGCTCACATCGGCCTCACCCCCGCCCTAACTCTGCCCCTCCCTGCCCTTATTTGGCCTTTGGATCCAAAAGGCAGGGGTGGAAAGAGGTGGGGCTGGAGCGGAGCAGGGGTGGGGGCCATGAGGAAGAGGCAAAGCAGGGGCTGGAGCAGCACGTAGGTGCGCAGGGCACCAGGAAATTTGGTGCCCCAAAATTTCCTGGCGCCCTATGCAGCTGCGTACTTTGCATATGGGTAAGGATGGCCCTGGTCACGCACCTTTCTAGACCACCCTGCATTGATGTCTGTGAAATGCCTGTGGTGATCCACAAGCACCTGCAACACCATGGAGAGGTGCCCCTTCCTATTGATGTACTCTGTTGCAAGGTGGTCTGGCTCTAAAATTGGAATATGTGCATCATCTATTGCCCCTCCACAGTTAGGGAAACCCACCTCTGCAAAGCAGTCTACTATTTCAAGTTGCAGTGGGGGAGGTTTAGATTGGATATTAGGAAAAACTTTTTCACTATGAGGGTGGTGAAACACTGGAATGCATTACCTATGGAGGTGGTAGAATCTCCTTCCTTAGAGGTTTTTAAGGTCAGGCTTGACAAAGCCCTGGCTGGGATGATTTAACTGGGAATTGGTCCTGCTTCGAGCAGGGGGTTGGACTAGATGACCTTCTGGGTTCCCTTCCAACCCTGATATTCTATGATTCTATGATTCATGCACATTTCCCAGAGTCACGGTCCTTCGTAGCAGGATGTGATTTATTGCCCTGCACACTTGTATTAATGCAGTCCCAATGGTCAACTTCCCCACTCCAAACTGATTTGCGACTGACCAGTAGCAATCTGGAGTCATGAGCTTCCAGACAGTGATTGCCACATGCTTCTCTACCGAGAGGGCAGCTCTCATTCTGGTGTCCTTGTGCCGCAGGTCTGGGCCAGCTCAGCTCACAGTTCCGGGAAGGTGGCTTTACACATTCAAAAGTTCTGTAGCCACTGCTCTTGGTCTCACACTTGCATGATGATGTGATCCCACCATTCAGTGCTGGTTTCTCTAGCCCAACAGTGATGGTCTATCCTATGCAGCTGCTCTGTGAATGCCAAAAGCAATGTAAACTTGCTGCTATCCATACCATACAGAACGTCGGGTACCTCCCAGTCTTCCTCTGTCAGTAATTTCATGAATAAGTGCAGTGCCATGTGTGATGTCCTCATGACACTTAACAGAGCATAGGAGAGAAGTCCAGGATCCATCCCTTCTTACTACAGATGCCAGGGTGCACAGCAAAGAATGGCCATATTAAAAATGGCACGAAAGAAAGCTAGAAGCCAAGGGAAGGCTGGGACACAAAGCAATGCATGACAGGACATGCCTTCCCACAATACCTAGCAACAGAAGGTGTCACCCTACACTGTGGGATACATACCCACAGTGCATTGCTCACACTGTCGATGATGGTGCTCCCAAGGTGGGCGTGATCTGTTGCCAGAGGGTGGTCGTGTGAGCAATCTTTTCTGATTTTTATTAAATTGACTTTTGGGTGTCCATATAAGTGTACTCAACAAAGGCTTTGTCTACACTACCAAGTTAACTGAACTGTGCAGTAATGCCAATCATCATGTAATTAAATTTAACATCCATGTAGGGGAAAAATTACCAAAGAAACCCACCACGGTAGCATTAAACTTCAAAAGGGGGATCTACTCAAAAATGTGGAAGCTAGTTAAGCAGAAATGAAAAGGGACAGTCACAAGAGTGAAATGCCTGTAAGCTGCATGGAAACTATTTAAAAACACCATAATAAAAGGTTCAAATTATAAATATACCCCATATAAAAAAACCTGTAAGAAGACCAAAAAAAAAAAAAAAAAAAAAGCCACCAGGGCTTAAAGTAAAAGAGAGCAGCTAGAAGCAAAAAGACACCCTTTAACAATTGGAAATCAAATCCTACTGAGCAAAATAGAAAGGAGCCTAAACACGAGCAAGTCCTGTATACGAGTATAATCAGGCAGGCCAAAAAATAATTTGAAGAGCAGCTAGCAAAAGACACAAACTAACAGCAATTTTTTAAAGTACAACAAGAAGCAAGACACCTGCCAGTCAGTCAGGCTGCTGGACAATCAACGTCCTAAAGGAGCACTCAGGAAGACAAGGCTGTTGTGGAGAAGCTAAATGAATTATTTGCATTGGTCTTCACTGCAGAGGATTGTAGGGAAATTCCCAGAGCTCAGCCATTCTGTTTAGGTGACAGATCTATTATCTCCTCAGACTGGAACAATTCCTCAGAGGAGGTTTTGGAACAAATTGATCAATTAAACAGTGATAAGTCACCAGGCCCAGATGGTATTCTCCCGAACTCAAATGTGAAATTACAGAACTACCAACTGTGGTACGTAGCCTATCATTTAAATCAACCTCTGTAGCAGATGACTGGAGGATAGCTAATGTAATGCCAATTGCTTAAAGAGGCTCCAGAGATGATCCTGGCAATTGCAGGCCAGTAAGCCTGACTTCAATACCAGGCCAGTTGGTTGAAAAAAAACTATAGTAAAGAACAGAATTATCAGACACATAGATAAACACTATATGTTGGGGAAGAATCAACATGGCTTTTGTAAAGAGAAATCATGCCTCACCAATCTATTAGAATTCTTTGAGGGTGTCAAAAAGCATGTGAACAAGGGTGATCTAGTTGATCTAGTGTACTTGGACTTTCAGAAAGCCTGTGACAAGGTCCCACACCAAAGACTCTTGAGCAAAGTAAGCAGTCATGGGATAAGAGGGACCAGTATCTAGGTAAAAGATAGGAAACAAAGGGTGGGAATAAATTGTCACTTTTCACAGTGGGGAGAGGTAAATAGCTGAGTCCCCCAAAGATCTGTACCAGGGCCAGGGTTGTTCAACATATTCATAAATGATCTGGAAAAAGAGGTAAACAGTGAAGTGGCAAAGTCTGCTGATGATACAAAATTACTCAAGATAGTTCAGTCCAAAACTGATTGAAAAGAGTTACAAAGGGATCTCACTAAACTGCGTGACTGGGCAACAAAATAGCAGATGAAAATCAATGTTGATAAATACAAAGTACTACACATTGGAAAACATAATCCCAGCGATACATACATAATGATGGGGTCTAAATTAGCTGTTTCCACTCAAGAAAGAGAGCTTGGAGTCATCGTGGAGAGCTCTCTGAAAACATCCATGCAATGTGCAGTGGCAGTAAAAAAAGCGAACAGAATGTTAAGTACCATTAGGAAAGGGATAGATAAGAAGACAGAAAATATCACAATACCACTGTATAAATCCATCGTATGTCCACAGCTTGAATACTGCATGCAGTTCTGGTCACCCCATTTCAAAAAAGATATATTAGAATTGGAAAAAGTACAGAAAAGAGCAACAAAAATTATTAGGAGTATGGAACACTTCCATATGAAAAGAGATTAAAAAGGCTGGAACTGTTCAGCTTAGTAGAGAGATGACTAAAGGGGATATGACACAGGTCTATAAAATCATGACTGGTGTGGAGAAAGTGAATAGAGAAGTGTTATTTACCCCTTCGCATAATGCACAAACCGGAGTCAACCCATGGAATTAATAGGCGGCAGGCATAAGGAAGTACTTCTTCATACAATGCACAGTCAACCTGTGGAACTCATTCTCAGGTGATATTGTGATGGCCAAAACTATAACTGGGTTAAGAAAAGAATTAGATAAGTACAAGGATAGGTCCATCAATGGCTATTAGCCAAGATGATCAGGGATGCACCTCCATGTTCTGGGTTTCCCGCACCTCTGTTTGCTAGAAGCTGGGAATAGACAAGAGGGGATGGATCACTTGATAAATGCCCTGTTCTGTTTATTCCCTCTGAAGCACCGGGCACCAGCCATTGTCAGAAAACAGGGTATTGGGCTAGATGGACTATTGGTCTGACCCAGTATGGCTGTTCTTATGTTAATATCACAATACTTTAATTTCATGTCCTTTTAATCATAGATATAACAAGATGCTCACCTAAGTCATCTACATCTAATGCCAACCATGCAAATTTAGATAAACTCAGGACAGACTCAAAGCTTCCCCCAAACCTAAAGATCATGCAAACTGTTAAATGATATTCAAAGACTGCTAATGTTTTTAGAGGGTTTTTTTTGGGGGGGACGGGACGGACGACTTGGTTCTGTAGGTCCTGGATTTGCCTGGGTCTGGAAACACCCAGACTCTTCTTCTGAGACAGTTGAGAGTGTGATGGGTGAGATTTCCAATTCGAGGTGCTTTCAGATTCTCAGGTGGAAGGTGCTACAAAAGTGTCAGATTTTAGTTTCCTTAAGGGAGGGACCCAGCTGAGATCACCACCTCTACCAGCTCCTGCTGAATCCCGCACTGCCTGAGATGCAAATGGCATTGGACTTTAACAGAAACAGTTCCAGCCCATCCCTACTGGTAGAGTTAAAATGGCGCAAGCTTCCTAGTGTGGACCAAATTATACTGGTATAAAGGTGCTTATACCAGTATAGCTTATTCCCTCAGGGATATAACCACGTGCACTCTAGTTGTACTGGTATAAGAATTTTGGTTAAAAAAATCACCTCCCTACTGAAAGAGTAATACTGGGACAAAACCTGCATGCAGAACAGGCCAGAAGGCAGACGTGTTTCAGTCCAGGATACAGTTATTACCATTCCTATGTAATATCTCTAGTGTCCTATCTACCAAGCACTGTTCAAACATTAGTTGCTCGATTTTTCTGCAGCATTGAGCACCCACAAATCACACAGAAGTCAATGGGAGCTGCAGGCATTCACCACATCTGGAAAGCAGCCTCTAACTAACTCACATCACACCTGCCTGGTAGGTTGTGTTGTTACCATTTTACAGAAGGGGAAGCTGAGTGACATACGGATTAAAGGCTCATTTTTTTGGAAAGAGCTCAGCTGATTAGGTGCATGCTGGGTGCTGAAGACTTCAAAAATCCAGCCCAATTGTGGGTGCTGAATGGCTGTGAAAAACTGACCCTGAACAATTAGTGCAAGACCTCACACTAAGTGTGCAACAGACCTGGGACTTGAACTGGCTGCCAGGCTTGCACCCAGTCCATTAGACCAGGCTGCTTTTGGGCCTCGCTGCAGAACTGGCTTTGCTGTGGCCAGTTGAATTCACACCTAGGACAATAGTGCTGCTTTGATGTTGCTGCCTGACTCCATGTTTGCTGGACCTTTGGGGACAATTCCATAAGCAAGTTGCCATCCTCCCTCCTTAGGTTTCAGAGTAACAGCCGTGTTAGTCTGTATTCGCAAAAAGAAAAGGAGTACTTGTGGCACCTTAGAGACTAACCAATTTATTTGAGCATAAGCTTTCGTGAGCTACAGCTCACTTCATCGAATGCATACTGTGGAAACTGCAGAAGACATTATATACACAGAGACCATGAAACAATACCTCCTCCCACCCCACTCTCCTGCTGGTAATAGCTTATCCAAAGTGACCACTCTCCTTACAACGTGTATGAAAATCAAGGTGGGCCATTTCCAGCACAAATCCTCCTTAGGTTGTACTGACATCTAGTGGAATGCTGCAGAGTGGATGCTGATTGTCTTCAGTAGCATCCAGCTGGAGAACAGGGATGATACAGCCTGATGTGACTGGCCAGGGCGCCAGAAGATGAAACTATAACTTGGACATTGATATCCGATAGGGGACAGGCCGTGTTGTGGATGGTGGTGTGAAAGTGCTCCTATCTAGACACAGATGCCTGCAATAACTGCAGGGATTGGGGAAGGCAATGCAAAACCTAACAGGCCATGGCTAGATACATTGCTCTGCTGGAATATTCCCTCCCTCCTCCCAGTGTATCAATCCCTCTTTTATGAATGTTAATTGCCTTGTTGCTGTCAGGTGCAGGCAGGCCTAATGCGTGGATTAGCCTTCTTCAGCTGTAGACGCCCCCAGCTGAGAAATGTTATCTGCATTGGGGGACAGAGAATTTGCTACAGGGCCAGGGATCCTGAAACCTTCACAGCCCCCATGTTCGTCTCTGGGTTTTTTTCTTAGATGATGTCTTGTGAGTTTATTTCCAGTGTGGTGGTCATTTGTCATGCAACTTATATTCAAAACACACTTCTAGGTTATCGCTATCTGTATTACCCCATGAAAATCGGATTGAGATCAGGGCCCCACTGTGCTGGGTGCTGTACGGACAAAAGGTGTGAGGGGAAACAGAGGCAGGAGGTGATCACACAGTAGACCAAAGCTGGGACTAGAACCAAGATCTCTAGACTCCTACATCCTAGCTATTAGACCACACCACCTTTCTAGTGTTAATATCTATCATGCTATTTAAAAAAACCTGTGGATTTTAGCACTAGTGAAGTGTCCTAGCTTGTCAGCCTTGGAGACTGTCAAGACCTCTGTGCACCTTTTAGCTCAAGCCCCATGAACAGCACTGCACATCACCAATCGAATTTGCCACCAACAGAGACATCAAAAACAAATCTCCCAGCAAAGAGGTAATGCAGGCCAGGCCTGGCCTGGAGCATGAACTTATTGGTTACAGCCAACACTTCCAAACCTATGTGCCTAAAATTAGACTCCCAAATCCATATTTAGGCCCCTAAAGAGAAAACTACTGAACATCCAGGGCTGGAGTAACCTTTTGTGGGCCTGGTGCCAAAAATATTTGTGGGCCCCGGTCAAGGCTGATTCCCCACTCTGGCACTTCGAGGGCAGAAGGTGGGGTCCCGCAAGGATTTTAAAAATTAATACTGGCCACTTGAGGCTTGCATTAAACTCCCAAGGTTACAGCTTTTCTCTGATCTTGGGTTGGTAAATGCTGCCACCACCCAAATGCAAAACCCCTTTTGGAACCCAGGAAGACATACTTGGGAATTCCTTCCTGTATGGTACCCTCCAGCCCCTTCACTCCCCCCATCCTCTGGGGAAGAGCTGAGAAAGAAAACAAAGGAAATTAGCTGTTTTCACCAGCTAATTAAACAACATATGCACAAACCTCATAGGACACCAAAAATCCAATCCTGTTCTTAAAAAATGGTAAATTTTTTATTAAAACCAAAAAAGAAAGAAAATACATCTGGAACTTAGGCTTTTGCTAGATTTTAAAAGAGCAATTCCAAAAACTAAGCACCCAAAATAGCTTTCTTGGGGGTTCAGCTTAAAGGTTACAAGCAAAGAAAAGCACCTGGGGTTAGCACAGAGAAGTCCATTAGCCATAGGAAATAAACAGAAATAACCCTAACTGCATCTTTCCAAACATTCATAATCTACTTACACATTTGGGAGTTCCAAATAAGTAGTTCTAGGTATGATCTGACGATTTATGATCATACCTGGCTTAAAGCTTCTCATAGCATAACTGCTCCCTGATCCCCTATTTCCCGGGGGAAAAAAGAGACACAAAAGGGAAGTTTTTTCCCATTTTAAAAAGTTCTAGCCTTCCCATTGGCTTTTTTGGTCAGGTGTCCACTCCCTTTCCTTCACCTGGGGGACTTTGTTAACACTTTACAGGTAAAGCAAGCAGAAAACAGCCACGAAGAGGGACTTTATAGCTAACCGGGTGGGTAGGTGTCATAAAAGGGAGCTACACCCCTCCTCATTTATCACAGCCCCCATGGGGGAAATGGAGCATAGTGCAGAGAGGTCAGTCCCCGAAGTGAGGGGCTGGCCAGGGGCACTGGGGTGTGGCATGGCAGTGGTGGTCCTGCTCTGCCCAGCCCAGTGCGAGGGCACTGTTTACAAGCTGGCAGCCGCGAGACGCACACCTTGTGGGCAGGCCCGTGCTTCATCAGACAGCCTGCCACTCAACAGCCCCCATCAGCCTATGCCCAGCACCCCACTCCCAGACCTTGCTGGGTGTGGGTGCTGGGCTGTGAGGAGGTGGGAGGTGCTGGGCAGCGTGGGAGGTTTGTGTGTTTTGGGGAGCTAGGCAGTGGGGGATTGTTGTTGGAGGGCACTGGGCAATGGGGAAGGTCTGTGTGTGTTGAGGTGCTGGATCTGCCTGCCCGTGACGGAGGTGGAGAGGAGCCCTGGGCCAGCCAAAAGGAGCAAACGGTGGGAGGAAGGGCCCAGGTGGTGGAGAGGGGTCAGCGTTTCGGGAGTGGAGTGGGCCGTGCCGGGGACCCTTTTGAGCATGGGCCTGGCACCATGGAACCACTGTAAACCTGGTACTGTGAGCATCTGTAATTTATGTGAACTTCAAGGGGGCTGGGGATACTCAGTGTCTCTGGGAATATGTCTGTTTCTGTGTAGTGGCCTAAGTGTGGATTTTAGGCACCCAGGTCTGAATATTCTGGTGTTCATACTGGCAACCATCTTGTCCAAAGAGAATATTTTTTATCCCTTCCTTCATCATCCTCATTGTCAACTTTGTGACTAAGACTGCAAAAATCAACCAACCAACTAACCAACAAACCCCTGCCTGGTTTTCACAGAAATATGTTTGCCATTTCACTCTGAACTCTTGTGAAGCCCCCAAATTTTGCAATTTTAAAATATTTTTGTGCAGTGACAGGTTTGGCAGTGAGACAGTCACTCTTTTGAAGTTCCACATATTTTGTTGCAAGAATCAGTGCATGGAATTTAGAAATGTCAGCACTCATTGCGCTACTTTCTTACAAACCGGGTGAAAACTGTGCTCTGTGCCAGCAATGCAATGCAGTTTTTAATAGGGCTGCCATGAAATGGAGTCAGTTTGTTCCGTGGTTGTGGATATTTCTCACAGCTCAGACAAACTGCAGCATTCAGCTTATTCTCCGAGACTGTCTCTCTGCTGGGATGTGAACTCTGCAGCTGAGCTCATCTAAGGCACCCGTGCTGATGGTACAAGCAAGTGGAAACTCTGTGGGGCAGAGCATTCTTATGGTGGGGTCCTGGAGTTTGGAACTTGCTCCCCCAGGGCTTGGCTTTGGTTGCTGTCAGGGCATCCTATAAGATCCACCTCTTTTCCAGAGCCTTCCTTGGGGAGGGAGGCCGGGGAGGGAGAGACTGGCTAGCTGAGGTTATCAGGGGAGGCTGCACTGGATGCTGACCGGAAGCTGAGGGAGGCCAGTTTCTTTCTGATGCTCTAAAGGTGCAGCCCTTGTCTGGGCACCTTGCCCTGCCTTCTTATTAATGACTCCTGCAATAGGGGCAATGGGTCACATCTCCTGCCCCCTGCCTATGCCCAGCACCCCACTTCATATTGCTGAGGCAGCACAAAGCAGCCTGAAAGCCTTTCCAAAGGGGCAGCTGGGAATTCCTCTGATGTCAGGGAATCCTTGGGTGGTAGAAACCCAACATAGCCCCCCAACCTTCCCTGTTCCACGAGGGGTGGGTGGAGGCTTGCTGGGGCAGGGGAACAAATGGAGCTCCAATGATCCTTGACTGCTGGAATGATCTTTAGGGAATCGTTCCAGCCCACAAAATTTAAAGCAGCCCTGAGGCTGCGCTAAGTTACTGCAGGGGCCAAAATGTACCAGGGCTGGCCCCAAGGTCGGGAAGGTGGAAAGAGGGCTCTGAGCTCCCCCTGCTTCAGCAGTACTAAGCAGAGCTTATCTGCACCTGGTATCTTTGTCTGGCCTTAGGGAGGAACGGGAAATCCCACTGTTCCCTGAGCTGATCCATTGTTACGAGCATACACATATTAATGGTCCAGTAAGGTCTGTGGGATACTAGTACTATGCTTTGTTGACAATAACTCTGGCCGGGTGCCTTTATCCCTTAATTACTTAAATACATTTTCCCATCCTAGTGCAGTTCAGGACCCAGACCACTGTGTGTCAGGCTTCACCAGCCAGAAACAGGCCACCTGTCTTTCCAGAACAAAGGCAAGGTAAGTGAGGTAATATCTTTTATTGGACCAATTTCCAGAACAGGCCGTTTCCCATTTCCAGTGAGTTCTGTGGGGGACTCCTAAGGGCGGGTTCCGAAACGTATTGGGAGCAACAGATGCAGGGAGCTCACACGCTGTAACGTACTCAGGAAATGACCATGATACACGGCCAGGAAAAAGGGGGAGGAGACTGTAGTAGGAAGAGAGCCTGAGACATAAGCCCTTGTATTAAAGACCTGGTATGAGGCAGGACCTCTCATAGAATTTGGCAAAACCAGGGCTGATATTGCAGAAATACACATTCCTAACTGCTAGTCACAGAGTGCTCACGCAAACATCCCGATATTAAGTGGTACCAGAACATCCCAATATCAAGGATGGTACAAAAACATTCCCCAAGGATAACAGGAACACGCTGACCCCTCCTAAAAGGTAAGGTCAGGATGATAGTACGTAATAGAGATGTTTTGATTGAACTAACATGTACAAGATGATGGTGGTAACTAGCGACGTCAGGGGGCGGTAACTAACTATGTCAAAGGGGCAGTACTAACTTGTTTGTATCAGGGTATAAAGATGTATCTCGGATGGCCTTAGGGAGGAACGGAAAATCCCGCTGTTCACTCAGCTGATCCATTGTTACGAGCATACACGTATTAATGGTCCAGTAAGGTCTGTGGGATACTAGTATTATGCTTTGTTGACAATAACTCTGGCCAGGTGCCTTTATCCCTTACTGGATCTTGTGGTCATTGGATGGTTTGCTCGAGATCTGCCGTGCCAGCTGTCTGTGCAGGTCTGGGGTGGCATGCAGGGGGAACACACACACACAGCCAAACATCTATCAACACCTAACCACAGAGACGATGGTGGCAACACACTTGGTGGGGCTGGGAAACCCTCATTTCTAGTGCAAGAAATGGTCTATACTGAAGCAGTGAAAGAAGCTGCTCAGGGATATCTGCTGCCAAACCAGTTCTCTTACTATACACACTGCAGCATTATCGTTATCCGTGTGAAATCTGCACTAGACACAGATACCTCACTCTGCGGGCTAACTCCTTCAGCCCCTGTGTGTGCTCTGTTATGCCAATAAAAATATTAAAGTTCAGCCTACACTGTCGCGGTTTCCTTCCCAGCCACTGCTGATGGGAAAGTGGAGTGTGCATCTTTTGGCATAGTACCCCACGCAGGACACAGTCTCAGCTTGTGGTGCCATTGTCGTAGGGAGACAGAGCCTTCCCAAGGACAGCACCCAGGAAGTAGTTATGGCTCAGGAACTCCCGTGTGTCTCCTCCTTTTATCAGGGCTGAATTTGTGGAACTGTAGCTTTGCTCCAGCTTGTGCATCAGGGTCAAGGATGCATTGATACTAGTGAGGCTACACCGGTTGCCAGAGAGGCAGTGTGGCTGAGTGAATACAGCACTGGACTGGGACTTGGGTTCTATTCTTGGCTCAGCCACTGACCTATTTGGTGACCTTGGGCAAATCACTTCAACTTCCTGTGCCTCAGTTGCCTCATCTGGAAAATGGGAATAATGGTGCTTGCTGCCTTTGTAAAGCACTTTAGAGTCTACTGATGAGAAGCACTAGATCAGAGCTAGGTGGAGGTGGTATTTTTCTCAGCCTGTGTAAATTGGCATAGCTCTGAGAATTGTTAGTTATGATTTGTATTGTGGTTGTGCCTAGCAACCCTAGTCCTGAACCAGGACCCCATGGTGCTAGGTGCTGTACAAACAGAGCAAAAAGAGCCTTGAAGAGCTGACAATTTAAATAGTCTGGGCCCAGGGCTTCCTGTGCCTTTCTTGGGTTTAAGTGTGTCCTGTCTGCTCAGAGAGGCATCAGGATCTGTTAGGTATTAGCCCCTCACTGTCCACAGGACAAGTGTCCTTTTGCATCAGCATTGCTATCCAACCCACACGCCCTATCCTCTGCTGTATGTGCAGTGAGGCATTATAGTTTCAGTACCCAGGCACTAGCCATAAGCAGCAGCACGCTCCAGCCACACACGAGCTGGGAGCCTTACAGTACAAGGCTGGTGTGCTCCAGTGGGTACGCAGGGAGAGGCTGCCTAGCAGTACTGGGTGCAGCCCTCCTCTCCGAGCTGTTGTGAGTCTCAGTCCTGCAGGGCTCTCATTCCTCAAATGTGGAGCACATGGCAAAAGGGGTGGGGGTGTAGAGGGACAGTGGGGGTGTCTGCCAGGATGTTAGCTCAGGGGGGATCCTCACTGCTTAGCAATGACCTGCCTTCTCAGGCCTCCCTTCTGCTCCTTGGCCAGAGTAACCAGTTGGATGCGTAGTTGCACTCTCTCTAATGCTGGATCAGGGTCTCTATCCAGCTTGCATCTCTCTGCACCTGTGCTGGCAGGATCAAGCCCTTTATGTTTTAATATCTGCTTTAAAAGTACTTAGCTGCCAAAATGATATAGCAGCGTGTCTCAGGCTGACAGTCACCAGACTGCTCTAAGGAGGGCACCGGGCAGTGAAGCAGAGCAGTGTGGGTAGAGGACATTGCATGACTTTCATGACATGACAACGAAAGCCTTCCAACACCACAGTGACCCCCGGCACATCTGCAATGTATCGTGAGTCTCTAGTATGGCAGCCAGGTGCTACACCAGGGGCTAAGGCTATGTCTACACTGCACACCTTACAATGGCACGGCTGTACCACTGCAGCCACGTCATTGTAAGGTGTGCTGTGTAGCCAACCAGGAGCGGTAGCTTAGTCGCCAGGAGCGTGGCTCCTGCCGACGAAGCGCTGTCCACACCGGTGCTTTTCGTTGTTAAAACTTTTGTTGTTCAGGGAAGTGTTTTATCACATCCCTGAGTGACAAAAGTTTTAACAACAAATGTGCCAGTTTAGTCAAAGCCTAACAAAGATGCCCTTGTGCCCAGCTCTGGCCTCTCTTTCTGCAGTTTAACTGAAAGCCTCTGGGAAATTCCCTGTCATTATCACCTTTAATGGCAGAGATAGTGGGTTCTCCTCTGTGTCAGACAAGGAGGAGGGGACAATTACAATGAGACTTGGTGTGTATTAGAGCTGGTTTCACTATGTTGATAACAGTCAAAGGGCTCTGAGGCCTCCATCTCTCTCTCTCTCTCTCTCTCTCTCTCTCTGAAATGAGGGTCACTTTTCAGGGCTTTATTCAAGGAGAACCCATAAGTTTAAATACTAAAGTGAAGGCAGGGGGCAAAACCTGTTCTCCCTTACACCTGTGCTGCCTCATTGACTTTTGCAATGGGAGCTGTGTGGGGGCTTCTATTCATGGATCTGGCCCAAGACCAGGGCATGTCTTATTTAGCATACGTGAACATCGAAAGCAGCTCACTCAGTAGACAGGAGAAAGGAGCTGTGGCAGGAGAAGGAAGGAGAAAGAAGCCATGAAGTATGAGATGGGACCAATTACCACACAAACAATGGGGGGCAAGATGGAGTTCTGACACGAAGTCTAATGGGAATGTATCTCTGCTCCTCATTTCTGCTCACACTAGCTGCATTTGGGACCTGATTCTACAGAAAACACTTTTGTCTGTAGCTCAGACAAACTCCAGTTACTCCACTTACACCCTAGCTTGGCAGGGGATTCAGAAATACTCAATTACTTCACCTTGAACCTGTTTTACTTCAGTTCCAGCATCCCATCTTCGCTGCCGTGGGCACCACCTCAACCAGACCAACCTGTTCCCCATGTGGCTCAACCATCTCTCCAAGCCACCCAGCCTCACTTGTTCATGTTGTTTTGGTGACATGTTATTTCAAGTAGACTGACGGGGCGCTGTGGGCCTCAGAGACATTGGCTGATCCTGTGTGGGGATGATTTTCATAACAGGACACCTGGGCACCATGTGATCAAGAGGTGACAAATTGTTGGCAAATCTTGGCAATATGACAGCCACCATAGCTGTCGGTCCCCACAGACTGCCTGACCATGAACCTGGCTGTGGATGGGCTGTGTCCTTTCTCCTCTTGATCCATTTTACTTCCATCTCCTCTTGGCTTACTGCTGTGGGCTGGCCAATCCTGTATCTCTGACTGCCTGTCCTTTCATTTTCCTACCTTGGGCCTGGAACTTCCCCACCCCCTTCATTTCCAGTCCCATTTCTGAGCCTTCTGCCATGTGGAAAATGCCCTCTCTAGATCTCCTCACCCAGCCACCTCCCCATCCTCATTCAAATCTAGCTGCTGTCTTAGGCCCTGATCCTGCAATCTGATTCACATGGCCAGACCCTTGTACCTGCTGGGGAGTCCCACAGAAGTTTTACCAGCAGTATGCAGAGCAATATGAAGGGGACATTCCTTTGTGGTTTATTATAAATCTGCACACACAAACTAAATACCCAGTTCTGTCCTGTCTCCCCCAAGGAGTCTAAAAAATGACTACAGCCCTATGGCTAGACTGTCAGAGCCAACTGAGAACACGTTGCTTCTCTCTAGCACTCTGGACAGCACCCATAGACCATCCACCTCCTCTGGAGCTAGTGCTGCAGCACTGTTTGTTTCCATACAATCCCAACAGAGAACAGCTTCATATGGATTCAGAGCCCGACCTGACCAGCCAGCCAATTACCTGCATTAAAACTTGCTCTGCTCCTGCCCATCCTACTAGCAGGCAATGAGAGCGCCTCTGTTGCATTGTCTGTATGTGATTTGGATTTGGCATCCTTTGTCTCCACTCGGAACCAGTCAAGATCCACAGCCTGATTCTGGTTAGATAATGGATGCTTTTTGCCTGCAGCACAGATCACAAGGTTCACACTGTAGGCAGGACACGAAGCATGGGTAGGACTGGCTGCTCTGAGCCTGATACACAATGTTCACAAGGTTTGTAACAGGCAAGCACAGAGTGCAAAGCTAATACACAACATAGCACTGACTTGTGTGAGGGTCCTTGAAGCGATGGACAACGCTGTCTGTAGCAAGCTGCATGGAACCTGGAGGGAGGTGCACAGCTTGCAGGAAGGAAGGGTTTGGAGGAGGCACCAGGAAGTCAGTCTGTGTGCACATGACTGGAATGCTAGCTGCAGTTGCAGCATTGCTGTATATTCTTTTCTTACTAAAGGGCCAGTTTAATTTTACAAGCATGGAGTTCTCTCATGTTATTACTCAGCACACTGCCTGACATTGGGTTTGCTCCTTCCTGTTTGGAAGTTTGCAGAGGGCAGTGTTAAGTAATTCCTCTCCTACGTCTGAGGTCCCTTACATCATTCCTCTTGCTCAATGGATATGTGAGGCCACTAGGGCTGTTTGCCAGGTCATGGAGGGTGCAGTGCCACCAGTATGATAATGGTATTCAGCTCTCTGTCTCCTTTTCACTGGGCCCGGATTCTAACGTCTATGGGCCAGATCCTCAGCTAGCATAAACTGATGTAACTCCATAAAAGTTAATACAGCTACACTGAGTTTCACTGGCAGTGGATCTGGCTCCACATGATTCCCCACACAGTGCTTCACCAAGACCAGGACTTGGGTAAAAGGAAGCTGGGTAAGGCTCAGTTCAGAAGTGATGCTGGTTGGCTGGGGGGAACATTTGGAGGGACGGGTGGGAGCAATGTATGTGCCTCTATTGTTGTCAGGAGACCAGGTCAGAGCAGGAGTCATGCCTAATGGTCAGAGCAGGCATCAGCATCTCAATTCCAAAGCCAAGAGTTGAGATAGTCATCAACAGGAACCAGGGTCAAGAGTCAGAACCATAGTCAGAGTCCGAATGCCAGAGCCCAGGGTGAGACAGAATCAGAGCTAGGAATAGGAGCCAAGGTTCAGAATCAGATTCTCTGGAGTCAGTGAAGGCAGGAGCCAGGCTGGGAAAGGACTGGAACAAGGGTGGGTGCAGGGCAGGGTATAGGCTGGAGCAGGGCTTTGAGCGGGGTGAGCGGAGGGCATGTGCATTGAGCAGCCAGCGAGTTACTGCTGCTGCTGGGCTAAAAACCAGCCTGCTGGCTTCCTCAGCTGATCAGGACTCATTAGGAGACTGAGCAGGTGCAGCTGCAGAGCTGCACTCCTGACAATTGCGCAATGACTTTGCTATTAGCTTTGGGGTCTTAGAGGATCTGTCATCGCCCCTGTCCCAAACACCACTGGCCAGTTAGCTGTAACCTTTGGCTGCAGCTTTTCTTCTCCGAGTCACACATTTCCAATAGCTGTCACATCCAGGCTGGAGTACTGCAATGTGCTTTACATGGGGCTGCTCCCACAATGGCAGCTCCTGATGGTGCCTTTCTGTTACGTGCTCGTGCAGTGGGGCCCCAGTCCAGCTCTTACATGCTACAGCGATCATTGTCAGCATCATCTGTTCTTATGAAACTTTGCAACAGCACACTTACATTAGCAATGGCCAGTTCATTCTGACCAGGGGATGTTCATCATAAAGTTGTATTTGAGATGCTAACTCACAGGCACTAAGTTCTATGGCCCCAGTTAAGTGCCTGTTGAAGACAATGAGTGTCCTTCCATTGATTGTGAGCCAGCCCAAAGTGTCCAGTTTCTGAGCTCAGTTTTGAGTTAACCCTGTGGAAAAATAAAAGTAGCCAGAATTATTATTTCTTAGTAGTAGTATTTTGTAATGGGAAAACATATTTTGGACTCGCTCTAAATCCAAAATTTTATCAGATCGCAGGATCAGGGCCTAAGACAGCAGCAAAATTTTAACCCCTCAACTCCCCCCACAATGCCTCTCCCCGCCTCCCCATGACAGAATCAAATCATGGAAAATTTTAGTCATGGCTCCAGGAAGCTAAGAGAGTGTGAAGACATGGGGCTAGAATAGAAACTGTTTTGCAACCAGTTGCATAACCATTGTCAGAGCACTGCCTGCTGAACAGCCACATACAATAGGAACTTGAGAAGAGAGCGTTGCTGCTCATGCTGTGTACTGACGTGATGTGAACCACTGTGATCTTGTTTTGAGTATGATGAGCTGGGTTGATAAAAAAATCAATGATTTAAAAAAAAAAACCCCTAAATATATAAATGGATTTTTTTAAATTTAAATTGAATTTTTTTTTTACTTAAATTGGATTTTTGTCATTTAAATTAAATACAGGTTTATTTTTTTTAAATCCATTTAAAATTAAAATTGAAATTGATAACCTATGTTAAGGCCTAAACTTGTTATAATCTATTCAAATAACATAAATACAAAAAATAATATTAAGTTGTGCATATTTACTGCCAAGTTTTAAAGAAAGTCAGACCACTGAATGGGTGGAAGTCATTGTCTAAACACCTGGAAAGAGAGTTTGTTGAGTTTCAGAGGAGCAGTCGTGTTAGTCTGTATCCACAAAAAGAAAAGGAGGACTTGTGGCACCTTAGAGACTAACCAATTTATTTGAGCGTAAGCTTTCGTGAGCTACAGCTCACTTCATCGGATGCATTCAGTGGAAAATACAGTGGGGAGATTTATATAAAATACAGTGGGGAGAGTTTGTTGAAGTGCTAAACCAGGTTTTGACAACAGTAGCCTCTTCTGCAGGTACAGAGAGAGATTTTCTTTTCATTTCAGTTTATTCAGCTAATTCAGTTCAATGCTAGTTCATTTGAATTTGAGACACTGATTGGGAGTTGAAAAGCAGGGAAGCTTGTTTTCTTCTTCCAATCTATTAATAAATATTAGGTGTGAGAGGATAAGATCTACTAGTTCTTAAACCTTCAAAGACATGTTTACCAGAAATAATCCATTAAACTCACTTAAATTCACTAACTACAGATAATACCTACAGATAATTCCTCCTTTGTTTAATACATCAGTTGGTTTTAAATACAAAACATTTTGATAAACTTTTTTTCCCTTGTGCATCCAGCACATTTAAGGTGGTTTTATTTAATAACAAAATTGAAATGATGTTTTTGCGCATTTTTAATTGGACTTGAATTTCCATTCAAATATAACTTGACACACATCACAAGTAAAAAATTAATCATCATGTAGTAAATACAAAATGCATCATTCACCATTTTCTAACATTAGAAAAATATAAAAAATAAGAATTTGAATACATTAAAGCTAAGCTATATAATTGCTTAAATAAAAGTTATTGGGATAGTTCACCCTCCTGGTTAACAAAAAGAAGCGCCAAATTTTAGTGTAAAGGCTGTGTATTTTGTTGCAAACCAACATGTGTTAATTGTTACCAATCAATTAAAACCACCTTTCTTTAGGAAAATAATTAAAAGGAAAGAATAAACAAACCAATTAAAATTGATGATATAAATCAAAGTTTCCTAATTGCTGATTTAAATGGCTTTGATTTAAATCAAACCATCCTGGTGATGGATCTCTATCTATGGTATTTATCTGGCTGCCACCACCATAGCTTTTGAGCACCTCACATTCTTTAATGTCTTTATCCTCACAGCACCCCTGGAAGTTCTGTACTCACCATCATACAGATGGGCAACTCAGCCACAGAGAGGCTAAGTAACTTGCCCAGGGCCATACAGGAAGTCTGTGATGGAGCAAGGACTTGAACTCAGGGCTTCCAAGTCTAGCTCCCTAACCACTAAGCTGTCCTGCCTCTCTTGAGTCAAGGGCTAGAGTAGACCTGAGCAATTAATAGATTTCCCCTAACTCATGGCTGAACTTGCTGAGTGTGTCCTGCATGTGATGGTGGCTGTGACTGTGACTCTAGCCAGGACCCTCACGGGTCACATGTTCTCACTGATATGCCAGCATGTGACGGTCTCCTGGCCAAGTCAGTCGGAAATGTGCTGGGCTTGCGGATGTCACTCTGCAGATCATACTGCAGGATGCTTCGCTGGGAGAATTACCTGTTTAGGGCCTGATCTTGTATGATGCTGAGCACCTTCCACTCTTGCTGAAGAAAACAGGAGTAGGGGCACTCAGAGACCCACAAGCAACTTTGCAGGATTGGATTCCTAAAGGGACATCTCATATTTTAGTCTACTGTATCTTTATAATGGTGTGGAATAAGATCTGGGGTGAAATCCTGGCCTCATTAAAGTCCATTGCAAAATTCTCATGGATTTCAGTGGGGCCAGGATTTCACGCCAGGATCCAATTATCCATTTAATCTTTTAAATTTCATCACTGAGAAATATAAAATTCAATGGAAACTCCCCAGTAAGAAAGAACAGCCACTGTTTAGGTCATATGCTGGAACCAGGCAGGCAGGCAGGCAGCTGTCTGTCTAGCAGAGCACACAGGTTACCAAAGAAACCTTCCCAGGGCTGGAATGATCAATCATTATGCAGTACACAAAGAAGGAATTAAGAAACATATCTAGAAGGAGCTGTGTTAACTGATCCATTGAAGCCACAGCAGGAGCAAAAAAACAAGTAAAAACTCGGCCAGATGGAAAAGGACAAAGTTAGTAATCTTATTTTCAAGCCTCTTTGGGTTTTTATAAGCTAGACAGTAAAAAGTAGGGCTGTCAAGTGATTAAAAACATTAATCACGATTAATCGCACTGTTAAACAATAATAGAATACCATTTATTTAAATATTTTGGATGTTTTCTACATTTTCAAATATATTGATTTTTGAATTGAATTGATATTTGAAATATATTGATCAAATATATTGATAATTACAGCACAGAATACAAAGTGTACAGTTCTCACTTTATATTTCTTTTTGATTACAAGTATTTGTACTGTAAAGAAACAAAACAAATAATATTTTTCAATTCACCTAATACAAGTACTGTAGTGAAATCTCTTTATCTGGAAAGTTGAACTTACAAATGTAGAATTATGTAAAAAAAATGCATTCAAAAATAAAACAATGTAAAACTTTAGAGCCTGCAAGTCCACTCAGTCCTACTTCTTGTTCAGCTACTTGCTCAGACAAACAAGATTCATATGTCCCTTCATGCTTCAACCACCATTCCAGGGGACATGTGTCCATGCTGATGACGGGTTCTGCTCAATAACAATCCAAAGCAGTGCGGACCGACACATGTTCATTTTCATCATCTGGGTCAGATGCCACCAGAAAAGGTTGATTTTATTTTTTGGTGGTTTGGATTCTGTAGTTTTCACATTGGAGCGTTGCTCTTTTAAGACCTCTGAAAGCATTTGCCACACTTCATCCCTCTCAGATTTTGGAAGGCACTTCAGATTTTTAAACCTTAGGTCAAGTGCTGTAGCTATCTTTTTAGAAATCTCACATTGGTACCTTTTTTGTGTTTTATCAAATCTGCAGTGAAAGTGTTCTTAAAATGAACAATATGTGCTGGGTCACCATCTGAGACAGCTATACTTGAAATATATGTCAGAAGATGGTTAAAATGCAGAGCAGAACACATGCAATTCTTCCCCAAGGAGTTCGGTCACAAATTTAATTAACGCATTATTTTTTTGACAAGAGCCATCAGGATGGACGCATGTCCTCTGGAATGGTGGCTGAAGCATGAAGGGGCATACGAATGTTTAGCATATCTGGCATGCAAATACCTTGCAATGCCAGCTACAAAAGTGCCATGCAAATGCCTGTTCTCATTTTCTGGTGACATTGTAACTAAGAAGAGGGCAGTATTTTGTCCCATAAATGTAAACAAACATGTTTGTCTTAGCAATTGGCTGAACAAGAAATAGGACTGAGTTGACTTGTAGGCTTTGAAGTTTTACATTGTTTTGTTTTTGAGTGCAGTTATGTAACAAAAAAATTCTACATTTGTAAGTTGCACTTTCGTGACAAAGAGATTGCACTACAGTTCTTATATGGGGTGAATTGAAAAATACTATTTCTTTTGTTTATCATTTTTACTGTGCAAATATTTGTAATCAAAAATAGTATACAAGTTGATTTCAGGTTTCAGAGTAACAGCCGTGTTAGTCTGTATTTGCAAAAAAGAAAAGGAGTACTTGTGGCACCTTAGAGACTAACCAATTTATTTGAGCATAAGCTTTCGTGAGCTACAACTCACTTCATCGGAAAGTGAGCTGTACTCACGAAAGCTTATGCTCAAATAAATTGGTTAGTCTCTAAGGTGCCACAAGTACTCCTTTTCTTTTTTTTAAGTTGATTTCAATTACAACACAGATTACAATATATATGAAAATGTAGAAAGACATACAAAATATTTTAAAAATTTCAATTAGTATTCTATGGTTTTACAGTGCACTTAAAACTGCGATTAATCGCGATTAATTTTTTTAACCTTGATAAATTTTTATGAGTTAATCGCATGAGTTAACTGTGATTGACAGCCCTAGTAAAAAGCATAGCCCTTAATTGTTAAATTCCCAGCATACACACAGAGAAGTTAGCTGAAAACATAAAACCCTCTAGCTGAAAGGGTGCAACATAACACAACTTTATTTCTGGAAATTCAATACAATAACATACAAGAACCCCAAAACAGAAAGAGACAAAGCAGGCTGCTCCCGAAGGCAGAGGGGCACAATTCACCTAATGTTGTTCTAGGCTGGGTGAAGCAGATTGACACTGATCATTGAACACTTTCCTCAGGGTCCCCTAGCCTGCAGGCAAGACCAGGGCACGCCTTGGAATTTAAAGTGGTAGCTTTTAACTCAGTTTACAACTCATCACATTAACAACTGTTTTAAGGAGTACACAGAGTTCTGTTTTGCTCAGAACTTCAGCACAAGGCAGCTCTTGTGATTTTTTTAAAAAATTTCTCCAATAAAACTGGGCTGTAATTGTTTTGTGAATTACATTATTACAGTGAGACAGCTTCCAGCGGGGATGGTGGGCCTAAGAGCCACCATGATACCCCACCTGTCAGCCACATTAGTATGTATTATTAATCGTGTTTACTATGGTAGCACCTAAGAACCAACCAAGATTGCAGCCCCACTTTGCTAGCGGTGTATAAAGTCACAGTAGCAGACAGACCCAGGACAGGGGAAGGGGTCGAACACACCAGCAGAAAGAACAATGTGATGGCAGCAAACAGCATGTTAGTGCCGCAGTTATTTGTTTGTTTTGGGTGGTTTAGTTCAGAGGGGCTCAACTATAAAATAAAAGGGCAGGGGAGGGATCGGGGAGGAGAAGGTAAGAGTGCAGTGATGCTAAGGTGAAGATGTGGGGGAGGGAAGGCACTACTTGGGTACAATTTCCTCAGAGCTGGGAAGGCCTCCCCTGCAGTTCTGGATCCTGAAGATGCTGGGGAGAGGAGCGGGTCCCATTTCAACCTCTCCCCACCAGTGCAGCACTCCCGACTGCTTCTGAAGCTGTTCCCACAATAAGAGGCATGATTACATTCCCTGATCCTTAATGCTCCCTGGATAATGTACAACAAACTCACATGTCTCAGCAACCTGCATTACTGGCTACATCTGGCCTCTGCTATCTATAGTCTCTCATCTCCTTTCCATCCCACCATCAACCTCAGCCTGGACCAGTCCACTCAAGAGATTCACTTCCTGGGCACTACAGTGCAAATAAGTGATGGTCACATAAACACTACCCTATACCGGAAACCTACTGACCACTATACTTACCTACATGCCTCCAGCTTCTATCCAGGACACATCACACAATCCACTGTCTACAGCCAAGCCCTAAGATACAACTGAATTTGCTCCAATCCCTCAGACAGAAACAAACAGCTACAAGATCTTTATCAAGCATTCTTAAAACTACAATACCACCTGGGGAATGAGGAAACAGATTGACAAAGCGAGATGGGTACCCAGAAGTCACCTACTACAGGACAGACCCAACAAGGAAAATAACAGAACACCACTGGCCATCATGTACAGCCCGCAGCTAAAACCTCTCCAGCACATCAACGATCTACAACCTATCCTGGAAAATGATCCCTCACTCTGCCAGACCTTGGGAGGCAGGCCAGTCCTCGCTTACAGACAGTCCCCCAACCTGAAGCAAATACTCACCAGCAACTGCACACCACACCACAGAAACACTAACCCAGGAACCAATCTCTGTAACAAACTTCGTTGCCTACTCTGTCCCCATATCTACTCTAGTGACACCATCAGAGGACCCAGCCACATCAGCCACACCATCAGAGGCTCATTCACCTGCACATCTACTAATGTTATATATGCCATCGTGTGCAAGCAATTCCCCTCTGCCATGTACATTGGCCAAACCACACAGTCCCTACATAAAAGAATAAATGGACACAAATTGGACATCAGGAATGGTAGCATACAATAGCCAGTCAGAGAACACTTCAATCTTCCCGGACATTCTATAATAGATTTAAAAGTAGCCATACTTGAACAAAAAAACTTCAGAAACAGACTTCAAAGAGAAACAGCAGAACTAAAATTCATTTGCCAATTTAACACCATTAATTTGGGCTTGAATAGGGACTGGGAGTGGCTGGCTCACTAAAAAAGCAGCTTTGCCTCTTCTGGACTTGACATCTCCTCATCAGTTATTGGGAGTGGACTACATCCACCCTGATCGAATTGGCCCTGTCAACACTGGTTCTCCACTTGTGAGGTAACTCCCCTCTCTTCATGTGTCAGTATATAATGCCTGCATATGTAATTTTCATTCCATGCATCTGAAGAAGTGGTGTTTTACCTATGAAAGCTTATGCCCAAATAAATCTGTTAGTCTTTAAAGTGCCACCAGACTCCTTGTTGTTTTTGTGAATACAGACTAACACAGCTACCCCCTGATATAGTCTCTAGTGCAGGGGCGGGCAAACTTTTTGGCCTGAGGGCCACGTCGGGTTTAGGAAATTGTACGGAGGGCTGGTTAGGGGAGGCGGTCGTGGCCCGGCCCTCACCTCCTATCCACCTGCCCCCGCCCTGGGACTTCTGCCCTATCCAACCCCCCCTGTTTCCCGATGGCCCCCCCGGGACCTCTGCCCCATCCACACACCTCCGCTCCCTGTCCCCTGACTGCCCCCGGATCCCCACCCCATCCAACCCCCCCTCTCCTTCCTGACTGTCCCCCCCGGGACCCCTGCCCCATCCAACCGCCCCTTCTCCCTGTCCCCTGACTGCCCCCGGAACCCCTGCCCCTGACTGCCCCCTGCCACTCCATCCAACCCCCTGCTCCTTCCTGACTGCCCCCCCGGGACCCCTGCCCCCATTCAACCCCCTGTTCCCGCCACACCCGCGCCCTCTGACCACCACCCCGAACTCCCCTGCCCTCTATCCAACCCCCCACCCCCACGGCTCCCTGCCCCCAACCGCGCTGCCGGGAGCACCGGTGGCTGGTGGCTCTACAACCACACCGCCCGGCTGGAGCCGGGCCACCCCCCCACGGCCACCACGCAGCACAGAGACCGGGTCCGGCTGGGCTCTGCACCTGCGCTGCCCCAGGAGCTCCCAGCCCCGCCGCCCAGAGCATTGCGCCGGCGGCGAGGTGAGGTGAGGCTTCAGGGGAAGGGGGACAGCGGGGTAGGAGCTGGGGACTAGCCTCCCCAGCCAGGAGCTCAGGGGCTGGGCCAGATGGGGCCCATGGGCTGTAGTTTGCCCACCTCTGCTCTAGTGTGAGCTCTGTACTGCAAGGTGCAGTACCACCCTCTGCCACATGGGGGACACCTGGTCTCTGGAGAAGGCAGTTGCAGTAGGAGCAGGCTCAGAGCAAGGATTCCAAACGAATCCAGATTAACTCCTCCAAGGCAGGCATGGGACCCCTTCCCTTCCGTGCTCCTGCTTCTTTAGGTCCATCAGCAAGCAGGGGCAGTTCTGAGCTCTGTGTCGCCTGGCAGGGCCCTTGAGTGGAAGGGGAGATATTTCTCAGCCTTAGGGAGATGTCAACATGTGGTGTGGGTGTGGGTTTGAGCAGGGGGTGGGGTTCCGGCCAGCCCTGGCACCCTGCACACACACTCAGCTGCGATGACGGCCAGGGAGCAGGCTGGTGCAATGACTAGACAGCAGGTCTGAGAGCACCTGTGGGGTGGTCTGCAAGCCTAACCCTGGTCTGACCTGGACGGTGCTTGACCATATCAGCTCTATGCCTGCAGCTCCTCATACTCTGCTGGCTGCTTCTCCACATGAGTCTGGAGTCAGTCCTTAATATGCTGTTTTATGCATTTGGGTGCTTCTGCTATACTTGCTTTCATAACACTGACATAGCAGTACCTGTCTCCCAGGACCATGTGTTTCCCTCCAGGAGAATAATAATACTGACACTATAGCACTTCCATTAATAGCCCCCAGAGTGCTTTACAAAGGAGAGGCAGGGGTCTCCATTTTACAGATGGGGAAAGTGAAGCACAGAGCAGTGAAATGACTCATCCAAAGCCTTCGCCACAGAAGGTCAGTGGCGGAGCCAGGAATAGGATGCAGGTTTCCTGTCGTCTGGTTCACTGTGCAGAAGACTGGGCCCATTGCTTGGTCCGTTTTACTACCCATCGGGAGTGGGCCAAGGTAGTGGATTAGATCATGTAAAAAAAGCCGTGGGAGGGGGAAGGACATACAACAATTATTGCAGTTGTTCCCAGCTCCTGGTGCACACATCAGTGCAGGCTCAGGCTTTATTGCTACCTTGAAGTTGAATCTCTGGGCTGGGCATCATGCTGCATGTTGCCCACTTCCCATTTGGCTGTGCACACTGTTTTCCTGATTGCAAGATAGGTGAGCTCACTCTTCATTACAGTGCAGAAGGTGCATAGCTGAATTGGAGGTGGGCACTGGCTGGTGCAGTCAAGTTCTTAATCTGGTGACAGGTGCAGTTACATATAAGAGTCAGGAACCTACTGGATAGCTGAGCTATAACTTGGCCTGGCTACTCTGCTGCTTAGCTTCCTCCCCACGATGGATGGCATCATACACACACAGCATGTAAAAGGTCCTAGTACTGCAACAACAGGCTCTTATGCAAATCCTCCAAGAGGGTGGTGGTTGTGAAATGAGCTTCCTCCTTACAGTTTGTAACATCGTCCGAAGTGAGCAGTGGAGGGACAGACTGGTAGTTGTGTTTATACCCCCCACCCTTCGCTTCTCCCACACCTACCCTGTCACCATCCAACTGATCCTGTAGGAGAGGATCTGCCGACTCTGCCATTGTAAATCCAGAGATACAGGAAAGGGGCTTGTGCCCTTTTTGATTCCGTTAGGGTATATAAAGAAGGCCTGAAAGCGATTTCTATAAAGAGTTTTTCTGTCTGCTTGTTTTTTGACCCCAGGAAAATCAAGTCTTTCCTTCCCTGTTTTTGCAGCAAGTATCCCTTGGAGGACACGGAGATGCGGATCTGGAGCCTCACAGCTCTTCATGGACCAGGCCGGGGTGAGCGTCTTTTAGTTAAATGGATGTTCAAAAAACCTCAAACCAAAGAACTCTAAACAGTCTGAATACAAAAGTCTCACTCACCTTGTGTCTATGATACCACCATCTTGCCACTTCTCCAGTTGTCCATAGAGTACTCTAGGGAAAATGACGTTGACAAGACCTGAATTCTAATGTTAATAAAACAACTAGACAAAACCCCTTTTTATTCCCCATAAAGAAAAAAAAACAGTTTCTTTTCATTTGGAAGGACTGAGGGCCTGATCCAATGCCTATTGAAATCGATGGTAGCCAGTCCATTGACATCAATGGGCTATGAAGCTGTCACTTATACCTTGATTGTAACCACTGTGCTCTCAGCTGAAACCTAGGTTACAAACGCTGTGGTACAGGATCAAATTTAATTTATTGTGCAAATTTGCAAACACTCTACTCAGTCATTCAGGCCCTGATTCAGGAGTCCATCCCTGTTCATCAAAGTACTTAAGCATGGGCTTTAGTGATTTGCGGAATAGGGAGGGATGTAAGCCTGCAGAATAACATCTTCAAAAGCAACTGTGAGATTTAGGAGCTTAAATCCCATTTGCAAAAGTCACGTTATCAATTTTACTGGTGCTAAATGGGGCCTGCTTAACTTGGAGGATGAGAAACTACAAATAGAAGGTGGGGCAATTGGAGTAGATGGATTTTTGTTAATGTTCCTTTAACTGGAAAAGAACTTTTATTTAAGCTCAAATGAAGGTCACTTTAAGGGAAATGTTTACAGCCTGCTTGTCTGTCATGCAGCTCGGTCCCTTTGCATATTCCAGAATGATTTGTTTAGATAAGGAAAATGTTGTTTATGCAAATCCCTTTCTGCAACTAAAGGTTGCTTAGGGTCTTTGAGGTCTTTGTGTGGGTGGCAAGTGTATTGAAGCAAATGATCTGTCCTAGCTCATTCTGTATTGCAGAATCCCTACGAACGTATGTTATATAGATGAGAGGCAACATTTTCAAAAGATCCTAAGTAAAAATATTGCTCGGGCATGCAGGAGTGAAATCAGGAAGGCCAAATCACACCTGGAGTTGCAGCTAGCAAGAGATGTTAAGAGTAACAAGAAGGGTTTCTTCAGGTATGTTAGCAACAAGAAGAAAGTCAAGGAAAGTATGGGCCCCTTACTGAATGAGGGAGGCAACCTAGTGACAGAGGATGTGGAAAAAGCTAATGTACTCAATGCTTTTTTTGCCTCTGTCTTCACAAACAAGGTCAGCTCCCAGACTACTGCACTGGGCAGCACAGCATGGGGAGGAGGTGACCAGCCCTCTGTGGAGAAAGAAGTGGTTCAGGACTATTTAGAAAAGCTGGACGTGCACAAGTCCATGGGGCCAGATGCGCTGCATCCGAGAGTGCTAAAGGAGTTGGCGGATGTGATTGCAGAGCTATTGGCCATTATCTTTGAAAACTCATGGCGATCGGGGGAGGTCCCAGACGACTGGAAAAAGGCTAATGTAGTGCCCATCTTTAAAAAGGGAAGAAGGAGGATCCTGGGAACTACAGGCCAGTCCGCCTCACCTCAGTCCCTGGAAAAATCATGGAGCAGGTCCTCAAGGAATCAATTCTGAAGCACTTAGGGGAGAGGAAAGTGATCAGGAACAGTCAGCATGGATTCACCAAGGGCAAGTCACGCCTGACTAATCTAATTGCCTTCTATGATGAGATAACTGGCTCTGTGGATGAAGGGAAAGCAGTGGACTTGTTGTTCCTTGACTTTAGCAAAGCTTTTGACACGGTCTCCCACAGTATTCTTGCCAGCAAGTTAAAGAAGTATGGGCTGGATGAATGGACTATAAGGTGGATAGAAAGCTGGCTAGATTGTCGGGCTCAACGGGTAGTGATCAATGGCTCCATGTCTAGTTGGCAGCTGGTATCAAGTGGAGTGCCCCAAGGGTCGGTCCTGGGGCCGGTTTTGTTCAATATCTTCATAAATGATCTGGAGGATGGCATGGATTGCACCCTCAGCAAGTTTGCAGATGACACTAAACTGGGAGGAGAGGTAAATACGCTGGAGGGTAGGGATAGGATGCAGAGGGACCTAGACAAATTGGAGGATTGGGCCAAAAGAAATCTGATGAAGTTCGACAAGGACAAGTGCAGAGTCCTGCACTTAGGACGGAAGAATCCCATGCACCACTACAGACTAGGGACCGAATGGCTCGGCAGCAGTTCTGCAGAAAAGGACCTTAGGGTTACAGTGGATGAGAAGCTGGATATGAGTCAACAGTGTGCCCTTGTTGCCAAGAAGGCCAATGGCATTTTGGGCTGTATAAGTAGGGGCATTGCCAGCAGATGGAGGGGCGTGATCGTTCTCCTCTATTCGACACTGGTGAGGCCTCATCTGGAGTACTGTGTCCAGTTTTGGGCCCCACACTACAAGAAGGATGTGGAAAAATTGGGAAGAGTCCAGCGGAGGGCAACAAAATGATTAGGGGACTGGAACACATGACTTATGAGGAGAGGCTGAGAGAATTGCGATTGTTTAGTCTACGAAAGAGAAGAATGAGGGGGGATTTGATAGCTGCTTTCAACTACCTGAAAGGGGGTTCCAAAGAGGATGGCTCTAGACTGTTCTCAGTGGTAGCAGATGACAGAACAAGGAGTAATGGTCTCAAGTTGCATTGGGGGAGATTTAGGTTGGATATTAGGAAAAACTTTTTCACTAGGAGGGTGGTGAAACACTGGAATGAGTTACCTAGGGAGGTGGTGGAATCTCCTTCCTTAGAAGTTTTTAAGGTCAGGCTTGACAAAGCCCTGGCTGGGATGATTTAGTTGGGGATTGGTCCTGCTTTGAGCAGGGGTTTGGACTAGATGACCTCCTGAGGTCCCTTCCAACTCTGATATTCTATGATTCAGGAGCCTAAGTACCATTTTCAAAAGCGACTTAAGAGCCTGAGTTCAGTGAAACTTAGTCCAATGAGATTTAGGCTTCTAAGTGTCGAAGTCACTTCTGAAAATTGGATCTAGGCTCCTGGGTCACTTAGGACCTTACCCCAGTCTTAATTACTTTCTGCCAAGCCTCGGATCTTTTACTTCCATGTCCCTCACTGTAGGGGAGATGTTACCCTCTGTGGCTGACAGTTCTGCAAATACCCACTTGCATGAGGAACAGCACAATCCTATGGCCATAGCCCCAGAGTGGGAGATGGTGAGACTTTGAACAAGTGTCTGCATCTTAGCTTCCCTCTCAAGAAAACTGGGCTAAAGCTGTTTACTCTCCACTGTCAGGTTCTTTGCTGTCTGCAGAGCAGAAGCCCTCTACAGGTGTTCGGTCTGAGCAGGGTAGCTCCTTATCGCTGGGATGGGTCACATAAGACCAGCCAGAGTTGGACACGATATGGTCACCAGGTTCAGCCTAGTTCTCCATCTTACTCAGTGTCCATTCAAAGCTCACAGTGGATTTCCCCGAGTGGGGGAATTTGAAAAAGGAAGCAGACAGCAGCCTGCAGTCGTGATTCTGGCTGTCCCCTCCCCTCACAGTCCTGTTGTCTCCAAAGGCTGCATTTGTGTCACTGGTAGAGCTGGGCAGGAAATAGCTTTCACGTCCCAAGAACATTTTTGAGATTTTAAGAAAATCCCCTTCCACGGTAAGACCTTTGGCTATTTTCACAGGGCCCTCACCTGAGCTGTGGGGGAAATCGCTGCTCCATTGCCTACTTCATTATGTGTACAAAGCTCCAACAGAGAGATTGAGAGTTTTGAGACCCAGCCCACAATAGCCCCGTGGTTAGGGGACTCACCTTGGAGAGTGAGACCTGGCTTCAAGGCGCTGCTGCAGATCAGGCAGAGCAGGGATGTGAGTCTAGGTCTCCCACAGCCCAAGTGACTGCCCTGACTACGGGGTTATTGGCTATCAAAACTGGTCCGTTCCTGTGAAAAGTTTCCATTTGACCATATCAGCTTTTTCTGATAGAAAAAAATGTTTCATAGAAAAATTCCTGAGCAGCTCTAATCATTCCCCTGTGATTCAGCTTTCTCTAGAAGGGAAGGAGCTAGCCACCAGCAGCCTCCTCCTCTGAGATCTCTGCTACAGTCAAGCCAGATGGGAGATGCCACCTTGTGTGTGTCTTCTTTATAATTCTTGTCAGTGCACACCGCAGCAGACTCCCCAGCCGTACATGTGCTATGGTATTATACCTCCCTGCTCTTTCTCCACATCCTTCCTTCAGATCTGAGCCCCTTGAACCAATACCCATGTTTGGTAATTTCCTCAAGCTCACATACACACAAGGAAGCAAAACACACAGGTTAAAATACATATAGTATGTCGGGTTGGGAGGTTGGAGTGTATTCAGAGATCATTTTGCAATGCACACAAATGGTACGTGATCGCAATTCTTTGCAGATTCAAAGCTATTCCCTAGACATTGCCTGATCGGTTTTGATTAGAGATGGGCCTGAACTGAAACCTCAGATCCAGATCCCTCTGAATTCAGGAGTAGGGGGAGGTCAGATTTGAATTCCTAGATCTGAACCTGGCCCCATGGTTTTGGTCACTGACCACACCCCAAACCAAAAAGGCCCTGGGTAACAGTTCCAGTTTGGATGTGGCTTAAGACGGCAGAAATCTTAGGGGAATGAATGATGAGATTTCAGCATCATTGAATTGTCCCCAAGTCCTGGCCTGACCCTCTTCCATATCTGGACAAGCCCTCCCGCCACCTCCCAGCCCCTAGCTAGCTTTTCCAATCTGTTTCTAAAGAGCCAAGTCAAAAAGGCAGTTACACTCTCAGGGTATGTCTACACTGCAATTAAAAACCTGCTGCTGGCCCGTGCCAGTTGACTCAGGCTTGTGGGGCTCAGCTATTTAACTGTGGTGTAGACATGTAGGCTTGGGCTGGAGTCTGTGTGGTGAGAGGGTCCCAGAGCTCAGGCTGCAGCCTGAGCCAGAACAAATGTCTACACTGCAATTAAACAGCCCCTTAGCACGAGCTCCGCGAACCTCAGTCAGCTGGCATGGGCCAGCCATGGGTATCTAATTGCAGAAAAGATATACCCCCAGACTCCGATCCTGCAATGAGCTCAGTGCAAGCAAACCTCTGCACCCATTCCATGCAGCGCTGACATCAACAAAGCTCTGCTCAGTCTCAGGGATTTGCCCCCTTGGAGCACATTACATGACCGGGGCTTTAGCTTTTGAAAACAGCCTGGTAGACCTTTGTCACCAAGGTTTCAAATAAGTGTATTTGTATGCACTGTTGTTCATGCAGAATCATCACAGGATGTCGCCTGGCTCTGCAGAGTTGCATGGGGCCAGATTTTTAAAGCACTCCATGCTGGTCCAATCTGCTCTCATTGCAGTTTTGCCCATGATTCCAGTGAGCGCAAAGCTAGGCCAGTGCTGACCATGGTGGTAAACACACCAGCACCCTGTATACACTAGAGTTTCCACTGTTGTTTTCACTGGTGGAGATTTCTTGCAAATTGCCATGTAGACTCAGCCTTAGGGCTAGAGCACCCCTCCCCACACATCACTCCTTCAGTGTTCCATGGGGTAAAGTTTTTCCCTACATGAACTGTAGCAATCATTTGCCGTTGTACTGTTCTGGAGACTGCATGAACCAGAGGTGGCAGAACCCAAGGGCTCCAGAATCCCATTTCATTGACACATCACTGTCTGGAAGTTGAAGCTAGGTAAATTCGGACTGGAAAGTACCGATTTTGAATAGCAAGGGTAATTAATCATTGGAACAATTTACCAATGGCTGAGGTGGAGTCTCCATCATTTTAAAACCAGATTGGATGTTTCTCTGAAAGATCTGGTCTAGTTCAAACAGGAATTAACTCAGGGAAGTCTTATGGCCTGTGTTATGCTGGAGGTCAGACTAGATGACCGCAATGGTCTCTTCTGGCCTTAGAATCTATGACTATGAGTCACATGTGTTTATTTCAAGTGTAATCAATGTGTAATCAATGAAGGGGGGATTTTTTTCTCTCTCCCTTTCGGCTTCTTTTGAAATTCACTGGAATCTCACACAGAAACTAGCGTCTATTTCAGCCTTCGAGTTTCTTTCGGATCTTGCCACACGAACGACCTGCGGTCGCTTTCTTAAGAAAAACCAAAACCGCAAGGAAACCCAATGCAAAATCCCTAGTTATTAAACACCTTGCTAGCTGTGGCCTCCTATGACCCAGTCACTGTGCAGCAGCAACAGGAACATGTTTCTTGCATGATGGCAGAGAGGGGGGGGAAATAGGACGTATGCCCCTTTCCTCCACTCCTAATGCCCCTGTTTGTAGTTGAGAGGATGGCAGCGGTCTCTGAAGACTGAAGATCATAGAATCATACAATCGTAGGACTGGAAGGGACCCTGAGAGGTCATCTAGTCCAGCCGTCTGCACTCATGGCAGGACTATGTAATAACTAGACCATCCCTGACAGGTGTTTGTCTAACCTGTTCTTAAAAACCTCCAATGACGGAGATGGGGGAGGTGGTCAATTGGCTGCTTAAGACGCTGGACAGGAGATAAGAAGAAGGCTCCTGGCCCGCCACTCCAGAGAAAGGGCTTAAAGCAACCTGGGTGTGGGAAGGATTGGAACTGGGGAGCAAGAGAGGTCTGCAGAGTAGGCCTAGGCTGATCCCTGATGATATTTTTCAATGTGGGGGTCTGAAAGTTAAGCTTCCCGAATATGAATATTGTCTGAATCAGAATAATGCAGCATCTGCCCATCTCTGTCATGCAGCATTTCTATATCAATGACATAGACAGTGGCCTTGTACAGTGTGGCACAGCTGGCCTCTCCAGCATGATGTCAGCAGGTGATGGTGCATCTGCTCAGCCCTCCAGTGTGAAAATCCCTCACCACAGAAACCCACTTAACTTCATCTCTGCACTGTTTGGGGAGTGCCTGTAAAGTTCTTCAGTGTTTCTTCAATAACCTGGATTGGCCATTTATCCCTCTACTCTTTCAATCCCTCTCCTGGACCGGGCCCATCCTGTGTTCATGCATTCAGAGCTTGGCATTTCAAGGTGGGCTAATTCTAGTGCACTTGTTTCTATTAGGTTGTACAGTACTCCAGGCACTTTGACCAGGGGCAAGATTGGCTGTATGCCTACAATTAATGATGAACTGAAATATACATTAATTATTATTATTATTATTATATGTGTTTGTAGTGGGTGAGAGGTATGAAATATGGCCACTGCAAGAACCAGACATTTGCTTTTTTTGGATTTGTGGTGCTTTTATATTAATAGCCAAAGAGTTGCAGAGTCCGAAAGAAACAATTAGCCAGAGAGACCAGCATTCTAGGATCTAGGGAGGAGAAAAAGAGATTATATGAAATGCTGAACAAGGCAGGAAAAATAGATACATGGATGTGTATGGAGATAGACAAACACAAAGAAAGAGGGGGCTGTATGGGATAGACAAACAGACAGGATAGATAGATGCGTATGGGGACACACAGATGTGTATATGAACAATTAGATAAAGTATGAGGACAGACAGAGTGGTGTGTATGGGGATAAACAGATGTGTGTGTGGACAGAAGACAGAGCGGGGTGTATGGGGACGGACAGACAGAGCTGTGTGTATGAGGACAGACAGATGTGTGTGTGGACAGACAGAGTGGTGTGTATGAGGATAGACAGCAAGAGGTGTCTGGGGACAGACAGAAGGAGCTGTGTGTATGAGGATAGATGTGTATGGGGAAGGACAGACAGAGCTGTGTGTATGAGGACAGACAGATGTGTGTGTGGACAGACAGAGCGGTGTATATGAGGACAGACAGCTAGAGGTGTCTGGGGACAGACAGAAGGAGCAGCATGTATGGGGGTAGATGGGTCTGGGGAGAGACAGACAGAGCGGTGTGTATGAGGACAGATGTGTCTGGGGACAGACAGACAGCGGTGTGTATGAGGATAGATGTGTATGAAGACAGACAGAAGGAGCAGCGTGTATGGGGGTAGATGGGTCTGGGGACAGACAGACAGAGCGGTGTGTATGAGGACAGATGTGGCTGGGGACAGCCAGACACGGGTGTTCTCTCTCCCCAGCGCTGGCTCCTTGACGCCCCGTGCCGTGCCGTGCCGGTCCGGGCTCGGCTGCGCTGCAGGGCAGAGGCAGAGGCAGAGGCAGCCGCTCAGCCCCGCCCCGCCCGCGGCCCGCCCCCGCCCAGCGCGTCCCGGTCCCTCGCTGGTGCAGCCCAGCGGCGGCTACGTTGCCTCGGCTCCATCCCGGCCATGGAAGCGGCTCGCTGCGGAGACCCAGCCCGGCGCCGCGGGCTGTAGCGCTGCCGCGGGACCCAGGATGGGCAGTGAGCCCCGGCGGGAGCTGCCCTGCAGGTGGGTGAGCGGAGCCGGGCTGGGGCTGGACGCCGGGGGGCGAGCGGAGGCCGGCTGGCGGAGCCGGGCTGCAGGGGGGCGGCTGGGGCATCGGTGGGGCTGGCGTCCCGGCAGGGCGGCGGGAGCCGGGGGAGGGGGGCCCCGAGCGGGGAGGCAGCAGCTGCCCCTGCCCGGGCATTTCCCCTCAGCCCGGATGCGGATGGGTGCTGCCCACCCCCGAGCCTGTTAGCACCCTGCAGCCGGGCCGAGGGCGCCGTGCGTGGGGTGGGGTCTGACTCCCAGGCTGGGTGAGGTCTCGCCTGTTGACAGGAGCGATGGGGAAAGGCCCCGGGTGGTGCGATACAGAGGTGAGTCATTTCTGAAGCTTGTTTTTCTACCGGAGCCTGGGTGGGTGTGAAAAGTTCCTGGGCTGTTTATGGGCCATCCCAGGTGTGGGACCCGGTTTGGGGGGGATGTCCCAGCTCAGCCCTGCCGGCGGGCGGGGAAATTCCAGGGGCTCTCCAGCCTGTCATTGCAGTGGCTGGATTTTTGAGCCTGTGTCTCTGCTGCCCCAGGTGGGAGAGCAAGCAGTGACCTGCTCCCCCCACTGCAGGAGGATGTTAAACAGTGGCCTGTTATGGCAGGATTGAATGCACTGGCTCTCCCAGGCCTGGAGTCCTGGAAATAACTGGAGAGGATTTGGGACCACATGCTTTTGATCAGTCCTAATCCATGTGTGATTTGTGAGAGGGGAGCCGCCTTCCCCTCCGAAGCAGCAGGGATTGAGAGGAGATGGGGGTAGGCACTAACGTGGAGACAGAATCCATCAAAAAACGCCACATAGGGAATGGAATGTGGTTCTGGACTCTGCCCAGATGGACACAGGAGTAAATCATACTCCTAGGAACATAGAATCTAGAAGCAGACAAGACCCACCAGGTCTTTTACATCCACGTGGCTCTCAGTTTGGGATTGTTCCCTGAGGAGCTTCATCCAATCTAGTGTAAATCTGGGCACCGTCCCTTCACCTTTCTCAGCGGCAGGAATTCCCCCAGTCGAATGGAGACTAATGAGCCACTCTCCTTTAGTGCGTCAGTCTCCCGTCCCTAGTTAAACTTCACCGCAAGGATCATTTTGCTATGCAGCTGCAACTGGCTGGAGCTTGGATCCAGGCTGGTGCCCGTTTTGCTCTCGCTTGTCCTGACCACCTCCGAGAAAGGCTTAATGCAGATGTTATAAAGGAGGGAAAAGACTCAGTTGATTGAACTAGCTGCAGCGTACGAGATATACAGAAACAACCTCTCAGGCGTTATCTGCACTAGCATGTTTGTTCAAATT
Organism: Eretmochelys imbricata; assembly: GCF_965152235.1. NCBI lineage: Eukaryota > Metazoa > Chordata > Testudines > Cheloniidae > Eretmochelys > Eretmochelys imbricata. The sequence continues at coordinate 23,136,721 of NC_135585.1, forward strand.
GCACACTATTACTAGCACTTGTTCAGCTTCACTGGCTGATTGTCTGTAGCACTGTGTCCCACTGTCACTACCAACAGTCATGGTGCAACAGCAAGAGATGAAAGTTGGGGTTGCCTGCATTGCTGTGTCATGGTATCTCTGGTAGTGCTAAGCAGCAACAGTGTTATTGTTCAGTAGTGAGTTTTTTAAATAATATGTTTGTATATTCTGCAAGCTTCTATTTAGGAAAATGAAAAATGCCATAAAAAACATTTTGGGGGGAAAAGACACTATTTCAGTCTTTCACTTTTTTATAGTAATACTGAGGTGGCTCTGAAAACTGGTGCAGAAATTTGAATACTAACAATTCCAGAGCATGAAGCAGATGTGTGAATTTCAGATCAGAGTTTGTAATGAGAAATTTGGAAGGGAGGAGGATAAAAGGTAAAAATATAAAGGAGATTTATATTTGGCGCCTTCCGAGCCACATATGATAATCTTCAGAAGTTTGAGAGCTGGGCACACCTGCCAGGTCTCAGAGCTTCTGAAGCCACGAGCCCTGACAGGTGCCTCCTATGGGGCTGAAGCCCCCTAGACTCCCCTCCCTGATGGGCAGAAGCCCCTCTCCCCTCCATCCCCCCTTGCCCAGGAGTGCTCAAATTACAGCCAGCTGGATAAGTATAGCTCCTGGATCTGTGCTATACAATCCATAGGTGCCCTGCTCTTTATGACGGAGGAGAAGTGGTGTGGAATCACAACAGGTCCAAGCGTGCAATGCTCTATCTTGGTCCAAGTGTTCAGGCCCCTTTGTATGCCTGGCTACGCAGCCTCCATGGATTGTGCCTGTGAATTAAAGATGAAGGCAGCTGCTATCTGCGTCACTTCATGTAAACTTGATGCAGCCTTTGGGCTCCTGGTGAGATGCCAACGCAGCCTGTCAGTTGGGCAGAGTTTGGACATCCCTGATGTGATGGGAGGGGACAGCAAACACGTTGGAGCAGGGTCCTGAAGTTCTTAGCAAGCAACCAAAGAGAGAGGCTACATGGGAGGCAGGGACAGAAGCAAAACGAAACTATGTTGTGGCTTCTTCTACTTAACTTTATAAATAAAAATTCATGTTATGTGATGAAAAAGAAGAACTGAATCTAGATGAAAGCGTCAGAGGAAAATTACCACACTCTGCTCTCAGAAGAGCCTGGCTTTAACAAGTGCAGCGGAGTGCTTGCGGCTTTGAATAAACGAGCAAACTCTGTAGCTGTAATTGCACCACCGGTGTAGCTCCGCTAGTGGAAGAAACACTGTGGACACTAGCGTAGACAAGACTGGGTCATCTTTGTCGTTGTGTCAGCTCAGTGACAGGAGTGCTTGCAGCGTTTGTATGGTACAGCCACAGATCAAGTGGGGCTAGGTTTCAACTTCTATATTTATTTAATAAAGTGGACATTTACCCACCCCTAATGTGTGGGGTGCATAATTTATATCTTGGGGTTTTCCTTGTAAACTTTCAAGTGGATGCCCAGACGTGGGACGATGTGCAAGGCATATTGGGGCAAGCCCTGCAAGAGCATTTTCAAGTGTGTGCCTGGAGCAGTGTAAATTCTGTTGACTTTTAAGCTCTGGTCCTCTTCAAATGCTTCAGAGCTCTGTTTTTCCATTATCTGGAATAGGTGCGAGGATTGGATCAGGTTCCTTTAGAAACAGGGGCTCCCCCACTGGCTTAGCTCCACGGGTTGATGTGTGTTTTTCATCGCTAGCTGAAACTTTGATGCCCAGTTGTGTGGTTTATAGAGCTGTTTAGCTGGGGAGATTTCAGGGTTGGACATTTCGTCCTGATGGTTCTGGTAAATAGTACTGCTCATTGATACAGTTGCTGATCTCCTGCTTTTTCTTCTCTCTTAAAGAAGATTACCTCTCCCCTTCCTCAGGAGGCCCTGGATGGTGGTGATCTTCCATTGCCAAACAGAGTCCATCAATGCCACTCTTAGCTTGATGTGCAGCGCTCCTTCCCCATCCAGGAACTGAGAAAACTCTCTTTGCAGCCCTGACATCCTTTACTAGTCCAGTGACTGAGGGGGCTGGGCCTGGGGCTCTTAAATGTACGAAAGTGTGATGAGTTAGCTCTAGAATCCCCAGGCTGCTCTACTAGCTACTTCCTGAAACCACACCAAATAACATGCACTTCATGGTTGCTGCAGGGCTGTGTGTTTTTGGTCAGTATGCTTCTGCATTGCGCACTGAGCTGCTGCTCAGGTGAATGGGCGGTAGTTAGCAGCATTCTTGCCTTGCGTACTGTGCACGCCACGCAATAGTGAAATGCTTAAAGATACACAAGGGCTGTTGCACGGGCAACTTGGTGTCATCATCGTGCTGTGCTGTTGCCCCCTCTGTGAGGTGTCCCAGTAGGGTGGACACGACCTTCCCTCTCCTGGTCACGGGCCTAGTTGGTGGGGAAAAATCCATTTTTATTGTCCTTCTGGGGAGGAGAGCAAATGCAGTTTCCAAACTCACTTCCCGTTATAGACACCAAAAGGGGGCTTTTGTGTGTTGATGATCTTGTCTTTGGCTGCCAATTAACCCAGCATGAGAACTTGTCTCCCTAATGATGCTTCCATGGGACTCCTCGGGTGTTTTAATTGCAAAGATTTGAGCAGCTAGCAAGCGATGAACATGGAACGTACGCTGTGCAGTAGCTAAAAGACACAGTTCTTTGGCAAGCCTTCATTAGGAAATAAGGACGCTGGCAGGAATGCTTCCGAGATGCAATTTTCTTAATGAAAGCTACTGAATAGGGAGCCTCATGGGGAAGAACAGGCTCTTGCAGGGCGCTGCCAATTGCGCCTCTGTAGTGTTAATTTTGTATTTCCTCTTCATTGTTTCTAATACCCTCTTGGAAGCTTGCAGATAAACACTTTGTTTTCCTACTAATTGTGTCCTGTTTGGCAAGTAGTGGTTATAACACATGTTTTTTGGACTACATGAACTCCTAGGTTGTTAGTCTTTGATTTCAGGCTTTGCCATTTAAAAGGCAGCTTACATTTGCAGTAAGATGATCCCTATCATTAATATCACCATCTCTCAATGATCTCCCCATAGAGATTCGACAGGCAAAAGCATGGCTGACTTTTAAAATATATTTATGAGAACTGTAGCTGGAGCTTTCATGTGTGAAATTGATGCAGTACCCCTGTGAAAAGTGGTTTTGTAAAAAATGGATGGTCATGTTTGTGTCTTGATTGTTTTTGTGCCCAGTGTGCTACATTTTCAAGAAAGGTGGCTTATCTAAATGACAGCCCTGAAATCTCTCCCAGAATCTGAGAGTTAAGCTGGGTTCTGCCTTTCATGCCTCATGACCTGTAATAAAGATTCAAATTCTTCTCTGGGGCAGTTGGGCAACCTCACTGTTTGCATTGCATGCACACCTGTAACTAATTGGTTAGCTATGCTCCAGTTACAGGGATGATCAATTTATGCACAAGAAGGAATAAACTCCAGCATGGTCTTTCTTTCCCAGTTGTGCTGGTTCTGCAGGGGAACAAGGGGTAAAAGCAGAACACGTGTATTTTTGCCACTAACGAGGGCATATGTCATATTTTTGAGTTAAATAGGAAAATAGCATATGTTACTTGGCTAACTACTTATAGGCTATCCTCACTGTAGATCCACAGAGGGAAAGCTCTGTTGAGATGCTGCTGTCTGTTTGACACAGTTCTCAGCTGTCCTTGTATTAGGAAGGATGTAACTTTCTTCCAGTTTTCCGTATCTTTTTTTTAATTTTTATTTTTTGATCAAACATGCTTCTCCCAAAGTTCTTTCTTTCTAACTGGTATCTTGATGAGTTTGTACATCCCTTAACCTATTCCTTCAGCCACTGATGGTGTGTCTATTTAAACCATATCCTTGAGTCAGAGGCTATGCCACAAACAAGTTCTCATCCTTTCAGGTGGCATTTCCTTTTTCTCATTGTTTCTGGCAATCTGTATAAGTGAACCTGCACATGTGTTTCTTCACTAGCAGTGCCTTTGTGTTGCTAAACTTGGCAAATAATGGCTCAGTGTGAACTGAGGAAGACTGAGCTCCTTAATACAAGAGGGAGCATGATCTATTTAGGTAATGAAGTTGCAGTTCTTGGGTTAAGATAGGACTGCAATTCTGATTGAACATATTATAGCACTATAAATCTTGCCTTTTTAACACAAGGAGGCTGCCATCCTGCATTGGATCTGTGCAAATGGACCCCGCACAGAATGCTCTAGACATTATGTAGGGCTCTCCTTGGGACTGGCCACGTAGATCCAGTTGAAAGATCGGGCTTAAATTGCTGCTGAGACACTCGAGAGTCCATAGGAGATTCTCTACCAGGTTAAATTCATTTTAAGGTGGGTACAGTCTGGGTCGCTATTGTTGCTGGGTGAAAGGCAAAAGAAACAGTAGTCTGAAGAAACCACAGAGGCACAGTGGGCTCCAAATAACTCGTTGAACGCAGCATGCGGGGCCCAGTTACTCAGACACACGGCAGCTCTGGCTGAGTTTTTTTTTTTAGTAGAAGATAGTGGGCTCACTAAGTATCGATATCAGTTTGGAGTAGGTGGTAACCCTTTAAATAAAGTACCTTTTATAAAAGTTTTGGGAGTGCTGGTGGTGATTGCAAAAATAGGTAACATCGCAGTCCCTAAAATTCCTCCCCTACAGTGAACTATTTAGTGAGCCTATTCAGCCTCCCATCACCCCTGTGAGATAGGGAAATGCTGTTATCCCCACTGTACAGATGAGGGACTTTGGCAAAAGAGAGACTTAAGGGTATCTCTATGCTGCAATCAGAGGTGTGACTGCAGCACGCGTGCGTGTACCTGAGCCAGCTTGGCTCTAGCTAGCTCCACTGACCATAGCAAGGAAGCTGCGGCCGCATGGGCTGCATAAGCCCATCCAGGACTCTGGGTGTGTACTCAAGCAGCTGGCTCGTGTTGCTACAGCTTCGCGGCTGTTGTTACTTGAGCTAGCTAGCTGGGTATGTCTACATGTGCTGCAGTCACACCTCTGGCTGCAGTGGAGACAGAACCGAAGTGGCTTGGCCAGGTCACGCAGGAAGCCTGTAACAGAAGAGGGACCTGAACCCAGGTCTGGCAAGTCCTAGCACCCTGGGACATCCTTCCTCTCTTCAAGTGTGTGCTGGGATCTGCTCGTCTAGAAGACATTGCAGGACTGGAGCTTTGGTGGATAAATATGTTTCATTCCCTAGCTGCTCCTTGTATTATGATAATGTACAATCCAAGAAAGCAGACCTGGGCTTGTGTAGACTCCTTTTATTCTTGTATTCTCTTGTTCCAGAGAATGCTGAAGGTGAGACACAGAGAATTCCTTGATTCTTTTGGTATTGTGGAACTGGCTTGCATGGGTGGGTAACTGGATGGATGCTGGACATTAAAACCCATCCCATCTTTAGAAATTAGCAAGACCATGCTAACCCTAGCCCAGCTCCAGGTCAGAAGGTGGAGTGGTCTTCAGCTGCAGCCTGGAGAGATGTTGCTGTCAGATCCATAGTTGCATGCAATTTTGCAGGATAAATTGGGTTTAAACCCCTTTGTGAGCCATGAAAACAAATGTGGATCAGAATCACACTTTTACTCTGTGCTGGGGGAACTTCTGAAAAATGTCTCACTGTTGCTAACAGTGGCTTAGCCAAAGGTCAGAAGTGATAGGAACCCTAGCATAGATGAGGTTTCGGCTTTTGACATGGCTTTCAGTACCACTCAGTTTAACCTTGCTAGGAGTAAATCTAAATGATTGAGAACAATGAGGTCAGCAGCTGAAACAGTGTCCGTATTACCAATTAGGGCTCCCTCTCAGTGGGAAATGTTTACGCAAAGGGAGTTTTAGAAACAGGGCCTTAGGGTAAAGATTTAATTTGTTTTTTGTTTGTTTTTTTGGTTTTCTATTCCGTTTCAAGCAAATCTGTTTAGTACCTTAGGAGTTAAAAAACAACATTCAGGAACATTAGGGCTGGGGTTTTTTCCTGACCCTTCTGTCCTGCAGTGTCTTTGTTTCACCACTAGAAAACTTAAGCAGACACAAATTGTATGTGTAAGCTAGTTTTTAAAAATAACTCTATTGGGCAAAGTCATCACTCCATATTCATATATGGACTTCACCAAAAAGAGGCAATGCAGAGTAGTGGGTAGAGCACTGGCACATGGGAGACATGGGTTCTATTCCCCACCCCACTATGTGATGTTGGGCAAGTCATTTAACCGTCCTCTGTTTTTTACCATCTGACCTCCTTGTCTGTCTTGTCCTTTTAGACTGTAGTCTCTTTGGGACAGGGAATGTCTCTTATTATACATATGTACAGCACCCAGCACAATGGGGCCCTGATCTCAACTGGGTCTCGAGGTGCAAACAGTACAGCCAATTGGCAGGAAGGGAAATGACTTACCATGTTATCTTTTATGTGCAAATCTCTGGGGCTTTTAAGACAGGAGCACTTTGGAGAGAGAAATGAAGCTGGATGGCCAGTGGAGCAGTGAGATAATGGGAGGGGGGTGATTACATGGTATTGCAGTATCACTGTATTCACTTATTCCTGGTACAAACCTACATGATGGGACCACCCACATGTACCTTTCACATGTTAAAACTCTGGTTTTCCCTTAATGCTCTGTCCTGGTGGAGCTGTTGCCATGTGTCCTTTCTTCTGCCCTCTCCTTTTATCTTTCCTTTGTGGCTGCTGTGGGTATCCATTCATGACTCCTTGAAGCTGGGCAGAACTTGGGCATGTGGCTGGGCACAGTGCCACAAGTGCAGGGAAGCAAAGCTTGATCCGGGGAGCTTGCTTTCTGAGCCTGTCCCCCAGGGGAGCTGCTTCTGGGCTGGATGTTTTGAGGCCATCATGGGAAGTAGCTTCATGGGCAGTGGGTTATAATAGGACAGGGAAGGCTAAGCCTTCCCGAGTGCAACCACCGCCAGACACCTGGGCCGTGTGGCCACGCCTCTTCCCCTCCCTGCTCTGCCCCTTCCACAAGTCCCCCAGGACCCGCTTCTGCTGCCTGCCTGCCTGGTAACTTTTCCTCCACTACACCACCCCTCCTGCCCAGAGATCACCGCTGCATTCCTCCTTTCCCCGCTGGGGCAGGGTGTGTGAAGGGGGACGCAGCGAGCCAGTGGTGGATGGGGGTGCCTGGTGGGGGAATGAGGAGGTGGGTGGGAGAGGGGTCTCACGGTGGCTGGGGGGGTGAGGAGGGACCAGGCGAGTGCGGGGGTCTCTTGGTGGGACATGGCAAGTGGGGAGGGGACAGGGGTAGAGACGAGGTTGGAAGAGGTGGGGCAGGGAGCTAGCCTTCCCTAGGGGAAGCTTCACCTACCACCAATGAGTAGCTTGTTGGTATAGGCATATAATTCTTACCCAGTATTTGAGAGTGGTTCTGGGTTCAAATCCCCGACAAGCCTTTTCAAATGCCAGTTATTGTCTTGTGCCTTCAAGATAGGCTCTAGTTCGAACAAGAGTTATTTCAGAGAAGGTCTGTTGCCTGTGTTTAAACAGGAGCTCAGGCTAGATGGTTGCAGTGGTCCCTTAGACTCTGTGGGTAGTGCTTCTGGATTTAGACTTCATGAATGGGTTTGGGTCACTTTTTAAACATTTTCCCAGTAGGTCTGGGGCAGGCTCGGGGTCCTGCAGTGTTCCCCATTCCCGCTGCTCATGCTCCCCAGGTTAGGGAGTGTTGCTTTAGCAGGATAAGAAGGTAGGTTTTACAAAAGTGTCCAGGTGCTTTATATCAGGGGGTAGCCGTGTTAGCCTTTATCCATAAAAACAACAAGGAGTCTCGTGGCACCTTAAAGACTGACAGATTTATTTGAGCATAAGCTTTTGTGGGTAAAAACTCCACTTCTTCAGATGCATGGAGTGAAAATTACAGATGCAGGCATAAATATACTGGCACATGAAGAGAAGGGAGTTACCTCACAAGTGGAGAACCAGTGTTGACAGGGCCAATTCGATCAGGGTGCTTTATAACTTCCTTAACAATTCTTCCCTTTCCTCTGCCCTGTGAATAGCAATGGTGGAGTTTCCATTGCGTGCCAGTGACGGAATGCTCAATCCTACAAGTGAAACTATCAAACCCCACCACTATCTCAAGTTAAATCTTCCTCAGGCTTGATACTGAAGTTGTAGTTGAGAGTATCATACCAAATGAAACTAAGCTTCACTGTTATGATAAAGGCTGAGGTGGGTTTCTTTTTTTGTAATTGATGCCAGGAACATGTGCATTTTCTCTCTGAAAAGTGACTATGTACTGACCTTTATGTAATCATCGAGTCAGATACGTGTTTGTGTTTGGAGTCATTTCTGCTGTGAGGAAAACAAGCTGCCGCCCTCCCCAGTTAGCCTGGCATATCACACACCGCAATGGAGGAGTGAACTGGATTGTGTTCAGCAGGATGGTTACTGAGTTCAGTTATATCTGTGCAACTCCATAAAAGGCAGTGGGACTGCTCAGGTATTACTGAGAGCAATCTTTGTGAAGACAGGTGTTGCCAAGGACACATCTTATACTATGTGACTTTTTATTACCAGTGAAGATGCTTGAGAAAGGAAGAAATCAGCTTGAATCTCCGATCCTAGGCTTAATCTGCAGGACTGACCGTTAAAACATCTTTTGATTTGTAAATTGAGCACAGTTGATATAGAATTACTGGGCAATGAGAAACAAGGAGCACCATGATGTTGTTTTTAGAAAGTTAATTTTCAGAGTTGAGCTGCACTTCAGAAAGAAGAATTCCCAGCATATAGTGGTAGCTTTTAAGTAACCATAGATGAGACCTGTTAGGTCATAGTTTTTAAATTTCTTGAGCAATAGGGCTTCCATAGTTTCCTTTGGGAACTTATTTCAGAGACTAATAGATCTCCTTATTAAGATGTTAGAATGTTATGTCTATGCTATGAATCAATCTAAAGAGCTGAGATGTCTTTTTCTGACTGCCCTAAATTTTTGACACTTGTAACAGTTGGAAGGAATCCTCTAATAAAGTAACATGGGAGGGAATACCTTTTTCCTAGAAATGATAACTCGAATACAGAGCTGGGGAGAAAAACATATGTCCATTCTGCATTTAGCTGCTTTCTGACAAGATGCATGTTTTTTTCTTTTTGTTTTTATAAACAGTGAGTGCGTCTCCCATTTGAAGACTGCTCTGCGTTGCCTGTCTGGGAGATTAGCATGTGACATATCTTGATTTTTAGTAAGGCTTTTGACACAGTCCCACAAGACATTCTCATAAGCAAACAAGGGAAATGTGATCTAGATGAAATTACTGTAATGTGGGAGCAACACTAGTTGGAAAAAAAAACTTACTTGAGGAGTAGTTATCAATAGCTTGCTGTCAAACAGGGAGGATGTATCTTGTGAGGTCCAACAGGGGTCAGTCTTGGGCTCAATATTTTCATTTCCACTTATAAAATGTATGGATGACACCAAGCTGGGAGAGGTTGGAAGCTCTTTGGAGGACAAGATTAGGACTCAAAACAGGCTGGATATATTGGAGAGTTGGTTTGAAATGAACAAGAAGAAATTCAGTAAAGACAAATGCAAAGTACTACTTTTAGGAAGTGCAAAGAACTACATATAGGAAGGAAAAATCAAGTCCCCAAATACGAAATAGGGAATAACTGGCTGGACGGAGTAGCACTGCTGAAGAGGATCTGGAGGTTATAGTGGATCACAAATGTATTATGGTATGATGCAGTTGCGAAAAAAGCTAATGTTCTGGGGTATATTAATAGGCGTGTCGTATGTAAGACATGGGAGGTAATTGTCCCTCTCCTCTTGGCACTAGTGAGGGCTTAGCTGGAGTACTGTATCTAGGATTGGGCACACACTTTAGGAAAGATGAGGACAAATTGAAGAGAGTCCAGGGGAGAGCAACAAAAAATGATAAAAGGTTTAGAAACCCTGACATCTGAGGAAAAGTTAAAACAACTGGGCATGTTTAGTCTGGAGAAAAGAAGACTGAGAAGGGAACCTGACAAGTCTTCAGATATGTTCTGGGCTGTTATAAAGAGGATGATGTTCTCCATGTCCACAGAAGGTAGGAGAAGAAGTAATGGGTTTAATCTGCAGCAAGGAAGATTTTGGTTAAATATTAGGAAAAACTGTCTATCTCTAAGGGTAGCTAAGCTCTGGAATAGGCTCTGAGGGAGGCTGTGGAACCCCCATCACTGGAGGTTTTTAAGAACAGGCTGGACAAGCACCTGTCAGGGATGCTCTAGGTTTACATGTTCTTGCCTCAGTGCAGATGGACAGACTAGAGCAGGGGTTCTCCATCTTTTTTTTCTCCCTGTGCCCCCCCCCCCCCAACATGCTTTAAAAGCTCCAGGGCCTGGCAGAGGAGCCTCAGGGGATTCAGGGCTCTGATTTTTCTGCCTGAAACCAGCTGGGGGCTGTGGACCCCCGGTTGAGAACTACTGGACAAGATGACCCCTCCAGGTTCCTTCCAGACCAACATTTCTATGCTTCTATGTGGGATAGTTTACGCGGAGGAGAGTCTTGGAGGAGGATTTGGTCTGGTGGGCAAAGTACAGATTTGTTGCAGTCTGTGCTGGAGATGACTTGGTGGGGCAAAATTAGCATCATTCTTTCTCAGCATGATCAAAATCCTCCTTCGTCATTTTAGAGGGGTTGGGAGTGGAATTCCCCCCTATCTTTCTGTACATCAAAAACAAAAATAGAGCTTGCCCTGTGACAGTGCTAATACCAAGAAAGATGTTTTAAAAATAAGCCTGGAGGAAGTGATAGTTTGCACATCTCCTTTCCAACCATTCTGCAAACAGTTCTGTCCTGTCAGTACCACATTGTGTTGATTCCCCAAAGACTGCATGCAGATGTAGTCGCCCCATCTCAAAAAAGATATATTGGAAAAGGATCGGAAAAGGGCAACAAAAATGATTAGGGGTATGGAATGGCTTTTGTATGAGGGGAGATTAATAAGACGGACTTTTCAGCTTGGAAAAGAGACGACTAAGGGGGCATATGATAGAGGTCTATAAAATCATGACTGGTATGGAGAAAGTAAATAAGGAAGTGTTATTTGATCCTTCTTATAACACAAGAACTAGGGGTCACCAAATGAAATTAATAGGCAGCAGGTTTAAAACAAACAAAAGGAAGTATTTCTTCACACAACGCACAGTCAACCTGTGGAACTCATTGCCAGAGGATGTTGTGAAGGCCAAGACTATAACAGGGTTAAAAAAAGAACTAGATAAATTCAAGGAGGATAGGTCCATCAATGGCTGTTAACCAGGATGGGCAGGGGTGGTGTCCCTAGCCTCTGTTTGCCAGAAGCTGGGAGTGGGCGACAGGGGGTGGATCACTTGATGATTACCTGTTCTGTTCATTTCCTCTGGGGCACCTGGCATTGGCCACTGTCAGAAGACAGGACACTAGGCTAGAGAGACCTTTGGTCTGATCCAGTATGGCTGTTCTTATGTTCTTGCTGCTGGCATCTAAAGCTAGACCTGCTCTCTGTGAAATCTCATCATTCATGCTGCTTAGTTACTGTGGGGAGGATGTCTGCAGATACAGCTCCCCCCTGTGTTCCTATGTGCCCCTCCCAGGGGGCTGTGAGGTGGGGATCGAGCATTAATACCAAGTGCTCCGTGCATCCAGGTCACTTTCCCGACCTGGGCTGTGCTGTGAGGCGAAAATCAGGAGCTGCTGCTCTCTGCCCTCCCCTTACACAGTCAGGTGGAGAAAGTGACTGGGATGCAGGGAGCCCTGATATGGCTCCTCACTCCCCGCTCCCTCACAGCCCCTAGTGGGGACTTGGAGGAGCAGCATTGGAGAGGGTGAATGAGCAACAATGCTAGCTGCTCCATGCATCCAGGTTTGTTTCCCCAAGTGGGCACGGGGGTGCAGGGGTTCAGGGCAAAGGGGGCACAGTGCAGGGGATGGAACACAGGATGGGGCAGAGGTTAGGGGCGCAGGGGACACAGTGTAGGAGTTAGGGGTGAAGGGGGGCAGGGATTGGGGTGAATGGGGACAGGTGGGAGGGGGTTGGGGGCAGATGGGGAGTGCAGGAATTAGGGGTGGAGGGGGCAGAGTGCAGTGGTTAGGGGCACAGGAAGGGAGTGCAGGGAGCATAGTGTAGAGGTGAGGGGGCAGGGATTAGGGGCACAGTGCAGGGGCTAGGAATGCAGAAGGGGTGACCAGAGTTAGGGGTGCAGTAGGGGGGCACAGGGGTTGGGGAACCTGAGGAGTCCACGGGTGGCAGGGGCAATGGGGGGGAACCACACCCATGGGGGCGAGGGGCACAAAAATACAAGTTTACCCAGGACACCGTTTTCCCTAAGGCTGGCCCTGAGGGATAATACTGAGCAAGTCCGAAGAGTTGTAACGTAAATTACCATCACTGGGGAAAACATGCCTTGACACAGAGAGGTGGGGACAAATTGTGAGAGCAGCAAGGACCTCCGTGGCCTATAGAGCCAGGGGGCAAGTCATACGTATCACTAGATTTCTGAAAGTGATTTTTTTAAAAGATCTGAGTTTAACTCATTGTATTCCCATAAAACTGCTCTCATTTTATCTGCAGCGAATTCAAACATATCTGTTCAATAATTAGAGAGATTTATGCCACACTCTCTAGATCGTTGTGATAACATCACGTAAGTTCCTGTGTTTCACAACCTGCTCTATCAATTGACTCTGTGGGTAAGCTCCGCCCATCAGCATGATTTCTGCGTCTGTAGTAACTTGCCAAGTTGGAGTAGGGGGAGGAGATCAAAGGAGGGCAAAGCTGAATTGACCGGCGTAAACATGTGATTCGGGTGGGTGGGCAGAGGGCTGGGGAGGTTGGGCCCAGTAAAACTGTAACTGCCCTGCGTTTGGGGTGTTAGTTATGAATGGTGGAAAGGGCTTTAAGGGGGTGGAAAGGGCTTTCAGAACAGCTTTGTGCTGTTCTAAGGGGTGTGAGCGAGCATGCCCGAAACCAAAAGCAGAAGTCTAGAGTGGGAAGCTGTCTTGGGGGGATAAGAGGGGGAAAGTCACAGACCATACACAGCTCCCAACCCCTGCTCATGTTAAATGCCGTCCTGGTTTGTTCACTGCTTGATTTGCCCCTTCTCCTCCCACCATTTGCACACATCGTGAAAGGGAAAACCTGTCCCTGATGACTAGCGACCTGCCAGGACCAATGCCACACAGTGCATTGCTGGCCTAGCATGTTACAAGTACAAGGATCTCCTAGACACCACCAATTACCCCTTCATCCACTGCTCCCACCGTGTGGTTCTGTCACGCACCAATTCCCCATCAATTTAATATTGGGTACCCTGACGGTACCTAGCACCTGGGCATCTGGGTGCCAGGCAACCAGTGAGAAGCACTGATCCCACAAAGGGCTGGGCTTTTGTAGCATCCCCTTTCCCCAGGGATGTTTTCATGTATCCTTCCCTTGAGAGGAGAGATCCTCCCCCTCTTATGGTGTTTCCTCTCTTCTCTCCTGTTTGTCCCCACGTGGGTCTGTCGGAAGGAGATGTTGTTTCGAGAGAGGGGGGAATGTCTCTGTCAGACAGTTGTGTCAGTTTAATCTCCTCTGGAGGGGGTTCTGTAGCTAGGGGCCCTCTGCTGAGAATACAGCTGTTGCATCTCCAGCTCCCCTCCTCCAAAATGTGGGGGATCTAGCCCCATTCCCTCCTTCACACATGTAGGGTTCCAGCCCCACTTCCCCTGCCCTCCAGCCCCTCTTGGCCCCTTCCAATTTCTTCCTCCAAAATGAAAAATATACACTGGTGGCCCAAAGGCTCTGTCTGCAAGGAGGGCACCACGACCCCTGGAGCAGCTCTGCAGGTAAGAAACCCCACGGTGAGGTGCCAGCCCCACTACCCAGCTCTGCTACACAGACTGTTCACTTTGGAAAGGCTCGTGCTACTGTGATAGCACCTCTTGCATCAGCTGTGCCATGCGGCTATGAAAGGCACCAGGGGCCAGTCTCTGCTTTTTGATGTCTGGTGCAAACCCAGAGCTATTCCATGGAAGTAAAATCCCTTTGTTATTAAAGCAGGGGATTATCCCAGGTGTAACTGAGAGCAGAGTCTGGCCCCAGAACTGGAGTAGGATGCACTTTTCTTCTGACCCTTCCAGCTCAGTAGCTCCATTGCAAACAGAAATCTTTATCTCTGACTTTCAGTTCAGTCTTTAGGGGAGGCATCCTGTCCCACTTCTGAAGGGACTAAAAGCCCGAGAGCAAACTTCAGTGACTACTGAGTCTAATCAGCAGAATTATAATGCGAATGCTTCTGTCCATTTTATACTAGTGGTTTTTCTCTGAAATAACTAAAATGGTGCTGTGGTCACATTTTGCTAACTTTTGGTGCAACCCCACCTGCCTATCTCTAAACTTTCCCACCAAGAAGCAAATGTAAGCTGTTCTGTGAGGTCAGGGTTATAGTCTTAATAGCTTGGAGAGGTACTTAAAACAAGAGCAAAGAAGTACCCTGTTGCCCGTACAACCCTTGGGGAACTGAGTGAATTAGAGGGTTGCGGTATATTGAGCCTCTCTTTTTGATTCAGACCCTGCTTGTCATTGGCAATCTTAATGGTAGCCTCAATGGAGGTGTCAAGGATCGAATTAAAGATTGGACTACCTTTCTTTTCTAGAGAGGCTGGGTTGGGTGCTTAATAGCAGTAGATTGGTGTAACTTCATTGGGTTATATTGATTTATATCCATTGAAGATATGGGGTGAAATTCTGGTCTTATTGAAGTCTACAGGAGTTTGCCATTGAGTTCAGTGGAGCTAGGATTTCACCTATGGCCTGATGTCTCCAGGGTATACATCTATGATGGGGCCCATGGGGAGATGAAGTCCGTGCTGCCTGTTCTGCATCTGTTGGACTTTGTCAACCAGGATTGTCAATCCAGAACCTTTCATCAGCCCTAACGTCATATTTAATTTGGAATTTACTCACTCTTTAGTTTTGGCTACACTGTCAATCATCTAATGTAAGTTGTCCATGAAATGTCTATTAAAAATTGACTCTGAGTGATTATGAAGTACACATTCTTTATGATGAAAGTGGGAACAAGCTTGTTTTTTTTTTATGGTAGGAATCTGCATGTCGTACGCATCTTACTACCTGCCCGGTTCTTCGATTTCTAGACTGCTCTTCATTACAGGAGCTGGATGCGTCTTTACAAAGTTTACGCCTCACTTGCCCAAAAGTGAAGGTACAGTGGTACCCTTGGAGAACTCTAGCTGCTGTGGCCACCTACGGAAAGGTTGACTTCTGTTGTCATTTTTCACAAATCAAATTTTGCAGACAAAACAAGTTAAAGCCAAACCAGATGAATCTATCTTGCACTCTTGTGTTGTAGTGTTGGAGCGCCTCCCAATCTTTAATGTGTTTTATCCTCACAGCACCTCTGTGAGGTAGAGAAGTGCTGTTATTCCCTTTTTGCAGATCCAGACTTGAAGCACCGAGAGACTAAGGGCGGAATCCATGAAGGGACTTAGGCGAGGCAATGCGGGGTATTGCAGCACCTAACTTTTAGGTACCTAGAAAATCGTAGGAACAACACTGTGATCCGCCAAGCTGAGTTAAGTGCCTAGGCTCCCTGTAGGATGAATTGGGAGAGATAGGAGCCTAAGAATGCAATCCACAAAAGCCAGCATGCTGGGCAGGGAGCTGCCTAAGCCAGCCAATAAGAGATGCTGACAAGAGGGACCCCACCTAGGCCTTGCCCCTCTCTTGGAAACAGGTGCCTAAATCTGGGCTACCGGGAAACGTCTATCTCTGCTTGTGATTCATGAACTGGTGGAGAAGTGGAGGAGGAGGGATGCCTGGCTGCCTAAGTTACATGCAAGGCCTAAACCAAATGGGGCTGCAGCAGGAGAAGGAAGATCTCTCTTATAACCTTTAGCCTAGTGGATAGGGTACTCACCCAGGATGTGGGAGACCCCCCCATTCAAGTTCCCGCAACTGAGGGAGGGAAAAGGGATTTGAACATGGACTTCTCAGTTGAGTTCCCCAGACACGAGGCTATAGAGTCATTCCAACTCTTTCTCTGGCCTAAGTAATATTTAGATGTGCTATTGTTTAATTAAAATGGAACAACTTCAATAGGAGAGCTTGAGGGAGCCCCACATCAGAATTATTTTGTAGCCTCGTGGCTGGGGCACTCACCTGAGAGGTGGCAGATCCCTGATTAAATCCCTTCTCCCCTTCAGGTGCTGTTGGGACTTGAACCTGGGGTCTCCTCCAGCCTGATGAGTACCCTGTCCACTAGGCTAAAGGTTATAAGGGAGGGCCTCCCCAATCCTCCCCAGCTTTTTTGTGTGTACTCGTCTGAGGGGCTGGATCGGGTAGCCGTGCTCACAGGCTGCCTGCTGGATGGGGCCTCCACATGCAACTTAGGCAGCCGAACGCCTGTCTATCTGAGCGTGTGAAGTACTGTGGGGATTAGTTGGGAGACAGGTGCCCAGGTGCCTAGAGGGAGGCTGCTGTGTGCCTGTCGAGGGGAAAAACTTAGGTGCTGAGTGAGTGTAGGCACCTACAGGTTTAGCTGGCAGCTGAGAGGAGTTTGTGGTTTGCAGTGTTGATGTACCTTCATGGATCCCACCCTAAGTGATTTGCCAGAGGTCCCAGAGAG
The DNA here is from genome assembly GCF_965152235.1 of Eretmochelys imbricata. Classification (NCBI taxonomy): domain Eukaryota; kingdom Metazoa; phylum Chordata; order Testudines; family Cheloniidae; genus Eretmochelys; species Eretmochelys imbricata. The sequence goes on from NC_135585.1 coordinate 23,153,339, forward strand.
AGCCTGTAACAGAGCAGGAAATCGAACCTGGGTCTCCCAAGACCTAGGGTGACTCCCTGAGCACTGGACCATCTTTGCTCCCTAAATATCTTGCATCATATCCTTACACTTCGCTATGTTCTGGCTGTGGTGGGATGGCAGGTGCCCTTATGTAGCCGTACCACCAGTCCTGGAGAACTCAGAACAGATGTTAACAGCTTCCCAACCAATTTTAACTGCACTCATGGGGCATTGGGTGACAATATATGATGCATAGTGTATATTAGATAACTGGCTCCCAGGACATTCAGGGCTTTAAAGATTTTTCACCAGCACCTTGACTGGTGCCCAGAAATGAACAGGAAGCCTTTGCAGAGACTTTAGCATAGATGGTGAGAATCTAGGGGCATTCATGGGTCCAGAAGAAGACGAAAGCTGTAAATCACTGTGGTAAAAGGTGTATGTATATGCCCACAATAGATAATGTAGATGCAGCCGTGACCCTTCAAACTGACTCCCTACCAACAAGCAGTACTCCTTAAACAATCTGGGTTGAGCTGTAAAGAGTTCACTTACATCTGGATTCTTATCTTGGTCAGGCACTCAGTGAGTGAGTAGTGACACCAGAGCCTGGGTAGCCGAAAAAGATGCATAAAGCTGGCTGTCAGCACATGGGTGACCATGCAGTCCACAGTTATTTATCATCTCCCGTAATGGCTTCACGTACACATTGAACAGAGGGGAGGTCACAAAATGGAACCCTGCAGAACCTCAAATTGGGGGCTTCTTGGGGTGGAAAGAGCCCGCTGGGGAGCCACTCGGTCCATCTTGGAAGATCCATCTTATTCAGTGGGAACAAATGTTTCAAAAGAGGCTCCTCAGAATATCAGACAAAGGTGTAACAGGATCCAATGGCTGGAAGTTGAGGCTAGACCATTTCAGACTGGAACTAAGGCATACATTTTTAACGGTGGGTGGAACTAACCATTGGAACAATTTACAAAGGGCTGGGTGGATTCTCCATCACTGGCAATTTTAAAATCTAGATGGGATGTTTTTCTAAAAGAGCTGCTCAAGAATGATTATGGGGGACTTCTATGGCCTATGTCATACAGGAGGTCAGACTAGATGATCACTTGGCCTTGGAATCTCTGAATCTGTCTATGAATCAAAAGCTAATAAAAGCTGCATATATCCTTACCTTTGTCTGCTGTTGGTAGCTCATAAGCAGTTATTGATATCAATGCCATCTACCCTCCTGATACTGATATGGGTCAAGAAAATGCCTCTCAAACTTTACCCAAAGAAGGGAGTGTCAAGACAGGGCATTGGCATCATGGCAGGGTCATTAAAGATGGCTTCTTGAGCAAGGGTCTTACTGTAGCTTATGTAAGTGGGACTGGCCGTCACAGGGACACACTTATCAGTAATAGACACCTAATATCTCCACTGGCCTTAATCAGCCATGAAGAACTGGCTCCATTACCCAGGGGGTCAGATGCACACTTTCAATTCTGAGAGACTACATGTATCAGTCGTCAGAGTATGTGGAGCCATTGCAACTGAAATACAGATTAATACTAATACGTAACACTAGCAATTTCATGTACAGGCACAGAAGCCTTCGGATGTTAACAAGACCATTTTGGCCTTTTCCTTCAGCAGCCCTCAGATCCACAATTAGATTTGTTTCAGAAGTGCCAGATGATTGTTCTGAAAAGCTGGAAGTGTGTTTCCAGTGATAATGGAGGTGAAGCAGACTGTGTTCTCAGCATGTTCCTTGGGCATCCCGAACTCAGTGATAAAACCTTTGTTCCGCACCATGTATTCTGTACAGGTGGCAGGGACAGAAAATAAGTGTGCTGTGGGGAGGTGAGGGATCTGCCTGACTTAAGGCATTTTTTATGAGAACTCCTAACTTTCTAGCATCTTCAGTCCACGGGCAGATTCTCACACTTCCCAATTATGCAGTAGACTAAACGGTGTGAATTACAGGCATAGGTCTTTTGGCCTGTTGCTTGCTAATTAATACACTGTAATTCCCACACTGAAGAGTCATAGGGTGATTAGGAAATATTACCTCTAAAAATATTTAGACATGTTAATCTGGTGATGAAGCTACAACAGTAAATTCAAAGCAGGGAATATTTTGTGAATCAAACCTGACACAAAGCTCTTCTATAAAAAGGTTTCTTCTTGACGAATCCCCTTAGCAGGTTGGAGAGCAAGAAATTTTCCCTAGTAGGTACAGGGAATCTACCCATCTGTCTTTTTCGGACCTAAGCGATTCTGGTTGTGACGAAAGCCTTCTCAGTGTAACTGAGGCAGTGATACCTGCCTGAGTCTGCAGATAGCCTGAAACAGCAGCGAGACCTGAACTCTCTGCAAATCCTGGCCTCAGTGCATAGGCTGAGCAGAAGGACTGTGTCCTGGGGAATTCCTCTGGGTGTGGAGATAGAAAGAGTCTTTTCTTTAGGACCACCTTATGGCAGCCAATCTGCAACTGCTACTCTGATGTCAAGGTTGTAATAGCCTCTGCAGGGAAGGTGGTGGATCCCCCTGTCCCCAGTCCCCACTGCAACATGCAGGGAGCAAGGGGAAGCTGGATTTCTCTTAGTGCAAGGAGGGGATGTCCTTTGACTTCTTGGCTCTCCAAAACGTGCCCTATCTCTGTATGGTGCAACTACACTGATTCTATAAGGGTGGGAGTATCAATGGCTGTGGAGGAGGGATGGCATTTGTGTACATCGGGTGTTGGCTGTGAATCTCCTCTCCCCCTGTTTCTGTATCGGTTTCATTCTCCAAGCTTCTGCCAACCTTTGACAGGTTCCCTTGCCCCCCTTAAATCCTGCATCCCCTTTGGTAGCGAGTTGGATAATTCTCTTGGTGAGTAACCAGCTGGGTGATTTGCCTTTGCGATAATGTGGTTATTTCTTGGCTCTGAATAACTTGTGTGTGGTTTATTTTTCTCTCGAGTACTCACACACGCACTCTCTCTACATTTCCTGGTACTGTACAGACTAGACCAAAGTCCTTAGCTGTCAGTGACCACACGGATCAGCTGCGTAGTGCGAAGGGATGCCATACGTGCGTCTCAGCACTGGGAGGAGGGTGAAGTCATAGCTCAGAATAGGAAACTGCAGCAAAACTTCCTTCTGAATCCAGAGCGCTTCCCCTTTGGGGTGATCATACGAGAAGGTGAAGTAAGAGGATCTCTTCAGAAAATGCAGAAGTGTAGGATGCTGGTGGAAACCATCTTTAGCTAATGGGAGCTTCCTCTTCAGGCCCCAAAGCATTTGGGCCTTGGTACATGTGTTTATGAGGATGGATTCAGCCACACAGCTTGTGGCTTCCTCTTCAGACAGGAAGTCTATCGGTGTAAAATGAAAGATGCTGAGAGGAACTGGCTGTTTTCTCTGAAGAGTCTCTTTCCATCATGCTGTTGTGGCGACTGCTGGGAATTATTGGGAAAGCTCCTCACCTGCCACTTAACTGTGTCCTGAGTTGAAGTCTAGTCTGCTGTAGAGCGTAAACTCTTCAAGTTTATTCTGGACCCAAAATGGCAGCTCAGGTTGTGTCCATTGTTTCTCTTCTCCCTTGTCAAGGGGAGAGGGAGCGAATTGGCAGACCGCTGTTGCGCTACTTAGGATGTCAACAATTTGTTCATTATTGTTGCAACGGGGGAAAAGGCTGACATGTCAGGATTTCTTTTGTTGGAGTTTTCTTTGATGTAATTTGATTACTCAACTCTACGTTTTCTGAGCAGCAGATAAAAACAACACAGGGAAGTAGCATATGCAAATACATATCTGAAGCCAGAACATTCCAGATATGTGAGTGACATACCCAAAGTCACACAGCCAGTCATTGTCAAAACCAAGATTAGAATTTGGGTTTACTGATTCTGTAAGGTTTTTGTATGGTTTCCCACCCCAGCACAATGGAGCCGATGTGGTGCATAAGGTACATAGAAATGTAGGGCTGGAAGGGACCTCAAGAAGTCATCAAGTCCGGCCTATTGTACTGAGGCAGAACGAGGTAAACCTAGGCCATCACTGAGAGGTATTTGGCCAACCTGTCCTTAAATCTCCAGTGACAGGGATTCCACAACCTCCCTTGGAAGCCTGGTCCAGAGTTTACCTGCTCTTATTGTTAGAAAGTTTTACCTAGTCTCTAATCTAAGGCTTTGTCTACACTAGAATTTTTTTGGTCAGGATGTGAAACCCACTTCCCCCTCCCCATCTCCAACTGGACACAAATTTCACTGACAAAAGCACCGATGTGGACAGTGCTATGTTGGCGGGTGAGTGTCATGTAGTGTCATGCTTTGCCCTTATCTTTATTGAATTTCATCTTGTTGAATTCAGACCAGTTCTCCGATTTGTCAAAGTCACTTTGAATCCTGTCCTCCAAAGTGCTTGCAACCCCCCGCCCAGCTTTGTATCATCATCAAATTTTATAAGCATGCTCTCCATCCCATTATCCCAGTCATTAATGAAAATATTGAATAGTACCAGATGCAGAAAAGACCCTTGTGGGACCCCACTAGACACATCCTCCCAGTTTGGCAGTGAACAATGGATAACTAGTCATTAATACAGTCTTTCAACAGTTGTGCACCCGCTTTATAGTAATTTCATCCAGACCACATTTCCCTAGTTTCATTATGAGAATGTCATGTGGGACAGTGTCAAAAGCCTTACTAAAATCAAGATATATCACATCATTTGCTTTCCCCATCTGCTAGGCCGGTAAGCCTGTCAAAGAAGCAAATTAGGTTTGTTTGGCATGATTTGTTCTTGATTAATCCATGCTGGTTATTCCTGATAACCCAATTATCCTCTAGGTGCTTACAAATTGATAATTAATAATTTGGTCCAGTATCTTTCTAGGTACTGAAGGTAGGCTGACTAGACTATAATTGCCTGGGTCCTCTTTGTTCCCCTTTTTAAAGACAGGTACTATGTTTGCCCTTCTCCAGTCCTCTGGAACCTCACCCATCCTCCGTGAGTTCGCAAAGATAATTGCAAATAGTTCCGAGATTGCTTCAGTTGTTCCTTATGTACCCTACAATGAATTTCATCAGGCCCTGCTGACTCGAATACATCTAACTTATCTAAATATTCTTTAACCTGTTCTTTCCCTATGTTGGCTTCATTCCTTGCCCCTTGTTGTTGATATTAATTGTGTTTAGTGTGAGTCACCACTAACCTTTTTAGTGAAGACTGAAGCAAAATAGGCATTAACCACCTTAGCCTTTTTATGCCATCAGTCATTAGCTCTCCTTCCCTGCCAAGGAGGGACCTCCACTTTCCTTCATCTTTCTCTTGCTCCTAATGTATTTAAAGAACCTCGTCTTATTGTCTTTTATGTCCCTTCCTAGGTGTAACTCATTTTGTACCTTAGGTTTTCTGCTTTTGTCCCTACATGCTTGGGCTACTCGTTTGTACTCCTCCTTAGCAATTTGGCCATGGTTCCTCCTTTTGTAGGATTCCTTTTTATTTTCAGGTCATTAAAGAGCTCCTGATGGAGCCATATTGGCCTCTTACTAGTCTTCCTGTCTTTCCTTTCCATCTGGATAGTTGGTAGTTCTGCATTTAATATTGTCTCCTTGAGAAACTGCCAGCTCTCCTGAACACCTTTTTCCCTTTGATTTTCTTCCCATGGGACCTTACCTGCCCGCTGTCTGAGGCCATTGAAGCCTGCTTTATTTGAAGTCCATTTTCCTTATTCTGCTCCTCATTCCTTCCTTTCCTAAGAATCATGAAATGTATCTTCATCAAAACTGCCTTCCATCTTCAGATTCACAAGCAGTTACTGACCATTGGCCAGAATCAAGTCTAAAATGGCTGTTAGCCTGGTTACTTCCTCGACCTTCAGAACCCAACGGTTGTCCCCAACTTTTTGTCATGGGAAAATTGAGACACAGATGCAGTAAATGAGCTCCCTCAGGGTGAGCCTGAGGATTAGATTTGGCCTTGGAGTCCGGAGTTCCAGGTTTGCTAGTGACTTGTTGCGTCAATTGTGGGATGACAATGCTTACCTGCCCAGCAGCACCCTGTGTGCAAACATTGTCTTTAGAGCACCAAGGATTAAATTTAAGAGCCTTCTTTTTTGTTATATTAAGTGCCTCCTGCAGCTTGGAGGAAGAGAGCATGTCCCTGCCTAGTCATCAGTCATCCCTTCTTGTATCCTGGCTCTGTCTCCATCCGCAGAGCCGGGAGGGGTGTGACATACTATGGGTGTGTACAAAGGGGAAGAGAGACCTGGAGGGCCTGGGGAGGAGGAAGCATTTCCTAGAACTAGCAGGTGCAATCACAAAGGAACCTTTAGCTAGGCAGGGTGGTGTGGGGACCAGGAGATCCAGGTTCTATTCACAGTTCTGCCACTGTCCTGTTGTGAGGCCCTGGGCAAGTCACTTCCCCACTCTGTGCCTCTGTTTCCTCTTCCAGCCTTCATCTTGCTCTATTGCGACTGTAAGCACTTTGGGGTAGAGAGTCTCTCCCTGTGGCCAGGTTCATACTGAAAACTTTTGCTGGCCCATCCACACCAGTCGGGGCTGTGATGAGCTGCAGCTACATTGCTGTTCCAGCCTCCTGTGTTAAACTGGCAAAATTGCACTTTTGCTGGTATAGTTTATTTCACTTGAGGGAGCTGACATAAGCGATACCACTATCAACTGTGTCCCCAGTAGCAGCAGTTGGCCAGTATAGTGTACTGGCATAGTTATACCAGCAAAGCCTTCCAAACAAGTCTTCCAAGTCCTGATGTCTGTACACTGCCTAGCACAATGGGGCCCTGATCTCGGCTGGAACCTCCAGAGACTGCTGTAATCCATATAATAGTAATAGATTTCAAGGTATCAGTTCTCTCACTGCTGAATAGTCTCAGCTCAGTCGATGTTAAAACACTCTAGATTGGAGCCAATCCAGAAGAATTTTCAGCTTGATTTTTCCAAGTTCCTAATTTCAAAGCCATTGGTTTACTTTTGTTCAGTTGCTCCTCTTGTAGATTTCATGAGGTTTAAATACCAAGCCAAGACTTCAGGTTACAGCCCCTGAATCTCGCTGTCTGTGATAAACTCCAGTATGGTACTGTTGTATCAACTGACAGACTATCCCTCCACTTGAATTCGGGACTCCATCCCACTGTGTTTGTAAAGTTCAGCCTAATATTACCATGTCCTGTCTCTTGAGGGCTTAATTTCCCAGCCATATTGTTGTGTTAATTATAATGTTTTGTGCGGATCACAGACAGAGTTCCTGTAGAGGATGATGAGGGTTGCAAAGTGGCAGAGTAAGGATCTGTCTCTGTCTATCTAGGTTAGGGATCTCAAATTTGAATCACCAGGAGGGCCACATGAAGACTAGTCCATTGGCCTGAGGACGGCATCACTGACACCCTTTGCCCCCGGCCCTGCCCCCACTCCACCCCTTCCATGAGGCCCTGCCTCTTCCCAGCCCTTCCATGCCCCTATTCCAACCCCTTTCCCAAATCCCTGTCCCTGCCCCGCCTCTTCTCCGCCTCCTCCCCTGAGCACGTGGCTCCCCACTCCTCCCCCCTGGAAAGCGCTAAGCGCCTGGAGGTAGGCAGAGGAGCAGGGATGCGGTGTGCTGCGGGGAGTGGGGGGAGGGGAGCTTGGCGGCCTGCAGGAAATAACTCCGGGAAGGCAGGGGCACGGGGAGCTTGGCGGGCCGCAGGAAATAACCCAGCGGGCCGCGTGTTTGAGACCCTTGATCTAGGTACTTATATGGGCCCTATCACTACAGTATCTGAGCATCTAACAAACACTGAATTTAGCCTCATATGCTCCCAGGAAAGTATCTTTGACATTAATGTTCAGATGAGGAGTCGGGGCCAAGGGAAGTAAGTAACTCACCCAAGGTCAAACAGGTAGTCCAAGGCAGAGCTAGATTTGAACCCGGATCTTCTGAGTCCCAGCCCAGAGCAATAACCACACCACACCACCATCCTTTCCCTTGAAGAAGGCATTGTAACCATAATGCTGCATTCCGGTATTTTCAAACTTTAAGAGCAATTGTGAATGTCCTGCCTTTGGTGTTTTCTACTCCATACATCTGATGAAGTGGTTTATAGCCCACAAAAGCTTATGCCCAAATAAATTTGTTAGTCTCTAAGGTGCCACAAGGACTCCTTGTTGTTTTTGCTGATACAGACTAACACGGCTACCACTCTGAAACCTGCCTTTGGCAGGCTTTCTTTAACCAACAACTTTCTGTACAAAACTAGGATCTTAATGCTACTTTTAAAACAAGTCCTTTTTTCCCGTCACAGTTTGCATTTTGTTCGCTCCCCAGCCACAAGCAAAATGCAGCTGAACTGGGGTGCTGTGCCTATGATCTTGCCCACTTTAGCACAGCTTTATATAAGAGATAAGCAGATTTATGTGCTTGTGTTTTTAAAACACTAATCTGTTTTGTTTTTTCTAATTTTTTGCTGTTCCTGCGTGCTCTGTGCCAGGTTCCTAGCTCCCTTGGCTGGAGTTGAGGCCAGCCCATTGCCACAGCTAAATCTTTTATTTATCTATTTGGCAATAGTGGGCAAAATAGCTAGCAAACGAATTAAACTTTTCATTGCTCGTGAATTAGATTTCCCAAGCGGAAATGCGCAATCTCCAGGGGCAGGATCCTCAGCTGTTCCAAGTTGGGATAGCTCTGTGGACTTCAGGGGACCTGCTCTGTTTTACACCAGCTCAGGATCTGACCTTAGATAGCTTTGCATAGCTCTGCTTTCTTGGTTGAAGTGATCTGAGCTCTTTTGTGCATTTGAGTGTTTAACCTAATTATGCTACTTTAAAGCTTCAGTCACTGGTGTATACTGCTTCTGAGGTACCCCTGACAGGATGTCTTGGTTAAAACAAGTGGTTCTTGTGGGTTAGAAAAAACCTCTATGAAATATAGTTTGTTTGTCTTTTTTAAAAGAAGCTTTCAACAGATGCACCCTGCTCCTGTTAAGGTCAAAGCAGGGTCTTTATTCTCACTAAAAACAAGGTGGTATAAGAAAAAATAACGCTTCTCATCTGCTATTCTTGCACTGCTTTGCAAACCTTAACTATCAGAGCCTCCTAGCACCCCTGTGAGGCATGTAGGACATCACCATTTCACAGAGCAGTAAACTGAGGCACAGGGACATCACCTTAGGTTGTACAATGACTCACTAGCAGAGTCAGAAGTAGAAGCTAGGACTCTTGACTTTCAGTTCCCCCTTCTAGCCACTAGGCAACACCGTCTTACTGTAGTTATGACATCTGGACTGTACACTAGGTTGTTGGGGAGACAGGGTTTGGATTTTTGGTGGCTTTATCTCTCTCTCTGTGTCTTAGGTACTTATCTGGCCCCCATTACCATAGTCTTGGAGCACCTCAGTTTTTAATGTTTATTTTCCCAACACCCCTGAGAGCTATTGAAGCTCTGTTATTACCATTACCCCCACCCATTTTCCCAGATGGGGAACTGAGGCACAGAGACTCAGTGACTTGCCACTGACTTCTTGGGTGACCTTGAGCTGAGTGGTGAATTAAACTACATCTCCGGAGTCCCAGCCTAGAGCCCAAACCATTGGACCATGCTTCCTCTTTGATGAGCCACCAAGTCCAGTTGATCTCTCTTCGTGAGTGTCTTACAACATAACACTTTGGAGGATGAAAGAGAGAGCTGCTGTTCCATATGGTTGCCCAGGATTTCTCTGTAAGGGTTACATCTAAGCGCAGGCTAGATTCGCAAGGCGCTGTGTGTTGCCTTTGGACAAGTGGGCAGACAGGTCGCAGTATTCAACCCGGATCATTTTTGTAGTATCTGAACTTGATTGCCGTATTGTAACCCGGGACTGGAATTTCCTTGTAATGGCTGGCTGGTAATTGATCACAATAACAGGGAGAGCCTTTTCTTGCAGCTGAGATGTTGAGATTCACTCTTCACTTGCCTCAGGGATAAAACTGGAAGGAGCTTCCAAAGAGAGTAAGGGTAGCAATTCTTAAAAAACCAAACCAAGTTTAAATTTTAACTTTGCAGAAATGTCAGCAGTATAACAACAAGCAAGTGTGGTCTGCTATCTGCGTGAAGCATAATGAGTGTTAGATGCTCACAAGAAAGTGCACAATCCCTGGGCGGAGAGGTTAGTTAGGGGTGAAAGAGCAGTAGGAAGCCGGAGGACATATGTAGTAGAAGGTCTATGTAACAGAGAGGGGATGTGGCACATGGTGAGCATGTTGTATAGCCTTATAGGGGTTTTTGAGTAAGGTGATGCCCACCTGTGCTATTCTTCTGGAAGGTGTGTAGTGTTCCACTAACTTAGATAAGTCAGGCCAGATCCTGGGGCTGGTTTGCAGCCGTTTGATTTCCCAGGCTGCTAGTCTGGTTCTACCAAGGAGCAGCTTAGAGCAGCCTCAGGACTATGCTAAATTGTGCCAGCAAGAGTGGCCCCCATGGGTCTGGAGAGCAAAGGGGCTCCTGTCCTTGCCCCCTTTTCCAGGATTGTCTCTTCTGTGCCAGGAGCTGCAAGGTTGAGGATTGCATAGGCCTGGTTCTGTGCCACTAAAGGACTCCTCTATGTAGGGGGAATCCTTAGCTGGCCATTTACAGGAGCTTTAAGTCTGCTCTGCACTGCTGGGGTGTCTGAAAGGGGCTGAGGATCAAGCCTATAGGCTGAGATCCAAGACACCCTTAAAGGACCCTGATTTTCATAGGGTTGGGTCTCAGCACCCATAATCATTCGACCCTTGTGGAAACTTTTAGAGATAGACCCTAAAATGTGGCCTGGCCTGCTGTTGGGCCAGCCAGGCAGGATCTTCCAAGGAAATGACCACTCTGATATGTCCCCAAGGCTCTGTACGCAGCTTTGCCACCAGAGCAGATCAGGGACTTAGGGTAGTTGCTGTATGCAAGATTATTTATCAATAGTTGTTGTCCCCGTTTCCCCCCCCCCCCCCCCCAAAAAAAAAAAAAAATCCTGTAGTCACATTGTTCCTGCTGCTGACTCATTTTGAGGCATGTTTCTCTCTTCTCTGGCTGATACCAAGAACAATACCTTTGGTGATTAGAGGATAGTTAAATTTGTACTCATTAAGGATGACAGATGGGGACATTCTCCTAGCTGGTACCGCTACTGGAATGAGTTTTGCAGATGAATGGTTAGAAACTTACAAAAGATGTGGCAAAAGAAATTTACATGTAGCATAACATTTATCCTCTCAGAAAATGAAAGATCAGTTTTCTGCTGTAAGAGTAAACTGCTGTTTGATGCAAACTGCAGGTACTAAGGAGTTTCTTTGCTAAAAGGATTGGGAATTGTAGTAGCTAATTAGTTCAATCCCTATGCAATCTCATGGCTATTTGAAAAGTAGGGCGTGGGGCACACTAAGAACCCCAGGGTGGCTAGCTTTGTCGATTTCACTGAATTTTGTGATATTTGGTGTCTTTCTGGTAGCTCCAGCTCTTATCAGCCCCATGAATATGTGAGAATCTGACTTTTTTTCTTTTTAATGGAAGTTGAGATTCTAACCCTCCTGGCTGCAGAGAAAAGTTGGAAAACGTGACCCCTGAAGGTGCAAACACCAGAAGGCAAATCAGAAGACTAAATGTTGTTTGGCTTAAAATCTTTTTTTTTTTTTTTTTTTTCTTTTTGGAGTGGGGGCACACGGCAGTCACACGGCAGGCCCATTCTCCGACTCTCCTAGATGTTGTGTTACAAGACACGGTGGTGCTGGGATGCAGCACCTGAGCTCTTTAGCTTCTTTTGAGCACCCAAAAGTGTGTCTAGATGTGTCACTGAAATAAGAAACAGTCCCCGCTCCAAAGAGCGACCAGCTGAATTCAGACATGACCTGAGGAGGGAGGGTCATAGATCAATAAAAGAGGAGGAGGAGGAGGGGTAAGAGGAAGAACAAGAACCCGAAATCATGGTTTTATACCCTTATTGAAGCAGGAAGGATAGCCCAACAGGGCACTAGCCTGCGACGTGGTAGCCCCAGACTCTCTGAGTGGTCTGGAGCAGTTCCCCATCAATAAACTGGGGATACGAGCACTCCCCGACTTCCTACAAGGATAAATTTATTAAAGACTGAGAGGTGCTCAGATTATACAGTCTTAAAAAATGTCCCGTGATGTCCCTTTCCTATGTAAGTGGTTACAATGGCTAATTACCTTCACTAATGAAAATGTGCACCTTATTTCTGTCTGAATTTATCTAACCTCATCTGCCAGCCATTCGTCTGTTTACACCTTTGTCTGCTAGATTGAAGAGCCCTCTCTTAACGAATACAGGGGAGACCCCAGAGACATAGGGTCTTGCAAACAAGGGTGGGGAGTTGAAACATGGCTGCAGAAGAGGGACAGGACTGAGGCGATATCGGTATGTAGCTCCCAACAATTCTCAGGGTCTGGCACCCAACTGTGAGTTCTCAGAGTCCTACTCCTCTTCAGCAAGCTCATGTGAGAGACAGCTGGTGCGTAACTTAGCCCCATCTGTGTTTGTGGCGTGGTGTTTGTGGAAAGGTTTGCTTTTTCAGCAACTGGGTTACAGTTCTTGACGTGAAGGGCGGGCTCAGTCTGTAGCCCTTATTTGACCTGCCTGGAAAGGATTCTAAATGGTAGTCTGTCTGTCTGTCAGGGTATGGATTGGGTGGTGAGGGGGGTGGGACCATACACAAGAAGGACCTGGGGAAGAACACAAGTGACCTTTGATAGTACAGCATGTCTGTGGGAGTGAATAAAGGAGAAACCCTGCTGAACTGGGTCTGCCAGGGTGCTTCCAGCTTTCTCCAAACTGCTGGCTGTGCTCTAGGGGTAAGGCCCTTGGCACGGCCGACCTGACTGTGAAGATCCTGCCCCCAGGTGCCAATCAGGGTGTTTGCCTGTGCTCCTGCCTACAGAGGGAAGGTCCCAGTGATGGGCCCCCACAAATGGAACAAACAAAGCTCTTTTTGCCAGCAGCATCTTGCTGCAGCCTCTACGCTTGGCTGAAGTAACTGTAGTTTCCACCATTTCAGATCTGCCAAATTAGACACCAGGACTGGTTTGCATGTGTTGTCAGCAGTGCATCACCTGACAGCGCTGCAATGTTAAACTGAGAGCCTGGTGCAATGGAAGCTCTTGAGACAACAACAGAAGCATGTGATGGGCAAGAACAATAATAGCTGGCTGTTACAGTCTCTCTCTAGGGCATTTATTGTCACCGCACCCCTATGTTGTTATCCACATTTCACATGATAGCTGCAGTTGTAAGGATGGGTTGCTTTCCAGTAATGGGGGTGAAAAATCCTACAAACTCAGACATAGGAGAGCTGAACTGACGCGTCCCTAGTGAGACCCTCTTGCCTCATTGCTGATCTAGGGCCATGTTCATCCCTGGTGTAACTTCATGGACTTTTAATGGAGGCACATCAGAAGTGAATATGTCCCTTCAAATCCAAACGCTCCAGAGCAGCTGTTGTCTGCTCCAACACATTAAAAAAAACCCACACCTGTATGGTATTATGGCTTTTAGTTTTGATTTGAACTTAGTTTGTTTGAATGTCAAGGCTTCAGTTCTCTTATTAGTGAAGGGAAGTTGAAAACTCAGATGCATAATCTCTTCACCCTCTTCCATGCAAACCATGTATCACCATCACAACAATTCAATTTTTGGAACAAAGACAGAAAAAAGAGACAAAGCTAAAAACAGGAACTATTAGATAAACACTACTATGGGCTCTCTGCTTGTGAGGCGAGCTTCTTCCTGCCCTGAAACATCTGTCGAGGTAGCAGTAGCTCTCTTGGGAGCTGACAGGCTTGCGGAGTCCAGTTCTTCAGGTCTGCTGGCGTTCATTCTTGTAGTTACATCTTTCCCTCCAGCCACAAAGCCAGGTGGTTAAATGACTGAAAAGTTCTTCCATTCATGAGAAGTTTTAGGAGCATTATCTTAAGTATAGGCTTAAATATAACCCTTCAGCCTGTGTATAGGAGATGGTTAGGGTGCTAGCGGGGGACACCAGAGACCCAGGTCAGTTCCCTGCTCCTCTGCAGGCTTTTTGTGTGACCTTGGGCAAATCAATTAATCTCTTGCTGCCTCAGTTCCCCATCTGTACAGTTGGGATACTGCCCTACCTTGAAGGGATGTGATGAGGATCAGTCCATTAAAGACTGTGAGGCTCTCAGGTATGGGGCATCAGGTAAATACCAGAGACAGACATTCAGCTGTGACGTCTTGAATTCACTGTTACAAAAGAATTCTATGAAGTCTTCAGGCTTATGAGCCTGGTTTCTTTGTTAAGAGGAAGATAGGAAGATTAAGAAAGCAATCCTGGAGAAGAAAGAGACTTAAGAAACCAAGTGGGGGGGGGGAAGTACAACCATTATTATTTGTGTTACAGTAATGGCTAGAGACCCCAACCAAGATCGGTGGCAGCTAGGCACAGTACAAACAAAATGTGAGGCAGTCTCTGCCTCAAAGAATTTACAAACTAAACAGAGAAAGGAAATATCCCCAGTTTACAGATGGGGGACTTGAGGCACAAAGGGCCAGATGTCAGAGGCATTTAGGCACCTAATGGGATTTTCCAAAGCGTGTAGGTGCCAAACACCCATTGATTTCATTGCATCTTTAGATGCCTAAATACCTTTAAAAATCTGGCCCAGAGGCTAGAGTAAAAATTTCAAAATTGCATGTAGTGTACATACCCATGTAGCCCCCCAGCATGGGTATAAGTACCAGTGTAGACAGTGAGACATGGTTTCAGTAAGTAAAGACACGCATGAAGGATGTGGGTATGTACCTGAGTGCATACCCCACATGGCTCTCTGCTCGCCGAAGCTCTGCCTGTGTTTACGCTGCTGTTTCTATCAGTGTTGTGTCCCACTGCTGGAGCCTTTCCCTGCCTCAGGAATAGTCTCCGGCAGTGGGCAAAGGCTTGGGCAGCTCCCTGCTACTGGAGACTCTCGCAGTCTCCCCTTTGCCAGAGCCGTTCACTGCCACATGCAGCTATACAGCACAGTGTGGACACAGCGTGCTTTCACTGTGGCATGTAGCTGCACATATGCTACACGCCACCGCCAGTTGTGTGTAGGATAGACGTAGACTGAGTCTCATTGAAAGTCAATAAGATTTAGGCTCCTGCGTCACTTAGGTGCTTTTGAAGATATTACTCTACGTTATTTGCCCACGGCACTGGTTTGAGGCTCGCATAGCAATGCAGTGTGGACGTTCCAGCACAAGCTTGAAAAGAACAGGGCTGCAGGCACATGTCCCACAGGGCCGGGTTTACTATGCAATGTGGACATACCCACAGGGAGCCTGTAGCAGAGCTGGGAACTGAACTCGGTCTCTGTGCTTTATTGCTCACCCTGTCTAGTGTCACACAGGGAAACTGGCAAAGTCAGCCACTAAACCCAGATCTTCTGGGTCCCTGGAAACCACGTCAACTTCTTGGATATTTAATGTTGATAAGTATGTCTAGTTTTGGTTTTGCAGGTTGTGGTCCCTCCAATGCACAAACTCTAGCATTAAGCGACTGCTGCTGATGCAATTAATCTCCAGGGTGGAATTAGCGAAATCCTGTTAAATAATTCCTATTTTCAGCAGCGTGAAAAGCTTGGAGAGAGAAATTTATGTGGTGATGACATTTCTTAAGCAGCTCTCAGCTTCCTGTTGGCTTTCTCTTTTGATCCCCTTATCTGTAGGCACTTAGTGAAAGCTAAGCAGAAGAAGCTGGACCAGAGGGAGTTGGAGGAATAAACCACACATGACTAACACATTAAAAAGGGCCAGCACTTTGGTATCCAGAGCTGGAAAATTAGTCACCCAGGTTCAATGGTGTGTGTTTTTAAAATATTTATCTCCATCAGCTACTAACACTTCAGGAAGTTGCTCTTTCTTCTGTATTTCTGCTTAATAGGGAATATTTGCACTAGAATGTTCCGGCTCTTTTGCAGGTCAGTGCACTTGGCCAACCCTCTCTTTCACGATCACAATACGTGCCCCTCCTATGGAAGGGCATCGTTGATTTTTACTTCCAGGATACCTAGTGCTGAGCTCCAATATGTCCATAATGTTGAGTTTGAGACAATTCATAGTCCCTCCCTTTCCTTGTTCTTATACTGCAGTAATCCACATAGTGGTGCAACTTTCTGCCTTTACACTTCTACAGCACATTTCATCTAGATAGGTAGCAATGCTCTCTGCAGTTTGATGTAGAGTGTTCTATGGGGCTTAACTGTGGCTGGAAAAGTAATATGAAGTAGTAAAATCTAATACACCACTAGCTAAAAAGACATCCCATTGTCAGTATTCATGACAAACTGGAGAAGAGTAGAAGCATGGGTCTCTGTTTTGGATAATAGAAAGCAAGAATTATTGCAGGGTTATTCCATACTGTGCATGTGTGTGCGTGCTTTGTCCAGTTCAATCTTAAATGTCCCCAGTGATGGGACTTGGATTGCTTCCTTGGGGAGCATAATCACTAGCTGAAGAGCTGTTGCTGTTGGAAAGTTTTGCTTGTATTCTAAATGATTCATTTCTTTAAGATCTGTCCCATTATCCCCATATATATGTACACCCGCATCCCCTCACCCTGAACTACGTCATTCCTTTCCATACTTGGAATGGGATTCTTGTAGATGGCCACCCATGTTCCATTTTCTTAGGTGTTGCTTAACCAAGCCATACATCCTTGGCTCACTAAGGCCTGAGAGATGTTTAGCAGCCTAAATGTTCAACTGAAGTTAAGATATAGGCTTCATGCTCCATTTAGGAAGAAAGCATGAGTGAGTGGCACCTGCTGGCCTAATTGGGATGGAGATAGCAACCTGCTCTTAAACATCTCCTGTGGCCCTTGAAGTATGAAGTAGAATAGTAGTATGGAGATGTGTGATGCAGTGTGGTCTTGTGGCTAAGGCACTAGACTCTGGCTCAGGGTAGCTGGGTTCAATTCTTGGCTCTGCTGCAGAGTCCTGTGTGACCTTGACCAAGTCCATTAATCTCTCTGTGCCTCATTTTCCCCATCTGTAAAATGGGGATAATGATCCTTCCTTTTTGTCTCTCATCCATTTGGATCCTAACCTCTTTGGGGTAGGGACTTTCTTTTACTATGTGTATGTACAGCATCTGGTGCCATAGGGACCTCCTCTTGTGGATCGATAGGCACTACTCTGTTCAAATAATCATATCATCCTTGGTGTACAGATAGGAAAAGTGGAGCAGAGACGGTCACACAGTGAGGGCCCAGTACTGCTCCCACTGACTTCAGCAGGAGACGGGTGAAGTCCTGAAGAAGACCCAGGAGCTACTGATTTTCAGGCTTAGGCCCATGCTTCCTCTCCATGTCTGTGCTATTATTAGGGTTGCCAATTTTGGCTGATTGTATTCTTGGAGATTTCATCATGTGACATAATCTTTAATTCCTGGAGACTCCAGGCCACTCCTGGAGGATTGGCAACCCTAGCTATTATAAACAGACCAACTGGGGCCACACAGCCACTTGCGCACTTGGTTTTTACATGGTGAATCAAAACAAGTTCACACTTCTCTTATTTCTAGAGGGACTGTCACATGAGGCCGCCCGTGACCACTGTGACCTCACTCCTAGGCTATGTTAAGGGCTCGGTTTGTGACTGAGGCAATCCCTCCCCCTTTGGCTGTGGGCAAAGATCCTCTGATTCTGCGTCAGATGCTGGTTTCCCCCTTGAGGCCAGTGGTGATTCTCAGATCAGTGATGGATTTGAATACCCCATGTCCCCAGTGGGACTTGGCTTCCACCTGTCTGAGTGGAGAGAGTTGCTCCCAGTCGCATGCTTGGGCTTATATGCTGTTGTCTTCCAGCAGCCCCGCTGTGCAATCAGCTCACTTCCTACCCCAGCAGGCCAGGAACCGGTGACCCAATAAGGAAATAATGTTTACCGCCTGGGTGTTTGGATGGTTCACTTGCCTTTTGTGAGCGGATGTTTGTCAAACCTGTTGCCTTCTGGATCCTTTGATAAGCCACCTTCGCAGGGTTTGAACGAACTTCTTATCTTAGTCATCTCCCTGCCCTTTGATGCTCTGTGCGTACTTGAGCATAAACACAGAGGGTGACTGTGCCTGAGCTGTGAGGATCGTAAGAAATTGTGGGTTGCTCCCTGCTGTGCCCCGGATCCCACAAGAAACATCCTATGGCTCCTCAGTCTTTCTGCTCCGGGGCTCCACCCTTTGACACTGGTACTTAGGAACTGTGTGCACAGGAGGAGGAGGAGACCTTAGAAGCTGGGGGGCTAAGAATGGCAGAAACTAGGACTTCCTCTGTGATCTAAGGAAATACGTGGATTTCATAGAAGGAGTAAGTACCAGCTGTGCAGGGCTAGCTGCTTGTAGCATACATGTACACACACACATGGATGCTCTCCTTGCTTTCTAGACCTGTGCTCATGACACAAGGGACTGTGCTTATTCCCAAGAAGCCCACTGGAACTCCTCAGCGTCAGAAGAATTCGGGGCTGAAGTCAATACAGGCTTCAATCAAGGGAGGCTTTAGGGTTTTGTGTCTCTTAAGGAGTGATCACCAGCAATAGCTCTTACTAGGACATGACCTGCTCAGGCTGCAGTGAGCTGAGCTCATGACACCTTCCTGTGGACGGCTTGGTTTCTGATCCCTGAAGGCTGGCGCATGTGATGCCAGAGATGTGCCGCTATACTCACTTGCTTCTCTGCTGGTGCTGAGCTTCCAGATCTCTTTGTGGAAGGGGGCTTGGGTGAAGAGGATGATTTGTTGCACTACGTCTGCTTTTGTGCCACTCGGAGTGAGTGATCTGCTTGGACCTTTGTTCTGGTGACATTGGTTTATTCCTGCACCTGACCCCTGCCATCAGAGTGAAATGGGGAAGGCGGAGAGATGAGATGATGTCAAAGGGAAAAAACAAATTCCCTGTAGGGTCTAAATCACATGTGCCTGGTCCTGGCAAACCATTAGATATGATCTGGATGCTTTTGATTTCAAATTAAGTGATTGCCGCTGCAGCTCTTCTCCCACCCAGCACACCTGCATGGATTCCCCTGTATCCATGGTTTGGTTTGGTTTAGTTTCCGTCCTTTGGCTCAGATGACCCGAGCCCTTCCTCTCTCACTTGAGTTGAGGGCTGGGTGAGGAGTGACAGCACTGGAGGAGTGGAGTCCATGAATGAGACACAGGGCAGAGTAGCATTTGTAATCATGCCAGCACGTAGGTCTCCGCCCATCCGACTTCCCAGTGAAAGCGAGTATGTTTGCAAACCAGGCCTCTGGGCTGGGTGGGTTTTTTTCCATTTCCTGCTTTGGCATTGCAGCCAGCAGCCTCTGAACTAGCAGGGCAGGAAGAGCTACCGTCTTGCCTTGAATGTGCCCTGGGGGCTTTCTTGTGTGTCCTGGATGCTTGTATTAAAGACCTTGTTCCATGCCGTGGGTTTCCCCTCCACTGAAGGAGATGAAGGCACTCAGCGGGCCAGTTGCTTTTTGCACATGTGTCTTGGGGAGCTGTCGCTGGTTGTAACGGAAGGTGAAATCTCAGATTGTGACATGGCTGTTTGGGTTTCTTCTCTTGGCCTTTTGGTGGAAATGGAAGAGAGAGAGCATGAATGTAGCCAGGATGCGTAGGGCTGTACCCTCTCCAGATGTCTCGCTGGAATGGTCTGATCTGAAGAAGTGTGGGTTTGGGAATTGCCCCTTGTGGGACAGAAGTCTCTGTAGCCTAAGCAAAAGCAGCTGTGCTAACGGCTGCCGCTCCATTCGCTGCAGTGGAGTTGCTCTCATTCACAGCAGCTGAGGATCTGACCCTTAGGCTTGATTTCCTTCTTGCTTACACTTATCCAGTGGAGCAACTCCTAACCTCCCGACCCCACCACAGTGGAGGGGCTGAATCAGGCCCTGTGTATGTAGGACATGCTGTACATATCAGACACCTCTGAGTTAGTATAGGCTCTTTTCCTATAGTAAAGCCCACACGCATTTCAGTTACGTAGCATACCAGGTCCTATTCATGTAGGCTCTGTTTTGAACTGCTAGAGTGAGATTTCCAGAGTTTAAGCCTCCTTTCCATCCTTCCAATTCTGGGCCGCTCCAGGGACCAATGAGGCCTCTGGCATAACTTACACACCCCAAGGGGAGTGCCCAAGCTATGGCAGCCTTCCTGGCTTCCTCTGGGTAGCAGTGCCACCAGAATGCCCTCAGTGCTATGCATAGTAACTCTGCCCTGCCCTGTCAGCAGGCTGGTAGGGCTGCATAAATTGCCCTTACCCAAAGCCTGTGGCAGGGGGAATTCTCCCTTCACTGACCCTTCAACATTGCCGCAGTATAAAAGGGCTATAGCAAAGGGGTGAAGCCCTCGCCTAATGTTTAACCTGCGCGATCCCACCTAACTATTTCTGCAGGGCTTTCTGGCCTGGCTAATGCAGCTGAAACCCTCCGCTAATAACCTAAAGATGACCTCAAATTGCATGGTTTAGATCTAGAATTGGGTAGGAAATTGTTTTCCTAGCCCATGAGAATTTTCAAGATTTTGAGAATTTATCTGCCCTGCACCTGGGACAAAAAGTCGAAATCTCAGATTCTGTTTTGTGAACAGCTAGTCCAAAAATAATTTTGGAATGGGTCAGTCAATTTTCCTTTCAATTTTGGCCTTTTAAAAAAAATACACTTTTTTTTACTATAAATTAACTAATATTTTGAAACAAAAAGTTGTTTTGTACCAAAACTCACAACTCTTTGATTCAAAAAGTTTGATTTTTTTTTTTCAAATTGGGAAACTTGTCAAATCTGACTCTTTCCTGCTAGCCATTTTAGTGTCGACTAATCAATATTTTCTGATGGGAAAAAACCCCATTTAATCAGAAAATTCCCAATGAGCTCTATTCAAATCCAGCCTCCTCCTTAGTGGGGCTTAGCTCAGTTCTGGCTCTGCTTTGGGCCCGTCTAAGCTTGTATCCTCCACATCCCATCTCTTAAAAACCAAACTAAACGTAGCAAACATATATTTGGCACTCAAAAAAAGTGTACTGCAGTGAGAGACAACGTGGCTTTATTTTGTTGTTGCTGCTGTTAAAGGCATTTAAAATGCTGAGCAAAACTTGCTTTCTTTGAACTGATCACGCTACTTCTTTGTAATTCACATAGTTGGTGGACAATGATTCTTAACTTCCCTGTTGTCCTCTCGTTCTCAGTCACTTCCCCTTGATCAGTAAGAAGCGGCTTCATTAATGAATCAAGCTGTGCGGTGCCACTCATGGGCGGGGAAGAGAGAGGCTAGTTTCTCATTGTAGCATGTATAACAGTAGAAGTCTGTCCTATCTGATCAGCTATCAGTATGTACTATGGTGATGAGTTGCCCTAGAAATCTGTGTCTAGCAAGATTATCTGTCTCCTTTCAGAAGACACAGTGCCTCTTAATTATTCTAACTGTTCTGGGATTGGAGGAAAATGGCCTTTTGGTTAAAGCACAGGACTGGGAGTCAGAAGACCTGAGTGCTGTTCCCAGCTGTTGCAGATTCATTGTGTGATCCTGGGAAAATTACTTTAACCTCTCTGTACCTCAGTTGACCTCTCTGTAAAATGGGGCTGGTTGTGAGGTTTAGATCATTCATGCCTGTAAAGCATTTGGAGATCTTTAGGTGGAGGCTGCTATTGAAAAGCAAAGTTATTGTATGGGGCGATTTTACCCCCAAAAAGGGAGACGTGTCAGATGCTCCGTGGAGTCCACTGGGGACTTGACTGTTGATTTTACATGGAAGGCACCCAGAGACTACAATATTGGGCAGTGATATATAACCCTGACATCTAGTTCATCCAGCACATGCCCTGTTTGTACAGAATAATTGGGGCAGTTGGTCTGAGCCCTACCCTATTCCATATGCAAGTAAATTCTCTAAGGAGAGACATGGATTGCCTCGTTCCAGTGGGGTATTTGTACCCCCATTGCTGTCGCTTTCCCTCTCCTTCCTGTCTTGTGGGTGTGGCATCTCCAGATGCTAGTGTGTGGCGTGAATGGCAGTGACAAGCACTATTACTTTTTTATTTCCACACACAGCCTGTTCTGTGAAGGCTAGAAAAGACACAGCCAAGAGTCTTCTCTCCTGAATCTATTCGCTGTCTTGGTCTTTTTCTGGTGCTTTCCCTTCTTTTCCCTTCCCTGAAGAACAAATTCCAGAATTCAAGCCTCCCCCGAAAACTCCCCAGGTGCCTGTTGTCTTCTGCCAGATCTTGCACAGCCTTCAGTTAGTTGTTCTCAGGCTCTCTCTCTGGGACTCTGAGCCACAGCTGCAGGCCTTGTTACAGGCAGGAAAGCCCTTCCATTGTACCATGGCATGCTGCTCGGAAAGTTACAAAGCAGCACCAAGGCATGGCGATGGAGCTGGAGTAGGATTGATCCCAAAGCATCAGCCCTGCCAGTGCTTTGAAGTGCCACTGTGGGCAACTCACCCTGCATACTCTTAGCGCTCGCAGGCACGTGCACCTGAAGAACTCACCCCGGTGCACTAACGTGCTATCGCAGATTTCCAGAAGTGACTAACAGCGATTCGGGGTCTCTCCATTTTGTGGGGCTAAGCTTGAGACACATAAAAAGGGCCAAATTTCCAACGGGCAGGTGCTCAGCTCTTACCGAAAATCTGGTCCCTTTTAAGGTGTCTTAAGCTGGGCACCCTAAAAGGAGACACTCCAAATCACTGGATGCTCTTTAAAACCTTAGCCCCAGTCTTTGGCCTCCCCTTGCATTGGTGGGAGTAGGGAGGTGACATAGGGTATGTCTGCAGTGCAGTGGGAGGTGGGATTGCAGCCCATGTAGAGTTACCCAAGCTAGCTTTAAACTAGCTGGCATGAGTACCTATAGCGACGAAGCTGTGGCAGCTTGGGCTTCAGCACAGGCTACTGCCCAAGTAGGTGGGCTTGCACAGCCTGGGTCACTGTGGCTTCACTGCTCCAGCACTTGAGCTAGCTAGAATAAAGCTAGCTCAGATACATCTACTCCCTCTGCAGTGCAGGCAAACCCTTAGCAAGGCCGCTTGGAAAGTTTGACTTGCATTTTCCAGTACTGTCCCCTGTAACGTAATTTTGCACAGGTTGTGGGTCTGTTTGGTGGGGGGTGACGTGAGGGGGAATGAAATGTCGCTAGTTCACCATTCTGGACACATTCCAAAGTCCTTTTTCCATTAAATTTTCAACAGACTTTGTTGAATACGACAAGCCTTGGAGACGTGTGTGGTCACCACAGGCACATTAGGAAACTGACAGATGCATTTGTACTTTGTGGTTTGAAAATTACGGTAATAACTTTCCCTTCAGGTCCCAACGTCCATTTCCTATTTCAAAATCAAGGGGCATAAGGGAGGGAATTCTGCTGTTCTGGGACAGTGCGTGGCAGGTGGATCAAGAGTTCTCAACGGGCAAGAGGCATTTCCTAGTCTTTCTTTGTTGAACACTAGACTAACATTAGCCTTTCTTCAGATGACCCAGCTGTGTTCTCGAACAAGCTGACATAAAGGATTTTTGTGCCCTGTGGCAATGTGCTGGGTGATACATGAGTCATTGCCTTCTTAGTCACCGCTTTCCTTTTGACGCTTGCCACAAGTCATGAGTGAAATGCCAAGCGGATCGGAAGATGAGCACATACTCTCTGTCTGTTCACTTCAGACACTTTGTGGCAGAATCTCTTCTCCCTACACTGCCATAGCAGAGTCAGTCGGTGGGAGTATGCATGCTCGTTGACAGGAAACCAAAACAGTCCATGGTAGAGTCTGGTGCCAACATATTGAAGAAGCTCTTCACTTCCCAGTAAAGCAGAGTGCTTTCACCTGCCAGGCCAGTGCTTCAGTGCCACTTTTGCCTGGAGGGACCCACGTGTGGATTCTCTGAAGTGTGGATGAGGTAGGAATAGGGGCTTGATTCTCTGACTTGCCAAGTTCATTTTGCTCTGCTTAGGAGCCCAAGGCAGCTAGAGGCCTCCATCAGAGATCTTCCCCTGTGCGGGGCAACCTCCACCAGCATATAGCTGATGGTGTGGCTAGGCCAGCTCTGCCATGCCAGAACCCTGCCCACTGACGTGAGGGAGGTAGTGGGTGGGCAGGAAGGTGTAGGGTGGAGCACAGCTCTGTCATACTGGGTTCTCCACTGAATGTAAGCTGCTTTCAGTGGCTGTGAATTGAGGAGCCATGATCGCCGAGTTCTGCTTGGATACATTCGAGAATCAAGCCAAGAGAAATGCTGGAATGCCCCAGACTCAAGTTCAACCCTTCGAGGATCTTCTAGGATCCTAGTGTGTGTTGAGAATAAATAGGAGGCAGCTCCTGCTATCCAAAGGCAAAGGCTGCACTGGCTAAACCTTCCTCCCGGGAGACATGGATTTTAGATTAATATTTTTAATTGAGAGGCAAGGAAGCTCTGAGACCCCCCTGAGGCCTCTGGCTAGAGAGGGGAAGGTGCACACCCAGCATTAGCCATCTGGATGTTCAGCTCTGATTGCAGGGGAGGTGGCCTTAACTCAGTAGTCTCTTTATTATTTGTAATAGAAGGAGGTACATGATCACTGCCATGGTGCTTAATTGAAAAGGCTAGTTTTCTTACCACCAGTGTGTCCCCCACCGCTCCCTCGAATTGGATGTAATGCTGTAAGAAGGACGACGCCACGTCATGTGCGACTCATCGTGTGTTGGCCTGCCTACTGGGTTTGATCCCTGCACAGTAAGGGTGGAAGGGTATTTTCCATACAGTGAAATTGATGGTGAAA
Organism: Eretmochelys imbricata; assembly: GCF_965152235.1. Lineage (NCBI taxonomy): Eukaryota > Metazoa > Chordata > Testudines > Cheloniidae > Eretmochelys > Eretmochelys imbricata. Next base: position 23,178,030 of record NC_135585.1, read on the forward strand.
TGTGCGTGCAATCTGCTATTTCAACATGGCTGTGACTATCCTGCATGACGAGGCACTCTATCCAAGAGCACAGACTCCATGACCATGTGTGTCCTGTGTTACGCCAATAGCCTCTTGGTCTTTGCCTTAAGTTGGCCAGTCAACAGCAGGGACTGGCTGGAGAAGGAGCAGATCCAGCTCCCCTTTGCAGACCCACAGGTTGTCTAAGGCTAGAAATATGATCCGTGAGGAGAGGCACTGTAGGATGAATCCATAGCCACTAACAGTGTCCATCACGGTCACTATTTAAATTACACGCCTGCACTGTGGGGTGGAAAGAACTCGGAACCATCTGCTCCCTTTACCATCTAAGCCACGAGGCTTCCTTAGCTGTCAGTTACGTCAAGGCTCTTTGCAGGCCTATAGCCACTAGACTTCATCATCATTGCAAACGCATGAGCGAGTCTTGCTCTCTCCAGCGGAGGGTAGTTGTGAGCATACGCACGTACTGCAGTTGTGGAGGATCTTACGCCCCCGGGTCACAACAAAGAGACCCTGCAGCTCCTCTTGATTGAGTTGCCCATGTCTCTTGTTTTGCTGACAGTTGGGAAGGTAGGGAAGACAGGCGATTGGCAGAGAAGATTACAAGGTAGCAATGATAGTATCTGAAAAGGTCGGGAAGAGACTCTTAACTGGCTGAAATGTCAAAGTGGATGTCCTTGCTTTTCAAGGCTTCGGAGAGTTCTTTTGTGTTCTCTGCTCAATAGAGTGCTCCTGGGTACGGCCTGGTGATGTTAACTCTTCTCTCTCTATCTCTATTTAGGAGATGATCTAAAATGCAGCACACAACTTGCACAGAGGACAGGATCCATCATGCACTGGAAAGATGTCTACATGGGCTGAGCAGAAGTGCAGCCTCCTCCACCACATGGACTGGTAGGTGACCCAATATTCATGGGCTTCCTGAAGGCCCACGGTATCCTCACCAAACCTTGTGGCATAAATGTCCTGGGATCCCTCCTGCCCTTTCTGTTGATATTTGTACATCTTGTCCTTTGCCTGGTAACGTTCTGCCCAAGCAGTGGGAAGGTAATATGGCTAGGAACTACCGCCCCATTCCTCTAGCGACTTCGGGGCTCACAACCACCTTCCCTTCAATATATGAGTTAGAGATGGGTCTGCTCTACTTACCCACTTGTGCCTGCCCAAGTTCTTCACCTAGCTGGAAAGATGTGCCAAGATGTTGAGAGATTCAAGTTAAGTTTAAGGTAGTGAGTAAACGTGCTATGGTGTATGCGAACTGGTCAGAGCACTGGCTGAAAAGGGTAGGAACCTCCATTCACCACATGGGATGACTCCTGTTCTTTGACTAGCTGGTGCGGTCTTGCTTTGGGGCAAATGCAGCTCAAACATATATTTCCGTGTGTGTGTGTGTGTGAGGGGGGGGTGTTCACTGGGGTTTTGGGACAAGGGGAACAATGAAACATGGTGGATGGCATTTTCCAAAGGACCCAGTGCTGGCCCAGCTCTGTCCATTAAAGTCAATGGTAAAGTTCCCATAGACTGCAGTGGGAACAGAGTTAGCTCAGTACTGAGTGCTCTGGCAATCCCACCTAGCATTCAGTGCTGGGGGGGTGTGACCAACATTCAGTTAACTGAGGGAGTGGGTGTTCTGTTAACCAGAGATTAAACGGTTCCATGGAACTGCAGTTACATCGTCTCATTAAAATATTCCCCCTCCCATGTCTGTCGTTTAGTCACGTCAGGCAGCATCACTGAAGACGTGGAGACTGCGTATAGAGTAAGGTATTAGTCTGTGTGAATAAGGACGTGAGAAACTCTCCCTGAATTTCTGTCTTGCTACTGGTACCTCTGTGCTTTACTCACCGGTCACTGCCGTTCAGGGACCGTTGGTCTTTGCTACCCTCATTTTCACGGTTTTATAACTTGGATACCAGTAACTCTGGATCGTGATCTGAGAGCCAGGTTTCAGCCTGGGATAACTACATTCATATCTTACCAAACTTTTTCCCTTTCCCCCAAGAGGACCAAAGTATACAACCCTTTCCCAGCCAGCTGGGTCAGGCATCTTTAAATCAGAGAATGGAAAAAGAATGGGTGTGTCTCAGCTTTGGGTGTGCTGTGTTGGTGTATGCAACTGTCACGGGTTGTTTTCAATGCCCGGCACCTTTATGTTTCTGGATGTCTGCTTGTCAGCATGCTATCAGGCAGTTGAATGCTGCACATGTTCGTGGAGACTTTAGATTCATAGGTTTCTAAGGCCAGATGGATCATAATGATTATCTAGTCTGACCTCTGCAAAACCCTGGCCCAAAACACTCACCCTGAAACTTTGGCATCAAGCCCATATCTTCGGTTTGAGCTATACCATATCTTTTAGAAAGGTATCTAATCTTGAATTAAAGACTTCAAGGGATGGAGAAACCATAGGCAAATTGGTGAATGACTCTTGTTTTTAAAAAGAAAAAGTGCCTAATTTCTAATCTGAATTTGTCTAGCTTCAGTTTACCACTATTGGATGTTGTCAAGCCTTTCTCTGCTAGATTAAAGATCAGTCTGTCAGAAATCTCTTCCCACGTAGATACTTGTAAGCTCTGATCAAGTCACCTTTTAACCTTCTCTTGGATAAACTACATAGATTGAGCTGCTTTAATGTCACACTGGAAGGCAGGTTTTCCCGGCCTTGAATCATTCTTGTACAGGTTGAACCTCTCGAGTCCGGCACCCTCGGGACCTGACCAATGCCGAACCAGAGAATTTCCCGAACCACAGGAGGTCAATACAGCGTGCCAGCGGGTCTCCATTGGCACAGGAAGTAGGATATGGGGGCTGTGGCAGCACCCCCAGGCTTTGTACCCAGTGTGGTCCGTGCCTGGTGACCCCGTTGCCGCCCCCCCCCCCACCAGGGGGCTCTGATGCCGGCCCTAGGCCCCAGCCTCTGGCCCCTCGCCTGGGGTCCTAGCTGCTGGCCCCAGGTCCTCCCACTCCCTCCCAGAGCTTGAACACCACGAATCAGCTGTTCACTGAGCTCCGGAAGCGCTGGGAGGGAGGAGGAGGAGTTAGTAAGTGCAGGGCCGCCAGCGCACAAGAGGCGTGGGGAGAGGGGGGAGCTTGCCGGGCCATGGATGTTGCCGGACCAGGGGAGTGCCGGATTAGAGAGGTTCAACCTGTAGCTCTTTTCTGAACGCTTTCCAATTTTTCAACATCCCATTTGAAGTTTGGACACAAGAACTGGGCATAGCATGACGTAGTGATCTCGCTAATGCTGTATACAGAGGTAATATCACCTCCCTACTTCTATTCAATATTCCCTTGCTTCTATATCCAGTGATCGCTTGCACCCTCTTAGCTACAGCATCATGCTGTGAGCTTATGTTCAAATAGTTATTTACCATGGCCGCTCGGTCATTTGGTGTCACTGAATTCCAGGATATAGACCCTCAGCTTGTAAATGCGGCCTACATTCTTTGTTCCTGATTGTATGGCCTTGCATTTGGCTGTATCTATTAAAACACATTGTTCAAATGACCCTGCCTTGCCAAGCAATCCAGATTGCTCTGTATAACTGACCTGTCCTCATCATTATTTACCACTCTATTTTTGTGCCCTCAGCAAATTTTGCTAGCATTGATTTTATATTTTCTTCCAATTCACAAATAAAAGATATTGAACTTAATTGGGCCAAGAACAGACCCCTGTGGGACCACACTAGAAACACCCCCATTCAGATAGATGATTCCCCATTTAAAATTACTTTTTTGAGATCGATCAGTTAACCGGTTTTTAATCCATTTAATTCAGGCTACATTTTTATCAGAATGTCACACATGTCTAAATGAAACCCCATCCAGAAGTATAAATCTATTATGTCAACACAGTTGCCTTTACCAGCCAAACTTGTGATCCCACAAAAAAATAACCAGTTTGACAAGTCTTATTTCCATAAAACTATGTTGATTGGCATTGATTTTATTCCCATGCCTTAATTCTTTACCAATTTTCATTCCATATAATTTTTTCCATTATTCTGGAGAGCGTTAGTATCTGACTAGCTGACCTATAGTTAACTGGACCCTCCTGGTTACCTTTTTAAAATAGTGATACAACATATGTTTTTTTCCCAGTCCTCTGGAACTTCCCCAGTGTCCCAAGATTTGTTAAAAATCACTCTTAATGGTTTCAAAGGCTCGTCAGCCAATTCTTTTGCTACTCCTTGTGGAAGCGATTAGTCATTCGCTAACATCCACAACTCTTTCACATCCTCCCTAGTTACTGATGGAATAGAAAGCATTTCATTATCACTGTGGTATATGAATTCACCATCCTGCTTCTTTCCAAATACAGACAAGAAATATTTATTGAATCACTTCTGCTTTTTCTGCATCATGAGTGACAATTTTACCATCCTTGTCTAGTATCAGACCTATACTATTGCAAAGAGTTTGTTTATTTCTGATATATATTTAAAGAATTCCTTCTTAACCTTAACCCTACTGGCCACAGTTTTGCATTGTTGCTTTTTGCATCCTTTATTAATTGGCTTTGCCAATTTGCTTTGGCTCTTTCTTGCTTTTGCTGTGTTCCTTAATCTGAAATAAATAACTGACTTGAAAGGAAAGCAGTTGCTGTTTGTGCTGGAAACATAGGTATACCTGATCCTGATTCTGTGATCACAGATAATTTTCTGCACATCTGCATATTTAATACTGTGATTTATTTTCCAGTACTATGCTTGCAAGCCTTTGCTCCATAGTGAGTGACTAATTGCTTCCAATGTTTCACCCTCCCCTACCAAAAAAAGATCTGACTTAAAAGTTGAGATTTGTGAAGTCAGCAAGAAGCAGGCACGTGAATTACAACTGTGCTCAGCATTTCAGAAGTAGGATATGCCTGTGGTAGGGATTGGGTCTGTGTACAGAGCCCAGCAGGAATCCCAAGTTGGTCAAGGAAAAGCTTCCCTGAGGTTGCAGGTTTATTTGCAGGTTTTCTGGAGCAATCAAATTGAAACAAATTGGCAGGGTGGTGAATTCATATACCACAGTGATAATGAAATGCTTTTTACATTCATATACCACAGTGATAATGAATGCTTTTTACATTCCCTCAATGCAGCTAAAGAGTCTTCAGACACAAAACAAAATTAAACCAAGGCAGCTCCCGTTTCCTGGCTCCTAGCTGGAAAAGCCCAGCTGTTCCCCTAAGGGTCAGAAAAGAGCTCACCTCTGGGAGCCCCTCCCAAGATGGGTCTTCGAACCCTTTTGGGAACCAGTGCTGGGAAATAGCTTCGTAAGACCCACGCCTAGGCGGGCCACTCAGCAAAGGTATTGAACATCTCATCACAACATCCAAGTGTCCTCTTAGCTCTACCTGTAGCACATATTAAACTCCCTGGACAGGAGAGATGTTAATACCCAGCTATAGATTGTTGGTTGGTGATCTAAGGAGGAAGAGTGGGTTGTGGTGAAAGCCCTGGCCTGAAAGACAGGAGATCCAGATTCAGTTCTCAGCTCAGCCACAGACTCCCTCTGATCTGGGCAAGTCACTTAACTCTGTCTCAGTTGTTATGAGAATAACAAAGCTGCTAATGAGAGTGTTGTACTATAGCGATTTAAATACCTGGCTAGATTGTAAATAATACCTGGGCATAGCATGAGCTGCAAATATGCTGCACGGGCCTGGACTAGGGTGTGGGGAAAATGCCTCCTTTTCTCATGCTTTAAGTGTATTGCCAATGCTAATTGGGGATGAGGGAATACAATTCAAACACAAATATAAACAAAATAAATAATGGAAACTGGAATCTTCCGCTCGTGTAAAGACTGGTTTGATTTTTGCAAATTTCCTGTGATGTGTCTACTGGCTTAGCATGGGGCTGCCCCTGGATACAGGGTTGCTGCCATTCTTTTGTTTAGTTGAAAGAAAAAAGCCCACAGAAATATTTGCCTTGTGGGGAGAAGTCGGAGATGTACCTAGAACTCAGTGGAACAAAAAACAAGGGAGGGGACTAGGACACATTTTAGGTATATGAACCCTGACAAGGAGTACAGTCTTCAAAAGCACTTAAGTCCCATTTTCCAAAGTGACTTAGACGTGTGGGAGCCTAAGTCCTTATTGACTTTCTTGATTTTTTTTCAGTGGGACTTAGACACATTTTGAAAATTTTGCCCAATGTTCCTTTAACTTGCAAGACTTTAAAGAGTCACACACACGGGCAAATTATTACAGTGAATTGATTTAGTCACAGTGAGATATCAAGTGCACAATGGAAACAAACTGAAAAAATAGACAAATGTTTTTCACCCTGGCAACCTGTGTCTGTTCTACTGATCCTGGGTGTGACTTGTACCAGCTGGCTCAGAGTCATGTGGCGAGTTTGGTTTATTTATTTTTTTTGAAGTTGACAGTTGTCCTTTTTAACAAGAAGCAAAGGGGAAGCGTTAACCACAGCTGCAGAATTCAGGAGGTAGCAGCCGCTGGAGGAGGCGTGTTGATGCCAAGTATTGCAGTGTAATTCTGAGAAAAGAAACCTTCAAGCCTCATCCTTCCTAGCCACCTCTCCTCTTCTCTGCCCCCCCCCCCATATTGGGCTGGCTGTTGCTCATTCGAGGTGTGATGTTGTAATCTTTGTTGACACTGAAGATCAAAGCAGAAACACTTCAAGGTGCTATTCTGCACATGCTTATGTAGTGTGATTCAGGAGCTAGTCCAAATTCAGTGTTTGTAATATTTATTTGTATTACCGTAGCACCTAGGAGTCCCGGTCATGGACTGGGAGCCAGTTGTGCTAGGTGCTGTACAAACAAACCAAAAATGATGGTCTCTGCCCCAAAGAGCTGCTGGTGAGTCTCTGTTTCCTGTTCTAAAGTGAGATTTCTCTGGGAGTGGCTGATCAGTCACATATTGTTGGACTTTCTTGTTAATTTCTTTGCTGCAAAAAACAGCTCGACCTATCCTGACGTGGTGTTGGAGGCAGCGTGGTCTGCTGGTTGGAGCATGGGACAGAGAGTCAGGAGAGCTGTGGTCTAATCCCACTTTTGCCACTGACTTGCTGTCCTTCAGCAAGTGGCTGATGACTTTGGCTTTTTTCAAAGATGCTGAGCTTGCGAACTACCATGGGACTCAAGAGCGTTCAGCACTTCTGAAGACAAGGCTGTTATCTGATCTGTCTCTGTTTTCTCAGAGGCAGAGTGAGGATGATACTGACTTATTTACCTGCCTACTAAACTTGCAAGGGTCTTGTGAGGATTAATTAATGTCTGTGAAGTAACTTGTACGTGTAGCGCACTCTAGAAGTGTCTGGTGGTGGTCACCTTTCAAGTCAAGCACCAGTGCTCTGACTGGGCCAATGTAGTTTGTGTGCTCTGGTTCCGAGCCTCTGATTTAGAAATCAATGAATGCAGCTCCCTGTGTGATGATCCCATTTTACAGATCAGGAAAATCGGGCTGAAAAGTTGACTTGCCCAGTACCCCGTGAGGTTGGTGGGAAGAGACCCTGGGAGTTCCTGGATGCCACCATGACCTGATGCTACTTTAATTTTGTAAGGAAGCATTGAGGGTGCAATAAAGCAGCAGAAGAGGCTGAGATTTTTAAATGACCTTTTCTCCCTGCAGTGCCTGCATCCTGTAGCAGATTATCTCCACTGGAGACAGTCCTAGCTGCTATGGGAGCTACTGCATCTGAATACTCTGGATTTGAGAATGAAATCAGCAAGAGATGCTTTGTAATGGACAGCTATGTATGGAACCCTACTGCTGCTCTGCGTTTGTCCCAGCACAGTGTGTGCAAGGAGGGAACAGAGCTACTGGGATACTCTTCTAGGCCTCACCACCTTCTTGCCTGTCTTAATTCTTTGTGTATGCCAGAGTGACTGCAATGCACCAGCTCAGTGTGCATGGGTGATGTTACCCTTTAATGACCTGCCCATAGACAGGCTATAGGACGTTCCACCTTTATTCCAAAAAGAAAAGGAGTACCAGTGGCACCTAAATAACCAATTTATTTGAGCATAAGCTTTCATGAGCTACAGCTCACTTCATCGGATGCTTATGAAAGCTTATGCTCAAATAAATTGGTTAGTCTCTAAGGTGCCACAAGTACTCCTTTTCTTTTTGCGAATACAGACTAACACGGCTGCTACTCTGAAACCACCTTTATTCCAACTTCCCTGTTTTGGGGTCTTCTATAGTTCAGGTGGCAGAGATGTGTGGTTTTGGAGCAGAAGGACTATGTGCAAGCTTATATGTAGCATCTGTTCTCTGGAGGCCCCTCCTCTGCTGTACCCCCATCCTCGTAGCTACTCCACTGCATGGGCAGTGTGGCTGATTCTGGCCGGGCAGCGGGGCTGTGAGCTCCTGCTGCTCTCAGCTGCATGGTAAGGGGGCGGGGAGCAGGGGGGAGGGATTGGATAACGGGCAGGGGTCCTGGGGGGCAGTCAGAGAACAGGGGGCAGTTGGATGGGGCAGAGGTTCTTGGGGTGGGGGCAGTCAGGGTACAGGGAGCAGGGGAGGTTGGATAGGGGTGGGGTCCCAGGGGAGCAGTTTGGGGCATGGGGTCCTGGGAGGGGGTGGTCAGGGGACAAGGAGCATGGGGGGTTGGATGGGTCTGGGGTTCTGAGGGGGGCAGACGGGGGGCAGATAGGGCGTGGGGGCCAGGCTATTTGGGGAGGCACAGCCTTCCTTACCCACCCCTCCATACAGTTTCGCACCCCGATGTGGCCCTCTGGCCAAAAAGTTTGCCCACCCCTGCTCTAAACTGCATTTTCATGCAGGTGTAACCTTGGTGAACCCAGTGTAATGCTTGTTAACGTGGAATGAGTCACTGTCCCCTCCCCACCCAGCTTGCGGATCCACACACAGTTGGCTAAACCTGCCAGCCTGTGAACTCTGTCCTTTAGCTCAAGCACTAGAGCCGCAAACAGAGGCAGCTAACAGAGGCCCAGAAGGAGTAGCTGCAGACTCTGTGGTTGGAGGTAGTGGGAGTTGGTGGGTGCTGTGTCTGGTCTGATTGTTTGTTCCCTGTATATGGGATGCATAGCTGGGCTGTGGGCCCCTGAGTAAGTAGGGCACCTTGCTAAAGGCTGCGAGAATCTAGCCCATGGAGCTTTGTTTGGGCAAGCTGTATGATGTCTCTGAGTGGTTAATCACTCTCTGGTGGTGAGGGGTGGGACTGAGCAGAGCTAAGGGAAGGCTTGGTATAAAAAGTCACTTGCTAGATGCACTCCAGTGCTGCGAACAGAGGCAGCTAATAGGGCAGTTTTGGAGGGAGTGTGAGAGGATTTTCTTCCAGGTTCAGCACTACATCTAATACCAAGATGGCCAGCGATGGAACAGTGCTATCATTTAAGAACATCTTACTAGAGGCACAAAAAACCACAATCGAGGAAGAAGGGCCATGCTGGGTAAAAGTCCAACCTGGGTTTATAGGGGAGGTGAAGTCAGCTATAAAAAAAACATTATAACAAAGGGAAGACAGGGGACATTGATGGTAGTGAATATAAATCAGATGTTAGGAATTGTAGAAAATTGATAAGGAAAGTGAGGGGACACAAGGATAAATCTATGTCTAGCAAAGTTAAGGACAATAAGAAGGAGATTTAAAAAATATATTAGTAACATAAAGAATCCTGGCAATGGTATCAGTCCATTACTAGATGGAAATGGTAGAATTATCAGTAATAATGCAGAAAAGGCAGAAGTGTTCAATAAATATTTCTATTCTGTATCTGGGGAAAAAACAGAGGAAGAAGTCTTAACATATGGTGATAACACTCTTTCTGTTTCACTAGTATCTTTGGAGGATGTTAAACAGAAGCTACAAAGCGTAGACGTTTTTCAATCAGAAGGTCCAGGTAACTTGTATCCAAGAGTTTTAAAAGAGCTAGTTGAGGAGCTCACTGGGCCATTCATGTGGATTTTCAATTAGTCTTGGAGCACTGGGGAAGTTCCAGAAGACTGGAGGAAAGCTAATGTTTTTCGTCTTTTTAAAAAGGGTATACGGGATGACCCAGCTAATTGTAGGCCTGTCAGTCTGACATCAGTCTGGAGCAAGATAATGGAGTGGCTAATACAGGACTCCATTAATAAAAAAATTACAGAAGGGTAATGTAATTAATGTAAATCTGTATGGGTTTATGGCAAATAGATCCTCTCAAACAAACTTGATATCTTTTTTTTTTTATGAGATTACAAGTTTGGTTGATAAATGTAATAGTGTTGAAATAATGTACATAAACTTCTGGTTTAACTTGGTACTGTACAATATTATGATTAAAAAACTAGAATGATATATCATATAAAATGATATAGAATGGCACACATTAAATGGATTAAAAACTGGCTAAGTAATTGGTCTCAAAATGTAATTGTAAAAGGGAATCATCATTGTGTGGGTATATTTCCAGTTGGGTTCCGCAGAGATCAGTTCTTGGCCTTATGCTATTTAACATTTTTATCAGTGACCTGATAAAATCATTCCTGATAAAGTTTGCAAACTGTGGGAGTGGTAAATAATGACGAGGATGGGTCACTAATACAGAACGATCTGGATTGCTTGGTAAACTGGGCGCAAGCAAACAATATGCATTTTAATACAGCTAAATGTATCCATCTAGGAACAAAGAATAGAGGCCATGCTTACAGGATGGGGGACTCTGTCCTCAAGCAGGGACCCTGAAAAAGATTTGGGGGTTGTGGTGGATAATCAGCTGAAAATGAACTCCCCGTGTGATGCTGAGGCCAAAAGAGCTAATGCAATTCTGGGATGCATAAACAGGGGAATCTTGAATAGTAATAGAGAGGTTTTTATCTTTCTATTTGGCACTGGTGTGATCACTGCTGGAATACCGTGTCCAGTTTTGGTGCCCACAATTCAAGAAGGATGTTGATAAATTGGAGAGGGTTCAGAAAAGAGCCATGAGAATGATTATAGGTTTAGAAAACCTGCCCTATAGTGTGAGAGACGCAAGGAGCTCAATCTACTTAGCTTAATGAAGAGAAGGTGGAGGGGTGACTTGATCACAGTCTATAAGTATCTATATGGGGAACAAATGTTTAAAAATGGCTCCTTAATCTAGCAGAGGAAGGTATAACACAATCCAATGGCTGGAAGTTGAAGCTAGGCAAATTGAGACTGGAAATGTGGCATAATTTTTTAACAGTGAGAATAATTAACCATCAGAAAAATTTACCAAGGGTCATGGTGGATTCTCCATCATTGACCATTTTAAAAGCAAGATTGGATGTTTTTTTTAAAAACTATGCTTTAGGAATTATTTTGGGGGCAGGTCTCTGGCCTGTGCTGTACAGGAGGTCAGACTAGATGATCACAATGGTCCTTTCTGGCCTTGGATTCTATGACTGGCGTGACCTATGCTTTTAGGTCCAGAGCCCCCAAGTTCACTCCCCAAAGAAAACACCTGGGGCTTGTTACACCAGGAATGGCAAAAAGCTGACTGAGAATAGTGGATTATAATGGGAGGATGTGGGGGCAAGAATTCAGCCTTAGCTTTAGCCAACAAGTTCATTAATGATGTGGCGATGGTGCAATGGTCACATGTGCTGGGTGCTTGTGGGCTTACTTTAAAGGCTTGTTCACAAGAGTTGCAAAAAGGGGCTGCTGTTGGCACGACTGGGATGTTTTGGCTACATGTTACAGTGGATACATCTCGAATTACAGGACACTGAAATGCTTTACGCTGTATTTCATAAAAATACCCTCTTGTCGCAGCAGAGCTGAGGTGTGCTTCGCTCTCCCTTCTCAGCAGACTGCATTGCACCCCAAGGTGACACCTGTAGAAGGAAGTGGAGTTTGTGACTAAATGTCCTGTTTGCTTTAAAGGTAGCCTATGATCTTCTGACCAATCCACATAGGCAGCATGTTCATGTCTAAATGTAGCCCTAGGGTGGGGTGACAGGGTTAGGGATCCGGGAGTCTCCGGCACTCATGTCAAGGCCCTGGATACTCGTAATGCAAAGCTGGTGTGGAAGTAACATGGTGACGGTGGTCGGAGTCAAGAATTCCTGCAAAGGCCTGGAACCCTTAACCCATGGTGATCACTGTTGGCCCAGTACTGCTTCACTGGGCCACGTTTTCCTGGCTTCCCGTGTCTGCGGATTTCAAAGCCGGAATGCTTTTGCTTAAATACATTTTAACAGGGACACAGCACTGCCCTGGCTTACCAAACTCTGGTAACCGAAGGCTGCGGATGTTTCATGGGGTTATGCTGGCCTAAGCTCTGCAGCAGCTGTCCCCTCTGCCTGAGTCATCTGCGTTCCTGCTGTAACGAGGAAACTCTGATTATCCAACCCTCTGATTTTAACCTGTATCAAACAAGTTCCACTCTATCTCATGGGGTGGGATTTAAATATTGCTTTGCTGCATCATCATGGGGTTGGCCCTGGGCACTGGGAGACCCTGTGATCACAAGAGTGGCCCATGTGATCTCAAGCCAGCTCTGCATCTGTGATACTTGCCTTAGGCCCACCCCTCATCCCTCCTTCCTCACCTTGCCTGTTATCTGTTTTCTAAGAGCTTGTCCTCTCTCTCCCTTTGGAAGGAGTCCAGCCCCCTCTCCCACATCTCATTCAGTCCAGAATAAAGCAGCCAGCCAGCACTGTGATTTCCTCCTCTCTTGCTAGTGATGAGAGGAAGGAAAGAGCATGCACCTTGTTGCGCTATTTGTACTTGTGGCTGTGCTCACACAGGAAATGGAGTTCTCCTCATCCGTCAATTTACCAAGGTGTATTCCAGTCTCCGTCGCTTTTGCAAATCCCACTTTGTTGCCTTGGGCTTTTCCCTTCTCCACAGTGAGGCAGCTGGTCTCAAAGGCATCTGTTCCAAACATCCTGATTTGCCTCAGCAATAGGCAAACCCGCCTGACCGCCTCTGCCCAAATCAGTCAAGCTGAAGGCAGAGGTAGTTTGCATCCAGATCAGTCCAGATCATGCCCAGCCCTTGCCCCGCCCTGTTGCTTTGCCAAAATCAGCCAGGTTCCCAGCAGCTCTGGGTCTCCCTGCTGGGACAGCTACTTTCTTGAAAATCTCATGTCCTGGGACTTTCCCAGGAAGGTACTGCAGTCTAGGGTGAGGCTGACAGAGGGAAACCCCACTGTGTGAAAGATCTGATTACAGCGACTTGCCAAAGCCCAGCAAAGAGAGTAATGAAGTTCAGGAAATGTGTAGTTCAAATCACATTGACTTCTGGGAGAAAAGCTGGTCAGAGGTACTGCTGAATGAAAAACTGAAACATTGCTGAATTAACTATTGAGTTGTTGGCCATGCCTCCCATTGTACACAGATTAGATCATAAACAATACCACATTGCTAAAGTTGTAAACAAACCAGGCAGAAGTCGGGCAATGCCAAAGGTAAGGTTACAAGTGCAACTTTATTTATCTTCCTAGTGGGTAGGACTTTTGCCCTGAAATCCCAATATTGTTGTTTCTGCCGGCCCCTTGCCCAATTCAGTGCTCGCTGAATGAGGCAGCTGTTCGGTATTTATTTGTCAATCACCTCTTAGATCAGAAAAGGGTAGCTGCACATGCTGTCAATCTCTCTGTCAGCCTCAGAGCTGATGGAAATGGATTGGAGCTGGTCAGAAATTTGGGCTTTTGCAAAACGCTTTTTCTTGACCCAACCTTCCCCCCCACCTATATCTTGGGCCTTCACAGTGTGGAGTCCTGCCCACCCAAAAGATGAAGCAACCTCCCTGAAATCCACAGCCTGAGGTGTCTTATCTCTGTTATCACATGGAATTTGTGCCTAAAAACAGGACAAACCTGTCTGGCTCCTCCAGTTACGGAACTTCAGTGATATAAGCATAACTGGGACACTGTATATTATAATGTGATTGTGCAGCCACATTAGTTAATGCATAATTGTCTTCCTTACTGGATATGCAGAACAACTCTCTTCCAGAATCCACATTATTATTCTTTATTTATTTATTAAATGTGTTTAACCGCTATAGGCTGTGAAGAAAACCTTCAAGATGTGACCCCTGGGTAATGATGTAGTACTACCCGTGCGAATCTTCTGAAACAATAGAGCTAAGAGCTGGGAACTGCCCCAATAATCTCAGTTTAGGGACGTTAACTCTGAAGGCTAATGAGATAATGTAGGCATTTCAAGTATTTCACTGCAGATCATTTTATTCAAAAGGTTTGAACGTTTGTCTGTCGGTTGTTGGAAGTGGCAGCAGATATTGCCGTGGGGAGCAATGGGACAGCTGGTTGCTATTCAGCTTAGTTGGGGGGTGGAACACAAGGAATTCAGACCTTCCCCCCTCCAAATTTGGAGTAACCTCTACCCAGAAAGGGGAGGGAAAGAGGAGCTGCATCTACCTCTCCAGTATCAAAAATCTTCCAACCTCCGCCCCCATTACCCAGCAACCTTTACAAAGCAGTCCAGTGTGTTCAGTGCAAAAATCTGCAGCCGCTGACAATCTAGAGGCAATGTCCAACTGAACTTGAATTGCAAATTAAATGAATATTGAGGGAGAAAGGGGTATTGGGAACTTAGCAAAGCAGTAAGGAGGAGAGGGCTTAGTGGAGCAAACAGTGGCATAATTCAGGGGTTCCTGCCACATAAGTTCCTCCTGCATAATGTGCCACATAGGACTTTGATTGTAACTTCATTGACAGCCAGCCAGTCAGAGTCCAGTTACACCCAGCGTGCCAATCTAAAACCTTCTTGCGCTGTCACATGTCACTTAGGGCATAAACCACCATCCCTGTCTATCCTGGGCTGCTCTTTGCTTGTCCTCCATGTTGTTAAGTCCCTGAAGTTTTTCCTCTCTGTCTGACACAAGGATTCTCTCAGTCGGCCTGTTTTCCATGTTCCCTACCCAGTGGCAGACGCTCTGGCTTCATTCTTAACATGAGCTATTTCCATCTATTCTGGGTATCTTTAGAGATAAGGGGTTGTTGAACACTCTGATGGATCTTGACATTTGTTATAAATTCATTCAAGTGAATACCTAGTATTTGTATTTAATACCTAAGGCACTGAGATGTCGGTATCTTTAGGAGGATTTCTAGCTTGCACGTAGGGTGACCAGATGTCCCGATTTTTGGGTCTTTTTCCTATATAGGCTCCTGTTACCCCCCACCCCCATCCCGATTTTTCACATTTGCTGTCTGGTCAACCTACTTGCACATCTGTATGTTAAAGTGGCAGTGACATTGGAGTTGAAGATTTGTAGTTTCGTCTTTAAAATTGGTAGATTTTTGACGACCAAATCTTGTTTAAACTGGTGAAGTGCCAGGTTGTGACATTTTCTTCCTGGACATCCCCACTGGCTTGCATGTTACTGCTGAAACATGTGAACTCTTACATTCCTTTGCCTTCTAATGTAACACGGGAGTTGGGAGTTGCTGGGGTTCTCATTAGATTTGTTTTTTCATAACTGATTTTTAAATCTGTCTTTCTTGTGCTGCTGGGCGTTCTTTGCTTACATATGGTTGGAGCTGTCATTTAGAAGAGCTATGTCGCCAGCAAAACCAAAATTTTCGAACCTACTATAGTTAAACCACATGAGGCTTGTATTGTATTCATCCACGCTTCTCGTCATGAGGTTAGTGGCAATGACAAACAGGAGAGATGAGAGAATGCATCCTTGTTCGACACCAGTGTTTTACATTAAACCATTTATTCAAGCTCTTCCCATAATTAAGACACGAGTGTCTGGTTTGGGTATCTAGACTAGTTCCGAAACAACAGGCTATTGAAGCATTACGATCAAGCTTTTCAAATTAAAATGAATAGGAACTGGACACCCTTTGGTGGCTTTGAAAATCTCAGCCTCCGAGCCCCTGTAGCAACTTGCAAAGGTTTTAGTTAGCACAATGACTGTGGAAGCTCTTTTATTCTGCACACCTGTTCTCTTGCTGTGTTCAGAATCGTGCTGACGTTAGAGCCCACAATAAGGTTTACTGCCATTTACATTGTAAAGCCAGTGCAGCTACTGGGGAGGGAGCTGCAGTTTTGTTTGGTTTGCACATTATTTACACAATTGTTTGTTCAGTTCCTATGGCAGCATCTTTCCTTCTAGGGACAGACATGCACAGCTTAAGCAGAGTAATAATACACCACAGCTGGGTCAAGGTGCCTGGCAATGATGCATGAGATAGAAAGAACCAGACTTGACTCTCAGACTTGCAGGGTGAGCTGGCAGTTATGGAAAAAATATCTTTTTCTTGCCTGCTGATCACACTTGTCCCAGAGATCCAGTAAATAAGGAGCCCGACTGTATAACTTTTCAGAATAACTTTTCAGAATAACTTTTCGGAGCAAGACTGCACTTTGAAATTCCATGAGTGTTTCTCAGTGGAATAGCTTTGCTAGTAACAACAGCTACCCTGCTCAGTGGCCCAGGTAGCAAAGCCAGCTGAATGTTAATGGTTCATGGTATGAGCAGGAGTGGGGAGGACTGGCTAGGGCTGTGAACTGACAACGAAGGAAGCAAGTGTCAGGAGATGTATTTTACTGGTGATGCAGTTTCAACTGGTCTGGATAGATGTGACCTTTTTCCGCTCCCTCAGTGGCTCATAAATCTTGCATCTTCTCCTTCAGAAATCATTTAATACCAGGGTAGAAATAAGTTGTGTACTCTGTGAAGATAGTTATCTGAGACCTGAGATGGCTTTCTAGGTCTCTTGGCTAAGATTAGTGGCAATATCCCTATATTGGAGGCATTCTCTGTCTGGACTCTTTCCTGAGCTCGCTCTCCGGGTCTTTTCTCTCTCTAACGTCTCTGTTCTCCTACTTGCTAGCTGCACAGGTGGGAAGGTGTGTGGTGATAACGGTGTGAGACTTGGAATTGAGGGACATTAAATACCTGGGTGACCACAGTAGGAGTTACTTGCCTCATTACCTTTGTACCATGTTCCCACAATCGCCATCAGGCCAAGTTCAAGTCCTGCAGGGTGCTCAGGGATCAGGGCCTGGAGCATTTAAAAAATCCTAAAGCTCCTGGATGAGGAGTGTGGGTGACACCACCGCTGCTCTGGTACAATGGAACTCTCTACCTCAAGGGTAAAGCTCATCTGTGCAGGAGACGGAGATTTCACGGAGTCAGTGCCAGACTGTGGAACAGACTCTTCCAGGAACTGAAGACCATCCCAAACATCCCAGCCATCCGCTCCAAGTGCACTTCCCTGACTTGCCTTCCCTGATATCACCAGGGAGCAGTGTGGACTCTGCCAAAACAATTCCCAATGAACCACATGTGACAGACATTAGTCACGTCAGTTAATGTGTGAATGGAAGGTGCTCAGATACTGTGTCAATGAGGGGAGGATAAGAACAGAATAGAATGAACATGCTGGGTTTCTTGCTCTCACTGACTCGAAGTGCTAGCCCCATACTCCCTGTGTTATCGGTTCCTTCTGGGCACCCCCACTGCCAGCTCTGGAGTTTCTGGTGTATTTGAAATGTGGTTTTCCTTTCTCTCTCTGATAGCTGGGCTGTGTCTGAACTGCTGGAGCCTGCAGGAGCTGGTCAGCCGAGATGCAGGAAACTACCTCATTCTCCTAGAGAAAATCCTGCAGAAAACCAAAGAGGTAAGGCCCTGCCAGCGAGAATGAAGGGTGCCCCAGCAGGGAGGAGGCTTGGGGCAATGGGTGCTTTGTTGTCATTAGGATGGAGTCTGGCAGGGGGTCCTGCTCTGAAGTCTGTAAAGAAGCCTCGTCCCCTATATAATTTGAATGCTATGTCTCTTGCTTTCCATGGAGGAAGGAAGCCTTTGAGCAGGAGGAAGTCAGAGTGTTATGCCCAGTGAAAGAGAAGCTGGTGTCTGGCCTGCAGGCTTGCTGGTCAATTGGCCGTGTTCTCTCTCAGCACCGGAGACGCCCAACTCTGCGTGTGGACCCCCAAATGTGAATCAGATTTGCCATGAGTTGGCCCCATTCCCGCTTGCCCCGCTCCAGTCAGCGTGCAAAAGTGTCAGCCCCTGTGCCCAAAATGATTTGAATTTTGCAGTTTTTAGCAGATATTATAATAGGGTTAATGACTGAGCATCAGTGCCTGGAGACAGTCGAGCTGGCCCAAGGTCAGACCTCTGGAGAGCAGCTTCTGGCATGTGGGAACTGCAGAGAAAAGGGATGTGATAGTGCACTGGGAAAAAGAGCAAGCCTGAACATCTGCACTTTGAATAGCATCACAAGACACAAGGAGAGGTTTCCTACTTCCTGAAGTGCTGCTATGTGCATGACCTCCAGTCCCACAATAGCGACCGCCTTCCTCCGCACTTGGGGACCAGCCCAGATTCCAGTCTCATTCTCCATTGTGTGCTGGCCATTGTGCAGGGGGAAGCCGGGGAAGGGAGATCCCAGCCATACAGTTCCAGGAGTCCTGGGCATGCATGTTTCTAGGGGCAGGGCTGCAGTTGGTTTGGTGTGCTAGGATTTATGAGGCTTGGCTTCCTGAGACCCTCCCTTGTTGCAAGCTTTTCTTTTTTTGCCTGTCCAATTCAGAAGGAATTGATTGCTTCCTGCTATTTTAATGGAAGCTTTGCCTCAGCTATTCTGGTTTGCTTTGCAACCAAAAATACATTTGGAACGTAGGGACTGAGCAAATGCTAGCATCTGTAGTAAGCAGCAGGCTGCTAGGGTTTGCTATGTCCAGCTAAGCATGGGAAGTGAAGGATCAGAGGTGCTGAACTGTTAACCTTCAATAAGTCCATCTTCTGATGTGAGGCCATCAGCTCTCCCAAGTTAAGTAGCCTCAAGACTTGGGTGGGAGACCTTAGCCTGGCAGAAGGTGGTGTTAGGGACTCTGGAGTTCAAGCGAGCAAATAATTCGCATGACAGTGTTGCCAACCCCCACAATTTTATCATGAGTCTGGCAATATTTGATGTTTTCCTTAAAGCCCTAGCTCCTAGATTCATGTGAGTAAGTGAGAATCTCAGCTTTCATTTTTGTAAAAAGTTTCTAGCCTTTCTAGTTAAGGAGAAAATCTTAAAAACATGACCCAAATGTACTTACCCTAAAGACTCAAACCAAAAGAACTAAAATGAACCAAAAATGTGTCTGTTGGGGTTTTTTTTTAGGCCTGATTCATGATTTTTAAATGGCTGGGGTAGGCAATATGGCAACTAATAAGTTGATTATTTTTTAATCTTTTCCCCCTTTTCTCCAGTCGTTCAGGAACACCTCATGCTATTCCTGTATGGATTCATAATTATTGGTGAATTTCCTCAGTGAATAATTCTTAGTCTGCAGATTGTCCATAATTAGCTTTGTTGCAAATTTCGCAATGTTGCCTAGTGATGTAAATCAGCTGGTGGTGTTTCTGTTATCTGGTTGCATGATTTACATTCAATACACAGCACACATTGCAACAAGTGTGAATAAAGTTCCGTTGCTCAGAAAATGTAAAGGGTCACAAACTTGGCTGGATATAAATTCCCTTTTGAATTTGAATAGTTGCAAAAATATTTTCCATTATTCACTCATGTGAATCTAGGATTGACTGGCACCAGCTAACCTATATTTTTAAACATGACTATCTTTGTCCTCGCTGGGCGCTAAGTAGCATTTAACAGAGTGTTAATTTAAAGATTGTAGTTAACACATTTTCTAATGACAGGTTTCAGAGTAACAGCCGTGTTAGTCTGTATTCGCAAAAAGAAAAGGAGTACTTGTGGCACCTTAGAGACTAACCAATTTATTCTAATGCGCCTCACTTTCCCGGTGTAGACAGAGCTTGGATGTGTTGTGCCAAAGGCCTAGTCTGTACTTACAAAGCTAGGCTGATGTAGCTGCATTGGTTTGGGATGTGAAAAACCCATGCTCCTGACAAGCGTTGGTACGCCAACCTAATCCCCAGTGCAGACGCGGCGTAGTTACGCCAACCTAAGGCCAGGTCTACACTACAGACACATCAGTATAAAAATGTCGCCCAGGGGTGTGAAAAGTCCTGTTGAATCCTGTGCAGTGCCTGTTGAAGTCAATGGGAATCTTAGCATCAATGTCATTGGGTGGGGTACTGGACAGACCCTATATGAGCAATTCTTGCGACTGGATGGTTTCCTACAAAGCTTCCTTCCATCTCCTGACAGCTTTTAGGTATTTCTGTGACCAAGTAGCACTGCTGATACTCCTCTTCTCGTGTGTATTTCCTGCAGGTCCAAGAGACATGCAACTATGACCTCCTCACTCCATTGGCTCTTCTCTTCTATTCTGCAGCTCTGTGTGTAAGTCCTAAATTTTTTTAACCAATTGTAACTTCAGCTTCAGGGACGGGCTGAGAATTGGAGCACTGGCCTAGCTGAAAGCAGAATAATGTCATTATATAAGACATAAGAACTGCCGTACTGGGTCCATCTAGCCCAGTTTCCTGCATCCGACAGTGGCCAGTACCAGAGCTTCAGGGGAGTGTACAAAACAGGTCAATTTTGGATAGTTCCATTCTGGCTTCTTTCCCAGCTTCTGGCAGTCAGAGGTTTAGGGTTGCCCTGTACATGGGATTACATCCCTGACCATCGTGGCTAATAGGCTTCCTCTCCTGCAGGAATTTATCTAGTTCTTTTTATAATCTAGTTATACTTTTGGGATATCCTCACCTGAAGTACTGTGCTCTGCCCTAGTCTTCTCATCTGAAAAAAGATCTAGCAGATGTGGAAAAGGATCAGAAACAAGCAACCAAATATCATAAGTCAGAGAGACTGAAAAGTTTGGGTCCATTTACTTTCAGAGAGGAGATAAATGAGAGGGGACGTGATAGAAGTATACAAAATAACCTGTGTATAGAAGTTGAATCTGCCCCATTTGCTCTTTCTCATAATTAATCAAACCAAGGGAACTTCTAATGAAACCCAAAGGCAATACATTTAAAACGGATAAAAGGAAATACTTTTTTTCAGGTTTCAGAGTAGCAGCCGTGTTAGTCTGTATTTGCAAAAAGAAAAGGAGTACTTGTGGCACCTTAGAGACTAACCAATTTATTTGAGCATAAGCTTTCGTGAGCTACAGCTCACTTCATCTGATGCATAAAAGTGGAAAATGCAGTGAGGATGTTTTTATATACACAGACCATGAAAAAATGGGTGTTTATCACTTCAAAAGGTTTTCTCCCCCCACCCCACTCTCCTGCTGGTAATAGCTTATCTAAAGTGATCACTCTCCTTGAACTCTGCAGTTCATTGCTCCAAGATCTCTGGGAGGCCAAGAACTAAGCAGGATTCATAAAAGGATTATGCATCTGAAAGGATGGGAACATCCATGGTTGCTAAGAGTATGTTCTCTTTAGTAAGAGAGAAACTCTCTTGCTTTGGCGCATAAGCCACTAACTGGTGGAGTTTAGGAAGAAACAACCCCAACAGGCAGGTTATTCTGTAGTTGCCCAGGGAAGGGTTTCTTGAACCTTCCTCAGAAGCATCCAGCACTAGCTACAGTCAGAGAGTGGACTGTACAACCTCTGGTCTGATCTAGACTGAGAGTTATTTTTATTATCCTCCCAGTGCCAGCCCAGATACCTGCTTTCCCATGTTGGTAGTGGCCGCTGAAACCTCCTTCTCTTTTATTTGGGCTATCGAGCAGCTCAGTTTGGGAGCCTAGTTTGGGACCTGGGAGGATCTGAATCCATCTGAGTGGTGTTGGGGGGCAGGGAGGGACCAAAGCCAAAGAGGAAGGACAGGCTTCCATGACTGTGTCCTTGACCCACCTTGGATTGTAATCCTCATGCTACTTCTTTTTCCCCTATAGACTCCTCACTTCCCACCAGACTCTGACCTGCTTCTGAAGGCCATTAGCACCTACCATACCTTCCTTACCTGGCCTATGCCCTACTGCAACATCTACCGGGAGCTACTGACCTTCATCAGCGATGAACTCAAGGCCCCAGGTAGGAATCCAAACAGTCCATCATTTTACAGATCCCTCTCACGCGTAGTCTTTGTGGTGTTGGGTGCAGCTAACTTAGCCTCAGAGGGTCTGAGTGAAGTATTTTGACCATTCTTCATGCCAAACCGGAAATGCTCACCGCGGTGGCCTGGTATGCACAATGTTCTCTCTGAAATTCTCTGAGTGTTGCTCCCATACACACACGTTGTGTTTAAACAAATCATGCAAAGCTCAGGACCAGCAGCCATGCAGCAAACTGTGGGTCCATTTGCTACCATCTGTTCTGTGTTTTCCAATACAGTTGTAAAGGGGCTTTTGTCATCTGGGAGGAGTGGGCTGAGACCGCTGAACTCATTTCACTGCTGCCCTAACACAGATTGGAAGCCAACTCTCCTCCAGAGGTGAAAAGCTGAATTGACATAGTTACGTTTCCAGGGTCATGTGTTTAGCATTAATGCTGTCACGTAAAGGAACCGCGTTGCATGGCACCGGACATGTCTCCATGAATGTTAAATTCAGATAGACAGGCTGATCTCGGTGGATTCATGAAGCGGATGAGAATTTCCACTGCAGCCTCTTTGTTCTGGGGGTATCTTTTGCATGGCAAACCAGCTCTGGTTGCTCCCTGCTGCTATTGCCACTAGCCCTAAACTTTGCTTTGTGAAGGAAAGTGACTCAGCAGGACAATTTGGTTATAACAGTGAATCCATTCATTCCCATCAAGGTGGCTTTAGTCTTTGAGTGTGCTGCTTTGTAAAAAATTTTCATACAGTACCCTGGAACTCCCAGCCACTGTTTTGTGGCTGAGGTGCTGTCTCTGTGTAATTGGACTTTGGGCTCAGCTGCAGGCAAGACCTGCAGCATGTACTCGTATCTGTCTTTACGCACTAGAATCGTCTTAATGAAGCTATGCTCGTGGATGGCCTATTGGTTCCAATTAAGCAGCTGTTTCAATTAAAAGAAAAGGTCATTTAAAAAGGGTCTTACACATGAGGATGGGATGCAGAGAATCATTTTTCTTCACTACTGTATTAGAACAGATTGTAGAATTTCACACCCATTTAACATCTGGTTAATCACCACATCACCCCTTGGCACCGTTTGATTGCTAATGCAGGATTAGATGAGCTCCAAGCAGGGTTAGGGGACGTGCTGTAGAAAACCTGTGTTGGCAACGGGCAGGCCATGTCTACATTAGACCTTACAGTGGCACAGCTCTTCCGTCGACATAATTAAACCACCCCCAACGAGTGGTGTTAGCTATGGCAGCAGGAGAAGCTCTCCTCTCTAGTGTGGACACGGCCTTAAGTCTGCACAGCAAAGTTTTACTGGCATAGCTGTGAATAAATCACACCCAGCGTAGCTATGATGGCAAAACCCCCAGTATAGAGAAGACAGAAGAGTGCATCTGGCAGTTTAGCTAATGTTGTTTGGGGAAGCGGTGTAGCTTCTGGCGGCAGAAGAACTCCTTCTGTCTGCCTCTGCTGCGTCTCCACTTGGAGACTCTGCCATCCTAGGTGGCTCTGTAGTGTAGGCGAGTCCAGAGGCACACATCATTGCTCATGCCCTATGTACTAGCGCAGACAGGGCCAAGAGGAGGCCCCGTACTCCAGAGCTGAAGCACTCTGGGAGGACAGTGGGGGAATACACTGTGTGCTTCTTAACTGTGACGTTACCCAGGGATCCAATTTCTGCTGGTGATGGTGACTGGCAACTGCAGGCTAATTATCAGCAAATTATCAGTATCAGCAAAGATTCTTCAGCTAGTGCCAAGGGGTTAAGTAGAGATTAACCAGGTGTTAAGTGGGGGTGAAATTTGAGGTTCCAGAAATGGGGGTGGATAGAAGATGCTTTCGAGGAAGCAAAAGGATTAAAAAAAAATTTTGTAACTGCCATCTAAACCACATCCCAGCTCAGAGCTGCCCTGGTACGGGCTGGGCCCTCAGGTCTTTGTCTGGGTTGTGGATATGATGTTAAGAATAGTGCACTGATTGTATTAAGTGAGGTGGCAAATGAGGCCCAGTAAGCAAGGGGGTCTGGAGACCTTTCACTGGTTGGAGCCAGTGTTCTCCAAACAGGGTTCCCAGTGAAGCAGCCCAGTGGCTGGGGTTGGCCCTGGTCTACACTACAGAGTCAGGTTGATGCAAGGCAGCTTACGTCCGTTTACCTTAAATCAGCCCCTCCTGGGTACTGCTGCAATGGTAAACCTGGCCTAGCATCCCCCACGTTTCCAAGGGGTCTCCGGCCATTCCCTCTCATCTGGCTGGGCCTGGTCTCTGAAATGGCAAAGCCACATAGAGCTGGGCTGCAATTCTGCAATGTCAGAACCAGGGATGGTTCAGAACTGGGTCCCATTTTATCCAGACCCCTAAAGTGAGGGCGAGCAGGTGGGAAATTGCTCTGGATTTGGCCAGAGAGAGACTGTGAAGGTCCCCAAAGAAAGCTACCTGGATCCGGCATTCTCGTCTTGACCAATCCGCCTACATCCCCTCTGCTGTGCACATCTCTGTGGCCCTGGTGTTTCCCACACTGCCTGTAATGAGAACGAAACTTCACAGAGCAGGCTGCACTGGCCAGGAGACCTGCTGGTCCCAGTAATGGGCACTGCTCCTATGAAAGAAAGTGACTGAGGACTCCGGAGGGATAAAAGGAAAAAGCATGAGGCCAGACAGTGACAGCTGGGAAATGGCACCAGCAAAACAGGGAAGTCTTCTGTAACTCAGTGCAGGCTGTTGGCCAGTTCCTGTTTGCTGCGGCGTGACGCTCGGTTGCGTGGGAGCAGTGATGGGATGCATTGCTCAATGCTAAATTCTGGCAAGGCAGGAAACTGCAGTATTCTCCAGGGGACAGTGTGCTTTGGGAATGCCTCTTTCTGGTTGACAGCTGGGCTGGGCTAGGCTACATGCTCCTGTCTAGAGAAGGTGTATTCTGACCCCGTTTAACGGCAGCACAAGTCCCAGTTTCATGTCGCGAAAGCCGCGGTGCTGGGATGGAGATTATGCTGATGTCACAGGGCTGCCTTTGCGTGGGGAGTGTGTAGGGGAACAAAGACATGCAGCAAGGCAGGGCTTAGTGAGAACCTTCTCCTCACAATGACGAGTTCTATTTTAAAATGTCAATTTGACATGTCCTCCCCCACCAGTCACCTTCTTCATCTTCTGGGCTATGGAGTTAACCCCTCAAAGCCTGCCTCTTCCATGCTGCCAGCCGGATGAAAGCTGCTGAGTGGTGTGTGCAGTATCCAAAGGGTTAATGTTTCCCCCTCTGAACTGTGCGGCGCCCACCAGGAAACTGGGTTTGCTGTGATGACAAATCTAGTTTCTTTCGTTAACGGGGGTCTTTCCTGCCCCCTTGACCGGCAGGCGCCGGGGACGTGGTGCCAGTGAGAGGCAGACTGCAGTGTGAGGTTCAGACTGGGATGTTTGGCCTGCAGACCTGACCCCCAGGCAGGGGGAGGAGATGTTGGGGTGGTTTGTTTTCCTACCACTATGGCAGCTCCATGCACTTACGCATCCGCAGCATCGCAGGGGAATGCGGCAGTGCAATACGAAACAGGAGAAAGTGTTTGGAAATCAGTCCCAGGGTTAGACCCGGTCCTGATAAAGAGCCTTCCATCTGAACCAGGTTTGGGTGCACTTTGTCCTCTGGGCTGCAGCTTTGTGCTGAAACCAGGAAAGGAATTGTGTCTACACAGCAGATGGGAACCGTCCAGTATCTGTAGTGTGGATGGGCCCTAGAAGTACCATGTGGTTGGTATGGTGGTGCTATCGATGATGCTGTCCCTGAACTTCCCTGGAATCTCCCAGCCTCATCTCCGTGGTCTGTTATCGCTGTGACACCAGTTCAGGAAGCTTGTTTTAAACACAACTGCAAACCCCTGGGAGATCCCCAGGAGCCTTCACTGCATCCTGCTCTCATCATGACACCATTGTGCCCAAGAATAACGTGGCTGGGGGCTTGGAGCCAAATTTCTCTTTACACTGTATGAGGAGGCAGATGGTTTGACAGCCATGGAAACAGACAAAGCACAGGGCAGTGCCAATGTGCCCTGATCGTGAGCTGGAAGGACCGTCTTCAGGGACCAGAGCCTCATTCTCTCTCCATGGCACATCCAGTCCTTGGCCTTTCCACTTTCAGTTCACACCAGTAACAGTGATAGCTTTGTGGAGATCACGCTTGTTCACTGGAAATCCAACCAAGACCTTATAGACTCATTCTGTTTGCCGGGCACTTCCGGAGCTGTTTGTGGTACAGTGTCACCATATTACTATCCAGATGCTTCAGCTTTCCTGGGAATCTTATGAGGTCAAAGCCAAGAGGTAAAGATTAACCGAGACAAAGCTGCTGTCAATATTTACCGAGAGTTCAATAAACCTTGGTATTGTCTGAGAGCCTGGGTCGGTGTGGATTGTTCTGCAAAGCATGATCATTGAATGAATCGATAAACAAAATATCAGCTTGGATAGCACAGGCTGCCCCAGGAAACTGAGCGGAAAGGCACCACTCAATCAGGGGATGCTGCTGCAGGGGCTTTATGAGGCCCATGTCTGGTAGCCGCTTGGTGTCCTGGCTGAAATGGATTTGGTAGGTCTCAGTCCACTTCCCAGGAGCCAAAAATTCAGATGGACAAAGCTGTCATCACCCTTGAGGCTCATTGGGGGTGGCCAGGCATGGGCATTCCACATGGACTGAACGCCCGTCGGGTGATCCTGGTTCGGGGGGAAGCTGTGTGGGGGAGGGGAAGCTTGCACGACTGCTGCCTGCATGGCAACTTGTTCTGTGGACAGATAAAAAGCCTATGCCCAGGCCTGAGAACGCAGGCTGGTACATGCTGAATTTGCACATGCAACCTGAGAAGACTTTAGAAGTCATGTTGCGGAACGGGGGGGATGGGATGCAGATAAGAGAGAAGTTTGTCCCCTCCCCGCCCCCCCAGCACCTGGGACCCCAGTTCCTAAAGCACGTTACAGACGCTGAATGAAATAGATGAGAGAAAATCACTGCAAAGTCTTCTCCATCTAGTGAGGCCTTGTGGATGTCCTGGGGAAGCGGGTAGTTGCTGGTTACAGTTCAATAGTGTGAATTTTAGTGGCGTAGGAAAACTTTCCCTGTTTGTTTTCCCCCGTGACTGGTCCTATTAAAGCCAATGGAATTGCCTCACCGGAATGGACAACGTCCTGCCCACAGCAGTGACCCATGTCAGAGGCGTCAGAGACAGGACTGTACCCTGGTATAAAGCCCCTTATTTTATCCTGGTTCCCTGCTGCTGATCAGCTGGTGTCCTGAAGCCTGGGGATCAAGAGCTCGTCTCCTTTAATTCTTCCTCGCCTGACTGTGGAGGTTGCTTTTGGGAGTCAAGTGGCCAAGTCCCTCCATGGCACTTTAGAGACTCGGTGAACAGTGAAACCCACTGACCTTGGTATCTGACTGTTCTGCACCAGCCTAGAGACTGTTCATGACAACGATATGCAGAGCTGCTCAGCACTGCTGGACTGAACGTGGCTTCTCGTGGACTGGTGCAGGCTAGAGCATAGACGGTGCAATGGGGTGAGATTGGTGAACTGCATGGTCATGTGACCCTGATGGCCTCGGCAGCCACCCGGCTGAGGCCACACATCTTACGCCTTAGCAGTGACTCACCTTCCTGGTCCCTGTCTGCTCAGCTGAAGGGGATCCTGGGACACTGTAAATGAAAACTGGACAGAACAGTAGAAAACAGCAGGGCATGGTCTGGCACTGGCAGAGGGATGCGACCTACTGGGTTTTCTCTGTTGTGTGCTTCGTGTATGCCCTTGCTCCCTGCCCCTGCTATCCATCACATTCCCTTGCTTTCTCTTGTTAGCTGAACATAGTTTAGACTTGCCTTCAGATCTCCCTGGAGTTGCTCCGGCTTCATAGCCCCCTCCTCCCTGCATCTGCTTCCGGCTCTTCTGCTTGCCAACCTGCCTTTCAGATCTTGTGTCCTCATCTTTTCCCAACACGCCCTTGCACTCTGCCCCTGTGATTTCTCCCTCAGCCTCCTGCTTGCCACCTCCATCGCTCCTGTCTCATGCTCACCTCACACCCAGCTCACTGCTCTGACTGCCATATGCCTCACACTTCTCCTCCCTGCTCTGTGTGAGCTCCCCAACCTGCTCCATGCTTACGGTTGACCTTGTCTCCATCTCCTTTGGTTTCTGTCCCATCACTCCAGCCTCTTGCCCACATTATCTGGTCCTGACCACCCCTCCGTTCCCTCTCCATAGCTCTCGCACAGTTGAAGTAGGGCCGGTAACTCACCGCCAGCATAATGTCTCCTATCACTTTGCCATAGGCTTTGTTCCCACCCCCCATGCCTACCTAGGTACTATTGGCTCCACCTGGAGTGTTGGGTGATGCTCTGAATGCAAGTTACCTCTCAGGCCTTGTCTAGATGAGGCCTGAAGATGTGAAGTTAGCGTGTGGTAGCTAATGCGTTTTAAAAGATCAGGCGCCCTCCTGATCTTTACCTTGGCCAGTTCAGCAAATGTTAAAAAGACACACTTGATGCCAGTAGTTTACTGGCTTGTCTTGCTCCCATATGATCCAAGTTGCTGCAGTCAGTGAATTGCTTCTCTCTTTCCCCACAGGGATTTCGTACCAAAGGCTGGTGAGGGCGGAGCAGGGACTGTCCATGAAGAGTTGCCAGAGCTCCACTGTGTGAGTGCTGCTGTGGGGAGGTGGAGGGGATCGATGGGGGCGGCTTTGTGTGGTCTGGCAGCTGGTCTCCCTGGAACCCCCACTGCTCTTTCCATAGTGCTCATAATCAAGGGGCAGATGCCAAGCTAGGGCAAGCGGCCCCTAGAAAGTCACCCAAGATGCAGCTGTGGCTGTGTATGGGTTCGGGGGAGAAGGGGCAGTGGAGAACAGCACTGAACTAATGGTCAAGGCATATGGTAAAGTGGAAATACCAGCATTCCCAAAGTGGCCGTCCTGGGCCCTCTCCAGTTCTCAGTGTGTGCGTGTGTGTTTGCTGTTGCCCCATGGTGGGAAATGCATGGTCTTGAAAAGAACAGGATGGTGAAAAGAAGGAGCTGATCTGTGGCTGTCGCCCGGAGAATGTTTGATCCGATCTCTATGCGAGTTGGAGAGCAGAAAAGATCCAAAGTGACATGCATTAGCCAGAAGAGGTGGGGGGCAAAGATTGGAGGGAGGGGAACAGCTTCACCCCATCCCAGGCAGGAAGTTTGACAGGGTTCATGCTTGATCAATAAAAGTGCCATCTCTTGACAAATAAGCAAGCCAGCACGGAGCCCGGAGTATGTGACTGAGACAGAGAAGGGGGAGGGGGCCTTATCTGGGCCTTCGATCCCTTCCTCCCCACGCTATCACCCTCATCTGTAAATATGAAAGTGTGAATGCAGAGCTGATCTCTCCCTAGCCTGCTATTAACAACAGCCGCTGGCTCAGCCATCGCTAAGGTTCCCCTGCTGTGAGCATTTTTTATTTCAGGCTTGTCGGCATGCAGTTGTACTGCTTTAAATATACAAGTGTGTTCAAATGGTACAGCAGCTCGCCTCCCAGTGAGGATGCAGTGATAAAAGCATAAAGGTGCTTTATACCAGGCTGGCTATCCCTGTATGGGAAAGGGACTAAGTTATACTGGTATTTGGTGTGTTAATACCAGTGTAACCACATTCACACTAGCAGCTGTACCAGTATAACTGTGTAGGTAAAAAAGAAAAAAATCATACCCCCTAACCCACATATTTCTACCAGTACAAAATCTGTGTATAGACCAGGCCTGGGCATTATACAAAGCCTGTGCCCATTGCCTGAGCCTGTGGGCCTACTGAGGCCCCGGTCCTGCAAACTCTGCAGCATGTGCTCAGTTTTAAGCAAGTCCTGTTGATTACACCGGGACTGCTCACCTGCTTAAAGTTAATCACCTGCTTAAGCACTTTGCTGGACCAAGGCCTTAGCAATTAACATGCAGTTAGAGGATGCTGTTAGTATGGAGAAGAAACTCCATTGCCGTGCTTAAGGAGTGCCTCTCTTCCCCACTGCTCTGCCTCAGGCTGTGCGCCGTGTCCTGAAGGTTAACCTCTGCCTCTGGTGGCCTAGCCAGGAGCCCAATTCCAGGAGCAGGGGCCTTCCTCTGAGACCACCCACCCCAGGTGTTTAAATCTAGGGACTCTTAGTTTGAGCACCTTGGTCAATCTCTACAGCAGCAACTGGACACTGGGATAGAGACGGGTCTTGTATGGTCTATATCCTGTCATGCCATGGATACGTTCAGTCACACCTGGAAACTAGCAAGGATCTGGTGCATCTGCCAAGATCTCATGTGGGCCCAGTAGCCAACCCCATTAACCAAGATGCTGTCTCAAGGGCAAGTTTGGTTTCCTTCTCTTACTCCCTCGCCCTTTCTGTCCTTCCCCAATCGTGTGTGATCTGTCTCATTTAGACTGCAGGCTGTTTGGGGGAGGGACCCGGTGTCTGTCTGATGGAAGGGCCATAGCGCTGTGTGCAATCACAACCGTCTAGATTTGCACCGCTGTCAACATAGACTTCCTGCTCTGTGCCCAGCCTGTACATTGGTAAAACAGCCCATGGCCTGACACAATTGGCAGATTGTGCTGATGGGAAGCCCAGGAACCAGAGAGCTGGGGCTGGTCTGCCAAGCACCGACAGAGCAAAGCTGGTCTTTAGAGGCCATTGCTGACAGTCCATGAGCGGGAGGACTGGGCAGTGCTGTGTGTGTACAGTAAACTGGGATAATGAGGTGAAGGGCTTCTCTCAGGCTCCATGTTCCTGTAATGTGGAAGGATTTCACCATCTGGTGGGTGGAATAGTTTGGAATTGATCAAATGCCACACAAAGCTCCCAAGTCCCTCTGCTCTCCAGGTCGTGCTAACAGTGCAACTGTTATTTATTATTCGAGCATAAGCTTTCGTGAGCAACAGCTCACTCACGAAAGCTTATGCTCAAATAAATTTGTTAGTCTCTAAGGTGCCACAAGTCCTCCTTTTCTTTTTGCAGATACAGACTAACACGGCTGCTACTCTGAAACCTGTTATTATTTATTCTATCTATTCCCATGTCAGGGTCCAGTTTGCAAGGTGCTGTTTAATTAACCCTGGAGCTGCAGTGAGTAGAGTTGATTTTATCTTACGCTCACTAACCACCATCCCATGTTGCCCTTAGCACGGTTCTGCTGCTCAACCCCTCTGAGGTTCAGAGCGAATATCTGTCTGTCGCCAGGAAGATGAGCACCGCGGAGCACAGCCAGCACAGAACCTTCGTCATGCTAATTGGACACATCTACCAGGCCACTTTTGGGACCAAGTGCGATATGGGCAGCTTACAGCGCATTCTGAAGGTAGAGAGACTCCTGCGTTCTGCATGGAGGCCTTTAAACAAGAGCAATTCTATCCCTGGCATACAGGGTGATTTTTCTGTGTGCTGTTTAGCAGTGGTCTTCTCCATCCCAGAGATGGCTGCAGTTCCATGCTGACCCTTGTGCAATTCACGGATCAGTTTGGTTGCACAGTGCTTCTGGGGATGCTGCATGAATGTAAATTGTCTTGTGAGTTGCAAGGGGGAGGTGAGATCTCGCAGCAGTTCAATTCAGAAGGTAGAAACAACTACTCGTTCCCATAATTTTACAACGAAACAATGGGAAATGGCGATGAATAGAGCTCATTGCGTTGTCAATCAAAAGTTTAAAACAAAAGAAAACGCGGTTTCAACAACGATTTCTCAAGGAAAAAATGTGTTGTCATACTTTCTTTTTTGTTTAATTATATTTAGATTGAAATGTTTAAAAGTACTTTTTGAAACTTTTTTGTGGTTGGGGGCGGGGGGGAAGTCCCACTTTTTTCTCACTACTTTACTCCTTTGCCCTGCCCTGCCCTGCCCTACCCTGCCTTTTCATTTTTTTAACCCACTGGAAAAAAGGGGGCAGAAGGAAAAGAAGGAGGGAGGGAAGAGAAGAGACCAAAGTGAACAAAAGTTCCCATTTTCTTGTTTTTTAAAATAGTTTAAATTTCCCCCCCAAACAAAAAAAATAGATTTTTTTTAATGAAATTCAAACATTTTTTCCCAGAATTTTTTATGGGGGTTGGGGGGAGAAGGGTGTTTCACTTAGCTCTGGCCAGGATTCTTTTTCTAGAAGAAATGGGTTATGCTTCATGAAGAGAGACCCACATGTAGACAAGCTGTCTCTGAATCTCTGTGCTCTCTTTAGTCCAGGACCTTAGAAGAGCTCTCAGAGATCCATTCTCGCACCACAGAAGCTCAGGAGCTGGCAGCTGTTACCAGCGACCCTGTCGCAGCCAGGGAACAGCTGGAGTCCATGCTGCAGGACATTGCGGCTGAAGCAGGTTTCCCTAAGATCACAGGTATGAGAGTGAGTGGGGTTGTTCTAATTTATACAATGTTCTACTTTTCTTTCTCTAGCCTGGCCTGTCATATACGTTAGCTGCTCTATTTTGAGAGATCAGGAGTGAATGCTATGAAGCATGAAATCCTTGACTGGACTACATTTCAAAAGTAGAACAAAAAATCTGTTCTGGCTCACTTCCTCATGATGAGCTGGTCTTTGAGGTCTTTTCTTGCTTATTTCTTTTTCTGCTCCAGAATCACAGCTTTTATTAAAAAAAAAAAAAAAAAAAAAAAAAAAGTCTCTAACCCTTATGGTTAGGAAGAAAACTTTCAAAACACAAACCGATTGTAACAATGACCACTGCCTGGGTCTGCAGACAGCCTGAAATTATAGCTCTGAGAGCTCGGAACTGCCCCATTCATCTCGGAGTATCAACCCGCATGCCTGGCAAGGATCGCTTTAAATGTCGACGTTGTGAACTTTTTCACTGCTGCCGAAAGCACTCACACAAGGAGAATGCCTGGCTGTATGGTGAAGGTCTGCGTGATCGGCTGTGAGCGATGGCTCATTGTGGTGTCATTACGGAGTGTGGCATGGATTGTGGGCGGAGTTTGGGAGTGCCATTCCAACCTGATCTCTGGCCCCAGCATGGCAGAGGGGTGGAATGGAGCACAAAGCGGCATCTTAGCCCCACTGAGTGGGGACAGAGTCCAAGGAGCCCCCCAGATGAGCTTGGCAGAGGCTGTTTTGTTTAACACGTGCTCTGTCTGTGGTGAGAAGATTCTCATGTTGTCCTACATGGGTGGAGTTCACTTTGTGGGAGGAGCTAGTGAGAATTCACTACTTCCTCCTCTCCCACATTCATCCCTGGCTGTTAGGATGAATTGCTGGTGGCATCACTTGCTGGAGAGGAGGGGGTGGGGGCTCACAAGTGGAAGAGAGGCCTTGATGCTGGGACTTTTCACTTCAGTCTATGCTTGCCTGAGCTGACTTAAACTGGCGCTGAATACATTTAGGCTGGAAATGAAAGTTTCTAACCATCAGAGGAGAGAGGTTCTGTAATGGCCCTTCCAATAGGAGGGGAGGCGAACAATCTAAATGGTTTTGAGATGGAGCTAGGTAAACAGATTATGAGATGGAGGGGCCTGCAATAAATAGCAGGGGACTGGACTCAGTCACACAGGAGGTGCCTTCTCACTCTATGTTCCTAACTTGCCACTTGCTCTTCTCTCTTCTCAGGGATGGCCCAGTCGTGTAAACTTCACACAGTCCCCATCCCCGTTGCTCGATGCTACGCTTACAGCTGGGACAAGGATAATTTCGGTAAGGCTAAAACTCACCCACTGCTTGGCTGAGGAAGAACTCCCCTGGCCCCCATGGCACAGGCGTGCAAAGAGAGCTGCATTGTGGGGAGTTTGACTTCCTCGGAAGCACAGGGCCAGTGGCAGAGGCAGGATCCTAGACCAGAGAGGCTTTCGAGGCCCCATCTTGCAAACGCACACATGCTTTGTTTGAAATGCATTGAAGTCAATGGCGCTCCTCGCAGGATTAAAGTTAAGCATGTGTGTGGGTGTTTGCAGCACTGAGGCCTGGCTCAGCACTGATCTGGTACCTTCCTGTGTTCCTAGAATATAGATAATGTCAAGAGAAATAATGACCTTTGATATTGAAAATGTACGTTACTGGAACCTACCCAGTACTTCGATGGGACGTTCTCTGGGGCAGGGGCTGCCTTTTGGTTCTGAGTCAGTACAGCGCCCAGCACAATGGGGACCTGGTCTGTGACTGGGGCCCCAGGTACTACAACCATACAGACAATTAATAATAATGCAACTGTAACAGGGTGGCTTGCCCCTTTAATGGTCAGGGATCCTGTGGCCAGCCCTGGCTCGTTATCAGATTCAGCAGGGGAGAGGTCAGTGATTGCCATAAAGAGCTGAGAGGGCTCAGTGGCGGGGGCGGGGGCTGCAGGAAGGAAGTTGGCTCCTAGCAGGTCCTGGAGCAGTGGGGAGAGACACAAGTGGAAAGGCCCTGGGGTCCCTGCCGCCTGTTTTGGTCTGGGAAATAACTCTGTGTTGCTTGGCGAGTTTTGTGTTGAAATGAATAAACCACACCCCAAGGCAAGGGTCTGAAAGAGACCTAGGACGTGGCGTCGGTCGTTCCAGGGCTGGGCAGACAGGCCAGCTGTCCTACCGCAACTTTGCCAAATTGTAGCGGCCCGCTTGGGGGCAAGTTTAGCTCCCTTTGCGGAAGGCTACACTGGAGCTGGAGGTGCGAGTCCTAGTTTGAGGACTGTGCTAAAAACAGATGTGCGAGCCTCCACAGCCAGAGCATGAGTCCCGGGCCTGTCACCTAGGATGGGTACATACTCGGGGTGGCTAGCCCCTCGCACTGCAGTGGCCATGCTCTGTTTTTAGCATGCTAGCTCAATGAAAGCTAGTGTGGGTATGTCTCCCCGAGCTGGGAATTTCACCTCCAGCTCCAGTGTGGGCATACGCTTTGGGCAACAAAATATCGTGGGGGGGGGGGGGGGTTCCATTGCCCTCAGGATAGGGTCAGGTGAGCAGGGTTTTTTGTGCCTGGCCTGGTAATTTCCTCCCTCCTCGGCAATTTTGCAAGCGAAGCTGCTACTTCTCTTTTACTCCCAGTCCCTGCTTATGACAAATCTCTGTGTTTCTGTGCAGACTGTGCATTCAATGCCAGCCGGCCCCAACAAGCTACATCAATTCTGTCACTCTGGAAAACTGTTGGCCCACCTGTCCTCCCCTGGGCTTGTCTGTTTCATTCTTCTCACAGAGTACATTTTTGTCAGGGAGCCAGTGGCATTATCACTTTCTGACCTGGCTGGCTATCTTGATTAGTATTAAAATACGTTTTAATGGGGTGTGGCCATAAGTAGTAGAACTAGTTGACAATCCAAGTTGAAAGGAAGCAAAACAAATGTTAGTTTACTTTGGTGTTTGGAAACCCAAAGGAAACAAAAACTTCCATTTGAAAGAAAACTGACTTTTGTTTCAAACTTTTTTTGCATAAAAAATTTCATTGAAATCGAACCGTTTTCATGAAAGTGTTTTTAGTTTTTGACAAAATCGCTTTTTCCCCCCACCAAATCCACTTGTTTCGGTCAAAAAACATTGACAACCTCTGACAAGATGAGTTCTGGGCACAAGTGCGTTTGGTATTCGTGTGGGACGGCTTCAGAAAGGAGGTGGTAGAAGTTCCACCACTGGGGTCATACGAGGCTGGACAAAGTACTGGAGAACACACTGTAGAGGATAATCCCTCACTGGCCCTCGGGTTGATGGGCTGGGAGGCCCGATATGCCCCTCTCATCTCCCATGTTGTGTTGTTTAGGACTCTGTGCTGGCTCTTATTCTTTCAGATATCCTCAGAGACGTACTCAACAAGGAGTGCGATGTTCTCAAGCCAGTGCTCTTGGAGGATGAGGAGGAAGAGGAGACGGAAATTGATGGCTGTTCTCCACAAAGAGACTCGCTCCTTTCCTCCATCTCGGCGGTTTCCAAGGACTCTGTGTACTCAGAGTTATCAGAGGAGGCATCGAAACATTCGCGGATGTCTCTCTTCACCACTTCCAAGGACTCCATTTCGGAGCTGTCAGTGGTCTCCAGAAGGTCCTTTAAGTCCTTTGTGTCTAGCCTCAAGGACTGCATGGACAGTGGCTATGCCGAAGACAGCGACGAGAGCTCTCTCGATCTGGTGGGGAGGCTGGACCTGAAAGAGGAGACGACACTTCACAAGCAGAGGCAGAGACTGGCCAGCAAAATCTGCAAGCTGTTCAAGAGCAAAAGCCAGCTGGTCTTGCGGAGAGACGTAAGGGACTATCCTGACACTGGTTCGCTCTCCCTACCTCTGCGCCGGGCCGAGAGCCTGTGCAACCCAGAGGCCAAGCACCACATCCCAGCACGCTCCCGGAGGGCTCTTTCCTTGCCCCAGCACGTGCTGAGTCAGCGGCTCCCACAGCACCACACAGCGCAGAACGTGTGCGTCCAGCGCAGGCCCTTCCTGAGCTACGACGAGGACACCAAGGTCTCCACGTTGCGCGTCGTGGTCTTCGGCTCAGACCGCATCTCAGGGAAAGTGGCCCGGGCGTACAGGAACCTTAGGTGAGTGGGATGGCACCAGGGGAACCCGGCTCCCATTCCTTGTGTGTATTTACCCAGCCCTCCCACCGCACGGCACCTTACGGAGTCCAAGGGCCAGAGCCTCCGGTGATATCAATAGATGTAGCTCTATTGATGTCCATGAAAGGTGGGCCCAGATCCTCTGGCTATGCCCTGGTGTAGACTGTGCTGTGAGGTGATGATGGCGGATTGGCTTCCCACTCTGTTAGCCTCCAGGACTGAGGCCTGGTGACGAACCCTTCACCACACTCGGTGCTGTCCCTTCGTGGTGCACGTGGCAGTGTCTCGTGCTGTGGTGTTGTGCAGAGCCCCTTGTGCAACGCACTGTGCGAACATCCGACAGAAGGACGGTCCCTGCCCCAGAGAGCTTACGAGCTAAGTAAAGAGTGTTGGGCTGCCCCTGCACTGTTTCCCTCACCACGCGCACGACTGTTTGTGTGGGGGTGGGGACGGCGCGCGCACGCCTTACCTACCTGACACTAGCCACACCTCGCTCGTGCTGACGCAGTGGGCTCTCTGCAGTGCTCTCCTTCTCTCTCCCTGTTCTAGACTACAAGAAATCGATTGCCCATTACTGACAAGGTACTTCAAGCTGCAGTTTTTCTACATCCCGGTGAAGAGGAGCTGCCTTACCTCATCTGCACCACTGACACATGCTCCTCCTTCTCCAGGAGATCCTCACCTGAGAGCCTCAGGGCAAACGGTACGTGCTGTGTCTCCCGTCGGACCAGCTCCTAGTATAGAGACCTGCCTGCGTCACACAAGCAGCACCACGCTTGGCCCTCACTGGTTCCCCTTGTGGCTGGCTCGGCAGAGAGGCCAAGTACTGAATAGACCAAGTGCGCCTGAGGCTGGCAGGGAGGGAAGCTTGTCCTGTCCCTGTCTGTTCTGTAGGTGGCCTGCCCTCTTGATGGCCAACAGTGCAATACCTTCTGCCAGCTCAAAATTCACTTGCAGTAAGAAAAATAAATGAAATCAACCGGCCCAGGATGGTATGTCTACACTGCAACTGGACACCTGTGGCTGGCTCGTGTCTGCTGATTTGGTTCTTGGGCTACAGGGATGTTTAACTGCAATGTGGATGTTCAGGCCCGAGCTCTGGGACCCTCCTGGGGTCCCAGAACCTGGGCTCCAACCTGAGCCTGAGCGTCTACACCACAGTGAAACAGCCGCGTAGCCTGAGCCCCATGCACCCGAGTCAGCTGACATGGGCCAGCCGCAGGTGTTTAATTGCAGTGTAGACATCTCCTGAGTGACTCTGTCTGGTTTCAGGAACCCAGCTCAGCTGGGGCACAAAGCAGCACCAACGAAATCTCCCACTACATTGGGATGTTGGACCCATGGTACGAGCGCAACGTTCTTGGGCTGATTAACTTGCCCACGGATGTCCTGTGTCAGGTATGTTCGGGAGCTCAGGAGGAAATGAGCTTGGCTTTGGGTCCTTACCCCACTGCCCCTTTCCATGTGTTGGCATGGGGGCGAGAGGAGGGTCTCTCCCCTTCATCTGGAGTATCCACCATCAGCTGCTAGTGTTGGACCAGCTGGGTCTGCTCCAGGATGGGTCTAGTTTTGAGCTGTCCTGCAAGATCCAGGTTGGGAGCCAGCTTGAGGCTCTCCTGGGGCTGAACATTGCCTGCCTCTGGGGAGTGGCTGGTTCCAGCCTGACCCACCCCGTTGCTCTGCCTCTTCTGTGAGTCTGTTCACAGGACAATGCACAGGAGGCCAGTGTCCCCATCCCCCCTGCTGTGCATTAGGAGACTAACTGGCCAATAGGGAAACATAGGGGGAAACTCCGGGGCAAGAATCGTGTTCTCGCTGTTACTCCCCACACTGGTCATCCCCTGGGCGCCATTCTCAGCAGAGAGGCCGAGAAGGCTGACCTGGTCCCAGCAGGGTAGGGTGGAGGTATGTCAGTGGGGGAACTCGCCCGGCCACAGCACCTGTTCGGAGGGTTTTAGTCTCCAGGGCTGCGACTCCAGTACCTTTCCCCAGCACCCACGACCTCCCAGCCCTGTGCTGAACAGCAGGAGGAGAGCGGGTTTCCATTTCACCTCCTTGTGTCTATGCCAGCAATCTGCCAAACCCGAGGTGGAGCCTACGGAGGAGTCCAGGGAGCAGCTGCCCATCCTGGCTGACATGGTGCTTTACTACTGCCGGTTTGCTACTCGCCCGGTGCTGCTGCAGCTCTACCAGACAGAGGTACGCAGGGCTGGGCCTTTCCATCCCACCTTGCACATGGGGTTTGTGAGGACTTCTGTCTCTGCATAGATCAACTAAGGACTCCAGTACCAACCTCTACGAGACAAAGGTCTCTTCAGGACTGATACGTCCATGATGCTCAAGGGTTCGGCCAGTTCCTCCCCCGACCTGGCTATTGTGGGCCGGTGAGACTGTGCTTCCAGGGGCGTGCACAGGAATTTAAATTTGCATGCTTTTGGAGGGGCACATTAAACACACACAAATGAAAGGTTTGCGTGACCCCTGCCATTTCTCGGGACACCTCTGGCAGGGACACCCAGCTGCGAGGAGGCAGCAGAAGCTCCCCCTGCAGGGGGTGCTCCCCATGTCCCTTCAATCCCGGCAAGGAGGAAGCAGCAAAGCAGCTGGCTGCAGGGTCCTTCCCCGACCCCTACAACTGCAGCCTGCTGCTTCTCCTTCCCTGCTGCTGGAGTCCCAGCGCTGCTGCCTGCTCTGCAGATGCCTGCAGAGGCAAGTCAGGGGCTGCAGGCAGAGGAAACACATGGGACTCCAACAGCAGGGAAGGAGAAGCAGCAGGCTGCAGCTGTAGCGGTGTGGGGAGGAGGAGCTCAGCCATCAGCCGCCCTGATGCTTCCTCCCTCACCGGGCTTCGGGAACACACAGAGATTTTGGGGGGCGGCAGTGCCCCTGCTTGCCCCCCCCCCTTGTGCATGCCCCTGTGTGCTTCCATTAGTCAAGTCCATCTCCTTCTGCTTTATCACCATGGTAGTAGAGCCTGGTATGCAATTGCCCCTTCCTGCATTCGCTAATGGCTCATGATGGACTGATGCCCCTCCTGATCCTGGTGATGGAGCTGGTGTAGGAGGCTTCTGGGGGATAACGCTCCGCGGGAACTTCTATTAACCAACAGCGACCTCCAGAGAAACCAATCTGCTGCTGTTGTAGAATGCAGTGGTTCTCAGCACCCTGGGGACGGTTGAAGTGTAGTTCAGATCACACCATAAAGTCTCCAAACTCTCCACTCTGCTCTCTCCCGATACCCTGGTCCCTAAGAGAGGATGGGTGTCCCATAGACAACTTCTCATTTAACTTGTCTTTCTTTCCCCATACACGTATGGCTCTCACCAGTGCTAACAATTACACACACGCTTTGCTTTCTGAAATCCCTGCGAGGAGCCTGTTCTCCAAAGCCTGCTCTGTCCAGCATGCAGAGATTGAGAGGAAGGTTCTTGTCATCCTGGTGCTCTCATAACAAGGTGTTGGGCGTGGGTTGCATATGTAGGTAGTGATGGTAACAGGCATTTATCAGAGTAGGAATGCTGCTGTCGGGTTGCTGTGACTTGCACTGCTAGGATTTTCTAGCTTGAGGGGTTCTCTCTCCTTGCACTCCTTCATTTGAAGGCAGTGTGCTATTAGGAATATGCCCGGCTCCCTCATAGTGCAGTGCATTCATAGTGCATCTCTCTCTTCTCTCCCTCCCCCGACAGCTAACCTTCATTGGAGGTGAGAAGAAGACTGAAGTCTTCATTCAATCCCTCGAACTGGGCCACTCGGCTGCCACGCGGGCCATCAGGGCATCGGGTAGGTATCAGATCTGGACACAGATGTTTCCTTGCCTTCCTAAAGTCTCATGCATCACAGGTTCTGTAGTGATACGATGGCAGCTTTAGAAATCGGGGCACAAATAGATTTGATGGTGAATGCTTAATAACTAGCTCCTTAGGGGAGCTAGAAAAACCAGATGAACTGCACAGAGAAATCGGATCCACAGTTGGGTTGGATTGCAGATGGCTGGGGAGAGTGTTGCTCCAATAAACTCTGTGGTTGGGAGCTGGGATATAGCAAGGGATTTTTACAAACCTGGAAACTAAAGCATCATGAAGCCTACATTTTCCCTTCTGTAACAGTCTTTATGATTTCTGTTTCTCAAGGAAATTTTTTGTTACTTTTCCCTTGATCCAAAGTTAATTTATTTTAGCATAGCTAAAAACAGGTCCTTTCCCCTTCATCAGGTCCTGGCATAGTGTCTTGGAAACCAGCACATCCTTTTTCTTTCTTTTTCTTGGCGGGGTCTTTACTCAAAATTTCTCTTTCTGTCTTGATACTTCAGTTATAAAACCTCTTGGTTATACTCTTGTAAGCCTTAATTGGGCAAAGGAAAGAAACGGATAGATTCATAGAGCTTTTAAAACAGGAAATATTGTTTAGTAGAAAACAGCTACAGCCACAGACACACAAGCAGGCATCCACACAGCTTCAGTTCCAATTTTGTCTCACTTGTTTACCAGAGACCACATTCTGTTTGGAGCTCTGTGCAGCACACAGAGACTCTAGTGGCTAAATTATATACTGCAAGAAAACACATTATTAATTTTTTTCTTTTGGCACTGAATCCTTTTCTGTGCTCTGACTTCCTCTTGCTGTCTCCAAGCAGAATTTACAAAGTGCTCTCCATTGAACTAGTTGCCCCTATTTCCATAATATGGACAGGTTATGCTTCAATAGTGAAACCCATCAACCATTTTCATCTTTAAACACTTAAGGCATAATTTTGAACTGGGTTTTGATTATGCAGTTTTGCACCCACCCTTTTGCACCTGTAATAATTTTGTCTGGAAAAAGCATCAGTGAACTTCAGACACAAAATTTAAAGCCCAATTTATGATGGGTACACATCTGCAAAAAAAAGAAAGAAAGAGCCCAGCTGGTAAACCAGCCCTTTACAGCTTTGTATTTTCCCGAAAGACCCAACACTTACCCAACAGCACCTGCTAATTTAATTTAATTTCTTTTCATTCTGTGGAGAGGTCTCCAGCTGCTTATTGTGTTTTATGCTGAAAATCCCCTATGAGCTTATTCATGTGGGGCAGCTTTTAAGCTAACTTTAGTTTTTCTTTTTGCTCCTCTGTCACATTCCAATAAAACAAGTGGCAGGCAGTGTAACAAACAGGTTAACACTGATCCCCTTTTCGTTGCTTGGCTATCACAGGTCTACTGAAGAGCATGTTTTGACACAGAAATGATTTCTGGAAACGGGACTGGGTGTCTGGCCTGGGACGGAATAGTAGAGCCCCATAAGACCAGGGTTTGAGAACTGATGACGGTCTGAAGTAAAGTATTTGGTGGTCTTAGCTCTGTTCTTAATAGGCAGCAGTTTTTAGCAGCCAAACCACCAGTCGCAACAGGAGGGGTGATTGGTCTTTCCTCTGAACTTGTTCACTCATCTGCCTCATTCTGCTTTGTAGCAAGCTGAGATACTCTAAGGCCACTTGTTCTGCTGTCATCAGGATGCATGACTTGAGAGAGAGCGAGAAGCTGAACTCCTCAGAAACGGGGCAGCTTTTCCTAAGAGGAGAGGGACTGGTGTGAACATGTATTGAAGGGCGGGGAGAGAAAAGGCTGTTGTGTGACTTTAGCTTCTGTTTGTATTACAAAGGTCCAGGCAGCAAAAGGCTGGGAATAGACGGCGACAGAGAAGCAATCCCTCTAACACTACAAATCGTCCACAGCAAGGTAACTGAGTGGTAGTCCGATGGGGACAGAGGCTGCAGGAACTTCTTCAGCATTGTGTAGACCTCCACTGAGTCAGAGATTTTAATAGGGTATATGAAGGAAATCTCTTTAAGTGGAGAGGAAATAAACACAACTCAGAGCTAAAATAGGCATGTTTAGTCTGAAGAAGAGACAGCTGAGGGGGGACCCGATATCAGTCTTCAAAGGGCTGTTCTAAAGACAACAAAGAGAAAGTGATCAAATGTTCTCCATGTCCACCAGGGCAGGACACGACATGATTGGCATCGTTTGCAGCAAGGGAGATTTAGTTTAGATATTAAGAAAAATTTCTAACTTTAAGCACTGGATCAGCTACCCTAGGGAGGCTGTGGAATCCTTGTCATTGGAGGTTTTTAAGAACAGATTGGACAAACACCTGTCTAGGATAGTCTAGCTTTGGTCCTGCCTCAGCGTTAGGGGATGGACGAGATGACCTCTTGAGGTCCCTTCCAGCCCTACATTTCTGTGATTAGGAGAGTGTGTTTATATCAGTTGATGGGGAAGGGGGAGAATATCTTGTGATTCAGGGTGGAAGCTGATCTTTCCTCTCTGTGGAGTAGGGAAGGAATCCCTCATACCATATTGCCGAACAACCAGGTGCCTCATGGGGCGTTTTGCCTTCAGGTACAGGTCATGCATGGAGAGGGAGATCTGACAGGCTACCATGTCTGGGAACCCAGTTACAACATGAATATGTTTTGAAGTGTAGACAGGACTTTAACCTTAATACTGAGCTGTGGTGCAGCCCTGGAGAGTCTGTGCTGTAACCAGGTCTCCAGACATTCTTCCACTTGTAATGCAGAGAGGTTCTTTATGGCCACGTTGCCTGATAAGGGGGATTCTTTGAGTTAATTGATTCTCCCTGTTGGGCCCTTTCTGAAAGGGATTGGTGGCTATTTAAATGACAAGAATTTAATCGCCAAGAGGAAAAATTAATTACAGATCTCTGCTCATATCTCACCCACGTCTCCTCCACGTGTTTGTTTCTGGAACATGAAGGGAACCTCATCTGAGACGGAAAGAAACCAAAATGCGGCGATGTGTGAGGCTATGAATTTCTGAAGGATAGTGGCAGTTTGCACTCTTCTGTCACTTGACAAACACTAATAGTGTTTGCTGCATTTCAACAGATCCAGCAAATTTCTTTGACCTGTGCTTGACATTAAGCTCATGAGTTGGCTTCAATGATCTAGTCTGGTGCTTACAGTTAAATGTGTACTTAAATGCTTTGCTGGATCACAGCCTAAATAAGCTGAAAGCACTTTGGCTCCCTGTCCTCTACTTTCTGCTTCATTTATTGGCATAACCAATGGTGGCCTCCAAGTGAGCAGGAAGTGTGATAGGCCGTATATAAATACTGGCTCTTCTTTCATGCTGGTGGATTTCCTTACTAAAGTAGTAAAAATCCTGAGAACAATCTCCACCTACTTATGACAGTACCCGATTCAGTACCCTGTTCACCTATAGAGCATTAACCTACTATTGGAATGGATGGGCAGCTTGGGCATCTGGTAGTTTGAGCAAGTACATTTAACTGGTGCTAAAGGTCCCAGGACCATCCATCTCAGTGTAAATCCAGTTCTGAGCTATATCAGCCAGAAGGTCAGAGATGAGCAGAGCAGTATCAGGGTGGAATGTGACCCGTCTCTCTCACTTTTGCCTGGTCTCTGCAGACAGCAATCAGTGGAAGGAGCCACTGGAATGATGTTGAAAAGGTCTGCACCTCTGTCAACCTCAGCAAGACCTGTAAGAAGTACGAAGAAATAGGTGAGTTCTGGTGCCCTTAAACCTTTACACAGGGGCAGTGGGAGAGGATGGAAAGTGGACAGCGGTGGTGCTTCTGGCATGGGGAGGAGTGTGTGTGTCATGCAGGAGAAGATATTAGCGATGCCTTCTGTGCTTCGGGGCAAAACAAGCCATGCCATCCTGATTCAGGTCCCCTCCACCTTTAAGGCCATCTTCGGGGATGAAAGGGCACTTCGCTCTGTTCACTGCCCTAGCCTTCCCCCAAAGGGTGCCACGTGGCTCTGTGATATGAACGTCTCTCCATTAGGAACTGGATTGAGACCAGCAACTCCTCTCGTGCAGGCAGTAGAACAGCCATCAGAGGGTGGCGATCTTCAGTCTGTGCTGACCCGATCTGGGATGAAATGGGTCACAGAGGTGAAAGCTTCTCTGTCACATTAACAAACCTCAGAGCCAGGGCTTAAATGTTGTTTCCAAAACTGTTCTGCATGGTGGACAGATGCACACGGGATAAACATACCACACGCCTAGGACAGGCACCAAAGGCCAGGAATAGGACATTGTATAGGATCGGCATTGATTTCCCTAAGCAGTTTTTTTCTGCATGTTTTGTTGGTTGAAATGTTGGGCTGAGAATCATTACATTAGTTCCTTAGTAAGAGCCCTGGATTCAGACCCTTGCCTAGCTGGCAGGAAGAGCCCGTGGAAACCTGGGGAGAGGTTGCAGGTCTGGTGGCTAAAGCACTCGATCCGAAGCTCTGCCCTGCCCTGGAAGAACTTTGTGTAGGGTCCTTGGAATGAACTAGCCCTCTGCTGTGTCCGGAGAGAGGCCCAGGGCTGGCTGAAGGACTGCCGGGTGCAGATGTTGCGGGGGTGAAATCTGCCTAGTAGCCATCTCCTCGCCATCCCTGCCTCGCTCGATCTGAAGGGACCTGACCCATGTCTGAGAAGGAGCCATTCAGTGACACAGTCCAGAGCCTGGCACACTGCCTGT
Source organism: Eretmochelys imbricata (assembly GCF_965152235.1). Lineage (NCBI taxonomy): Eukaryota > Metazoa > Chordata > Testudines > Cheloniidae > Eretmochelys > Eretmochelys imbricata. The sequence continues at coordinate 23,222,848 of NC_135585.1, forward strand.
CACTCAGATGGGCTGCCAGAGGGGAAAATGGGACCATCATGGGAACTGCCAAATTAGCAGAGGGGCGCGGTGTCCCTGAATGTAGGTTTTTCTGTGACCTTCCTGTGCAGTCTAACATTCCTCCCTTTCATGGCAGCAGCCCTACAGCAATGGGGTGGCCTGTGCCTGTTCCACTTTACTTCCAGGTGTCCCGGCTCATGCTGTGGCTGGTGCCAGCAGGCCCATTCCAAGATGAAGGTGCTCTTGGTGTTGCTGTTCAGTTCCCCTTGTGCGGCTGTTCATCCCAGCCCACGTAAGGGACAGGCAGCCTAGCGGACTTGGTGCTGTGTTGCTGAACTGTTCCTCCGATATGGGTCAGGTCCCTTCAGGCCAAGGCTCAGACTCCATGTTACCGAAGCAGCTTTTTTGCCCTGGGAACACGAAAGTGTTGCTGATGCAGGGGGAAAAAATATAGAACACACCAAGCGTGGGATCTGCCCTGCTGCTTACGGCAGCTAATTAGGGGGTTGAGCAGTATCGCTTCCACAAGAGCTGTAGCGGAGACTCGCTATGTCGGGACCATTGGACAGCCTGTCTGACCTGTTCAGTGCAGGGTACGAAATGTAACGTACTGGGGATTATAACACTCAGCTCTGTCCTGTTTTCAAACCGAGATGGAATGGTAAATCCATCTGTACCTTACACTGACAATAGCTAGCCTGTAAAACTCACTGAGAGAGGATGCTGAAGCCAGAGTTGAGCAGGATTCAAACTGTATCGAATCTGGATCTCTCCAATAAATAATATGAATAGTAACATCATGGCTGTAGAAGCAACAGTCTGCTGTCTAGGGCTAGGGAGAACCTCCCCTGTGGAAGTTTGCATAACGTTCTCCTCTCCAGAATTTCTTGTGCCGTTCTTTGAAGCAGCTGGCACTAGCCACTGTTGAAGACAGCACGTTGGACTTGGACCAGTAGTCTGACCTAGTATAGCAATTCCCATTAGGCAGAGCTGTGCTCTGGTTTGCCAAAGGTGGAGATGGGGCCTGGTCCAATCAACCCAGAGCTCTGGGGGTGTTTGAAATCCAGAGCATCTCTGATCTTTTGCCAAGAGCTGGGCTTGTGACCTTGGGTGAACCCAGTCTGAGTTTTGGGGTTGTTCCAAACATGAGTCCTGGTGAGTTTGCCCTGGTTTGGGGTTTCTTTGCCAAAGATGACTAGAGCAGGAACTGGCTGCGGTAGAGAAGTGGCCATTGGAGGCTGCACAGCCCCTACCTAGAAGCACCAAAGAACATAATGCTCTTGTAGGTGCAACATGAGAACCAGGGAGATGTGCACTTAAGCTTTTATCTGTCTGTCCTGCCATCCTTAGCAGCTGACCCTCTCCAGTAGAGTTAATAACTGAACTCACAGTAGGCCAGTGCTCTCATTCCTCGGTGCTCCCCCACGGCAGTTGGGTCTGTGTGTTTGTTTTGTTGGTTACATTTCTTCCTTTCTCTAGATCCCCTGGTAGTACAATGTGCCCTGAGCCACCCTGTTAAATGTTTCAGCGCTGTAGTCTTCTTAATGAGAGGTTATGGTTCTTCTTTTGCTTGAACGCAGCACTGCTTCGGCAGGTGGAACAGATTCACTTGAGAAGATCTCGTATTATTCCCAAAAAGAAAAGGAGGACTTGTGGCATCTTAGAGACTAACACATTTATTTGAGCATAAGCTTTCGTGAGCTACAGCTCACTTCATCGGATGCATCACTTTTGCGGATACAGACTGACATGGCTGCTACTCTGAAACCTTGTATTATTCTGTTTCACTGAAATGCTCCATGTGATGCGCCCTGGCACACATAAATTTGCTATAAAGGCAGCAGTTGGGACCAACCATTCAGATGGAGCAATAGCCAATGAACTGGAGCTTCTCGGAGCCTCTCTATCTAAAACTCTTCCATCAGCTCAGACACCTCCCTCCCTCCCCCTGGAAAAGCTGAAGTGTTGCTATCGCTTAGTTTTTGTTCACCACCACGTTGCAGGCTGCAGATATTGCAATGCTGTATATTTCTGTTCTATTTCTGGAGCTTAACTCTCTGATCTGTCTGCAAGCTGAGTTCATTCTGGGTGTCTTTCGATAGGCTATGCGATGTCTAGGGAGAGGTTTTCCCATCACACTCGAATTCCCTACATGCCACAGAAATCTGGGATTATCTTTCACATTCACTGGTCTGGCCACAGGATGTCACTGCAGCTCCAGACACCAGCTGCTCACAAAATAGCTGAAAGGTGTCAGGCCTTTAGCGAAGACATGGAAGTTTTTAGGTCGCTTGGCCTGCACCAGCTATGGAGGGAGCTAGAATTTGTTCCAGCCAATGTTGCAATTGTCGCTTTTGTAGATCCAATTTTTTTTAGCCCCTAATGAAGTTAATTGGCTTTCAGGTAATGTCTGTAAAGCTGGATCATGTTTGAAGCTGGATAATGCTAAGTATTTCTGCCTTCTTTTCTGGTTTTCTCGCTCTCTCTGTCTGTGTGTGGGGGGATGTGCAGGGGGAGGCTGGAAGGAACATCTGTTTGATTTAGCTCAGGCTGTATAGCTGGAGGCTGTTGTATGTGGCAGCAGAGCAATCTCTCGTTTTGTGCTCTTTATTCAAAGTTAGATAATTAACTCTGTAGAGCTGGGATTTGGGATCTTGTGGCTCACAACAGTCCTGGAATGCTGTGGTGTCTAGCTGGGGATTTCCAATACAAACAAACAATAACAATAATAATAATACTAAGCTCCTGTAATAATCTCCCTTTCAAACAGTCAGGTGGCATTTTAAGGCTCCAGGTTTGTATTGGGACCCCTGGCCTGGCCCATTCAAAGGGGTTATCAGACTGAGGGTAGCCCTCCGACTATCTGATATGGGCTAACTTCTACACGGCTTTGAGTTGCAGGACTGGTGACCTGTGCTCGTGCAATATCCATCCTGATAGCATGACGGATCCTTGTTAGAGATACTTGATGGAGAATGGGGTCAAGAGATCCCTTCGTGACTCTCCCCCCTCCCCTCCCTTCAGAGACTCTGAACTTGGCTACTTGCCACTGGCCAAGCAAAGCCGGAGGCTACTCCTTCGGGAGCATGGCAGTTCTATGCCTTGGGTGCCAGAGAGACCATTTCATTTAAAATCCAAATCCTTTCGAATAGCCCAAGCAAACCTCCCTCTCTTCTGTTCCAGACTCGAAAACGGAGTGTCTGACTTTAACCATAACCGAGGTCGTCAAGAGGCAAAACTCCAAGTCAAAGAAAAGCTTCAATCAGGTAAGTTGGATTTGCCGTATTTGTATCCTCGTTTAGGCTGGTAAGGAGAGAGTAACTGTGGCTCGTTCGCTGTCAGGGGAGGAGAAGGTTTGAGAGCTTCGGAGCGGCCAGTAACTTGTGCCCAGATTCCATCACAGTTGCCATCTCCATGAACTCTAGGGCCCTCACTTCCAGATTGGCAGAAAGGCGCTGTGTGTGCCTAGCCGTGGCCTGTATTCGCTGTGCAGCCGCAGTTGAGTCTCGCGGCTTAGGGAGTCCTGCTTGTGGTTGCACCAGCACAATGAGAACTAGGATGCCAAGTGGCAGAGGGAAAAACCCAGGCAAAGCTGCAGCTGGAAGAGTTCCCTGTTGTGTACCTAGGGCTGTATCAGCACCTGGACGTCAGACTGGCAGATGAGTCCTGTCAGCACAGCAGGTGTTCAGGGAGCAGTGCACTGCTGGATCCTGCCAGCTTGGGTATCGAAGCTTGTTGGGAAACTGTAGGGAATAACTGCTCTGTGTGATGGCTGACGACTTCGTCTGTGAGCAGCCGTGTGTTGGAGGACTGGGATTTGGTGCTGCCTCTGGCAGATGTGGCCTGAGCACCTCACAGCTCCTGTTGAAGTCCATGGAAGCTAGCGAGTATTCAGCACATTTGAGAATAGCTCACGTATGCAAGGCAAGGGTGCCTTATTGTGGGGCCCCCTCTCTGAAAATCTTGGCCACTGTATTTTAAAACCAATCTGTTACTTTAGCAGCCCAGATGGGAGACTCTGAGCCCTCTGTGCCTCTAGCACCCAAATCCAGCTGTATAAATAGATAGATGTATAAATCTTGCTTTCAGAGCGTGTTCCAAGGCAGGGTAGGTTCCTCTGTGTTAGCATGTGAGGACAGCAGTTTAAATCCCAGATGAGGCCCTTGCTCGTAACTGCGGGCTCTAGAGCTAAGAGAATGAGCTGCTACCACTTGAGCTAAAGGACAACGTCCCCCAGCAGTCAGCTTAACAGACCTGTATCCTCAGTGGACTGGACGCACACTGTTACGCCAACATGGGCACCCAGTCTAGCTCCTTATTTTAGAGTAAGGACGACAAATGTCTCCCTGCATATGTGAACGTTCAGGGCGAGTCTCTTACCCCGTGAAATCCTCCCTCTTGAATTGCCTCATAGCCCGGCCCCTCTTCAGGCCAAGCCCTGACACTAAGGTTATGTCTACATTTGGAGCTGGGGCTGAGAGTCCCAGCTCGCACAGACATACTCGGGTTAGCTCTCATCGTGGTTCAGCTAGGGTAGCAGGGTCCACAGTGAGCAGTGGCATGGGCTAGCCACCCCGAGTGCATACCTACTGGTTTCAGGCAGGTTTGTATTTGGCACAGCAAGCCCGTGACACTGCTCACTGCTGCCTGAGCTACCGTGGCTACACTGCTAGCTCGAGGAGAACTAGCCCAAGTACATCTAGGCAAGCTTTAGGTGTAGACATACCCTAAAAGGCGCAGCATATAGTGAATGGGATCCTGGCCCCTGGCTGCACGTGCCACAAAGCCAAGCTGTGCTGGCTGGAGAATGTTTTGAGCCTGACTCATGGTGTTTCTCTCTGTCTCTCGCAGCAGATCAGCGTGTCCCAGATAAAAGCAGACAAGGTCCAGATCATTGGAGTCAACTGTTCCTTCGCCGTGTGCCTGGATCAGGATGAGCAAAAAATCCTGCAGAGCGTCACAAGGTAGGAAATGTCCAGTATGTCTCTCTGCGGCTGTGTCCAGCATTCCTCTGGGGACAAGTGCTGTAGGTAAGGCACCCCCAATGAGTCATGTGAGCCCTGAGGGGACTAGCCCCCTAGACCCAAATGTGCTGCTTAGGCTTCTGAACCCGTGTGGACTGTCTGTGGCCAATGCTCCAGTAAACATGCATTCAAGGGGCTAGATGGCCTAAATGGGGCTCTGCACTGCATAGCAACGCTGCAGGTCATGCAGGCAGGAGCCATGATGCCATTCAGATCACACAACAGCCATGTGCAGATGTGGGTACAACTAATACAGCCAAGCAGGAGCGGAACCTCAGTCCTCTGTCCCAAGATGGATTCAGCACCAAGGTGCCCTGCTGTTACCAACAGGTCTCAGTCCTTATGCTGCCCCTCTCCAATTCTGCTCCAGGCTGGAACCACTGGGAGGTTGAACTTTTACCGAGAGGTTGAAGGTTTGAAATAAGATCTCCAGTTCCTAACATTCAGTCACCCACCTAGGGGTACAATGCAGTCAAGGAGCTCCAAGCAGAAAGAGATCTTCCAGCAAGACTAATCAGTCAACCAGGGGAATTCAAGGCACAATAAATACTGTGACTAGTGACTGTGCTGAGCATATAAACAGAGCAGACGGCTTCCAAACCTTGCAAGGATTCTGCCCTGGTATTGGGACGCTCATCCCAGATAGTCCACATGCCTTTCAGTGGGGAGGTTGTGGGGGGAAGGGGAAAAGACAAATGACTGTCTGTCCATGAGTATAGCCTAGGGTATCATCTCCAGTGGGGTATCTCTCCTCCTCAGAGAGGACCAAGCTGTATTACCAGGGATGAGATCAGACATGACACAGAGCACTGCATTTTCACTTGGGCTCAATACAGGGGTAACTGGGTGAAATTCTCTGGCCTGTGTTAGGCAGGAGGTCAGCATAGATGATTGAATGGTCCCTTCTGGACTTGGAATCTATGAACATTTAAATGGACTGTAAGCAGTGTTGTAACTGTGTCAGTCCCAGGATATTAGAGAGACAAGGTGGCTGAGGTAATAGCTTTTACTGCACCAATTTCTGTTGCTGAGAGAGACAAGCTTTTGAGCTACTCAGAACTCTTCCTCAGTTACTTATGCCCCTGCTCTTCTCTTAATCCTTTTATTGCTGCAGGATCCAAAGGAGATCATTTAAAACTTTGATACAGAGAATGCAAAAGAAAGAGTTCCACACTTAAATTCAGGAAATGCAAAAGTTTTGTCTTGTATTTTTTTTTTTAGGGTGTACATTTTCAGAAGTGCCTGTTGATTTTGGATGCTCCACTTCTGGGTCCCCAGTCTGAGCAATCTTAAAGGGGTTGGTTGGTCAGGTGCTCAGCACTTCAGCAAATCAGGCCCCCCTCTGAGGGTGCATGTGGTCCCTGTAACTTGAATTCCATGGCGTGCGTTCTTACTGCACTCCAAGCCTGTACCAGCCCTGTGATTTCCATTGCTCATTTTATCTGCAGGTGCGAGGTCTCCGCATGCTACAAACCCAGGGACGGTGAACCCTGCACACTGAGGACATCCTCTTTGGATCACCTCCCCCAAGACCAGCCTGAGTTTTGTTCTCTTCTGTGCTTGCCCATTGCCACCTTCAGCGGAGCACTGCCATAGAAGAACCAGCAAGGCCAGGGCATAACGTCCCAGGCCCCATGCCGCCTCAGACCAGACATGCCTCCAGCCGATCCTGATAGTTGCAAAAGCTGCCCCTGGAAGAGGAAATTTATTGCACTCCCTTGGGTCAGGGAACTAGAGCTTCCTGCTCCTAACTGTCTTGCAACGTGAAGCATTAGCACAATGGATGAGCTACCCCTGGCCTGTGTTTAGCATGCCCTTGAGAAATGGAGGGGTCACTTCAAAGCTCTGGTAGCTGTCGCAGTTCATGCCCTCTGGGAGGGAAGTGGGTTCCTTGTCATCTCCAGATGGCGCTGCAGCGGGGTGGGGCAAGGAGGGGAGTGCCACTTTCCTGATCAGCTGTACTTGGAGTGAACTTGCAACCAGTGTAGATACTGGAAAGGCTGCGATAGGCGGTTTTGGGGACACAAAAAGATAACGAGTCACCTTAAACAGCTGGAGAGTTTCAAACTAACCTCCAGACAATGTCCTGATGATGCTTCACCCAAAGCAAATTTGAAGATCTCTGTTAATGTTACAAATTCTTTGGGGTCAGGGGACAAGTTTACTCTGAATTATTTGGGGACTTATTTGTCCTACAGGCACAAAGATGAGGGCTGCATTTAGGGCAAGGAGGAGCTGAAGGCGGCTTGCAGACCATGGCTTGGGTGCCAGTGATCTAGTGCAATAAGCGATTTCTGGGCATACATTGATCTATGCACCGTGTTACAGTCACTGTAAAGCTAGGTCACCAGAGCGATCAACCTCTGCGTCCTGCTAAGTCTCTGAAAGCACAAGCTCCCCTGTTCAGTTAATGCTCCCATGGCCAGCTTACCTGCACTGAATGCTGGGTGAGAAACACCCTGGAGAGGTGAATGTATGGTGCCAATGGCATTGCACTCACAGTTCTGGGAGCAGGGGAGGTGAGTACTAGGGAGGCCATGGTATTGAGCCAGGCTAAGTTTAAACGTACCAGAGAGAACAGTTTTGCTGCAGAAGGCCCTGGAGCCAAAAACACTAGTGACACAGCGGTTATAGGACTTTGAGCCCCCTGGGAGAACCCCTCTCTCCAGCAGGAGACAGTTAACTCCCTTCTTTCTTGTTAAAAGGCTCCAGGAAGGTGCAATAGCTGTGCGTGCAATGTGACCACAGAAGCAATGGGAGTTGGAACAGCCTTGTTTGCTACTCTTCACCACAAGGCTATTTATTAGTGTTGGTTGGCTTACTGCCCTGTTACTAACACGCCAAAGCCCGCATGCCTCTACTGCCTTACATGGGTGCAGGCGGTTCCGAACGCCCGGGTGGGCTCAGCTACCAGCTAAAATGCCCTTTTGCCAGGCCAGGAGGGAATCGCTGCACCTTATCCTGTTACAACAGTGTAATCTGTGATCTTGGCTAAGTAGATCTCGCCCTGTTAACATTGTAAACACTGATGCTTTCGCTGGCCACACAAAAATATTGGAGAGCAGAATTGCCCTGTGATAAAGAAAAACAAGCGCAAAACTCTAGGAATGTATAACCCCATTAAGGATTTTGGGCCTGCAATGCTTTTTTTTAAATGATAGAAACTCATTTCAGGATGAACTGTATATATGTTGGACATCAGCAAGTTTGTGTGTCTGTGATAATTTGTAAAATATTGTTCAAAGAACTTTTAAGAAAGCTGTAAAATATTAAATATTGATTTATTTCAAGAGCAGTGTGAGTGCAGAGTTTGTGTAATCAATAAAATGTGGTGAGTGCCAAGCAATTCCTGACCATGAAAGGGGAATGATGTGAGGCATTGGAGCTGTACCCTTTCAAATGCAGTGATGGCTGTAGCTGGGTCGTTTGCAGGGGTTGAACCCCCATGGCTCCTGAATCTAAAAAGAATTAACCTCTACAGCTTGAGCTGAAGTACTGGACATATTACCTCAAGGACAGTGATAGGCTCATAAACATATATAGTCCAGCCACTAGAGGGAAGTGAAGACTCACACTGCGTTAATTTGAAAAAAGAAAAGGAAAGCTTATGCTCAAATAAATTTGTTAGTCTCTAAGGTGCCACAAGTACTCCTTTTCTTTTTGCGAATACAGACTAACACAGCTGCTACTCTGAAACTTGTGTTAATTTGAGTTACATATGCTTTTCCATAAAAAGAGTGACTGTATACAGTCAGTCTAAAATAGCTTTCCATCGGATAGAGGAAAAAGAACAAAAGTAAAGTCTCCACAAGAGAGCACAGTGTATGTGTAATACACATACACTGTAATACACTGCAGCCACTCTTGCACTGTTCTTGTTTTCAAGATAAATAAGGGATATTTTTTTCAAGGGCTGTAAGTCGTGCTGCCCTATGACCACACATAAAATTACACCAGGTTGCAATGTGCTACATCCAAGCAAGAGGAGGTGTTACCCCTTACAGAAAAAAATACTTACATAGAGTAAGAGGCTTTAATAACCTTCTGGTAAGATTAGGACAACTCCTATGTCTCTAGGATATCTTTTCTTTTCACCTAGCAAATGTTGCATTCTGGCCTGTGCTTTTCTAGCCCATACTCACCCTCCCGCCGCCCCACAAAAAAACCACAAAAAAGGAAATAGCCTCCCCCCAATATTAAATGAGTCTTTAAAAAATAATTTTAACTAGTTGTTTCAAGTGTACCCATGCCCCTTTGTGTTCCCTTTCTGGGGATATTCAAGAAAACCAGATGTTTAGCTGAAGTGTCTGAAGGAACTGACAAATTCCAGTGAATAAGCTCGGAAAAAATGCAATCTCCTTGTGAATAGCTTGAGCAAAGAGAAGGTGACAGCTTTATATATAAACAATCTTTTAGGAATTAGCTGCTGAGCACTATTTTAATTCTGATCAGAGCTGGTTGAAAATTTTAGCAATTTTTAATTAAAATGGCTTTTGAAGGAAACAAATACTTCCACTTTTTTTAACATTTTTTAAAAATGAATTGAATTTTTTTCAGTTTATTTTAAAAACATTTCCCCATCTTTCTCCCTTTTTAAGGGAGAGAAAGGAAAGATGAGGAAAAAAGAAACAACATTTTTTTTTAAATCTAAACCAACATGGAACACTTTTGTTCACCTTTTTTTTTAAAAAAACAAAATGAAAAATTCTTGTTTCATTTATAACTTTCCAGGGAAAATATCTGCTATTTGTCAGCCTGGACTAATTCTGATCCTCTAAGTCTTGGTCTACAAAAGGTTTCTGGGGAGGGCAGCCTTATTCCGTCCACCATGGTAGGACACTTTACCACTCCAGGCCAGTAGCACGTACTTGGGAATCATTGTAGAACAAAGCATTGCAGTGTATGTTTGCTGGCGTTCAAACAACATCCGTTCTTTATCTCTCTGTGTTATCCTCAGGAGAGTGATATCATTCATGGTCACCTGGTTGAAATAGGGTGTTTTTCTTAAGGAGACATTCAGAGGTGCCCGTTCCTGCTGGGCTGTTTGCCTGTAGCTGAACAGAAATGTTCCCCGCTGTTAGCCACGGGGAGGGGGGAGGTGCTAGCTACGCGGTGGGGGGAGGCAAAATGCAACCTTGGAACGAAAGCCCATGTGCTATGTATGTAATGTTAACAGCAAGGTTTACCGTGAAAGAGTGTACCTATTGTTCTATAAAATGTGTCTTTTTAAATACCACTGTACCTTTTTTTTTTCTTCACCAGCTGCATGTGTTTCAAGGATCACAGGATCTTCTCCTTCCCAGAGGCTAGTGAAGATTAGAAGGCAGAAAAAACGCACTCGCGATGAAATGTTCTCTGATGAAATGTTCTCTCTAAAATCTTACTGTCCTCCCACACTGACAGAGCACAGACGAATGCGTGGAGGCAGACAATGTCAGAGTGCAGGAAAGCACAAAATGACCGGGAGGAGAGGTGGCGGGCTGAAGCTGAAAGGTGGCGGCAGCGTGATGAGAGGAGGCAGGAGTCAATGCTGAGGCTGCTAGAGGATCAAACTAATATGCTCCAGCATATGGTAGAGCTGCAGGAAAGGCAGCAGGAGCACAGACTGCTGCTACAGCCCCTGTGTAACCAACCACCCTCCTCCCCAAGTTCCAAAGCCTCCTCACCCAGACGCCCAAGAACGCGGTAGGGAGGCCTCCGGCCTCCTAGCCACTCCACCCCAGAGGATTGCCCAAGCAACAGAAGGTTGGCATTCAATAAGATTTAAAGTTTTAAACTTTTAAAGTGCTGTGTGGCCTTGTCCTTCCCTCCTCCACCACCCCTCCTGGTGCTTCTCTCCTCCACCACCCCTCCTGGGCTACCTTGGTAGTTATCCCCCTATTTGTGTGATGAATTAATAAAGAATGCATGAATGTGAAGCAACAATGACTTTATTGCCTCTGACAGCGGTGATCGAAGGGAGGAGGAGAGGGTGGTTAGCTTACAGGGAAGTAGAGTGAACCAAGGGGTGGGGGGTTTCATCAAGGAGAAACAAACAGAACTTTCACACTGTAGCCTGTCCAGTCATGAAACTGGTTTTTAAAGCTTCTCTGATGCGTACTGCGCCCTCCTGTGCTCTTCTAACCGCCCTGGTGTCTGGCTGTGTGTAACCAGCAGCCAGGCGATTTGCCTCAACCTCCCACCCCGCCATAAACGTCTCCCCCTTACTCTCACAGATATTGTGGAGTGCACAGCAAGCAGTAATAACAGTGGGAATATTGGTTTCGCTGAGATCTAACCGCGTCAGCATGCTTTTAAATGTCCAAATGCACATTCTACCACCATTCTGCACTTGCTCAGCCTGTAGTTGAACAGCTCCTGACTACTGTCCAGGCTGCCTGTGTACGGCTTCATGAGCCATGGCATTAAGGGGTAGGCTGGGTCCCCAAGGATAACTATAGGCATTTCAACATCCCCAACAGTTATTTTCTGGTCTGGGAATAAAGTCCCTTCCTGCAGCTTTTGAAACAGACCAGAGTTCCTGAAGATGCGAGCGTCATGTACCTTTCCCGGCCATCCCACGTTTGATGTTGGTGAAACGTCCCTTGTGATCCACCAGAGCTTGCAGCACTATTGAAAAGTACCCCTTGCGGTTTATGTACTCAGCGGCTTGGTGCTCCGGTGCCAAGATAGGGATATGGGTTCCGTCTATGGCCCCACCACAGTTAGGGAATCCCATTGCAGCAAAGCCATCCACTATGACCTGCACATTTCCCAGGGTCACTACCCTTGATATCAGCAGATCTTTGATTGCGTTGGCTACTTGCATCACAGCAGTCCCCTCAGTAGATTTGCCCACTCCAAATTGATTCCCGACTGACCGGTAGCTGTCTGGCATTGCAAGCTTCCACAGGGCTATCACCACTCGCTTCTCAACTGTGAGGGCTGCTCTCATCTTGGTATTCTTGCACCTCTGGGCAGGGGAAAGCAAGTCACAAAGTTCCATGAAAGTGCCCTTATGCATGCAAAAGTTTCGCAGCCCCTGGGAATCATCCCAGACCCACAACACTATATGGTCCCACCAGTCTGTGCTTGTTTCCCAAGCCCAGAATCGGCGTTCCACCACATGAACCTGCCCCATTAGCACCATGATGCCCACATTGCCAGGGCCCGTGCTTTGAGAGAAGTCTGTGTCCATGTCCTCATCACTCTCGTCACCGTGCTGACGTCGCCTACTCGCCCGGTTTTGCTTTGCCAGGTTCTGGTGCTGCATATACTGCTGGATAATGCGTGTGGTGTTTAATGTGCTCCTAACTGCCAAAGTGATCTGAGCTGGCTCCATGCTTGCCGTGGTATGGCATCTGCACAGAAAAAAGGCACGGAACGATTGTCTGCCATTGCTCTGACGGAGGGAGGGGTAACTGACGACATGCCTTACAGGGTTGGCTTACAGGGAATTAAAATCAACAAAGTGGGAGGCTTTGCAAGAAACAGAATGGCCCCCTCAAGGATAGAACTCAAAACCTAAAGGATAGAACTCACAACTGGGTTTAGCAGGCCATTGATTTCACGGAGGGAGGGAGGAGAAAATGAATACAAAGCAAATCTGGTCCATTTCTTGTTTTGATCCACTTCATCTATCTTTATACATCTTGCTGGCAGCAGACTGTGCAGTACGACCACTAGCTTTCGTCATATCCTGGGTGCTCGGCAGAAGACGGTGCAGTATGACTGCTGGCCATCGTCTTCTGCTGGCTGCAGATTAAAAGACAGTGCACTGCCGGTAGGACTGAATCGCCATGAGACGAAACTTAAAAGGGAAATGACCTGGCTGAGTCACTCCCATGTTTGCCCAGGCACCCCGACCTCATCGAGGTTGGATAAAAGAGCACCCAGGACTACATCGACGACGGCTACCACTCATACTGCACTGTCTGCTGCCAAAAGGCAATAAACTGCTGCTGCGTAGCAATGCAGTACCGTGTCTGCCAGCACCCAGGAGACATACGGTGACTGTGAGCTGAGCGGGCTCCATGCTTGCCGTGGTAGGGCGTCTGCACAGGTAACTCAAGAAAACAGGCGCAAAACGATTGTCTGCCCTTGCTTTCATGGAAGGAGGGAGGGAAGGGGGGCCTGACGATATGTACCCAGAACCACCCGTGACAATGTTTTAGCCCCATCGGGCATTGGGAGTTCTACCCAGAATTCCAATGGGCGGCGGAGACTGCGGGACCTGTGGGATAGCTACCCACAGTGCACCGCTCCGGAAGTCGACGGTAGCCTCGGTACTGTGGACACACTCCACTGACTACATGCACTTAGAGCATTTGTGTGGGGACACATGCAATCGACTGTGTAAAAACGCTTTCTACAAAACCGACTTCTATAAATTCGACCCCATTTCGTAGTGTAGACATACCCTAAGCACAGTTAGATTCCTTGGGGATTTAGGAACATTTGCCATTAAAAGGACTAATGCAAGGTCTACACTAGAAAATTCCTGTATAGCTACACCAGCAAACCCTCCTATTGTAAGTGCAGCTTATACCAGTAAGGGAGTGCTTTTTGCCAGTATAGTTTATGTCAGTTCCTACACCAGGATAAAAAACTTTTATAGTTCTATAACTGCATCTACACTAGAAATTTCTGCCTGTATAGTAATGTATCAAAAAGATACATATATCACACTCCTAACCCACAAAAATTTCTGTTGCAGACTTGGCCTGAATTCCCTGCACTTCTTTGAAAATCTCAACTTCTTTGTTTCTGCTGCTTAGTGGAACTGAACCCCATAAACTTCCTCAAATTTGTGCCATGGCTGAGTCATCCATTACTTTTCTTTCAGCCCATACACCTGAATGGCATTTGTAAACCAGGATTTGTCTAACTGGCGACTCCAGTACCTTCAAACCACACACGATCCTTCCTACAAGGAAACAGCAACCTAATTATACCTATAAAAGCATATTGTAGCCCTGCCAGTTGGCTAGCAAGAAGAAATTACTTTAACACACAAGTGGGTACCATTACACCCATCATTCAGAGTAGGCTGAAAAACAGGAACTTTGAGGGCTTGTGTACGCAGGGAAAATTACGAGCATAATGGGTATAACTGGTATAATTATATAGCTCTGCCGGTAACTTTCCCTTTGTAAACAAGCCCGTAAGCCACAAAGTTCCAGGAAAACTTGGCTAAATAATAATTTTAAAACCCCCAAATCTTTGGCCCTGGGACAGAATCCCTTGGTGAATGAAGTTCATATTAGTACCTGTACCTTAGTACAGCTTCATTTCCCTCTCCAGCTCACAGCCCATCACCATTTAGAAATAGATGTAATACTCCTTCTGTTGTGCCCAGTGTACTGTTCAAAACCATGTAAAACTTCAGCTGTATAAAAGCCCTTGCCAAGGGTCCACTTGCCCTTTTAACACATGGGGTGCAGACTATGGGAGGGATGGGTTGCAGTTTTTAACCAGAACAATGTGGGGAAGCCTTGGCATTGGAAGGGTTTGCCTTCTGTTCTGCAAGCTCAGCTCAGTCATAGCACCTGTGGGCATCTCATCAGCTCTTATAGCTAAGCAGGGATCTGCCAGGTCAGGATTTGGATAAGTGAACCTGGGGAAACCAAGATGGGACAGGAGGTGTTTGTCATGTTGTTCAGGTGACGGAGCAACGTGCATAAAAGGATGTTGTCAGGGTTTTCCACCATCCAGGTTAATGGTAATTGGCTCAGTGGTGGGTAGTTCTTGTTGCCCACTTGTTTGTTCAATGTAATGTTTCCAGTCACTTCCTCTTGCTAGGTAAGTTGTTCTTGTAAGTGACAACGTCAAAGTGTCCTCTGTACTTTCTTTCTGCTTCCTTGTAGACAAGATGGTTTGTGGTTTTAAGATACAATGGGCGACATTCAAGTAAATTCTGCCTATTAGAGGGAGCGAAGGAGATGGTGCTCCAGCCATGGTATTAATTTGACAGGGCTAATCCCCAGAATTACGTTTTATGGAGCTGAGTTTTGCTGCTTTTCATGGAATAATGTATTGGAATTGTTTGCAGATATTTAATCAGCTCTAAACTGTAAGGACCATTATCAGAAGCATGACCCAGCACTTCCAGACATGTTAAATGTTTAATTGTTTGTGTTTACAGGATTAGAATTAACTAGATCTTAATAGAACCATAGAATATCAGGGTTGGAAGGGACCTCAGGAGGTCATCTAGTCCAACCCCCTGCTCAAAGCAGGACCAAGCCCCAATTTTTGCCCCACATCCCTAAATGGCCCCCTTAAGGATTGAACTCACAACCCTGGGTTTAGCAGGCCAATGCTCAAACCACTGAGCTATCCCTCCCCCCAATTAATGCATAATTGGTACAAATAATTCATAAACCCATGACATAACGTCACCTTTTTATTGTGTGCTCCATTTGTCATTTTCTCAAATTATTTGTTTGAAATTAAAGATACTGAGAAATTCCTGGGAATAATTCTTATCTGTAACTAGAGCTGGGTGGAACAAAAAAAAAATTATTAAAAAAATGCAGATTTGGCAACACTGAAACATTTTGTGAATTCATGTCGGTTTCACTGAATTGTTTTGGTTAAAAAAAAAAACAGAAAAAAAATTAAACATTGCATTTTGACACTGTTGCGATGAAAGCTTTAGATTTATTTTGTTTGAAATGCCTTAGTTTTGAAATTTCCTTTAATTTTATTTTAAAAATAACAATGTTACCAAAAGGCTCAAAATTAAAATGGTTTTACATTTTTCAGGATTCACAGTGACCCAAAAAGTCCATTGTTCACACAGATCTCTCCATCACCCATTCGCAACCCCTTTGCAGTGGTGAGCATTCAATAGGTGAAGCTGGAGCTGTTCTGATGGAGTCTACTGCTCATGAGGAGCCTGACCCTGCAGTGGCAAACCCCGTACTGATGGACCCAATGGAAGGATTGGGGCCATGCTTGGTTCTGGAAGAACATAACTATCGAATCAGGTTTCCTGTGTGAATACTCATGATTAGAAATTCAGCATTTGCTTTCCCCGAATATTCTCAGGTATTCACTGTTCCTCTCAGTAAATACAAAAAGTAAAGGAGTACTTGTGGCACCTTAGAGACTAACCAATTTATTTGAGCATGAGCTTTTGTGAGCCACAGCTCACTTCATCAGATGCATACTGTGGAAACTGCATTTTCCACAGTATGCATCTGATGAAGTGAGCTGTGGCTCACGAAAGCTCATGCTCAAATAAATTGGTTAGTCTCTAAGGTGCCACAAGTACTCCTTTACTTTTTGCGAATACAGACTAACACGGCTGTTACTCTGAAACCTGTCAGTAAATACACTCACTGGAAATCTATGTGAAAAGCACAGGGTGGGAGCACGGATGGAACAAAATAATTGAAACGTTCACACTATCATGGAACACTTTTTTTCAATATTTGCCCACGTCTGGAATGACCCCAGACTAGCACTTGGCATAGTAAGACACTCCCTGCTGAAGGTGGACTGATGCTACCAATCTTTTCCTCATAGACCATCAAACAGTCCTCAGAGGGGAATGATTTTTTTTGGCTACTACTAGACTAGCTCAATTGTAATAGTGGACCTGGTCAGGAGTCATAGCTCGCGACATCCATTCCTGTTGTAAACAATCTACAGGTTGCTGTAGCATTAAAAGAATCCACTGGAACCTTTGCCTTTCACTGGCATATCCTCATGATCAAGGCTGCAAGTCTGTCACAGATGTCACAGAAATCACGGATTCCGGGACCTCCGTGACTTCTGCAGCGGCCACTGCGGCTGGCCCAGGGGGTGCCTGATCAGTCTTGCGCTGCCACGCCCCCGCAGCAACAGCGGGGGTCCCAAGCTGTGCACCCCCCCCCACACACACACACAGCAGCAGAGGTCCTGGGCCACATGCCACCCACCCCCCCAGCAGCAGGGGTCCCGGGTTGCATGCTGCCATCCCCTCCCAGAGCACCCGCGGTGCCCTTGGGCCACCCCCCTGAGCACCCATGGCACCCCTGGGCGGCCCCCTCCCCCAGAGCACCCATGATTTAGTCCGGGGTATATAGTACAAGTCATGGACAGGTCACGGGCTGTGAATTTTTGTTTACTGCCCGTGACCTGTCCATGACTTTTACAAAAAATACCTGTGACTAAAACATAGACTTAGTCATGAGAACTGAAAAACTCTCATGAACTTTAGCCTCTGTAAAAAAAAAAAAAAGGAGGACTTGTGGCACCTTAGAGACTAACCAATTTATTTGAGCATAAGCTTTCGTGAGCTACAGCTCACTTCATCAGATGCATTCAGTCCACTGAATCCGATGAAGTGAGCTGTAGCTCACGAAAGCTTATGCTCAAATAAATTGGTTAGTCTCTAAGGTGCTACAAGTCCTCCCTTTCTTTTTGCGAATACAGACGAACACGGCTGCTACTCTTTAGCCTCTGTGTAACTTTGGACAGTGTATGCCGAGACGTCATGTCACAGTGAAAAGAGGTGATAGTCCCACTCCAGATAACCCTCGTGTAACTGCTTTACTACTTGTATTCCAGTAGTCCCTGAGGTCCCACTGCAAGCATATAGCAAGAGAGAGTCCCTGCCCTGTACGGCGAGATCCACAAAGGGACTCAGGCATCACAATGCCTAGTTCATAGGAGCCCTGCTACCTAGTGGACTCCTCAGCCCCGAGTGAGGCACCCAAGGCGTGGGGAGAGAGAGGTGCCTACGACAGGGATTCTCAGAAGGCAGCATGCTGAGCGGGGAGCTGCCTGGGCTGGCCAGGAGTGAAATACAGAGGAAAAGGGCGGAGCTCAGGCCCAGATGGTGGAAGGTAGGTAGGCACCTAACTACTGTTGATCTGAGCCGTAGGCACTTGGCTGACAGGCAAGAGGCAGGTGTCTATCTCTGCCCAGGAGTCTCAGCCATGAGCCCGCTCCTGGAGTGAGAGTGAAGGACCCCTCCCCCATGCTCCCTAGCCCAGTGCCTAAGGCACTCACCTGGGACATGGGAGCCCCACATTCAAAGCCTTGTTCGGCCTCATGTGGGGCAGAGTTTTGAATTCATGTCTCCCGCTTTGCAGGTGAGTGCCCGAACCAGTTGGTGGGTCTCTGTGTCTCACCTGGTGAAGCTGTGCCACTTTGTATAAATAAATATTCATGGGGGGGGGGGTGGAATAAGAGAGATTCTATAGCTCAGTGGTTAGGGTACTGATGTGGGAGAGTTGAGTTCAAGTCCCTACTCCCCTGACTGTGTAATTCAGATACATGGATTGGACGTGCAGGCTGATATATAACACACATCAGCCAGGAGGCTGCCTTTGCCTTCCGAACAGGTCTGTGCTCCCTTTCACACTTCATTCCTATCCTCTTCCCACTTTAGATTAGGGGTACATTTACCAATAGTTGAAAAGATTAATCGATGTTTAGAAGCAAGCTACAGCCACAGAGTAGTATGTAATAAAGATGGTTATAACATAAGCAACCTGTTGGACTCTGTAACAATTGATCAAATCTCTGTCTTGTATTAGCCCTTTGGACACTGTCAAGGTTCCTCCCCCACTCTGAACTCTAGGGTACAGATGTGGGAACCTGCATGAAAAACCTCCTAAGCTTATCTTTACCAGCTTAGGTCAAAACTTCCCCAAGGTACAAAATATTCCCCCCGTTGTCCTTGGACTAGCCGCTACCACCACCAAACTAATACTGGTTACTGGGGAAGAGCTGTTTGGACGCGTCTTTCCCCCCAAAATACTTCCCAAAACCCTGCACCCCACTTCCTGGACAAGGTTTGGTAAAAAGCCTCACCAATTTGCCTAGGTGACTACAGACCCAGACCCTTGGATCTTAAGAACAATGAACAATCCTCCCAACACTTGCACCCCCCCTTTCCTGGGAAATGTTGGATAAAAAGCCTCACCAATTTGCATAGGTGACCACAGACCCAAACCCTTGGATCTGAGAACAATGAAAAAGCATTCAGTTTTTTACAAGAAGACTTTTAATAAAAAATAGAAGTAAATAGAAATAGAGAAATGCCCCCTGTAAAATCAGGATGGTAGATATCTTACAGGGTAATTAGATTCAAAAACATAGAGAACCCCTCTAGGCAAAACCTTAAGTTACAAAAAAGATACACAGACAGAAATAGTTATTCTATTCAGCACAATTCTTTTCTCAGCCATTTAAAGAAATCATAATTAACACATACCTAGCTAGATTACTTACTAAAAGTTCTAAGACTCCATTCCTGGTCTATCCCCTGCAGAAACCAGCATATAGACAGACACAGACCCTTTGTTTCTCTCCCTCCTCCCAGCTTTTGAAAGTATCTTGTCTCCTCATTGGTCATTTTGGTCAGGTGCCAGCGAGGTTACCTTTAGCTTCTTAACCCTTTACAGGTGAGAGGAGCTTTCCCTTGGCCAGGAGGGATTTCAAAGGGGTTTACCCTTCCCTTTATATTTATGACAGACACTATTTATAAATGTACCCCTAATAAAGTGTGATCCACATTCCCTTCGCTCATGCCCTCATCCTCCACAAAACACAAAAAGCCAGAAAAGCAAATGACCTGAATTACTAAGGAAAAAATTTAACAAATAAAAATCCAAACAGCCTTGTAAAATGACGGATTACCCTGTCACAAGCTGCTGTCATTCAGTTTCAGAAACACTGGTTCTTTAACATCATTAGTGCCTTTTAAGTACAGCTAGTGAGCCACTTTCATTTTGACACCTTTCAGCCTTTCCACACTCTACCCCCGGGTTTGTTTTTTTTTTGGGGGTGGGGGTGGGGAGGGAAGGGAGAGAGAGTTTGTAAACAACACAGCATGTTACAGAGGTGTGTGATGTGAGGCTGAACACTCACTCAGCACCCCTGGTGCAGCTCACTATACCTCTGTAAGAGAGACATCACCAAAGAATTAGTATGTCCTGCTATGCATGTTAGTTTGTCCCATATGACCAGTGGTGAGGAGATGCCCTTGATAGCCAGTGAGTGAAGTTGGTTGAAAAATTTAAAAAAAAAAAAAAAAATTGCGAAGTTGATTTTGTTGCACTGGGCTTGAAAAGAACCTTTTGTCTTTGACTTCCTGATTTTTTGTGTGTGAATTTTTTTAAATATTTTTTTTCATTTCTCCTTTTCTTACTTTCCACTGTTGTCTTTTCTTTTTTCCTTCTCCCATCATTAATTCTCTCTCCCCTCATGCTTGCAAATGACTGGGAAACTAGAAAAGAGGGGGAATAAAAAGGAAAACTGGGACATGAAAAAGTTAAAATAAATTGCAAAACTTTTGCAAAATACCTTTGAAAAACAAACTAATTTTTGCCAAAAAAATTAGATTTTTTTTATATAGCCATAATTGAACAAAAATGTGTCTGTAAAATGGTGACTGGGTCACCCAGTGACATATTGGAGTGAGCGCCTTCAGAGATGGTCATTGATGGGAAACGTGTCAAAAGGGGATTCTTCACAAGACTGATATGAATGGAAACAAAAGAGTATGGGAGATTTCCCCAGGTTATGTGCGAGCCTATACTCTTGCCTTTACTAGAAGCAACTATGGGCCCTGCAATGTATGTTCCACTGTCACGAGAGCCCTTCAGCTGATGCAACAGAATTCCCTTTGATTCCAATGGAAGAAGGATTTGACCTGAAGAAAGGTAGATCAAATAATTTAAAACTAGATCTGGGAGCTATTCCTGTCTCTGCCACTGGCCTGTTGGGTGACCTTGGGCAAGTCATTTCACTGCACTGTAACTCAGTTTCCCCATTTGTAAAATGGGGATAAAAATATTGACCTCCTCTCTAAAGTGCTTTGAGATCTACTGATTAAAAACACTAAATAAGAGCTAGGTATAATTGTTTATTGATAAACACAGCAGGCAACAATCTTAAGGGGATGTAACTGGCACAAGGGACAGCATTATGGATGCAATTTGCCTGACGAATCAGGCACGTGCAGGAATCTATCTATGTTTAAGCAATGAACTTATGCTTTCTTAGTCTTATAAATCAGGCTGGAAATTCACGCAGTATCTCTAAAGTGCTGGTGACTCCGAGTCTGAAAACTGACTGTAAAATGGCCCTTCCAACACAGGTAAGCCACTCCCTGGGTGTCTCTTGAGCTGACTTACTTTAAATGAACAAGTTTTTTGCATATTTTATCTCTTGCAGAACCGGTTGGAGAGCAAGTTGGATTTGACTCCACTCCAAAATCACCACCTACGTACCACAAGCAGAGTCTTTATTCCCAGTGAAAAGGATTCTAGGTGGAGTTTGCAGTGAGGGCACTTGAAAAATATGGTCCTTGATTTATGTAAGCATATCTGGAGAGCAGACCCAAGAACCACACAAGGTCCTTTCTGCTTCTCAGTCGAGAGCTCCCACTTTAAGGAAGTTATTGCCAAGACCTGTACTCTTCTTCTTTGAGCTACTTAATCTCCTCTCATTTGTGGTTCGTTAATTGGAGATGATTGCGTGTTATCAAACGTGACTGAATTCACCAGGGCTGGGAATATTGGAGATTAAAGTAAAAAGCTTTAAAGCAGGGGTGGGGAACCTTTCTTCTATCAGGAGCCATTAACCCACAGCAAAAATCAGGTGCGAACCACACACAGCCCCGTGGGGGCTGCCGAGGCTCAGGGCTTCCCGAGGCTCTGGGGAGGGGCCGGAAATGAGTGGTCCAGGAGGGGGCTCCAGGCTGGGGCAGGGGATTGGGATGCAGGAGGGGCTGGGGCTGGGGCTAAGGGGTTTGGAGTGTGGGAGCAGGCTCAGGGCTGGGGCAGGGAGTTGGGGCCAGGCACTTAATTGGGGCCAGGCACTTGGGGTGCACCATCTGAGAGGGATTTAGGGTTCAGAAGGGGGCTCTGGGTTGGGGCAGGGGGTTGGTGTGCAGGATGGGGTTCCAACCAGGGGCAGAGGGTTCGGGGTGCAGACTCTGGCTGGGCGGTGCTTACCTAAGGCAGCTCCCAGTTGGTAGTGTAGTGGGGTTAAGGCAGGCTTCCTGCCTGCCCTGGCTCTGCACTGCTCCCGGCAGCGGCCACCATGTCCGGCCCTTAGGCGGAGGCATGGCCAAGCGGCTCTGCCCTCGCACCCACAGGCACTGCCCCCACAGTTCGTGGCCAATGGCAGTTGTAGAGTGGGGGCAGGGACAGCACATGGAGCTTCCCTGATCGCACCTGCACCTAGGGCCGGTCGCTTCCTGGCGCTGCGCGGAGCCGACTGGACTTTTAAGGGCCTGGCAAACCTAGCTTCCTTCCGCAGCAGCGTGAGCCAGCGCTCATGGCTCCAGCCCCACAGAGGGGTGCCGAGGCTTGCAGATTCTGGCCCGCAGTGCGGAAACTTGCCACAGGCTGGATGAAATTAAGTAGCGGACTAGATCCGGCCTGTGGGCCATAGGTTCCCCACCCTTGCTTTAAAGGCCTTGCTGGTTCCTTTACCAGAAATCCTGTACCTGGTATCTTCCTCTTTGGATCAATCCCTATCAATTCATTTGGATTGCCCCTCTTTTGATTGGCCTGTAGGCAAGCAGCCATGTTTCCTGCTTTTAATTCTTGTACATTCAGTTTTCAAAGGACATGATGTTTTCACTCACCTCAGTGTGAGTGATGTGACTGGAGTCCCATGCTCTTCTCAGAGCTAGCGCTAGGCAGGATTTTTTTTGCCTGAAAAAGAAATTCAGCAGAACATTTTTCACTGTTTGTTGTTTTCATTTATTTATTTTATTTTTGGGGGTGGGGCTTTAAAAAAAACACACACAACCTTCCACAATCCAGAAACGTTTCATTTTTCAGTAAATGAAAAGCAACGTTTTTGGTTTTTGATCAAACTGGACATTTTTCTTGAAAGTAATCTTCTGTTGAAAAAATGTTACAGTGGAGACTGCCAGAAACTGGGTGTGGATAACAAAGGATGGATCACTTGATAATTGCCCTGTTTTGTTCATTCCCTCTGAAGCCTCTGGGACTGGCCACTGCTGGAAGAGAGGATACTGGGTTACCTGGACCATTGGTCTGACCCAGTATGACCATTCTTATGTTCTTATGTAAAATTTTCAACCTGTTCTACTCAGAATTGTTTCTCCTATCTTGGCCAATCCGCACTCATATACAGGAAACCAGGCTGGATGTCTGCTTTAAGACTGACGAGCCATGACATTTTTAGTAAGGCATGCAATTCTACACTTGCATGCATGGTGAGACCTCACATGTGACTACTGTATGTGCGAGGTCAACGTGTGGAGAGCACCATTTTGTGTGGAGAACACACTGTGTGGAGGGTGGTTTGGCTATGAATATCCATGTGGCTGATCTTGTCCTACCACTTAATATGGAGCAGCTGACGAAGACGATGGGAATTGCAAACATCAATCTATTGCCCTTCAGCCTTCTTCTGAACCTGTTTCACTTGTGACATAAACGATATCACAATCATGCACAGCTACAATCTACTTGCTTGGATACCACTGTCAAGATGAAAGATGTAGCAATCAAGGGAGTTTTCTACACTTCAGGGCATAAGGACTAGCGAGTACCCTCTTCACAGCATCTAACATATGGCTTCCTCAGGGAAAAGGGACTCAAATCCCTGTTTTCACCTATCTCCAATGGAATGTCCTGAGTTAATAGCCCTGAAGACCCACGTTTTTTAGCTCTTCACCTGACCAGGTAAGGCACAGCTCCTTCCTCCCTGCCCCAGAAGGACAACCTCACAGGGGGAGAATCTCCATTTGCCTTTCACTCCTTGGCTTCTCTGCTGATGCTGCCAATCAAAAGCCAGTTATATCAATGCTATCTTCAGTGGTGGTGGTTGTGATGGAGAACCACCTCCTCATTTCATCCAACAGCCCCACAGGAGCCACCTGTGCAAAGCTCCTCTCTGAGGGAGTGCAAGTGCATAGTGTAAATTAATGCCTGATGTAGAATATGGTTCCCCAAAGGGTTTCAAAGATTCTCTGGCCAGAAGGGACCATTGTGATCATCTGGTCTGAGCTCCTGCATCACACGGGTCAGTGAACTTCCTCAAAATAATTCCTCGAGCAGATCTTTTAGAAAAACATCCAATCTTGATCTAAAATTTGGCAGTGATAGAGACTCACTAGGACCCCTGGTAAATTGTTGCAATGGTTAATTACTTTCACCATTAAAAATGAACACCCTATTTCCAGTCTGAATTTGTCTAGCTTCAACTTCCAGCTGTTGGATTGTGTCAGACCTTTCTCTGCTAGATTCATGAGCCCATTATCAAATATTTGTTCCCCATGTAGATACTTCTAGACTGTAATCATCACCCCTTAATCTTCTCTTTGTTAAACTTTTAATTAGATTAACCCTATCACTATAAGACATTTTTTTAATCCTTTAATCATTCTTGGCTTTTCTCTGAACCCTCTCCAATTTAACAACATCCTTCCTGAATTGTGGGCATCTCACTGGATATGGGATTCCTGCAGCAGTCACACCAATGCCAAATACAGATGTAAATTAATGTCTCTACTCTTACACAAGATTCCCACGCTATACATCCCAGCTCTTTTGGTCACAGTGCCACACTGGGAGCTCATGTTCAGCTGACTATCCACCACGATCCCCAAAACTTGTTCAGAGTCCCTGCTTCCCAGGATAGAGTCCCCCATCCTGTAAGCATGGCCTGTATTCTTTATTCCTAGAGGTACACATTTACATTCAGCCATATTAAAACGCATATTGTTTGCTTGGGCACCCAGTTTACCAAGTGAGCCGGAGGGATCTATGCAGCCTCTTGGGGCTGAGGAGAAGGTGAGAATGCCATGGAGAGCTACTCCTCTCCTTTTCTCTCCAAAACACCACAGAGCCTGATTCCCACAGCGCTCTTGGAGAAGGGCTTCCATGTGGTCAGATGAAGCATTAGGGGTGGTGGAGGGGGACACATATCCCAACGAGGTGGCAGATGGTGTGAGGGGAAATGCGAGCCTCAGTGACAACCCCTGTGCTATTTAGGATCCTGTGAGCAGAGCTCTGGTGCTCCGGACCAGCCCTCTGTGGACAGGAGCAGAGGTGAACGTGGGCTGGTACAAGCCGGTACGGTGTACTGGTAAGAAAGTGGCTGCCGGTCCACAGCCGACGTTAAAACGCTGCTGTGGCAGCGCTTTAAGCACCGTCCCGGCAGGGCCGCTGACGGGGTGGAGGGGCAAAAGGGACAGCTGCCCCTTTATATCGCCGCTGGAGCCCCGGGCGGCGCAGCGCTGAAGGGCTGGCTGCGGGAGTCTGGCCTCAGCCCTGCCCCTTCTGCCCAAGGCCCCGCCCCTTCCCGGAGCCCAGAGCCGCCACCCCCTCTCCCCCTCATTGCCTGGCCGCCCTGCATAGGTAAGTCCTTTCAGCTACTTTCACCCCTGGATAGGAGGGTCATTTTCCTCAGTATGAGGCAGACCCAGAAAATTGGTCCATTTTCCAGGCTGCAAAATTGTCTCTTTACCCAGCTTCCCCTCCCCCACACCTCTCCCAAGCCCATATTTCCCAGAAATGCGACAAAACCAAGAATCTTAACTCAAATCTCCTTGAATTTCAGGTGGCTGAGGGAGGAACAGGGGATAAATTCAAAGCCCTGGCTCCAAAATGGCTGCTGAGATCTTGGGGCTTGATCCAGCTTCCCTTCAAGTCAGTAGAAAAACTCCCATTGACTTGACTGGTGCAAGACGAAGGCTTTGGTCTAGGCTATTTTCCGGTTCTGGACTGGATGCAGCCCACGTCTTCCAGGAAGCGCTGTTCATGCCGCATCTTTTCCTCCCTCAAGCTCCTTCAGCTCTCATCACGAAATCAGTGAGCTGGGGGGCCTGTTATTAAAGTAGTCACATAGTCACAACATGCAGGTAGGGGAAACCAAACGCCCCACGAGTGGCAGCTGAAGCACAAATGTGATTCCAGGAAGAATTTCCCCTGGGACAGGAGCCCTTCTTACTTTACCGCATGTGGGGGAGGGTGTGGGTGGGCATGGGTGGTGTGGGGGTGGGTGCGTGTGAGTGTGCTTATGACCAAAACAGGAACTGAGCTCCTACAAGCAGTAGAGAGAGGGAAGGTTCAGTGGATTTCACTCTGGCTTCTGGCCTTATTTGCTGTTAGGGCTTTTGACAACAGATCCTGGTTGCTGCAAGTCTCAGCGCAGCTGTAAACACTCCTGGTGCAGTACTGCTGCTAAGGGAGGCTCTGAGTCAGCTGCGAAGGGCACTGCGTTAAGGGCTGACTGGGAGGAGGAACAGGGTGTGCACCTCACAGCAAACAATCTGCAATCAGCATAGCTGGGAACCAGGGAACTGGAACAGCAAGGCTGGTTTCTAAGCAGGGCAGGATCTAGCAAAGCTGTAGCATGCATGCTGTCAGGAGAGGTGTTATTGTTGGCAAAATCACAGCGCCTCATGTCTTCAATGTCTATCACGGCAGAAAAAGTACAGCACGCTGCTCTAGAGCAGGAAATCCCCGTTCTGTTTGACATATTCCCCTTTAGTTTGAACTAATGTCAGAGGAGAGCTCTTCACCTGTGCCTGAGCTGTGTGGAGATATTTCTAACGAATGAGGTTAAATAAAACCACCGCCAGGATCCCCCCACGGATTGATACCGGGCCCCCAGGATCCCCGAGCAACACACACACATGCTGATGGGTGCGTGCGAAGTATTGCATCTGACACCATGATGTCGAAGCGTGGGGCCCCCCAAAGTGCGGGTCCTGGAGTGGTCGCCCCGATTCGCCCTACCTAAGGGATGGCTCTGCCCTCAGCCTTGGAGACTTGACTTTTGTTCTTTCTTGCTTTCTTAATCTAAACTAAAGGTAATTCAGCCTGCTTTTGCTTTGTGTCATAGCAAAGCCTTTCACCTCTGGGTTGCCAGTTCCAATCCAGCTCAGGTGGGCAGTGAGTCCGAGTTGTCTAGGAGCTGTTTGTTGCACTGTATGAAATGATTTTGATGACCTTTAGCCCAATTCTCAGGAGAAAAATGTCCATCTTAAAACCCAGCATGCAACTGGCGCCAATGGGCAGTCTCATCGGAGAGGCCAGGGAGGGGCTAATTCCTTCCACTTGGTGCTGTGTGTCACCTGCCATAGAAAAAATATTAAGCTAAACACATAATGTGGAGGCTTAGACTGAAATCCATTAGTTTTAGTGAACAGAAATCTATGGTATGCAGAGGTGTCACCCCCCTCCAGGAAATGCTCCCAAGCAAGAGATACATGGCTTCCTTAATCTAAGTAGATTTCATAGTGGAAGAAGCTTGGGGATTGACAGGAATAGGGATGGTAAAATTCAGGGTGGGAGAGGCATCAAAGACCAGAACAGCTGATGGCTACAGCAACATATATAGGTCCTGCAGTGTTCCACAGGAACTATCTGCAAGCCAGGGTTGTCAGTGTCAGAGTGTGAGCTGGCAGATAGGGAATGCTGAGTTCCTTCAGACTGTAAAATGCCAAAATTTGCCACTTCAGATCTGTAAGGAAGAAATGCAGGCCTGACCTCTGCTGCTCATGAGGAAGCTGATTTGAACCCTTCAGCAAGGGGGAAATCTGCCGGCAGGTTAGCTCAAGCGATAAGCTCTGCTTCCGCATTCTGAGCCCACAGCAGTCTCCAGCACCATAGCAGTGCTGAGCTACAACATGTAACCAAAGGGTGAGCAAAAATGAGTCAGAAATGCACACATGGAATGGAGCTGTTGTGTCAATAACAAAGGAAACTGGTGAGATGACTCAGTGTCCTCCTCCTCTTCTGACTGAGCTCCTTGAGCAGCCAACTGATCCTTGGACAGTAAATAACGGGGTGGATGAAAGTTCAGAAACTGGAAATTGTGGGTGAAAAGGGAACTCCAAAGGTATCAGGAATGAAAGGGGCCAGGGTACGTCTTGTCAGAGGCTCGAGCCTTGAAATCTGCTGAGTGAGATTTAATGAATCGGCAAGTACATTTGAAGGAATCACAGAAATGTAGGGCTAGAAGGGACCTCAAGAAGTTATCAACTCCAGCCCCCTGCACTGAGGCACGACCAAGTAGCCCTAGACCATCCTTGACAGGTGTTTGTCCAACCTATCCTCAAAACGTCCAATGATGGGTGGAACAATGCTGGTTCTGGCGGGACCCAACTGAGAGTGCCAATTCAGGACAAATTGCTTAAAGCAGGGCAGTTACAGCCCAAGCCTGGGGTTTCTGTGCACACCAAGGCAAACCAAACCAGCCAAACAGAGAAGACTTTGGTTTTACCGCACTGGCTAACCACAAGTCACACAAGCAATTCCCTGAGACACCCCAGTTTCCCAGTATCCCCACCAGTGCCACTTATTATGGGGACAAATGGTTATGAAAACCAATACCCCAGTAAAAGAAAAAAGGTTCTCTCGATCCCAAAGGACCAAGCCCCAGACCCAGGTCAATAACCCACAAATCACGCTGTTGCCAATCCTTTAGAATCTAAAATCTACAGGTTTATTCATAAAAGGAAAAGATATAGATGAGAGCTAGAATTGGTTAACTGGAATCAATTACATACAGTAATGGCAAAGTTCTTGATTCAGGCTTGCAGCAGGGATGGAATAAACTGCAGGTTCAAATCAAGTCTCTGGAGTACATCCACAGTTGGGACGGGTCTTTCAGTCCTTGGTTCAAAGCTTCAGTGTAGCAAAGTCCCTCCAGAGGTCAGAAGCAGGATTGAAGACAAGATGGAGGAGCTGCAGCAGCTTTTTATATTCTCTTGCCATGTGGTCTTTCTTTCTTGGTTCCAAAGACAAGCTGTCCCTCACACGGCCTGGAAAAACCTCAGAGCTCTGTCCATAGGCAAGTCCCTGCACACCTTGCTGAGTCCCAAGGTGTGTCTGCCTTCTCTCAGTGGGTCAGTTGTATAGCTGATGGTCCTTAATGGGCAGGCTAGGAAGAGCTGACATCAACTTGTCTGGGGTGTCACCCAGAAGCATAGCATAAGTTTGAAATACAGACAGTATAGAGCCAATATTCATAACTTCAACTACAAAAATGATACACACATATAGACAGCATAATCATAATCAATGAACCATAACCTTGTCTTAGACACCTCATTTGACCCCCTTTATATAAGATTTGGTGCCATTACAGGACCTTGGTTGCAACGATGATCTATATGGTCCCAGATTATGTCAATAACGTCACAATGGGGACTCCACAACCTCCCTTGCAGCCTATTCCAGAGTGTAACTATCCTTAGCATTAGAAAAATTTTCCTAATATTAACCAAAATCGCCCTTGCTGCAGATTAAGCCCATTACTACTTGTCTTACCTTCAGTGGACATGGAGAACAATTGAGCACCATCCTCTTTTACAGCCATTCTTTGCATATTTGAAGACTGTTTTCAGGTCCCCACCTCAGTGTTCTTTTTTCAAAACTAAACATGTCCAGTTGTTTTAATCTTTCCTCACAGGTCAGGTTTTGTAAACCTTTTATCCCTTTTGTTGTTCTCCTCTGGACTCTCTCCAATTTATCCACATCTTTCCTGAAGTGTGGTGCTCAGAACTGGACACAATACTCACCAGTGCCGGGTAGAGTGGGACATTTACCTCCCGTGTCATACATACAATTCTCCTGTTAATACACCCTAGAACAATATTAGTCTTTTTTGCAACAGCATTGTGTTGTTGAGTCATATTCCATTTGCAATCCACTATAATCCGCAGATCCTTTTCAGCAGTACTACTGCCTAGCCAGTTATTCCCAATTTTGTAGGTGTGAATTTGAGTTTTCCTTCCTAAGTGTTACACTTTGCACTTCTCTTTTTTGAATTTCATCTTATTGATTCCAAACAATTGTCTAATTTGTCCAGGTGGTTTTGAATTTTAATCCTGTCCTCCAAAATTCTTGCAATCCCTCCCAGCTTGTTGTCATCTGCAAATTTTATAAGTGCACTCCAAGTGATTAATGAAAATATTGAATAGTAATGGACCCACGACTGACCCCTGAAGGGCCCCTCAACCATCCTAGGTGGACAGCAAACCATTGAAAATTACTCTTTGAGAATGGTCTTTCAACAGTTGTGCACCCACTGTATAGTAATTTAATCTAGACCCCATTTCCCTATGTTTGTTTATGAGAATGTCATGTGGGACTATGTCAAAAGCCTTACTAAAATCAAGATATATCATTTCTACAGGATATATAATTTCTACAGCTTCCCCTCCCCGTCCCTTCCACTAGGCCACTAAGCCTGTGAAAGAACGAAATTAAGTTAGTTTGGCATGATTTGTTCTTGACAAATCAATGCTGGCTATTCTTTATAAACCAATTATCCTCCAAGTGCTTACAAATTGATTGTCCCAGTATCTTTCCAGGTATCAAAGTTAGGCTGACTGGCCTATAATTGGCCAGGTCCTCCTTTCCCCGCTTTTTAAAGATAGGTACTAGGTTTGCCCTTCTCCTGTTCTCTGGGACCTCACCCATCCTTCATGAATTTGCAAAGACAATTGCTAACAGTTCAGAGATTGCTTCAACTAGTTCCTTAAGTACCCTAGGGTGAATTTCATCACATCCTGCTGACTTGGCTACATCCAATTTATCTAAATATTCTTTAACCAGCTTGTTCCCTACTTCTGTTCCTTCCACCTTGCTGTTAATATTAATTGTGCTGAGTATCTGGCCACCATTAACAGTTTTAGCGAAGATAATGAAGCAAAATAGGCATTAAACACCTCAGCCTTCTTGATATCATCAGTTTTTAGCTCTCCTTCACAGCTAAGTAGAGCATGTACACTTTTATCTTTCTCTTGCTCCTAATGTATTTACAGAACCTCTTCTTATTACCTTTTATGTCCCTTGTGTTGTATCTTAGCCTTTCTCATTTGACCCCATCTGCTTTGCACTATTCTTTTGTACTTATCCTTAACAATTTGTCCACGTTTGCACTTTTTGATCTTCAGGTCATTAAAAAGCCCTTAATGGAGCCATACTGGCCTCCTACTATTCTTCCCATCTTTCCTTTACATAAGGATAGCTTACAGAGTTGTGCCTCTAATATTGTTTCCTTGAGAAACTGCCAACTCTCCTGAACTCCTTTATCCTGTAGATTTTCTTCCCATGGGACCTTACCTGCCAGCTCTCTGAGTTAAAGTTTGCTTTTTTGATGTCCATTGTCTTTATTCTGCTGCTCTCACTTCTTCCTTTCCTTAGAATTATGAAACCTCTCACTTAATTATCACTTTCACCCAAATTGCCTTCCATCTTCACATTTTTGCAACCAATTCCTCCTGTTGGTCAGAATCAAGTGTAAAATGGCTGCCCTTTTGGCTACTTCCGCCATTTTCTGAAACAAAAAGTTGTCCCCAACACATTCCAAAACTTACTGGAAATTTTATATTTTGCTGTATTACTTTTCCAACAGAAGTTTGGGTAGTTAAAGTTCCCCATTACTACCACGCCTTGTGTTTTGGCTCTTTCTGTGAAAAGAATGGGTTGTTGGCTTTGAATCAACCAGCGTGGGGGCTAACACATCAAAAATAAAGCCAGTGAGTCTGATTCTCAGCTCCATTTTGCACCAGCATTTGGGTAACAAATGATTTATTCACTAAAGTGTTTGCAAATAGTGTAAGTCTTGGTGGAGACAGGTACTGCATGAAATATTGCTGTATTTATGGAAAGATGACGGGATCGTTAAACAGTGACACAGCAGTTCCCAAAACCTGAGGCCAGAGACCTGGCATCCTAAATATAGTTATTCCCATGACACTGACTAGGGTGCATGACTTTATCCTTTGCAGACAGGAGCGCAAAAGCATAAGCAATAATTAAAATTGCTTGGGGGATTGTCAGTGACAGTAGTGAAAAAAGTGTTAGAGACTTTGCACTAATGCGGGTTATACATCGAGAAGGGCCAGGGTACATGAAAGCACTGTTTGCAAACAGCAATGCACAGGTACACATAGAGAATAGATTGGGAGTGAAAGCATGGCCAGAAAATGATAGCAGTAAATTTCAATCCATGCCCTTGACAGACAATTTGTGTGGTTGTATATATAATTTTCTTCTAAACACCCCTACCTAAGTGACTGGCACTCAGACAATTAAATGAACTAGGCAAGAATCAGAACACAGTTTTATAAAGTGGACCATGCACGTCCACACACAATTACTTGGTGTTAATGTGACAAGCTAATGTGTAAGACAGCCCATAAACCTAACCTTTGTCTTCCTCCCTCAGTCAGGAAGGAAACCATCTATTTTTAACTCTGGAGTCCACTGTATATAACCAAATATATTACACTTTCTAGAGCAAATGAGGACAGAACAAAATATAACATGGAGTGCTGTTCCATTGACCTGCTCATCATCTGACAGCTCTGCCTTCTTTCCCCATTCCATCCTCTTCCTGAGAAAATCAAAGCTTCAGTGGCTGGTTTGGTCACTTAAGTCATCCAGTCAAAGAACAACAAAAATACCATGTGAGTTAGGAGAACAATCATTCATCTCTAGCCATGAATCCTGATCAGCAAATAATCACGTTGCCTATTTCACAAGGCAGGAATCTATTGTATAAATGAGCCAGTGAATAATCATGAATAATGACCATGAAAGCTGTGTCCTTTTTTGTGGTTACTTGGCAAGCAGAAGAATGTGCTAAATTAACCAGATAAACTATTAGCTACAAAAAATTGAACCAGATCTAGAAGAAACTGTTTTTTATTTATTTGTTTAGATGTGTCACCTAGCAACAATCATCCCATGCTCTTGGGCACTCTTACAAAATGTCAAATTCATATCATACATGTTTATAGTCCACACAGACATCATGAACTGCTCCACCCATGCATTTCATTGTACTTGGCACCAAACCACTGATCAGTAAGATCACTGATAGATAAAGCAAGTCCTGTCTCCATCAACCTGAATATTAAGTAACTTCATGCTATACCACTTACATGGGTTAAAACAACAAACTCCAGCCAGCTTAACTCACAGAACTCTGGTGCCATATGTTTTTAGTAAGGCTGTCAGGCAATAAAATTTTTTTATCTCAATTAATCGCGCGATTAAAAAAAATAATCATGTAATTAATCGTGCTGTTAATAATAGAATACCATTTATTTAAATATTTTTGGATGTTTTCTACATTTTCAAATATATTGATTTCAGTTACAACGCAGAATACAAAATTTACAGTGCACACTTTATATTTATTTTTTATACAAATATTTGCACTTCAAAAAAATAAAAGAAATAGTATTTTTCAATTCCCCCATTACAAATACTGTAGTGCAATCTCTTTAGCATGAAAGTTGAACTTACAAATGTAGAATTATGTACAAAAAAAACCTGCCTTCAGAAATAAAACAATGTAAAACTTTAGAGTCTACAAGTCCACACAGTCCTACTTCTTGTTCAGCCAATTTCTCAGACAAACAAGTTTGTTTACATTTGCAGGAGATAACGCTGCCCGCTTCTTGTTTACAATGTCACCTGAAAGTGGGAACAGGTGTTCACATGGCAGTGTCGTAGCTGGTGCCGCAAGATACTTACATGCCAGATGCGCTAAAGATTCATATGTCCCTTCATGCTTCAACCACCATTCCAGAGGACATGCATCCATGCTGATGATGGGTTCTGCTCGATAACGATTCAAAACCGTGCGGACCAATGCATGTTCATTTTCAACATCTGAGTCAGATGCCACCAGCAGAAGGCTGATTTTCTTTTTTTGGTGGTTCAGGTTCTGTAGTTTCTGCATCGGAGTGTTGCTCTTTTAAGACATCTGAAAGCATGCTTCACAACTCATCCCTTTCAGATTTTGGAAGGCATGTCAGATTCTTAAACCTTGGGTCGAGTGCTATATGTATCCTTAGAAATCTCACATTGGTGTCTTCTTTGCATTTTGTCAAATCTGCAGTGAAAGTGTTAAAATGAACATGTGATGGGTCATCATCCAAGACTGCTATACCATGAACTATATGGCAGAATGCAGGCAAAACAGAGCAGAAGGCATACAATTCTCCCCCAAGGAGTTCATTCGCAAATTTAATTAACACATTATTTTTTTAATGAGCATCATCAGCATGGAAGCATGTCCTCTGGAATGGTGTCCAAAGCATGAAGGGGCATACGAATATTTAGCATATCTGGCATGTACATACCTTGCAAGGCTGGCTACAAAAGTACCACGCGAATGCCTGGTGATGTCCTGCTCTGTAGACCAGCTGTTTCTGCACTAGCCTGAGTGTTTAAAAGGGCTCAGGATGTAACCTGTGGAGTGGATGCATCACAGTAGGCTAGTATCACCGTGACAAGAGCGTGAATAAGTGTGGCAAGGTCAGCATCCAAAAAATCCTCGTCACACTCATCTTACTCATCATGCGTTGCCTAGGGAGGTGGTGGAATCTCCTTCCTTAGAAGTTTTTAAGGTCAGGCTTGACAAAGCCCTGGCTGGGATGATTTAATTGGGGATTGGTCCTGCTTTTGAGCAGGGGGTTGGACTAGATGACCTCCTGAAGTCCTTCCAACCCTGATATTCTATGATTCTATGATTCTACCCCAGCATGGGCAGGAAAAAGGGCTCCTATCTATGGCTGACGCTTGGGCATCTAACAAAGTTAGGTGGTCCAGTTCACCCTTCTCCCCCTGAGTTATAAATCTGTATCCCCGTTGGGAGTTGCATTCCCTCAGTCAGGCATGCTGACTGAATATTTGCCAGCCCTTCTGGATGCTTCCCACAATCTACCAACAAGACCTCAGTCATCCCTACTGAGCTTCAGCTAGCTCTAGTGTCAAGCAGACTCTGCATATCTGCACCACTGCAGCAGCCAGCTTGGGTGAACTGGACACTCAGACTTGATGTTATCCACAGTACCTGGCATAGCTCAGATATACATTGAACCAGGGGGAAAGGCAGGTGAGTAGCTGCCCATAATTACTCACTGGTCACCTCTCAATTCATGCTGAAATATCTCGCCAGAGCAGGCTGTGTGGATAATGTTCCTGCTGCCAAGTCTTTGGCTGTACATGCAAAATCAGGGGCCTCGTCCCTTAACAAATCATGGATGGTGATAGCTTGACTCACCACTGATCAGGATTGCTGTCTGCCTGCAGCCAGTGTTCCTGGAATTACCTGGCCAATCCTACATCATCCTACCTCAGTCATAAAATCCCAGGGAAGCCTAGGAAGCCTGGGAGCTGGACTTCATGCAATACAGTGAGCTGGACTTCATGCAATACAACTAAACAGCTAGGACACCAAGTCCCTGGTTCACACTCTGGGTGGAGCGTGAGCTATACAGGGAATGGTTCCTTCTGACATCACAGTATAAGCAGGAGAGGACTGACTATCAAGTAATTGTATCTCAGGCTGGAGTGTTCTCCCATGGTGAGACAATGTGACTGAGAGTCAAGATTTGCGGAGTCTGTTCCTAGCTTTGCCACGGATTTGCCGTGTGACCTTGGGCATATCAGTTCCCTTCCTGGTGCCTCAGTTTCCCTGTCTGTGAAATGAGGGCAGTACTGATCTTCCTGTGAAGAAGAATGAATCATAGAATCATAGATATCAAGGTCAGAAGGGACCATTATGATCATCTAGTCTGACCTGCACAATGCAGGCCACAGAATCTCACCCACCCACTAATGCAATAAACCTCTCACCTATGTCTGAGCTACTGAAGTCCTCAAATCATGGTTTAAAGACTTCAAGGTGCAGAGAGTCCTCCAGCAAGTGACCCGTGCCCCACGCTGCAGGGGAAGGCAAAAAACCCCCAGGGCCTCTGCCAGTCTGCCCTGGGGGAAAATTCCTTCCCGATCCCAAATATGGCGATCAACTAAACCCTGAACATGTGGGCAAGACTCACCAGCCAGACATCCAGACACTTCAATGCTTGTGAAGTGCTCTGAGACCTGCCAGGGATGAAAGGCCCTATAGAAATGCACAGTGGCACTGTTATCAGAAGAAATGCAAAGCTAGACTGCAGAGTTGGAAAAGTAGCCATGCATTAGCCAGATGCCTCCCTGTCGCTCTTAGCAACATTGTTTATGTGTGTGCCCTGTATATTTAGCAAGGCTTGTTTTTCTCAGACACTGCCTCCTAGCAGGCTGGCATCATGACAGAAGTTCCATGCATGGTTTCTTGGTGGGGTGAGCCAACACACGCCACCCCGCTGGAGCTGTGGCTGAGGTGGTAATGCCAGCTAAGTGACTCATGCCACTTACTGTTAGTTTTGGCTCACCCCAAGTTTTATACAGTCTCCACCTGACCTGAACATTCATTTGTTTTCTGAAGAGTAGAAAAGTCTCGCAATGCTCGGCCCTTCCTCTCCCACCCCGGGCCCTGCGAGATTGCCAAGGAGATCGCGAACAACAAGGCTCTCTCCTTGGGAGACATCTTTCATCAAAGCGGAAGTCATCTTGAAATAACACAGGCACTTCCCTTTTTACTGAGACTTTTTCAGACTTTGAAGCATGCAACACGGCCCCTAGAAAGCCAGCAGCTGGATTAGGTTGCCTGGCTGCACAATCAGAGCAGGCAAGGAGATGGCTTGTCAAGAACTGCGCCCTGCTGCCTTTGTTTGGGATGGGACCTCAGGTGCACATGACACTGGCAGATTGCCCCAGTGGCTGTTCTAGAAGAAGTAGGTAGCATTCGTCTATCATATAGCAGGCTGCTGCTGAATGCATAGCTTTGGTTGCACTGAAATGGTAGTCTTGTCATATTCCTGTTGCTTTCTCAGCTCTTTCGGAGGGGGTCTGCCTCTTAGATCAGTGCATCATTCAATAGGTGGTTCTCTTATCAGGTCCTTGACTGGAAACTTTTTTGGAAGGGTGGGCGGGGGATCCACAAAAATGACATTGTGTCGCTAATGTGTGCTTGTCACATTTGGGATTGTTGCAGATTTTAGAAATTAGAAATCTGGGGGGGATGTGAGATAGAGAGAAAACTCTGTCCCTGGTAAAAAAAAAAAAAAAGGCCCTGGAAATTGTCCTAACAGGATATACATGGTTTCCTTTTTCTAAGTGAATTTCATGCTGGGGCTAGGTGGGGGACTGCCAGCCCTGGAGAATGAAACTCCCTGCTTATCCACAGAGCTGGAACATCACAGGCAGCAGCAGTGTGAGCTTCCCCCACGCTTCCCAGTCATTGCGCTTGAGCCATGACCTGAAGTGACCGCCCCTTGGGCCAGTGGCTATTTCAGTCTGTGCAGCCCATTCAGTGGTCTCTGCTATAACTGCTAACAAGGGGGACAGCTGGTATTTTTTGTGCTGTGGATGCACAGTGCTGCTGACACCCACCAGATCATTGCACACAGGCCCCTGAAACAGCTGACAGATAGTAACCATTTGCAATTTCTTCCCACCACGGCTGGAGTTTGATCAGTGAATTCCAATGAAATTATTCTCACCACAAAGTTTCTTGTATCTCATCAATATCTCTTATTCATTTATAACCTTTATAAAACTGACTCCCAACCTGCACCTTCTGCTCTCAGCGAGTCGAAAGGGTCACATGCCCTCATCATCACTACCGTAATCCTCTCTTCGCCAACTCAGCCCGCTGATTGAGTCTCCTCTTAATTTCTGTCTGTCAGTTCTTGGGAGTGTATCTCACTCTGCAGTGTGTGCAGTGCCTCGCACGCTGGGGCCCTGATCCCTCAATGAGGGCCTGCAAACACTGTGGATAGCACAACTAATAAATAATGATAATAATGATAAAGAGATGGATAGAAGAAAATCAGTAAAGTCCTTCCGGGATAGAAACTGAGAAGGGCCTGTGTTCAGTGTTCAAACGTAATGAAACAGAGAGCTAAGATGGTGCAACATTCAGCTTTTATTCCTTCTACCAGATGTACTGTCCTCTCTCATCAAGCATTTTCTGACAGTTGAGGGCTCTGAGTTCCAAGAGGTTATTCTATGCATAAGCACACTATCATACTATAATGTCCTCTGTCATCGGCAGTTAGAGGTTCCCTGAAATTTGACCCTAAATGCTGACCCTGAATTTCTTTGGTGGCATTCACTCATCCCTAATGCACAAATATTATTGCAAGCTAATAATTAATAGGGAGGGGAGACTGAACCATTTTTAATTATGTCTGTGGAAAGGTATTTTATAATCCCTATGCAGCTTGACGTATCGAACCTTAAATCTGTGAAATGTTGCTTTCCCCCTCAAAGCAAGTCCCTTAAAGCAAGTCACGGTATTGCACACCCTTGTATGGAGTCAAGTATCAGGGGGTAGCTGTATCCACAAAAACAACAAAGAATTCGGTGACACCTTAAAGAGTAACAGATTTATTTGGGCATAAGCTTTTGTGAGTAAAAAACCCACTTCTTCAGATGCATGGAGTGAAAATTATATATGCAGGCATTATATACTGACACATGAAGAGAGGGGAGTTACCTCACAGGTGGAGAACCAGTGTTGACAGGGCCAATTCGATCAGGGTGGATGTAGTCCACTCCCAATAATTGATGAGGAGGTGTCAAGTCCAGGAGAGGCCAAGCTGCTTTTGTAGTGAGCCAGCCACTCCCAGTCCCTATTCAAGCCCAAATTAATGGTGTTAAATTTGCAAATGAATTTTAGTTCTGCAGTTTCTCTTTGAAGTCTGTTTCTGAAGTTTATTTGTTCAAGTATGGCTACTTTTAAATCTGTTATAGAATGTCCAGGAAGATTGAAGCGTTCTCCGACTGGCTTTTGTATGTTACCATTCCTGATGTCCGATATGTGTCCATTTATTCTTTTACATAGAGACTGTCTGGTTGGGCCAATGTACATGGCAGAGGGGCATTGCTTGCACATGATAGCATATATAACATTAGTAGATGTGCAGGTGAATGAGTCCCTGATGGTGTGGCTGGTGTGATTGGATCCTCTGATGGTGTCGCTACAGTAGATATGGGGACAGAGTAGGCAACGAAGTTTGTTACAGAGATTGGTTCCTGGGTTAGTGTTTCTGTGGCGTGGTGTGCAGTTGCTGGTGAGTATTTGCTTCAGGTTGGGGGGCTGTCTGTAAGCGAGGACTGGCCTGTCTCCCAAGGTCTGGGAGAGTGAGGGATCGTTTTCCAGGATAGGTTGTAGATCCTTGATGATGTGCTGGAGAGGTTTTAGCTGGGGGCTGTATGTGATGGCCAGTGGTGTTCTGTTATTTTCCTTGTTGGGTCTGTCCTGTAGTAGGTGACTTCTGGGTACCCATCTCGCTCTGTCAACCTGTTTCCTCACTTCCCCAGGTGGTATTGTAGTTTTAAGAATGCTAGATAAAGATCTTGTAAGTGTTAGTCTCTGTCTGAGGGATTGGAGCAAATTCGGTTGTATTTTAGGGCTTGGCTGTAGACAATAGATCATGTGATGTGTACTGGATGAAAGCTGGAGGCATGTAGGTAAGTATAGTGGTCAATAGGTTTCTGGTATAGGGTGGTGTTTATGTGACCATCACTTATTTGCACTGTAGTGTCCAGGAAGTGGATCTCTTGTGTGGACTGGTCCAGACTGAGGTTGATGGTGGGGCAGAAATTGTTGAAATCCAGGTGGAATTCTTCAAGGGCCTCCTTCCCTTGGGTCCATACGATGAAGATGTCATCAATGTAGCGCAAGTAGAGGAGGGGCACTAGGGGACGAGAGCTGAGGAAGCGTTGTTCTAAGTCATCCATAAAAATGTTGGCATACTGTGGGGCCATGCGGGTACCCATAGTAGTGCCACTGACTTGAAGGTATAAATTGTCCCCAAATCTGAAATGGTTGTGGGTGAGGACAAAGCACAAAGCTCAGCCACCAGGTGTGCCGTGGCCTCATCGGGGATACTGTTCCTGACAGTTTGTATGGAGAATCCCTGCAATTAGCCTATTGCAGAGCTCTTTCGAGCCCAGAAATATACCTGTGTTTTCCAGGCAAAGTTTCCCCCTTTCCAGGATCATCCAGGACTGCTATGCTGAACTGGGCACCAGTTGCTCTGACTTCCCTGTCAGGTGGAAGGGCTTTGCTTGGTTGTTTTTTCTGAGTATGTTTGGCAGTGGATTTGGGAATTATTTTATTTTTTCCCCCCGAATTGTTTTTCTGAAGCTGACTTTGGGAATGGAAGTAGAGATGCTAAATTTAAAGAACCGATGCTTCCTGAAAATAATTTTCTTCCCCTAGAAGTAATTGAAGGTGACGTGAATGAGGAATTCCCCAAAGAGTCATTAGTATCCAGGAACTAGCCTGCACTTCCCAGTCCAGATTTAGCAAAAGAGTTTTGAGCCTATGGACTCTGAAACACTGACAGACACAGTAGAAGCTGCTAATGGGAGTGGAGTGAATGCTGTGAATAAGTCCCTTTGAATTCTGTAATGAATTGGCTTCCTCTGTGTTTGGGTTCCCCCTGTATTTGCTCTCTGCAAATATGAGTCCCCTGGAAGGAATGATCCTCATAAGAGCAGTGAACATGAAGCAGATCCTGCCTGAAAGCAAAGTCTGAGCTTGTCATCTACATGCCTAGGAAGTGGTGCCAGAGTGAGGGCATCTGGTTTCATATCAGAACCAGCCAAAACCACAAGTTCAGCCAGGTTTGAGGTGAAACCATAAATCAGCCCAAACTTGCTTTAAACTGGACCCAGGCTCTCTCTCCCTTTCTTTAGAGTCTCCTGCACCCCAGTAACCTATTTGAATCTGTAAAATGAAACCTGGACCTAGCTGAATTTTATGTGGTTTTGGGGTTTCATAATGAAAGTTTTACTCAGTTTTAGTTGTGACTTCAGACTCAAGCAGCAGTAAACATAAAGGGCTCATGGCCGCACCACACCAATGTCTCTCTGCATCCTCCTTTTCCTGAACTATTGTTCAGTATCTTTGGGTTTTTATGTCACCCTCTTCCTGCTGCAGCCAAATGGGGCAAAGCCTTATACAGTCTTTATCCCTGGCTGTGGTTTTGATCCTTGGGTCCGTTAGCAGGAGGCATACATTAGAACAGCCCTTGGACTGCTATAAATTATTGCATGTAAAGTAACGCTGCACACAGTGGCTCCAGGATTGGAGAATACAATGTATGCTTTATGCCACCTTTGAACACACACCCCAACCTGTGCTGCATCCAGTTCGACCAGACCCCAGGATCTGGCCCTAAATCAGGAGTAACTCCATTGGAGTCAATGAGTGTAAAACCGGTGTGAGAAGAGAATCTGCCCAGTGAGTGCAAAATGGGCATGAAATGCTACCTCTGGTGTCAGTGAGTGGACATAGTATTTTATCTACCCTTTGCACCGGTGTAACTGATGGCACAAGTTGCAGTGTGTAGAATCAGACTCCTGTTGTTTGCAACGGCAGAGTCCCATGCACCCAGCACAGAATCACAAGGGGCTGCAAAGCAGCAGCGGTGAGTGGCATGGAATGGCTAAGGTCTAGGAAAGAGAGAGAGGGAGAGGTGCTGCGAAAAAAAAGACTTCCATGGCAGTCTCAGAGCCCAGATCAACTGACTCAGTGTAGATGTTTGGACTGGGGCTGGAACCAAGCTCTGAAACCCAGCGAGGGGGGTGGATCTGCCTTTCCACAGCTGCCCTGCTCCCTTCCAGTAAACAAAGGGTCCCATTTGATACTCTCTGCTCCTGCAGCTTTCACTGGAGCTAAAAGGAAACTCCAGCTGGGCAAGCACGGAGTGAGAGCTCTGTAACTTTAGAGTAAAGAGCTTTATGTGTTACTTTCACAACTGATCTCGCTCTGAAGTGGCTGCGAGAGAGCAGGGTGCAGCCGTGCAGTGCGGGGCGGAGGGGTGGGGGGTGTGAATTCTGATCCGCTCCAAGGGACACCTGTCATAGCGTGGCGAGCCAGCACGGACACATGCTTCTGCATGTTGCCCCACGGCTGCAGACTCACCGCCTCACCATGCAGGACGGCTCGGGACCGATCACCTGTCACGGTATTTGTACGAATTCATTCTTCACATTGGTAGCAAGCCAGGGTATTGATTTCTGCGATGTGATTAGTGCTTCTGGATTGGAGCAGTGATTGACAGGGAGGAAGCGGGGGCGGGGGGTGTCTTTCACACTCTGTTCCCAATTAAATTTCCCTTGCAAATGTAGCCGCTTGTGCTGGTAATCAAGATAAATGGAATGTACTTAGCTTACTGAATTTGTGTAAATACACCAATGTCCAAGACCTGAGAGCCTGGCTTTGCAGCTGGACTATATATAACTCTCCTAAAACTTGTGTGCGCATTTCTCTGGCAGTGAATGACCCAACTCTACACGTTGGTTAATAGAGGGGGTTTTAGGAAAGAGAATATTTTCCTGGTTTTGTCATTATTTTCTTTAGGTTTTTGGCACTTGACTGTTCCAGGCACCCTCCAGGATGTGTAGTTTTTGACTCATAATTTGACACCCAATGCTGTGAAAACTCTTCTCATCACATGTCCGTTTCACAGACTAGACATGTGGCCGGTGAAAGAAAGGCAGTTGCTTGAGTTAGGGAGTTGAAGGGTGAGACTGTGAAGGCCACACTCCGGAAGAAATCCCCAAATTCACAGCTATAATACCGACAGCGATACCAGGGACTTTGGGGGAGTAATGACAGCAGCTCTGAGGATGAAATTCTTCCTACACAGAAGCCAGTGGGAGTTTTGCCACTGACTTCTAAGGGGACGGTTCTGTTCCATATCTTCATCAATGATTTAGATAGTGGCATAGAGAGTAGACTTATAAATTTTCCAGACGATACCAAGCTGGGAGGGGTTGCAAGTGTTTTGGAGGACAGGATTAAAATTCAAAATGATCTGGACAAACTGGAGAAATGGTCTGAAGTAAATAGGGTGAAATCCAATAAGGACAAATGCAAAGTACGCCACTTAGGAAGGAACAATCAGTTGCACACATACAAAATGGGAAATGACTGCCTAGGAAGGAGTACTGTGGAAAGGGATCTGGGGGTCATAGTGGATCACAAGCTAAATGTAAGTCAACAGTGTAACGCTGTTGCAAAAAAAGCAAACATCATTCTGGGACGCATTAGCAGGAGTATTGTAAGCAAGACACGAGAAGTAATTCTTCTGCTCTACTCTGCGCTGATTAGGCCTGAACTGGAGTATTGTGTCCAGTTCTGGGTGCCACATTTCAGGAAAGATGTGGACAAATTAGAGAAAGTCCAGAGAAGAGCAACAAAAATGATTAAAGTTCTAGAAAACGTGACCTATGAGGGAGGATTGAAAAAATTGGGTTTGTTTAGTCTGGAGAAGAGAAGATTGAGAGGGGACATGATAACAGTTTTCAAGTACATAAAAGGTTCTTACAAGGAGGAGGGAGAAAAATTGTTCTTCCTAACTTCTGAGGATAGGCCAAGAAACAATGGGCTTAAACTGCAGCAGGGCGGTTTAGGTTGGACATTAGGGAAAAACTTCCTAACTGTCAGGATGGTTAAGCACTGGAGTAAATTGCCTTGGGAGGTTGTGGAATCTCCATCATTGGGGATTTTTAAGAGCAGGTTGGACAAACACCTGTCAGGGATGGTCTAGATAATACTTAGTCCTGCCTTGAGTGCAGGGGACTGGACTAGTGACCTCTCAAGATCCCTTCCAGTTCTATGAGTCTATGATTCTAAGATGAAACCCCTGGTGTTTAATATTCTGTGTGCAGATTTCTCTAAAGTCAGTTTGTGCTTGCCAAGACATCATGGCACAAACATACTTCTCAGCCTGCTCCTTATGCCTGGGTAGCCCCTATTAGATTTTCAGGATCTTCTCTGTAAATGCATTTAGAAGCAATCCAAAGGGAATGTGCTTTTTACCTACTTGTATAAATGGGAAAAGCTGATAA
This sequence comes from Eretmochelys imbricata, assembly GCF_965152235.1. Taxonomy (NCBI): domain Eukaryota; kingdom Metazoa; phylum Chordata; order Testudines; family Cheloniidae; genus Eretmochelys; species Eretmochelys imbricata. The sequence goes on from NC_135585.1 coordinate 23,266,568, forward strand.
CAGGCTCTTGTGCCTTTTTACTGAACGTTGCGGCTTGAACAACAGAGAGGAAGGCACCTACTCATCACCATGAGGCAGCAAGCTGTCTCTACGGAGAGAGCATAATTTCTTTACACAGAGGAGACCCATCCAAAACCCTAGAGCCAAACTTTAAGGAAGCTCAGCTCCAGGTCCAGAGGTGTCTTGGTCTACCTTTTGTTTAGTGCACTGGTTTTAGAATCATAGAAATGTAGGCCTGGACGGGACCTCGAGAGTCACCTAGTCCAGCCCTCTGCGCTGAGGCCAGACCAAAGAAACCTAGACCATCCCTGACAGGTGTTTGTCCAACCTGTTTTTTAAAAAAACCCAGTGATGGGGATTCTACAACCTCCCTTAGAACACTTGTCTGGTACCAGCAAACCGACATTTATGATTGTTTTGACATTCATGTAACATAGTGGTAGTGGCAGGGGGCTCAATCCTGCAAAGTGCTGAGTGTCTCCTTCAGGGTGCTGTGTGTCTGCAAAGCTCCAATGGGAGAGGAATAAATTCCACAACTCCCAGGGGAATATGGCAACCAAAAAGCAGTTCTTCTGCCACACATCAATAGGTGATAGGTTTCAGAATGGTAGCCGTGTTCGTCTGTATCAGCAAAAACAACTAGGAGTCCTTGTGGCACTTTAGAGACTAACACATTTATTTGGGCATAAGCTTTCGTGGGCTAAAACCCACTTCATCAGATACATGGAGTGAAAAATACAGTAAGCAGTATATATATACACAGCACATGAAAAGATGGGTGTTGCCTTACCAAGTGGAGGGGTCAGTGCTAATGAGGCCAATTCATTTAAGGTGGAAGTGGCCTATTCTTAACAGTTGACAAGAAGGGGTGAATATCAAGAGAGGGAAAATTACTTTTGTAGTGCTAACGAGGCCAATGCAATCAAGGTGGATATCGGCCACTTCCAACAGTTGAAAGTTGAACAGTTGGAAATGGCTGACGTCCACCTTGATTGCATTGGCCTCATTAGCACTACAAAAGTAATTTTCCTTCTATTGATATTTACCCCTTCTTGTCAACTGTTGAGAATAGGCCACTCCACCTTAAATGAACTGGCCTCATTAGCACTGACCCCCCACTTGGTAAGGCAACTCCCATCTTTTCATGTGCTGTGTATATATATATACTACTTACTGTATTTTTCAGTCCATGTATCTGATGAAGTGGATTTTAGCCCACGAAAGCTTATGCCCAAATAAATTTGTTAGTCTCTAAGGTGCCACATCAATAGGTGTGGCTGGTTAGGAGTGACAGGCGCCCTGACACACAGGAGAGCTGGTAAGGGCTGGTCATCTTCACTTCCAGGCACTAGCCAACTGATGGGGATCAGGATTCTGTTGACTTGTATCCAGCTTGTCGTCCGCTATAATCTCCAGGTCCTTTTCTGCAGAACTGCCACTTAACCAGTCGGTCCCCAGCCTGTAGCAGTGCATGGGATTCTTCCGTCCTAAGTGCAGGACTCTGCCCTTGTCCTTACTGAACCTCATCAGATTTCTTTTGGTGCTGGCGGGGGAGGAAAGAGGAGCAAGGGTGCAGCGTGCTCAGGGGAGGGGGCGGAACTGGGCAGGGAAGAGGTAAGGTGGGGGCAGGAAGAGGGGGGGAAGAGGTGGAGTGGGGGCAGGGCCTGGGCGGAGCACCCCCTGGCAGATTAGAAACTTGGAGTCTATGTTTCAGGCCTTCCCCCACCCTGGGATGGCCCCGTCAACACTATTACTTTTTGCAGTCAAACTTGTAATCTCCTCAAAAAAAAGATATTGTTAATTTGACTGGATCTGTTTTCCATAAACCCATGCTGATCTGCATTAATTGCATTGCCTTCCGAGCCGCCAAACGGACCCATACATATGCCTGCAATTGCTGGGAAAGTTGGCTTTCAGTTTTCTAAAATAGAGGGGTTTTTTATCAGTGAAAACCCAGCATATTTACTGAAAATTGAAGAAAAACCATTTTTTTCAACACAGTTTCCTGCAATTCCCCCCCCCCCCCCCATCCCTGCCCCTCAAGAAAACTTGGCATTTTTTCAAGCAGTTCTCGATTGGACTCCCCCTCTGGAGGCTCTCTTTGAGGGACGCTGCACCTGCCCAGCTGATGAGTCACAGAAGGCTGCACTCCTGGCAGAAAAGGGAGTGTAATGGAGAAGAAAATCTAATTCCCATTTGTGCCACAAAGGAGAATCATCCAGTTAGAAAAAAAAAAAAGTTACAACATTTAAAAACGTGGCTCCCATCTGATTACTAAAAGAGGATTTACGAATTGAACCTGGGTATTAGTGACAGGCGAGGTGCTTGGGGCAAGGCTCTCACTGGTGGGAAAGATGGGAACAAGATTGTCCTGTATTTGGGGCGCCACCTCTGCTTCTGCTGTTGTGTGTCATATTTTCCCCGTCGACTCAGCCGTCATTTCCCCGTAAGTCATGTGCTCTTACGGGGGTCTACGGGCCCTTCCTGCTCTTGGACGGAAGGCTTGTGGTCACGGTGAGCAGTGAGTTTAGAGCTCACAGACAGAAAATCCAGAAGCGAAACCCTTTCAGGCTCTGCAACACTTTTCACTTGGCTGTTGATGCAAAGGCTAGAGTGGACTTGCAGCTCTTCAGCATAGCCCATTCCTCCTATGGCTGATCTCTGGACTAACATGGACCGTGGCCTGCACACCATGCATTGCTGAGGTCTGCCTCATCCACAGGCTCCTGCTCCTCTTTATTTTCCCTACGATGCACATGCTGGGGGAGCTCTGTGCTCTGGGGAGAGCTTTGCACCTACAAGCCAGAAGGATCCAAGGGAAGGTAAGGGCAATCTGAGTTGGAGGGGATGAGTCAGAGGGGAGAGAGATTTTACCCCCAAGATGTGGGCCACTGGTTACATTTGGCAGAATGTGGGAGCTCCTATAAATGGACTGGCCCCTAGAAAGCGGGGCAACTTGGATTCATCTCCAGAATTATGGGGACTCCCCCTCCGCCCCCCACCCACAAGCATCCCCATGTGTAAGTTTCTTGGTGGGAAGGAGGAATACATGGGCCCTGCTGGATTCCCCTGCTCTCTTGTTGGCTTTTGCTTGTGATCGTGCAGAGGCTGTCTGTCAGCAACTCTGCCTCCCTGTTTGGTGTATTACGCTGTAGTAAACTCTTCTGCTGCTTCTCTTCTCTTCGGGCTCTGGAGAACGAGCAGGGTCTTCCCTGCTTTAGATCCTCCCTGGAGAACACTTCGTGCTGAGAGAGAGTTTGAGACAGTTATTTATAAGGGCCTGGTACAGGGGACACAGTTATGTTCCTTTGGTCAGACTCTGGAGATGTTGCCCCAGCCCAGAGACATGCACTCAGCTGTACACTGCTATGTTTGGCAGGGGCCAGTGGAGAGAGCCTGGTTTGCTATTTTGCTCCCTAAGTGCTGGAGACTAGGTTGCAGTTTGCACATTCCTCTGCATGTGTTTAATTAGACGGCAAGAAGAGCAGAGTAACCAGTAGTGTCACTAGCAAACCATCGGTGAGGCAGCACACCTACGTGCACATGCATGCTTGCACACTCACACAGGCACACATATGAACATGCATATGCACATACGTATAAACAAATATGTGCGTGCATATGCACAAGTGTGTGCACATACGAACATGCATGCATATGAATATACACACACATACATGCACACGTATGGACATGCATACACGTGCACTCACGCACACACACACACATCTACAAGCGCATACTCACACTAGAGCAGTGGTTTTCAAACTTTTTTTCTGGTGACTCAGTTGAGGAAAATTGTTGATGCCCAGGACCCAGCGGAGCTGGGGATGAGGGGTTTGGGGTGTGGGAGGGGCTCAGAGCTGGGGCAGAGGGTTGGGGTGAGGGCTGTAGGGTGTGGCTGGGAATGAGAGGTTCAGGGTGTGGGATTGGCTCTGGGCTGGGGCAGGGGGTTGGGGTGCGGGAGGGGGTCAGGGCTCTGGGCTGGGGGTGCAGGTTCTGGGCTGGGGCCAGGGATGAGGGGTTTGCGTGAAGGAGGGGGCTCCGGGTTTGGGGGGGCTCAGGGCTGGGGCAGGGGGTTGGGGTGTGGGAGAAGGTCAGGGAACCAGCCAGTGGGAGTGCGGAGCCGGTGTTCGGGGGGGGTCAGCGCACGCAGCCCCATGGCCCCTCTGCCTAGGAGCCAGACCTGCTGCTGGGTGCTTCCGAGGTGCAGCGCAGTGTCAGAACAGGTAGGGACTAGCCTGCCTTAGCTGGGCAGCACCGCCGACGGGACTTTTAATGGCCCAGTCGGCGGTGCTGACCAGAGCCGCCGCGGCCCAGTGCCCTTCCATTCCGAGACCCAGTACTGGGTCGCAACCCGCCGTTTGAAAACCACTGCACTAAAGCAATCTCTGAGTTAATGAATGAATAACTAGTAAACAAGAACCAATTTAAATTGGTTAGTCTCTAAGGTGCCACAAGTACTCCTTTTCTTTTTGCGAATACAGACTAACACGGCTGTTACTCTGAAACCTGTTAGTAAACAAGAGCAGCCCTGTAGTCCCAATCCAACAGCAGGGGAAGGCATCTGCCTCCAGCTCAAAGAGAAGAGTCACTCCTAGCAAACAGCACCCAGAGTCAGAGCCCTGCAGAGGGACTGGTATCCCACGGATCCGCAGGACCCACTGAAATAATAGCAGGAGCGGGTAAAATGTACTTTGTTGCGGGCTGGATTAGGTGGGCAAAAAAACCAGACTGTGGTAATTTGCGGGAAAACACTAAATCTCTCGTCAGTTTACCAAGAGTGGCCTGTTCAAGAAATTATTTTGTTGGAGCTTCTCTTTCCCATATGTATATGATATATTAACCAACCCTTTTTTTATTATTATTATTATTATTATTATTTTAGTAGCATGAGGGAATCTGTCCCTCTTGCGGGATTTGCAGGATCTAAGATTTTTTCAGGTGGGAGCGAGATTAAAAATTCAAGAAACAATGCAGGAGCGGGTGGGACTGGGAGTGAGTATTGTGGGTCAGGATGGGAGCGGGATTCAAAATAAATATAGTCTGGTGCAGGGCTCTACCTGGGCGCATGTGATGAATGGACAGGCTGGGGCAGGTCCTCTACAAAGAGAGTTGAGATGCTGCTGGAACTAGCGCCCTTGGAAGAGCTGGTCGAAATGCAGAATTTCTGTTTCAACATGTCAAACATTGTTTTCATTCCAAATTCTGAAGTCTTTCCATTTCAAAACTGTCTTTTTGTGTGCAATTTCATTCAAACCAACATGATTTCTTGAAAATTTGACTAAGGTCAAAATGGCATTTTCTGGCAGAAAGCTGTTTGAATGAGAAATTTCCAACCAGCTGTAGCCCTTGGCCTGGCAGCTGCTCAGACACCAGCCTCTAACTGAAAATAAACCATCACACCTAGCTGGGGACAGACGGGATCAGGGGTGTTGACAGGAGGAGTCAGGTGGGAGTGGACCCTGCCCTGCTGCTGCCTCCCTTATTCTTCTGGGAGAGCATCTCTGCCTACATCCTCTCTCGGGAGGGAGCTGGCTCACCCTCTGATTTCAGCAGCACTTGGTGATTGCCTCCCCACTGCAGTTGGTTTAGGGAGAAAAGCCCAACTTCCCTCTGTCCCCATGTGCTGCACCTGACCTCCCTAGGGTGGGGCAGAGTGGCTGCTTCCTCATAGGATGTGGAGCCCGTCGATCAGATCAGATCAGCCCAACAGAGAAGGACTTTTGCTTTGTCCCCTATCGTAGGAGACCTCAAGCTGCCAGAGAGCAGTGATGGGTGGTGAGATTGGTCACCTGTATGTGTCACCCCACACCGTATGGCACTCTGTCCCCTCTGCTGGTGACTGCGCCACATCTAGAGCTGCGTCGTTTAGCTCGTGCTGCAGACGCTCCTGGTTTCAGATCCAGAGGTCCCAGATTCCATTCCTGCTGCTATTGACCCACCCAGCGGTGTGGGTGCAGCATTATGTAGGATCTTGACCCTGTGATTTGGAGTCAGGGTAATCCCTCTCAGACCCTAGGCAGGACTAGGCAAGGGATGAGGCAGGTGTCTCGTACAGCAGTCAGGGAATGTAATGCCTAGTTTGGGTTCATTGTGCCCATTCTGAGCCCACCCTCTGGCTTCACTCTCAGACATCCCTACGACGAGAATTGCGCCCCCAGCAAAGCAGACAATGCACGTGGACATTGTGGTGGAAATGGAAATACCACATGACACCGAGCCACGAATTGTCAGCTAAGCAGCAGCAAATGGAAACAAAGATTGGCAGAGCAGGAAATAATGATGAGGACTGGGCAGTCACCCAGAGCAATCTGGATCGCTGAGGAAGCTGGGCCCTTTGAAACCAACTGCCTTTTCGATACAGCCAAATGCAGAGATATGCCTCTAGGAACAAGGAATGCAGGCTATAGCCACAGAGAGGAGGACTGTATCCTGGACAGCAGTGACTCTGAAAAAGGATCTAAGGGTCATAATGGACAAACAACTCAACCTGAGCACCCAGTGCAATGCTGGGGTATAGGAGGAGGGAGATGATGATTGTACCTCTGTGTAGGGCATTGGTGAGAAAGATACTGGAATACTCAAAGCTATTAATTCCAAATAGCGCACCCCATTCTCCTTCTGGAAATTAGCATTATACATAGTTGCTGTCTTTCACTCTTTGGATCCCATTAGTCTGCTGAGTTCCCTGTTTCTGCGGTTGACCATTTCCACCTCTCCATCACTCTGTTGGTTCTGCAGTATTCATACAGTGCAATGGCATGTCTCAGAGTCTCTGTCCTCTTGGACTCTGATGTTTTTTATTGTCCAGGAGACTGAGTTCATTTGAGATGGTGCTTCTAGGAATTATTCCTCAGACTTGTCTCTTTTTGGAAATAATTCCTTTTTTTCCCCCTCTGGAGCCATTTTTCCTGTAGAATTTCTTTTTTATTAGTAATAGTCTAGCCTGAGAAGACCCTGCTTCCGTAACATGTGCCTGGTTCCAGTCCTGCGCGAGTTACCAACCCTTCCAAAATAGGCATTTGTCATGAAAAAACTGAACAGAGCCTGAATCATTAGCCATCAGATGCTGCTGCTGGCATATCTCTTTGTTTCATGCTGGGGGTCTAGCTCCATTTGTTTTTAAACTGTCTATACCAAGGCCAGGTCTACACTACAGACTTTTGCCACTAGAGCTCTGTTGGTCAGGGGTTGTGATGAGATGTGATCCCTGACCAACAGAGCCATGCCATCAGAGCCCCTAATATAGATGCAGTTATACCCAACAAAGCTTTGGCTGGCATAATTTGATTTGGTTGTGGGGACGGTTTTATTATACGGGTCCAGAGGGCAGCTGCTCTAGGAGACCTTTGCTGCTATAGCGTGTACCACCATTCTTATACCCACAAAGTGCTCCTAGTGTAGATGTGGCCCACGTCGCTAGCTTTCATTGGATTGTTATGGGAGACGATAGCAAATTGTAGATGATTGTCGTATTTCTGCAGTGACTTGCTTTCCCATTGGGGCTGCTACCCAGTGGCTGCCCGAGGGAACAACATTCTGAGGCTACATCTGCTGTAGCAACAAAGTGCTCCTAGTGTGGACTTGGCTTATACTGGCAAAACTGCGATTTTGCTGGTATAGCTTATTCTGCCTGCTCCCACATGCAAAATAAGCAGCACCAGTGAAAGCACAGTTTTACCAGAATAGCTGCCTCGGCGCTAGGGGCTTTTGCCGGCACAGCTATGTCAGGCAAGGATCACACTTCCTCACACCCCTGGCCAACCGAGCTGTGCCAACAGAAGCCCCTAGTGTGGACCAGGCCCTAGGCTCCCATGCTACAAACCTTTATGATTTTGTGCAGCTGAGTAGTCCTGTTTGCTTCACTGGGATTCCCTTACAGGGCAGAAAGTGGAGCATGTACCTGAGTCTGCAGGATCAGGGCCATATGCTGGTGTTTGCTTTCTAAGGCTAAGCACAGCAGCCCTGTGGTTTGTTTCTCTGCCTCCTGCAATGTTCTGTTTCACCAGCTAGCCACTAGCTCTTGAGCTGGTGTAAATCAGTGCAGCTCCATTGATGTCAGTGAAGCTCATCCCAGCTGAGGATCTGGCCCCACATCTATAACAACGAAGATCGGGTAAGCTGGGTGCTGGCTTGGGTTCCACACACATTTTGATGCTTTGCCAAAGAATCTTTCCCTTTAATAAGTGGGTCCACCAAAAAGTGATGGTGTCCAAAGGGCATTTGAGAGTTCCATGTTTGCTGGCTCTGGGTGTGTTCATCAGCACTGGAGAAAAGAAACCTTTTGTAGTGAGTGGCCATCCTGATTATCACTGCAAAAGTTTTTTTTTTCTCCTGCTGATAATAGCCCACCTTAATTAATTGGTCTCGTTACAGTTGGTATGGCAACACCCATTTTTTCATGTTCTCTGTGTGTATATATATATCTTCCTACTGTATTTTCCACTGCATGCATCCGATGAAGTGGGTTTTAGCCCATGAAAGCTTATGCCCAAATAAATGTGTTAGTCTCTAAGGTGCCACAAATCCTCCATGTTTTTCCTGTGTCTCTAATCTGTCTAAATTAACATACAACTAAATACATGGAGGGGGAGGGTAATCTTTCAAAGTGGAGCTGCACTTTAAATTAAATTTCCTTTGGAAAAAACAATGCTTTACTTTAGAACAGAGTTTCCCAAACTTGGGACGCGCTTGTTCAGAAAAAGCCCCTGGCGGGCCGGGCCGGTTTGTTTACCTGCCGCGTCCACAGGTTCGGCCGATCGCGGTTCCCACTGGCCGCGGTTCACTGTTCTTGGCCAGTGGGGGCTGCAGGAAGTGGTGCGGGCTTAGTGATGTGCCGGCCGTCCTTCCTGCAGCCTCCATTGGCCTGGAGCAGCGAACCGCAGTCAGTGGGAGCTGCGATCGGTCGAACCTGTAGACGCGGCAGGTAAACAAACGGGCCTGGCCCCCCAGGGGGTTTCCCTGAACAAGGGGCATCCCAAGTTTGGGAAACGCCGCTTTAAAAGAAACAGGGATTGCTAAGTAAATTTCAGCTTCTGCTGTGCAAAGGCTAAGGATTTCTTTTCTTGCTTCTACAACAGCCGGGGGAGTCCAAAGTTTTAAATTAGTGCATTTGCTCAGAATGAAGGGGAATTCCTATCTATAAGGTTTTTTGGACCTCATTTCTAAATCTAAAAGCCCATGGTTTGTGATTGGGTTCTAAATTTGGCCAAACAAGCTCACCCGTCCAACTTCTGGAGGTGAGCTTTGAATGTGGAAAACCACCAGCAACATTAACAATAATTGTCATGCTTAAGAGACACTCCATGAGCACACCATGGCCTCGAAAAACCTCCAGAGGTTAGAGGAGGTAGAGATCCGTGGTGCAGCCATCATTGTGGCAATCTGAAGGAGGCTTCACCACTCTGTACCTGTTCTGTGGATAATGAGAGCATTCCAGTCTCCAGGGCATGTGGGCTGGTACCTTTTCAAGCAGTAAATTCACTTTTTAAAAATAGAATCATACAGAAATTGACAGGACGAGTGGTGTTGCTAACTCTGGAGATTTTCTCACAAATTCTGCAAAGTCTGGTGTTTTTCCTGAAGCTCCAGTTCCTGGAGCCATGTGACTATGCGAGAATCTCCACTTAAAAATAAAGTGAGTAAGTTTCTAGTCCTCGTGGTTGCACAGAAAAGCCTGAAAAAGTGACTCAAGTGATTTTGGAAGGCTAGGATTTGGTGATATTGGAAGCACTATATAAGGTTCTTCCACTACTGTCCAGAGCCCAGGGCCTCTAGAGCCAGGTCCCATCTGTGTGCCTAGATGCAGAACCATGTATTTAATAAGAAATGGGAACTTGTTCTCTGGACAGAGTTTGAGAGTCTCTCCTGGCAGTGGGATGCCTACCCCTGCAGGGCAGCCCCACAAACTTGGAGCTAGGATAGAAGACGGATCTTTGGGTGACCAGGGCAAGCTAGCTCGTTCCCCCAAGAGGCCTCTGACCGTTTCCAGGCAGTGGAGAGGAAGGGATGGTTTTGGGCCTCAAGATGGCTTCCATGGGATGGGCCCAAGGAAAGTTTGCTGCTTTTCTGTACCGTATTAATGTGCATTGAGGGGAGGGAGAGAAGTGTGAAGCCAGTGGATATTTAGTCTATGAGCTGCAGTTTTCTAGACGGAGCTGAGCCGCATGAGCTCAGGAGGCTGAGGGTATTTGTTGCCTCTGTGGTCAAAATAAGAGGTAGCAAGAGGAAGTGGAGACGGCTGTATTCACTATAGGTACTTGACATACACCTTAAAAATAGAACAGAGGAAAACATCAAGAGAGCGAGAGTCTCTGAGCCCTTGTCATTGGTGTAAGCCCACGTGTCTTCTGGTTAATGACTGACTCACTGGACATTTATTTTTAACTCTGAGACACCGATATAGCCAGAGAAGTGACTCTGAAAATGCCCCCATGAGCTTCTGTCCCTGTTTTGAGGATTAAGTGCCGGCCATTAGCCTGGCCCCTGCCAGGGGTGAGCTCGCAACTGGATTGCAGCACTCTTGCATGTGTTGCTGGTAGGCAGTGTCTCCAATTGTTGAGCTATTTATTACCAAATGCCTTCAGTAACACCGCTTGCAAGGCTGCTGTGTAATCTTTGGGCAAGGGGCCGCTCTCAAGTTGCTTGATCACACTGTCCAAAGAAGGAAAGAGAGAAGTAGAAAAAGTGAAGTGTGCTCTGCTGCCGTCAAGGTGAACTCTAGCCTGAGCGAGATAAGGAGGCTGGGCGGACGTGTGGCAATGCTCTCGAGAAATCTGAACAGAGCAGCACTGTGCGTTCTTAGGAAGCGCTGTTGTAGTCGGAGCCCTCCTCCCACTCAGAGCTCGGGAGAGGCGAGGGATTGACTCAATAATAATAATAATTAGCCATTTGCCTTCCCTCTGAGGATCTGAAAGCACTTTCCAGACATGAATTAACTAAGCCAAGCAACTCCCCATATGTGGGGGGAATAGTGTTGTCCCCCACTATGCTGATTGGGAAACTGAGGCACATAAAAGCAAAGTGACTCCCTCAAAGCGACACTGTGTCAATGCCAAGTCAGGGACAGAATCATTCCCTGCTGTAGTTCCTAGACTGAGCTACCACCCAGGCTGCATGGAGAGGGAGGGGGCTTCTTAGAAATGGATCCCAGGAAGGTTGTGTGGAGCTTTTGCCTCTTATTCTCTCTGGCTCTTGCCTCTGCTCTTCCATTGGCTGCTGGAACAGTGCATGCTGCCATCAGGATTGGAAGCTCCCCCACCCCAATGCTGTGCGCTTCCAAAGCTGTACTAACTGGGAGCAGGCTGCTGCCGAGAGAGTAGTGGAAGTCAGCATGAATGGCAGAGAGCCAGGTCTGGTTCCCAGTGCCTGGAGCCAGAAATAAATACTGGAGGGGGAGGGATAGGTTTTGCAACCTGCAGATTTCTCAGGAAACATTTTATTAATTGAACAGCAGCACACTCTCAGTGAGTCATGCACACTGATCTAGAAGGGCCCTGTCCTGCATGGGGCTCGCTACATGGGCAATCCCACAATGGCAATAAGCACTTGGCTTGGTAGTAATTGTTCACAGGATTGGGCTCTCTACTGTAATTCTCCCGCTCCCCAGTTCCCTTGGCTGGCTGGATCTCTCCAAGTTCAATCTCTTGGTGATGTCCGTCTGTCTGTCTTCCCCCTTTGTCCCTCTCCCCAGTCCAGCGGTGACACTGCATTGAGAACTGAGCAGTTATCACAGTCTCCAGAGAGCAAATGCTGTGAACTTATTGAGCCCTGCGTGGATACAAAAATGTGGATCTGCATCTGCCAGGATCAACCTGCGATCTGCTAGCTGTCTTTTACCTGTATCCACATCTGCACTTCCCCAGCAAGCTATCTCACAAGGACTAGCGACCTGGGGGGGAGAGTGGGGGTGTGGGGTCTTGCAGGGAAGACGCAGCGCACGGGTGGGGACTGGGGTAAGGGGCAGCGCACAGGTGGGGGTCTCAAGGAGAAGGGGCAGTGCTGAGGTGGGTTAGGGGGAAGGGACATTGCATCCCGTGCTGCTCCCGGGGGCTTGTGAGCGACGGCAGCAGCTGTGCCTGTTGCATCACAGTGGGGCACAGGGGTGGGGCAGAGGGGCCCCGCCTACTCCAATCCCCATGCCCGGGGGCAGGCCCTGCTGCTCAGGAGCCAGCGGGCTGGGCCCAGGACCGGGAGCATGGCCAGTGCTGCTAGGCCGGGCCATGGTGGGGACACTGGCGCTGCCGAAGGGGCCCGAGCTGCTGGACAGCCCCCGACTCTGACCTGCCGCCCAGCCCCAACCATTGGCTGCTGGCCGCCAGCCCCGAGCGCACTGTGCCCTCCGGGCTGCCCGAGCCGGACGCCGCGGGTCAGGCACCGTCGGTGAGTAGAGCCCTGCGCGGTTCTATCTGCATCCAATCCACCATCTGCAAAAATGGTCCACAGATATGAAGCAGGTTTTCAGGGCTCTGTTTATTCCCCCAAGGTTATCAACCTGAGGTCGGGTTCAAGTCACCCTCCTGCTGCCCGAATGAGAGCTGGGTGATCTACACCACTGCCTCCAGGATACCATGGCTGTTTCTCTCTTTCTACCCTTGGACAGTGGGCTCTTAAACCATCAGATTTCAATGACCAGCCACTAAGGCTCTCTCTCCTTAGCTCAAGTGTTACAGCTGGGTAGCTGCCTGATGTTATTTCTCTGACGCTGACACTGCTTGGCCTGTTCTGTTTCCCTCCTGGTTGTTCCTGTAGATGAATGTGCAAGGCTGTAGGACAGAGGTTCTCAGCCTGGGGGTCGCAGACAGGTGTCAGGGGGCTGCAGGCATGCTGCCTTTCCTATATTGCTAGGAGGGCGCAGGGTCCCAGTATGGAACAAGCTGGGAACCACTGATGTGGGACACACATTCCTTCTCTGCACTCTGCTGTACCATTTGGCATTAGAAGGCACAATCCCCAATACCCGTCTGCCACCTGTGCCACTTAAAGTGTCATCAGCTGAGTTAAGCAAAAATCAGAGTTTCCATCCTGTGGAAAAATCTGACATTTTGACATTTGTTTTCATCCTGAAGCAGGACAAAAAGTCAAAATTTTTAGCAGAGTGAAAATTTTTGAAAAATTTAGATTTGGAAATGTCACAACATTTTGGATCAGGTCTATTTGATGTTAAATCACATGCACTCACAATCAGAGGCGACATATGGGGGTCATGGGGGGTCACGTACCCCCCCAGATTTCTGCCACAGTTTGCTGACCAGGCCCCCTCCACGTGCGGCAGCTCCTGGAGCCGGTGAGCTGCAAGCTGCGGTCCTGGGGAGAGGCAGCAGCAAACAGCTGGGAGCTGCAGGGAGGGCCACTAAGGATAAGAGGCGGGGGAGACATGCCCAGGGGGTGGGGGGGAGTAACTCAAGCTGGTCCAGGGGGGCGAACCTTTAATTTGTGCTCCCGCCACTCTCAGCAGGAACCAATCTGCTCTCCCCACAGTCCCATAATGCAGCACGTGGCTCAGGCAGAGGGGTGACTGCATTGCATTATGGGAGATGTAGTCTGGACCAGGAGCCCACGGGAAAATGGGAGCATGATTCACCTTGAATACAGCTCCCACAAGGCATTGCAGTACCCAAGGCAGATATAGTTTAATGTCGGACCAACCCAAGATGAAATATTTTGTTTCCATTTTTTGTCAAAAAATTGTTTCACCAGCAAGTTCCTAACCAGTGCTAGTCATTGGCATTATAGCCTGGCACAGTCCCCCTCTGTGCCGTCACCAGTCTGTTGTGAGTCCACCCGAACACTGGGTCCCATAGCTGGGTCTGGGCAGAGTCTAGGACCTGTAGGGCACACTCCTGGGCTGAGACCTCTTGTCTGACACTTGTCCAGGGGCATTGCCACCCCGTCACCTTAGACCCTGAAACCAGTAACTCAGGCCTCCCGAGCCCCCCCATAAGTGACACATGCACCCCAGAGCTCCACCAGGGCTGTGGGCACTCTGGCCTTCTCGTTAACTATCCCCTTTAGGGACAGCAAGGCAGAAAAACAAGGGACACAAGCCTAGCAATGGGATTCCTAACCATGGAAACTTGACTCTTGAAGTACTTGAGAGTTACAGATCTTTGGAAACAACAAAAGTCCTCAGATGCCCCATCCTCTGGTCTGATCTCACTCCATCTGGGAGTCTGTAGTTCACCAACATTCCAGGCTGGTCAGTTCCTCCTGCCTTTTCACTCCTGCTCTGACCCCATGACGATGGCTGGCCCCCAGCACAGAGCAGGATGCCATCTCTGAGCTATGACCTAGAAGCTACAGACCCACCATTCACACTTGCCTCTTCCCCCCCATGGGCCCCTGTGGAGAAACCCATTTTTCCATGAGCATGGGCCAGTAGTTGAGAGACAGTCGAAGTGGTTGGCCCCAGGCTGTGGTCTGGATAGCTCTTAGTCCTTCAGTGAGGTGTGTCAGACCTTTTCTGGGCAGGGCAGCTATCTGGAGGGCATTACAACCGGCTGTCTCTGAGTGTATGCAGGCTCCACGAGTACAGCAAGACAGCCTTCCTACTTGGACACAGACAGAGCCCACCCAGTCACTGTCTGTGCTGCCTGGCCTTGCTGCTGAAGAGTTCGGAAGTTCCTGGAGCTTGTGACTGCACGAAGAACCCGCCCGATGCTCATCTGTAACTTCCTCCAGTACCCACCTCTCTTCCTCCTCCCTTGGCACTCCCTGTCACTCGCTGTCCTGTGACAGGCTGGCTGGCTGATGGATAAGCTGCCAGATGAATTCCTTCTTTTCTCCCATTCCCTGCCGCCAACCTGAGCATGTCCATTTGTAAGTGAGTGGCTGACAGCACTCGCTAAAGCTGAGTGTACCCCTCAATCCTGACCCGTCTCCCCTGCTATCCGTTCCTGGGCTCACCTTCCTCATGCACACAGCTCTCTCAATGCTCCTCAATCTCGACCCACAGAACTCCCCACCATGCCAGTTTTGGGCTCCCCACACCCAGCTCTCTGAATTCCCCTTAGTTGCAACCCACAGCCTCCCTGCTACTCCAGTCCTGTTCCTGCACACAGCTCTGCAGCATGAACCGCTAACCAGTCCTCGGCCTTCCTGAGCAGTGATGGCCAGGTCCCAGCCATGCCAGAGCGATCATGGTGGTGTGACGCAGCCAAATCACCCTTCCTTCCTATTCCACTTCTTGTTTTTTTCCCCTGTCTCTGAAGAGAACAATGAGGTCTCAGCGCCAGGGGAAGCCATCAGGTTCCTGGCTGGCTCCTCTCTTGGTGCCCTTCAAAGACCCTGACAGAGCTGTGCGGGAGATTGCCTTGTGGCCGCTGATTCTCTGAGCTACTGGTTTGTGATTAGGAGGGGTTTGATGTGGGGATGGCTGTGGTGTTGCTTCTCCCTAGGTGACGGGACAGCCAGTGAGTTAAGCCTGCCCTGGCAGAGGCCAGTATAGGCGAGGCTGCCCACTGCTGTGCTGTGACACTCGTACCTGATTTGTACATTGCGCACCTGGCTGGCTGCAGGACAGCGTGCCTTGTTGAGAAGGAAGCATAGGCAGTGGGGTGGGGACAGGGCAGGTTTCATCCCTCAAATCAAGTCATTTACATCCCTGAAGGGGCATCCGGCAGGAGCCCAAATCCAGGGGGAGAGAAGCACTAGGAGGAGCTAAAGTAAAGCAATTCTACTTTTCAAAGTCAGCTGAAGAACAAACTCTGTGTGACTGAACGCCTGGGTTCAATGCCTGGCTCTAGCACTTACTTCCTGGGCAGCGCAGTTAATCTCTTTGGGTTTCTTTTTCCCCACGTATAAAGCAGAAATAACGATATTCACCTCAAGGATGGGCTGCTAATATTTTAACATGGGGTTCTCACAGCAATACCCCACCTCCACTTCCCCTGAAGGAAATCTAGTGTCCAGTGGGGATCTGTCCATTTCTTCTCCCTCAGTCAAGGAGCAAGGCAGAGCCCTGTGGCAAACAGACTAGAAGTGAGTGACACTGGCTGGAAACGTTTATACTGTGCTTCTGAGATGTGCATGAACAGGTTCTCCTCTAACCCAGAAAAGCTTATGACCAGGATAGCCCCACCGGGCCCCACTCACCATTGCCCACTACCATCATTTGCACCAGTGCCAACTGGGTGGAAAGCACTAGCAGAGCAGGGCAGTAACATCTTACCCGCTTTGCACTAGTGTAAAAGACTTGGCAAGCTGCAGGGCGAAAGAGAGTCAGCCCCATGGACTTCACTGGCATGATGCCTGACTGACACCAGGATAATTGGTAAGATCTGGATGACCATCTACAGCTCAGCTTGTGCCATTCACAGTGTGTGTATGTGTGTGTGTGTGTGTGTGTGTGTTATGGGGGGGAGGGGGTTAAAGATCTTGTGAGGGGGATTGGGCGTTCTATTTACCAAGGGCTGTTCTGGGAGAATCCCTGACCCTTGGTGCCACCAGGCACCTTCCGAAGGCCTAGATCTGCTCTGCAGTGTGTTTCTACAAGAAGGCCTCTCCAAAGGGCTGCAATGGCACCTGTCGTGCCATCCTAGTCAGGGGGACCCCCCTCCCAACCTTCCCTTCAGTTTGGCTGGAGAACATGGGACAGCCCAGCACCAGCGCATCAGTGACTCACTGAGCGAGCTCTTCCATTAGCATCTCTGTGAAGCTGCTTTAGACGTGACAAGTACTAGGTACCAGTCTCTGCTTTGTCGGCCTGCCATGGGGTGGCTGGCCCCTGTGAGGAGAGTCAGGCTGATGGGTTTCATTGAGGCGAACAAGCCCATCTCAGCCCACCTTTGAGCAGCTAATTGCCTAGGTGGCTGCTTGGCAGCTAGTTAGCTGAAGAGCACCTGGACCTGATGAAAGGCTGCCAGAGCTCTGCTGGGGCAGGGTTGCTGGTTGGGAGAGGGAGCTGCCCAGGAGCAGTGCTCCCAGAGTAAGGAGCTCCCGGAGAGCTGCAGGAGGCCCAGCCTCTGAGGGGGTGGGCAGGAAGGCTGTGGCTCCAGGAGGGAATCCAGGTTGGGGCGGCCTTGTAAACATGGGACTGACATGCTCAGCTGCAGTCTGCCTCCTTGCTAAGAAGCCTGGGTGAGGGGCTTTCTTGTGGTGCTGCTGAATTTTCTGCTAATGACCAAGACCCTCAGAAGGGGGGCACAGTTCAATACGTATCAACCTTGCTGACCTTACAGATGGCCGCATCAGGGAAATTAAGGCAGGATTTCCCTGTAGTTCTGTGCCTGGCTGCAAGGGGGTGCGGGAGACAGCGTGTACCTTTTACACTTCCATTTGCTGTGCGCTGGCAGCAGGGAGTCCAAACTAGGCATGTGCTTTCCCGCTAGTCAAGACTGCTTCAGCTGCAGCAGCTACGCCGCTGCCCTGGCAAATCCTCCGGCTGTGCCCAGGGAAAGGCCAAGAGGCCTTTTCCTGTGTCGTCTCCCTGGCACTTTCTGTTCCATCAAACCTGCTTCCCTGACAGGTGCCAGCTTGCCTGAGTTAAATCCTTACCCACTTTTATTGGGGAGTCCCCATTCTCCTTTTCCAACCCTCCTGGCAGTTCCCCTGGTTCGTTCCCAGTGAATGCCCTGTTGGTGGGCAGTGCAGCCTATCTGAATTCTGGGGGGAGGGATAAGATAAAAGGCCCACCCCCCAGGTGGGGGAGGGGCCACAGGACCCAGGAGCCAACTGATCGCTTGGAACAAAAGTTGAAAACATGGGAAGGGGAGTGCAGATGAAAGGGGTAAAACCAGGGTAGCAGAGGGGGACCCAGCAGAGAGCCCTAGGCAGTGCCCGCTGCTTGGTGAAAGTGTCCAGGGAGTCAGTGGATGTTGCCCAGAGGAACTCTGTCTGGGTGCGTGATACAACCAGGAAATGGGAAAAGGCCCTGTGGTCGTAGAGCAGCCCCCTCCTCCCGCTCCTGGGCTGGTGGGTGGCCAGTATGGGTAGCGCCAGGAGGAGGCTAACGAGGAGCTCTCGTTCCGTTGTGGGACCACAGAGGGGGAGCTGCGTGCACAGAAATAGCTGTGAGGAGAAATGCAGCCAGTGCCTCAGCAGGAGGTTCTGGAGGAGCCAGAAAAGGGGCTGTGCACTGGTGGCAGGTATTCGCCAGGGTGTCTCTCTCGCTGCAGAAGGGACAGGTGTCGGCACCTGTGAACCACGCCCATGCTCACAGCTCCATGCAGCTCCAACTAATATCCCCAGTAGGCCGAGGTACCGGGGTGGAATAAAGACTGGCCCGCGGTAGGACATCCTGCAGCTGGGTCGGGGGGTGGGACGTGAGGGTGAGGAAATGCATGCTGTGGGGCATGAGAGCATGGAGATGTTCCGTAGGCATGGTTCAGAGATGGACTGACTGGATATCATTTGGCATGCTCAGGTAGCGCACTGGGCATGGCTGCTGGGGCTTGCGGAGCAGGGGCACAATGGTGAGCTCTGGAGGGTGAGGGGATAGGGGCAGGTTGGGTGCACCCTCTTGCAGGGTCTGCTCGAGATAAGTAAGAGAGGCAGGGGCAGGCAGCCCTCACATCATGGAGCAGATAGTGTGAGCAGCCCCACGTGCAGGGCAAGCACCCAGGGTTCAGCCAGTCCTTTCAGACTGAGCCCAGGAGGTCTCTGGTCCTGGTGACACCAGCCAGGGCCAATCTCTGGTGCACCTGCACAGGGAGCTGGGGATTGTGCAGCAAGGGCGTCAGCAGGTCTTCTCTTGACCCCCTCCAGGAGGCTGCCACAGGCCTGGTCACAGAGACAAGCTTGCAGGTCCTGAGGAGATTCTAGTAAGAGACAGGCAGCTCAGAGGGGCCTATACTAGACCTCTCATGGTGAGCAGTGCAGATTGAATGCCCCGGAGACTAAAGGCCTCTCTCTGTCCTGAGAACAGGGGCAGCATGTGCAGCAAGAATCCTCCATGGCTCATTCAGTCCTTGGCCCCTGCTGAGCCCGGAACAAGAGGGCAGTTAGGGCCCGTGGGCTCCCTGGTGGATGCTGAGCTCTCCTGGGAACCTGACCCTCGGTGCCCATTGTGGCTGCCCATTTCAGTGGCATCTCCCTATTTGTGCCCCCCTCCCTCTCTCATTTTCACACCTGGGCCGGTCTGATCCCACCTTCCTCTTGCGGTTTCATCTGCGTCTCTCTTGTTTTGCAGGCGAGAACCAGGACGCAAGGCCATGCAAGTGCTGAGTGAGAAGCTGCCACCAGCTTGCCCTGTTGTTCGAGAAGTGCTGAGACAGACACGTCTGCTCCTTGCCCATTCATGGAGAACACAGGTCTGTGATTGCCAGCAATGTCCCTGAGTGGGTGGGCTGAGGCAGCAGGGAAAGGCAAGCTGGCCAAGGCAGCCCTATGCGCTTCAGCAGAGCGAGAGGCTGGGTGAGAAATAAGTCCATCCAATGACTACGGAGGTTGTCCTGCTGAGCTGGTACTGCGGTGGGTAGCTCAGCAGTAACTCTCTCCAGTAGGCCCAGGGAGGAAAGATGGTGGTATGACTAAGGTGCAGGGTTGGCAGTCTAGGAGAAAGGCTGCTTGTAGGACTGGGTTCTAATGCCATTTTACTTCCTTTCATTGTACCTCAGTTTCCCCCTGTGTAAAGTGGAGATGACATTTACCTATCTACCTCACAGGTATTAATACACTGCGTAAGCTGTTACTATCTGTGTGGCCGTAGCACCTAGAGGCCCCAGTCGAGATCAGGACCCCATTGTGCTAGGCACCACACAAACACACAGTGAGAGGGAGCCTCTGCCCTGAGACCTCACAGTGAAATAGACAAGACAGACAAAGGAAAGATTATTGTCCCCATTGTACAGATGGGGGAATGGAGGCACAGAGAGACTAAGTGACTTGCCCAAGGTCATGCAGGAAGCCTGTGGCAGAGCAAGGAATTGACCGCAGGTCTCCTGAGGCCGGCTCAGTGTCTTTACAAGTCCCACTTACATCCTCAAAAGAGTATCTAAGTGGGACTTAAGTAATTCAAGGGCCTTTTGCTGGCTCTCTGCACAGGGCTGTTTGAGCCTCCAGCTTAGATTCGCCATTCAGATTTGACCATTTTCACTTCGGCTTCCTGAGAAAATTTGCTTTGGGCCCAAGACCAAACATGGAAAATTTCAGCCTGAGAAGTAAATGTTTGACAAAGTTATAAGCATCTGGGAAAGGCCCTTTAGAATGGAAAATGCAGCCTTAATTCCAGGATAGGCGTCGCTCCACACAACATCTGTAATTCAGTTACAGTAACATGGTACGGTGAAGTTAGCATTTAGCTATCAATCAGTGCTGTAGTTAGGACAAGGAAAAGAGGGATAAAAAATGCTGCATAGAGCCAGCTGGTTCATTACTGGCACATCCTTATGATTAACTGGAAAGCAAGGAGTACACCCCAGGTCATCCTAGGAGGTGTAGCAACCTTACTCATCCTCCTTAATCGAGTGTCCTTAATGCAGAACTCCTTAGCAAACATATCCTTAGCTAAATTTGGTTGCAGTGTTGTTGTAGCCCTGTTGGTCCCAGGATATGCGAGAGAGGCAAAATCGTTCGGGGTCCCCGGGGGGCCACGCTGAGGTTGCTCAATTCGGGCAAACTTCAAAGAATGGGACAGACAATTCCCAAAACTGGTAGATATTCCAATACTTAGTTTCACCAAGCCAGCAACAAAACAGCTTCTACAATTGGCTACACAGAAGCCAAAACACAGTTCCCTTAAAACAGGGGTGGGGAACCTTTTTTCTATCGGGGGCTACTGACCCACAGAAAAAAATCAGTTGCAGGCCACACACAGCCTCACAGGGAGTGGGGGGCGGCGGCTTGGGTCTTCCCCTAGGCTCAAGGGTGGGGCCAGAAATGAGGGGTTCAGGGTGCGGGAGGGAGCTCCGGGCTGGGGCTGAGGGGTTTGGAATGCGGGAGCGGGCTCAGGGCTGGGATAGGGGGTTTGGGGTGCAGGCTCTGGGAAGGGGTTGGGGTGCAGGAGGGGGTTCCGACCTTGGGTATGGGGTTTGAGGGTGGGTGTGCGTTCTCTGGGAGTGGGTTGGGGTGGAGGAGGGGGTGAGGAGTGTGGGCTCTGGCCGGGCGCTGCTTACCTCAGGCAGCTCCTGGTCGGCAGTGCAGTGGGGCTAAGGTAGGCTCCCCCGCTGCCCTGGCCCCTCGCCATTCCTGGAAGTGGCCACAATGTGGCCAGGCGGCTTTGTGCTGTGTGCACTGCCAGCCAGCGGTGCGCCCGTAGGTGCCGCCCACACAGCTCCCATTGGTTGCAGTTCCCAGCCAATGAGAGCTGCGGGGGCGGCGCCTGCGGGCGCGGGTAGGAGCACGCAAACTCAGAGCTTCCCTGATTGCCCCTGCACCTAGCCAGAGGGCCAGATCAGGCCCACGGGTCGGAGGTTCCCCACCCCTGCCTTAAAGCAATGCAGCCTTGGGCTTCCTCCCAGACAGCCAAGTCAAATATGATGGGGATTACCAAAAATCTTGTTCATCATATAACAAGTTCTACCAATCCCAAAGGATCAGACACATTACCCATCAAGTTAATGAACAGTTCAAATCCTACCCAAATACATGCTTACAGCCAATCCTTTAGTATCTAATATCTAAAGGTTTATTTATAAAAAGAAAGAAAGAGGTGAGAGTTAAAATTAGTTAAAGGAATCAAATACGTACAATAATTGCAAAGTTCTTGGATCAGGCTTGGAGCAGTGATGGAATAAACTGCTGGCTTGTTAAGTCTCTGGTTGCTTCCAAATGATTTGGAAGGTCCTCAGTCCCTTGGTTAGAATGCTCCCATTAGTATAAGTCCATAGTCCAGAGCTCAGAGCAGGAAAGAGATACAATTAAGAGGTTTCCAGGGCCTCTTATAGCTTTTGCCATGTGGAGGGAACTTCACTGTCCCAAACAAAGCCCTCAGCACAGTTTGGGAGAAAATACAGGTAACAAGATGGAATTTAGTGTCACATGATCTAATCACATGCCCTTGCGTGCTTCGCTGAGTCATAGCAGAGGCTGTTACCCATATTCTAGCTAGAACTTCCACAGGAAGGTCCATCAGGTAGAGATAAGCCTCTTGTAAGGTCCAGTATGAGTTAAGTGCTCTTTGATGGGTCATTCAGCTTGAATACTCCCTTCACAATGTGCTGGCCAGACTAGAAGTAAGCTGCCTTGTGGGTGTGACCACAGAAGTGAACACATTTGAAATAGAGGTGTACAGGCAATATTCATAACTTTAGATATAAAAAGTATACATGCATACAAATAGGATAATCATATTCAGCAAACAATAACCTTTTCATTGACATCTTACATGACATACTTTGTACAAGATTTGTTGCAATTATATAACAGTGGTAGCAACAATGATCTACATGGTCATATTTTAATCATATCACAGCACATGTTTAATGAGCCAACTTCTGTTAGTGAAAGAGACAGTCTCTTGGTCCAATAACAGATACTACTTCACCCACCTTATCTCTCTTAGCTCAAGTGTCCTTATAAACCAACTCCTTAATTCAAGAGGTCTTCATTCACAGAAGCATCCTTAACTGAGGTGCCCTGTAGCGACTCTGGGGTAAATGCATGGGGAAAAGAGAATGGGAATGTTTGCCAGCTGCCAGTGTGGGACTGGGACACCCGATTCCCAGACATTTTATTTTCAATGGGAATTGGGCACCAGATCCCGTTAGAGAGCTTTCGAAAAACTCAGCCCAAAATGTCCAGGGATCTGACTCCACTGACTGAACTGGGCTCGCTTCTGATTTACACCAGCGTCTGCGAGAAGGGAATCAAGCCATATTTGTAAAAATACTGAATGCATTTTCCTCCAACCTGAGTAGTTTGGCCTTCCTCTAATGGAGGAATATAATAAGCTCTTTAGAGCCAGCGCTGTCTCTTTGTTCTGTATCTGTATAGCACCTAGGCACTACTGCCATAGATTATTCTAGGCCAGATTCTCATTAATACTAAGGCCATGCCTACATTAAAAGTGCTTTACCGGGTTAGCTATACCAGTATACTATACTGGAAAAGAGTTCCTAGTGTGGATGCAGCTACATTGGCAAAGCTGCTTTTCTCGGTAGAGCTTATTCCGCCACCACTCCAAATGCAGCTATCCTGGCAAAAACAAAATCGTGTCGGTATAACTGCATCTGTTCTAGGGGCTTTTGCCGGCACAGATCTGTCAGTCAGGGTTCACTTTTCCTCACATCCTTGACTGACATAGCTATGCTGTCAGAAGTCTGTCGTGTAGACATAACCACCAACCCCTCTAAGCTGCCAGAGTGGAGTAAAGGGACCTTAGTGTACATGAGAACCTAGCCCCCTAGCATTAGCCATTTTTTATGGGTCAGAATGCAAATATTTTAATTAATAAGACAGGGTAAGTGAGGTAATATCTTTTATTGGACCAACTTCTGTTGGTGACAGAGACAAGCTTTCAAGCCGCACAGAGCTCTTCTTTGGGTCTGGGAAAGGTACTCCTAATGTCACAGCAAAATACCAGGGGGAACAGATTGTTTGGCATAAGTATTTAGCACATATTATAAGAGACCATTCGAGGTAGAATGGCCCATTAACCTCACCCACCTTGTCTCTCTAATAATCTGGGACTGACACGGCTACAACTACACTGCATACAATATTTCACCTGGAACTTTTGGACAAACACTATTACTTTTTTAACTTGCGTATTAGCAACTGAACCAATTTTACTGGAATTCCCTCCAACATTCACCTTTGGGTTGGGGCTAAGAATAAGAAAACCTTCAGTCCCCCCCTCCCCCCACAAAATCTGCTTCAGAAAAGTTACGAGCCACTGAAAAAAGAGGTTTAGGGTAGAAACAGCTTCTCCTCCTTACCATTGGCGGATACTGACAGGAACAGTAATCTATATGCACTCTCTAGTAAGAGGATCTCAAATTTCTCCAGATTATACAGAAATACTTGCAAAAATTGGCACTGGTTCTCTCTGAATAAGCCACTCTTAAACTGAAATTAGAATCTGCCCAGGGCTAACTGAGGTATACACCTAAATTTTAGGATTCAGAGTAGCAGCCGTGTTAGTCTGTATTCGCAAAAAGAAAAGGAGTACTTGTGGCACCTTAGAGACTAACAAATTTATTTGAGCATAAGCTTTCGTGAGCTACATCCGATGAAGTGAGCTGTAGCTCACGAAAGCTTATGCTCAAATAAATTGGTTAGTCTCTAAGGTGCCACAAGTACTCCTTTTCCTTTTACCTAAATTTTAGTTAACCTAGTTATGCCACTCAGGAGGGTGAAAAATTCTCCCCCTTGAGAGATGTAGTTAAGCCGACCTACGCCCTGGTGCAGACACCATTAGGTCAACAGAAGATTTCTTTCTTCGACCTAGCTACCACCTCTCAAGGAGGTGGATTTACTGCATCGATGGAAAAACCCTTTCTATCACTATAGCAAGTGTCTACCGTACAGCATACAGTGGCATAGCTGCAGTGCTGTAGTGTAAACATATCTTAAACTGATGATAGTGTGTGAGTAGACAAGGCCTATGATGCAGTCCTCAATGTACTGCGCCACACTCTGCCGAATGAAGTACAGATTCTCTTCCCCACCACGTAGGAGCCAGCTACGTTTAGCATTTTGCTTCATTCCGTCCATTTACGAGCCATCACACTTTCCAACTGAGGTCAGGAAACCATAGCATTTTCCCGCACGTACAGTCCACAAATAGTTCCCTCCCCATTCACAATTCCACCACGCCAACCCTTCTTTCACAAAGCCTGTCCCGGACACTCAGTCACCATTCATTCCACATAAACCACAAAGTGCCTTCTGCTCTAAAAATTAGAAACACCACTGTCACCGTCATCTTAGTCGTCTTCCTGACATGGTTCTGAGACCGTGACACCTACACTTACACACTGTGCTCAGTGTCTCAAAATCCACTCTGCACATTTGGCAGGAAATTTGGTAATTAAATTAATAATAAAGGAAATCCCAAGAGGATGGTAAATTTTGGCCAGGTTGTGTGTATAATTCTGTTGGGAAAAAGATGAGAATACTACTTGCTTTCAGTCCCATAATGTAAAATACAGACCTCCAGGCTGCAGTTCAGTCCATATCAGTGGAACTGGATGCATGTTATGGCCCAGGTTAAGAGAATGAAACTGTTGTATTCTGAGTCAAGGAACGTTTTGCAAACTCCATTCTGCATCTTCCTGTAGAGAGAGAAAGTACAAAGGCCCTTTGCAAAGAATTAAACAATGCAAATCCGAATTATCTTTCATTATCTTAATGCATTATCTCTTTTTAATTAATTAATGGATTATTTTAATGAAGAGAAAGGCAAGATGCCTCTGGGGTCCTGGAGCAGGATTTTTACAGCTATGGAATAAATGAGCTTTAATTGTTTCATCTGAAGATTATTTCTCTTCTTTCTCTATGCCTGCCTTCTCCCAGCTCTCAGCAAATTGGATCTAGATATTAATGACACACACTAAGTCCCTGGAAGCTGGTCTGTGGTTGTCAGACTGACGTACTGATTTTAGAACAGCAGAGACCTTGGGTTTTGATTGAATTTATGCTGCTGTAGGGCCTGATCCAAAGTTCACTGAAATAAATGGGAGTCTTTCCATTAACTCCAATGAGCTTTGAATCAGACACCTGGCCCACCCTATTACTTTTACACATTTACACAGGACAGCTGGTCCAAACTTACTATCCTCCTGGAAGTTCCTTGATTATTAACTTGATTACTAGATTTCCTGCCTAGTATTTCTCCTGTACTTAGCTGTTTTGTGGGTTGCTCCCTACAGAGCCCCCTCTATGATGGCCCTTAATTCCCTATGTGTCAGAGAGATGTCCAAGGGGAATTCATTGCTTCCCTATGGCTCCTCTGTGTTTATAACCTGCCTCGGAAAATGGGGTGCTCTGAAGGTCTGAAACCAGTATGTGAAAGGTGGATGGTGCCAGGCTGAGCACAACGTATAGCTATCGATGAGTGTTGCAGTCTCAGAACTGTGTCAGGAAGGCGACTAAGATGGCGACTAAGATGTTTCTTGTTTTTAGAGCGGAAGGCAGTTTGTGGTTTATATGGAAGGGTGACTGAGGGGCTGAGACAGGCTTCGTGGAATTGTGAATGCGGGAGCGAGCTATTTGTACATAGAGGGTAATATGTGGCAGGTTTCTTGACCTCAGTCGGAAGGCGGGTCTGCAGGTTGGCTCATAAATGGAAGGAAACAGGCAATATGCTGAATGCCAATGGCTCCTATATGGTGGGCGAGAGAGTTTGTACTTCACTCAGTAGAGTGGGGCAGTACCGTGGTTATTATTATTTGTATTATTGCCTAGCAGTGCTAGCCCGTCATGGAGCATAGCCCTGTTGTTTTAGGGGCTGTGCAAACACAGAAGAGAAAGATAGTCCTTCCTGCAGAAAGCGTCCAATCTACGTGAGGAGGGTATGTCTTTTATTTGAAGTGTAGTGGCTGCACAGTGCCTGAAGGACATAGGCATAAAGGTAGGGTGAGGAGAACAGAGTTAAGATTTCTGAAATAACCTTAACTTTAAATTTCCTGACTCTCAAATATCAAATGTGTTAACGACACCGTTTTGACAAGGTTCCCTGCAATGTATTACAACCTGAACTCTGTCTGAACAAGATTGTTTTGCTTCGTTCCACCCCACCCCCAAATTCTGAGCAGTTGTCATGATGACCATACTTCCTATTGCTGGCCGGCTCCTCAGCTGATGCCAATCGGCATTGCTCCACAGAAGCTACTGCTGCACCCGAATGTGAAGGTGTTTCTGTTCTTTGTTTACAGATGGTCTGTCACCAAATCACTTTTTTCCCTGCAGACCCTGAACAATTCTTTGAAGAATTTCTGTTGCAAAAACTCTGTACAGACCCTTTGCTTCTTATCCTGCTGTGTGGCTCAGGAATTCATAGTGTGGATTTAGCAGTTTAGCTGTAGTAACCATGTCTGCACATTTTGGCCTTAGTCTACTGAGACCATCTCTGGGGTTCCCCAGTTCCGTAACCTTTGTAAAACTACCTACCCTAAATGACGGTGATACAAAGTAGGCGCCTTATGCCTATGCAGCGAGCCACATGCCAGTATTTACCCAAGTATAGCAGAGTTGTGCTGGTTGCTCATATCCTTTTCCTCCCTTTGTGCCAGAGGTGGAGTCGGACATTCTGCGCAGCGTGCGTGCCCTCCTTCGAGAACTCGACGGACACCATCATGCCTTCCAGGGTGAGCGAGGTAAGACAGGCCCTCTCTCAGCTGCCTTGCACTGTCTCTCTCCTGTTCTCTGTGCCTCAGACAAGGTTAGTGTCAGAGACTGCCCTGGCTGTTTGTTCTGATTTTGTTGGGATCAGAAGGCCCCAGGACATTGTTGATGGAGTATTCTCCCAACGCACTCAGACTGAATCACTGGCAGATGCTCTACATTGTTCTCATCTCCTTGATGTGTGCACTTGGCTTGCAAGGCTGGTCCCAGAGGGACTAAAATTTTCAACCAACTTTTGGTTCTGGGCACCCATTTCTCCTACTGTGAAATCTCCTTACTATAGCTACTCTGTATGATGCTTCCAAAGCAGCTCTAGCCAACCTCCTCCATCCTCCTTCAGCACAAGGTCTCCAATAACCTTCATTAATCTGCAGGGCTGGATGATTAGACCAGAACATTGAGAGACGGAGGTCATAGGTTTCATTCCCAGATACATCGCTGAGTCACTGCATGGCTTTGGGCAACTCGCGGAACTTTTCTGTGCCTCAGTTTCCCCATCTGTAACATGGGAACAAAACTCTTTTTTGTAAAATGCTTTGGGCTCCTCAGCTGAATGGGGCTATTTACATGCCCCAGTTATGGAGAGTTGAAACCTTGCACTGTCAGTCAAACAACTGGTTCCAGAGCCTTAGCAGCCTGAATTAAAATTAAAATAGATCTTGCTGGGGATGCACAGAATATGTTACCGTTAATTAAAATTAGATCTGATCCTGAATGAATCCTCAGTCTCTGCAAAACTGAAATATGTAAATTTTATCCTTGTTGCTATTGTATGTTATCAGCAGCGAGCATTTCAAAGTCTGTGACGGCAACCGCAGTAATCTGAATGCTCAATAGACAATGAATCTGTATAGAGATGTGATGATGATAATAATAATACTCCTCTGCCCTTCTGTAGCCCCTTTCTTCCAAAGATCTCAAAGGGCTTTTTACCGTGAAATCATCACACACCCCATCTCCTCTGGGACGCGGGCCTGTGTTGTCATCTCTGTTTTATACCAGGGTAAAATGAAGCTTAGAGCCAGAGCACCTTGTTTGCTGTAAGAGACAGAATCAAGTATAGAACCCAGGAGTCCTGATTCACAGTGCCCTGCTGTAACCACTAGGCCACGGGCCAAAGTCTAATCTGTTACTCTGGTAGTACCAGAAGTCAGCACAGTTACTCCAGATTGGTGTTAACATAACTGAGCGTAGAATCTGGCTCCATGACTAATTGTTGCTAGCTGCTTGGAAAATGAAGACCATAACAATCTCCGCTTGCAGCTTTCACAGTGTGTCCCCAGGAGTCTGTCTGTTAGTGTTTGTCAATCAAAACGGGTACGAGGAATTCTGCCACTAGATGACGCATGGGGCAGGCATTCCCAGCTGCTGCTTGGGAAGATGCATAAAGGACGCCATCACATCTCGAGCCGGCAGTCTGAGCCAGAGGGGCCCAACCACTGCCCTGTCCGGTGCCTTATTGATAATATTCCAGCAGCCTCATTTTCTTACCACGGAGCACATTCCCATTGCCCTCATCTCTGTAATGGAAACCGTAGGTCCCAGCATGCAGTGTTGCAGCTGGGTCCCGGTGGCATTCTGCTGGGATCAAGACGGAGCCCTCATGTGCTGTGACCTTTTGTCTTCTTGGATGCTGCTGCCAGTTACAGACCAGGACTGCCAGGGAGTGCTGTGTTCTGTAACGTCATGGGGAGAGCCTGGCAGGCAGGCTGCTGTTGAGCCATCCCATTGTTGCTGACCAAACCCACATCTTTGCTGTGCAGTGGCTTCTGCCTTGGAGCCATGAGGAAGCAGTTTCGTTTGGCCAGCCACATGGAGCATGTTTCATGAAGGCCAAGATTATAACAGGGTTCAAAAAAGAACTAGATAAACATAGATGCTGGAACTAAGGGTGTGGGGGGTGCTGCCACACCCCCTGGCTTGAAGTGGTTTCCATTATATACATGGTTTACAGTTTGGTTCAATGGCTCTCAGCACCCACACTATACAAATTGTTCCAGAACCCTTGAAGATAAATTCATGGAGGATAGGTCCATCAATGGCTATTAGTCAGGGTGGGCAGGGATAGTGTCCCTAGCCTCTATTTACCAGAAGCTGGGAATGGGTGACAGGGGCTGGATCACTTGATGATTACCTGTTCTGTTTATTTCCTCTGAAGCACCTGGCATTGGCTACTGTCGGAAGACAGGATACTGGGCTAGATGGACCTTTGGTCTGACCGAGTGTGGCCATTCTTATATTCGTGGATTTATCCAATCCCGTTTCAGGGATTTAATTACAATTTTTACAAAGCAAGGCACACATAGCTCCAGAGGGGTAGTAGTGAGAGGGGGACTCGTCAAACCCCCCACGCCCCACACACATACTTTGTGCCTTGGCCCCGGTCACTCGGAGATTAGAATTAATGCATGGAGGCAGCCTGCTGTTTCTTGGTTTCTCTCACTGGGGCGCCTCAGCCTTCATTTAAAAACCAAGACCAGACCAGCTGTAACCTAGGCGAAGTGTTTGTGCATAGTCATCTCTTCATCACTGCAGTGTTGTTGTTATTTTGTGTATCTGTAGCACCTGTGAGCCCCAGTCGTGGCCCAGGGCCCCATTATGCTAGGTGCTGCACAAACCAGGGGAAATAAAAATGACTGTCCCTGCCCCAGGCGCTTACATTCTAGGTGTTGCCAACTCCCATGATTCTGCTTCAAGTCTCACGATATCTGTCGTTTTCCTTAGAGCCCCAGCTCCTGGGATCAGGAAATGGCCTTGAGACTCTCTGCTACAATTGTTTTAAAACAGTCTGCTTCCAGCCATTACAGTAGCAGAGACAAGGGTGAAAATGTAACCCCACTATGAGCTAAAGGCTCAAAACCCAGCAAGCAAATAAAAAAGAATCCACTATTTACAGCTGGCTGAAGAATTATGCGATTAAAAAAAAACAAACGGACTTTCTGATGATTTTTGATTGCTTGGGGTTGATGATACTATCCTTGGCATGAGACTCTGCACTGCTACCAGCTCTCTCATGTGCACGAATACTGAGAGCACTGCTAAGGCTAAGGTGATGGCTCAGAGATAGCATCTCTCGCCATTTAAAAACGTGTGCAGTGTTAAGTGTGGGAGGCTTCCGTTGAAGCCCTGGGACTATAACTGCCCGTCAGAGTGCTCCGGGAGGTAAGACTTATCCATGCACAGAAACTGCACTGCTGTAACTAAAGGTTTGTTGTCTGCATGGGGAAACTCACCACTGTAATTACAGCAGTATAGCGCCCCCATGCGGACACACTTATTCCAGAATAAGTGTCCACATGATGAGTTCTACCAGTATAGCTATTGCGGTATAATTGTACCAGTATATGTATGCCAGTAAACTTCCCCATGGAGGCCCTGTCTACACTTAAAAGGGTTTGCTGGTTATAGTTACAAGCTGTAAGCTGGCAAAAACCCCTAGAGGAGATGCAGTTTATACCAGCAAAAATCACAGAATCATATAAACATAGGGCTGGAAGGAGCCCTTGAGAAGGAATTGAATCCAGCCCTCTTCGCTGTGGCAGGACTAAGAATGCACGTGCCCTAAGTCAGTGGTGGAGCCAGACATAGAACTCAAGTCTCATGGCTTAGTTCCCACCCCTAGCTATCATGGTGCACTCCCTCCTTAGCACTTTTTTCTGCTGGATGACCTTTCCCTTGTTCTTGGTCTTACAGGGATGCTGCGCTGGACCTTGCATAAGAAAATTGATCGGAATCCCCTCAACAGCGCCATCTTGGTTAAAATCCTGGTGAAAGAGCTGGAAAGGGTAAGAAGAGAGAGCAATGTCTGCCATTGGTGCCTGGTACCAGATCAGTCCAGGTCTAGCATACCCATCTCATGGCTTTATATGGCCTTCCTTAGCATGGCATCTCTGACTGGGTCGCTAGGCCAGTGCCCGCAGTGGCCTCTTCCTGCTGTTATGGATGTTGCTGGGAAGGAAGATCTCAGCCATCTCTGGAGCTCTAACTTTGAGCACAGAGATGTTAACTGCACAGCTCAGTGCCTGTGATGGCCGAACCAGGGGGCAGTGGAGGCTGGAATTATTGTGGGGGCTGATCTGTGTTTCTGCTGTGCAATATTTCCTCTGTCGCCTGGGAGAGTGTGTGGTCACCAGCCTCATTCCTGTAATTTGGTGGCATGCTGTGAACACCACAATTTGGGGAAGCTGTGTACGTACTTCAGTGGGTGGGTGGGTCCAGATAGCAATCCACCAACTGCCTTCTACCACACTCCTCCCAGGGACCCCAGCTGCCCTCTCAATTGCCATGGAACCTCCTCCCCAGCCCCCATGACCTATCTCCCTCCATGCCTGGAGGAGGAGAGCAGCAGGAGAGTCACCCTTAGCAGATTCACCACACTGCCCCATCCTGGCTTCCAGCTGCTCAGCGGGTTTATCACAAGGACCTGATTTGTTTGGTGTCACCTGAATTAGGAAATACAGTGCTGTGGTTAAGGACAAATGTCTGAATGTCTGGTAGCTTAGAATTAAGGTGCTACAAGAAGCTGTATGACTACTCTGTGTCAGGGCCCACCTATGTCTAGATCATAGACCTTCTCCTCCACCCATCTGACCTACACATCACCACCTCTCCCCACAAGCAGGCCGCTGATCAGATCACAGACTGTAGGCCAGTTCTCTGTCCTATTGAGGCTGAGAAACCCCAGTATCTCACCTCCTGTGTTTCTCACCTCCTGTTTTTTGGGCATTCAAAAAAGAACTAGATAAATTCATGGAGGATAGGTCCATCAATGGCTATTAGCCAGGGTGGGCAGGAATGGTGTCCCTAGCCTCTGTTTGCCAGAAGCTGGGAATGAGCGACAGGGTCACTTGATGATTACGTGTTCTGTTCATTTCCTTGGGCACCTGGCACTGGCCACTGTCGGAAGACACTGGGCTAGATGGACCTTGGTCTGACCCAGTATGGCCATTCTTATGTTCATCTTCTGGCACAAAGCCCAGCATACCTATAACAACTGACACTGTGCCCCCCCGTTTATAATTTAGCTGCTCTATACCCTCCTGTACCCCTAGAGTGAACCCTGTCTGCCCCACCTGCCCTTCCCAGGACTGTCTGGTCCTGGAATGCTGCACTACTTCACAGCCATTATCCTCTCTCCTTATGTTACTCAGATACCCCACCTCCAGCTCCAGGGCCTGGCCTGCCCACTCTGTGTAGTGCTGAAGCCTATGGGCCAGATTCTCAGTAACACTAAGGCCTAGTCTACACACAAAAGGTGTACTGCTCTAACTAGACCGGGGCAGTTAAAGCAGTATGACTTGCCCCAGTGCGGGTACAGCTAAACTGCTATAAAGGTGCCTTGTACTGGTCTAGCTTATTTCTGTAGGGAAGAGCAATAAGCTATATCAGTATAAGGTACCTTCATACTAGTATAACTGCATCCACACTAGGGGCTGTACCAGAAAATCTGTATTGCTAAAAAATCATCCCACTAATTGAAATAGCTAAACTGATAATAAATGTGTGTGACCAGTGTCAAGGGGCCTTAAATGGGTGGAAATGCCCCCTAGGTTACTCTCCCTGACGGAGCTCTCCCCAGCCAGTACAGAGCTGCTCCCAGGCCCTGGCTTGGGGGCCCCGGGGTGCTAGGAGCATGGCTGGGGGGCAGTGCTCTAGGGCTATTCTCCCTGAGCTGGGTGGCAGTGCAGGCTGCTCCCCATGGTGTTCTGTCTGCTCTGCAGGCTGGTGCAGAGATGGAGTGAGGCCATAGATCCCTTCTCTTTGTTGCCCTTCTGACAGCCACAAGGCCTTAGGCAGGGGAAGGAGGGGGCAGAAATTCTTTGCATCTGCTTGTCCGCCTACACCCACCCACACAAACACCCGCAGTCTGGCTCCAAGTGTTTATCTCTGTGTATAATGATCTCAGATTTCCATGCCATGGTCACGTTGTGGTGGCACTGGCATCTGATTTGCCACTGCTGCAGCCGCTTAAGCTGGCTGACTGACACTTGATGCCATCTCTTTAGCAAGGGTTGGGTTCTGGCTCTCTGCTTATAAAATAAAGGTCTCGGTCTGAAACACAAACCACCGCATGCTGCTTGCCAGAGTGAATGCAGCAGGCGCCTTATCTCAGTGATCAGAGCAGATACAGTGAGCCCTCTCCGTTAGCAGAGGCTAGGTGTGCTTCCTGTTCCCCTCCACCACCATTGCTGAGTTGGTCTCCCAAAGGATGGCTGGCAGGGAAAAGAGCAGGCAGGGGAAAGCAGAGAATGAAAAGGTGTGGAAATGTCTGAGAGCTGGGGAAGAGTAAAGCGAGAGGGGTCAGCTGGATTTGTTGTACACCTGACTGGCGATGTGGCTGCAGCTGATTATGTGCTTCTTCACTGACACACAGAGACACTGCTCCTTCCAGGTTATTATGCCATTTGCACTAGTGCTGCAAAGCATAGCTACCGGAGTTTGCCACAAGGATCAAACCTGGCTCTCCAGTGTGGAAAAGCACAAGCCCCTGCTGTCTGACCAAAGGCAGAATGCCTGTAGCTAGCCCATAGTAGCAAACTGGATGGTTGCTGTGGCAGGCTATTAGCCAGAGACATTAACACCCACACTAGGCCAGGGTGTTATACTTGCATTGGGCACTAGGGTCTGTGAGCCTTTCCAGGGGAAATAAATCTCCTGGTTTTTTTCTGGGGAATTTTCTCTTTTGAACCCCTGACGGTTGGCAGCCCTGGCATTGGCTGTTCAGCATTGCTGCATAGAAGCTACCGCTACTCCAGTAGCTTAACGTTGTAGTTCTGTTCCTGAAAAATGCTACTTTAAGCAAAACGATGTTAAGCAAATCCAATTTCCCCTTAAGAATTAATGTAAATGGGGGGAGGGGAAGACTACAGTATAAGTTTGAAACAAACAATTTAATACTGTACAAAGCAATGATGACTGTGAAGCTTGGTTGAGGTGGTGGAGTCAGAGGGTGGAAGAGGGTGGGATATTTCCCAGGGAAAGCCTTACTGCTGAATGGTGAACTAGCGCTCAGCTTGGCTGAGCCCACAAGCGTTAACACATTGTTAATGTAGCCTCACACTCTACAAGGCAGCAGGAATGGAGGGAGGGGAGACAGCATGGCAGAGAGAGACAGAGACACACACCGTGTGTGTGTGTGAGAGAGAGATGCGCATTGCCCCTTTAAGTACACTGACCCTACTCTAAGTACACTGCCTTTTAAAGTAGATCAGCAAGTTGAGACAGCAGCTGCTGCCAGCAAGCTCCCTTGGTCCTGAGCCCTCCCGTGTCCCCTCCCCCCCGTGGAGATCGGGTAAAGGAGCGGGTGTGTGTGTGTGATAGCAGTGTGGGGGGAGCACTGACATTAGCACCCTTCTTCCGCCCCTCCCACCCCACCCCCCACCCCCACAGCAAGCAGGAGGCTCCCGGGAGCAGCTCCAAGGCAGAGGGCAGGAGCAGCACATGGCAGTGGGGGAGGGGCAGCTGAACTGCCCAGGAATTGGTAGCCTGCTGGGCGGCTGCCTCACAGGGAACTTAGGGGAGCAGGGAGCTGATGGGGGAGCTGCCGGCCCACCCTGGTTCCAAGCCCCCACCAGCTCACTCCAACGGGCTGCTCTTCCTGCAAGCAGTGGACAAAGCAGGCAGCTGCCAAACAACATTATAAGGGAGCATTGCGCAACTTTAAACAAGCACGTTCTCTAATTGATCAGCAACGTAACAACGAAACAACGTTAACCGGGATGACGTTAAGTGAGGAGTTACTGTACTGTGTTACAAACAAAGAGAGTTCTGTCACTGGGCAGTTACAGACCTGGCACTTGAAACCCCCTTAAACGATATAGGAAAGACCCTTAAACAATATAGGAAAGACTGTAACACACACACTGTGTTGTGTGTCTCCTCAGACATTATCTACGCATCTATTTGGACTGAGAACTTGGACCAAGCTGGCAGGCCCCTGCATTTCTGTCTTGCTGAAATTCATGCTTTGTGACTTAAAAGAACAGGGTGTGCTCAGCATTTCATTTGGGTTTCCTTCCTCTGATGCAAACACCACTCAATTGCTTCACCAGTCAGCAAGTCATTAAGCAGCATGAGCTTAAGTTAACTGTTTGGCT
Organism: Eretmochelys imbricata; assembly: GCF_965152235.1. Taxonomy (NCBI): domain Eukaryota; kingdom Metazoa; phylum Chordata; order Testudines; family Cheloniidae; genus Eretmochelys; species Eretmochelys imbricata. The sequence goes on from NC_135585.1 coordinate 23,301,889, forward strand.
TGATTTTGCAGGCAGAAAAAGGAGATTATAGACATTACATCATCCCCCTGCTTCATACATTAATGTACACGCTAATAAAGGTAAGATCTGCAGATGGTATTTAACAGTTCAGGGAAATTCAAAGCTATGGGGCCTCGCCCTGAGATCACTTGCACCCAATTTATAGCAGAATAGGTAGTGTGGCCATGTGGACAGTGTATTAGTAGAGGGTACAAGAAACCTAGGTTCAGTTCCTGGCTCTGCTAATAGGTGACTTTGGGCAAGTCATTTCCTTCTCTGTGCCTCAGTTTCTCTACCTGTAAAATGGGAATAATCATGCTGACCTCCTTTGTAACGCACTTTGAGATCTGCAGATGACAAGCACTATATAAGAGCTAGGTGTTATTACTAGGTGAACTTAAAATCAGACCCACCATTCAGTCAGCCATGTTGTACCTATATATACAATACATGTATAACTACATAGAATATTTTCAAAAATGTTGCTGTGTAATATGGCTGGATCAGTTTTTCTGCAAGAACCTTAAATTTCCCAATTTTGTACATTTGAATTCTCAGCTTTAACAACATGGGATGTGAAATAAATAGGGTTTAAACAGGTCACCTCGAGCCAGATTTTTAAAGGTATTTAGATGCAAAGGTATAAAAATGCAAATAGGTACATAATGGGATTTTCTTATGTGCTTAGGCACCTAAATGCCTTTAGACATCTGGCCCCTGCAGCCTTGCAAGAGGGTATTTCTAGATCTCTGCAGAATTTTCATTGCTTTGTCTAGTCTTAGGGTCAGATGCAGGCCTATCGATGTCAGCTAGAGTTGCATCCTTTAAACCAAAGATGAAGTTGGTCCTTAATCTTAAAACAAAAAGGAGGACTTGTGGCACTTTAGAGACTAACAAATTTATTTGAGCATAAGCTTTCGTGAGCTACAGCTCACTTCATCGGATGCATTCAGTGGTTCCAGTGGTTCAGTGGTTATTTATGCTCAAATAAATTTGTTTGTCTCTAAGGTGCCACAAGTACTCCTTTTCTTTTTGTGAATACAGACTAACACGGCTGCTACTCTGAAACCTGTCCTTAATCTTGAGTCCTTGCATCCCTGAGCTGCTTGTTTCTTATGGCTCTCACATATGGTGAAGAGCTTCCCCCACAGGGAGCCTATGTTTAGGCTGCTCCATCTCAGCTGGGATCTTGTTAACTGTTCCTTTCCCATTCCAGGCTCCCTGCATTTCAGACGATCTCTATGAAAGAGTGTATGACTTCTGTAAAAAGCTACTAACCCTGCCAAAACCTTACTGTACCATTGGCTTGGACTACGCGTTCCGGTTAAAAACAGAAAGAGTGGCACCAGGTTTGTGGAATTCATGGCATCTCTCCTGGGGCGTGGGGTGTAGCTATGAAATGGTGATGTCTTTGCTTTAGTAATTATTTATGTCCCCAGAAGGGTGATGGGTATTTTCTTTTCACTGTGTCTTTAAATGTCTAAGAGGTCCTCTTGTAGGCAGCGAGTGCTCCCATTCTGTTCTCTGAATGGCTGCAGCACAGGAGACTGTCACACCGTGCTCTCTTCTCCTGGAGACCTCAGCCTCACTTTGAATGATGTGGGGAAGGAAGCAAAAGTTGCTTCTTCACAGAAAGGAGGAGAATTGTGCTTAGAAGAGACCCTCTGTGCACAGATCTCAAGGAGACTCACCACCCCTGTGCTATCACTATTATGGGGATTACAGTTGTGCCCAGAGGCATTCACTGAGATCAGAGCCGCATTTTGCTAAGTTATTTATTATTGTATTACCAATAGGGCCTGAGAGCTCCAGTCATGAACCAGGATCCCGTTGCGCTAGGCGCTGTACAAACCCAGAACAAAAAGAGAGTCCTTGCCCCAAAGAGCTCACAATTCCAATAGACAAGATGAAGTGGTTTCCCAGAGGTTACACGCACGGAGTCTGGAGCAGAGCCAGGAATGGAACCCAGAACTTCTGAGTCCCATCCCCTAAAACCAAAAATCAACAATGGAAATTGGTCTGCAGTGGAAATGCAATGGGCCCAGCAGGGCCAGTCCAGTGCTCTACAACAGTTACTAGTGACAGACTGTTATAAAACCACACAGTAAGCCCATTCTCCTTAGATCTGTATCCTGCCATGAGAAATCTCCATCAAACCTAATCCTGCAGCCTTCCCAACGTTTGCTCTCTCATCATCTCTTTTATGAAAAGCAGGTGCTAAATACTAAAAGGCCAGTTACTGTCGTCTGGAGAATAGGTGTGTTTAGAAACAATACTGCCGAAATCCTGTATTTTCAGTTTTCTCTGCCTTATTTGTTAAAATTCTTATTTATGGGTTTTTTCCCTATGGCTTCCATCACCATCACATTAGAGCACCAAACAGGCCCTCCCACCACATAGAGATGTATTATTCCCGTTTTAGCTGAGGCACAGTCTCTGCTGAAGAGTTGGGAAGAGAACACAGATCTCCCAGAGCACTACTTTAACCACATGACCACTCTCCCTTGGCAACAGCTGAATGGGACAAGGATCTTTGGGGCAGTTTCTCCATTGCCTTGCACCTTGGGTCATCATGGACACTGCAGCAATGGGAGTGGAAAGCACCACGATTCCGATGTGGCAGGAGTTTGCTTTGACTTTGTGTTGACACAAATGATGACACAGGGTAAAAGTCAGCAGCAAATCAGGCCCTTTCTCCTGCATCTGCTTCAGAGTCCACCCCCTAATTTGTAATCTAGTCAGCAAAAGACATGAAATACAGGCAGTGTGTACCTGGGATTATCCCTAAACAGAAGGTGTTTTCATGTGTTCTAGCAGAATTCCCTTTAGATTTTTCCTTCTTTATTCTGGGCTATATATACGCGTGCTTGATTCTCCTCTCACACCTGCTTTATCATCGTGTAGCTCCACTGATTTAGCAAAGTTACTCCTAACTCATGCCGGGGTGAGAGCAGGATCAGACCACTCTCTTGTTACTATCTGTTGCATGTGCATATTTTTATTTGTTAGGAGTGTTATACCAACGAATGATTATTTCTGAACAAAGTCTGAAGAGCGACCCATATCCTTATCAGGAAAGGTACGTACTGCCTGGCATTTTAATCTTGCAACAAAATTTGTCCCTTTACTGCATAGTGGACACAGCATTTAATGGCACTGGGCAATACTATAAAAAATCTAGCACAGAACTGGAGCAAAATCAAAACCCTGCTAGTGGTATTACAAAGCAGAATACAATAGACGTCAGTGGCATCTCAGGTTTGTTAAAATGAGCTTGGTGTCAGGATGCCGGTGTTTTACTGACTATTCCAGCTGGTTTTCCACGCCCCAGGAGAAGGGAGCTTCCCCTAGACAGGTATAGAAGCACAGGAAGTATCTGCAGCAGCTCTGTTTAATTGAGCAGAATGATGCTGACCCAAAATATTCATTCCAGTCTGAGAGTGCGAATAATTACTATGAGCCAAATTCAACTCTTGGGTAAGAGGGTGCATCTCCACTGGCTTCACTTGAGTTAGAATCATAGAATATCAGGGTTGGAAGGGACCTCAGGAGGTCATCTAGTCCAACCCCCTGCTCAAAGCAGGACCAATCCCCAATTTTTGCTCCAGATCCCTAAATGGCCCCCTCAAGGATTGAACTCACAACCCTGGGTTTAGCAGGCCAATGCTCAAATCACTGAGCTATCCCTCCCCCCATGTTGTATCCATGTACACCAGGGTTGAACCTGGCCCAGTGGCAGACAATTTTCTTCTCTGAACCTCTGCCTGAAAGATTAGACCCAACATGGGAATAGACCCAGCCATACCAGAAAAAGCCGATGACCCATCTAATCTAGTACCTTGCTCCAGATGGGGAACAATGCTGGCTTCTTCAGGAGGTTTTAATCCCTTCATTGTGCAGTGTTACACCACAGTATGAATTTCTTCCTGACACTGGCTGGTTGACAGCATAAGCCCTAAAGCATTAAAGTGGCAGCCATCACCTTGCATTTTAGATGTACAATGGCATGCCTTACCTGCCCTCCCAGTCTTCATTGACTCTTACCTTTTTGCATACTCTGCTTTGATAACCATATTCATTTATTTTATGCATCTATTTTTTCAACCCTTCATTTCCACAGAGTTTTCATATTTGCAGATCCAGATTTGCTCTCCAAGGCTGTATGCAATTCACTAGTCACTGAAGTCAAAGCTGCTCAGATGTATCAGAATCCCAGATCATGCATGTGCTATGTGATAACACGTGCTGTGCAGGCGGCTCTGGGTGAGGACTGTGATGTTGAAAGTTTCCAGAGGATCCTTCAGGTAATGGCTTAACTGCAACTTCATATCACCATGAACTTGACCCACGTTTATGTGGGGCCAGATTCTCAAAAGAGCTCTGCTCTCATTTAGGCAACTCAATGAAGTGAACAATTTCTCAGAAGCACTCAGCCCCCACTAGCTTCCACTGACATAGAAAGCAGATTTTGCTACTGTGATGCGTGATTTCATACAAATATACAGTACATGTGTGCGCGGTATAGTGTACTTTGGTAGCTGTGAGCACTTCCATTGTGCATTTGAAAGTTGGACAATAGAGTTGGTCAAAACACAAACTAATTATTTTTGCAGGACACTTGCAAAAAAATAAATTTTAGGGGGGCTTTTTTTCATTTTCATTGAAATTTCCCACATTTGACAAAAACTGAAACCCAAAATTAATTTTTTTTTTTTCAGTTTTTGAAAACTGTTCAGGTTAAAAGTCCACTTTTCATTAAAAATATTTGGTTTTCCATTTCCAGGTTTGCCTTGAAAAACCAGACAATTGACTTGAAATGAATAATTTTCCCTGCAACTTTTTGTTTGAGATGAAAAGCCATTTTCTTGTGAAAAGTATGTCTCAACAGGAAAATGTCCCACTCTCCTGAGTAGCCTTTTAAAGGGAGCACTGGGGACCAAGCATGATAGGCGTGGCCAGTTCAGGCCCATTAGTGGAGCCCAGCAAGCACTGTTTATTTTGAGCCCTCCATCTAACATAAACCTGGAGAAGGTCTCTCGCTTAGGGGCACCATCATCTTCTACAGAACCCTCTTCCCTTCATGTCCCGTTGGGAGCTGTTTCAAGAGCCCATTTGCTCTGCTGCTGAGTATCTTGCCCTCACTAAGGCCTCCAGCATGAACTTCAGCAGCTACCTCTGCCTTGCAGCCGATGGAGCGCATAGCTGGCTTAGAGTAGGACCAAACAGTTAGTCTGTCTTCCTCCCAACTTGGCATCTCTGCTGCATTGGTCTGTGCAGCCTGCCAGAACTGGCCCCAATGTTAGGGCGACAGTGTGTCAGAGGGTACGTCTACATGGAGATAAAAAACCCGCAGCTGGCCTGGGTCAGCTGACTCAGGCTCACAGGACTCACGCTCTGAGACAGAAAAATTTGCTATTTAGACAGGCTCAGACTGGAGTCCAAACTGTGGGACACTGCAAGGGGAGAGGGTCCTGTCTACACTGCTATTTTTAGCCTCGTAGTGTGAGCCCAAGTCAGTTGAGCTGGGCTCTAAGACTTGCTGCCATAGGTCTGTTTGTGCTGTGTAGATGCACCCTGAAAGTTTAATGCTATTTAATGGTCTCTTTTATTTCAGCAGCTGTGAAATGATGGGGTTGGACTTCAGTCCATCAAAACATAGTGGATGTTTTTTAGTCTCCCCCTTCCATATGCCTCGCCCATATAGTGTATCTAATATTCATACCCTTGAGTTATTAATAGCACTTCTCTGTGACAGAATAAGCCCACAGATGAACTAGAGCACTGTTTCCGGCAAGTGGTGGCAGCCGTCGAGTGTACAGGAAGTGAGATGAATGCAGACCGTGGCCAGCACGCTGAGAGGCTGGAGAAGATCTACAGCATGGTGTTGAACTCCTCAGCAGGAGGTAAGTACGCTGTCTACTCCAAAAGCATAGGAATCAAGGGGCTGGAATGTCCAACGAGGGCACCAGTCCCAGGAACAGCTGTGGCTACTGAGTTCAGGGCAATCTGAGCAGTCTCTGCGGTTGACTAAGCTTTCCTGAATCCTAGCAGTGCATGTTCACCATTTCCAGAGCAACTGGGATGCAAAGGCCTTGTGTACACACTCAAGTGGGACTACTCTAACTACGCCGGTACAGTTAAAGCCTACAGCCCTTCTAGTGCAGATGCAGTTATACGGGCATTTACAACTCGGTATAAAGGCGTTATACAGGCATTTACAACTGGGGTATAAAGGCATTTACAACTAGTATAGCTTATCCCCGTATAGGACAGGGAATAAGATATACTGGTATAAGGCACGTTAATACCATTAGGCCATACCTGGAGGGTTCCAGGATGTACATGGGGCTCTGATGAACTGCAGGGGCATATATTTGAATTGAAGTTGATTAATTGCTGTGCATGCACAGTGCCGCATTTCTGATGCATTGATGAGTAATATTTTTTTTAAAAGAAAGTCTTATTTAAGCCCCCGATGCCATGGGACGCTCTGCTGTTTTGAGCCTGGTCTAAAGCTTTATGGAACGGGTGAGAGGGTTAAGCCGTTCTTCCCATTTATGAGCTGGGCCCCTGGGCAGGTTGGGGCTTAGAAGAACTCAACCTAGAGCAAATCATTGGAGGGTTTTTCCAGTGCAGGTGTGTGGGAAAATTGGCTGCTCCCTCATGTTTAATGGGCAGTTTCTTTTCATCTACCAAATTGCTGGCTGAGCTGCACTAGGTGCAGATAAGGACCCCTGTTAATCGAGTGCCTCCCTTCCTGTAGGAGGCAGATCACCAGGAGGGCTCCACGGCAGCCCACTGCCCAACCCAAATATCAGCTTCCACTTGTGGACCGACGAGGACCAGCTTTGTGAGTGCCCTTAAGTGACTGAAATGAAACCCTGATGGTGTCTAAGTCTGAGAAGTGTTTGTCAAATAACGGGTTGCAAATTGGCTCAGATGGTTGGGAGGCAAGTTTTATTTCTCCTGGTTCCAGAGCAGGGGATCGGCAGCACAGTGTGTTGGGTTAATGCACTAAGCTTTCCTATCACAGGGCAGGGTGGCCTTTTAAGGGAACTGGGCTGAGCAGAGGAGGCCAACAAGCAGCTCACTTAAGGTGAGGGCTGCTGGGAGTAGAGAGGCTCCTGCAGAAGAGCCAGGGTCAGGGGAGGATGCAGAAGCGGGGTCTAGCCACCTAGGTGGAAGACCTGGCTGGAGATACAGGGAGTAGGCAGTAGGATGGGCCAGGTTTACCTGCTTTGATGCTGAACTGTGTGTGTGAACAGTAAAGGTATCCCTGGGGAAAGGGACTGAAATATTGACACTGATGGAGAGTCACTGACACGCTGGACGTGGGCTGGCTTGCACATGAGTGGGGTAACTGAGGCAGAGGCAGAGTCCTGTGCTGGGTTTGGGGTGGCCTTGCTCTATTTCCTTCTTGAGGATTTGGTGAGAGGCTATTGGATCGTTGATTTGACTGGCAGATTCTGTTTGGGAAAGGCCCACAAGTGGGATAGCAGTGAAGATCCGCAGGGCCAGACTTAGCTCTATTGGGAGAGGTGTCTGAGGTCCCAGGGCTGGAGTAGCAGGAGCAGCTACAGATCAGGACTGAGGTGCATTGTCATGCCTCTGTAGGGGTAGCTGGTGTGACCCCCACTTGCCCAGTGCCTGCCTGTGTGGTATGGGGCTCCCCCGTTTCTTTTGGCCTCTCTTCCATGACCAATGAAAGGGCACGCTCCAGATGTGAAATGCAGAGGGGCAATGGGGTTAGTGTTTGTTACAGTGGAATTTCAGAAGACAGAGGGGCCAATGTTCAGATTGTTTGGCCTGGCCCAAAGCCCACTGGAGCGAATGGAAAGACTCCGCAGACGTCACTGGGCTTTGGATCGAAGATGTAGAACCTAAAGTTAGGCATCTAAATCCAGCAGTTGGCACCTAAACCAGTGGCCTGAGCACCTGCAGCTCCCACTGGCCCGGCCTGGGGATGACTCCCACCTGCGCACCTGGCCTTCATCACTTACGGGCTTTCCTCCCCTGCGCAGGGAAGGAGCTGGTGCTGTTCGTCCGCCCGCTGTCGCAGACTTGCGAGCAGGACTGCCTGAGCCAGGAACTGGACAACTTTGAGATCCAGGACATCGTGTCTGACTGCGACTACTGCGAGCAGACCCGCTTCTCCGTGCTCTCCACCGACAGTGGCATTGAACGGGACCTGCCTGCAGCAAGCGAGGAGCTGCTGCCGCCCGGTGGCACTGACGTGGAGCATGCCAGGCTCCAGAGGAAGGGCGGCATTAAGAAAAAGGCATGCCTTTTGGAGAGCATGGCCTTGCTGCAGAACAGCTGCAATGGCCCAGGGACAAAGCAATCTGGGAAGCTGCACAGGAAGTCTGACAGCAACTTGGTGCCCATGCCTCACTTCCACAGACTGTACACTGCCCGGATTGTGGTTCTGGGGGATGACAGGGTTTTGGGGCGACTGGCCCAAGCCTATTACTCACTGAGGTAAGGCTACAGCCTCCTCTGAGGGGAGGCGTTTCTATGCAGGGTGCAGTGATGGCTAATACTGGGGAGGATTGTCCGGCACAGGCTCTGCAACAGGCTGCTTCCACCTCATGCCACCACCTGTCCTGCTGTGGGGTTAACAGGGGAAAGGAAAGAGGGAGCCCAGAATGGAATGGGTGGGGGGTTGGGCTGGTATGAGAGCTTCATGGAAGTCGCCTCTCCTGCTAGGTAACACCGAAGGCTCAGGCCTCAGAGGCACCAGGTCTGTGGTGGGCTGCAGTCTGGAAGGGGAAGGATGATCTGGGAGCAGCAGGAAGGGATGTGGTGGGATTCTAGTGTTAAAGTATCACACGCCCCGGGAGCCAGGGTTGAACCTCTGGCGTTAAAAGCAGGCGCCACAGCTGCCTGAGGTGACAGGCTCAGTGCTGTTAGCTCAAAGGCTGCAGCAAAAATGTAAATGGGGCTGATCAAACATTTCCATGTGAAAACCTTTTTTCGATGGAAAATTGGGTTTTTGAGGCAGCAACAACTGAAAAGTTTTCACTCCTGGCGTTTTCATTTTTTTTTATGAAAAGTTGAAATTTTCCACTGGGGACAAATGAAATATTTTCCAGCTCACAGACCTCTCTGTGACCACCCCCCCCTCCCCCCTTTACACACACACTAGAGAAGGCCAAAGCGCTGCGTGGTGAGCGTGGATTTACATTAACGTGTGGTAAGGCCCGACATGCCAGCCGTCCGTGAGCCTAAAGAACAGAGCTGGTGGGAAGAGCGGGAGGAAGGATAGTACCATGGTTAGGGCACTTGCCTGGGACGCATGACCCTGGTCCCCTCCTCCTCCCCGGAGACATCCTAAGGGATCTTGGGCTGTACCCCATTTCCAGGTCTATTTTTTTGATGACTGCACTGCCCTGCCTCACAGGGCTGCTGTCAGGGTAAATAAAGATTGTGACCTGCTCAGACACTATGGTAATGCAGCCCAGACACATAGGAAAGGAGTGTGAAGAGCACAGAGCCCTGAGGGGATTAGTGGTGGAAATTGTCCCCACACTGAGGGAGCAATGCTGTTGAACTTCGGGGCCCTACCAGGATGCAGCTGTGGGCTCTCATTCCACAGAAGCAGTCGGCTGTGGTTGGCTTATAGCAAACGTTGTAACTTTAAAAACAAATGTATTTTGTTTTTTATTTCAAGGAAACGAGAAACCAGACGTGTTTTCCTGACACCGAGGCTGAACCTGCAGTTCTATTACATCCCTGTTGTGGAGGGGCAGCCAGACACCTGGCCCACTCAGGTGAGCGATCACGTAGGGGGGCCTGTACCCTCTCTCACCTCGCAGCCTTGCAGACGGGTTACCAGGGCTTGGATTGAGCTGGTTGGAATGTTTTTCTGGGGGCCCACCAGGTTTCTGTAGGATTTAAGATTTTGTGTCTAGCTTTTATGGCTCTGAAAAAACCTACCAAATGGAACCCAGTGCAGGGCTGTCTGGCTGAGTCTGCAGACAACCTGAAACCATAGCTCTGAGCAAGGTATCAATGGTTCAGTTTGTCCAAATGGGGTGTTGACTATGAAACCTAGAGATGATATTTAAGATCTCAACATGACTTATTTTATTGCTGGTCATTTTAACAGATGCATCCAGCTACTCTGGGACTGTAGAAGGAGCTTAGGATCATGCATAGGGCCTTTGCAGGGAAACAGTTTTTCATTTTGGCTGATCCGTGCTTCCAATCAAACACTACGGCAGTGAAAATGAGTCTATTTTCCTTCTGAGTCTGTGCCTGTACTAGGGGGATATGTGGCATCAGAGACATGGGACCTGTTTCTTGCTCTGCCACTGACATGTTGCGTGGCCATGGGCAAATCACCTTGCTTCACTGTGCCTCGGTTTCCCCATCTGTAAAATGGTGGCAGTATTATTATGTTAGCACCTAGGAACTCCAGTCATGGATCAGGACCTCAGCGCATCAGGTGCTGTACAAATACAGAACACACAGATGGTCTCTATCCAAAGACCTGTCAGTCTAATGAGCTCCATGTTTGTGAAGTGCTTTGAGTTCTTTGGATGAAAATTGCTACAAGTGAACAGCATTATTTACTGAAGGCCAGATCCTGCAACGAGTTCCACGCACTGGATCCCTGTGTCCCCACAGACTCCATTGGCATCAGTATGGCCACACGGAGACTCAAGGGTCTTTCGGCATGGAGTTCAGGGCAGGATCAAGGTCTAAATGAGGTTAGAAGTTGGGACAGCCAGAAACAGGGAGGATACTGTTTGGATCAGCACAAGGCTGAGATGCTATCATGGTCCCTATTAGAAACCAATGAACATTTACAGCTCCTGGCAGTCTAAATATGCCCCAGAAATGGCAGTATATCCTGACAGCATGTGCAAGTATTATTAGTTAAGTTAATTCATCAACTGTCTTTATTCTGGAGCACCCAGAACTGCAGAAAATGTTCTAGCTGCTCCACACCAGCAAGCAAAGACCCAGACCCTGCCCCCAAAAGCTGACCATCAAAACTTGACACGACTCCATGAGGATCATAAACCGACCAGTGAGAGTGCACAGTGGAGAGGGGGTAAGATTGGGAGGTTACTGAGGGTCTGTCTACACTGCGTTTGGAAGGTGTGACTCCAGCATGTGTAGACGTACCTGGAGCTGGCTTTGATCTGGCTAGTTCAAAGCTAGCTCTGGTAACAATAACAGTGAAGCTGCGGCAGTATGCACAGCAGCCACTCAGATATGTACTCAGGGTCCTGTGTGGTCAGGGTTAGCCCAACAAGCTGTCTGTGTTGGCACGGCTTCACCGCTATAGTTACCTGATCTAGCTTTGATCTAGCTAGACTTGAGCTAGCTTTGATCCAGCCAGATCAAAGCTTGCTTGGGAACGTCTACACATGCTACAATCACACTTCCCAATTGCAGTGTGTAGACATACCCTCCGTCAGGTGTGAACCACACTTGCATTGTATTACCCACTCTGGTACAGCTAAAAATAGCAGTTTAATTGCGGTGGCATGGGCTTCCACGCGGGCTCTACAAGCATACAGAGGACACGGGGTATGTCCTAGCGTTGCTGAAGCCACTATATCTACACTGCTATTTTTTTAGCCATGCTAGCACAGGCAGAGCTAGCATGCGTGTCCATCCGAGCTGCTGTCACACCTCGGATTGCAGACTAGACATACCCACCGAGGGAGAAGGTTGGGTTAATAGCAAGATTGCATCCCAGTCAAAGCAGTCATTTGCTTAGCTTCTGGTGTCTTTAACCCTTTCCTTGAGGGATATTATTCCGTGCATAACAAGCAGGTGCAAGGAGCTGACTGTCCTGTGCTGTGTGTTTCTCCTCCTCCAGGATCATACTACGCCTGGCCAGATGGAGCTCTGCGAGCTGGCTGTGTATCTGGGCAAAGCTGACCCTTGGTATGAGAGCAACATCAACACCCTGTGTCACATGATCCCCAAGCTGGCCACCATGGTACGAGGGGGAACCCTTCCTTTTGTGCACTACTTGTGCTGGGTGCCTCAGAAACCACAATGGGGCCTCTGAATGAACTTCTCAGAGGCTAAAAGCGCCCACCTCATGTTTCTCGCTGAGTTCTGTACTTTCTCAGTCATGTGGAAAATACAGAGTGGCAGCATCACACATTTTGGGGTGCACAGTTGTGCTTATGTGGTCTGCAGGGCTCTGATTTCCCAATATTTAATGATTTGTTCAGGTTTTTGATCATTTTTATTCCTGTAAGAATATTCCAAGAGCAGTCGTGCGGGATGGCTGAATTGGTGATGGGGAGGGGGTGGAAATGGGCTCACATTGCCCCCACCCAGTGAGTAGACGCCATGCTCTGAAACGGATGGGACGGAAGGATGAAGAGCTGTATCCTTGCTGGGGCACTTCACTGCAGCAGATTGTGTTTGGTCAAGGCTCAGTGTTGCAAACTTAGTAACTGGGGTGGGGGAAGTGAAATAGCAAAATGAGGTGTTTGCTGAAAAACCTGTCTGTGAAGGGGATTTGCAGCTCTCATTGCCTGACTTTTTCAAAACATTGTCAGATCTGCTTTAAACAGGGGCGGTTGGGTGGCATGGCAAAGGGTAGAGACTCTCCTCCTCTGTGGTCTTTCTCTGACTGATCTCCATGTAGAAATGGAACACTCTCAGTGTGTGCGGTGGGGGGGGTGTGCCTCATTGTGGTAATTTACCAAGAGGGATAAAGATCTGAGTGATGATTTCAGAGAAGTGACTGCAGGTGATGCAAACTGTGCTTTCCACACAGCCCTCCTCCCTGAGCATGTACCTCAGGTCTGACCCATTCATTATTGATGTGATCGCTTACTACGTGCGCCTGGGCATCCAGCCAGTCTATTTCCAGGTCTATGCTGTTAAGGTCAGTGCCTTGTCTGTCATCCTTTAACATAACACACCAGCAACAGCCCCAAACCACACCCTAGTTCACATCCCCGATGTGGAGGAGGGCTTGCTGGCCCAGCTGTGCAAAGCTCCCAGGTTTTCATGCAAATATCAGCTTTAATCTACATGGTCTCCAGCCCCCCCAGTTTTCCCTCTGAGCTCCTGGTTCTAGTGATCCTCCAAATCTCATAGGGAAGCTGAGATGGAGCCATTGGGCTCCCTCTGGGTCACCTCAGGGCCATGCAGAAGAGCTAATTTCATGTGATTTTTGGCACTGAACCATAAATCGGTCCCAGGTTCCTGTTTAACTGGACCCAGGTTTGCTGATGAGGTGCGCAAGTTCCCTTTGTTCAGATTCTGTGCTTAGATTCTGTGATGAAATATGGAATCAGGTGACTCATGGGAGGTTTTGCCAGACTCTACCTCATTGCTGCAGGGTATCTGGATTTCCTGAAACCTTTCATGTATTTCCTGCCATCTTCTCTGAAACAGAATCAGTGTCAGATCTGACATTCAACATGAGACAAAAACAATTACCGAAGGACTTTAATGAGACCACCTGGTTAGATCATTAGCAGGAACTGTTCCAGGGCCTCTATCTCCAAACACTTGAGCTGCCTTCTCCACTTTGCTTCAAGGACTAGATTCATCAGGTGGGAACAGAACCAGATATCTCGCTATCTTCTGCGGGTCAGCCGCAGAGGGGAGCCAGTAACTCATCTTGTCAGTGCCTCACAGGACTTTATCTCCTTCCTATCACTCTGGCATTGTTCCAGCCCCCACCTCACTTGATCCTCGTGTCATACGTCTGGTGATTTTGTTATTTTTAAATTATTTTTATTTCCCAGTTTTTCTCCTCCGTGTTGCAGACTCATGGCCAGGTGACTCTCTGGGCATTTCTGTCAGCACTCAGGTGCCACAAACAGGAATTTACATGCCTCAGAGCTAATCAGCATACTGGTACAGGGACTGAGGGTCTTGCGTGGGAGCCCTCACTTCAGTCAAGATGACACCTGATGGTGAGGTGTACAGTGCCCCAGGAGAAATCCCCCTTGTTTACATTACTGGCCAATTCCACGTTCTCGTTCTGGAAGTTCTCGAGCTCCCTGATACTGTGAGTAGATTCTGTGATGAAATATGGAACCAGGCAACTCTAGGGTGGTTTTCCCAGACTCTTTGCAGGACTGTCCTTTCTTCCAGAGCTTAGCTGTCCTCTGTGACGAAGGAGATGTGCATGAAATCACTTTTATTCCTGGTGTGTACCTTGCCTCTGGTTGCTTGTTCCACATATGGAGTTACAGCCCCTTTGTGATATCACAACTGGTTGCTGCAGAAATGACTGTGATGTCAAAGAGGGTCACTATGTGGGGACCAATCAGGAGCTGTTCCCAGAGGTCTTTTCCTCTTTCAGATTCTCTTCAGCAATGCGGCTCAGGAGCCAGCAGAGGACGTGTTCCTCACCGAGCTGAGTGCCAAGGTGCAAGATTGCAAAGCCCCCAAAGGTGCGTAGTGGGTTTCAGCATCTCCTCTGCCACCAGGAATTCCCCTTCATCCCTGCTTGCCTCTCTCTTTAGTAAGCAGTCACACTCACCTCCATCGCCCCTGGGTCCTTCCACACACAGTAACCGAAGCCACAAGGTCCCGGAGTGAGGCAATAATCTAATGGCTGATGAGGATTTCAGCTCGTGCATGTGTCTCCTTATGATTCACAAGCTGGAAATCATTAGCCATCACGTCAGTGCACCTGTGGAAAGACTGGCTTTTCAAGTCTGAAATCAGGGCTGCGCAGAATACCCATTCATAGGCACTTGCCCTGCAGGCTTAGAAAATGCACCATAGTGATGCTGTGATGTGGTATAGCACCTCCCAGCTGCATCTCAGAGTCAAGTACTTGGATGCATGTGGATACAACTCCCCTAGCAGGATACAGCCTGAAGAGTGATCCCTCAGATAACGCGCTCCCATTCTATATAGGGCTTTATAGATTGTGGCTAATGCCTTGAATTGCTCTTGGAAGCACATGGATAGCTAGTGCAAAGCTTCATGCATGGGCATTATATGTTTGTAGTGCTCCATCCCAGTAGCTGAAACTTCCAGGTGCTTCCATGAAAGTATTTCCAAGCAAGGTCGGAATTTGAAAAATGTAGAATTTTTTTTGGGGGGTGGGGAGAGGGGGAAATTTGAAAAAAAACATTTGCAAGACGTTCTGCCTCCAAGTATTGTTGGTAGGCTGGGGACACGTGGTAAAAGAACAGGCAAGGAAACCTCCTGGCTCCTAATGCTGCCGTTAGAACTAACCTACAGCAATATAGGCCAATCCTGCTCCCATGGGAGTCAATGGATGCCTTTGCATTGCAGCTGAATGTATACCCTGAATGAGCAGTGTTGCCATTCGGATCCTAACTTCCCATTGATTTCCCTCTTCCAGACCATACGCCAACAAAGAAGAAAACAACACTGGAAGTCCCTGGGGCAGATCTCACAGTAACATATAGCAAGGTAAGAGGCGACTCTTTGTCCCATGGCCTCACTGCTCGCAGGACTCCTTTTGGTGGATCTGGGAGCTCTCTGCATGCAGGGCTCTGGGGCAGATTGCTGCGGCAAGGGAAAACTGCCTTTGCTTTTGCCCCTGTGAACGTGGCTGTGCTCCTTTCAGCACATGCATTACTTGCAGGCTGAATGTGCCAGGGTATCATCTTATCTGAAAAGAGATGTCAGCTCCTGGATCAACCTTTGTAATAATGAGCCAGCTGTTGCTGCGACATCTGGTCCCCCTGTCCTGGAAATCTTGATTAGGAAGCACAAGACCCCTTACTGGTTAACTGTAAAGTCTAGCCTGTGTGATTATGATTTCTAATGAGCCCTCTTTTTTCCTCCTATTGCACATCTACAGAGGAGGGGCACTTTTCAATGAACACCTTGATCATCTATTGTAGTTGTCGTTTCCCTTTGTTTTGAGTCCCTGAGCATTGCCTATGTCCAGCTAATGTGTTTGTAAAGGGGTTCAGCCCCATTTACACTAGCCCTTAAGCAGTGTTTAAAATCACGTTAGCGAACACTTTTTTCAGAACACACATCTTTTTCCTAGTCTAGACAAAGCCTATAGGCCCAGTTCTGCCACCGTTATTTAGACTGCGTAGTGCTTTACTCAGCGACCAGTCTCACTGAAATCAGTGATGCTACTCCCTGAGTAAGACACATGTGCAAGCGCTGGAATACATTGCCCAGGGAGGTTGTAGAATCTCCGTTACTGGAGATTTTTAAGAGCAGGTTGGACAAACACCTGTCAGGGCTGGTCTAGATAATACTTAGTCCTGCCTTGAGTGCAGGGGACGGGACTAGAAGATGACCTCTCGAGGTCCCTTCATGTCCTACGATTCTATGATTTCCTGTTCTGCCTGAGCAGCTTAGACTCTGTTGTTGTTTTTTTAACATGGCCCTTTATATTTATCATTGTCCCACCTTTTTTCCTCTCAGTTTAGATGGGTTTTCCCCACTCCTAATCTTATGCTCTTTCTGTCATTAAGAGGGGCTGGCAGGGTGTCTTTCTGGGTTTAAGCAGGGGCTGGGTGACCGCGTCTTGCCTCGTTTCGAACCCACTCAAATATTGTGGGTTTGAAAGCTCAACTGGAACATGAATGCTATCAGGTTTGCTTAGGATAGGCTGTGAGAAAAGCCACAGAGGGAGGAAATCCAGTGGGGTGAAAAGTGGAGCAGAGTGAAAAACAGAGGAAGAATGTGAAAGTAGGAACAGAGAGGGAGGGGGCGGGGAGAGAAATCAAATGAAAAAACAAATTTAGCCTGTCCCAGTGTGCTCTGGATCAGGCACCCAGTTGGTTTCATGCAGGCCTAACATGTTAATCACCATGAATGTAACTGAGTGAAACGAGCCTTTTGTGCAGGTTTTGGTGAGCGATCGGAAGAAGGAGGTAGATGTCCTGCTGCGATCTACTGGCCTGGTGGTGAAAGCCATTCCCTCCAGTGAAACAGAAGGTGAGGATTCTCCAGGTGGGACACTGTTTGCTGAGCTGTCAACTCTTCAGCGTTTTGGGGATTCCTGAGCAGGACCTTGGAAAAGCCAAAGAAGAGGCTGGCTCCCAGAGAATCCATCCCAGCATGCTCAGTGCATGCTTTGGCTGGGTTTGGGGAGCTGAGTCCCCGCTGCGTGCAGACCCATGTGCTGCAGACATGATCACTACAGCTCATGGTCACGTATCTGGCTGTTGAGTCTCATGCCCCACTTTTAAGGAGCTCCCAGTAACTGAGGCTGCAGCACTGGACTCAGTTATGCTTCTTTGTGTCATTATATCCCACCTCTTCTGCATTTGCCTGACCGGGGATGAAGGGAGGAAGCAATGCCTTTGGGGGATAGACCTTCAGCTGGTGTAGACTGTCATAGCTCCTCCTTTGCATCTGGCCCATGAGCCCCAGTGGAGATACCCCCTTGGGGTGACAGAGAACGGAGTCATTGCAAAGGCCGTGCTCTCAGCCTTATGTAGCGCAAGGGAATAGGATGGGAGTAGCTTGGGTTGCTCTCCGGGGCCCCCTTGGGCTGACGCGAGGAGCTGGACCCAGGCACCCCAGGCAGACAGACACTCCTTCTAACAGAGTACCTTTGGGGATGATGGTAGGCACACCAACAAGGGTTAGCAGTGGAGGGTCCCAGAAGACCTCACCCAGCCAAGGCAAGGCAAGGCAACCTGAGCTGACCTGTGCTCTAGTCTCAGTCTAACGCCCCGATTCTGTTGCAGATCTGGTGTGCTTGGATGTAAATATTGCTGAAGTCGTCAAAACCTCCAACCTGTCTGGAAGATCGTTTTCTGTAAGTAGCTGTGGCCCCTTGGCAGGAGCGGTGGAAGCACCCTAAAAGTGGGGGGGGTCACAGGCACCTGAACCATGGCCCCGCCCCCATGCTGCCCCTTCCCCCTGAGGCCCCACCCCTTCTCCCCAAGGCCACGCCCTCCGCTCACTCCTCTCTGCCCCTTCCTCTTCTCCTCCCCACCCCCCCCCCCCCCGTCGCTCGCCCTTATGGCCTGTAAAAAGTGTGGGGACCCCCGGCGCCCCTGTCCCTTGGAGGTGGTGATTCAGAATCACAAGCTGAGCAATGTTGGGCCAGGTCAGTGCTTGAATGAGAGCTCTCCCAGGAAATCCCAGACTGCTGCAGAGTGGGAGGAAGGAGGGCCAGCCAACCTGGTTATACAGACATGGTGTAAGGGTCCTGTCCACACTGCAGAATAAGGGCGTTAAAAAAGGAAGACAGCACCCCAAACTCCCAATCCTCTCAGGGATGGGTCCACCTGGAATGCAGAGCAGGGCTTAGAGTGCCTGACCCCACAGATGCTACTGAAGCTACTGCTTACTACCACAAACAGCCTATTATTGGCAGGAAGCTACTCACTATAGGAATAGTGCGCTCAGCAGGGTTTGCAGGATCTGGCCCATTGCTCAGGATTCTTTGGAATGAATGAATGACGTAGCTGGAGAAATGTAATTAGAAGCATGATTATTAGAGATTTTACTTATTGCCACTGCAAAGACTGAAGAAGGAAATCCCCCATTGCTCTGCAAAAGTGGGAGGAGATATTGCACACAGCTGGTCAGAAAGTGGTTTCAGTTTGTTTTCTCCCCTGGCAAATTTCAGCTTTTTGCTGGAAACCCAAGCAGTTCTGTCACTGTCCCTCAATACTGCCTGGACGGAACACCGCGCATCAGCATTTCTCCTCTGCAAGACTGCCCTTGGAGCAGCGTGCCTTGGTGTGTAGTAGATATTATGATCCAGGGGACAAACATCCACTAGATACAGGGTTTGATCCTTGTTTACAGGCCCCTTTGCCCTGCAAGAATGGTGCAAAGAGGGTTTAGTATAACTGAAGGTATGAGGGCAGCTTGTGGGGGCTCGCCGGTGCTAGCTCGAATCTAGCAGGGCAGCTGCGGCAGCACAGACCCTGTTGTGAGCTAGGGACGCTGGCTTGTACAGCCGGTGCCAGAACATCTCACTGCTACTTTTAGCTAGCTTAAAGCTAGTTTGGGTGTGCCTACGTGAGTGGCAATCACACCCCCAGTTGCAGTGTAGATATATCCTGAGAATCAGGTCCTTTAGGGCCAAATGGACCAAAGGCCTGTTTCTTTATCACCTATTGCCATGTATTTCAGGCAGCCCGGGTGAGATTCAGTGACTCACAGCCCAAGGGAAGGGCGGCTATAAGCCACCTTTGTGCCCTCCCAAACCTGGGCTGCTCTGGGGCCTTCAGTGTACCTTAAACAGCCCTAGGGGCCTGTCAAAGTTATGGCAGCCTCCCCCATCTCCACTGAGTCACAGTGTTGCCTAGAATCACTGCAGCACTGAGCGCCGTAGCCCTGCCCTGACTCACCCTTCCTGCCCCTGCCCCACCTCCAGCGTGACCACAGGCTACACCAGGGCTTGCAAAGGGGTCCTCAGAAAGCAGCTTTGCAGTGCTTGTGTCAGGGGAAACCTTCCCACAGTGGTATAAAGGTCTAGAGTTGGGGGTGGGAGATCTCACCCCAAGACTCTAACACTAACAATCCTGTGTAAGGCTGCTTGAGCACCAGGCCTCCCCAGTTACTATGGAGACTCTGGCCAGTGATTCTGGAAGCCTATTTTGGGACACCTTAAGGGGGCCTGATTTTCAGAATTGTTGAGCCTCTGCATCTCTCACTGACTTCAACTGGGGCTGTGGGTGTTCAACACCTTTGAAAACTAACCCCTTTAAGGAGCCTCAAGTTAGGCACCCAAATCACTGGCTGCTTTTGAAAATATTGGCCAGTTTGTGTCGGGGGAAATAAAAGGAAGGAGCCAGTTCCCTCTTTATTCCAGCAGTCATGTCTTGTGGTCCAAGGTTCAAAAATAGATGTGCGTAAGCACATACATTCACCATCTGTCTCCGTGCAGCCTTGAGAAGGTAAGTGAAAAATTCAGCAGGGCTTTTTCTTCCCTGTTGTTCCAGTCAGCAACAAACAAGATCAGAACACGCAATATCAAAATCCAGTGCATGGAACAAAGGACCTTCAACCTGTGCCTGGACAAGGACTTCAGAAGGACCTACACGAACGTGGTCAGGTAAGGCCACTTTGCTGCAGGGCTTTTAACAAGCAACAAGCTATTGATTTAAAGTTAGACGCCCCCGGAGACACAACATGTCTTTTCACGAGGGTCATCAGGACTACAGAAGAGGTGATGTTGGCTAGTGCCCAGGCCTGGAAGTCAGGAGCTATGGGTTCTAGTCCTGACTCTGCTGCTAATTTGATGAGAGGTCTTGGGTGAGTCACATGGCCTCCCTGTGCCTGCTATCACCAGGGTAAAACCAGTGATATTGACCTTCCTTTGTAAAGTGTTTTGAGATCTTTGCCTGGAAAACACTATGTCAGTGCAAACTATTTTATCATATATAGTAAATGTTAAAAGAGAGTGGCTCAAGCAGAGGGCTGGGGGCCAGGAGATCTGGCTCATTTCCCAACACTGCCACAAACTTCCTCAATATCTCTGTATTCCTACCTTCCCATTTGTAAGGTGCAGATTATACTCTTCTACCTCCCGTAGGGGGGTTCTGAAGCCTAACTCATTACTGCTTGTAAGAGACAAGGTGAGTGAGCAAATATATTTTATTGGACCAGCTTCTGTTGGTGAAAGAGACAAGCTTTCAAGCTCCACAGAGCTCTTCTTTAAGATTCATGGATAGAAAGCATTATCCAAGTGCATGTTTGAACATGATGCACTGGATATGGATACAGTAATCTTCATTTCTTGCTTGAAACCATTGTATAATGTTGTTTACTGTTAAATAGCTGCTTGAGTTCTACCCCAGCAGTGGCAGCATTTCCGTGGTGGTGGAAATGATTCTTCTCTACAGCTTGTGGAGTGATTTTGGATCCTTCAGGATAAAAGGCACTGTAGAAATCTGAAGGTGGGAGTGGGTAGTCTGTGTGAGCAGCTTTGATACTATAGCAGCAAAAAATGAGGTTTTTTTCAAGAATTTGTGCAGGCTGGCTTTGTATTTTAGAAACCACAATTTCATAATTTTGCCCAAGTAGCATCCACAACAAAAATGTATCATGTACCAATTCACATGCAGCCACCACAGTCATCTGCAGGGGTTTGAACCCAGGACTCTAAGCACAAAAACGCAAGCGACCACTCAAGTAGAGCTGGTTGAAAAATGTCAACAGTCAAAATTATTTGACGAAGAAAAGGAAGATTCTTTTTTGTGGATGAAAATGTGTCCCTTTTTTAAACTAGCTCAACAATTGAGTTGAAGGAAAAGCCCTTTGTGTGACAAAAGTTGGCTGTACAGTCACAAACCAGCCACTTAGAGGAGATGGGATCATACACTAGACCAGAGCATTACACATGCTCACATAACTGTGCACATAAACGCATATGCAGTTCTGACAGCTGGGTGTGCAAACTGGTATTAGTGCATGGATTTCAAATGCCTTCAAAGTTCGGGGGAGTTTGAAGGTGGTGTTTTGATTCAGGCCCATTTGTAATATTCTGGGCAGTCCCCTGAATCAAACTAAGGCTAGCCTAAGGCACTGTGTAAATCAAATAATAATAACAATAATATGCTTTAGATAATCTTTCTAGCAAAAACCAGTTCAAGATTACAAACATATTATACATCTTAGTTCCATGGATGTAAATCCAAAGCAACAGCCAAAGCCAATGGAGTTACTCTGGATATACACTGGTGTAACTGAGATCAGCATTTGGCCCATGATTCAGCATGTTTAGTGAAAGTATGTTTCTTCTCTTGCAGTGTGGAAGTTTCTCCTTGCCTGGAACCCAGCTATTGCTTGCAAAAGACCAGGACAATGAAATTCAGCCTGCATGAACCAGAGGGTGTGGGACTGGCCAAATACATGCCCAAATATTTGCTGTTGCCCATCAACACCTTTGCAGGCATCATCCAGTGAAGAAGATAAGAAAAAATTGGCGTGAGAGGCATTTGTAAGAATCCCTGGTCGGGTCACAATCGAATGGGGACCAGAGAACACACTAAAAGCCCCTCCTGTGACTTCGCAACAATTTCTCTTGTAAAGCTTCAACTCTACGGGAAGTTAGGGCTCAAAGAAGAAAGTAAAAATCAGGCAAACTGTTATAATGCCATGGCTTAGGGCTGAGCCAAGGAACAGAGCCTCGGGGAAGGTGGAAGAGCAGGGAGTTCCTGAAATGCTGGAGAGTGCGGCTGGGCTGGGGAATTGAGCACAGAGGGAGATAAGCAGGAGTCAGACTATTATTCTCCTGTGTGTGTCTGTAAAATACCTTGAGAGGGGAGGAGGGGCTTCTTCGGTAGAAGGATTGGAAACAAGCTGGCAGAGTTTGGCTTCTGCTTGCTTTAGGTGTGGCACAAGGTGCAATTATTATTATTTAATATTTTATATTACAGTAGTGTCTGAAATCCCTAATCAGGGATCAGTGCCCCATTGTGCTGGGTGCTGCACAGATACACCTGAAGCTACGGTCTCTGTTCCAAAGCAATATATTTGAGTCACCTTGGGGACACAGGCAATTGCCTCAAAACATTCACTCAGCAAAGAAGAAGGCTTGTAAGGGCTGATTGGAATTGAGTAGAACATGTGCATCACTAGGGTCTGCCCAGCTCTCACTGAGGTCTGTGGGAAAAACTGCCATGGACTTCCATGCTAGTGACTTTGGCTAGCATCGAACAAAGCTCCCGTAGTAGCAGGTGCACAAGTTCCTATCTTCTTTCCTGCTCATTGCCAGCTGAAGTCATTTCAGATACCAAGTGTAGATTCATTAACTTGTCAGATCTAATCCCAAACATCCAGGACAGCGCTAACAAAGCTTCCCTTAAATCCTGGTAGATGTGATCATTAAACCTTCCTTGCGTGAGACTGTCAGTGTCTGCTCCTAAACACTGGGTTACACAAACCCCAAATTGTTCTCTGCTTCCACACCTCATTGCCAGTGTTGATTTGTCACAGGGATGCAAGAAACAGCTACCCAAAGAACCCATCAGTGGCTGCTCTAGTTTCTTGGCCTTTATGTGCTTTCTCTTTGGTTCACATGCTGTAGATTGGTGAGGAGTGCCTGAGAGCCCAGAGCAGTTTACAGGTGGTAATGCATTGTAACGTAGTGCATATTGGGCCAGGTTAATTTGCGGTTCCGTAAAGTCTCAAGTGCAGCCCACGCTCCCCAAGAGATTCTGCTCATCGCCAAAGCAGCCCGAACAGGGGATGGTGCTGCTTGATGAAGGTGACCGTAGGGGAGTGCTGAGTCAGTGCATCCCAGCTGGGGGTTAAGCCAGCAAGACTCCCACAAGAGCTGCTGGTGGAACTTTAGGCTGCACGCCCCAGCAGAATCCCTACAGGACTATGGCAGGGAAAACAACATCCCCCCTTGCCCCCAGAGGTGACCCCACACTCCTGCCATGGAACAGGTGGCCAGGCTGGGATGTGACTTGTGTCTGGCCAATGGGAGCTGTTCCTCTGACAATCAGGGGCTACTTAATTTAGTGCCTAAATGTGGAATCAGAATGTATCCAACCAAACTTTAGGTATCCAAGTTTGAAATGTTGGACTGCAATGTTTAGATCGGGCCCCTCTAAATAACCCTTCACAGAACTGCCTTGATTAAGGCCCAAATATTTTGATGACATTAGGATTTCTTGGACATTTAGGCCCTGTGGACACTGGGGAAGTTTGGGTTAAATTTCCCCCCATGTAGGCTTTAAAGATTGTCTCAGCCCTCCTGCAGCTCCCATCGCTGCCCTGCTCTGCGATTTTTAAGATGAAACAACCATTTACTCTCGCTCCTCACTGCAAAATTTTTATCTTTTACTTTCTAGCCAAAGTTTTACAAACTCCCAGCTTAGCATATTGCATAAAACTATTACAATGAAAACAATTCCCCAGGAAGTGCTATTGAAATATACTGCCTGCTGGCAAATCACCTTTAAAACTGATGGCAGGTGAGAGGCTCCCTAGCAACAGGAGAACCTGGCAGCCCCCCAAATCATTTAATTACAAAAAAAAGTAAATGTGTGTGTGAGAATCTCTCACACACCATGGGGCATCCTCATTGTGAGACCCTCATGGCTTGGGTGTGTATTGAGACATTCACTGTACTGCCAAGTGACTCAAGTACTCGAGAACTGTGATTTCATGAAGAGCTATGCTCCCCAAAGTCTGTTATTCCATTTATGAAAACTGTATATTGCACTTTTTCCTCCAGAGGGGAAAAAAAGCTAAGTCCTATTGTTGTCCCATAATCACTGGGGTTACAAAAATAATCCAAAAGTTTAATCCAGGGAATTTCCTTCCCCCTACTGCACTGCACTTCCTTGTATTCGGATCTCACCAGAGCCCCTGAAGGAAATGATATTTTTGTTATGCTAGGAGATTTAGCCACCTCATTCCAAGTTCAGCTAACCTCAGCCTCCTGAGTCCTAACGAGGGGATACAAGATAAACAAAGCCAGAAGCATTCAGCAACAGGGCTTTCGTGTCTTCAGCATAAACAGCATTGTCTTTAACCTCAGTTTACTCATGGTTTATTGTAAATTATTAACAAGCAACAACATAAAATTTATGTGGAAAAGAGATGGATTTTGCCCCAGAGGGAGACACATACAAGGGAAACCCCAGGACTAATGATGGAAAAGGAGGTCAAGAAATGCCTGGATGAAGCCAGCACTTCTCTTCCTATGAGCTGCTATGTAGGGCAGTAATTTGAGAGGCTGACAAACAGCTCCTCACATGTCCGCCTGCCTTGGGATTTAACTATAGGTTCACTTCGCCTGGCACGCTAGACATAACCAGAGACTTGTATGGTAGCTTTGAATTTGTACTGATGTATATAGGTATTAACTATGTATAGCTGTATATGATGTAGATGGATTATAAATTATTTGTATAGGTGTAATGGATTATATATATTGGAAAGTGCAATCTTTTTACTTATTTGATTAAAATGGCATTAAAAAACCCAAATGGGTGCCAATGTGTGTGGGCACGTGCGTATGTGTGTGAAAGAGGAGATGGTCTGGGTCGAAAGAGGTTACTTATCAAAGTGGCCAAGAAAGTTTTGTTCTCCATGTCTTCCCTTTGCTGTCCCTATTGTGAGATTGTACAGCTTGCATTAGGGGATGGAATCCATTTCCAAGCAGTTAGCAATTAGAGGAGTATAAGTCCCTGTGTGCCAGTATGTTAGAAGTCAAGTGGAGAAGTCCCCAGCCCCCTAGTTTCTCTTTAATTCTGGGCATCTCTGTTGAATCTCCAAAGTAGAGAGCAGAGGGGGGGTTGGGGTTGGTATAATGGGGTGCATACCTCAAACAGGCACTGAAAGGCTTAAGGAGAGCTGAAGAGGTCACTTGTGGCAGCTGGTGGCAACTACAGCATGTGTCAGGCTCAATTAAGAATGAGACCCAGTGGGAGGAACTGGGTGGCTAATTAACATAAAGGAAGGGTTTCAGGGCAGAAGGAGGAAAGAAGCCCAGGGGGAGAGGCTACTTGGCCTTGGGAGCCTCTCCTGAGAGAGAACTCTGCTAATATGCCAGCAGAGCCATGGAGAGATCACAGGGGTGGAGCCAAGGAGTAGCCTGGATAAAAGGGCTGGTGCTGGATCTCCACGAGGAAAGTGTTTGCTTGCTACCAGAGCTGGAGAGGACTCTACAGAGCCTGGAAAGGTGCTGGGGGAAAGGGCCTGCTAGAGGCAAGCCAAGGTAGAAAGAAATCTGGGGAAGTGGCAAGGGGTCAGAGTGAGCAGACTTGTCTGATAATGGATGCTGGATAAACAAAGCTAACAGGTAACTCCTTCAAAAATGCCTAAGTGACTTAGAAGCTTAAGTGCCATTTTCAAAAGTGACTTAAGAGCCTATTGACTTTCAGTGTGACTCCCCCTTCTAAATCACTTAGGATAGATCCACAAAGAAATGTAGGCCTGGTGATGCTGAGCTTTGCCACACCTACCTTTTAGGGGTCCAGAAATTCACTGGGATCCACAAAGCCTGAATTCAGCACCTCCTCTTCCTCTGCAATGAATGGGGAGAGGGAGGTGCCTCAGAAAGGGATTCACAAAAGCCAGCATGCTAGGTGGCTTCCTGCCTAAATGGGAGATGCCAAGCCAGAGGGTATGTGCTAAGTATTGCTGCTCTCATGAAGTTCAGCACCTAAATTGCTGCTCTTATGAAGTTCAGCAAGTAAATCTGGGCTGCAGGGGGGACACCTCCCTCTGCTTGGGATTCTCAACCCTCTCTTGGGGCTAGGTGCCTAGGCTGTTTTCACAAGAAGCGGGGGGTTGGGGGGGGAGTGGGGAAGGGGGCGGTGAAGGAGGAGGATGACCTAACCACTGAGCTATGGGATATTCCCATGTGAGGCTCCCTCAAGCTTTCCTGTTGAAGCTGTTCCACCGTGGGTAAATAATGAAAGAATGATTTGGAGAGAGAACACAAGCATGAGTGATTCTGGAGCCTAGTGGTTAGAGCACTCAACTGGGAACCCAGGATCCAGGCCCCCTGCTCCAATGAATTTCTGAAATTTATTCAGCATGACAAAGCTTCAACAGGAGAGACTGAGGGACCCCACACCAGAATATCCCATAGCCCAGTGGCTTGGGCACTCACCTGAGAGGTGGCAGATTCCTGTTCAAACACCTTCTTCCTCCACAGGGAGGGAGAACTGGTTACTTCCCACATCCCAGGTGAGTACTCTAACCACTGGGCTAAAAGTTATGAGAGCTTCCCCCGCCCCACTTTTTTGTGTATTCTCGGCGATAGGGGGTTGATCCAGTAGGTGAGCTCAAAGAATGCTTACTGGCTAGGGCCCTGCAGGCGAGTTAAGCGAGTGCCTATCTTTCCCCTGGGTTTTGCTTCGCTCTAGGATTTAGACATCCAGATGCCTGCGCATGCACAGAGGCACAAACATAAGTGCCTAGGGATCTTTTACTGCAAAAATGGAGGTGCCAAGCACGTTTAGGCACCTACAGATGTGGCAGCCGCTGAGAGTGTGTGTGTGTGTGTGTCGGGAGAAGGGGGGAATTCCAATGGGGGCTGATTCTGGGATTTCAGCACCTAAGGTGGGAGTTAGGCACCTAAGTCCTTTGGTGAATCTATGCCTTACGTAGTTTTGAAAATATTGCTCAACATCTTCACTTGCAAATTCTGCAACATGCAGGCAGCGAAGACTACGCTGCCAAAGAAGGACCAGGCTACATATGAAGACTTTCAGTTATGTCTAAGGGGTCTCTCTACACGTGGCCTCAAATGTTCCCTTCTGCAATCTTACAGCTTTCTGTAATGTCTCGATATCTTGGAGACTGGTGCCCTGGAAATACGAAGATGTAAATGGGTGAGTCCTTATCCTGCTCCCAATGCAGCACACACATACAATGGATTACAGTCCCAACTCACCCATATATTTAATTTATTTACACGCTCACAGGGCAACCAAAGAGAACATCCTGTTAGCAGCCCCCTCTCATTTAAACAGGGCTTTAGCTCAAGTGCCTCTGCTGATCTCAACTGTGGTAACACTGCAGAAAGAAACGACTCTCAGGTACATAGCTCCTAATTAACGGTGGATGAAAAATGGAACTTCTGTCCTGAGGGAAATGCTGAGATTTCAAAATTTTGTTTTGTTCCAAATCGTCAATCTCAGCATTTTTCTCTAAACAAAATATACTGAACAGGGCCATCCTTGGGATTTATGGGGGCCTATACAGTATTATTAAACTGGTGCCCCTATGCTTCGCTGAAGGCAGTCCCCAGCTGGCACCACTGCCCCAGTGTGTTGAGGGGGCACAGCCACCCCCCCCCGCCCGTGGACCCCCAAAATTCTCCCCCTCCCCCATTGCTGACACACACCGAGCTTTATACACAGCAGACAGAGTGGCTCAAGGCAGGCTTTGCACTGTCACAGGGGGGCTGCATCTTGCCAGAGCCCACGGCACTCTTGCAGCCCCTATCCACTCCTGGCTTACCACAAGCATTTTGACAGGAAGTACCAACAATAATACACGTGTGTGTGTGTGTGTGTGAGAGAGAGAGAGAGAGCCAGTGTGTGTGTGTGACTGTGTGTTGGGGGACTGTGTGATAGTGTGTGTTGGGGAGTGTGAGACTCTGTGTGTGCGTGTTTGTGACAATCTGTGTTGGGAGACTGACTTGTGAGAGGCAGAGTGTATGTGAGTGTAAGAGCCAGTCTGTGTGTGAGAGACAGTGTGTGTGTGTGTTAGGGAAGTGTGAGAGACAGCGAGCTCCTTACTGAAAATACTTCACTTTGACCTTGTCACTTCCACTTTTTTAGAAATGACACATATTGATAATTTCTCATTAAAAATGTTAATGAAATTAATACATTCCCACAAAATATTTTGATTCTGTTGAATCAGCATTTTCTAATGGAAAAATGTTCTGTCAGAAGATTATTGACCACCTTTACTCCTAATCCATTCAGGGGGTTATAGGTTAAATTTTGCCTGGAAACCACAGCCAGCCAATGCAGATCCTGGAGCAACAGTACCATAGATGCTCATGGCAATATACTCTGCTTAGCAAGCAAGATGCTGCCTTCTGAACCAGCTTCAGTTTCCAGGCAGTGTTAAGGTGAAGACCAACATGGAGCACATTGCATGGTGACAAAGGCATGGATGACTGTTGCAAGGCTCATTGTAGAGCGTAATCCTAGCTATTGCAACTACTTGTCTTCTGGTAGCAGATGGGAATCTGACCAGATTACTGGAGGGTGAGCAGGAACAAATGGTGAACACACACACTTGGTTAATGGACCAGATATGTAATAAAGCCCTGAGGCAGGATTGTACTTACAAACATAAACCTCTCAGTGCATTACTGCTTGAGAGGGCTGATCCTAGAGTTTCACCTAGCAAGAGTTCCTATCGTTCCTTCATTCTAGCTGGGAGGGAAACAGCCTTTTATACTCCTACCTATCTGCTTAGAACTTTATACCATGCTCACCACTGGAGATGAAGATTAACCCTATTTTGTCTGGCTTCCAGGATGAGTCAGCACCTCCACACTGCATCTTGAAACCGGATATCCACCATTCAGAGTGGTGACAGGTTTCAGAGTGGTAGCCATATTAGTCTGTATCAGCAAAAACAACGAGGAGTCCTTGTGGCACCTTAGAGACTAACAAATTTATTTTGGGCATAAGCTTTTGTGGGCTAAAACCCACTTCATCAGATGCATGGAGTGGAAAATACAGTAGGCAGAATATATATACACAGTACATGAAAAGATGGGAGTTGCCTTACCAAGTGGGAGGTCAGTGCCAACAAGACATTTCAGTTAAAGTGGAAGTGGGCTATTCTCAACAGTAGAATACCAAGGGAGGAAAAATCACTTTTGTAGTGTTAATGAGGCCAATGTAATCAGTGTGGCCCATTTCAAACAGTTGATGAAAAGGTGTGAGTAACAGTAGGGGGAAATTAGTATGGGGAAATAAGTTTTTGCAGTGACCCATCTGCTCCCAGTCTTTATTCAGGCCTAATTTGATGGTGTCCAGTTTGCAAATTAATTCCAGTTCTGCAGTTTCTCGTTGGAGTCTGTTTTTGATGTGTTTTTTGTTGAAGAATTGCCACTTTTAAGTCTGCTATTGAGTGTCCAGGCAGATTGAAGTGTTCTCCGACTGGTTTTTTAATGTTATAATTCTTGACATCTCCCCCTACTGTTACTCACACCTTCTTATCAACTGTTTGAAATGGGCCACACTGATTACATTGGCCTCATTAACACTACAAAAGTTTTTTTTTTCCTCCCTTGGGTATTCTACTGTTGAGAATAGCCCACTTTCACTTTAATTGAATTGTCTTGTTAGCACTGACCCCCCACTTGGTAAGGTAACTCCCATCTTTTCATGTGCTGTGTATATATATTCTGCCTACTGTATTTTCCACTCCATGCATCTGATGAAGTGGGTTTTAGCCCACAAAAGCTTATGCCCAAATAAATTTGTTAGTCTCTAAGGTGCCACAAGTACTCCTTGTTGTTCATTCCGAGTGGATTATTCAATAAATAGAACAGTTACATCAGTATTGTGATTTTTATTTCACCTCCCAAGAGGAGGATCCCCTGCTGTCCATCGGAACAATTAGTCTGGAATCTGAATATTCCTTCTGTAATTATTTCATAAAAACTACCTGCTCCTTCTTTAAGACAGGGCAGATTTGGTTGGTTGAAAGACAAAAAGCACAGGCTCATCAACTGTGAATTATTAAAC
Organism: Eretmochelys imbricata; assembly: GCF_965152235.1. Classification (NCBI taxonomy): domain Eukaryota; kingdom Metazoa; phylum Chordata; order Testudines; family Cheloniidae; genus Eretmochelys; species Eretmochelys imbricata. The sequence continues at coordinate 23,331,990 of NC_135585.1, forward strand.
AACATATGAAAGAATCATCTCTTTCTCATAGAACATCCTGCCCCAAAAAGCCTCACTCCTGAGAGAAGCTAATCACTGAGGCAGTCATGTTAGAAATTACACAAGGCAATACGAATTATTGTGTAGAACATTTTCACAGTGGAGGAGGAGAATTCAAGCCTTCCCCATGTTTTCCATCAGCTGTGACATTCCACATGTGAACTGGACTTAACAGCAGAAATACATGTAGTAAAAGACTTTGCAGTTCCAGAACACGGTTACAGCTGGATGAGGTTGGCCTCTGAAAGATTTATCACCAGCAGCATACTGCACAGCTCCTTAAATAAATCAGTGACATCAATGTTAAAAAAAACCCCATCAATATTTAATACTCCCACTGAAATGATGCTCACCTCCCTCCTACTCAGCCAGAACTCTCCTTCCTATTTCAGGGAAGCTGCCTGAACTTGCTACGTACATACACCACCCAAATCAGACAATTTTGTGCCTATCCATTCAACAGGCACCTTAGAACAGTTAAATACTATGGTGATGAGCTCAGTATAAGACCTAAAGAGAACAGAAGCTAATAATGGTCTCTCAAAATGAGTGAAAGTGTAATGCCACCATAGCCTCATTTCCAACTCAATCAATTCTGATGGGTTCTAAGTTGCAATTCAGTGATGAGGGATGGTGTGTGATTTTTGTGGTTTTTCTTTTTAAGAAGATGACAGGTACTTCCCTCTGAGTCAGTGCTGGTCCAAAACACCGGCAAGCTGTTACAGAATGCTGTTCTGTGACTCTTTGTGATAATTGAAAATTCCATAGTACTAAACCTGGTATGCTGGTCAATTTCAGTTTGGAGTAGCCATATTCTCTCTGTCTTAATTCCCTCTGTAATTTCAATTGGATAGGCTATTCCTTGTTTCCTGTCTTAAACAGCTAGATTGTGTTGCTTTGTGGTTTTTAACAGTAGCTGAAATTCTATCCTAGAGGTAGCTGCATTTCAATAGCGGATAAAGTTACTCTTGCAAATACAGTTTTGTGTAAACAGCACAATATGCAAAGCACTTAGGGGTCCAATTGGATGGAAAGCACTGTAAAAATGCAAGATCACTTTCTTAATATGCAATGTATAGTAGGAAAAATAAGACTCCTATATGAAAAGTATTTTCCAGGGTTGCAAATACACTCTCTTAAATAAAAAAAAAAAAGATACAAGTATCTTTGGGTGAAATTTATTATAATTCCATTTATCTGAGATTTCTTTACATTGCAAACACTGTGTGTGGGGGTGGGGGTGAGTCATGAATCAGTGTGTAGAGGGGTAAGTGGCTCTGATGGAAGCCCACTGCCCATACCTTCAAGCTGAAAGAGGTTTGCTGCACATCCAGCCAGCCTGTGACATCATTTCCAGAATTATCCTAAGCCAAGTATTTAATTTGATTTCAGAATTACCCTCTGTTGGCCAAAGCAATACAGGCTTTTGTGGGTTTTTTGATCCTCATCCAGGAGGGGAGGAGATTGAGAGTGTGAGAGATTTTCAGGGAGTCAGATAAAATCAAAGCCCAGTCTGCCTTGTTATAGGATTAGAATCCCTGGCCTATAGCTGATGAACTTTGTGTTCTGTTCAGCAATCTCCGTTTGTGATTGCTGTGTACAGCAGACATATCTGTGTCAAAGCATCTCAGGCTCTGTGGAGGAGAGGACTAGTATAGAACCTAAAGCAAACCGGTGGGTGTTGGAACTTTACAGTGGTTTTGTGAAAAGGTGAGTGAGAGGGGAAATGTAAATCCTGTGAGAACAGAATCAGACTTGTAGGAGCTAGCAGAATACTTTTGTTCATATTCACACAACAAATAAAATGTAGGGTTTTAGGGTTTTTGGCCTTGACATGAACACGCACAGCATATGTGACTCAGTTCAAGTTCCAAAGTAAAAAAAATTGCTTGTTGGAACATGTTTGTGCACGTGTGCTTCTTGCCAAACTTGGGCGTTTTTTCAGGGGGACAGCAAAAGGAACATCCCCCTGACACCAAAGATGACCCTCTGGACAAATTTCATCTCCCTGCTCCAAAGAATAGAAGCATTAGGATTTCTCAGCAAAATAGTTTTCAGAATTTTTCAACATGGGCAAAATAATACTTTTCCCTAAATTCTTTCTGAGAAATAGGAGAACTATTTTTGCTAAAAATTTCCAAAAAATCTTCAGCCTTAGGCAGACAGCTAGCATGGAAAAAGTCAGCTCACAATTTCAGCTAAATGGTTAAGGTTGGGCAAAGTTATAAGCAACGGAAAACAGGGTTTTATAACCACATGCTTCAAACCACCTTTAACTATAGGCATCGCTATTTGCACTGCTTCAAATAAGATCTTAATGTGTTTAACTGTGTTGAATAAGTGTCATTACCCCCATTTATACAGTTCAGGAAACTGAGGCATGGAAAGATTAAGTGACTTGCCAAAGGCCACCCAGTTTTCTGACCAGTCCTGGGCCTTATCCAGCAAGCCAGCCAAATACAGCCTCAAAACAAGCTGATCAGAAAATTATAAGTATTGTTAAAAAATTCAGATTCAATCTTGTTTTTGAAAATCAACTTTTCGTCTTAAATGATAAAATTAAAAAGCAAAAAAAGGGTCAAAATTTTTAATTTAGAAAATGAACAATTTTGACCAGCTCTAGAGAAAATGTTCCCAAACCAAAGACAGCCTAATGCCACTAGAATCCCAGATTTTGGTCACGTGCTGCTAAACAAGAATATAATTTACTAGAGCTAAATTCTAGCAATGGGAAAATGGAGAGATCAAAAGATAAGGAGGTAAATAAGTAAGATTAGCAGGTCTCCCCCCAGCGTTGCTTGTCTAAAATGATGGGTTTGTCTATTGTGGGGGTGGCTAACCTATAGTCATCAAAGCTGTAGAAAGGGCCCTACAGAGACGCCCCTCTTCTTTAACACAGAAGTAGAATCTACAGTCGCTAGAGGTCCCACCATGCAAGAATACATGTTGATCCATGCAGACAGCGGGTTCTTGCACGTGATGGTCTACTGTGTGCTATCACCTATGGGCGACCCTCATTTATTAAACATATAGTATGGATCACAAGGTCTCAGTGAGTGCTCGGACCTGTTGTCTCTGTGGAGTATACAAAGCTGCTGTCTCTGAAGAGGCCACACTCAGTGCTTAATGTGTGTAGAATAGAAGGGAAGGGGCATAAAGGGTGACAAACCCAGCAAAAAAAATGTTTTTAACTGAGCCAGGTTGCTGAGGGTTGCACTGTAAGCACTATCTTACCAAAGCTGCTGCTCCTAGATTTTGACAGGCATCCCACTTTTAGCACCGGCCACACTGCACTGGTGAGCCTGTCATCTCCACCTGTGGACAGGGGCCACCTGCTGACCCCACACAAAGGCTGCAAGTGACCACTGGGCCTATCATCACTCAGGCTACCCTGCCATACCCCAGAGGTGGGTGCCTGCTGCTCTCCCCGGTGCTTGGTATGGTTCCCTGTCATCCCTTAGCATAGGCCAGGCTAGATCCTGTCCTTGCCCCTGCTTGAAGCCAGTGGGACAGTCCCAGTTCAAAGGGGGTCAATGCTACTACTGGCCTGGCAGTAGCACCACTCCTGCCCTTGGCCCTAACACAGGTGGCCCAGCAGAGAGAGGGGCAAACACCATCCTCTGAACTGTCTTGGAGGGGGGGTGGTGGGGATGGCCTGCAACACCCCATCCTCCGCCAGGCCTCAGCTGGACTGAGAGAAGGGCGGGGAGGTGGGAGGGGAAGGGCTGTGGCTGAAGGGGTGATGTAATGGGGAGGGGAAGGGTGATGGGAGGGGGAGGGGAAAGTCCTGTGGGGGAGGGGAAGGGAAAAGGAAAGGGGAGGGGTGATGTGATGGGAAGGTCCTGTGGGGGAAGGAGGAGGGGGAAGGGAAGAGGGGAAGAGTGGTGTGTGGGGGGAAGGTCCTGAGGAGAAGGGGGAAGGGTGATGTGATGGGCAGGGGAAGGTCCTGCGGGGGAAGGTAAGGGAAGGGGGAGGGGTGGTGTGAGGGGGGAAGGGCCTGCGGGGGAAGGGAAGGGGGATGGGCAATGTGCTAGGGAGGGGAAGGACCTGTGGAGGAAGGGGGAGGGGTGGTGTGAGGGGGGAAGGCTTGTGGGGGAAGGAAAGGGGGATGGGCGATGTGATGGTGTGGGGAAGGTCATGTGGAGGAAGGGGGAGGGATGATGTGAGGGGAGAAGGGCCTGAAGGGGAAGTGGGGCAGAAGAAGGGGAGGGCAGAAGGAGTCGGGCGGGTCCGGGCTGCAGTTCGCTCTCCCCTCCAGCAGGGGGCGCTGCGCTCTCCCCCTGCCCCTCCCGCTGCCGGCCCCTCTAGCCCGCGGGAGCAGGGCCGCTCGATCGTCGCTGGCCGTCTCCTAGCAGCAGCCCCCTCGCTGCCGAGGCCGCCGCGCGTGGTCCGTGGGGTCGGGCGGCAGCCGAGCCCGGCCCCCTGGGTAGGTGTCGGGAGGGGCGCGAGCGAGGGCCCGCCCTCGGCAGGTGCAGGAGGCGGGGCCACGTCCGCGCAGGTGACGCGTGCGCAGTGCGTGGCCGGGGTGAGCCCGTACGGCGCAGCGTGTGAAGCGCCAGCCCCCAGGTACAGGACCAGGGGCGGGGGGCTGGTCTCTAGGTGCCTGCCCGGCGGGAGGGGAGGTCGCCCACGGATGAGGAGCCGTGGGGGGAGCCCCCACCCGTAGGACCTGGCTGGCAGGGCCCCCTGTTCCTAGCCCAGAGTAGGCCCCTGGTGGCCCTGGCTGGCTGGCAGGGCTCTCCCTGGTGGCCCAGTGGCTGGGTTGACGATGGACATTTGTCCCTGCAGAGCAGGGACATGGGGGGCAGCCGTGGTGCCCCTGCCCTGCCCCATGGGTGGGTGGAAGAGCCGCCATCGCTCTGCATCTTACAACCAGGAATGGGGGGCTGGAGGGAGCCTCGAGAGGTCATCTCGTCTAGCCCCCCCGCTGAGCCGGACCTAGTGACCCTGGACCATCCCTGATGGTGTTTGTCCAACCTGTTCTTAGAAACCTCCAGAGATCCGGCTCCAGAGAGGCTCGGGGTCCCCCGACGGCGTTGCAGCTTGACGACCGAGGCCTCGGACGCCACCCCGCGTGCAGGAGGGGACCCCGGCGGCGGGGTCCTGGGCGCGGGGAGGGCCGGGTGCCCCCTCCGCACTTGCTCTGTGCCCCCCTCCCAGGCAGCTGGGAGGGGCCGGGGCTGAGGTCGGCCGAGGGGGTCTCCTCCATCTGTGCTGGTCCGCTGCTGGGCCACCGTCGCACCATCCCCTCCGTGCGCATACCCGAGCCGCCCGCCCTCTCGGAGATGCTGCCTGCCCGTGCGGTCTGCCCTCGGTCGCTGGGACAGTCCTCCACACCGCTTCGGCGTGTGGGGAATGACGGGGACCGGGCCTTGGGCGACCGATGCTGGACAGGGAGCTCGATGTGGGGTGTGCGGCCGGGATGGCGCACGCGGGGTGGACGCAAAAACAGCGGTGGCCCTAGTCACGTCTGCCTCCCAGACATGCTGGGAAGAGAGGGAAACCCTGGATCCCTGGGAGTGGGGTGAGGCCTTGGCAGCGGCTTCCCAGTGTGCCTTCTGGGACAATGTCCCCCCGAGGTAATGCGGAGCTGGTTGGTGGGTGCCGGGCACCACTCCGCGTGCCGTCCATCGCTCGCCTGCCTACCCCATAGGCTGGAAGCGGCGGCGGGGGACAAGCCAGAGGGATTGGAACCGTTTCCCTCACCCAGGAGCCAGGTATCTAGCGCTCTCCGTGAGCCTCACGGCCCGTGGAAGGTGGTGGTTCAAAGACTTGTGTGGCCTGAGGCGGCCCATGGATGCCCATGAGGGGGCCCCGGGAAGGGCGGAAGAGGGACCACCGAGGAGGGAAGGACTCTGAGGATGCCCATGCTCCCCTCAGTACCCCCATGCCAGCCCCCCCCCGGTCCATGGGAAGCCCAGGAAGGAGAGGAGCTACCCTGCCTCCCTCTCTGCGTTGGGGCTGAAAGGCCGGGGCCCGTCTTGCCCCTTCCCGCCTCCACCCACTTGGACTCCCACCCCACGCTCTGCGAGGGGAGGGCGGAAAGGGCTGGGGCGTGGTCGTGGGGGTCGGTCTGCATGTGGCTGCGGATTTTTTTTTTTCGGGGGGAGGGGTAGCTCAGTGGTTTGAGCATTGGCCTGCTAAATGCAGGGTTGTGAGTTCAGTCCTTGAGGGGACCATTTAGGGATTGGGGGAAAAAATTGGGGATTGGTCCTGCTTTGAGCAGGGGGTTGGACTAGATGACCTAGCAGGTCCTCAAGGAATTAATTCTGAAGCACTTAGAGGAGAGGAAAGTGATCAGGAACAGTCAGCATGGATTCACCAAGGGCAAGTCATGCCTGACTAATCTAATTGCCTTCTATGACGAGATAACTGGCTCTGTGGATGAAGGGAAAGCAGTGGACTTGTTGTTCCTTGACTTTAGCAAAGCTTTTGACACGGTCTCCCACAGTATTCTTGCCAGCAAGTTAAAGAAGTATGGGCTGGATGAATGGACTATAAAGTGGATAGAAAGTTGGCTAGATTGTCAGGCTCAACAGGTAGTGATCAATGGCTCCATATCTAGTTGGCAGCCAGTATCAAGTGGAGTGTCCCAAGGGTTGGTCCTGGGGCCGGTTTTGTTCAATATCTTCATTAATGATCTGGAGGATGGTGTGGATTGCACCCTCAGCAAGTTTGCAGATGACACTAAACTGGGAGGAGAGCTAGATATGCTGGAGGGTAGGGATAGGATACTGAGGGACCTAGACAAATCGGAGGATTGGGCCAAAAGAAATCTGATGAGGTTCAACAAGGACAAGTGCAGAGTCCTGCACTTAGGACGGAAGAATCCCATGCACCGCTACAGACTAGGGACCGAATGGCTAGGCAGCAGTTCTGCAGAAAAGGACGTAGGGGTTACAGTGGACGAGAAACTGGATATGAGTCAACAGTGTGCCCTTGTTGCCAAGAAGGCCAATGGCATTTTGGGCTGTATAAGTAGGGGCATTGCCAGCAGATCGAGGGATGTGATCGTTCCCCTCTATTTGACATTGGTGAGGCCTCATATGGAGTATTGTGTCCAGTTTTGGGCCCCACACTACAAGAAGGATGTGGAAAAATTGGAAAGAGTCCAGCGGAGGGCAACAAAATGATTAGGGGACTGGAACACATGACTTATGAGGAGAGGCTGAGGGAACTGGGATTGTTTAGTCTGCGGAAGAGAAGAATGAGGGGGGATTTGATAGCTGCTTTCAACTACCTGAAAGGGGGTTCCAAAGAGGATGGATCTAGACTGTTCTCAGTGGTAGCAGATGACAGAACAAGGAGTAATGGTCTCAAGTTGCAATGGGGGAGGTTTAGGTTGGATATTAGGAAAAACTTTTTCACTAGGAGGGTGGTGAAACACTGGAATGCGTTACCTAGGGAGGTGGTGGAATCTCCTTCCTTAGAAGTTTTTAAGGTCAGGCTTGACAAAGCCCTGGCTGGGATGATTTAGTTGGGGATTGGTCCTGCTTTGAGCAGGGGGTTGGACGAGATGACCTCCCGAGGTCCCTTCCAATCCTGATATTCTATGATTCTATGATCCCCCAGCCTCCCTAGGGAGCCCTGGTCCGGTGCTTACCTGTGTGCCATATCCCTGTATAATTCTCCTTAGAACAGGAAACCGATCAGGGACTTGTGTTCTCAGTATCCAGCAGCAATAGTCTTGGAGTACGTCTGGGCCCGAGTCTGGTCTGTCTTTTGCACACAACTGTATAACTCTTTGATTAATGGAATTATTTCTGATTCACAGTGATGTAAGTGTGACCAGATTCACACACTGCTTCCTGATCCCAGCACCATAGAAATATTGTGTAAGTTGCTTACTCACATGCATTCTTATCACTTACCAGTACAGAGTCTTTGTGCCATTCATTTACCATTTTGTCTTGGAAACCTTCATGCTGCCACTGTTAAACAAATAGTATATACTATGTTAATAATTCTCCGTACTCTGAAATCTAAGTATACCTCCTTCTACAGTATCATTCTGCCCTGCTAGCTGCTGGGTGTGGAGAATTTAAAACATTTCCAGATGCATCTAATCCCCAGCAGAGCTACAGAAATATGTTGTCTCCTTTTTTAGGAAAATTCAAATGTGTGTACGGTGAGGATTTGTTAAAGGAAATTTCAGAGTTTACATGGAGCGCCAGGTATCATAAATCTATAAACAGTTTGAAAAGTGCTTCTGGCACAAAATACAATGAATTTGAGATGATTTTCCTCCTCATTGATGTAGAACAAAGTACAGTTAGTGGAGTTTTTCAAAAGTGTAGCTGCAAAACTGGCTAGATCACAAGTACCAGATATGATGATAGCATTTCTTAAGTGTCTTTTAGCTCTATTACAATAAACTGAGGAATGGGGACAGTATCTGAACTTTGTGCTGTTTTGTAACTTTGTGTTTGTTTTGTTAGAATTGGAAAAGGTACATAGAAGGGCAACAGAAATGATTTAAGTATATGGAACCACTTCCATATACGGAGAGATTAAAAAGACTGGGACTTTCAGCTTGGAAAAGAGACAACCAAGGGGGGATATGATAGAGGTTTATAAAATCTTGAATGATGTGGAGAAAGTGAATAAGGAAGTATTATTTATTCCTTCACGTACCACAAGGACCAGGAGTCACCCAATGAAATTAATAGGCAGCAGGTTTGTAACTAACTAACAAAAGCAGTTTCTTCTTCACACAATGCACAGTCAACCAGTGAAACTGCTTGCCAGGGGAGGTTGTGAAGGCCAAAACTACAATGGGGTTTAAAAAAGAATTAGATAAGTTCATTGAGGACAGGTCCCTCAGTGGCTATTAGGGCCTTACCAAATTCAAGGTCCATTTTGGTCAATTTCATAGTCCTAGGATTTTAAAATCAGTAAATTCCATAGTTTCAGATGTTTACATCTGAAATTCCACTATGTTGTAACCATGGGGATCCTGACCCAAAAGGGGGCCATAAGGGGTCACAAAGCTGTTGTAGGGGAGGGTCACTGGATTGCCACCCTCACTTGTGCATTTCCTTCAGAGCTGGGTTCTGAAGGCTGGCACCATGGAGCTTCCTGCAGCTGGGGGAGGTACCCAGAGCTGGGTCTGATCTCCCCCCGAGAGCAGCTGTGCAGGGGAAGAGGAAACCCTGTCCCTCCGCAGCCTTGCTGGGACTAGCAGCTAGAGCCTGATAGGAGTCCCCGGCTGGGGTGTCCCCAGCCCTGCCCCTCCCCTCCAATAGCTAGATTTTACGGAGGAGATTTGATTTCATGGTCCGTGACTCATTTTTCACAGTCGTGGATTTGGTGGGGCCCAACTATTGGATAAGATGGTCATGGATACCGCCCCATGCTCTGGGTGTCCCTAGCCTCTGACCCCCAGAAGCGGGGAGTGGACAAGGGGATGGATCACTCGATGGTTGCCTGTTTTATTTGTTCACCTGTGAAGCTCCTGGCATTGGCCACTGTTGGACGACAGGATACTGGGCTAGATGGACCCAGTATGACTGTTCTTATGTTCAGCCTTTTCATCTGGACTAATATCTCTTATGTCTGTAACTTGAAGTCTTTAAACTATGATTTGAGGACTTCAGTAACTCAGCCAGACGCTAGGGGTCTATTACATGGGGGAGGGGGGAGATTCTGTGGCCTGCAATGTGCAGGAGGTCAGACTAGAGCTAGATGATCACAATGGTCCCTTCATACCTTAAAGTCTATGAGTCAAACCTCTTTTTGTGAGCTCACTTCATTTTTAAACTTTTCAATTTAAACATTTCAGAGCTTGGCATTTGAACTGCCAGGCTTATAAGTAGTGAAATATTTGACACTTTCTAAAAAGCCTGTTTCTCTTCTAACTTATTATTTATGAAATACTCAAAAAGGGTTTGTTTTTGTGTCTTCTTCCTTTTCAGGTCCCATTCGAAAAGCATGCAACTGAAGCCATGAGTACAAATAAACAGTGGGATGTTAACAAAGCGCTGGCTGTTGCCAGCCTCTTCCATTTTCTTTACAGTGCAGGAAACGCCTGTGTCATTCCATTTTTAACTCTTTACTTCCGGCAGCTGGGGTTGACAGCCCCTTTAGTAGGTATTATCATAGGAATTAAGCACTTGATATCATCTCTCTGGGCTCCACTATGCTCCTACTTTGCAAAGAGCCACAGTAAAAGGAAAGTTCTCATTACTGGATCATTGCTGTGTTCAGTGGGAACCGGTTTGCTGCTTACACTTGTCCCACCCTTGAGCAAGGATGTCATGTACAAATATTGTAATATAAGCCAGCAATCAAGTAGCTTATTGAATGCAGTAGAAGTGCCTGACATGAGTCTGAACAATCTGAGTGCTGTAAATCCCAATACTGTTACCAATAAAGAAATGGTATCTGCAGAAACACTAAGAACAGCTACAAATGTTTTGGTGATGAGTGGAAAGCCACCGCTAACAAGTTCAGCTTTCCAAGAATTGTTTACCTTTATGGATGCACAAAAGAAGAATGGTGAAAGAACTGGTGAAGTGGGCACAACTGCAGACCTTTACCATAATAGGCCTTCTGGCAAGATAGCTTCTATGAATGCAATTAACCAGATGATACAAGAACTTGAGACACTCGCTTCAAATGAAACACAAATCCGTAGGCTTGAGAAGGAAACCAAAACTCCAGAGGTTGAGCTGCTGAATGTGAATAGTAACCCTGAGAAAAACCTTTCTATTGGTGGAAGTACGGAATTTTCTTTATTTCAAACAAACCCTCACCCTGCTGGTCGAGCTTCTTATGTTTTTGAGACTCTGTCGAGTCACCCTGAGAAAGTTCGGGATGTCAACTTTGAGCTCCTACAAGATATTAACTTTCTTGACCGTGAGCACCAGATTTTTCTCATGGTGCTAGGTGCTGTTGTGTTTTGGGAGCTGTTGGCTGCTCCTCTCGAATGGATGGTTGATGACAGTCTTTATGAATATCTTGACTTTGTTGACGCAACTGACAGATATGGGAAGCTTTGGGTTTGGAGTTATTTGGGTGCATCTGGAGGAGCCTGCAGTATCACCATATTTGTGGATCAGTTGAACTGCTTCCTCAGTGCTAAAATCTCTCGTCTCTCTGTGCACTTCTATGGCTATGCTGTACTGATCACACTCACATTGCTCATCAGTGTCTTTCTTCCTATCCATGTTTCCAAGAAAACAGAGCATGTGAACAAAACTGTCAAAGCTCTGAACCTCATTGGAAGTGATGGCCGAACAATTCTCTCTGCTGTCACCGTCTTCCTTACAGGAGTCATTGGATCTACTGTGCAGAATTTTCTCTTCTGGCAAATGCAGGACCGAGGCAGTAGTGAATTATACATGGGTCTCTCGGTGGCTATTGGACTGATTGCTGAAATTCTGCTTTATATCTTCAAAAGCAAGTTACTAAGGGCTCTCTCAAGTAGTGGTACTGTTGCACTGAGTTTAGGCTGCCTTTCAGCACAGCTTCTGTACTATTCGTTCCTATGGAATGCGTGGTCAGTACTGCCTACTCAGATGTTGTGTGCCTTCAGCAACGGTGCCTTATGGTGGGCAGTTAATATGTTGGTTGACGATGTAGCCAGTCCTGGGACGGAGAGAGCTCTGCACATTGTCCTCCAGGGCCTCTCACATGGTTGTGGAGCTACCGTGGGAAGCTTTGCAGGGGGATTTGTTGTGAGCAACTTTGGCTTGGCAGTTCTGTACAGGGCATGCTCTATAAGTTTGGCACTGTGGTTAATCTTGTTCCTGATTGTCCAGTCTAAGTTGCCTCGGCAGAAAAAAATTAATTATTCTCGTCTCCTGGCTGCAGATCCTAGTGATGAGAGTGACTCAGACGAGGAGAAGGAAAGGGACTGGCTAGTGAAAGCTATGAAAGATGAGAACTTCAATAGGAATTGGTAACATAATCACATTTGATCAGCTAATCTGCAGTAGAACAGATTCAGAGTGTAAAGATGAAATTATTAGGCAAGAGGGAAGGAAATGCCCAGGAATGACTAATAATTCCTAAGTGGTGGAATATACAATGTACATATTTGCTTGGAAAGCCATGTATAAAAACTATGTTTTATAAATCTTTTATTTTCTTAAGATTAATTTATAGTAAATATTTGTAGCATTTTTTAACTTAATCATTATGTTTCCCAAATCCAAGTGGAAGGCCTTTTGAGATATGCATTTGCTAAAATAAATAGATCTCCTAAGTCCCAGGACGCTGCTGTAACCACAGTGCTATCCTTCCTCTACCTGGACTCTGTGCAGACTGTATCTCCATATTAAGGGTAGAGATGGATAGAGCCCCATCTTTTATATCTTTCAAAAGATAGCTGCTACCTGCTTTATTTTGTGCAAATTAAACATGGCACTTTTTACACCCCTTTGATTGGGGTCAGTTTGGGCAACGTGTGTTTTTAAAGTACATTATTCAGTGCCTTTGGACAGGAATATATCTGCAGTTCTCAGGGGCTGGTAAATGAGTAACTTTAAAGAACCCCTGAGATTTGTCCAATTATAATCTCAAAAGCATGCAAATGCCAGCATAGTTTTCTTCATAGGCACCTACAAAATAAAAATGATTTGGCTGACCTCACCAAAATGTCCATATTAGACTTTATTAAAAATGGGCCATGAGTCTTTTTGCCCTTCAGGCTAAGGTTGAGTGTAGTGCCGGTGTAGTAGTTATATTGTCTTTCAAAAGTTTACATTCTTCCTTTGCAGACGGATGAGGTTTAATACTTAGTGGGTGTTTAGATATAGTTTGCTAGTTCACGCTTAAAGTTTTACAAACCATGAGAGTGGTAGCTGCAAGCAAACTAAATATTTTGGCACATTTAACATGCAATAGAAGCAGGGCTCATAAAAGAGCTGTAAATAAAATAATATGCACTTGGTTTAATTAATGTTTGACCTAACACCTTCCTAATTCAGTAGGAAGTGGCACAGAAGCGACCAGCAAGAAAAGGGGATACCATTGAGTGGTATTTTGTTGCTAGTTACACATCAGTAACTACTGATCTGTATGTCAGTCATTTCAACCCAATAAGCTGCCTTCAACTTGCTGGCACAAATCCACTTTGCCTTGCAGCATACTCTACTAGAAATGCTTTATATAGAGAATTGTCTTAGTGCCAAGAATAGCTACAAAACTTACGTTATCTTGTCCATCAGAAGGAAAAAAAAATGTTACTATCTTGTAGGAATTCAAACCAAACAAGCTGGGAACAATTTTAGTGTCAAAATGGTTTGCATCTCAGCCCTATTATCGCGTGATACCTCATCAGCAAGTGGTGGTCAGTAGTACTTAGCACTAATTATCTTTTAACTTTTAAAAAAAAGTATCTGACAGCAGCCATAAGTAAAACAAAGAAATTGCGAGTACAGTATTTAAAGGGACAGCATCTGTTAGACACTCTGATACATGGGGATGTTTAGATAAGTAGAGAGAACTTAAATTTGGCCCAAAATTTAGTAAAAACAGGCTTTTGTAAAACCTCAGACCAATGGAAATGTACATTTTTAAAGTCCAGTGAAAACAGTTTTTTTTTTAATCAGAAACAATCCCCTTCAGTGGTTGAAACTCTAGATTTTACAGCACAAAAATCTGGAAGTGAAACTGACTCAGGGCTCGTCTACAACAGACATTAACTACGTCTGTTTCTACTTAAATCTGTGCAACACCTTTGTGTAGACACTTCCCATCCCTTTCTCTGCTTGAGGCTGTGTCTATCTCTCCAGTACTCCCTGCCCCAGCAATGAACAGTGAGGGCAGTGTGCAGAATAATAGGTGATTCTCCTGCCCTTCAGAGGCTCAACTTGCTGGTTCGACAGCATCCCCAGGCCCTTCCACCCACCAAAGCAAGGGACAAAATTTAATTGTCCTTGACATTCACTTAACACCTTTTAGTTGTTTTTTTTTTAGCTGTAATTCCATTTGCTTTAGTTGGCTTCTGTCATATCCCTAGCATTCTTTGAACAACTATGAACCTTGTCAAGGCTTTTAATGATATTAGGACTCAAAAAACAACAACCCCATGTCAACTAAACTGCCATTGTGTAGAGTACGTATTCACTCTTGTAAAATAAGTGATGAATGGGTACGCTTGGTGGATTTAGAAATACACCCGCATCAACAACATGTACTTAGATCACCTACTAATAGCCCAAAATTATTAATGAAATTCCTGCATGGATGTTTTCCTGTTTCACTATCATTTATTGTTATTAATAGGAGTGTCATATGTAAGATATGGGAGCTAACTGTCATGCTCTACTTGGCACTGGAGAGGTCAAGTCCAGTACTATGTCCAGTTCAGGGCACCACACTTTAAGAAAGATGTGGACAAATTAGAGAGAGTCCAGAGGAGAGCAACAAAAATTATAAAAGCTTTAGAAAACCTGACGTATGGGGAAAGGCTAAAAAAACTGGATGTGTTTAGTCTTGAGAAAAGAAGACTTGGGGGCGGTCGCTGGGGGGACCTGATAAGTCTTCAAATATGTAAAAGGTTGTTAAAAGAGAATGGTGAACAATTGTTCTCCTTGGAAACTGAAGGTAGGACAGGAATTATGAGCCTAATCTGCAGTAAGGGAGATTTAGGTTAGATATTAAGAAAAAAATTCGAACTATAAGCATAGTTAAGCTCTGGAATAGTCTTCCAAGGGAGATTATGGAATCCTTGTTTTCTGAGGTTTTAAGATCAGATTAGATTGATTTTGGTAGGCAAGGCCTCAGTCACTAAAATCAGCAGATTGGTTGTGTAAGAAGATGTCAACATAGTCACTTTGATGACCATAACTAATCTTTAAACTCTGCAGAACATTACACAACTCTGATTCAAATAGCCAGAATTTGAATAACTGGTTGCATCATCTTATGTTTTGATTTTTATCACTGAAACCTAAGAAAATTACCTTCTTCACCATTCTAAGTTCTAGCTTTTTCGTCTGTGTCCTATACAAACCTTGTAACCAGAGCTGTGTGCAGCAGGGTGGCTTCATTTCACAGTGTGACGCTGAAACTTTTCCTTTAGTTTCTATTCATGTGTGGTTCACATTTTCTGAGATTTCCTTAAAGTTGCACGTTCCAACAGAACTACAATCTCAAAGCAAAACTCAGGTGAAATTGTAAATTTTTCATGCTTTTGATTCAGAATTGTAAGAATTGTCCTGGGTGCTCCAAAATGATTCAGTGGACTCAGGAAACCTTTCCACAAAGCTTTTTTCACTTGAGTTTGTAATGAAATATAAAGTCAGGTGAGTTTCTAGAAAGGATTTCAGGTTTTGTAATGAATACTTGCCCCAGCTCTGCTTGTAACAAATAGATCTCTTCTAGTCCATTACCTTAGGGTGGCTCCAGTTAGCTGTAACTTCACAAAAATGTCAGATATTTTCAGCAATGTTCTATTACAAATAGGAATATTTGCATGTTCCAAAACTTAAAATCTGGAGCTCTCCTGAATCTGCCCTTTTTTTATCATGGAATATGCTGCCTTTCAGCACTAAGACTTTCCATATTACTTTACCAGTAAAAATGCTGCTCATTCTTTTTGCCTGTCTCTGAAATATACGCTGTTCTGAGGGCTGTGTGAATGGTGTGCTCCAAATCAGATTTAAGCTCTTGGAAGAGTGAAATAAGATTGGAACTCGATATTGAATTGCTAATGTTGCAAATTCTCCAGATGGTACCTTCTTTAGACTTTATAATTGAAGATACCTTGTACACACTTTGAGATATTAAGCAAGTATTGACTCTTGAATAGGTGAACATGTAGGGAACTAACCCAAGAGATAAATATTGACTGAGACAGATATCAATATTTACCCTGAGAATTCTTGGAGCTTATTAAACATGAAGTCAGCATACAGTATATATTGCTACATTCATTCAAAAAGACATATTTTTAAAGACCCAGTTTCTACTTGTTCAGGGGCAGAGACTAAGTCTTCCTATGTGTGTGTACATTGCATAGCTTAACTGGCCTCAATCCTCATTGGGACCTCTGGGCACTACTGTAATACAAATACTGTTACTGTGCCCAAAGTCAATGATGCATACAAATTAGGTAAAGAAATGCCTAAAATGCTAGTAGTTTGTGACCCAAAAATAGAGGCTAGATTGAGGCACCTTTACAAATTTAATCTTAATATCTTCATTTGTAATATTTAGAAATTTTTCTGCTATGGCTATGGATTTCTAGTATAACAGTTTGCTTTCTTCATCTATTCTAACTTCCTTCTTCTAGGGTTTCTATAGTGACGATCACTCTAGTATCTAAAACTACTCCCTCCCAGTCTAACGGGGAGATAACGTTAGATGGCTAGTGAAAAAGTATAGTCCTGTGATCCAGCCAGCCAGGTAACAGAATTTTGTGTATGTGGTTTGATTGGACATAGAATGAATTCAAAAACATCTTATAACTGACCTCTGAGCCAGTCATGTTACTGTTGTTTGCATATGCAATCTAATTATTAACGATGATTCCAGAGTTCCCTACTGTTGATCCCTATGGAGCTAAGCAATAGAAAACAGCTGAATTATCACATGACTTGTCAAGTAATCAGGAGCCAAACATTTATTTTATAGTTCTTCCACAAGAATAGGATTTCAGGTTCACCAAACTGAAAAGAGCTGGTAAAACCTGGATGTAGGAACCTAGATTTTGCAGGTAACCATCACTGCCTTGTGTTGCCCAGTGATATATTTGAATGTGATCATAGGCAGAAGTTTAACAATGTGGCAGTTAATTGACAGTACATGGCCCTTGCTTCATCATGGAAGCATTTTTGAAGGCTTTGATTCTTGTGTATTTTGTTGTGTGCGCTTGGCTCTATATGAAAATTTCTTATTGTCTGCTCAAATAATTGCCTTTTTAAAGAGCTCTGAATCACCATGTCTGTCTTAATGTTTTCCCACCTGCAGTTTAATCTTTTTGGCATTTGTCAGCATATCTCAAATACCATAGAGACTGTTACTGTTTTCTTGAACTGGGCAATGCACTTTAATATTAAGCTTTTAATATATGTACCCTTTCTACTGGATATCAATGTACATGCACCTTTTGGCTTTTTATAGAAATAACTATGTACAGAGAAATAGTTGGGCTTTTAAGACATATTATTCAGTTACACTGGAAGTGTTGCTATTAGTAAATCAGTTCTTATGCAGCCTAATGTTAAAATCCTTTTAGAACAGGGTCCATTAAAGACTTTTAGCCTTGAATTCTAGGACTTAGGAAGGCTGTGCATGTAGTCAGACTTACACCTTTATACTTGAGAATTGATTTGCACAGGGCATGCTGACTGGAACATAAATGTGCTGGCCTGCTTGCTACTTGACTTCCAGCCTTACCATGTGGAACGTCCAACACATCTGAATGTAACTTTTTCATTTGAAATTACTTCTGCCGTCCGTTTTGCAAAGTGATTTTATTTGATGATGATAGCGTGTACTGTGGAGCAAACTGACCTTCATGCTTTAATTGGATCATAAACTCAGCCATGTGATTCTTTAACTGTTGCTAGATTAAATCCTGTATTTTTAGTAGCACAGTATAAATGTCTAAAACATTCTCATTTTGGCCAATAGTGATTTACATTCCTGAAGAAGAGAATATCCCTGTAAATATTCAACTCTTCTGTTGATCAAACTGTTTACACTGTTGTTTTTCCCTGCAATGCAGAGCAGTGAAAACAAATCTGAGGTGATTCTCATTGAGAGCTCACAAATGGGTTTTATGGCAGATGATCTTCATTTAATGAGTTGAGTCACAGTCAGATGCTGGGATTCTTTTACATTTTACATGTCTAATTGAGGTACAATAATTAGCGGCTTGATTTTAAAAACAAATTGAAGTATAAATAAACCAACAGGTGTTTGTACTTGTACAGGAAACAGCCATTTCCTGCCTTTGCAGAGATTTTGTTTGCCTCATTAACAATAAATGATTTGACCAAAAATTGAAAAGTACAGTGCAACTCCTAAAAACTTTTAGTGCATGAACTAGGAAGCCCAAGGTACTCGTTGGGCTGAACAGCTCATGAAAATACTGAGGTTATATATTTTCCAAAAAACACAATCTCGTCAACTGCCAGATATTGCATTCCTTAATGCCCTAAATTACTGTGTTAATACAGTGCAGGTGATGGTACTGTATTTGCAAATCATTGATTATTAAGAGGGGGAAAAGGTATTCACGTCAACTGCTGTGAATAATCACAGGTCATCCATGCTGGGTTCTGCTGCTGTCTTTCAATTTGAAATCAACATTTCCAGAATCCTCTGCCTTTCATAAACACTTCCTCATTTGTCATCTGTATATATTTGCACTGAGTTTACAAGCAGAATAAATACCTTTTTAACTAATCAGAAATGTTGTGTTGTTTAAAATCCTTGACTGACTTAAGACTAGGCTGTTTCTCTTTGCTCTTAGTTATGGGTGACTTGGTATTTCTGGTTTACTTCCATGACTTGTGCCCTTGGAACCTGTGACCACCTCATGACTTCTAATGGTTATCATTGCAGCCATAGGGCTGTGTTTTCTCTGTGGGTGAAGTTCGCTCATGGTATTTTGGAGTCAACCACAGTAGTATTTAAAATAATTAAAAAATCCATCTTTCCAGCTGAGCAGAGGGTCAGTGTTATGCTGGCACTGGGCACCACTCCATCCCATACTGAGCTGTACGGCTCCTGGGTGGGATTATCAAAAGCACCTACATGACTTTCACTGTCAAGAGAAAGTGAACAGGAATAGTACACCTGAGTCATTTAAGATGCTTTTTAAAATCCCAGCCCATGACAGGTCTCATCTTCAAAATCTCACTGCAGCCAATGGCAGCTGTGGTCAGTGTTTTCAAATGTAGGCAACTAATTAGGAGGTCTCAAGCCCCTGCAGCTCCTATTGGCACGGATGGGCGTGCAGCACCTCTGAGAATGTAGACACTTATCTATGTGTCTAAATATGTATTTAGGTACGTGACTTTTGGGCACTTGGGTTTAAAAATATTCGTCCTAACTTGGTAACACTGCATCTGGATCGGGATCACTGAATCTATTCCTATGATGGGGCCTTGTACCTGTAGGACAGATCATTTCACCCTCTTGTGCCTCAGCAGTACCTGCAGCACTTTCTGCGGCACTGCTTCAGAGGGGAGAGCACACTGCCTTCTCTTTCCCCTTCACCTGCACATTTGCTGTTGTCGTGTTCATCTTTCTCTGCCTCCCTTAAGAGAATGGCGGTCTCTTTCCTCAAAAGCCTCCATCCAATGGTTTCTCCAGATGAAACAATCCATTACAATTCAATTTACATTCAACTAAACAAAAGTATTTCTTGGAATAAAAAAGTTTGATACTAAATGCCTGAAATTTAGCTGTAATGGATGTTTTCTTGTCTACATCTACCGATTTATTCACTCAAGCTTTTAGTCCTCTCAAACACTAATGGAGGACTAATTACACTAATGTAATAGCTCACAATATTCTTGAGAGCTAGGTCAGTATTCTTTGTGCTTTACAGAGGGGAAGTGAGACACACAGAGGTGAAGCAATTAAATGAAGGCCACACAAGGAGTCTCTGGAAAAGCCTGGAATTAAACCCACATCTTGTGAGATCCAGTCCACTACCAGATCATCCTTCCCTCACTCTTAAGTTAGAGAATATTTATAAAATGCTAACACATCTTCTTTCTGCACATCTCTGTTTCTTGTACTGAGGGTCATGCGCCTCTGGGAAGGAATGGTTCCCAGAACACCAGCTTACATATTGATACTCCCCATACACATACCTGCCTTTGAGGTGCATTGTAAATGTTAACACCAGCATTTGATTATAAGAGCCTCCCTTGTTGAACTTGGCTGGGACACACAAGCAGAATTCCCTTGTTTCCTGTTTTTAATAATAATAAAGTGCCTTCATTTTAAATACATCTTTTGGGCTTTGTCCTCCCTTGTCCAAACACAATGTTGGGTCTTTCCTAAACTCTAAGTTAGCGTAAGAAAAAATACTTTCCAGTGTGGCATTACCTAGGGCGGGGGTCGGCAACCTATGGCACACGTGCCAAAGACGGCACGCGAGCTGATTTTTAATGGCACGCTGCTGCCTGCCTGGTCCCAGCCACCGGCCCTGCTCAGCCCGCTGCTGAACCCAGGCCAGCAGCAGGCTGAGCAGGGCCGGCGGCCGGGACCCTGACAGGCAGCAGTGTGCCATTAAAAATCCTGCCTGCCCTGGCCCGCTCTTCTCCACGTGCCCCCCCCCCCCCCCTGCAGGGGCAGGATGAAGAAGCTTGGTCCTGCTGGCTGCTGCTGCAGGACAGGCAAGGTCCCCTCTCACTGGCCTCTTCCCCCAGCGTGCTGGGTCCCTGCCCCTTCTCCTCTGCCTCCCTGCCACCAATCAACTGATGGCCCTTGCGAGGGAGGGGGAGAAGCGGAGCTGCAGCGCACTCACTACTCTGGGGAGGAGGCGGAGACGAGGTGGGGACAGGTCCTTGGGGAAGGGGAGTGGAATCAGGGCATATCCCCTCCAGCCCCCTGCCGTGAGCCGCTCTGGGCAGGGGGCTGGGAGCAGCCCCCCGACCCTAGCCCACACCCCCAGCCCTCTGCCCTGACCCCTGCACCCCCCTCACACACACCCCAGCCTCCTGCCCTGATCCTTGCACCCCTCCACGACTCCAGCCCTGACTCCAGCACCCCTCACACATACCCAGAACCCCACACCCCATGCCCTGACTGCTGAACCCCCTCACATGCCCCCAGCCCTCTGCCCTGACTCCTACACCCCCCACACATACCCAGCCCCCCCAAGCCCTGACTCTTACACCCCCCACATTCCCACCCCCACCCTGAGCACCAAACAGGAGCTCCAGCACCACCCCCACCACATTCCCACTTGCACCCCTCGTACCAAATGGGAGCTGTCCAGGTAAGCACTCCACACCCAAACCTCCTGCCCCAACCCTGAGCCCCCTCCCTCATTCTAGCTCCTGGCCAGACCGTACACCCAACCCCCAGCCTGCTCCTTCACCCCCAGCTCTGTGCTCAGTGCACTCCCACCCTCAGCTCAGTGCAGAGAGAGAGAGGAAGAGAATGGGTTAGAACCAGGGAGAAGGTAGGTATCCACTCTATGTGGGCAGGTCCGGGATCCCAGACTGGCAGTGGGCTGAGTAGGGCTAGCAGCCGGGACCCTGGCTGGCAACAGCCGGTGGATGGAACCCCAGACCGGCAGTGGGCTGAGCCACTCAGCCCACTGTCAGTCTGGGGTCCCAGCCACCAGCCCCGCTCAGCCTGCTGCCGGTCCCTTGCCAGCCAGGGTCCCGGCCGCAGGCCCCGCTCAGCCTGCTGTCAGCCTAGGTGAATGGAACCCCAGGCCGGCAGCAGGCTGAGCGGGCTGGTGGCGTAAGATCAGCATTTTAATTTAATTTTAAATGGAGCTGCTTAAATATTTTGAAAACCTTGTTTACTTTACATATGACAATAGTTTAGTTATATAATATATATATATATATAGAGAGAGAGAGAGAGAGACTTCTAAAAACTGTTAACATGTATTACTGGCATGCGAAACCTTAAATTAAAGTGAATAAATGAAGACTCAGCACACCACTTCTGAAAGGTTGCCGACCACTGACTTAGGGTATGAGCTGGACCAATGAACGGCTTTCCTCCCTCAGTTCTCCACCCTGGGGTGCCTTTTACACTGCTTTGCTTTCACACAGCATGTAAGTTACTCCCAGTTATATTGTATGAGTGCTGTGGCCAGCCACTCATGAATTACACTGCAGAGCAACACCAGTAAATTCCCAGTCCCAGACTTCCCCCAGAAATGTACATCTTGTACTGCCTGGCTCTCTCCTGGACAATGCAAGCTCATATAAAGTCTGTCATTTTATTAATAGAAAGTGATATGCAGAAATCTTCTTATCCCAAATGGAGTTTCCCAAACACTTCATCCAAACAAACTGGTTTAGATAAAACAATAAAACTAATTTATTAACTACAAAAGATAGATTTTAAGTGACTACAAGTAATGAGGCATAAAAGTCAGAATTAGATCCAAGAAAATAAAAATAAAGCGTAACTAATACCTAACTTAACAAGCGAAGTGAATTCAAAGCAAAGATCTCTCTCACCACCTGTTTCAGAAGTCTTACTGGCTGAATTTCTTTCATTTTCAATCCCTCCCCCAGTCCAGTACTGCTTCCTTTGTTCTTAAAGTGTTATTGATGCAGTGGGTAGAGAGAAAGGGAGAGAGAATTTGGGTTGTCTGCTCTCCCTTCTTATAGTTCAAGAATCATCTCCATCTGAGGTTCAGGAGGCAGCAAGTCTGTGTGAATGGGAACCGGCAGCTGTTTCTTTGTCAAGATGTAGATTTTTGCCCATATCCTATTTCTTGCCAAAGAATGGCCACTTAATTGGGTGATGGTCCATTTGATTTTGTTGACACCTGGCAGAAGCATTGGCTAGACTTTTGTTTCTAGGAACCTCGTTTGTGGCTGCTCCCCCAGACTAGAAACATGTCTTAGTAATACCATACAGAGGAATCTTATAACTTTACATGCAATATTTCCACACATATTTTACCAGGACAATAATGATCAGCAAATTATGAGTTTTCAAATGATACCTCACAAGGCATACTTTATACACAGTTTATCATAGTCCTGCAAAAGGGGTGAACATAAGAGTGCAGACTGTCACATCCATATTTCTAATCAACTCTTTCCTGTATCACAATTAACTCCTAACCATTCCTCTGCAAGACAAAGTCCAGTCTAACTGTGGCAATGCAAGGTGCAAGCTTTCATTTTGTAGTCTAAAAACCCAGAGTTAAATTGTAAATATATGTCAGGCTGCCTCTATTAGTCTACATAGGAAATTGGTCTTTCTCATTGCTCTCTGAAAGTGTAGGAACACAGCTCTACCAGAATTAGAACTGGTTGAAAAATGGTCTTTTTCCCCTTGTAGAAAAAAATTTGGGGCAAAAAATCAAACACTAGTCTTGATTCTGAAATCCTGCTGTGATGCCTCATCGGAGTTGTAGTTTGGGTACCTCATGTTCCCATTCTCCTCCTTATACTGGGCTCCCCACTTGGCCTACATTTCTCCTGATACACCATGGGTTTCCCTCTTGGTGAGGGGAGGTAGTGCATCATTCCCATCATGTGGCTGGCATGCATCAGGGAATGTGGAGTTCAGCTTGGGAGCCCAGCCTATAGAGAATGGGGGAATGAGGCAACTGAACTAAAACTTCCATGAGGCACTGCCATGGGATTTTGGAATAAAAATATTTGGGGTTTGGGCCAAAAACCCACCATTTTTCTGGTTACCAGGTGTTCAGTTTTCAAAAAAAAAAAAAAAAAAAAATCAAAAGAATTTTCCAAAAAGCCAATCAATGCTTATTGCCAAAAAACTAATTTTGTAGAAAGCCCCTTTTTCTACAGAAAAACAGTTTTGCTGGAAAATTTTTGACCAGCTGTTATGGTTCCAGCGTAGGTTTTACCACTGAACTCTCATTCCCTCTCTCCATGGGCACCCTTCCAACTGAGTAGGACCTACACCTGTATTTCTTTCAGGGTCGAATTCCATGATTCAGCGCACCTTTAGGCTGAGTCCCTAAGTCACAGCACCCATATTCACCCGTGCTGTGTCCTCTGGGTTTTGGGCCCTGTTCTAGACTTCCTTTCTGCAGTATGAAAATGCAGTCTCTTCGAAATAAAGTATTTATTTATCCATAAGAACATAGGGATGAAAGGGTTAAAACAACAAAAGGCCT
The DNA here is from genome assembly GCF_965152235.1 of Eretmochelys imbricata. NCBI lineage: Eukaryota > Metazoa > Chordata > Testudines > Cheloniidae > Eretmochelys > Eretmochelys imbricata. The sequence goes on from NC_135585.1 coordinate 23,355,793, forward strand.
ATACACCCATTACCTTACCTAAACCTGAACCTTTTCCAGTTTCAGTAGGTCCACTTGTCCTAATCATCCCACAGCTGCTGGGCAAGGCAGACTGTGCCCCTGCAGTGGCTGCCGTGGGCTCAGTGTGATTCTCTGTCAGTGTCTCACCCACTGAGTTACAACACCGTCTTTTGATCCATATAAAAATTCCTTTGCCTGTCCTGGGATCCCTGAACCTGGTCAATCTGATTTATGCATCTCTCCAAGCGGATCAGAGGCAGCCTTCCAGCAGTGGATTTGTCTGTTAAGACCTGCAATTGAGAGAGAATCACTATCTGCAGTCCTGGATTGCAAGCTATCACTTTAAAAGTGGGGAGGTTTCCTGATCCTTCTTGCAGGCCAGGGGGTTCTGTATCAAAGTGTGTGAGCAGCATCAGTCTGGAAAGAGTTAGCTTAAATCAATTAAGCTCTGCCTTAGGAAGCAGCTTGTTTTCTCTCTGTGTTACGGGGTTCATGTTTGTTATCATTCTGAATTTTACAAAATCCAGTAGTGTTACGCTGCAAAGTTCCAGAATATTTGTTTTTCTCTCACTTCTCTGGAGAGGTGTAAAACAACCCACAATTGAGGTAACTCTTTGCTCGCATGCACCAGACAACACAATAGTAATCATAGAGGCAGAAATACACACAATATTTATAAAATATAATACAAATTTCTCCTGTGTTCATCACACCAACTCTAGCCAGGATGATTATCCTTGTGTATGATGAGAGGTGGAGAACTGAAGTCCTCAGGGACTCTCATTGAAGTTTCTTAGCTCACATGTGAGGTAGTTTGAAGCAACAGGGCATCCAGATAGAGAGGCTGAGGACCAAGCAGTGGGGTATGTACCTGTTGCTACTTTGTTTTCTGTGTAACACTCCTTTACATTTCTAGGACTCCACTGTCTTCAGGAGGCAGCTGCCATTTTGTTTTCAGTTCAGATGCATGTGCCACAGGAGACCCACACACTAGGGACTTCTTTCTTTTGTGTTAAAGCATAACCAGAGTTCTCGTGTTGGTGCTCTGAGAAGAGAACTTAAAAGCAGATGAATGGCAAAATGGCTACTTATGGGTCTGTGAAGGGCCTCCAGATTAATGCAAAAGAAGAATCTGGCTAGAGTTGTGCTGTCTTTCCATGCAGATGCTGTTGAAGACAGTGGCATGAAAAGATCAGTTTTTTTAACTGTGCCTGGGAAAGGTGCTTTTGGTAGCCACTAATGCCTACCATGTCCCACAGGACCCAGGCACAGTGAGGTTTAAGGACTTAGAGGAAGTTTATAAAGGTGTTGTGTGCTAAAATCCTAACAGGCCCATAGTTCTATGACACAAAATACATGATGGGCTCAGGGGTGGGACTGTAAGTGGCACGAGCCTTCCTTGCTGTAAAGGCATGGGGAGGAACTGGGCAGCACGCTCAGTACCTAGAGATCCCATTTGGAACCAGCAGGAAGCCTGGGGCCAGAGAACTCAAATGGGAAATCTGTGGGGATACGCTGGGAAACTTACAAGTGTAAGAATCTGGCCTGGGAGCAGCAAGTTAAATAGGAATCTGCAGGGAGGCAGCCAATCTTTAAGTTAGCCTGAGTCTTATGCTCTGCAAACCAGAGAGGCATCAGAAGCTGGTCACCTGCTGAAGGCACTGGATCTCCAGGAGAATGAAGGAGAAAGAGAGGCCCCAAGAGGGAGGTCACAGGCCATGCCGCAGTTTCCGGCCAATGTGAAGTTGGTGCTTGGGGAAGGGGCAGCGTGCGGAGACCCCCTGCTCCCCCCAGGGGCCGCAGGGATGTCCCATCCACTTCTGGCAGCGGCACGGAGCCAGAGCAGGTAGGAAGCCTGCCTTAGCCCTGCAGTGCCGCTGGACTTGCTAGGAGGAGTTGATCAGCCTGGCCTGTGGACCCCCTGGAGTACCCTCGGGGACCCCCAGAGGTCCTCTGACCCCAGTTTCAGAAACGCTGGATTGGAAGGACTGTGAGCTGCATATGGAAGGAGTAGTCAACAGGCATGGGTACAGAAGCCAGCACGCTTAGGGTATTTGTTACACAAGGCTTTTGGGGAGCGTACATGAGGGGCATTGGGCACTTAACGGATATACAGGAATTTCACAAATAAAGGGCAGGGACTGTTTTGTGTCGGTATAGCGCCTAGTGCAGTGAGGTTGGTCTGTGGCTGAGGCGCTGATTAATTATTAACAATAAATGAAGGTCGCCATAGTGTGAGGAGCAGTTGGGGTGGGAAGTGTCACAGAGAGACCTCGATGCCATAGGGTGATGGGTGGGGCAAATGAACTCGTTGTCTCTGACTGGAGTGTTACTGTACAGCAACAGAGAACAGATGATTTAGTGGTGGGATTTCTCTGGTTTCCTTCTGCCTTTTACAAAAATCCCTGTTTCTGTGTCAGCCTGACTCTCCACACAGTACTGCCTGGCTTTCCTGCACATCAGCACTAGACTAAGAACCAACTGTGTTTTCTATTGCCTCGTGGGTAGAGCTGGTTGGGAATTCTTGGGCAAAACTTTTTTTTTTTTTTTGGTTGGAAGGTGCTGATTTGTCATACCAGTTTTGATAAAAGTTTCCTCAAGTCGGGATGGAATTTCTGGTCAGAGAGACAGACAGCTTGAATGACTTTCCCATATTTAGTGTGGTCTTGTCCAGGGAGGAGATAACTCTGGAGTTGATAGCAGAATGGTTACTCCTTCACTCGGCCTCTGTTGGATGTGTCTTGAGGTGAGTGGTAGAAGTGTAGGAGCACTAGCTGACCCAGTGGTTAGGTTAGCTGGCACATTGGGAGACCTGGGTTCAATTCCTTGCTCTTCTACAGGGTTCCTATGCTACCTTGAGAAAGCCACATGGGGGGAAGATTTTCAAAGTCACTTAAGCACTAAATTCCCATTGACTTTCAATGGACGGCAAGTGCCATTTGTGCCTTAAAAAATCTCCCTCTTTGTCTCTCTGTGCCTCAATTCCCCCTCTTTAAAGTATGGGATAATACCACTGCCCAACTTCACAGGGATGTTATGAGGACAGGTATGTTAAAGATTGTGAGGCACAGCATCATAGTAACAGGGGTCCGTCCTGTAAGTATAGAAAGGACTAATGGTGTTCAAGAAAGCTTCTTGTCCTTGCTTCCACCAGAGGGCGCCCCTCTGTCCAATAATGAACACTTACATCTCGCCTCCTGCTGCTTCTGGTCTATTTCATATCCGTGCAGCTTTGCAAAAGCATCTCAAAGGCTAATCATCAGACAGCAGCTGCCAGGCAGGTGTCAGGCTTCTCTTTTCTTTTTGGTTTGATCTCTCTCTCTCTTTTAATACATTTCTTTTCAAAGGGTGGGCTCTGGCTTCCCTCTGGAACCGGCTCCTAAGAAGTGCATCTGCCTGAGGAATTCTGGGCTCAGGAGGATTTGCTTTCTTCTTCTTCTTTCTTTCTTTTCTTTTCTTTTTTTTTTTTTTTACGACACCTTTCTTAGGGTCTTATTAAAAATAAGAAAGGGGCTAGGATGGAAAAGGAGAGCAAGACGCCTACCCGCTATGGATCATTGGAGTCAACCAAGTGGACAGCTGCAGACCCAGCCAAAGGTGAGAGCGCTTTGCATGCATGTGGAGCAGCCAGGCATCCCCTGAGATCCCAGCTGATGAGAGAGCTCAGCCACCTCTCCAGGCAACGGACTCAAATCCGCACTCAATGCCTGCAGAGCCTGCTGATGAATAACATGCGGTCTGAGCGGGACCTCAGTTGGATTGGTCTCCTAGCTCCCTTCTCTATGTAGCAGGGGTGCTAGTGACTATGATGGGGGTACATAGCAATCACAGGGGAATGGGTGTTTAGAAATATTCAGTGCCTCTGATGGTTTTTCTTATCACCTTGAAAGTTTCACAAGGGTAAGTCAGGGACTTTCCCATCCTCCTCCCCTAGAGCTAAGGGGTTGTTGGTGGCACTGGGGGGGGGTCCTCTGGGTGCCTGCATAGCTCATTGGCAGGGTGAAGGCAATAGGAATTTTCAAAGCAGTCCTTTTCTGCTCAGCAGTAGGGACGTAATAGTGGCAGGCACTGGAGGAAGCAGGTGATCAGGCTCATGAGTAGGAAAACCTGGCTGGGAACCAAGAGTTCTCTGTTCATTCACAAAATCAACTCACACCAGCTCTTCCAGGCGGGAGTTTGTGCTGCGAGAGCACAGAGGTGTCAAAACTCCAGTGCCTTTGGGGATGCAGATGAGGGAAGGGGTGGATGACTGGGTTAGAGTAAATGAGAAATGTCCTGGCTTGTCTCTCTGGGTGGAGAAAGTATTAAAAGATAGCTTTCAGAGTAGCAGCCGTGTTAGTCTGTATTCGCAAAAAGAAAAGGAGGACTTGTGGCACCTTAGAGACTAACCAATTTATTTGAGCATAAGCCATCCGATGAAGTGAGCTGTAGCTCATGAAAGCTTATGCTCAGATAAATTGGTTAGTCTCTAAGGTGCCACAAGTACTCCTTTTCTTTTTATTAAAAGATAACGCATCAATCCCCAGAGCCCCCCAAAGCTGTGACTACCTTTGAAAAATGATCCCCTCCTGGCTCCAATGGCCCATTGTTAATTTGATTCTTGAGACCATCATGGTGAATAATGAAGATGAGGGTAAGATTCAGGAATTTACACATTCACCACGCTACTAAATATTATTAGCTTCTGCTTTACGGTTCCGCAAGTGAGCATCGCAGGGCTGGTGGTTCCGGCAACAGCTGTGGTGGGGAGATTGATGGTTATCCATTTATCCAGACTATTTATGCCGAGTATATGGTGTCTTCAGACACACAGCAGCAGCTGTTTTAGCAGCTGCTACGTAACAGCATGGGGAGTGTGGGCTAGTGGTTAGAGCAGTGAGCCAAGGACTTCAAGGTTCTCTTCCAGATGCAGCTGCTCGTTTGCTCTGTTTTCTCGGGCACCTCATTTCCCTGCTATGTATCTGTTTCTCCTCCTGTGAAATGGGGATGATCACAGAACTGTAGGGCTGGAAGGGACCTCGAGAGGTCATCGAGCCTGGCCTCTTGCACTGAGGCAGGACCAAGTAAACCCAGACCATCCCTGACAGGTTTTTGTCCGATCTGTTCTTAAAAACCTCCGATGACAGGGATTCTAGAATCTCCCTTGGGAGCCTGTTCCAGAACTTAGCTACCCTTAGAGTTAGAAAATTTTTCCTAATATCTAACCTAAATCTGTATGCTACAGATTAAGCCCATTACTGCTTGTCCTACCTTCAGCAGATGTGGAGAACAACGGATCACTGTCCTCTTTATAACAGCCCTTAACATATTTGAAGGCTGTTATGAGCTCTTCCCTTCTCATGACTAAACGTGCCAAGTTGTTTTAACCTTTCCTGATAGGTCATGTTTTCTAAACATTTTACCGTTGTTGCTCTCCTCTGCACGTTCTCCAGTTTGTCCACATCTTTCCTGAAGTGTGGCAGCCGGAACTGGGACACAGTACTTCAGCTGAGGCCTCACCAGTGCTGAGTAGAGTGGGACAATTACCTCCCAGGTCTTGCATGCAACATGCCTGTTAATACATCCCACAATGACATTAGCCTCTTTTGCAATAGCATCACATTGACTCATATTCAATGTGTGATCCACTTTGACCCCCAGATTCTTTTCAGCAGTTCTACCACTTAGCCAGTTATTACACAACTACAAAATGGGGATTTGATTTTTCCTTCCTACGTGAAGTACTTTGCACTTTTCTTTATTGAATTTCAGACCAATTCTCTAATTTGTTGAGATCATTTTGAACGCTAATCCTGTCCTCCAAAGTGCTTGCAACCCCTCCCATCTTGGTGTTCTCTGCAGATTTTAAAAGCATACTCTCCACTCCATTATCCAACTCATTAATGAAAATATTGAATAGTACCGGACCCAGGATCGACCCCTGCAGGACCCCACTAGATACACCCTCCCAGTTTGATGCAAATCGTTAATTACGCTTTAAGCACAGTCTATCAGCCTGGTTTGCACCCACTTTATAGTAATTTAATCTGGACAACATTTCCCTAGTTTGCCTATGAGAATGTCATGTGGGACTGTGTCCGAAATCTTACCTCCCAGGGGCGCAGATGAGCTTGTGAGGCTTAATTAATTCATGCTTTCTTTGTACGGAAGGCAGTGAAATCATACAGAGTAATGCTGTACTGTTCATATTGTGCTTTCTCCACCTCAGCAATGGGCAGGGAGTGGAGCCCAAATCTAGGGCTGACCAGAAAACAAGAATTCTGATTTGCGGAAAATGTGGAGGTTTTGACATTTGTTTCAGGTCCAATTAGAACAAAACAGAGACCTTTTGAAATGTTTCATGAGTCAGAGAAACCCACTCAAGAATAGCCAATAGCCCAGTGCAAGAGCTGTCACCTGGGATGTGGGAGAGTCCGGATCAAGTCCCTGATTTGGAGCAGAGACATGAATCTGGGTTTCCCACATCCCAGATGAGTACTCACACCACCAGGCTGCTCTGGGGCAGGTGTCTGTCTTGTTTTGACCGTAAGTTCCACCATGGTCCTGAGAAACCTTTCCTGATCAAAGTGGCATCGCAACCAATATATTTCCTTGAAAAGTTTTGGTTTGACGAATCAGCATTTTCCAACAAAAAATGTATCATTCCAAAATTCCTGACGGACTCTAGTTTCATCTTAATGTCCCCTCTCACAAGCCTGACATCATACCTGGCTCACACTTTGCTCCTTTCTCCTGAGCCTTCCATCCAGCCATTCTTTGAGCTTCCGCCTTCTGCCAATTACATATCTTCCCTTATTGCACTAATTACCTCCTTAGCCCAGCCATTGCCCCCAAGTGTCAACAATCTCCACCATAAGAGGTTAATTGCTCCCGATTAAGCCAGTATATCTTCTCTGTGACACAAGTGACCAGGGTTCTACAGCTAGCACTCTGTCACAGGAGACCGTAGGATCCGGCTGTGCTACGAGAACCCGGAGAAGATCACGTGAATCCAGAGGTTGAGCAGCTTCAAAAAATGCTGTGAAACCTTCTTCCTCAACAAAGCCTTTGCACCGTGAGACCAACACTCACATACAGATATCCCCTTCCACCCCCAAACCTTAACACTAACCTTCCCTTCCACCCCCAACCTTCAACACTGACCCCCCTTCCACCCCACACCCCAACACTGACCCTCTTCTACCCAACACTGACCCCCCTTCCACCTCACACCCCAACACTGACCCCCTTCCACCCAACACTGACCTTCCCTTACACCCCAACCTTCAACACTGACCCCCCTTCCACCCCACCCCCCAACACTGACCCTCTTCTACCCAACACTGACCCCCCTTCCACCTCACACCCCAACACTGACCCCCTTCCACCCAACACTGACCTTCCCTTACACCCCAACCTTAAACATTGACCCCCTTACACCCCAAACCCCAACACTGACCCCCCTTTGACCCAATACAGCAGAGCTCTTGCCATGAAAGAGAGAAGAGCCAAAAGGGCCATGAAGTCCATTAGGGACTTTGCTATTGATTTTCTATGGAAGGCACCCAGATACTATGGTGATGGGCAGCAGTACTAAACCCTAAGGTAGATAGACAGCCCTTTCCCATTCCCTGGGTCAATGGGAGTTTCAAGGTCAGGCTGCTTATGATTTTATTCATATTCCCTTTGCACACCCCTCTATTTCTACCCACAGCGCTCTCAAGAAATACTTGAGGAAGAGGGGTGGGGAGGGAGGAACAGGCAGTGGAAAAGGAAGGGGGATGGGATGGGGCAGGGTGAAGAGAAGGGGATGGGGAATGGGGCAGGAGAATGGGGATAGGGGCAGGAGACAGTGGGAGTGGAAGGGGGATGGGGAAACAGGAGCCCGGCATGCAGTGTCGCCTTGGCAGCAGAAGCAGCTGTTAAGTCGGCCCATCCCCTCCTCCCACCACTAGCACTGGTAGCTCAGTTACCACTCCAGGCAGGGGGAGTGAGCCAGGGAACTGGCTTCAGTGCACACGTGCGTGTGTGCTGCTCCCCCCCCCCCCCAAAATATAGCAGTCAAATTATGCCTATGGTGGAGAGAGGTGAATAGTGGGGATCTGTACTGGGACCAGGGATGCTCAACATATTCATAAATGATCTGGAACAAGGGGTAAACAGTGAGATGGCAAAGTTTGCAGACTATACAAAATTACTCAAGTCCTAAGCAGACTGGGAAGAGTTACAAAGGGATCTCACAAAACTGGGTGACTGGGCACCAGTGAAATTTAATGTTGATAAATGCAAAGTAATGCACATTGGAAAACATCACCCCAACCACACATACAAAATGATGGGGTCTAAATTAGCTGTTACCCCCCAAGAAAGAGATCTCGGAGTCATCGTGGAGCATTCTCTGAAAACATCTGCTCAATATGCTAACAATGTTAGGACCCATTAGCAAAGGCATAGATAATAAGACACTATGTACAGCCATGATGCGCCCACATCTTGAATACTGTGGGCAATTCTGGGGTTCCTCTAGGGCAAGGCTGTGGCACAACGCTGTAGGGGAAGGGAAATATATGCCACTCATGCTACGTGCACCCTGTGGATGTGGCTAAAGGGCTGATTCCGCCAGGTCTCCACTCCCACTGATTGCAGTAGGAATTGAAAGCACTCAGCAACTCCAGGCAGCTCACAGTGTGGAGAGAACCTCAGTCCCTGGGACTGCCAATCAATCAGGCGTCTTTCATCATGACCCCAGTAGCAGTAACAGTCAGCATGGATTTGTCAAGAACAAATCATGTCAAACCAACCTAGTAGTTTTCTTTGACAGAGTAACAAGGCTTGTGGAAGCAGCAGACATGATGTATCATGACTTTAGTAAGGCTTTTGACGATGTCTCACATGACCTTCTCATAAACAAACTATGGAAACACAACCTATTATAAGATGAGTGCATAACTGGTGGGAAAACCATTCCCAGAGAGTAGTTATCATTGGTTCACAGTCAAGCTGGAAGGGCATAATAAGAGGGGTCCCGCAGGGATCAGTTCTGGGTCTGGTTCTGTTCAATATCTTCATCAATGATTTAGATAATGGCATAGAGAGTACACTTATAAAGTTTGCGGACGATACCAAGCTGGGAGGTGTTGCAAGTGCTTTGGAGCACAGGATTAAAATTCAAAATGATCTGGACAAGTTGGAGAAACGGTCTCAAGTAAATAGGAAGAAACTCAATAAGGACAAATGCAAAGTACTCACAATCAGATACACACATACACAATGGGAAATGACTGCCTAGGAAGGAGTACTGTGGAAAGGGATCTGTGGGTCATAGTGGATCACAAGCTAAATATGAGTTAACAGTGTAATGCTGTTGCAAAAAAAGCAAATGTCATTCTGGGATGTATTAACAGGAGTGTTGTAAGCAAGACACGAGAAGTAATTCTTCCACTCTACTCCATGCTGATTAGGCCTCAGCTAGAGTATTGTGTCCAGTTCTGGGTGCCACATTTCAGGAAAGATGTGAAGAAACTGGAGAAAGTCCAGAGAAGAGCAACAAAAATGGTTAAAGGTCTAGAAAACATGACCTATGAGGGAAGATTGAAAAACTGGGTTTGTTTAGTCTGGAGAAGAGAAGACTGAGAGGGGACATAACAGTTTTCAAGTACATAAAAGGTTGTTACAAGCAGGAGGGAGACAAGAAGCAGTGGGCTTAAATTGAAGCAAGGGAGGTTTAGGTTGGACATTAGGAAAAACTTCCTAACTGTCAGGGTGGTTAAGCATTGGAATAAATTGTCTAGGGAGGTTGCGGAATCTCCATCACTGGAGATTTTTAAGAGCACGTTTGACAAACACCTGCCAGGGATGGGCTACATATTACTTAGTCTTGCCATGAGTGCAGGGGACTGGACTAGATGACCTCTCGAGGTCCCTTCCAGTCCTATGATTCTATGATGTAGCTCACTAGAAACAGATCTGCTTCAAGCGCTGTTGTGAGTCATACCCAGCTGGCTGATGGCTGTCTAAATGTTTCCACCAAAGCTGTATGCAGTGAAAATCTGTAGCTATTACACTCCTCATTAGTGCTACTCTCTTCCCCAGGACAGTGTGTGATGATCAGATTGCCTCTGGGTTTAAATCAACACTCTGCTCTCTTCTTTGGGTTGCATGGTTGAAATGGGGCCTGTGGAGAGGTCATTTTGCTCCAGTAATACATTATTGATCCTGTTGTCTAGCTCAGTTGTCATGTGCAAAATGCCTTGGGATGCCTGGCTGTCTGAGCAGGACAGTGTGATCATAGGCCCACTGATGGGGCCATCTTTTTCCCCCATCAGAAATGGAACACAGGAACTTCCAGGTAGGATCAGACCAGGGTCCCTCCAGTCCAGTGTCCTGGCCTAGACCATGGCCAGTACTTTTAAACCTCCATACATATTCACTGGCTTCTCCTGACTGAATCAGAATTAAATGGCACAAGGAGACTTTTGTGGAATAACAGGGGTCTGTGTCCTCTCATCCACAGCTCTACTCTCCACTCCTCTGGGATGGGTCCCCCCTTCCCATCATTCTGAGCCAAAGGAAATTCTTCGCTTGCAATTCAATGTAACGGACAATCTTGCTGGACAATTATTTTCTCTGTGTCTCTTATTGTCCAAAGAGCACTGGCACAACTCAAAGGCAACTTTCAATCCCTTGGTCCTTATCTAATGCTCACAGGAGCCAGGAGTGACAGGTTGGGGGTTGACTGGAACAATTTTCACTGGAACAAGTGTTTTCAAATGAGGTGAGAAATGGGCTATTCTTGTGTTTGGAGCTCCATGAAGCAGCCCTGTTCCTCCGTATGTCATCGCTAGTGAATGTCACCTCTGTATTTTCCAGGTACAGTAAATAACAAAAAGAAAAGGAGGACTTGTGGCACATTAGAGACTAAGGAATTTATTTGAGCATAAGCTTTCATGCTCAAATAAATCTGTTAGTCTCTAAGGTGCCACAAGTCCTCCTTTTCTTTTTGCGAATACAGACTAACACGGCTGCTACTCTGAAACCTGTCAGTAAATAACAGAGAATCAGAGGGTGGACGAAGCACCATATAGGAACAAAATGAAACTTACTAAAAAAACCATGCACCTGCCAGCCATGCTACATTGCTGGATGCAAAATCACTGGTACTCTCAGACCAGTACTGCAGTGTATATATTCTTAAATGCAGTGGAGGTTGCTAAAGGCAAATAATGCCCAACTAAACCACAACAACCAGGAAAAAGCCATACAGCTACATGCATCATCCCACCTCCCTCTGCTGCCCATCCATTACCACAACAGTCAGACAACTGTAACTCTGCAACCAAACCAGAGGGCAGTTTGGAAAAATTGTGGCTAAGAGCCAGATCCTCAAAGCTATTTAGGCATCTGTCTCCCATTGAAATCAGTGGGACTTGCCCAAGGTTACAGAGGGAGTTTTCATCAGAGCAAGGGGTTCTTTTTCCAGGAGTTTCTGCCATCCAGTGCTCTGCTCAGACCAACAGACCATAGGTAAGATTTTCAAAAGCACCTGGGTGACTTAGAAGCCTAGCTCCCATGGACTTTCATGGACGTTGGAGCTTGAAACTTTACACTTTAGAAGTAGCTCTGTTTTCTGGCCATGACACCTGTGTCCTCAGCTAATGAAACCTGCATTAAGTCCAAGTAGTTACTTATCAGAGCAGCTATAAAACCATCAGCGTAGTCCTTTAAGTCTGGTGCCAGAAGTGAGACGTAAATAAATGCACAATTTCATGGCTGTTTCAGGGCTGCATTTAAAATCTATAATATGAGTGAATGAGGCGCTGAAGTGGATAAGCCGTTCAGACCATTGTTTTCATTACTCGCCCCGTTATCTGGCAGTGCAGTGAAACACATTTGGTGAAAGCAGAACAAATCAGCAGCAGGCTCGGCCGGAGCGTCATAATAAGAGTAATTACATTTAGATAGCACATGTCCGGCAAAGAACAAGACCCCAGGGTGACTGGGTGTGCAGGTGTACTGCATTGTAACAAACCGGTAGTCACTTATCACTTTGCGGTGGTCAGTAATCCTAACACCATGGGCAGAAGGCCCCTAGCAACTGAGCTAAAGGAAGATCTCCTTTAGGAATTAGTGGTAGAGGGCCCGTTGTACACAGTGGAGCATTTCTGATTCCATCCGGTAAAGGACAATGGCTCACAGACACACTAGCCAATTCCTTTACAGCACGTTGGCACGCTCGTCTCCAAGCGGAAAGGTAGCAGTCATTATACACTAATAGCGCTGAGCAGCACGTTAGGGCAGGAAGTGATGAGGAATCCTGTGCCCAGTTGCTGGTGAAATGTAGCAGGATCAAGATAATCTCCTCTTTGCCCCAGATACTTAGGGCTGATGGGTTTGCCCATTGTCAGGAATCATGCCCAGTAGCAGAGCCAGCCTCTGAGCAACCTAATGAGCACAGCTGGCCTGTAGCAGGCTGCCTGACTGGCCACACAGCCTGACTGGTGGGAAGAGTCAGCAGACCGGCTCTTAAACCCAGCAGCGGTTTGGTGAATGCTCACGTTTGTGATGGTGCCTGCCTTGCCTCACTCCAGGTAACCTGGCTCTGATCCTGGGCTCCTAGTCCTGACTCCTGCGCCAACCACTGGGCTTGACTCCTGTGCTAACCACTAGGGGTGACCACCCAGACCCCAGTTTCTGACACCCACTGCTGTGGTAATGTGCCTTTCAGAGGCATGCCTAGGGCCAGTACCCTTGAAACACAGTGCAGGGAAAAGCTGTTAAGGCTGTAGCTCATTTTACACTATTAGCAAAGCCAGGACGCACTAGAGGAACAAGAGAAATAACCCTGGTTGTGCCCCAGTCCCAGGACTGAGCAATCAGCTCCCAGGGAGGTGATGTTAGCAGACAGCTGTGTGACAGACCAGAGCCTGAGGGTGACTAAGGAGGAACAGGGGAACTGGAAACGAGGATTCCTGTTGGTACAGGGGGACTTTAGCCCATGATCTGTCTAACAAACCAGCTCCGTTCCACACTGAATGGGGCTCTCCTGCGGCACTTTGTATTTATGAATCAGGAGTGAGATTAAAGGTGAAATCTCAGCAGATTGTACATGTGCTGGAGGTACCCACACCAAACCCTTTGTTAATTTACACTTGAGGCTGCTCAGGTGTACTTCCCCACAGCCACCCAGGCGGTAAAAGGCCAGGAAATCACTCGCAGCCAACGCAATGCCAATCTCCAGGTTTTAGCCCACCCTCATCATGACACTCCAGAATAAGGGCATGACCTGGAGCCCATTGGAGTCCATGGAAAGCCTTCCATGGGGTTGAGTAGATTTTGACTCTGGCGAGGCCCATGTTTAGCACACTCACTCGCAATGCAGCCGTGCTATTGCCCTCCGTGCACACATCGCAGAGCTGAAGAATGAAAGTCATTCTCAATTAAGACCTTATCCAAAGACCACTCAAGCCAGTAGAAAGATTCCCATTAACATGACTAGGCTTTGGAATGGTCCCAGGGAACAGGGACAACAGCATGTGAGCCACGTGTCCATTCAGACCAACCCAGGCTGATCACATTGCAGATATCAGTGTCAGGATGGCTGAGTGGTCTAAGGCGCAAAGCTTAAAGTGCCTTCCTCTCTTGAGGACTGGGTATTCTGGTCTTCGTATGGAGGCATGGGTTCAAATCCCACTTCTCACCCATTGCGGGGGGAGGGATAACTCAGTGGTTTAAGCATTGGCCTGCTAAACCCAGGGTTGTGAGTTCAATCCTCGAGGGGCCATTTAGGGATCGGGGCAAAAATTGGGGATTGCCCTGCTTTGAGGTCCCTTCCAACCCTGCAATTCTATGATATCCAGCCCTGTCAGCTGCTGGTCCATACCCCAAGAATTATCCTTGTAGGTTATTCACTGAATAATTGTGAATACACAAGGAGGGCTGAGAAAATCCGCAGCCGAATGGCTGAGGAAGGCACTTCACCCTCCGGGAAATGTGAATAATAAAATGCACATATCCCAGAGGAGTATCGTGAGGCTCAATGAATATTTATAAAGTGCTTTGAGATCCTTGGATGAACCCTATGAAGTATCAGATTATAGGCTCTTCAGGGCAGAGATGGCCTTTCTGTCCTGTTTGTACAACACCTAGCACAACGGTGCTCTGAATGGGACTGCTAGTCGCTCCTGCAATTCAAATAAGGATTCATTTCAATGATCCCCGAGGGAGAGCTAGCATCATGTTGGTGCCCTTTTGTCCTGGGAGACATCTGTTTCCTAGCCACTCACCAGTCTCATTTAGATTTTCTGATAATGAAGGTGAATTATAATGAGGCAGCTGATATATTAGGGCTGTGAGAAAGATTTGAAGAACCAGGGGACTGGCTGATCTCAGTGGGTCTATCTGCACTGCAATAACACCCCACAGCACTGCGTCTCAGAGCCCAGCTCAGCTGACTCAGGCTAAAAGTGGCAGTGTAGATGTTTGGGCTTTGAGACCACCCCCTTCACAGGGTTTCAGAGTCTGGACTTCAACATCTACACTGCAATTTTTAGCCCTGCAGCCCAAGCCCTAGTCAGCTGATCTAGGCCAGCCACAGCTGTGCCATAGTTCTTTTATTACAGAGTGTATATGTACCCAATGTTGCAGGCAACAGATCTATCACCACAGAGCTCACATACATGGGGATGTGAGACTAGAACCATTGTCCTGAAGGTCTGACAAATCAAGCCTTTACCATGCCAGCCCTCCTTTACCTGGCTCTACAGACAGGTGCTTTAGCCTGTCTGCCTCAGGCACCAGAGGGAAACGTCCCTCATTCTCACTTATGAAGAGAGGAATCCGTGCTATCAGAACTCCGTTCCAGTTTTCGAAATGCCAAAACCTTTGTCAAAATCTCCCAGGGCATGAAGGACAGAGCCCATAACAGGGACCCGAAGCAGTGCCGCGTGAAACTTAAGGAGCTGAGGCAAGCCTACCAGAAAACCAGAGAGGCGAACGGCCACTCTGGGTCCGAGCCCCAAACATGCCGCTTCTATGATGAGCTGCAAGCCATTTTAGGGGGTTCAGCCACCACTACCCCAGCCGTGTTGTTTGACTTCTTCAATGGAGATGGAGGCAACATGGAAGCAGGTTTTGAGGATGAAGAAGATGAGGTTGTAGACAGCTCACAGCAAGCAAGTGGAGAAACCGGTTTTCCCAACAGCCAGGAACTGTTTCTCACCCTGGACCTGGAGCCAGTACCCCCCGAACCCACCCAAGGCTGCCTCCTGGACCCGGCAGGCGGAGAAGGGACCTCCGGTGAGTGTACCTTTTAAAATACTATACCTGGTTTAAAAGCAAGCATGTGAAAGGATTAATTTGCCCTGGCATTCGCGGCTCTCCTGGATGTACTCCCAAAGCCTTTGCAAAAGGTTTCTGGGGAGGGCAGCCTTACTGCATCCTCCATGGTAGGACACTTTACTACTCCAGGCCAGTAGCACATACTTGGGAATCACTGTACAACAAAGCATTGCAGTGTATGTTTGCTTGCATTCAAACAACATCCGTTCTTTATCTCTCTGTATTATCCTCAGGAGAGTGAGATATCACTCATGGTCACCTGGTTGAAATAGGGTGTTTTTCTTCAGAGGACACTCACAGGTGCCCATTCCTGCTGGGCTGTTTGCCTGTGGCTGAACAGAAATGTTCCCCCCTCTTAGCCACGGGGAGGGGGGAGTGTTGAGGGGGTAGCCACACGGTGGGGGGAGGCAAAATGCGACCTTGTAACGAAAGCACATGTGCTATGTATGTAATGTTAACAGCAAGGTTTACCCTGAAAGAGTGTAGCCACTGTTTTATAAAATGTGTCTTTTTAAATACCGCTGTCCCTTTTTTTTTCTCCACCAGCTGCATGTGTTTCAATGATCACAGGATCTTCTCCTTCCCAGAGGCTAGTGAAGATTAGAAAGAAAAAAAAAACGCACTCGTGATGAAATGTTCTCTGAGCTCATGCTGTCCTCCCACATTGACAGAGCACAGACGAATGCATGGAGGCAAATAATGTCAGAGTGCAGGAAAGCACAAAATGACCGGGAGGAGAGGTGGCGGGCTGAAGAGAGTAAGTGGCGGGCTGAAGACAGGGCTGAAGATCAAATGTGGCGGCAGCGTGATGAGAGGAGGCAGGATTCAATGCTGAGGCTGCTGGAGGATCAGACCAGTATGCTCCAGTGTATGGTTGAGCTGCAGCAAAGGCAGCTGGAGCACAGACTGCCACTACAGCCCCTGTGTAACCAACAACCCTCCTCCCCAAGTTCCATAGCTTCCACACCCAGACGCCCAAGAACGCGGTGGGGGGGCCTCCGGCCAACCAGCCACTCCACTACAGAGGATTGCCCAAAAAACAGAAGGCTGGCATTCAATAAAATTTTAAAGTTGTAAACTTTTAAAGTGCTGTGTGGCATTTTCCTTCCCTCCTCCACCACCCCTCCTGGGCTACCTTGGTAGTCATCCCCCTATTTGTGTGATGAATGAATAAAGAATGCATGAATGTGAAGCAACAATGACTTTATTGCCTCTGACAGCGGTGATCGAAGGGACGAGGTGAGGGTGGTTAGCTTACAGGGAAGTAGAGTGAACCAAGGGCCGGGGGGTTTCCATCAAGGAGAAACAAATAGAACTTTCACACCGTAGCCTGGCCAGTCATGAAACTGGTTTTCAAAGCTTCTCTGATGTGTACCACGCCCTCCTGTGCTCTTCTAACCGCCCTGGTGTCTGGCTGTGTGTAACCAGCAGCCAGGCGATTTGCCTCAACCTTCCACCCCGCCATAAACGTCTCCCCCTTACTCTCACAGATATTGTGGAGCACACAGCAAGCAGTAATAACAGTGGGAATATTGGTTTCGCTGAGGTCTAAGCGAGTCAGTAAACTGCGCCAGCATGCCTTTAAACATCCAAATGCACATTCTACCACCATTCTGCACTTGCTCAGCCTGTAGCTGAACAGCTCCTGACTACTGTCCAGGCTGCCTGTGTACGGCTTCATGAGCCATGGCATTAAGGGGTAGGCTGGGTCCCCAAGGATAACTATAGGCATTTCAACATCCCCAACAGTTATTTTCTGGTCTGGGAATAAAGTCCCTTCCTGCAGCTTTTGAAACAGACCAGAGTTCCTGAAGATGCGAGCGTCATGTACCTTTCCCGGCCATCCCACGTTTGATGTTGGTGAAACGTCCCTTGTGATCCACCAGAGCTTGCAACACTATTGAAACTTGTGGTTTATGTACACGCCGGCTTGGTGCTCCAGTGCCAAGATAGGGATATGGGTTCTGTCTATGGCCCCACCACAGTTAGGGAATCCCATTGCAGCAAAGCCATCCACTATGACCTGCACATTTCCCAGGGTCACTACCCTTGATATCAGCAGATCTTTGATTGCGTTGGCTACTTGCATCACAGCAGCCCCCACAGTAGATGTGCCCACTCCAAATTGATTCCCAACTGACCGGTAGCTGTCTGGCGTTCCAAACTTACACAGGGCTATCGCCACTCGCTTCTCACCTGTGAGGGCTGCTCTCATCTTGGTATTCATGCACTTCAGGGCAGGGGAAAGCAAGTCACAAAGTTCCATGAAAGTGCCCTTACGCATGCGAAAGTTTCGCAGCCACTGGGAATTGTCCCAGACCTGCAACACTATGCGGTCCCACCAGTCTGTGCTTGTTTCCCGAGCCCAGAATCGGCGTTCCACAGCATGAACCTGCCCCATTAGCACCATGATGCATGCATTGGCAGGGCCCATGCTTTCAGAGAAATCTGTGTCCATGTCCTGATCACTCATGTGACTGCACTGACATCGCCTCCTCACCCGGTATCGCTCTGCCAGGTTCTGGTGCTGCATATACTGCTGGATAATGCGTGTGGTGTTTAATGTGCTCCTAATTGCCAAAGTGAGCTGAGCGGCCTCCATGCTTGCCTTCGTATGGCGTCTGCACAGAAAAAAGGCGCGGAATGATTGTCTGCTGTTGCTCTGATGGAGGGAGGGGCGATTGACAACATGGCTTACAGGGTTGGCTTACAGGGAATTAAAATCAACAAAGGGGATGGCTTTACATCAAGGAGTATTTCAGGCAGGACTTCACAGAGGGTTCCAGTAAGAAATGGTGCACTTAAGTAATTGTTCTTTTGGAACAAGCAGGTTGGTTTGGCCTCTGGTTGATACATGGCTAGATTTACCTTGCTGCATCTTTTCTGTGAGTGACTGCAGTGTGACCTAGAGGAATGAGTCCCCTAGACGGAGTGGGGGGGGGGGGCGAGGGGGAAGCAAATGAGTACAAAACAAATCTGGTCTATTTCTTGTTTTGATCCACTCCATCTATCTTTTACATCTTTGGCTGGCAGCAGACAGTGCAGAAGGACTGCAAGCCATCCCCATCTCGTGGCTGCTTGGCAGAAGATGGTACAATAGGACTGCTAGCAATCCGTATCACCTGCCTGCTCACCATAAGATGGTTCAATAGGACTGACTGCAGGACTAAAGAGAATGACCTGGTCAAGTCACTCCAAATTTAGTCCCTGCGCCCATGTCTGCCCAGGCGCTCCTGATCGACCTCACAGAGGCGACCAGGAACACCTCAGACATGACGATGACGGTTACCAGTCCTACTGTACCTTCTGCTGCCACAAGGCAATGGGTTGCTGCTGCTGTGTAGCAATGCAGTACCACGTCTGCCAGCACCCAGGAGACATACGGTGATGGTTATCTGAGCGGGCTCCATGCTTGCCGTGGTATGGCGTCTGCACAGGTACCTTAAGAAAAAAGGTGCGAAACGATTGTCTGCTGCTGCTTTCACGGAGGGAGGGAGGGAACAGGGGCCTGACGATATGTACCCAGAACCACCCGCGACAATGTTTTAGCCCCATCAGGCATTGGGAGCTCAACCCAGAATTCCAATGGGCAGCGGAGACTGCGGGAACTGTGGGATAGCTACCCACAGTGCAACGCTCCAGAAGTCGACGCTTGCCTCGGTACTGTGGAAGCGCTCCGCCGAGTTAATGCACTTAATGCACTTAGAGCATTTTCTGTGGGGACACACACACTTGAATATATAAAAACGATTTCTAAAAAAACGACTTCTATAAATTCGACCTAATTTCGTAGTGTAGACATACCCTAAGCAGGATAACTGAAGGCCGGGTGTGTCCCTGCTCTTACCGTGTTTCATGGCAAAAAACATGGTCTACGTGCCTGCCTCATCTCCAGCAGGCAAAACACAAGCACTTTAGGATTATCAGAAGACTCAGAGATGCAGATTCATTTTCCCCCTCCAGCAGTTTTTATCTCATTAATTGTCTTGCTGCTTTATGGAGGATGAGGTCTCTGGTGTTTTTAGTATTTGCCATCAGAATAAAGTCTGGTGACTCATTGGTTTTGAAAGAATAATTAGCGAATCTAATGAAAGAAGGGAAAATGACAGAGCTTCCTTAATGCTCGGCCTCTCTGGCTTGCCTGCTTCAGAAGCATGCCGTCACAGTGGGCCCTTCATGCATATTGCATACTAGTTAGGAGGAGAGAATAGCTACCTGAGTCAGCCTTGATGGTAATGTGGGTCCTGAGCAGATCCATTCCAATGAGGGGCACATCAGGCAAAGTCCAGGAAATAGAAATAAAGGAGAAATCCAGCCCCACAGCAGCTTTCCATGGATACGTTGATCCTGAATCTGATCACGATCTGGAGTGGCACCACTGAGGTAGCACCAGATTTAGGGCTCTGGCTTGCAAGCTGCAGAACTCTCTTGCCCCAATCCAGCAATGAACCTGAAGCCATGAAGAGCTCCACTGAAAGCAATGGGCTTGTCTACACAGGGGGGTTATTGTGCACTATGATACACCTTCTTTAGTCCACTTTAAAAGTGTAGAAAATTCATTGTGTGCTGAGTTAGTGTGGACTCATGTTTGTGTGCACACACTGCTTGTTCGTGCTCGCTTGGCAGCCCTCCAACAGCTATCCCACTCTGCTTTGCATGAGGCCAGGACCGGCCAGGCTGTTCACATGTGTGCCTTCCACTGCTCTGGGGTCAAGTTGACTGTTGTCACCTCCCCATTTAAATGCTGGTGCGAAGCCAGGGTTGGTCTCCTTTGCAACACCGTGCTAGGGCAAAGGGGGCTTTCCATGGCAATATATTCTATTGACATCACTGCAAGGCCCCTTTATGCTTTCAGAATGTTGCAAAGGGGTCTTAGTGTCAATGAGAATTGGGCCCAATGAGCTTGAAGTAAGCATGTGCGTACGTGTGCTGTGCTGGCTTGGGGAATCCTGCACTTTGCAGGATTGAGCCTGGGTGTCCTGGGATCAGTGTCTGACCCAGTCTCTCCATGAGTTGTTTTCATACATCTATAGGTTCATAGACAATATGGCCAGAAGGGACCATTGTGATCATCTAGTCTGACTTCCTGTGCAGCACAGGCCAGAGAACTTCCCCGAATTAATTCCTGTTTGAACTAGAGCAGATCTTTTAGAAACACAGACAATCTGGATTTAAAACTTGCAGATGATGGAGACTCTACCACGACCCTCAGTAAGTTGTTCCAAAGGTTAATTACCCTCACTGTAAAAAAAATGCACCTCATTTCCAGTCTGAATTTGACTCACTTCAACTTCCCGCCACTGGATCTGGTTATACCTTTGTCTGCGAGATTGAAGAGCCCATTTTCAAATATTTCTTCCCCGTGCAGGTACTTACAGACTGTGATCAAGTCGCACCTTAACTTTCTCTTTGTAAAGCTAAACAAAGGTACAGGACCATTCCTGGCCTTTGCACGGGCTTCTCTGGGATTTGAACAAGAAACCTGCTTGTGTCCAAAGCAAGAATCAAACCCCTAGATCAACAAGCCACTTTTATCTCTTGTCTCCTGCTTTCTAACCCAATTCCTTTCACGTTTCATTTGCAGAAGAAATTGTTTCCATGGCCGATTCGACTACAACCGTGGATGACATAGAAGGGGAACTCTTTAAAATCGAGAGGATAAGAGAGGTCCTGGTGAGAAGGGAATCAGAGCTGAGATACATGTGAGTAGGTTGCCAGCTTCCTGTCTCCTCCTTTGGATTTTCCTGTGAGTTCTTCTGGCCCCTGGGTGGTACATCAGCCATTAGAGTGAAAAGCATCCTTAGGGAATTGCAGAACGGGTCTCAGCTCAGGGGGGTTTCCCCATTTGAAAGGGAGCCCACCTGGGAGCGAATCTGGCTTGACATTCAGCACTTGTGAGCAAAACCAGCCATTTTGTCAAAATTAACAAGATTCCTGCATTGTGAAAAACAGCCAGTGGAGTTGGTGAAAAATGTCACGGAGAAATTCTCCCACCAGTGTCTTGTGTGACTGGTTCAGTGCCATAGCCAGTGCCTGATGCAGACTGGGGCAGGAGTGAAAGTAAGTTGTCTGGAGCTCAACCCAGATGTGACTGAGGTTTCCTCCTGCATAACACAGGCTGTAGAATTTTACCTAGTAATCCAGGCATCAGGGCCACCACTTCAGGTTGAGGTAGAGCACGTCTTTTAGAAAGAGAAACCCAATCTTGTTTTAAAGACATCAATTGGTGGAGAAAACACCACATCCCTGGTGAGGTGATGGTGGTGGGTTGGGGGAAAGCAGCCAGAGGAGAAGGCCATAGTCATATCAGCCCTTTAATTGAGGGTGTGCATCCACAATAGGCCATCCAAATTGGCAACTTAGGGGTGAATTTTGGCTTCCGGACACAAACTCTAGGATCCCCATGAGACTAGCCGTTTTGTGTTTTGGATGCTTTTGTTTCTGCCACCACTCATACATCACAGTATTGGTGGCTAGAGCCATTCATTCGGAGCAAGGAGTGTAAAGGGGAGTTTCATCTTTCATTTTTAAGTGTAACCCTTCTGCCAGGTGGAGCCAGCAGCAACAAGGGCCGGGTTCAGTATCTAGGGGTTCCTTTTCAATAATACAACACAAAACAGACTCGAGCCCCCACCTAGTGACCTGGGACAATTACACCCCCTGGGTGCCTCTAAGACACAATACTTCCCCTCTCATAAGCACAGAGTCTGTGTGAAGCAAAACCTTTTAATAAAAGGAGGGAAGTAGAACAGCATTAATTTGCTCCAACGAGAGACTGCTGAATTGGAATTAATTTGCAAACTGGATAAAATTAACTTAGGCTTGAATAAAGACTGGGAGTGGATGGGTCATTACACAAAGTAAAACTATTTCCCCATGTTTATCCCCGCCCCCTGCTGTTCCTCAGATGTTCTTGTCAACTGCTGGAAATGGCGCACCTTGATTATCACTACAAAAGGTTTTTTCCCCCCGCTCTCCTGCTGGTAATAGCTCACCTTACCTGATCACTCTTGTTACAGTGTGTATGGTAACACCCATTGTTTCATTTTCTCTGTGTATATAAATCTCCCCACTGTATTTTCCACTGAATGCATCCGATGAAGTGAGCTGTAGCTCACGAAAGCTTATGCTCAAATAAATTTTCAAATTTCTCTAAGGTGCCACAAGTCCTCCTTTTCTTTTAGCATTAATTTGGGGAAACAACACAACTAGGATTCATAAACATAAACCATGAACACAAGACTCACCCCCAAGTAAGTTGGGCAGTGTCCTTTTCCCCTTAGGGTCTTAAGTCCAGCAACCCAAAAGTTCCTTTAACATGCCCGTCCCTTCTCTGCACCCCACTCATAGTTGCTGTCCTTGGCCAATGCAGCCCCAGAGTTCAGAGGTTCATCTGCAGAGTTCACCTCCCACCCTGGATAGAACAGGGGGTAAGGAGGCACAATACATGCTCTGCTGCTCGGGCACTTGCTCGTCGTCCCAATGACCGATTGCCATACCTCTCTGTGGGGCTTTGCTCTAGCCCTCTCCGCCAGTCGTTCTGCTGGCCACTTCTTTCCACCAACCGCCTTGCTGGCCGTGCCTCTCCACCAGCTGGCCACTCACCAAGATGTCTCAGGGCCCCCCACTTAAAACAGCTCTCAATGATTTCAGCTGTTAGTGGGGGAGCTTCACTGCTGGTGCATACTGGGCAGTTTCTTGCAATAGAGACACAGTCCCAAAGTAGGCCTAATACTTAGACCTAGATATCAGTGATTTCAGCTCTAAAGCACGTAACAAGACTCTCAACTCAGCCTAAATTAGCTTTTTTATTTTACTATAGAAAGAGACAAATGGTGCTTACAACCCTTAAACAAAGCCCACACCACCAAGTACAACTATCCCACCCCCTCTCAACTCATTGGGCTTTGGAACCCATGTCCCCTGCCTAACGACAGCACTTACGTTGAGGGTGAGTCCCTCCATCGGGGTCTGCCAGGTAGAGTTCTGCTGCCCTTGGTTCACAAAACAAGGATAACAACACTTTATTACTCCTGCCTCAATAACAAGGAGACTGGGGATCCAACACCAGCCACAACTGATCATTTGGGCAAGCAATCCCATCATGCTGATCATCTAGGCAGGGTGGGTGTGTCCATGCAAACGAGATCAGCTCCTGAAGTCCTTTTCCACAGCTCACCACTAGATGTCAGGGGAGAGCTCATTCAGACTCTGCTTACATAAGTTTGTAGCCCTTCCTCTTGTGAAGATTCTTCAGTGTGTCACTGACACAAAGCAATGTAGACCAGTCACTAGAAATGAAAGGAATAAGCAGCTGGGCTCTATTTCTGCAGCAGGAGGCTGGTGGGGGGAATGAAGGATTCACACACACAGTTCATATGTAAATGGAATCAGCTAAATTTGGGGTGACCAGGCCCAGAATCCTGACACCAGGCCTGTGCAGAGCAGTGTGATCAAGGTGGCCAGGAATCGGTTTTGACTGGTGGAGGTGAAGGATGGTAAACAACACAATTTTTCTGGCCACCTCTCAAAATGCTAAGGCTGCTTCTGCTGAGGGCCCCAAGGCCTTGATACTCAAGGATCCAACTGAACCCAGCAGGCTGTGACTAGAGCAACGAGAAGTATTTGTTTCAGAACCTGAAATGACAATGAAGCCATTACCCAGCCCAAGGTCACTGGAAGATTTGCTGAGATTCCCCGCAACTTTATTTGTAACTATGACTCATGCAATCGCTTGCTGTCTGAGCACTAAAGGGGGAATTTAAACTGCCAGTATCAGTGATACAACAGCGGGAAGCTGAGATATGACTTGGCTAACAGCAGGGATGAGCCTTCCCTTCACTTCAGAACCATGACTCACATGACAGGATCTTAACTACACAAGAAAGTTGCATTGCTATAGAGTGAGTTGAGAATTTAAACCAATATAGTTAAAGCTGTGCAAAAGGCTGAGGAGACATGCTTATTTCTCGAGCTTGTCAGAAGGCAGAATTTCCATTGCATGGGAAATTCTGAAATTTAAGAAATATAATTCCAAATTGGAACAAAAGCCAAAATCTTGAAATTTCCCATGGAATGAAAAAAAACCCCCAAATTTCCATTTGGTATCATTGAAATGTTTTGTTTCAGTAATATCAGAACACTGAATTTAGACTTTTATGTTGTATTGAAACATTAAATCTAATAGATTACGTGGAGTATGAAATTTAATATTAAACCAAATGTTTTACTGTAATAAATGCTGAAACAAACCGTTTTCACTTTATCAGAATGACATGGTTGACATCACTGAAACAAAACAAGAAAGTGAAAAGTGTTTCCTTTGAAAATTTCAGTGAAATTTGACATGTTCTTGCAAAATGTTTTGATTTTAACAAACTGCATTTTCAGACGGAAAAAATTTCCACAAACTCTATCTATTTTGCTGTAAGAGGGGATTCTATTTATTCATAGATTCATAGATATTTAGGTCAGAAGGGACCATTATGATCATCTAGTCTGACCTCCTGCACAACGCAGGCCACAGAATTTCACCCACCACTCCTACAAAAAAAACCTCACACCTATATCTGTGCTATTGAAGTCCTCAAATTGTAGTTTAAAGACCTCAAGGAGCAGAGAATCCTCCAGCAAGTGACCCGTGCCCCATGCTTAAGTTGATTTGGAACAAGTTTAATTAAACCAATATAAGCCATTCTTACACCAAAATAAGAGTGTGCATGCAGCTTTTGGTTTAACACCATCAGTTTAAAGGCCAATTCATGTTATGTCGGTATAACTTTCTCATGTAGACAGGCCTTAACCCCTTACTGGGGTGCATGGACCTTTACAGCAGCAAAGGGTCATGAGGACATGTAAAAGGGTAGGTAAGTATATTTGGTATTTTCCCCTTCTCCCCCCTCCACTCGTCTCCTCAGTGCTTCAGAGTATAATTTCCCCTTTCTTCAAGTCCTTCCCTAGTGGAGGGAGCTTTCCAAGAGGCCCCAAGGGATGCAGAAAGATATTCTGAACTGGCCGGTGATGAGGGACAAAATGCCCCCACCCTGTTGGCATGTCCACAGTGACCCTGGCTGCTGTCGTTTGGGGAGCATGAACTGGGGCTTGGGATGGGAACCTGAATCTAGCGCAGCACATTAGTGGTCGGCCAAGACAGAGGCCCTCCCAGATATCCGTGTCTGTCTACATGTTGCTGTCATATAGCCGCATGTCTTGGACATACCTGTTTCTGCACTGAACTGTAGCATCACTGTAAAGCCTCTTCCTAAAACTCTCCTATGCTTCCCCTTCCCAGGGCCTCCTTGGGGAATCCTCTCTGATCAAATCAAGACAAAGGGGAAACACTGCACAAGAAAGTCTTGATTAGCATCAGTGCCTGATCCCCACCTGTGCCATCGCCTTTTCCTCCCTGATTCAGCACAGTGACTGCTGCAGCCTTTGCAGCGAGAAGCCAAGGAAGGGGATTTTCCCTGGGACTGATTTCACTGCTGGACTCAACAGTCTGTGTTAGAACAAAATCCTGAGTCACTCCATGACTGAGACAGCTGAACTGCAATGCACGTAGTTCTGGAGCTGCCCACATCTTTAATAGAGAGGTGTGGCCTATACAAACTGCAGGTCCCAGCATGCAATGCTCCATCTTGAGCTGAGCAGTGTACAGGGGCCTTACAGAGGTCAGAAACAGTTCCCTAAGATAAAGGCTTCCCCAGCTACTCTAGAGCTGGCATATGGGCTCTGTGTCAGCCCTGCTCCCCACCGCTCACACGGAATGGGTATTGGAGGTGGGAAGTGGGAGGCAGTGAGCAGGGTTAGGGAGGGGTTGTAGTTAGTTTGTGCTGCCCTGCATTTATTCCCCATTCATAGAGGACCATGGAAAATAGACTATATGTTAGAGCAGCCTTTAGGGTTTCTAACTTATACCAAAGGCTGAGCATGGCCCTGCATGGCCCCAAGGTATGGGGAGCACAAAAGTGCTTAACCCACCCATCTTAACTCCATCTCTGCCCCAAGCACAGGAACTGAGTAAGCACAATTTGGAGTCACGGAAGGATACCAGCCCCTCAGTCTGAACTACTCAGGTTTTGATGGCTTGTGTCAAAGCTGGTTATTTCACTGTAGTTTAGCTTTATGTTCGTTTGCTTTGCTTTTCTGCAGCACATTTCATCCAAGGATCTCAAAGCACTCTACAAACTATATCATTACAAATGATCAATCTAGTTATGCCGTCCTACACTCTTGTGTAGGATAGGTATAATTCTCCCTATTTTACAGATGGGGAAATTGAGTCACAGAGAGGTGATGTGACTTACCCCGGTCACCTGCATGTCAATGACAGTCAGAAATAGAACTCAAGTGAGTCCTAGATCCAAGTCCTCTGCTTTAACCAGTAAATATACTCCCTTCCTCGGTGGGTTTTAAAACTTGAATTAACTCCCCAAGAAACAGTGGCATCTCCTGTGTGGTTTCTCTGCTATCTCAGGGATGTAAATAAGTCTGAGAATTACTCACTATCCAAATTCTAACAGACTGGCTCATCCTGCTGGTGGAAGATTGCAGCATTGGGCCCTAGATCCAGTAGAAAATAACCTTATGTTCATCAGGAATCACTGAAGTAACAGCTATGAATGGTACATGGCTATGAATGGGACGAAGGTCAATGCATTTCATGGTGACTTTATTTGGTTATGTGCCAGTGTGAGGCAGAGTTCTAGGGGTGCAGACACCACCCATTTAGCCCTGCAATTTGACTGGACTAAGAGGTGAACTCAGAATCCTCATTGCAAACACTTGCCACTCAGCTCACGAGTGCCCCATTAATGGTGCAATCTATCAGCCATACGAATCATGTTGCCCAGTGCACCCCATAGCCTCTTTGCAGCTCACACTAGTCTCTAGTTGAGTGCTTCAGGCAGGATCAGAGGAGCTGCAGTTTCTTTGGCTACCTGAAATCCACTTGACATGGGATTTGTTCTACACCCTGTGGACAGATCATTAAACAAAGTGCTGAAGGAGCCTGACAAGCATCTGCCACCAGCAGGATGTGCCAAATGAAGGATGTGACCATGCTTGTATTGGCAGCGAGGGAAGGGGTCACAGATCCTGATTTGCATTTTTCCCGGTGGGTGCTCCGCATCTTCTCACCCCTGCTCCTCCCTCGAGGCAGCCCCTGCCCACCTGCCACTCTCTCCTCTCCGCTCCCTGAGCAGCTGATTGGCCGCCAGTCCTGGGGCTGGAACCATGGGTGCTTGAGCCCCAGAGCACCCATGGAGTTGGTTGCATGAGGCTGCCATTGCAGCATCCCTCATCTCCACCCTAAGCGAAGAGGCAATGAAACATTTCTTCCACTCAGCCCAGGAGGTTTCCTTTGCACGTATGTCTCTGACCCAAGGCAGAGCTGACAGCCCTCGCTTCACAACAGCCAGGGTGAGTGGGAGCTGGTTATTGCTATGCTAATTGGCCTGTGAGAGAGGAAGGAAGGAAAAGGCAGCCAGAGAATGGGCCTTTCTCCTAGTGTCTCTATTTCTGTTGTTAATTTCAGCACAGACGATTGCTCCTAAAATCAGAGATTACCTGGTAAACAGGGTGTGGCATCTCAGCGTCTTTCATTGGTTACACTCTAAAGCAGCTGGGACCAACGGAAAGTGGGGCTCCAGGGCGTGATTCCTGCTGCCCAGTGGAATTCATAGCCCCAAGTTAGGTCCCCAGGCCTGGGGAGTCAGTCACTAGGAATGGGATTCACAGAAGCTGGCAAGTGGAGGGGTGAGTGTGGGGGGGGAGGGTGGAGGCTAAATTAGCCAGGAGTGAAGTGCCAAGGAGAGAAGAGTGGCCTAAACCCTGCCCCTCAGAGGTAGCTGGGTGCCTACATCTGGGCTGAAGGGAGGTGCCTCCCTCCACTCGGGATTCACAGCCAGGAACCCTCTCCTGGAGTTAGACTAAGGCAGGCCAGAGCCAATAGCCTACTGGTTTGGGGACTCAGCTGGGAGGTGCAAGACGTAGAAACAAAACCCTAGTTTGGAGCAAGGACTTGAACCCTGAACCCAGCTCTCCCCTCTTCTAGGGGAGCACTCAAACCACGAGAGTGCTGGGTATTCCGGGCTGGGCTCTCTCAATCTCTCCTATTGGAGCTGTTCCACTTTGCATAAATAACTATTCAGTGGAGCAGGGACTTGAATCTAGTTCTCTCACCTCCCAGGTGAGTGCCCTGGCCACTGGCTATTGTAGGAGACCCACACCCAGCCTGCCCTCCAAATTCCTGACCTGCACACCCGCAGCTGTCCTGTGTGCTCAGAGCACGCTGATCGGAGCAGGCCTTCCAGGCGAGATAGGCAGAGTGCTAGGGTCTGAATCCCACCCGGGTTTGGCATGAATAAGGGCGCTGAGCAGCTTTCCCAATTCCATTGTTCCATGGGCATCCTACTATATTACCAGCTGCTTTTCAGCTGAAGTGTGTGGGGGGGGAGTGTGTGACGGGGAGTGTGTGTGTGTACGGAGAGGGGGAGAGACAGTGTGTTTTGGGGGACAAAGCGTGTGTCAGCATGCTGTCTTGTAAATTCAGACGGTGGCAGGAAGCAACCAGTCCTGAGGCAGGGGGAGGGGGAAACCCCGACATCATCCCCCACCTCCCTCCCTGGGCTCTCTGCTGGCAATCTCTCTCTCCCTTGCTCTCTCTCTCTCTCTCTCACACACACACCTGCCTCTGTGTTCAACAGCATGAGCATTCCACATTAATGGTTTGTACACAATGGCTGTCAAAATGGTGCTTTGAAAAGGGAGAGGCACATGTCTCCAGGGTAGCCGAGTTCAAAACAATGAGCAGAGAGGTCACTCGGGGCATTATGGGACAGCCCTGGAGGCCAATTACAGCACAGAACGCAATCAGGTGTCTACACTGGCAATAGAGCGCTGGAGTCTCTGTGCGAATAGCCTGACGACTCTCCCCGAGGTGGGTGTTTTGCAGCGCTGCAACTGAGGAGTTTCTGCACACAAAGTGGCTTGGCAGTGTGTACACATCTGCAGTTTTGAGCACAAAAAGCTGCTTTACTGCAAAAAAACTCGCCGGTGTAGACAAGCCCTAAGCTTACTGCTTAAGTGCAGTTTAAGCAGAGCACACCTTCCTTTGTTTGAGACAGACCTGTTTGCTAGACGCAGTTAGGAACATGTGTTTACAACACCGTACGGGGGGATCTTAAAACTTCACATACAATGTTGCCGCATGCATTTTATCAGGACAATAATGACCAGCAAATTATGAGTTTTCAAATGATACCTCACCAGGCCTACTTTGTACAAAGATTATTACAATAGTGTGTAGGGTGTGGACACAGGGGTACATTCAACTGCATGCATTGGATGTGCTCCTTTTATACGGATGACTGGGGCCTGGCTCATGGACTTCTTTAGGTGACACATTAAATTCCAGTCACATTTGCTGGGGGTGGGATGGGAGAACGTTTCCTGGCCATGCCCATTTACATCCTGCAGAACTGAAAGGGTTAATGCATCACTGATCAGAAAAGAAATTGACAGCTGCTGGTCCCTAGAATGACAGAAGAACATTTTTCGTGTTGAAAAGCACCTTGGGGGTCTGATCTTCCTGCACAGTCTCAGAAACTGTGCCTACAATTACACATTATACACTGAGCCATTCTTTTGTTATTTATTGTAAATAAAAGATAAAAGCGATTTTCCCTTCATTGTGCTCCCAGAGTATCATTAGTTCTTTGGCCTTCATGTTCCTATAAGGGGTCAGCCAATGGTACAAAACAACTTTTGTGAGAAAGTAATTGAATCTCCTTAATGCCACATTACGGACAGAAATAATCTCACTGAGCACTTACCTTCCTGATTCTAAAGGACTAAATACAGCGATGCAGAACACAGGAGAATTTCCATCAATAGTCACCCTCTCTTCGACTTAATTTTGCTATAATAAGATTAAGAGCCCAAGGTCACCTCTACCGGTGTGGCACAGTGACTGGGAACAGTGTGTGGGCTACAGGGACCCTGCTTAAATGTAAGCGGGGGAATAGTCCCGCTCTTGTGGGGAACTTTCCAGGCTTCTGCACTACCCCGGTGAAGTGGGCTAGCGAAAGGATCTGAGTCCTCGCTCCCACTTCCTTTACCCAGTGGCCTCCCTGCCCTTGAGGACTCCTTTTCCACTCTCCCGTCTGGCAGAGTCCTCGTAACCTCAACAAGGCTGGGCCCAGGATTCCTGGGGGGCTCGACCCCCAACCCTGCTGTGGTCACCTAGGACAGGGGCTAGGGTGTCCCCACTCTGGGGTACTCTGTCTGCACTGGGCACTTCTGACCCACTGACCATTACATACAAGTTAAAGCAAATGCAAGTTATTTAATCAACAATCAATTTTAAAAAGAATAAGGAAAAATGGGAAAGGTTAAAGGAAACACATCACCCCGCTCTGTGGCCGGGAACATCACAAACAGTGTCTCTGGAACGTCAGGGCAGTTCACAGTCTGTTCCTGGTAAGTCCCAGGCCTCCTTCTCAGGCCCTGGCTGTGCTGCAGAGATGCTGTGGGTTGGACAGTCGCTCTCGTGGTGGCCACACACTCTCAGACTCTAAGTGGCAGGACCCTTCTTCCCAGTGTCGCCCCCACCCTGTCGCAGTTACGATCCAAGCCTGGCCTGCAGAGCCTTTCGGCTGAGGCGTCTCCCTGTGCTGGGCCCGCTGCCCAGGGTCCCCCTCGCTTTTCCCAGCTGCTCACCACACCCAGCTCCGGACTGCTCCAGCCCCAGCTCCACCACTCTGTCTCAGCATGGCTGCTGCCCTGCCTCCAGCTCCCTGGGCTGCTTCTTTGGCCCCTCTGGCTCTGGTTGCTGCAGCTCTGCTCTCAGGACAGGTCTGCTCTGCAGCTTCTGTGACTCTGCTCCCAGCACGGACCTGCTTCCTGGGCTGCTTTTCTGGCCCCTCTGGCTCTGGTTGCTGCAGCTCTGCTCCCAGGGCAAGTCTGCTCTCTCTGGGCTGTGCCTCTGGCTTCGGGGCTGCAGCTCTGCTCCCAGGACAGGGTCTGCTCTCTCTGGATCTGGCACAGCTCAACTCGGGCCCCTGCTTTCTCCTTAGCTCGGCCCCACTCCGTCTGTCCCAGGCAAATCCAGCTCACACGGAGGACGGGACCTCCCTGGCCTCCTGACTCTCTAATTAGCCTGCCCGGCCTGTCATTCAGGCTGACCTGGAGCATTGGCCTCTCCCCATTGTTCCTGGGGACTGTCAGTCTCAGAGTCCTGATTTCCCACAGACCCTTCCCCTTTTAGTACTGGGAGCTAGCCAACTAAAACACCCCCACTGAATGTTAGTAAGGGGGCAACAGTCCCCTTACATAAAGATCATAAAAAAGCCAGTATGAAATTGGGCCACGTATGCTAGACACAGAATCATGGAGGAAGGAGGAAATAGCGCCAATCTGTTTAGCTCTGCTGAGACTGCCCCTGGGAAATCGTCTTCAGCAACAGACAGATCCTCAAAGATATTTCAGTGCCTTGCCCATTCATTTGAGGATCTGGGTCCTCATCACTAGACATATATAAACTGTGAAAGAGAACCGAGAAAAGAGCAAGGAAAATGTTTAAAGGGCTGGAAGGATTCATTTATGGGGGACGATAAATGTCTATAATTCCCTCCCACTGTAAATACATGATTCTAAAAATTAAAAAGACTGCACTGAGCATGCTCCAGCCCCACAGCCTGCCCCACTTCTTCTTCTTCTTCTTCTTCTTCTTCTGGCTGATAGAGATCTAGAGCAAGAACTATAATTTTACATTTAGGTGGGTAAGCCAGACAATTGCGTCAGGAGTAGTGGAGTGAAATGATCCTTCCTATTTGTGAATTGGGTATTGGGTCGTTATATGTTCCATGGTCTGTTCTGGGTGACCACACAGAGAGTTTTTAATTTTCCATTGATGCATCAAGTAGCCACATCTGCCATGGTTTGTGCGGATACCCTTTAGGGTTTCCTATAAGTTTTGTGAAAGATCAAAGACAGGAATCTGAGCCCCCATGGAGACTCACACATGGTAGGCATAGCACGAGAGCCCCGGATGGGAGCATGTACCAGCAGCAGCCACCACTGTACTGGGATTCAGTAGGGAACCGTGATTTCAAATCGCAGCTCCTCAGCTGGCTGGTATTGATAAATGTGTGCCCATCCCAGCCCTGAAGGTATCATTCATCCCATCTACAAATAAGGTAACTGAGAGGTTCGACAAGGTCACTTCTGACAGAGCTGGGCATTGACCTTAGATCTTATGGGCATTTCTATGCAGGGATGCTCGGGAAAGTTCAAATGAAAGTCTGTGCTGGCACACGGGTGTAATTCATAAAGTCATGCAGCCAAAAATGGTGAAGAACTTAAAAAATTGGTCGGTAAGAGAACATGAATCCCCGTGAGGCCTCAATGTGGTGCTATTATGAACAAAAAGAGCTCTCAACCGGCTTGCAGCTGTTTCCATTGCTTCACTCTGACTTAGAGGACTAGAATGGCTACCAAGTAATGTCTGGGGTTACTGTGTCTGCTGGTTGTGTTGTGTCGGTGGTTGTGTTGATTTGTGCATGGGTTGTGTGTTGCTGGGAGAGTTGTCTTGATTTGTGCAGGTGGCGAATGAGGAATGTGTGCTGTGGTGAGGGGCTACTTGTGTTTGTGGTTATTGTCTACTGGTTGTGTTGCTGTGTGGTAGTTGTGTGGATTTGTGTCTCGGGTGGGTTGTGGTGGGAGATTGTTGATGTATGCAGGTGGCAGTTGGGCCAAGTAATCCACCATCTGTGCAGTCTCCGTCTTACAACCAATGAAATTGCTGTGTGCAAATTAGGTGTAAGATAAGGGTTGTGATTGGTTGACTCACCTATGATATCACAATGGTCCAGGAGTCTTGGCATGTCATAGATACATGACTTACTGTAGCTGGCCACTTCACCGTAATTCGTAAAGGCAAAATGGCTGGGAACTTAAAAATTGGCTGGTAACAGACAGTGAAACCCAGCGATGGTTCAACCTGGTGATATTTAGAGCTCTCAGCCATGCTTGTAGCTGTTTCCAACACTTCACACTGACTCTTCATAAACAGTAGGCTTCAGTGTGACAATCCTGGAATTTTACTATGTAGATTACCTAAAGATGTGCAGTTAATCTGCAAAAATTAAAGCACATTAAACCCCCCATGTGGAAGCTCTCCCTCAGAAATAAAATGGCCTTACTTTGCTGTGGCTTCATCTTCTGATACTTAAGCTACAGCAAACTAAGGCTACTTTACTGTCACATGGGCGGCGGAGGGAGTTCGTGCACTTGAATTTATGTGCATTAACTTCTCAGCTTTAATTCATTCATCTGGGCGCCCTCAGAAGGCAAATCTCATCCACCCAGCCACACTGCCTATCAGAACCAATGTGCCAAATCCATGTGACTGGCTTGCTGTGGGTAACCACTGGACACTGCCCTCCGGAGGCAAGAACAGGACAGTAAAGACCCAGGGCTCCTGAGTCCCAACACTGCTCTGCTGTCTAGCAATTAGTTGTGTAAGCCACTGGCAAAGCGTGCGTCATGTCTCCCTCTAGTGACTGGTCCACATGGAGGAAACAACCTATTGCTGCACAAATAAATCCTTTATCTCAACTGATAGAGGGGCTTTGCTGTGGATCTAAAGGCTTGGGGTTTTAGCCACGCTGATGGCCTATGCAGGGGGATTGGCACGATTCCACAAAATGGAATTTCAGGATGGGATATTCAAAAGCACCTAAGGAAATTAAGTGTCCAGCTCCCATTGGCTTTCAGTGGAGGACAGATACCTAAATCCTCTGGTGCTTTTGAAAATGCCACCCTCTGGGTTTTGGGTTTTTTTCAGTTTTCTTTTTTTTAAAAACATAGGAAATTACAAACAAAACACTACATTAAAGCATGTTAAGATTGTAACCTCAAACACTCCAAAATTACGGAATGCCAGAATTAAGGTTGCCTGTGCAACCTGTTCATTTGACTTATTTGTTCTCGTGCATTATGATATAAGGTTGGATTTTCAAAAGTGCATAAATTACTGAAAAGCAAAACTCTCATGGCAAGTCAGTGGAACTTTGGCTCTCGAGTCACTTAAGGTTCTTTTTAATCCTGCCTGCAGTCTTTTATTACATGACTGTGTGTTATTTATTCTACAGGAGTCCTTATTCATTCATGGCACAGGATGGTCAGTGAATGAGTCAGAGGATTGCAAGAAGTCAAAGGCTGTTTAAGGCACTGGACTGGGACCCAGAAAAGCTGAGCTCTATTCCTGGCTCAGACATAGAATATGGGACATTGAGCAGGACCGTACTACAATGCGTGTGTAACTTGAGCTGGTGGGACTTTTCTGATAGAATGATTTTCTGGTGGCGAACGCAACTTCTGCAAAGTCAAAATATTCCACAGAAAAATTTTGATTTTGCTGAAAAATTATGAAATCCAAATGAAATTTTTCATTTTCATGCGTTGGTTTGACCCAAATCAGAATATTTCACTTTTTGACCTGACCCAAAATATTTCGTTTCTAATCAAGTTTAACAAAACTTTAAATGTCATTTTACTGCTCATGGTGCATTGCCTTATGGGAGTTGTAGTTCTGGCCCCCATTCTCTCCTATGGGCCAGGCTCCCTATAGGGCTACAACTCCCATAAGGCTATGTGCTGATTTCATTCTGACAGTGTTGTGTGGTGAATCATTGTATCACATGACTCTGGGTGCATTATGGGATTTGTAGT
The DNA here is from genome assembly GCF_965152235.1 of Eretmochelys imbricata. NCBI lineage: Eukaryota > Metazoa > Chordata > Testudines > Cheloniidae > Eretmochelys > Eretmochelys imbricata. The sequence continues at coordinate 23,390,842 of NC_135585.1, forward strand.
CTGACTGGGGGCTGGCCCACAGGGGAAACTGGAGGCGTCAGGGTCCTGACAACTCCCATAAGTCTCCAGACTTATGTGACTCCCATGATGCATCACCATACGAAGATGGAGTTTAATGTTGACATGACCGAAAATGAAACATTTTGGGTCGTTTCAACAAACCCAAATGAAAAACCTTGATTCCTGCAATGCCAAAATGTTATGTTTATGTGAAAATGTCAGAACGACACATTTCGACATTTCTGAATCGAAATACTTCAGAATTTCTGTACCAAGGAAACTTTTGAAATTTCAGCTTTTCATACTGTTTTGCAATGAAAATATAGCATTTAGCAGAGCCCTCACATGCTACCCATCATGGATAAATACCATGCAAATGGTGTATTGGGTGTAGTGAGTTTGTCGGGTCTGAGCCAAGAGTTGCTCGTAAAGAACAGTGAACCCTTTTGCCAGCTGGCACCACAGCTTGCAACCTAAATAAAAGTTACTACGTGACAAGAAGTGGAACGCAAACAATGAGGCTTGGGGAAACATAGGAAAGGAGGGCCGGGGGAGAGAAATAAGGTTATGAGCTTATGTAGGGCTTGTCTACACTTAAAACGCTGCAGTGATGCCACTGTAGCACTTCAGTGAAGATGCTACTTATGCCAACCAGAGGGCTTCTCCCGTTGGCATAGCTACTCCACCTCCCCGAGAGGCAGAAGCTAGGTTGATGGGGGAATTCTCCTGTTGACCTAGTGCTGTCTGCACCGGGGGTTGGGGTTGGTTTAACTGCGTCGCTTGGATTTTTCACACCCCTGAGTGATGCAGTTATACCAACCTAATTTCCTAGTGCAGACCAGGCCTTATCTTAGCAGGATTCAAACACAGAATTTATATGAATACTGTAGTGTGAACATCCTGGGTTATGGTAGTGTGAACATCCTGGGTTATGAGATTACTGGTTATACAGTTATACAGTTATATGGTACTGTAGTGTGAACATCCTGGGTTATGAGATTACTGGTTCTGTGGATGAAGGGAAAGCAGTGGATGTATTGTTTCTTGACTTTAGCAAAGCTTTTGACACGGTCTCCCACAGTATTCTTGTCAGCAAGTTAAGGAAGTATGGGCTGGATGAATGCACTATAAGGTGGGTAGAAAGCTGGCTAGATTGTCGGGCTCAACGGGTAGTGATCAATGGCTCCATGTCTAGTTGGCAGCCGGTGTCAAGTGGAGTGCCCCAGGGGTCGGTCCTGGGGCCGGTTTTGTTCAATATCTTCATAAATGATCTGGAGGATGGTGTGGATTGCACTCTCAGCAAATTCGCGGACAATACTAAACTGGGAGGAGTGGTAGATACGCTGGAGGGTAGGGATAGGATACAGAAGGACCTAGACAAATTGGAGGATTGGGCCAAAAGAAATCTGATGAGGTTCAATAAGGATAAGTGCAGGGTCCTGCACTTAGGATGGAAGAATCCAATGCACCGCTACAGACTAGGGACCGAATGGCTAGGCAGCAGTTCTGCGGAAAAGGACCTAGGGGTGACAGTGGACGAGAAGCTGGATATGAGTCAGCAGTGTGCCCTTGTTGCCAAGAAGGCCAATGGCATTTTGGGATGTATAAGTAGGGGCATAGCGAGCAGATCGAGGGACGTGATCGTCCCCCTCTATTCGACATTGGTGAGGCCTCATCTGGAGTACTGTGTCCAGTTTTGGGCCCCACACTACAAGAAGGATGTGGATAAATTGGAGAGAGTCCAGCGAAGGGCAACAAAAATGATTAGGGGTCTAGAACACATGACTTATGAGGAGAGGCTGAGGGAGCTGGGATTGTTTAGCCTGCAGAAGAGAAGAATGAGGGGGGATTTGATAGCTGCTTTCAACTACCTGAAAGGGGGTTCCAAAGAGGATGGCTCTAGACTGTTCTCAATGGTAGCAGATGACAGAACGAGGAGTAATGGTCTCAAGTTGCAGTGGGGGAGGTTTAGATTGGATATTAGGAAAAACTTTTTCACTAAGAGGGTGGTGAAACACTGGAATGCGTTGCCTAGGGAGGTGGTGGAATCTCCTTCCTTGGAAGTTTTTAAGGTCAGGCTTGACAAAGCCCTGGCTGGGATGATTTAACTGGGAATTGGTCCTGCTTCGAGCAGGGGGTTGGACTAGATGACCTTCAGGGGTCCCTTCCAACCCTGATATTCTATGATTCTATGATTCTATGATTCTAGTAAGGAATAATAAAAACAAGAATTTTAGAAGGGGTATAAAGACACCAGATTGAGGGCACAAGCTCCTCTCTAATGGGGAATAAATTTTCCCTGGAAGCAGGTTATCACGTGTCTGCCTACTACCTTGCACCTGCCTCTGAAGCATCTGGTACCGGTTTCTGATGGAGACAGGCTGCTGGGCCCAGATCTGATGGTAGTTCCTATGTTAAGGTAGCTCTGCACAATGTCCTCCTTCCCACCCCCACCCGGTGGTTTGCTTCTTCGTTTTTCCCTAGTCTAGCAGCAATTATTTTTTGTGCATTTTGATCTGTCTATTGATAGTATTTTGAAGGCACCTGTCATCATTAAGTGGTCATGGCAATGCAAACTGTTTTCATGTAACCCGAACTCTGTGCTTTGCTAGTACGCAAATGAGTGGGATGGGATGGAGAGATGATAGAGAGCTGGCTTCCTGCTCAACCTATGCACAATTCTGAAATTAGCACCTCTGCAGCTAGTCAATGGCTAGCACAGCAGCTGGAGAATACTCTTTAAAACAAGCTAAACTCCCCCCCCCCCACACACTCATTATTTTCTTTGAGCTTGTTGCCATCCAAAGAAGTCAACAAGCTGCTGGACGCAGCAGAAGATGACAGAGTCCAGAGGAAATATATATATGTCCTGCAGCTGGTATATTTTGCTCGTACAGCAGAGCCATGTAGGTCCCGGTCACTCCAACAGCACCACTAATGCTCTTCTCCTTTCTATTTATTTATTTTCCCTTTCCTAATTAACATTTTGATGTTCTCCGCTCAGCTGACAATGCTGCAGCTTTAGGCAGCTCTGTCCAAACATGACTCATTCCCAAAGGGGTGAAAGGATGGTGAATCACAGGATTGTTTGAACTGCGGAATGGATGCTTAGCAACCCACACTTTAAAGTGAACTAAAGACATATCAGCTGAAGGCAGCACAAGCTAATAAGTAGCGGAATCTAGACAGCTGCTTGTCACTCAGAGCACTGGGCCTGGATACCTAGAAATGTCAACAGCATTCTCACAGATTGAAGGCTTTTCTGAGGGACTTGCAAAACATTGAATGGGCTTGAGCACATGTGTGCTTGAACCATGATAGGATTCTACGGCATCAGTAGGGCTTTGCAAAATTTACAATGTTCAGGTTTTGTCTAGACTGGGAAAACGAGCTGTGTTAGTAAACATGTCAGCTCACACCCTTTTATTAGCATTGTTTAACATCACTCAACTTTGTAGTGCATCCAAAGACAGCTATCTGGACTGGATTAACTATCCTAGGTGTTGGGTGGTGGTTAACAGCCTGCTAATTAAAATATTTTAGTTCACATGTTTTCTAACACACATCATCTGCCCAATTTGAGCAAAGCCGTGGAGGAAGGAGCGAGTCTCAGGTTCAGGTTCCTCTGTGTCAAGTTGGGTCCTCAGCTCAGGTGTTTATGAGGTGGGCCCTGGCCCTGACCTGGGTGTAGCTGCAGAAGAGGTGGGCCCTGATCATGATGGTCTCTGAGGTGGGCCCCAGTGCAAGGAGACTTTGAGGTAGAGGTGGGCCCAGGCCTCAGGTGTCTCTGAGGCAGAGGTGGAACCTGGTGACAAGTTGTATCTGAGGTGATGGTGGACTTGTTAAATGAACAAGAATTGCAGGTGCTTAGCACTTCTGAGGATAAGGCCCTTAAATTGTATGCTTCTTGGGGCATGAACCTTGCAAGGACTGCTTTGTTACAGACAGGCATGAGACACAAACTTTAGACCTGGATTCATAGATTGCTAGGCCAGAAGGGACCATTGTGATCATCTAGTCTGACCTCTAAAGGTTGCCCAAAGGCTGTGTGTCTTCAGATCGTGAGTTTTAGTTTGGGCTCATATCGACTCTTCACGTGTCAGTGAGATGCCATGCATACCAACAGCACGGTAGAAACAATGGCAGCAGAACAGCAGCCACACCATACTGTTACTAGCAATTATTCCAAACGCTGGCCAGGTCAGCAATACCACGTAGTTCATTGTGTCCCCAGGAGCCCCTCAGTACCAACTGGCAGAGGACACACCAGGCCATACCTCACATCAGGCCTGACACATTCAGTGCCCCAACTCACTGCTCTCAGAATCCGTACGTCAAAGGTGTTGTGTAAAATATCCTATGCCCACTGGTAACACACTTGCGTGACATATGTACGGGGTGTGTACAAAGAGTTATAGATGTTCTTAAAATGTGCTTGGCCGGCAGTGTATAAAGCACAGCCTGGCCTAGACAAAGGCATGTCTGTTTACCTATCTGAGCAGCTTGATCGCAGAGGACATATCGGGTAAACAAAGCCATCAAGCTAGCAAGTGGGGGAGATGAATGCTTAACAGCCTCAACAGGGGATGGAATCTGCACCCCCAGGAAGCCTTCCAGGCTCTTGAAACAGAAACAGTGAACTTTGGGGTAATATTAAGGGGGAGCAAAGAGACATTTGGGTCATCCACCACCTACGGTACAAAGGGGAGCAGCCCCCTTTGAGTTCGTGAAAAGTGGATCCTCTTGGACAGGGAGGCAAAAGTAGTTGTAAACTGACTATAAGTGAGAAACCTGCTTAGACAGAGATTGTAACTTGCTGAAATGGTTTTAGTCACTAGAAAGCTTGTTTTGTTTTGTCTTACTTGGAACCATATCTCTTTCACCTGTACCTATTATCCCTTACATCTCTCTCCTTTGCTAATAGACTGATTCTTGTTTTATTATAAAATGTATAAAGTGGAGAGTGAGTTCTCAGCTAACCTATTAGGCTGGTGTGTGTACTATGTACTTAATAACTGCTGTGTGCAGCAAAGCTCTCCCTTGCTGAGGCCGAGAGCTGGAAGACAGTGGCACACAGTTCTGAGTACCCCGACAGAAGCATCATCATTATACCTGGATATGTTCATTTGAAGCGAGGATGTAGTGCGGGGACATGGATACAATTTTTAAAAATACTCCAAACAGCCGAAAACTCCCAACCCCAATGCGGAGGCAGCTAGGCTCCATTCACCTCCCCAGCCCCAGGTGAATGTCTGAGTCAGCTCTTCTGCTAATCAAACTGGCCATCTGGCTATAGTGATAGATTGTGATAGATTGTGGCTACGAGCAACTGCCTGGCTGGCGAGGCTGGGAGCCCTGGGGGAATATACAGTGATGGCTTCTGTTAGAGTAGAACCATATCTGGTCCTGGGGTCGCCCAGGACTGCATTCCTTCTGCCGAGGGACTTGTTCTCTGCTCAGGGTTTGAGCAACCCCTCCCTGCCTATAGTGGGCTTTCTAGTCCCTTTATCAGCTCAGGACTACTCAGGCCACATACATCAAGAGCACAAGAACCAAGTTATGCAGTGGCCTGTGGGGGAAGGGACTTACTCCTTGAGGCACTCCAGGAACAAGACGCACAATCCAGTCCCTGGTGTGCATGTGTGTTGTGACACCTGTCACACCAGAATGCCACCCCTTCCTCTTCCACAGCTCTCCCATTCCCCTGCAATCACTTTCTCTGATGCTAAACCCAGTCTGGCCTCAGAGAAAAAACTGATAATATGGCAGATGGAGCTATGCAAGAAAAAACCTGACAGTTGCTCTGATGGGAAATCAGGCCTGAAGGTCTGTGAATATGGAACTAACCAACCCTGGGGAATTCCACTGTCATTCAGCAAGAGTTCAGTGTGGAATTAGAAGTAACCCTCTAATCGTCAAAGTCCATCAACTAGTTCTTAATTAAAGGAAAATGTCTTTGGAAGCACATCTTCACATTGGCATGGTAACCCAGCCAAATCTATAAGCAGTCAGCATCACTGCTGCTTGGCCAAGGAAATTCCCAGGGGAGCTGGGCTCCAAATGAACTGTAACTTGTTATTCCTTAATTTGTTATCATAAAAATGAAAAACACAGTGTACCGTTTGGGACAGCACTTTACATGCAAAACATGGAGGAAATTAGATGCTGCTCGGTTTTGATGCCTCAGGTGTGGAAATTGAGGTACAGAGAAGCTAAGTGATTGGGCCAAGGTAACAAACGGCCAGTCACAGACCTAGGAAACAAAGCCAAGACACCTGACTCTCAGGCCTGCGTGCCGAACCCGAACCATGAGTTACATGCCGATCAGAAGAATCACTGCCCTGTAATTTGGAAGCACTGTAAGAAGGATTCACATTTTCTACTATAGATCTATATTTGCAGATTTGAAAAATCCATACAAATAAATGTATGGTGAAAGTCTTCAACTCATGGACTTAGATGCCATGGAGCTTAGATGCCAAGAAAGAAATTTTGCCTTAGAAATACCATTGGGACAGATAGGGCCTGATGCAAAGGCCAATTGAAATCAACAAAAAGACTCCCATTGATTTCTGTGGGCTGTGGATCAGGCAATGAAGAGATGTAATCTTGAGAAAGCAGAAGCTGGGGGCACTGGAAGAGCGCTGTTCTGATTATTGGACTTTAAAATTCACCCCAATTGTAAGCTTCAATGTAATAAATATGTGCAAGTTCATAAGATGTCCCAACAATCTAAAACTTTTTGATTTGGAAATCAACCATGGAAAATATGGTCAGGCTGTTTTTAATAAATGGATATTATGAACAAGTGCAAGAGACAGACAGAGAAGCTGGATTAGTGCAAACAAAAAGGACCTGCTGATATCGTTCAAGAACTGTTGAAATCATGCTTGGTAAAAGCAGAAGACATGGAACCAGAAGTTAATGGACCAAAATTGGCATGATGGACAAAATACTGAGGGGCTGAACTATGCTGTCCACGTTTTCCCTTTCTGGTTTTCTTAAAAAGAGACTTTGAAAAAAACCACATTTTTATCTCCCATCTCCCGTCCCAGCTGGCATCTCCGCTCATCTTGTCTCATTTTCTCTGACCCCAGAATAGAAGGAACAGACCAGACTGAAAGGCTTTCTTCCTCTGACAGGGAAGTCATTAAGCCTTGCTCTTGTTCAAAGAACTTTGTTTTTCATTCATAAATTCCGAAAATCATCACATCATCATGACATCCTGTCCTCAGCCCATCAGTGGGGATACCTAATTGCCAGCACTGCAGAGTTCTGTTCCCTTCCTTTTGGGCTGCTTTTCATGCTCTTTCCTTCCTCTTATCCTGTCTCTCATTCTCTCGACTTTCCATCCAATCCTGAAATCAGCTGCATTGCATCAGCACAGCAAGATGAGATTACTACAATCCTGCCCTAAGGAGAAAAAAACCCAATGGGATGACATCCCTGGCCTGAAGGGGAACCAGGGTCTAAGCAACAGGTGCTGCGGTTGACCTGCTAGCCAAAGCATCCATTTGTAACCGACCTGCTGTCCAGTGTTCCAAAGACATCAACAAAAGCTGTATTTCCGCCACATTTTCTATCTTATCTCTCCTTCACCTTTTGTGTGAGTGTCTCTGTTAGAAACAGGAGAAGTAAATACCTTTCACCCATCAGGACTGAAACTAAAATTAACCCACTTTCCTTTTCATCCAGTGAAGGTTGTTCTGGAAATAAGACTCTGATATTTTGCCTCCAAAAGGAGAAACACCTGACAGATTTTGATTGTGCAAAACAAACAATCATTCAGTATCAGTTTCAATATAAATGCTTGTTTTAATTTCTTGTTCTTTCTTGTGTTTGATCCATAAATTTTCAGCTTCACAATGAAAATTTGGGTGTTTGCCAAGGAACTGAGAAAAACCAAAACCTGTGTAGAAAGCCCCACCCCACACAAGAGCCAATGTCTGGAAGTTGAAACTAGACAAATTTAGACTAGAAATAAAGAGTACATGTTTACCGGTGACCATAACTAACCACTGGAACAACTTACCAGGGGGTGTGGCGAATTCTCCATCAGGGGACATTTTAAAAACAAGATGGGTTGTTTTTCTAAAAGATCTGCTCTAGTTGAAACTGGAATTAATTCAGGGAAGTTCTCTGGCCTGTGTGATACAGGAGGTCAGACTAGATGATCACAATGGTCCCTTCTGGCTGCATAATCTATGCATCTCTGTGTGAGAAAAATCATTGAAACTATAAGCAATTGATTCAATCATTTGGCCCTCAGGCTGGACAGCATGAAATATCCCAGTGCTGTTTCAGTGAAAAGTAATCAGCAAAAACCTCAGGCTGTTGGTGTTACGGATGGCATGGGGAGAACTGGCATTGTATCTGGGATGAGGGATCTAAGTTTGATCCAGTTTTGAAGGTGCACAAGGTCTACCAGGTACATAGCAAGGGGCTTAGGGAAACCCCCATCTATTCAATCCCTCAGAAGGAGCATTCATTCATGGGTAGACTTTACTCATGTGAGTAGCCCTACTGAAGTTAAGTGAATAAGGATTTGCTGGATTGGGCCCTTAAATGAAGATACCAACATCTCTCCAGGGTTTTGTCAAACAATTGTTATTTCTTTTGTTTTCTTCGGTGATCGTACAATTGGATTGTAGCAAATGCATGGGCTAACGAGCTCCCTTTTCATTTAGATAAATGAATGCTCATTTCTACACTGCTCCTTTCCAGATAGCAAACCCAGGTGAGAAGCCAGCAGCTAATGATGCTCCAGCTGAAATGCTCACAAGTTGGGGCTCAAGCTGCTGAGAAACTTCATCTTTGGGAACTATCATTAACTAAAGACTATTCCTTTTAACTAGAAACAATTCCCAAGCTAAGCACTAGTGGCAGGCACCCCCAAGCACTGGGGCACTTTGAATCTGGATCCCAACTTGGCGCTTCAGGTACATTTGGATTGGAATCTTGATATCATTCCATTGGTTTGTGCCTGATTCTTGGCTATCTTATCACCATCACCCTCGCTGATTAACGGTGTGCTGGTCGTTTTAGTAGGGCATTGAAATGGAATTCTGCAGACAGGATTAGGTTGTGACATTATATTGTGTGCAGACTGGATGATTTTTCTTTTTTCTTGCTTAAACCTGCAGGCTTCTTATTAGAAACCTACAAATGTCCTGTTTTTTAAAATATGAATTCTGTTACATTTTTTAATTCTGCAAGGATTCTACTGTCTTACTTTCTATTTTGAACGCTTTAAAATTTTTAAATAAGTACAAAGAAAAAGGAACCCCTTTGACACGATGTTTCGGAAGCTGTCCACAACTGTCAGGACAGAGAGAATAAGCCAGGCTTTAATAAAGCTCCAATGTTAGGTCCCATCAGAATGATGCAATGATTGCTTTGACATGACCAATGATGCAAACCATTTAACACTCACAAAAGCTATAATAGGTCAACTTACAATCACTGCAGTAATTATTGTGGCGGTGCATGTCCACACAACCCTTCTTGGGTCGGTAGTGCGCATCTTCACCAGCAGGTTTCAGAGTAACAGCCGTGTTAGTCTGTATTCGCAAAAAGAAAAGGAGTACTTGTGGCACCTTAGAGACGAACCAATTTATTTGAGCATGAGCTTTCGTGAGCTACAGCTCACTTCATCGGATGCATACCGTGGAAACTGCGGAAGACATTATATACACACAGAGACCATGAAACAATACCTCCTCCCACCCCACTCTCCTGCTGGTAATAGCTTATCTAAAGTGATCATCAAGTTGGGCCATTTCCAGCACAAATCCAGGTTTTCTCACCCTCCGCCCCCCCCCACAAACTCACTCTCCTGCTGGTAATAGCCCATCCAAAGTGACCACTCTCTTCACAATGTGTATGATAATCAAGGTGGGCCATTTCCTGCACATTTCCTCACCAGCAGTTCTTCCACCTACTTAAGAGGAGCAGTGTGGGGAGCAGGGGAAGCTGCCCGGGGCGTCTCATCCCCGGGCAGCAGGGTCCAACTGCCCCAGCTTCTCCCACACACCCCTGCCTTCTCCCTTCCGGGAGCTGGGCAGCCTTGTCAAATTGACGGGGAGCAGGGTCTGAAGCCATCAGGGCTTCTCACTCTGGCTCCCAGCTGGAAGCGGGGTCCATTCTCCTCCCAGTCAGGAGCGGGGTCCATTCTCCTCCCAGCCGGGAGCGGAGTCCATTCTCCTCCCAGCCGGGAGCGGGGTCCAGCTGCCCAGCTCTCCAAGGGTGGGGCGGGGGGGGGGAGCAGGGCTCTAGCTGCCCAGTTTTCTTGTTAATTTCAGGGTGCCTGCTGTGAAATTGACAAGACAGCCAACAGCTGATATAAGGGACTTGGTGTCTTCACAGACACTGGGTTGCCCTAACTACACCAACATAAGCCTTATGCCTCCGTGGAGGTGGAGTTATGGTGTTGTAGGGCACTTACATCGGCAGGAGGAAGGCTATAGTTTAGACACTGACAAATAGGCGCGGGAACTAGGGGTTTGGGGCGGGAGCTCCAGCACCCCCAGATTTTATGCAGGGCTCCACTCCTGGCCCTGCATGCGGGCTCCCAGCCCCATGCCTGGGGCTCTGCTTCTGGCCCCCAACGTAGGGTCCCAGCTGCCACCCCGGCTCTGCTCCCAGCCCCACATGCGGGGTCCAGGCCCTTTGCCTGGGGTTCTGCTTCTGGCCCAACACATGCAGGGTCCCGTCCCATGCCCGGGGCTTTGCTCCAGGCCCTGCACATAGGATCCCAGCTGCTGTACCCCGTGCCCCAGGCTCTGCTCCCAGACCCACACACGGGGTCCCAGCTGCTGGCCCTGAACCCAAAGCTCTGCTTCTGGCCCCACATGCAGGGTCCTGGCTTCTGCCCTGCACATGGGGCTCTGCTCCCAGCCGCACACACAGGGTCCCAGCCCCACGCCCAGGGCTCCGCTCCCAGCCCCGCACATGCGGTCCTGGCTGCTGGCCCCACACTCACCCCCAGCCTCGGCCCCCTTGCCCTATCCAGGCCCCTCCCTCCTCCCATAGACACGGCCCTGCTTCTGGCCCCAGTTTGGGGGGGACAGGGTAGGACAGGGGTAAGAGGGCTGGCTTTCAGCACCCCCACTAGTAAAAGTGTTCCTGCATCATTGCACTGGACATAATTAGGTCGACATAAGCTGCCTTACGTTGGCCTGTGTAGTGTAGACCAGCCCTAAGTGGTTTTGTTTGTGTCTCTGCAGGATGGATGACATTCAGCTTTGCAAAGAAATCAGTCGGCTGAAAAAGGAGCTCCAGAAACTCATTGCACTCCCAGGTAAGACCCAGATACTTTGGAAAGCTTCTGTGGCTTGATCCCAAAGCCCTTGAAGTTGATGGGAGTGCTTTTGATCAGGCCCTTTTTTCCTGGATGTGCTCACACAAGGTAACAGGCAGGACTCCAAAAGTTCAGGCAATCAAGTCAGATGAGCAACCAGACATTTGGATCCAACTCTGAACCTCTCGAGTCTGCAAAGTTGGCCTGGGGCTCTTTCACAAAAGCAGCTCTTCTTGCAATATTGCTGGGACTTTCTTTTCCTGGCTAGGCTGGAATTGTCACTAGATCATCTCTTTCTGTGGCTGTTTGCCTCTTCCACTGCTTGTCCTGGTCCAAACAAGGAAGCATCAAGAAACAAGAAAAGGAAAAGAAATAAGGAAATAAAAATTGTTACCCAAATCTTTTTGTAAGCCATTGGTGAGTGTATGTTACAGGATCCTCTTCTGTGCCCAATCCACAGAGGACACAAGTCTGTTACAGGCCCAGCTACCCTCTCACATTGTGCAGGGTTTCTAGTTAACCCCAACCACTCCAAATGGCACCCCAGGAGCAGAAGGAGGAGAATTCTTGGAATCCCTTGGTAGAGGGCCCCTTTGGAAGTTTTCTATTGGTGGTGGGAGGGGAGTGAGGCCTTTAAAGGCAGGACCAAGCATCTAGAGTCATCAGATGTCGGTGTTGCTGGGGAAAACTCTCCTCTTCTTTGTGTGTTACCACAAAACACAGCAGAAATTTAACACCAGCCTTTTGACAGCGAGGAGATGGGGCAGATGGCAGGCTGGCCTTGAGTTCATAGGAAATGCTGCAGGCTTTGGTGGAGGAAGCCTGCCAGAAATCACAGGGGGCTAGAGACAGCGAGCAGCTTGGCACATGCGAGGAGCGTCACACACCCTTCTGTCCTGGGGAGGGCTGTGCATTTCAGCACCTAAAAGCTCTTGTCCAGCCCGAGTTCAGAGAGGCAGAGAGAGCGGAACCACCAGAGCCCACATTGTGGCAGGTATGTCCTGAGAATGTAGCTAGTCTCTTTGTAAATAAAGGTTACGGCTAATGGATTCATAGTCATAGCTTGACAATTTCAGAAAGCCTCTCACTGGGTAACTGGAGTAAGTACGTCCACTGAAAGGAGAGGGCCTCATATTCCTTTACACCAAGGCCTGTTTACACTGGCAGAGTGCAGTACCGGGGCCTTAAAGTGTGTGAGGATCCAGTCCAGACAGTGTGGAGAGATCCCCGATATGGACATACCCAACATTCAGGTACCCTTTGGAGAGAGAAAAACCAGCCAAACAGAAAATCAAAACATCCTCAGAAAGGAAATTCTGCCCTTTCCTCCCTATATCATGCAGCACCTTAAAATGGTGTCCTCTCCCTGCCCCCATCACTCTGCCGAGTTGCACTCCACCTCTTCCTTCACCTCTTCTCTCACTCTGGTCTTCAAGCTTTCTGCCGTGCCGTCTGGAACTCCTTATCCAACCCCCGGGTGCCCAGATTTCCCCCTTTCAAATCTTTCCTTCAAATGTTGACTTCTGGCAGATGCACTATCCTTCCACAGAGGGAAAGAGAGCATTGGGGGAGAAACAAAGCAAGACAAAGCCACACCCCACTCTCTAAAGGGTGTCTCCAAAGCCCTTTGAAGTAAACTGGAAAAAGGTCCAAAGGCAGGACCTTCCCCTGCGTCTCCCAATGTGTTGTGTGTGTTGCCCATCTCTTTCGACTGAATCCTCTTTGGACAGCAGCCAGGTCTTCTAGGCTACAAACAGCAGCAGCTCACTGTCAGTGCTTAAATAATAATGAGTAAAAATAACTTCATCGCAGAGCTGGTCACGTCAGTGTCATTAAGGAAATGGCTCCTGTCAGGCGTTCCTAATTCAGGTCCCAATTAAGGAAACCACTTAATCATACGCTTTCCTGGATGGGAATGAGCCTAATACATGCTGAAGTGTTTCCCTGTATTGGGGCCATAAACAGTAGGGTCTGGGCTTAAGTTTGTTCCAGCCACAAGTCTCACTCTGCAGATCTGACAGGTCCCAGGAGCTGCAATGAAGCATTAGAGAGCGCAGTGCTGTGCTGTTTGAATCCCTGAAGCAGGAAGGGTCTACACATTCGTCTCCTAGAACAGCTTCTCAGCTCATTTACAAGACTCTGTTTGTTCTCTGCCTGGAGGGCATCTCGAGATCTAGGATGACTTGAAGCCTGAGTCTTTCTTGTGCCATATCACTGCTGCTTCAGGTATGGCTATAAACCAGGAACGTGCAGATTGATTCAGGTTACAGATGGGCTCAATCCACAAAATGTAGGTCCCGATTCAGATTTTGAACCTGATCCTATAACTGAGGGATGTTCCAACTGGGACAGGGGGATAGCAGGTCTGCCCATTATAAAGGCCGGAGCCACTTGCAAAATTTGGATCCAGCGAGTCAACTCAGGACATGCTGCAAATCTCATGAGAAACACTGAACTTGTGAGACTCGCAGTAGCGCTTCAAAAGACAGATCCAGCAGAGGTTAGGTTCAGATAAGAACCCCAAACATATGGGTGCTTGCCCAGGGCTTAGCCAAACCTCTCTAGGCTAGAAAGCTCACATGGCCAGGATATCTTTGACATACAAAGGCATATCAAGGTTGAGATGGAATCTGAAGCCAGCAAACTTCAAACTACAAACGAGAAGCATATTTTTAAAAGTGAATATGCCTCACTAGAGCTTTTAACTCAAGTTAATTGACTGTCAATTAACCCAGATTAACTAACATGTTTGGACATCTATCTACGGTACTAATATGGCCCCCATTACTGGAGTATCTGAGCATCTTACGAACTTGAATTATTTATATGCACAACATCCCTGTGAAGTAGGGCAGTGCTATTAACTCCACTGTACAGATGGGGAACTAAGGCTCAGAGACTAAATGACTTGCCCAAGGCCACACAAGAAGTCTGTGGCGGAGCAGAGAGTTGACTGGAGACCTCCCAACAACCAGGCTAGTGCCCTACTCACTGGACAACCCTTTTTCTGTAGAGACATGCTAATCTGGAAACCCCACATATGTTTCCTCTAGGACACACATTTGTGGTTTACCCTTTGAACTGGAGTAGGATGTAAGAGAGGCCTGTGCTGATGGGTAAATTTCACCCGAGAAGTAGGAGAAACTTCTGTGGCCTGCGGAGGCTGCTAACACTGTGGAATAATGATGACAATTCCTCCCATTCAGACCCTAGCAGCAGTGTCTCGGGTCGATATATAGAAGGCTTTAAACTGCAAGTCAATACCCAGTTTAGGCGCTGCTGAGATCCAGCCTACAGGTTTGTTCCACATTGCGGATTGCACAGTGTATTTACTTAGCTGGAGGAGGACTGCTGATGGAAAGCCACGTGGTGCTGGATTGACTTTGGAAGTGGTTGCCTGAACTCTGGAGTGGTTTTAAAAAACACAGCTGCATACACAGCCAATCTCAGTCTTTCAGTAATTTATCTTTAATGCTGCTTAAATCATCTCCACATTTCTGTGTATTTACCAGAGTTTTATGTACATGGGACTTGAAGGTTGCCCAGATTTTGTGCACAGTGGAAAGGGACACAGGAGGTTATCCAGGGTGCTGAGGGTTAGGCCACCCCTTGGGATTTCAGTGAGGATTTTAGCTAAAACTTTCAAAACTGCCTCGGAGATGGACATACCTAGTCCCTGTTGATTCTAATGGGAGATGGGGCATCCAGATCCCTTTAGCACCACTGAAAATCTGGGATCACTGAGAGAGATTCGATGGCCTGCGTTACGCAGGACGGAGACCAGACTAATTATAATGGATCATTCTGGCCTTAGTATCTTTGAATCTGTGGATTTTCACGGAAAGTCAGTGGGACTTGTTCAGTGTGGGAGGCAGCCCAGGCTGAACAAATGCTGCGCTGCTATTGTTCATCAAGCTAGCTAGACCAAAGCCAGCTTGGGCAGGTCTACATCATGTGTTGCAGTCACATGTCCGCCTGCAGGGCGGACGTACCCTAAGAAGCCAGCCCTGCCTGCAGCACAGTTAGGATCGCAGGTTTCTATGTTTCGGTGCATTAGAACAAACAGTGGTTTGTGTTCTCCATGCTGCAGAGAAAGAAAAGTCCAACGAGGAGAAGCAGAGGGAGGAGGAACTGGTGCAGCAGATACACAAGCTGGTGGAAACCCGGGATTTCCTGGTGGATGACGTTGAATTTGAAAGACTGAGGTACCTGGATGAGCCAACTCAAGTGTGTTTGAAACTTGCAGGGGTTGGCAGAGCTCCAGCATGTCAGACTCCCAGCATCTGCACTGGGGGCAGGAAATTTACAAACAGCTCAGCGGCTAGGGAGCTGTGCAGGGTCGGATTAAGGCAGCCCAGGACACTAGACACATCATAACACTGCCCCCCAGGGCACTACCTTCGCAGCCCCGCCTCTGCACACTGTGGCTCCATCCCCCACATGGAGTGGCTGTGTCAAGGGGACACCTTCCAGAGAGGTAGGGACAGTGGCATACCCTTATCCTTCCCCAGAGTGGCAGGGGGGCAGTAAAGCGGCTCCCCTGGACTCACTCCAGCCGCCAGGTGTATCTGTTTGGGTGGGCCAGCCCCACTGCACTCTTCTCCTCTTGCCGCGTGCTGAGTCTTCTGTTGGCAAGGTTTTGGCAGGGGATCCCCAAAGCGGTGGGTCCTGGAGTCAATACCCCATTGAGCTGGTATGGGGCAGTTCACACCTCTCAGAGCTATTGTTTCAGGCTGTCTGCAGACTCAGGCAGACCATGCAGCATCGATTACACTCGGGTCACATTTTTGAGCTTTTCTTCAGACTCCTTATTAAAATGAAAGCTGAGATTCCGATGTAATCACATGACTAGGAACTGGGACCACAGGTATACGGTCTGCAGTGCTTATGCCATAAGCCGGCCTAGAGGTGTAGAATGGGGCAGAAGCAGGGGAAAGGCAACATGCACTGGTGGTGATAGAAGGAACATAAGAGCGGCCATACTGGGTCAGACCAAAGGCCCATCTCGCCCAGAGTCCTGTCTTCCGACAGTGGCCAACGCCAGGTGCCGCAGAGGGAATGAACAGAACAGGTAATCATCCAGTGATCCAGCCCCTGTCACCCATTCCCAGCTTCTGGCAAACAGGCTGAGCAGGACGTGGCTTTAAGCAAAGGGGCAGCTGCTAGCTATGGGAGTTGAGCAGGGGGTTGGACTAGATGACCTCCTGAGGTCTCTTCCAACCCATAGCTTCTATGATTCTATGACATGCCAAGTCTGTGCAAAAAGATGTCCTGAAATGCAAAGGGTGGGGTAACTCTAAGCCAGGTCTGTCTGCACGAGGGGTTCGTAAGTTGCTGCAGAGCCCTCAGTCATGCCGCAGCAGGCAGGAAGCAAGGGCAATCAGGCCCAGTCAGCCGCTGCAGAACAAAACCATTCAGGCCTATTCAAAGCTGAGGCAGCATGTGCCTCTGGCTTTCCCCAGGGCTCTGTGTTCTCCCCAGCAAGCACGGCACCCCTGCAAGCCTTCGCTGAGGATTCAAGCGGAATGTAATACGGTTTTTGGAACACGTCTCTGCTTGCAGACACCAGTCACCTGAGCTCTGCCGTCGCACGTAGTCGCCCATGGGTGTTGTGCTGGGGGCCTGGGGCATTCCTGTTCATCATGCCATCTGGACAGCACATTGCAGCCCCTCGCTTGCACGCTGCTGAGCCGTGCTCTGCCACCTGTTGGGCAAACGGAGATGTCTCCTTAATTCTGCCACCTACGGTGCATGCCTCCTCGGGCTGGCGCCTCCACCCCGCTGGATCTGTTTGCCGGGGCTTGGGGGGCTGTGGTCGCTCGTTGTTTGTTACTGCTGGCCCCAGTTAACCCCGGGGGACGTGAGAAATGAAGGGAGGGCCAGACTGTTGCTCAGGTGTGTGTGCGACACGGCGAGGTGCTGCAGGTAACTCCTGGGGACAGACAGCGCTGGAGGTGGCTCCCGCAGGAGTTACGCTGTGGGTGGTGGGACTGCCTCCTTCGCTGTGGGGTGCAGTAACTGCAGAGTGATAGTCAGGGACAGGGGAACCAATTAGGAGATGACCCCATGCCCCGCCCCACCTGCCCTGCCCTGCCAAGCAACCATTTTTAAAGATCCTGAAATGTTCAGCTAACTGACACCCGCCCCCCCCATCTCCCTCCATGGAGATTTAGATCACAAAATGGCATCTATGCCTTCTGCTTTCACCGCACCGTGCTTCTGCCAGGCAGTGTATCTCTGTCTGTCTACCACATGTATAGTGCTGGGCACTGTATCTTGGCATCAAATTCATTTTCCAAGCTAACCATCACCATGTAATCTGACATGGCCTTGGCTGATGCCATCATAGGGGCTGGGGCTTTTTGCTTGGAGAAATATTTGTGGGGAGGAGGGGAGTTATTTTGTTTTGCTGGTTCCCCTTCCCGCATTGTCATTCTTCAGCTTCAGTTACTGCAAGCAGGCTTCTGTGGAAAGATGAGGTCTGCACTGAGCACTTAACTAAAACCCAGGCTGATTTCTTCCCGTAGGAGCCAGGTTGCTGGGTTAATTTTCCCAGAGTCTTTGTGGAGTGGCTAGTTTCCTATAAACCCTTTACTGGCTGGATTTTAGGGGCAGCCCATCTGTCCCTTCCCCCAGAACACCCTTCTAGCCTCCCCTGCCAGTTAGCGAGCTCTAAAGCTGCCATGTCCCAGAGTGTACAGGGCCAGTGGAAATCCACAGTCTCATGCACTAAGTCTGGTAAACCAGGATGCCTGGTACTGTGCTGACATCATTGTGGCAGGACTGTGGCGTGCTCTCAGCTCAGAGCTCACCAGCTCCAGCTCTGCCTAGCTTGTGAAATCTGATCAGATCACAATGCATAGCAGGGGCCTGTGACCTGGTCAGATTTCACTGGTGACCTGCCACAAGAGGTGAGCTGATGGGTAGACTCTGAGAGGAAGGTGTTTCCTTTTACTGCAGGTGGTATGCACGAGGGTTGGTTTATTATTTGTATAACGTAGAACGGAGGTGCCCTAACCAAACTCAGGGCCCCCTTGGTGCTAGGACCTATACAAACATAGTGAGAGACAGGCCCTGCCCCAGAGCCGACAATCTAACTAGACGAAACAAAGAGTGGGAAGGGAAATAGACACAAGGAGAGGTGAAGTGACTTCCTTACTTTCATACAGTTGGTCAGTCAGGAACAGAGCCCAGGTCTTCTGAGTCCCAACCCAGTGCTCTATCCACCAGTACTATACACAGACATGAACACTGGGCTCAGCTTTGGAGAGCTCCTTGCCAAGTGGAAAACGTTTAAGAGGTCCAGGGCTGGGACGTTGTTGGATTATTGTGGGAGCGGGCGGATGGCTAGGAAGTGGGGTGAGGGAGAATGACACCCCAAGAGTCCAGAGGAGTTATGCTGCAGGCTGGTTTTCAGTGTCTGAGACGTCAGCTAGGAAACATTAGAGGTTGGGGAATGTGGAGGTTTCTTGGCACTAGACAGAAATGAAGGATTGCAAGACAGGGAAGCACAAGACAAGACGCCCCCTCCACACAAGGACCTTGCTTTTGAGGTTTAGCGGACAAAGCTAACCCACGTTGGTGCAGGGCAGAGTTCTGAGCTTTAGCATCCGATTCTCTCCTCTGTGCGCTGTTAGATGTATTGCCGATGTATCATAGCTAAGTGGAGATCCAGTCACTAACCCCCATCCCTGCATGGAGAGGCAAGTCCTAAAGCTGTCTGATCAGGCGGTCCAGCTGACATCCAGTTCTGCTGGGCCAGGCCCCACCCCGAAATGCCAGACAGGCAGAGAGCCCTGCACTATTGAACACACTGTGTGTGCAGAAAGGAAACCAACTGAAGATGTGAAAGTAACGTGGCTAATTCTAATGTGTTGACACCAATATCTCACACGAGAAGGGGGGGTCACCTGGAGAGAACACAGGCTAGATGGCTTACCACTTAGATCCATGCTGGGTCAACAGGAAAGGATACACTGGGGAAACAATAGCTCTTAGCACTTGGAGGTCAGTCGCCATCTTCAAAGTGTAATCCACTGGTCGTGTGAGTCACAGGTGCCCCTCTGAGCTGATCCACACAGGCTTTAGCTCAAGCTATGTAGCAGCTCCTGCTTTTCGCTCTGGAGGTCCCCGGTTCGATCCCCAGTGCATTGGCCAAGATGGCAGCTGTCACAAAAGCTGGGATTTTCAAAGGTGCCAGTCCCCACTGAATGTCCCAGACAGTAGCACACTGGCTGCTGCCACTGGGACAAGTTGAAATCTGCCCCCTTCTCCCATACACTCACTCCACAGAGAAGTAAAGAGACTTGCCTGTGATTGCAAAGGAAATCAGATGGTGAGATGGGATCAAAACTCAGGATCTCCTGGCTCCCAGTCCTGTGCTCCAATCAGACAATGCCTCTCTGGCTCAAAACTGGGGTGACTATATTTTAAGCCCTGTCCTGTCCCATCCCGACTTCTTTGGCAAAAATGGGTATTTGTACTGTTTGCTCTTGTCCACTTGATCAGTTGGCAAGAACAAATGGGACAAATGCCCACTTTTGTCAAAAAAATGGGATGTGGAGTCAGGGGGCGAGTGGTGATGCCAGCCCTGCGCAGGCGGGGAGTCAGGGCTCGGGCAGGGGACAGGCAGGACTTGGGCAATCAGCGACCCCAGCCTCATGCGGCGGGGGGGCGGGGAGAGGAGGCAGAGCTCAGGCTAGTGGCTCAGGCCAGTCCTGTGCAGGGGAGGGGAGGCGGGGGCTCGGGAAAGCGGCTTGGGCCAGCCCTGCGCAGGGGCGGAGGATTGGGGGCGGACTAGCCCCACGTGGTGTCCCGTTTTCCCTTTGAGAAATATGGTCACCCTACTCAAAACGAGCATCTGCGGGTACGTCTACATGGGAAAAAACATACCCACGGCAGTGAATCTCAGAGCCAGGGTCAATTGACTTGGACTTGCACTAAAAACAGCAGTGTAGACATTCCCGTGCAGGCTGGACTCCGGGCTCTGAAACACAGCTAGGGGAGGGGCTCAGAGCCAGGCTCCAGTCCGAGAGGGAATGGCTACACTGCCACTTCCAGCCCAGAAGTGCAAACCCCTCAAGCCCATGTCAGTTGAGCTGGGGTCTGAGACTGGCTGCCATGGGGTTATTTTGCTGTGTACCCTGAGTGGTTCACTGGCCCATTTATTAAGCAAGAACCAATTTCCTCCTGTCGCAGGGAAAGAGAAGAAGACAAAGAAATGGCTGAATTCCTGCAAACGAAGCTCTCCAAAAGCTGCCTCCAGAAAGCAAGTAGGCGCCCGATTCATATTATTCATCACACAGACATCTCTTTGGCACTTTATCCTGTTTACAAAGCTGGCTAGTCCCAAGAATTAATTGCTATAAACAGACCAGCGATTTTTACGCTGGGACCATATGCCACCAGAAGAAAGAGGGGGAGGGGAGTTGCAACTCAACAGAGGGGCTATTGCCTGTCTCTGATGCCTAAGTGTCATATCCCAGGAAGATGACAGGTTGATATACATGTCACGGTTCTGCTTCTTGCCTGGATTTTCCACAAAGATGCTTTGGGGGCTGGTTGGGGTGGCTGTCCCCTCTGTGGTTCAGGTATTTAACATGTCTGCTATTCTACCCAGCTACTTATGTGGCCCCCATCACCCTGTTATCTGAGCACTCCCAGATCCTCAAAAATAAAAATAGTGATAGTCTGTCTCCCATGTTCCATCTAGGGTCATTCAGAGCAGATCTCCTTCTTCTGGGACTCTTTCTTATCCACAGAGGAGGCAGATCATTGGCCAAGTGAGATGTGCACATCCTTGGCAATAATAGAGGCATTTTCCATCCATGACTGTTTGGGAGGCAAGTCCAGTCTGGGCCCACTCGATCGCATCTGAGATCACATGGGACATGTCTCATGACTCCTAAGGACATATGTCTCAGCCCTGGTCATTTGGGAGGTACATCCCAGCCCTGACCTCTTGGGACCCAGGTCCCATCCAGTGAGGGAAGCCCTACAAGGTGACACTGATACTAGCCCTCCTTCTGGTCTTTTGCTGTTGGCCATTACGATAACAAGATCTTTTTAACAGCCCCTGTCAAAGAGAAGAAGGTGATGTCCAGAGGACAGCAAACCTCCACACCATACATGACCAAAACAGGCCTCACCCTGCTCAAGGAATGCTGCGGTTTCACCTGTTCCATTATGTAGACTCACTCCCTGGTCTCCTCTGCACAGGACAAGATCATGGGTAACGTAGACCTCCCTGCTCTCAGAGAAGCCAACCATGAAGCCAGCAAAATTTCCTCATGGTCCTGCCCTTACCGTCGTTCTTTGGGGAGCCCCGTGGGGCAGGAAATGGGTTTCCTGCCTGTTGAAATATTTTGAGAGATCAACAAATATTCCTGAATCGGGAACCAAAATGCAAAATCTCTAAATTTTTTGCAAACTTGAATTGATGGAAACATTTCTATGTTTTAAAAAACTTTTTAAAACTATAATTAGCTTAAAATTTGAGAATGAAAAAAAATTTTTTAACTTAAATTAGCTTGCATTTCTAAACACCAACCAGAGTTTTACAGTTTTGACATGAAACGTTTCAACAATTTCCAAAAAATATTTCCCCCCCAAAATTTGAAAAACTTCATCAAAACCACCTCATGAAAAGTTGTGGTGTTGACGACTTGGCAGTTTCTGATGGAAAAATCCCCGACCAGCTAAACAAGGGAAGGCCTGGGCTGGCCTGACCTTTTCTCTTCAGTACACTCCCACCTCCACCTGCTTAGATGCCACTGGACTTATTTGTGTTTAAAGAAAGCTTGGGTGCTGGAACAATTTGTATACTGGGGGTCCTGAGAGCCACTGAACCAAACTGTAAACTCTAGATATAATGGAAACCCATTTCAAGCCAGGAGGTGCTGCCGCACCCCTATTTCCAGCACCTATGAAAGGAAGGATCCCTGGGTCAAACTGATCTCGCGCGTGGTGTAACTGATGTCGATGGCATTACAGCACAGATGTACCTGGCCCTCTGTCTTTTTCACCTAACACGCTGAAAGCTTGAGAAATCAGCCGGTCTTTCTGTCCAGTAGGTCTTTCTGTCCAGCCCCAAAAGCACTCTAGTCTGTCCCTCCCATCTTCCTCTCATTAGCAGGTTACCTATAAGCCACCAAGATCTACAGGAGTTACCTAGCATTGGCAACAACAGAGCGCACAACCGTAAGACCTTATTTTACAAACAGAGTTTCTTAAGGACAGAATAAAGGCAATGCTCTATAACACTACTCTACCCCAGGGAATGTATATGCATAACTCCTACTGATGCTGTCAAGAGACGGATATGCTAAAGAGACTAGCAAACTAGCTGTCCAAACACCATACCTTCAAACTTTGATTATTTTTGTTTAGGAAGTGCCCAGAAGCTCTGATCAGGATTGGGGCCTTTGGGCTAGCCACCAGAGCTCAGATGCAGGGGTAGCTAGCTTGAGCCAAGACTCGGGTAGCTAGCTTGAGCCACTCCCATGCCACATCGATCCCTAGACACCAGGCTGTCCTGTCATTCTCGCTCACGTTCCCTGGCCCAATGACCAGTCGCTGTCATTATGAATGACTACGAATTGCCGCTGTGAATGATGAATAGTCACTGAGCCTGGGAAAGCGCATGAGGACAACTCTAGAGCCTGGTGGGGAGGGCACTGCCCACGTGGGATCAGCCCTTCAGTCGGGTGTGTGGGGGGTGGTTTGACTCCTGTGTCACATCCATTTGCTCTCTCTGCTCCTTTCCCAGCAGGCCTGCAGGCAGAGTCTGTGGCTCCTGACAGCTTCAACCTCCCTTCATTTCTCATGCTTCCCACAGCAGCACAAAGACGGAAAGACATTTCCAAGAGGGCCGGTGCAAGCTTGGACGTTGGCTTGTTTTCTTGATGCCACTTAAGTGGGAGTCGCCTTCATGACATTAAAATCAAATTCCGTCTGATCTCAGCATGGACGGGGCTTATCCAGCAGCAGATCAGGTGCAATTGAAGTGGGTTTGCTTCTTGTTCTTAACAGGATCAAAAAAGACCTTGGAAAGTTTACATTCAGTGACCGTCGGCCCCGCCCCTCCCCACCCACCTGAAATACTGTGATGCTGCAGCTGGGTGTCGAGCACGCCTCTAGCTTCATACTATTTCATGGCTCTTTTGCTCTATGGGCTGCCTCTAAAGGCCCCTTTCTAGGAAAGCCTCGATTTTAGATATATCTGCACTCTGCTTGATTGTCACGGGCTTTGTGGTTATGGGTAGGGCTGCAGATTTGTCACAGCATCTTGTATCAGAAGTCACAAATCAGGCATGGTCAATTTATAAAAGTCACTGGTTTGGGATTGTGGATAAAAATTGCCATGACAAACGAGGAGGAGGAGTCCCAGGTGGAGTTTGGGGTGGAGTGTGAGCCCACCCCACCTTTATCCCTCAGTCAGTGGTAACTCCTGTCATAGAATCATAGGGTTGGAAGGGACCTCAGAAGGTCATCTAGTCCAACCCCCTGCTCAAAGCAGGACCAAGCCCTAATTTTTGCCCCAGATCCCTAAAGGGCCCCCTCAAGGATTGAACTCACAACCCTGGGTTTAGCAGGCCAATGCTCAAACCACTGAGCCATCCCTCCCTGTACCATGGGGCTGGGCCCTGCTCCCCACACTGCTACTTGGTACACGTGGTCTCAGCGTTGCTCAGGTTGGACTTGGCCACGCCTCCATCATGATAATGGAGGGGCAGCCTGGCCAAACCTGAGCAGTGCTGTGACCCATGCGCCTGGTCACAATGCCCCGAGCAGGAGGGGCAGGAGCTGCTGCTGTGGGGTGAGTTTATTAAAACCACAGACAAAAAGATAAGTCACGGACAAGGAAGATCTTGGTATCTGGGACATTTTTCTCACCATGCCAAACCTGTAGTCCTGGTTTTGGGTAATGCTCGGAGAAAGGTCAGAGTTCAAGTCCAGGAGGGATGTCTGTATGGGTTTGAATGATAATATAATAATACCTAGCTTTTATACAGAGCTTTTCCTCAGCAGCTTTCAGTGATTTCCAAAGGAGGTCAGTACTATTCGCCCCATTTTAGGGGTGGGGAAACTGAGACAGGAAGTGACTTTGGCAAGGAGACCCAGCAGTAGAGCTGGGAACAGAAACCAGGTGTCCGGACTCCCAGTGCACTGCTCCGTCTACTATGCCACACCACCCACGTTCTCAACAGCTTACGCCCTGAGTACGGCCCTGCTGTGTTCAAACTGGGGTGGGGCAAACTGGTTTTAAACTCAGTGGAGCACTGTGGGTTCTGTCCCAACCCCAGTGTTACTGGGTCCGTGATCCGGAGAAGAGAAAAGGTGACGGAGCAGAGAGGAAGGAGAGAAAAACAGGGCAAAGAGCAGAGTGAAAAACACATAGAAAGCGACGGTGGGGAGAGAGGGATGGGGAAAGGCACAGCAAGAAACTCCTACTGACAGCCTTGGTACAGTGGCTCAGCTGCTGCCCTCGGCTACACCAGCACAGCCCTATGAGAATCAGTGGGGTGACTGAGAGGAGAATATCTGGCCTAGTTGTAGCACCCACTTGTGCCAGTCTAGCCTTGGGATTCTTCTACCTGGTAGCTGGCTGCCTTGGCTGCCCTGTGGCTAGGAACCCGTGTTGATTCTTTTCATTGACTCACCCTTTGGACAAAGAACTTAGATGACCTGGAAACATCATCTGAGAGGGTCAGAAAGGCCAGAGCTGCACCGGGTTAATCGAGGCCTCATTTTAACCCTTCCTATCCCACGCCAACATGCTGCCATCACAGCCAGAGCCATTATTGCAGTAGCTCAGCAGGACAGATGCCCTCTTCCTTTTCTGGCCATGTGTCCTGCAGGGCTGGGGCTGCATTGCTCTGTCCATCATTGCTAGTGGAGGTTGAGGTCACTGCCATTTGAGCTTCATTCAGAGCGTTTCTACCCTGCCTGTATTCTGCCGTTCGCACTGGCAAAGGTTTTCTCTGGCAGACGTTTTGGAGCATCCTCTCCCATGCACACGATGGCCTACGAGCTCTTTGCCTGATAGGCTGGCCCTGCAGCTCTGCAGCAAAGCCTTCCCAGCAATGCGCTGAAGCTCCTGTCTGCTTTTGCCTGTCAGTGTGTCAATTGCGGGCTGGCTGGTGGCGTGTCTTACACTGAGCTGATGAACCTGCGTGGTCACATACCGCTTCAAACCTCAATGCATTTCCTGCTCCATGCACTTGGTGCCATTTTTATCCCAACTATGCCCTGCCCAGACAGTAATCCCCCCTCCATCCTGTCCGGAACCAGCTCTGAGTCCCTTGCATGTCAGTTAATCAGCACTGCCAAAACACAGAGCGTATCAGCCCTGCTTCCTTACCTTGCCAGCGGGCATCCCGTTGGCTTTTCCGTCTTGCTTAAATTCCTCTCCAGCTGGTTTATTCAGTGCTTTGCCTGTGTTTGCAGCCAGACAATACAGGCTCACCTAAGGGATGAGTTCAGTGGTCTCAGCCTAGTGCCTGCATTAATTACTTATTGGCTGGTTCATTACCATAGCTTAGTGCCTGCTACAATGGCAGATTGGCACTTCCTAGAATATGCAACACTCTGTCGCCGAGCTGCCACGTCTCTGGGCTCGCTGAGCTATGGCCCAGGCCGTAGCAAAGTAGGATAACATCTCAGGCCATGAGCTACGGTATCCAGGCCTGATCTGACTGTTTCATTGCTGCTTCCCAGCTGCTCTGTGATCCCTGGAGTGCTGTGGCCAATGGGCCCCGGGCTGCTCTCCTGTCATACACCTTCTTGAATTTAGGTGTTGGTCGTCACCTGTAAAGCCCTAAATGATTGGGACCTGAGAGACCGCCCCGCTCCCCATGCCACAGTGCTGCAGTTGGGCTCAGTAGAGCTGCTTGAGCCATTGGCCCTTGGTCGCCAAGGGAGGGCAGTCTCTGTAAGAGACATTCAACTTGCTGCTCACGCCCAAACCTGGTCTGAAATGCCCCAAATGTGTGGCCCTTCAGGGCCCCCCAGTGCTGTCTGGCTCTTTGGGGAGGCATCTGAGGAGGGCTGAGGTAGCTGGATTGGGTGGAGGCTGGGGGGATTTTGATCTGTTTTGTAATCAATGTTTTCTTCCTGTGGTTTTACTATGTTTGGGGGTGGGGAGGAGGGCAATATGTTGCTGATTTGGCTGTGTAGTGTAATTTAAACTAACGGTGCAGTATGATCTAGCATAAAGGAGCACCCTGCTTTTCTGTGCCTCTATTTAAACCCAAACAAATACACATATCTGGGAAGCCTGGTGCCGAAATCTGATAGCCCTACCCACAGCGATGCCGGGGACGTGGCTGTGTAGGAGCAGGGATTTGAGATGGCAGCTAAGGCTGGGCTCCCAACATCCATACAGACAGGCCAGTGGGGAACCTGCTCTGGTGTCATCCACTGGCTTGCATGACTCTGGGGCACATCTGCTGATAGCACAGGAGGACAGAGAAAGCCTCCAGCAGTCACAGTTAAATATCAGCTCAAGTTCCTTTGTTCACTTTCCTTTGCATAATTTTTTCTTTTGAAATAGTCTTGAAATCGCTTCAAATGCAGGAAATTGCCTCCAGGGTTTACATTTTTTCCAGGGCAAGAAGTCCCAGAGTCTCCATTTTGATTTGTGGATCTTGCATTCTCTGTCCTCAGCATGTCTAAATGGTGCCGTTTATAGGTGAGGGGGGTAGAGATGCTGGGGATGCCCCCCCCTCAACCCTGCACAGGGCACTTACACTTTTGCTTGGGAGGGGTGTGGGGGGGAAGCGGGGACTGAGCTCCCCCTTTCTTTTGTTCTTGCTCCTGCCCATCATCAGCTGATAACACAGCCCCCTCCACACAGAGGGTGGCAGCCACCAGCACCAATGAGCCCTGCCTCCTTTTTCAATCTGCTTTAACCCCTTCCTGGAGGGCAAAACATTTTTTAAGAGCAATGGGAGGTGCTGAGTTTCTGAACCCGAGTTTCAGGGCGTGAGTCAGGGTGCTCGAGCTCAGACTGAGCCCGTTGGCAGAGCTGTATGACGGATCATTAATGCAGTGGCCGGGGTTGCTGTGAGTCGGGCTTGAGGTGCATTGGCAGAGCTATGTGGCAGGCTGGATTAGGGTAGCAGGGGTGCTGAGGGTCACTGAGGTGTATTGGCAGAGGTGTGCGGATGCCATGCCCAGGACGGGCTAGCAGGGAGGCCATTGGTCAAGCCTGAAGGGCAATGGCAGAGAGGTGCAGGGGCATGGATTGGCAAAGCAGGGGGTGCTGAGGCACCAAAGCATGATGCTCATGGAACTAGCATGAGTATGTATCCGCGAGCATGGAGACACACGCACAGTTAGTGCAGACATAATCTGGAGCACTGCCCGATCCCGCACTCCCCGTCTGCCAGTGCGGGGCGCTGCTCAGTAGCCAGTGAAATCAGCGATGGCCTCCTCTGCCCCACCTCCAAGCTGTCTAATATTTTAGAGGGGCTGGAGACCCTGCCCGGCCCACTGTAAGCCTTGTGTGCAGCCTCCAGACAATAGCTACATCATGCACTTGCAGGGCCTGGATCAGGCTGTGCAAAGGGACAGAGAACAGGGTGGTAACACCTAACCCATAACCCTGCCCTACCTTACTGGGCACTTGTAGGAAGTACTGTCAAGGTCTTCAGTGTTAGGGTTTAAAGGTGATGATCTTTGACTACTATTGTCAAACAAGTGAACACTGCACAGGGTGTGACGGCCCAGCACACAGCTAGGCCTCAGAAATGCGAGCGTGGAGAGCAGGCATTGCCTTCTCAGCATTGATAGCGATGGCGGGAGCGCTAGGAACATGCAGGCACCTCTGAGTTCTGGAGCACCTCGGGCAGGGCACATATCTGGCTCAGCAGCTGATCGGAACTGTTAGCATACAGCAGAAAGCTACCGCCAGGTGCCAGTCACTCACTATGTGTCCCCAAATTCCCACGCAAGATCAATTGGTTGCCAAGTTCAGTTAGACCTATTCCTGGAGGTTTCACCATATGACTTAATCTTTCATTAAAGATTGAGCTTTAATTCCTGGAGACTCCAGGACAATCCTGGAGGGTTGGCAACCCTAACTGCACTAGGAGTGATCTACTATTCAAACCCTACAGGAACCAAGGTCATTTGAATACCTCTTGTGCTATGTCAGTGGTTCCCAATCTGGGGCTCGCAGCACATCACTGCTCCCTGTGTTCTTGCTAGTGGGCCCTGGAGAGCTGGCTGGTCCTGCAGTGTGGGTGCCTCCCTCTTGTTCCAGCTGCGTGGCATGAAAGACAGCAATGAATACATTAAAAACTCCCCTAAGACTACTGTGCCATGTGTGCAATGGCTGAAGGTGTCCAAGGGATCGTATACAAAAGCCAATGGGTGGGGACGTGGTCCCTTCAGTGTGAAATAGGAAGGTAGGTGGTCCCTGTGATAGCCAATGAGAGAGGAGGTGGTCTTCATGATAGCGAATGAGAGGCAAGGTGTTCTTTATGATAGCAAATGGGAAGGGATGTGGTCCCTGCATTGGTCAATAGGAAGGCAAGTAATCCCTGTGGTAGCCGGTGGGAGGGGAGATGGCCCCATGGTAGCGAATGAGAGGACAGGTGTTCTTTCTGATAGTGAATGGGAGGAGAGTTTTGCAAGAGACAATGTCTCTAGTTAGATGTGGGTCCCACCATAGACAGGCGTGAGATCCTCCTGCGTTAAGTGTCACAAAGGCTAGGTTTTTTTTCTCTGGGGGACTGGGAAAATTTCCCAGGGCTCTAAGGAATGGAGCTGTCACC
This sequence comes from Eretmochelys imbricata, assembly GCF_965152235.1. Taxonomy (NCBI): domain Eukaryota; kingdom Metazoa; phylum Chordata; order Testudines; family Cheloniidae; genus Eretmochelys; species Eretmochelys imbricata. The sequence goes on from NC_135585.1 coordinate 23,419,921, forward strand.
CTGGGTCCTAATACTGAGCTGTTCACTGAAGTGCCTGTGGCCAAACACTCCATCTGCTATCCAGGATCCAATTGCACTGCACACCATATGGGCCGGATTCACCGGTCCACTCCTGCCATGCAAAGGGGGCTTAAACTAACCAGGAATGACCAGCAGAGACTCCCTTGAATGGGGGAGCTCTCCCTGGCAGAAAGTTGGAGGAAGCAGACCCTGCTCCTGTACCAACACTCCCCTGCCCTCTGCGTAAGGGGAGAGAGAGGGCATGGGGGAGGGATGGCAGGTAGATCTCTGTGATGCCTGATCCGCCATAGGTATACAGTCACTGGGGGCCCTTATGCCAGTGATCTAAATTGGAAGTGCTCGTCAAAAACTCTGTGTTATGCTGGGGCCTGATGACACGGTCTCAGAATTCTGACCAACATCTTGGCCCACCACCCCACCATTGTGCCCAAGCAGCGCCCAAGCAGGGTGGAGAATCCAGCCCTCTATGATAATTTGCTCTGGGTATAATCATTTTGCCACTGCATATGTGTTGCTGGGAGCTGCAATGATAAACGCGGGGGGATCGTTTATTACAAAGCCAACGACTTCAAACATACGAAAAACGTTTGGGACTAAACTGAGAGCAGATATTGTCTCAACATTCAGCGTTCCATGCAGGGCTTCTATGTCTGATATCAGTAAAAATCAAGTAGCTGTTCTTGGGCTTTCCAGTGGTCTCTGCAATTATTTCAACTTAAAACACTGGACCATGTCTTTAACTGACATAAATCAGTGTAGCGCCATTGACGTCAGTGAGCTACACTACTATACTCCAGCTGAGGGTCTGTCCCTTCCACTTAAAGATGATTGTACCCAAGAAAACAGAGATGGAGAATGCACTCTCCACCATGTCCATTCTCCACCAAGTCTAGAGCTCATTTCACTTTGTTGCAAATGCAGATTTGTGATAGACTTTGCTCTCTCTCCAGATCACACATTGAACCCTGCTCCCAAAAGCTGTAAATAAACAACCTAATGGGGACAATTTATTGATGTCAAAATAAAAAGCAAACGTTCAGTGAAGTGTGAAAGTTTCTTCTTCAATGGCAATACACTGATTTTAGGGACCAGATGGCTCAGGTCATTGATAACGGGATAGAGAACTTTGTATCTATAGTTTATGCAATCCAGCCCATGCTAGTAGACAGAGAAAGTCATTGCCAACTGACAGCCCATGATTCCAGGTCAATGAATGGGTAGGTTCTCAGCTCATTCCATAGTGGAGAGGTATCTGCAGCATGAAGGCCACCTGACTGGGACCAGCTGGCCACATTGGTAGCAGTTGTAGCAGAGATGCCAGAAACAGAATGAGAAGCTTAATTCTGGTCCCTCCAGGTTGGAGTTGAGACACATTGAGGGCAAGAAGAATGGAGGGCGGAGGATGTAAATTGCTCCTGCCCGTGCTATCTCCATTGTGCAGATCAACAGAGGACTTCAAACTGTAGGGCTGTCAAGCCAGCACCTGCCACCAGCAGGAAATTCAGCTTAACACTGTAAAAATAAATTTTGATCCTCCGCCCCCAGCCCAGAACCTCCATATTCTACTTCTTAGGAAGAGGTCTAATGTGGGACAGAGCGACCTCCTGAATCCCAAATGAGAGCCAGTCCCAGAGCTCGGACACATGTAGGCCAGGCCAGGTAGAGTGATTGGTAGCAGACACAGTATTGTCATTGGGCTGCTGTATTTCTTCACCAACCTCGCTGTTGTCCGCACAAGCAACCAGATGGCCTGCCCCCTCTCCCCCAGCTGATAGTAGTGTCATGGACTTGTGGCTCGTCAGCATAGCTCCATACCATCAGATGGTTATAAACGCAGGTGTCTGAACTCTTCTGTGCATCTGTTTACCAATAAACATGTAGCATATAGCAAACGCTCAGTGCAGCTAGTCTTTCAAATGGACCTCTAATCCCCACAATAGATGCTGCAGCAAATCCAGCCATCAGTGCTTTATGGTTTATGTTTCCCATCGTGGCCACGCAGCATTTGGTGGTGTCACCAGAGATAGAATCCACACCCTGCTGCTCTATCAGCACAAGCCTCTGTCTACCACATGAGCTAGAGGAGAGTCACTGCCTGTGTCATAGGGGCTATGACACACAATCAAGCAATTCTGATTCACTCAGTAGAGGGGGAGGGTGCACCACATATTCCCTAGCTAGTTCATGACACTATAGACTAATACACAAAAACATTGCTGTGAAACACGTCAGGTCACTTCACTAGCTCTCAGCAGCAATCCTAGATAATAACAGAGGTGAGAATTGTGTAGACTGTATTGGATGAGTTAAAGCCCACAGCTGATGGAATAATAGGACCCTTCAGAATAGATGTTGACAGATTCCAGCTTTAACCAATATGCAACACTTCAAAATATTGGGGATTTTTTGTTAACATAAGACAAAACAAACTGTAGGTTTATTCCAGTTCTTTAACCATCTCGTCTCACTGCCAAAAGAAAGAAATCTGTAAAAACCCTACAATTTCCCAAGGAGGGGGCAGGCAATTAAAACACACAGCTATTTATTATATGCAGCAGCATAGATCCTTAACCTAGGTGCCTGATTAAGTAATCTTAGCCCACAGTTCATTTCTCATGGCTAAATGAATCATGCCGCTGAAAGCCTTTGTTTTCACTCAGCACCAGAAATAGGAATCACTGGTAGGAAACATAACAGGAAATTACATCTTCATGACAATCAACAATCAGATCTTGCTTGAGGGGCATCAATCCTGCTGCATCCTCTGGGGGTTTCCCAGGCAGGAGACCTGGGTTGTCTCTGCTGAGCAGGGGAGTGGGCGGTAGGAGTTGGGGGTACATACCCCTTCATGGCAGGCTTCACAGCTCCATGCGGTTCCCTCAGGCCTGTGCATGGGGGAGGAGGGAAGTGGGGCTGGACGGGGCATATTGGGTGAGAGATGGAGGGGCACTTTAGGGTCAGAGAAGCTCCGCAACTAGCTGCTTTCCGTATCACAGGGGAGGGATGAGAGAGCATCCTCTGCTTCCCTGCTCAACTGGCTCTGCCTGAGCCTAGGGCCGTCCCTGGCACAGGACGGCTCCCCTCCCCTACAGCCACCGCAGGCAGCCCCGGAGAGGGGAAAAGGGGAAGCCATGAGAACTAACAGCTTTTTATGGCTCCCTGATTCCCTGCCCCAGCCCAGGTTGGAGCAGCCAGCAAGTGCCCTCCCTCATGCCCCAGGCAATTCAATTCAGGCAAAGGTCACTGACAGCCATGTTGGATGAGTGAGTCCTCAGAGCCCTATTAGAGGCAGATCCTCGTTTTCCCAAGGGAAGTATTTCTTCCCCTCTCTTTTGGGGAGGAAAGTAGTGATAAAGGTAAGGAAATCCTAGAGGTGCTAAACAGCTCAGTCCCTTTATTAAAGCCAGAACTAATCCACAGCCAGACAAATCCATCCAGTCCACTCTGGAGATCCGAGAAGCAAGTAAAATGGTCAGGCAGAAATCCCTCCTAGGCTGGTCGGAGCCGAAGGTGGCCCTGTGCAGATGACAAAGCAGAGTGAACGATTCAAAGCAAATAATTTATTCCCTGACTTACTTTCTCCTCTTTTCCTCCTTCAGCTGCCCATGAGCAATTTGCAGGTCCTGCTCATTTATTTGCTGCATTTGTCAAGTCGTTCTCGGCCTCCAGGTCATTCGTGGGCTGCTCACTGCAAGGATTCAGCCTCCAGAAGCCGCAGTATAAGTCATGTTGGCTTGCAGTAGTCATAGCATTGTTTATGGCCCAGATCCTCAAAGGGATTTAGTCGCCTTTGACAGTCTGGGCCTCTGTTCCGTGAGTGCATGAGGGTAAATCAGAATCAGGTGCCAAGATTTGGGGAAATATTCTCCTATATTTGTATTGATTATATAGGGATAGCCAATTGTTTGACTACACTCACAACTTGGTCTTAGAACTTGTCAAGAGACCAAATAACCAAACGTAGCCGAATTTAAAGACAAAACAGTACAAGATGAAAAGGAGACATGCACAGCTTCCTTCAGGGAAGCCAGTTCTCACAGCGTGGTCACCTTATGCAGGTGTGCTTCAGAGATATGCATTTCAGCCAGGAGTATTTATAGCATGATTTTACAAGTTACAAAACTCTTTATACGTGACTAAAATCCAACCCACCAGTTCCCATCACTTCCTTAACATACTGTTCTGGACCTTCCTTATCTTTGTTTTGGATACCAGCATTCCAGATACTGGTCAGTGAAGGTAACACCCCAGCTTGTACCAGGGCAGAACATTCATGTATTTTGCCTTTGACAAGTTTCCCAGTTTCTACTGCCAAAGCTGACTTCAGCTTTGCAAAGTGTTGTGGGATACTTGACGAGGGTGAACAGAACTGTGTGGAGAGGATAATACATTCAGTTACTGTCACTTCCCAACACTAATACATAAAGTATTTTATATTAACACCATGCACGGAGTACCTATTATTGTGGTGGATTCTCTGCCTAGCATATATCTATTGGCAAACATTTGCTTAAAATGTCCCACAAGCATTCCTGTGTGTAGACTTTTTCCCTAGAACACCCGTGGAAAGTGGAGCTGGAAGGGATGGCTTCTGACCCAGCCCTTCAATGTCACAATGATCTGCCCAGGTTCCTCAGGCAGGTACCTCCATCAGTGGAAATGGGGAAATTCCTAGTTTTCAGTGGAATCCAAAAGTGCCACCGAACACCGTACCAGAGGCTAACTACACAACCACTCAGAAGAATCTAGTGTAAAGGGTTCCCTGCAGCCAGAGGGAGGAAAAAGGGAAAACCAAGCAGAAGATTCCCCCAAGAATTGCCTCAAGGCAATATCAAAAACGAGGACAGCCATTAGTGTCAGACCCTTGCAGTCACTCCTTTCTCTCCTCTCACTTGCTGATGTCAGCTGCAAATCACCACCCAGATTTCTTTCTGCAAGGCTTACAAAACCAAAGGGAAAGTTCTTGACAACGAGAAAGACGGCAGCAGGCTGGGTGAACTGATGGGTGCCTACCAGTGCGGGAGACTCATCCAACTCCAGAGGCTGCCGTTGCTATGGGCAACCATACTGCCCAGCCTCCTTCAAATGTACTCTTGAATTTGAGAGCAGACGACAAAAATCCGAAGTACAAGCTCTTCTGCAAGCTTCCATACCAAGCCGTGTGATGAGACTAGGGCTAACGGATAGAAAAGCTAGAAGGAAACGCCTTCTGATTGACAGCTCTCCCAGCATAGCACTAAGGGTATGTCTACACTGCAGGCGGAGGTGCAATGGGAGCTTGGGTAGGCCAACCTGTGCTAGTTTTAATCTGGCTACTCTAGCTAGTTTACAGCACCTAGCTCGCTCAAAAGAGTGGTGACGATGCTGTACAAGCCCACCCAGAACCCTAGCCCATGCCAGGTTTGTGCTACTACATCTTCACTGCTCTGTTGAGCTGTGCTAGCTAGATTAAAGCTAGCGAAGGTATGCTAAGCCGAGCTGTAATCCCATCTCTGATTGCAGTGGAGACATGCTCTAAGACAGGAGCAACGATCAGTATGGAGGTCTTCTTTAGGATCTGCCTTCTTTTCTAATGCAAATCCAGTTTGCCAATGGCCCTTTCCTCTGTCATGTTCTGAGTGGAAAGAACAAGCAGTTCGGACAACTAAAATGGATTCCATATTGAAACAAGCCGCACCACCATCTTGCTTCCCCTTCCCCTCACTGAAGGTCCCATCTAGTGTTCTCAAGCATGCACAGGGCCAGTCCTAGAAGCAGGTAGGCAGGGACCTTACTGCTGCACTGCTCGGCCTTTTTTTTTTTTTTGCTCTGTTCTCATTGGCGGGTCATTATTTGTTGTGCTGCTTGGCCAGCCTTTTGCTTGGCCCCTTGCGGGGGAGTGGGGTGTGTGTGCGTGCATGTGTAACGCACACACCTCCTGGGTGTGGTGCTCTGTCCCATCTAGTGGCACCGAGACCACTTAGAGAGAGAAAATGAGTCTGCTCTACAGCCTTAGCTAAGAGCCATGTGGCTTTTAGCTCATGCAGTAGAGGCTCATGTGTTTAGCTCCAGAGGTCCCAGATTCGATCCTGCCCGCCAACAACCGGGGTCTGTTGGCATTACAAGTGGGCGCTCATCCAGGATATCAACTGGGAAGTCTCTGAAGCTCGGGACGCGCTTCCTCAGCTGAGGGAAGTATATAATGCACATGCCTCCTGGGTGTGGTGTTCTGTCCCGTTAAGTGGCATCAAGACCAGTTAGAGAGAGTTAATGAGTCTACTCTACAGCCTTAGCTAAGAGCCATATGGCATTAAGTAGAGGCTCATGCATTTGGCTCCTCAGGTTTGATCCCACCCGCCGATGACCAGGGTCTGTTGGCGTTACACATGCAAAAACATTTTCCACCCTGACCACTCCTGGTATCTTGGCATGCACTGCATTAACTCACCCCGCTAAGGTCAGTTAACTTTAGCTGCAGCACAGGGCCTTCCATCTCAGCTTGCCTAGGGCCTTCCTGAGTCCCTTTCCCACCTGGCTTCCTACTACACTGTTAAAGAAACAGTACATGTGCTCTTGTGGCATGTAGGGCTCAGAAAGCTGCAGAGGACACACACACAGCCCATGGGAAGGGGATGGGGGAACGATGTTGCATCACAGCCGAAAGGCTGAATGCCTGAGACAGCATATTATACAGAAACGAGGAGAACGGTTTGCTCTGACACATCACATGCTTGTCATCAGCTTCTAAATTACTCCGCAGCACCTCCACTGCGCATTAGTCTATGGGAGAGCCCTTCTAGCGGCTGACAAAAATCCAGGCGCTAACGAGAACAGACACAATTGCTGTCTAGTGCACACACACAGAAGCTAGGACTCGAATGCTTGTCGTTAGGTCCCAAACCACAGGCTTTTTCCACTACACCTTAAGAAGAGCTCTCTTTGGTCACAGTGGCAGCCAGGAGCCAGCTTTCCAAAAGAGCTCAGGGGAGATTTTCAAGCACTCGACACCGGTAATCAGGGTCAGAATTTCAAAAGAGCTCAGGCTTTAGGCACCGAAACAAGTGCCAGCCTCCAAAACAGAGCAGCAGCACCCAACATGCTGAGGGGCCTTTTGAAAATCTGGCCTGTGCTCTGTCCCTTTCTCTAGGCCCGGTCCCCGGAGGACAGCCTCACTCGCTGACTCAGACACGTCAGACATTGAGCCACGAGCTCAGGGGCTCAGAATCATTCCCGTTCTGCTATTTGCTGATCAGAATCCATCCTTTCCCTGTTATCTGTAGCAGTGTGCTCTTGGAGACTCCAAGCGAACACAGGTGGTGGGGAATGGCTGAATCCCCTGTCTGTCTTTCCCCTGCTGAATGCAGATGTGCCTGGCCCCTTTGGAAATGTCAGTGCCCTGACAGGATGTAGGGACACGGGCAGTGCCAAAATGCCCGATGCCATCTCCAGCAGCTCGGATGAGCCAGGCGGGCAGACATCAGTTTGGAGCTCCATTGCTGTTGTTGCTAATTCTGCAATGTTACATTTCTGAGCCAACAGCACCCCCAGAACACCTGGCCCAGAGAGACCCAGTCATGGCCATTGCTCTTGTTTCTGTGTGTTTGGCTCTAGCGGAACAAGAAGTCAGGGACGCTCCATGGTCTTTAATGCAGCTCTGCCAGTTTGCACCTGCTGTTGTCTCCCTAGGAAACTCTCAAGCCAGCGAGCATTTCCAGACTCACCATGAAGGCCAGTCCCGTGGCTGCTTGTCTCTGGGCCAATAAGTGAGTCACTCCATCAAAATGAAAACAAACCCTGCTCAGTGAATCTCATTACAAAGGGAATCAGATTTCCTTGCCTTAAAGTGCTTCACAGCTACTGAGTCTCTCATCACCGCCCTGCCCTCCCCGCCTCCTCAGGAGACAGCAGTGCAGGGCGGGGGTGTGTGTGCGTCTGTGTGTGTGGGGCGGTTGCACAGAAAATGAGGCCTGGAATCTACTGAGGAGACGTGCTAGAAAAGAGCTGGGGATGAGTGCTATTGCATGGCCACAGCACATTATTTCCTGCGCCTACATGGCCCCTTATGACCTATGAGGCCATACACAGCTCTGCCTTCACAGCTCCAGCCTAGGGCCCAATCCAAATCCTGCTGAAGTCGACAGACAGCCTCCCATTTACTGCCCTAGTATGTCAGGTCTCCGCTCACACCTTCCACCACACCCTCCTCGGTGCCCAGGTCGTCTG